>NW_027362763.1:911818589-913126089 GCF_046119375.1 Phyllobates terribilis | reverse complement strand
TGAAAATAGTCTTGTGTAGGCCCGACATCCCAGTGTGGTTTCGCAGTTCCACGGGTCAAATCGCTGTACTATCCAGTTTTGGGCCTTTGGTATCTAAAAAAAAAGCAGTTTGAGTGTGTCGCTCACTGTTCAGCCACAAATATCTCTATTTAAAAAAGTGTGGTATACCCCAGTAAACAATAACTGTGGTTTTGCCATCCCACAGTAAAAAATCTCTATTATTCAGGTTTTGGTAGTTTTTTCCGTAAAGAAAAACAGTAGTGTCTCCTAACTGTTGTGACACAAAAATATATCTGTTGAAAATAGTCTTGTGCAGGCCCGACATCCCAGTGTGGTTTCACAGTTCCACGGGTCAAATCGCTGTTCTATCCAGTTTTGGGACTTTGGTATCTAAAAAAAGAGCAGTTTGAGTGTGTCGCTCACTGTTCAGCCGCAAATATCTCTATTTAAAAAAGTGTGGTATACCCCAGTAAACAATAACTGTGGTTTTGCCATCCCATGGTAAAAAATCTCTATTATTCAGCTTTTGGTAGTTTTTTCCGTAAAGAAAAACAGTAGTGTCTCCTGACTGTTGTGACACAAAAATATATCTGTTGAAAATAGTCTTGTGTAGGCCCGACATCCCAGTGTGGTTTCGCAGTTCCACGGGTCAAATCGCTGTACTATCCAGTTTTGGGCCTTTGGTATCTAAAAAAAAAGCAGCTTGAGTGTGTCGCTCACTGTTCAGCCGCAAATATCTCTATTTAAAAAAGTGTGGTATACCCCAGTAAACAATAACTGTGGTTTTGCCATC
The DNA here is from genome assembly GCF_046119375.1 of Phyllobates terribilis. Classification (NCBI taxonomy): domain Eukaryota; kingdom Metazoa; phylum Chordata; class Amphibia; order Anura; family Dendrobatidae; genus Phyllobates; species Phyllobates terribilis. Next base: position 913,125,296 of record NW_027362763.1, on the reverse strand, counting down.
CCATGGTAAAAAATCTCTATTATTCAGCTTTTGGTAGTTTTTTCCGTAAAGAAAAACAGTAGTGTCTCCTGACTGTTGTGACACAAAAATATATCTGTTAAAAATAGTCTTGTGTAGGCCCGACATCCCAGTGTGGTTTCGCAGTTCCACTGGTCAAATCGCTGTACTATCCAGTTTTGGGCCTTTGGTATCTAAAAAAAAAGCAGTTTGAATGTGTCGCTCACTGTTCAGCCGCAAATATCTCTATTTAAAAAAGTGTGGTATACCCCAGTAAGCAATAACTGTGGTTTTGCCATCCCATGGTAAAAAATCTCTATTATTCAGCTTTTGGTATTTTTTTCCGTAAAGAAAAACAGTAGTGTCTCCTGACTGTTGTGACACAAAAATATATCTGTTGAAAATAGTCTTGTGTAGGCCCGACATCCCAGAGTGGTTTCGCAGTTCCACTGGTCAAATCGCTGTACTATCCAGTTTTGGGCCTTTGGTATCTAAAAAAAAAGCAGTTTGAATGTGTCGCTCACTGTTCAGCCGCAAATATCTCTATTTAAAAAAGTGTGGTATACCCCAGTAAACAATAACTGTGGTTTTGCCATCCCATGGTAAAAAATCTCTATTATTCAGCTTTTGGTAGTTTTTTCCGTAAAGAAAAACAGTAGTGTCTCCTGACTGTTGTGACACAAAAATATATCTGTTGAAAATAGTCTTGTGTAGGCCCGACATCCCAGTGTGGTTTCGCAGTTCCACGGGTCAAATCGCTGTACTTTCCTGTTTTGGGCCTTCGGTATCTAAAAAAAAACAGTTTGAGTGTGTCGCTCACTGTTCAGCCACAAATATCTCTATTTAAAAAAGTGTGGTATACCCCAGTAAACAATAACTGTGGTTTTGCCATCCCACGGTAAAAAATCTCTATTATTCAGCTTTTGGTAGTTTTTTCCGTAAAGAAAAACAGTAGTGTTTCCTGACTGTTGTGACACAAAAATTTATCTGTTTAAAATCGTCTTGTGTAGGCCCGAAATCCCAGTGTGGTTTCGCAGTTCCACGGGTCAAATCGCTGTACTATCCAGTTTTGGGCCTTTGGTATCTATAAAAAAAGCAGTTTGAGTGTGTCGCTCACTGTTCAGCCGCAAATATCTCTATTTAAAAAAGTGTGGTATACCCCAGTAAACAATAACTGTGGTTTTGCCATCCCACGGTAAAAAATCTCTATTATTCAGGTTTTGGTATTTTTTTCCCTAAAGAAAAACAGTAGTGTCTCCTAACTGTTGTGACACAAAAATATATCTGTTGAAAATAGTCTTGTGCAGGCCCGACATCCCAGTGTGGTTTCGCAGTTCCACGGGTCAAATCGCTGTTCTATCCAGTTTTGGGCCTTTGGTATCTAAAAAAAAAAGCAGTTTGAGTGTGTCGCTCACTGTTCAGCCGCAAATATTTCTGTTTAAAAAAGTGTGGTATACCCCAGTAAACAATAACTGTGGTTTTGCCATCCCACGGTAAAAAATCTCTATTATTCAGGTTTTGGTAGTTTTTTCCGTAAAGAAAAACAGTAGTGTCTCCTGACTGTTGTGACACAAAAATATATCTGTTGAAAATAGTCTTGTGTAGGCCTGACATCCCAGTGTGGTTTCGCAGTTCCACGGGTCAAATCGCTGTACTATCCAGTTTTGGGCCTTTGGTATCTAAAAAAAAAGCAGTTTGAGTGTGTCGCTCACTGTTCAGCCACAAATATCTCTATTTAAAAAAGTGTGGTATACCCCAGTAAACAATAACTGTGGTTTTGCCATCCCACAGTAAAAAATCTCTATTATTCAGGTTTTGGTAGTTTTTTCCGTAAAGAAAAACAGTAGTGTCTCCTAACTGTTGTGACACAAAAATATATCTGTTGAAAATAGTCTTGTGCAGGCCCGACATCCCAGTGTGGTTTCACAGTTCCACGGGTCAAATCGCTGTTCTATCCAGTTTTGGGACTTTGGTATCTAAAAAAAGAGCAGTTTGAGTGTGTCGCTCACTGTTCAGCCGCAAATATCTCTATTTAAAAAAGTGTGGTATACCCCAGTAAACAATAACTGTGGTTTTGCCATCCCATGGTAAAAAATCTCTATTATTCAGCTTTTGGTAGTTTTTTCCGTAAAGAAAAACAGTAGTGTCTCCTGACTGTTGTGACACAAAAATATATCTGTTGAAAATAGTCTTGTGTAGGCCCGACATCCCAGTGTGGTTTCGCAGTTCCACGGGTCAAATCGCTGTACTATCCAGTTTTGGGCCTTTGGTATCTAAAAAAAAAGCAGCTTGAGTGTGTCGCTCACTGTTCAGCCGCAAATATCTCTATTTAAAAAAGTGTGGTATACCCCAGTAAACAATAACTGTGGTTTTGCCATCCCATGGTAAAAAATCTCTATTATTCAGCTTTTGGCAGTTTTTTCCGTAAAGAAAAACAGTAGTGTCTCCTGACTGTTGTGACACAAAAATATATCTGTTAAAAATAGTCTTGTGTAGGCCCGACATCCCAGTGTGGTTTCGCAGTTCCACTGGTCAAATCGCTGTACTATCCAGTTTTGGGCCTTTGGTATCTAAAAAAAAAGCAGTTTGAATGTGTCGCTCACTGTTCAGCCGCAAATATCTCTATTTAAAAAAGTGTGGTATACCCCAGTAAGCAATAACTGTGGTTTTGCCATCCCATGGTAAAAAATCTCTATTATTCAGCTTTTGGTATTTTTTTCCGTAAAGAAAAACAGTAGTGTCTCCTGACTGTTGTGACACAAAAATATATCTGTTGAAAATAGTCTTGTGTAGGCCCGACATCCCAGTGTGGTTTCGCAGTTCCACGGGTCAAATCGCTGTACTTTCCTGTTTTGGGACTTCGGTATCTAAAAAAAAACAGTTTGAGTGTGTCGCTCACTGTTCAGCCACAAATATCTCTATTTAAAAAAGTGTGGTATACTCCAGTAAACAATAACTGTGGTTTTGCCATCCCACGGTAAAAAATCTCTATTATTCAGCTTTTGGTAGTTTTTTCCGTAAAGAAAAACAGTAGTGTTTCCTGACTGTTGTGACACAAAAATATATCTGTTGAAAATCGTCTTGTGTAGGCCCGAAATCCCAGTGTGGTTTCGCAGTTCCACGGGTCAAATCGCTGTACTATCCAGTTTTGGGCCTTTGGTATCTATAAAAAAAGCAGTTTGAGTGTGTCGCTCACTGTTCAGCCGCAAATATCTCTATTTAAAAAAGTGTGGTATACCCCAGTAAACAATAACTGTGGTTTTGCCATCCCACGGTAAAAAATCTCTATTATTCAGGTTTTGGTATTTTTTTCCGTAAAGAAAAACAGTAGTGTCTCCTAACTGTTGTGACACAAAAATATATCTGTTGAAAATAGTCTTGTGCAGACCCGACATCCCAGTGTGGTTTCGCAGTTCCATGGGTCAAATCGCTGTTCTATCCAGTTTTGGGCCTTTGGTATCTAAAAAAAAAAGCAGTTTGAGTGTGTCGCTCACTGTTCAGCCGCAAATATTTCTGTTTAAAAAAGTGTGGTATACCCCAGTAAACAATAACTGTGGTTTTGCCATCCCACGGTAAAAAATCTCTATTATTCAGGTTTTGGTATTTTTTTCCGTAAAGAAAAACAGTAGTGTCTCCTAACTGTTGTGACACAAAAATATATATGTTGAAAATAGTCTTGTGCAGGCCCGACATCCCAGTGTGGTTTCGCAGTTCCACGGGTCAAATCGCTGTACTATCCAGTTTTGGGCCTTTGGTATCTAAAAAAAAAGCAGTTTGAGTGTGTCGCTCACTGTTCAGCCGCAAATATCTCTATTTAAAAAAGTGTGGTATACCCCAGTAAACAATAACTGTGGTTTTGCCATCCCATGGTAAAAAATCTCTATTATTCAGCTTTTGGTAGTTTTTTCCGTAAAGAAAAACAGTAGTGTCTCCTGACTGTTGTGACACAAAAATATATCTGTTGAAAATAGTCTTGTGTAGGCCCGACATCCCAGTGTGGTTTCGCATTTCCACGGGTCAAATCGCTGTACTATCCAGTTTTGGGCCTTTGGTATCTAAAAAAAAAGCAGCTTGAGTGTGTCGCTCACTGTTCAGCCGCAAATATCTCTATTTAAAAAAGTATGGTATACCCCAGTAAACAATAACTGTGGTTTTGCCATCCCATGGTAAAAAATCTCTATTATTCAGCTTTTGGCAGTTTTTTCCGTAAAGAAAAACAGTAGTGTCTCCTGACTGTTGTGACACAAAAATATATCTGTTGAAAATAGTCTTGTGTAGGCCCGATATCCCAGTGTGGTTTCGCAGTTCCACGGGTCAAATCGCTGTACTATCCAGTTTTGGGCCTTTGGTATCTAAAAAAAAAGCAGTTTGAGTGTGTCGCTCACTGTTCAGCCGCAAATATCTCTATTTAAAAAAGTGTGGTATACCCCAGTAAACAATAACTGTGGTTTTGCCATCCCACAGTAAAAAATCTCTATTATTCAGGTTTTGGTAGTTTTTTCCGTAAAGAAAAACAGTAGTGTCTCCTAACTGTTGTGACACAAAAATATATATGTTGAAAATAGTCTTGTGCAGGCCCGACATCCCAGTGTGGTTTCGCAGTTCCACGGGTCAAATCGCTGTTCTCTCCAGTTTTGGGACTTTGGTATCTAAAAAAAAAGCAGTTTGAGTGTGTCGCTCACTGTTCAGCCGCAAATATCTCTATTTAAAAAAGTGTGGTATACCCCAGTAAACAATAACTGTGGTTTTGCCATCCCATGGTAAAAAATCTCTATTATTCAGCTTTTGGTAGTTTTTTCCGTAAAGAAAAACAGTAGTGTCTCCTAACTGTTGTGACACAAAAATATATCTGTTGAAAATAGTCTTGTGCAGGCCCCAACTCCCAGTGTGGTTTCGCAGTTCCACGGGTCAAATCGCTGTACTATCCAGTTTTGGGCCTTTGATATCTATAAAAAAAGCAGTTTGAGTGTGTCGCTCACTGTTCAGCCGCAAATATCTCTATTTAAAAAAGTGTGGTATACCCCAGTAAACAATAACTGTGGTTTTGCCATCCCACGGTAAAAAATCTCTATTATTCAGGTTTTGGTATTTTTTTCCGTAAAGAAAAACAGTAGTGTCTCCTAACTGTTGTGACACAAAAATATATCTGTTGAAAATAGTCTTGTGCAGGCCCGACATCCCAGTGTGGTTTCGCAGTTCCACGGGTCAAATCGCTGTACTATCCAGTTTTGGGCCTTTGGTATCTAAAAAAAAAGCAGTTTGAGTGTGTCGCTCACTGTTCAGCCGCAAATATCTCTATTTAAAAAAGTGTGGTATACCCCAGTAAACAATAACTGTGGTTTTGCCATCCCATGGTAAAAAATCTCTATTATTCAGCTTTTGGTAGTTTTTTCCGTAAAGAAAAACAGTAGTGTCTCCTGACTGTTGTGACACAAAAATATATCTGTTGAAAATAGTCTTGTGTAGGCCCGACATCCCAGTGTGGTTTCGCAGTTCCACGGGTCAAATCGCCGTACTATCCAGTTTTGGGCCTTTGGTATCTAAAAAAAAAGCAGCTTGAGTGTGTCGCTCACTGTTCAGCCGCAAATATCTCTATTTAAAAAAGTATGGTATACCCCAGTAAACAATAACTGTGGTTTTGCCATCCCATGGTAAAAAATCTCTATTATTCAGCTTTTGGCAGTTTTTTCCGTAAAGAAAAACAGTAGTGTCTCCTGACTGTTGTGACACAAAAATATATCTGTTGAAAATAGTCTTGTGTAGGCCCGACATCCCAGTGTGGTTTCGCAGTTCCACTGGTCAAATCGCTGTACTATCCAGTTTTGGGCCTTTGATATCTAAAAAAAAGCAGTTTGAATGTGTCGCTCACTGTTCAGCCGCAAATATCTCTATTTAAAAAAGTGTGGTATACCCCAGTAAACAATAACTGTGGTTTTGCCATCCCATGGTAAAAAATCTCTATTATTCAGCTTTTGGTAGTTTTTTCCGTAAAGAAAAACAGTAGTGTCTCCTGACTGTTGTGACACAAAAATATATCTGTTGAAAATAGTCTTGTGTAGGCCCGACATCCCAGTGTGGTTTCGCAGTTCCACGGGTCAAATCGCTGTACTATCCAGTTTTGGGCCTTTGGTATCTAAAAAAAAAGCAGCTTGAGTGTGTCGCTCACTGTTCAGCCGCAAATATCTCTATTTAAAAAAGTGTGGTATACCCCAGTAAACAATAACTGTGGTTTTGCCATCCCATGGTAAAAAATCTCTATTATTCAGCTTTTGGCAGTTTTTTCCGTAAAGAAAAACAGTAGTGTCTCCTGACTGTTGTGACACAAAAATATATCTGTTGAAAATAGTCTTGTGTAGGCCCGACATCCCAGAGTGGTTTCGCAGTTCCACTGGTCAAATCGCTGTACTATCCAGTTTTGGGCCTTTGGTATCTAAAAAAAAAGCAGTTTGAATGTGTCGCTCACTGTTCAGCCGCAAATATCTCTATTTAAAAAAGTGTGGTATACCCCAGTAAACAATAACTGTGGTTTTGCCATCCCACGGTAAAAAATCTCTATTATTCAGGTTTTGGTATTTTTTTCCCTAAAGAAAAACAGTAGTGTCTCCTAACTGTTGTGACACAAAAATATATCTGTTGAAAATAGTCTTGTGCAGGCCCGACATCCCAGTGTGGTTTCGCAGTTCCACGGGTCAAATCGCTGTTCTATCCAGTTTTGGGCCTTTGGTATCTAAAAAAAAAAGCAGTTTGAGTGTGTCGCTCACTGTTCAGCCGCAAATATTTCTGTTTAAAAAAGTGTGGTATACCCCAGTAAACAATAACTGTGGTTTTGCCATCCCACGGTAAAAAATCTCTATTATTCAGGTTTTGGTAGTTTTTTCCGTAAAGAAAAACAGTAGTGTCTCCTGACTGTTGTGACACAAAAATATATCTGTTGAAAATAGTCTTGTGTAGGCCCGACATCCCAGTGTGGTTTCGCAGTTCCACGGGTCAAATCGCTGTACTATCCAGTTTTGGGCCTTTGGTATCTAAAAAAAAAGCAGTTTGAGTGTGTCGCTCACTGTTCAGCCACAAATATCTCTATTTAAAAAAGTGTGGTATACCCCAGTAAACAATAACTGTGGTTTTGCCATCCCACAGTAAAAAATCTCTATTATTCAGGTTTTGGTAGTTTTTTCCGTAAAGAAAAACAGTAGTGTCTCCTAACTGTTGTGACACAAAAATATATCTGTTGAAAATAGTCTTGTGCAGGCCCGACATCCCAGTGTGGCTTCACAGTTCCACGGGTCAAATCGCTGTTCTATCCAGTTTTGGGACTTTGGTATCTAAAAAAAGAGCAGTTTGAGTGTGTCGCTCACTGTTCAGCCGCAAATATCTCTATTTAAAAAAGTGTGGTATACCCCAGTAAACAATAACTGTGGTTTTGCCATCCCATGGTAAAAAATCTCTATTATTCAGCTTTTGGTAGTTTTTTCCGTAAAGAAAAACAGTAGTGTCTCCTGACTGTTGTGACACAAAAATATATCTGTTGAAAATAGTCTTGTGTAGGCCCGACATCCCAGTGTGGTTTCGCAGTTCCACGGGTCAAATCGCTGTACTATCCAGTTTTGGGCCTTTGGTATCTAAAAAAAAAGCAGCTTGAGTGTGTCGCTCACTGTTCAGCCGCAAATATCTCTATTTAAAAAAGTGTGGTATACCCCAGTAAACAATAACTGTGGTTTTGCCATCCCATGGTAAAAAATCTCTATTATTCAGCTTTTGGTAGTTTTTTCCGTAAAGAAAAACAGTAGTGTCTCCTGACTGTTGTGACACAAAAATATATCTGTTAAAAATAGTCTTGTGTAGGCCCGACATCCCAGTGTGGTTTCGCAGTTCCACTGGTCAAATCGCTGTACTATCCAGTTTTGGGCCTTTGGTATCTAAAAAAAAAGCAGTTTGAATGTGTCGCTCACTGTTCAGCCGCAAATATCTCTATTTAAAAAAGTGTGGTATACCCCAGTAAGCAATAACTGTGGTTTTGCCATCCCATGGTAAAAAATCTCTATTATTCAGCTTTTGGTATTTTTTTCCGTAAAGAAAAACAGTAGTGTCTCCTGACTGTTGTGACACAAAAATATATCTGTTGAAAATAGTCTTGTGTAGGCCCGACATCCCAGAGTGGTTTCGCAGTTCCACTGGTCAAATCGCTGTACTATCCAGTTTTGGGCCTTTGGTATCTAAAAAAAAAGCAGTTTGAATGTGTCGCTCACTGTTCAGCCGCAAATATCTCTATTTAAAAAAGTGTGGTATACCCCAGTAAACAATAACTGTGGTTTTGCCATCCCATGGTAAAAAATCTCTATTATTCAGCTTTTGGTAGTTTTTTCCGTAAAGAAAAACAGTAGTGTCTCCTGACTGTTGTGACACAAAAATATATCTGTTGAAAATAGTCTTGTGTAGGCCCGACATCCCAGTGTGGTTTCGCAGTTCCACGGGTCAAATCGCTGTACTTTCCTGTTTTGGGCCTTCGGTATCTAAAAAAAAACAGTTTGAGTGTGTCGCTCACTGTTCAGCCACAAATATCTCTATTTAAAAAAGTGTGGTATACCCCAGTAAACAATAACTGTGGTTTTGCCATCCCACGGTAAAAAATCTCTATTATTCAGCTTTTGGTAGTTTTTTCCGTAAAGAAAAACAGTAGTGTTTCCTGACTGTTGTGACACAAAAATTTATCTGTTTAAAATCGTCTTGTGTAGGCCCGAAATCCCAGTGTGGTTTCGCAGTTCCACGGGTCAAATCGCTGTACTATCCAGTTTTGGGCCTTTGGTATCTATAAAAAAAGCAGTTTGAGTGTGTCGCTCACTGTTCAGCCGCAAATATCTCTATTTAAAAAAGTGTGGTATACCCCAGTAAACAATAACTGTGGTTTTGCCATCCCACGGTAAAAAATCTCTATTATTCAGGTTTTGGTATTTTTTTCCCTAAAGAAAAACAGTAGTGTCTCCTAACTGTTGTGACACAAAAATATATCTGTTGAAAATAGTCTTGTGCAGGCCCGACATCCCAGTGTGGTTTCGCAGTTCCACGGGTCAAATCGCTGTTCTATCCAGTTTTGGGCCTTTGGTATCTAAAAAAAAAAGCAGTTTGAGTGTGTCGCTCACTGTTCAGCCGCAAATATTTCTGTTTAAAAAAGTGTGGTATACCCCAGTAAACAATAACTGTGGTTTTGCCATCCCACGGTAAAAAATCTCTATTATTCAGGTTTTGGTAGTTTTTTCCGTAAAGAAAAACAGTAGTGTCTCCTGACTGTTGTGACACAAAAATATATCTGTTGAAAATAGTCTTGTGTAGGCCTGACATCCCAGTGTGGTTTCGCAGTTCCACGGGTCAAATCGCTGTACTATCCAGTTTTGGGCCTTTGGTATCTAAAAAAAAAGCAGTTTGAGTGTGTCGCTCACTGTTCAGCCACAAATATCTCTATTTAAAAAAGTGTGGTATACCCCAGTAAACAATAACTGTGGTTTTGCCATCCCACAGTAAAAAATCTCTATTATTCAGGTTTTGGTAGTTTTTTCCGTAAAGAAAAACAGTAGTGTCTCCTAACTGTTGTGACACAAAAATATATCTGTTGAAAATAGTCTTGTGCAGGCCCGACATCCCAGTGTGGTTTCACAGTTCCACGGGTCAAATCGCTGTTCTATCCAGTTTTGGGACTTTGGTATCTAAAAAAAGAGCAGTTTGAGTGTGTCGCTCACTGTTCAGCCGCAAATATCTCTATTTAAAAAAGTGTGGTATACCCCAGTAAACAATAACTGTGGTTTTGCCATCCCATGGTAAAAAATCTCTATTATTCAGCTTTTGGTAGTTTTTTCCGTAAAGAAAAACAGTAGTGTCTCCTGACTGTTGTGACACAAAAATATATCTGTTGAAAATAGTCTTGTGTAGGCCCGACATCCCAGTGTGGTTTCGCAGTTCCACGGGTCAAATCGCTGTACTATCCAGTTTTGGGCCTTTGGTATCTAAAAAAAAAGCAGCTTGAGTGTGTCGCTCACTGTTCAGCCGCAAATATCTCTATTTAAAAAAGTGTGGTATACCCCAGTAAACAATAACTGTGGTTTTGCCATCCCATGGTAAAAAATCTCTATTATTCAGCTTTTGGCAGTTTTTTCCGTAAAGAAAAACAGTAGTGTCTCCTGACTGTTGTGACACAAAAATATATCTGTTAAAAATAGTCTTGTGTAGGCCCGACATCCCAGTGTGGTTTCGCAGTTCCACTGGTCAAATCGCTGTACTATCCAGTTTTGGGCCTTTGGTATCTAAAAAAAAAGCAGTTTGAATGTGTCGCTCACTGTTCAGCCGCAAATATCTCTATTTAAAAAAGTGTGGTATACCCCAGTAAGCAATAACTGTGGTTTTGCCATCCCATGGTAAAAAATCTCTATTATTCAGCTTTTGGTATTTTTTTCCGTAAAGAAAAACAGTAGTGTCTCCTGACTGTTGTGACACAAAAATATATCTGTTGAAAATAGTCTTGTGTAGGCCCGACATCCCAGTGTGGTTTCGCAGTTCCACGGGTCAAATCGCTGTACTTTCCTGTTTTGGGCCTTCGGTATCTAAAAAAAAACAGTTTGAGTATGTCGCTCACTGTTCAGCCACAAATATCTCTATTTAAAAAAGTGTGGTATACTCCAGTAAACAATAACTGTGGTTTTGCCATCCCACGGTAAAAAATCTCTATTATTCAGCTTTTGGTAGTTTTTTCCGTAAAGAAAAACAGTAGTGTTTCCTGACTGTTGTGACACAAAAATATATCTGTTGAAAATCGTCTTGTGTAGGCCCGAAATCCCAGTGTGGTTTCGCAGTTCCACGGGTCAAATCGCTGTACTATCCAGTTTTGGGCCTTTGGTATCTATAAAAAAAGCAGTTTGAGTGTGTCGCTCACTGTTCAGCCGCAAATATCTCTATTTAAAAAAGTGTGGTATACCCCAGTAAACAATAACTGTGGTTTTGCCATCCCACGGTAAAAAATCTCTATTATTCAGGTTTTGGTATTTTTTTCCGTAAAGAAAAACAGTAGTGTCTCCTAACTGTTGTGACACAAAAATATATCTGTTGAAAATAGTCTTGTGCAGACCCGACATCCCAGTGTGGTTTCGCAGTTCCATGGGTCAAATCGCTGTTCTATCCAGTTTTGGGCCTTTGGTATCTAAAAAAAAAAGCAGTTTGAGTGTGTCGCTCACTGTTCAGCCGCAAATATTTCTGTTTAAAAAAGTGTGGTATACCCCAGTAAACAATAACTGTGGTTTTGCCATCCCACGGTAAAAAATCTCTATTATTCAGGTTTTGGTATTTTTTTCCGTAAAGAAAAACAGTAGTGTCTCCTAACTGTTGTGACACAAAAATATATATGTTGAAAATAGTCTTGTGCAGGCCCGACATCCCAGTGTGGTTTCGCAGTTCCACGGGTCAAATCGCTGTACTATCCAGTTTTGGGCCTTTGGTATCTAAAAAAAAAGCAGTTTGAGTGTGTCGCTCACTGTTCAGCCGCAAATATCTCTATTTAAAAAAGTGTGGTATACCCCAGTAAACAATAACTGTGGTTTTGCCATCCCATGGTAAAAAATCTCTATTATTCAGCTTTTGGTAGTTTTTTCCGTAAAGAAAAACAGTAGTGTCTCCTGACTGTTGTGACACAAAAATATATCTGTTGAAAATAGTCTTGTGTAGGCCCGACATCCCAGTGTGGTTTCGCATTTCCACGGGTCAAATCGCTGTACTATCCAGTTTTGGGCCTTTGGTATCTAAAAAAAAAGCAGCTTGAGTGTGTCGCTCACTGTTCAGCCGCAAATATCTCTATTTAAAAAAGTATGGTATACCCCAGTAAACAATAACTGTGGTTTTGCCATCCCATGGTAAAAAATCTCTATTATTCAGCTTTTGGCAGTTTTTTCCGTAAAGAAAAACAGTAGTGTCTCCTGACTGTTGTGACACAAAAATATATCTGTTGAAAATAGTCTTGTGTAGGCCCGATATCCCAGTGTGGTTTCGCAGTTCCACGGGTCAAATCGCTGTACTATCCAGTTTTGGGCCTTTGGTATCTAAAAAAAAAGCAGTTTGAGTGTGTCGCTCACTGTTCAGCCGCAAATATCTCTATTTAAAAAAGTGTGGTATACCCCAGTAAACAATAACTGTGGTTTTGCCATCCCACAGTAAAAAATCTCTATTATTCAGGTTTTGGTAGTTTTTTCCGTAAAGAAAAACAGTAGTGTCTCCTAACTGTTGTGACACAAAAATATATATGTTGAAAATAGTCTTGTGCAGGCCCGACATCCCAGTGTGGTTTCGCAGTTCCACGGGTCAAATCGCTGTTCTCTCCAGTTTTGGGACTTTGGTATCTAAAAAAAAAGCAGTTTGAGTGTGTCGCTCACTGTTCAGCCGCAAATATCTCTATTTAAAAAAGTGTGGTATACCCCAGTAAACAATAACTGTGGTTTTGCCATCCCATGGTAAAAAATCTCTATTATTCAGCTTTTGGTAGTTTTTTCCGTAAAGAAAAACAGTAGTGTCTCCTAACTGTTGTGACACAAAAATATATCTGTTGAAAATAGTCTTGTGCAGGCCCCAACTCCCAGTGTGGTTTCGCAGTTCCACGGGTCAAATCGCTGTACTATCCAGTTTTGGGCCTTTGATATCTATAAAAAAAGCAGTTTGAGTGTGTCGCTCACTGTTCAGCCGCAAATATCTCTATTTAAAAAAGTGTGGTATACCCCAGTAAACAATAACTGTGGTTTTGCCATCCCACGGTAAAAAATCTCTATTATTCAGGTTTTGGTATTTTTTTCCGTAAAGAAAAACAGTAGTGTCTCCTAACTGTTGTGACACAAAAATATATCTGTTGAAAATAGTCTTGTGCAGGCCCGACATCCCAGTGTGGTTTCGCAGTTCCACGGGTCAAATCGCTGTACTATCCAGTTTTGGGCCTTTGGTATCTAAAAAAAAAGCAGTTTGAGTGTGTCGCTCACTGTTCAGCCGCAAATATCTCTATTTAAAAAAGTGTGGTATACCCCAGTAAACAATAACTGTGGTTTTGCCATCCCATGGTAAAAAATCTCTATTATTCAGCTTTTGGTAGTTTTTTCCGTAAAGAAAAACAGTAGTGTCTCCTGACTGTTGTGACACAAAAATATATCTGTTGAAAATAGTCTTGTGTAGGCCCGACATCCCAGTGTGGTTTCGCAGTTCCACGGGTCAAATCGCCGTACTATCCAGTTTTGGGCCTTTGGTATCTAAAAAAAAAGCAGCTTGAGTGTGTCGCTCACTGTTCAGCCGCAAATATCTCTATTTAAAAAAGTATGGTATACCCCAGTAAACAATAACTGTGGTTTTGCCATCCCATGGTAAAAAATCTCTATTATTCAGCTTTTGGCAGTTTTTTCCGTAAAGAAAAACAGTAGTGTCTCCTGACTGTTGTGACACAAAAATATATCTGTTGAAAATAGTCTTGTGTAGGCCCGACATCCCAGTGTGGTTTCGCAGTTCCACTGGTCAAATCGCTGTACTATCCAGTTTTGGGCCTTTGATATCTAAAAAAAAGCAGTTTGAATGTGTCGCTCACTGTTCAGCCGCAAATATCTCTATTTAAAAAAGTGTGGTATACCCCAGTAAACAATAACTGTGGTTTTGCCATCCCATGGTAAAAAATCTCTATTATTCAGCTTTTGGTAGTTTTTTCCGTAAAGAAAAACAGTAGTGTCTCCTGACTGTTGTGACACAAAAATATATCTGTTGAAAATAGTCTTGTGTAGGCCCGACATCCCAGTGTGGTTTCGCAGTTCCACGGGTCAAATCGCTGTACTATCCAGTTTTGGGCCTTTGGTATCTAAAAAAAAAGCAGCTTGAGTGTGTCGCTCACTGTTCAGCCGCAAATATCTCTATTTAAAAAAGTGTGGTATACCCCAGTAAACAATAACTGTGGTTTTGCCATCCCATGGTAAAAAATCTCTATTATTCAGCTTTTGGCAGTTTTTTCCGTAAAGAAAAACAGTAGTGTCTCCTGACTGTTGTGACACAAAAATATATCTGTTGAAAATAGTCTTGTGTAGGCCCGACATCCCAGAGTGGTTTCGCAGTTCCACTGGTCAAATCGCTGTACTATCCAGTTTTGGGCCTTTGGTATCTAAAAAAAAAGCAGTTTGAATGTGTCGCTCACTGTTCAGCCGCAAATATCTCTATTTAAAAAAGTGTGGTATACCCCAGTAAACAATAACTGTGGTTTTGCCATCCCATGGTAAAAAATCTCTATTATTCAGCTTTTGGTAGTTTTTTCCGTAAAGAAAAACAGTAGTGTCTCCTGACTGTTGTGACACAAAAATATATCTGTTGAAAATAGTGTTGTGTAGGCCCGACATCCCAGTGTGGTTTCGCAGTTCCACGGGTCAAATCGCTGTACTTTCCTGTTTTGGGCCTTCGGTATCTAAAAAAAAACAGTTTGAGTGTGTCGCTCACTGTTCAGCCACAAATATCTCTATTTAAAAAAGTGTGGTATACCCCAGTAAACAATAACTGTGGTTTTGCCATCCCACGGTAAAAAATCTCTATTATTCAGCTTTTGGTAGTTTTTTCCGTAAAGAAAAACAGTAGTGTTTCCTGACTGTTGTGACACAAAAATTTATCTGTTTAAAATCGTCTTGTGTAGGCCCGAAATCCCAGTATGGTTTCGCAGTTCCACGGGTCAAATCGCTGTACTATCCAGTTTTGGGCCTTTGGTATCTATAAAAAAAGCAGTTTGAGTGTGTCGCTCACTGTTCAGCCGCAAATATCTCTATTTAAAAAAGTGTGGTATACCCCAGTAAACAATAACTGTGGTTTTGCCATCCCACGGTAAAAAATCTCTATTATTCAGGTTTTGGTATTTTTTTCCCTAAAGAAAAACAGTAGTGTCTCCTAACTGTTGTGACACAAAAATATATCTGTTGAAAATAGTCTTGTGCAGGCCCGACATCCCAGTGTGGTTTCGCAGTTCCACGGGTCAAATCGCTGTTCTATCCAGTTTTGGGCCTTTGGTATCTAAAAAAAAAAGCAGTTTGAGTGTGTCGCTCACTGTTCAGCCGCAAATATTTCTGTTTAAAAAAGTGTGGTATACCCCAGTAAACAATAACTGTGGTTTTGCCATCCCACGGTAAAAAATCTCTATTATTCAGGTTTTGGTAGTTTTTTCCGTAAAGAAAAACAGTAGTGTCTCCTGACTGTTGTGACACAAAAATATATCTGTTGAAAATAGTCTTGTGTAGGCCCGACATCCCAGTGTGGTTTCGCAGTTCCACGGGTCAAATCGCTGTACTATCCAGTTTTGGGCCTTTGGTATCTAAAAAAAAAGCAGTTTGAGTGTGTCGCTCACTGTTCAGCCACAAATATCTCTATTTAAAAAAGTGTGGTATACCCCAGTAAACAATAACTGTGGTTTTGCCATCCCACAGTAAAAAATCTCTATTATTCAGGTTTTGGTAGTTTTTTCCGTAAAGAAAAACAGTAGTGTCTCCTAACTGTTGTGACACAAAAATATATCTGTTGAAAATAGTCTTGTGCAGGCCCGACATCCCAGTGTGGTTTCACAGTTCCACGGGTCAAATCGCTGTTCTATCCAGTTTTGGGACTTTGGTATCTAAAAAAAGAGCAGTTTGAGTGTGTCGCTCACTGTTCAGCCGCAAATATCTCTATTTAAAAAAGTGTGGTATACCCCAGTAAACAATAACTGTGGTTTTGCCATCCCATGGTAAAAAATCTCTATTATTCAGCTTTTGGTAGTTTTTTCCGTAAAGAAAAACAGTAGTGTCTCCTGACTGTTGTGACACAAAAATATATCTGTTGAAAATAGTCTTGTGTAGGCCCGACATCCCAGTGTGGTTTCGCAGTTCCACGGGTCAAATCGCTGTACTATCCAGTTTTGGGCCTTTGGTATCTAAAAAAAAAGCAGCTTGAGTGTGTCGCTCACTGTTCAGCCGCAAATATCTCTATTTAAAAAAGTGTGGTATACCCCAGTAAACAATAACTGTGGTTTTGCCATCCCATGGTAAAAAATCTCTATTATTCAGCTTTTGGCAGTTTTTTCCGTAAAGAAAAACAGTAGTGTCTCCTGACTGTTGTGACACAAAAATATATCTGTTAAAAATAGTCTTGTGTAGGCCCGACATCCCAGTGTGGTTTCGCAGTTCCACTGGTCAAATCGCTGTACTATCCAGTTTTGGGCCTTTGGTATCTAAAAAAAAAGCAGTTTGAATGTGTCGCTCACTGTTCAGCCGCAAATATCTCTATTTAAAAAAGTGTGGTATACCCCAGTAAGCAATAACTGTGGTTTTGCCATCCCATGGTAAAAAATCTCTATTATTCAGCTTTTGGTATTTTTTTCCGTAAAGAAAAACAGTAGTGTCTCCTGACTGTTGTGACACAAAAATATATCTGTTGAAAATAGTCTTGTGTAGGCCCGACATCCCAGTGTGGTTTCGCAGTTCCACGGGTCAAATCGCTGTACTTTCCTGTTTTGGGCCTTCGGTATCTAAAAAAAAACAGTTTGAGTGTGTCGCTCACTGTTCAGCCACAAATATCTCTATTTAAAAAAGTGTGGTATACTCCAGTAAACAATAACTGTGGTTTTGCCATCCCACGGTAAAAAATCTCTATTATTCAGCTTTTGGTAGTTTTTTCCGTAAAGAAAAACAGTAGTGTTTCCTGACTGTTGTGACACAAAAATATATCTGTTGAAAATCGTCTTGTGTAGGCCCGAAATCCCAGTGTGGTTTCGCAGTTCCACGGGTCAAATCGCTGTACTATCCAGTTTTGGGCCTTTGGTATCTAAAAAAAAAAGCAGTTTGAGTGTGTCGCTCACTGTTCAGCCGCAAATATTTCTGTTTAAAAAAGTGTGGTATACCCCAGTAAACAATAACTGTGGTTTTGCCATCCCACGGTAAAAAATCTCTATTATTCAGGTTTTGGTATTTTTTTCCGTAAAGAAAAACAGTAGTGTCTCCTAACTGTTGTGACACAAAAATATATATGTTGAAAATAGTCTTGTGCAGGCCCGACATCCCAGTGTGGTTTCGCAGTTCCACGGGTCAAATCGCTGTACTATCCAGTTTTGGGCCTTTGGTATCTAAAAAAAAAGCAGTTTGAGTGTGTCGCTCACTGTTCAGCCGCAAATATCTCTATTTAAAAAAGTGTGGTATACCCCAGTAAACAATAACTGTGGTTTTGCCATCCCATGGTAAAAAATCTCTATTATTCAGCTTTTGGTAGTTTTTTCCGTAAAGAAAAACAGTAGTGTCTCCTGACTGTTGTGACACAAAAATATATCTGTTGAAAATAGTCTTGTGTAGGCCCGACATCCCAGTGTGGTTTCGCATTTCCACGGGTCAAATCGCTGTACTATCCAGTTTTGGGCCTTTGGTATCTAAAAAAAAAGCAGCTTGAGTGTGTCGCTCACTGTTCAGCCGCAAATATCTCTATTTAAAAAAGTATGGTATACCCCAGTAAACAATAACTGTGGTTTTGCCATCCCATGGTAAAAAATCTCTATTATTCAGCTTTTGGCAGTTTTTTCCGTAAAGAAAAACAGTAGTGTCTCCTGACTGTTGTGACACAAAAATATATCTGTTGAAAATAGTCTTGTGTAGGCCCGACATCCCAGTGTGGTTTCGCAGTTCCACTGGTCAAATCGCTGTACTATCCAGTTTTGGGCCTTTGATATCTAAAAAAAAAGCAGTTTGAATGTGTCGCTCACTGTTCAGCCGCAAATAACTCTATTTAAAAAAGTGTGGTATACCCCAGTAAACAATAACTGTGGTTTTGCCATCCCATGGTAAAAAATCTCTATTATTCAGCTTTTGGTAGTTTTTTCCGTAAAGAAAAACAGTAGTGTCTCCTGACTGTTGTGACACAAAAATATATCTGTTGAAAATAGTCTTGTGTAGGCCCGACATCCCAGTGTGGTTTCGCAGTTCCACGGGTCAAATCGCTGTACTATCCAGTTTTGGGCCTTTGGTATCTAAAAAAAAAGCAGCTTGAGTGTGTCGCTCACTGTTCTGCCGCAAATATCTCTATTTAAAAAAGTGTGGTATACCCCAGTAAACAATAACTGTGGTTTTGCCATCCCATGGTAAAAAATCTCTATTATTCAGCTTTTGGCAGTTTTTTCCGTAAAGAAAAACAGTAGTGTCTCCTGACTGTTGTGACACAAAAATATATCTGTTGAAAATAGTCTTGTGTAGGCCCGACATCCCAGAGTGGTTTCGCAGTTCCACTGGTCAAATCGCTGTACTATCCAGTTTTGGGCCTTTGGTATCTAAAAAAAAAGCAGTTTGAATGTGTCGCTCACTGTTCAGCCGCAAATATCTCTATTTAAAAAAGTGTGGTATACCCCAGTAAACAATAACTGTGGTTTTGCCATCCCATGGTAAAAAATCTCTATTATTCAGCTTTTGGTAGTTTTTTCCGTAAAGAAAAACAGTAGTGTCTCCTGACTGTTGTGACACAAAAATATATCTGTTGAAAATAGTCTTGTGTAGGCCCGACATCCCAGTGTGGTTTCGCAGTTCCACGGGTCAAATCGCTGTACTTTCCTGTTTTGGGCCTTCGGTATCTAAAAAAAAACAGTTTGAGTGTGTCGCTCACTGTTCAGCCACAAATATCTCTATTTAAAAAAGTGTGGTATACCCCAGTAAACAATAACTGTGGTTTTGCCATCCCACGGTAAAAAATCTCTATTATTCAGCTTTTGGTAGTTTTTTCCGTAAAGAAAAACAGTAGTGTTTCCTGACTGTTGTGACACAAAAATTTATCTGTTTAAAATCGTCTTGTGTAGGCCCGAAATCCCAGTGTGGTTTCGCAGTTCCACGGGTCAAATCGCTGTACTATCCAGTTTTGGGCCTTTGGTATCTATAAAAAAAGCAGTTTGAGTGTGTCGCTCACTGTTCAGCCGCAAATATCTCTATTTAAAAAAGTGTGGTATACCCCAGTAAACAATAACTGTGGTTTTGCCATCCCACGGTAAAAAATCTCTATTATTCAGGTTTTGGTATTTTTTTCCCTAAAGAAAAACAGTAGTGTCTCCTAACTGTTGTGACACAAAAATATATCTGTTGAAAATAGTCTTGTGCAGGCCCGACATCCCAGTGTGGTTTCGCAGTTCCACGGGTCAAATCGCTGTTCTATCCAGTTTTGGGCCTTTGGTATCTAAAAAAAAAAGCAGTTTGAGTGTGTCGCTCACTGTTCAGCCGCAAATATTTCTGTTTAAAAAAGTGTGGTATACCCCAGTAAACAATAACTGTGGTTTTGCCATCCCACGGTAAAAAATCTCTATTATTCAGGTTTTGGTAGTTTTTTCCGTAAAGAAAAACAGTAGTGTCTCCTGACTGTTGTGACACAAAAATATATCTGTTGAAAATAGTCTTGTGTAGGCCCGACATCCCAGTGTGGTTTCGCAGTTCCACGGGTCAAATCGCTGTACTATCCAGTTTTGGGCCTTTGGTATCTAAAAAAAAAGCAGTTTGAGTGTGTCGCTCACTGTTCAGCCACAAATATCTCTATTTAAAAAAGTGTGGTATACCCCAGTAAACAATAACTGTGGTTTTGCCATCCCACAGTAAAAAATCTCTATTATTCAGGTTTTGGTAGTTTTTTCCGTAAAGAAAAACAGTAGTGTCTCCTAACTGTTGTGACACAAAAATATATCTGTTGAAAATAGTCTTGTGCAGGCCCGACATCCCAGTGTGGTTTCACAGTTCCACGGGTCAAATCGCTGTTCTATCCAGTTTTGGGACTTTGGTATCTAAAAAAAGAGCAGTTTGAGTGTGTCGCTCACTGTTCAGCCGCAAATATCTCTATTTAAAAAAGTGTGGTATACCCCAGTAAACAATAACTGTGGTTTTGCCATCCCATGGTAAAAAATCTCTATTATTCAGCTTTTGGTAGTTTTTTCCGTAAAGAAAAACAGTAGTGTCTCCTGACTGTTGTGACACAAAAATATATCTGTTGAAAATAGTCTTGTGTAGGCCCGACATCCCAGTGTGGTTTCGCAGTTCCACGGGTCAAATCGCTGTACTATCCAGTTTTGGGCCTTTGGTATCTAAAAAAAAAGCAGCTTGAGTGTGTCGCTCACTGTTCAGCCGCAAATATCTCTATTTAAAAAAGTGTGGTATACCCCAGTAAACAATAACTGTGGTTTTGCCATCCCATGGTAAAAAATCTCTATTATTCAGCTTTTGGCAGTTTTTTCCGTAAAGAAAAACAGTAGTGTCTCCTGACTGTTGTGACACAAAAATATATCTGTTAAAAATAGTCTTGTGTAGGCCCGACATCCCAGTGTGGTTTCGCAGTTCCACTGGTCAAATCGCTGTACTATCCAGTTTTGGGCCTTTGGTATCTAAAAAAAAAGCAGTTTGAATGTGTCGCTCACTGTTCAGCCGCAAATATCTTTATTTAAAAAAGTGTGGTATACCCCAGTAAGCAATAACTGTGGTTTTGCCATCCCATGGTAAAAAATCTCTATTATTCAGCTTTTGGTATTTTTTTCCGTAAAGAAAAACAGTAGTGTCTCCTGACTGTTGTGACACAAAAATATATCTGTTGAAAATAGTCTTGTGTAGGCCCGACATCCCAGTGTGGTTTCGCAGTTCCACGGGTCAAATCGCTGTACTATCCAGTTTTGGGCCTTTGGTATCTATAAAAAAAGCAGTTTGAGTGTGTCGCTCACTGTTCAGCCGCAAATATCTCTATTTAAAAAAGTGTGGTATACCCCAGTAAACAATAACTGTGGTTTTGCCATCCCACGGTAAAAAATCTCTATTATTCAGGTTTTGGTATTTTTTTCCGTAAAGAAAAACAGTAGTGTCTCCTAACTGTTGTGACACAAAAATATATCTGTTGAAAATAGTCTTGTGCAGACCCGACATCCCAGTGTGGTTTCGCAGTTCCACGGGTCAAATCGCTGTTCTATCCAGTTTTGGGCCTTTGGTATCTAAAAAAAAAAGCAGTTTGAGTGTGTCGCTCACTGTTCAGCCGCAAATATTTCTGTTTAAAAAAGTGTGGTATACCCCAGTAAACAATAACTGTGGTTTTGCCATCCCACGGTAAAAAATCTCTATTATTCAGGTTTTGGTATTTTTTTCCGTAAAGAAAAACAGTAGTGTCTCCTAACTGTTGTGACACAAAAATATATCTGTTGAAAATAGTCTTGTGCAGACCCGACATCCCAGTGTGGTTTCGCAGTTCCACGGGTCAAATCGCTGTACTATCCAGTTTTGGGCCTTTGGTATCTAAAAAAAAAGCAGTTTGAGTGTGTCGCTCACTGTTCAGCCGCAAATATCTCTATTTAAAAAAGTGTGGTATACCCCAGTAAACAATAACTGTGGTTTTGCCATCCCACAGTAAAAAATCTCTATTATTCAGGTTTTGGTATTTTTTTCCGTAAAGAAAAACAGTAGTGTCTCCTAACTGTTGTGACACAAAAATATATCTGTTGAAAATAGTCTTGTGCAGGCCCGACATCCCAGTGTGGTTTCGCAGTTCCACGGGTCAAATCACTGTTCTATCCAGTTTTGGGACTTTGGTATCTAAAAAAAAAAGCAGTTTGAGTGTGTCGCTCACTGTTCAGCCGCAAATATCTCTGTTTAAAAAAGTGTGGTATACCCCAGTAAACAATAACTGTGGTTGTGCCATCCCACGGTAAAAAATCTCTATTATTCAGGTTTTGGTAGTTTTTTCCATAAAGAAAAACAGTAGTGTCTCCTGACTGTTGTGACACAAAAATATATCTGTTGAAAATAGTTTTGTGTAGGCCCGACATCCCAGTGTGGTTTCGCAGTTCCACGGGTCAAATCGCTGTACTATCCAGTTTTGGGCCTTTGGTATCTAAAAAAAAAGCAGTTTGAGTGTGTCGCTCACTGTTCAGCCGCAAATATCTCTATTTAAAAAAGTGTGGTATACTCCAGCAAACAATAGCTGTGGTTTTGCCATCCCACAGAAAAAATCTCTATTATTCAGGTTTTGGTAGTTTTTTCCGTAAAGAAAAACAGTAGTGTCTCCTAACTGTTGTGACACAAAAACATATCTGTTGAAAATAGTCTTGTGTAGGCCCGACATCCCAGTGTGGTTTCGTAGTTCCACTGGTCAAATCGCTGTACTATCCAGTTTTGGGCCTTCGGTATCTAAAAAAAATGCAGTTTGAGTGTGTCGCTCACTGTTCAGCCGCAAATATCTCTATTTAAAAAAGTGTGGTATACCCCAGTAAACAATAACAGTAGTTTTGCCATCCCACGGTAAAAAATCTCTATTATTCAGCTTTTGGTAGTTTTTTCCGTAAAGAAAAACAGTAGTGTCTCCTTACTGTTGTGACACAAAAATATATCTGTTGAAAATAGTCTTGTGTAGGCCCGACATCCCAGTGTGATTTCTCAGTTCCACGGGTCAAATCGCTGTACTATCCAGTTTTGGGCCTTTGGTATCTAAAAAATAAGCAGTTTGAGTGTGTCGCTCACTGTTCAGCCGCAAATATCTCTATTTAAAAAAGTGTGGTATACCCCAGTAAACAATAACTGTGGTTTTGCCATCCCACGGTAAAAAATCTCTATTATTCAGCTTTTAGTAGTTTTTTCCGTAAAGAAAACAGTAGTGTCTACTGAATGTTGTGACACAAAAATATATCTGTTGAAAATAGTCTTGTGTAGGCCCGACATCCCAGTGTGGTTTCGCAGTTCCACGGGTCAAATCGCTGTACTATCCAGTTTTGGGCCTTTGGTATCTAAAAAAAAAGCAGTTTGAGTGTATCGCTCACTGTTCAGCCGCAAATATCTCTATTTAAAAAGTGTGGTATACCCCAGTAAACAATAACTGTGGTTTTGCCATCCCACGGTAAAAAATCTCTATTATTCAGCTTTTGGTAGTTTTTTCCATAAAGAAAAACAGTAGTGTCTACTGAATGTTGTGACACAAAAATATATCTGTTGAAAATAGTCTTGTGTAGGCCCGACATCCCAGTGTGGTTTCGCAGTTCCACGGGTCAAATCACTGTACTATCCAGTTTTGGGCCTTTGGTATCTTAAAAAAAAGCAGTTTGAGTGTGTCGCTCACTGTTCAGCCGCAAATATCTCTATTTAAAAAAGTGTGGTATACCCCAGTAAACAATAACTGTGGTTTTGCCATCCCACGGTAAAAAATCTCTATTATTCAGCTTTTGGTAGTTTTTTCCGTAAAGAAAAACAGTAGTCTCTCCTGACTGTTGTGACACAAAAATATATCTGTTGAAAATAGTCTTGTGCAGGCCCGACATCCCAGTGTGGTTTCGCAGTTCCACGGGTCAAATCGCTGTACTTTCCAGTTTTGGGCCTTCGGTATCTAAAAAAAAAGCAGTTTGAGTGTGTCGCTCACTGTTCAGCCACAAATATCTCTATTTAAAAAAGTGTGGTATACCCCAGTAAACAATAACTGTGGTTTTGCCATCCCACGGTAAAAAATCTCTATTATTCAGCTTTTGATAGTTTTTTCCATAAAGAAAAACTGTAGTGTCTCCTGACTGTTGTGAAACAAAAATATATCTGTTGAAAATAGTCTTGTGTAGGCCCGACATCCCAGTGTGGTTTCGCAGTTCCACGGGTCAAATCGCTGTACTATCCAGTTTTGGGCCTTTGGTATCTAAAAAAAAAGCAGTTTGAGTGTGTCGCTCACTGTTCAGCCGCAAATATCTCTATTTAAAAAAGTGTGGTATACCCCAGTAAACAATAACTGTGGTTTTGCCATCCCACGGTAAAAAATCTCTATTATTCAGCTTTTGGTAGTTTTTTCCGTAAAGAAAAACAGTAGTGTCTCCTGACTGTTGTGACACAAAAATATATCTGTTGAAAACAGTCTTGTGTAGGCCCGACATCCCAGTGTGGTTTCGCAGTTCCACGGGTCAAATCGCTGTACTATCCAGTTTTGGGCCTTTATTATCTAAAAAAAAGCAGTTTGAGTGTGTCGCTCACTGTTCAGCCGCAAATATCTCTATTTAAAAAAGTGTGGTATACCCCAGTAAACAATAACTGTGGTTTTGCCATCCCACGGTAAAAAATCTCTATTATTCAAGTTTTGGTATTTTTTTCCGTAAAGAAAAACAGTAGTGTCTCCTAACTGTTGTGACACAAAAATATATCTGTTGAAAATAGTCTTGTGTAGGCCCGACATCCCAGTGTGGTTTCGCAGTTCCACGGGTCAAATCGCTGTACTATCCAGTTTTGGGCCTTTGCTATCTAAAAAAAAAAGCAGTTTGAGTGTGTCGCTCACTGTTCAGCCGAAAATATCTCTATTTAAAAAAGTGTAGTATACCCCAGTAAACAATAACTGTGGTTTTCCTCTTCCACGGTTCTAATCTACTCTTTATTACCCTTTTTCCATTGATAGTGCAAGTGTAAGCTATTTTACTTCATTTACAATAGGCGGGGCACGTGGCAAGGGACGTGGAAGTGGACGTTCTGGTGATGGTTCGTGCAGAGGACGGGGCCGTGGTCAAAGTGAAAATGTGCCACAACCAACAGCCACATCTTCTCGCTCCCACTTCTTGACAGATTTACTAGGGAAGCACAGAACAACATCAGTATTGAGAACTGATCAGTGTGAACAGGTTATTAATTGGATAGCAGATAATCCTTCCAGTTACCTGGGCACCACCACCTCCTGTCTGTCTTCCACACGGTCAACTCTTAGTAGCCGTGAGTCTCGAAAGCATACTCCTCCTCACCCTGATGCTCATTCCTCCCACCATGCCGAGTGTCGTCAGACAGCAAGTGATCCCACACTTGGACACTCTGAAGAACTGTTCACTGGTCCATTTCCATATTTGGGCCCCTCGCCTGATATGCTTGAAGTGGTTGAAGAGGAGATCCCATGTTGCGATGCCCAAATATTTGAACAGCCACGGCCACAGGAAGTCGACGTTGGCAATCTGTTACAAGAGGTGGACGATGACGAGACACAATTGCCAGGAAGTGAGGAGGAGGATCGTGGTGCGCAAGTGGAAGAGGAGGAGGTGGTGGATGATCTAGTAACTGACCCAACGTGGAAGGAGGACATGCAGAGTGAGGCCAGCAGCACACAGGGGGAGGGAGGCAGAGTACCCCAACAGGTAGGAAGAAGCAGTGTCGTGGCCGCAGACAGAAGGCAGGCAACCGTTCCCCGTAACACCAACACGAGGGACGTTGCCAGTACAAGTGGTAGGTCTTCCAGAGTCTGGAATTTTTTTAAAGACTCTGCTGATAACCCCAAAAAGGCCATATGTTCCACCTGTCATGCCAGCATCAGCAGGGGTGACAAAACTACCAGCCTGACCACCACCAGCATGATCAGGCACATGGCAGCAAAGCACCCGACTTTGTGGGGCGAAACCCAGGGTCCACGACCAGTGTCAGCGGGTGTCACCACTGTTTCTTCCACTGTTGTGCGTGCAATAGAACCCCCTGTTGTGTGTGCAAGGCAATCCCCTGTCCATACTGCATGTAAAGATGCCCCCTCCTCTCAGTCTTCACTTGTTATGTCAGTTTCTCAAGAAACAGCATCAACGTCCACGTCCACGTCCCACCGCAGCGTTCAATTGTCCATATCCCAGACCTTTGAACAAAAGCGGAAATTCGCAGCTAACGCCCCACAGGCCACAGTCCTGAATTCGCACATTTCACGACTGCTTGCATTGGAAATGCTGCCTTTTTGGCTGGTGGAGACGGAATCCTTCCGCAATCTTATGGCGGTGGCCGTCCCTCGGTATTCGGTCCCCAGCCGACACTATTTTGCCCGGTGTGCCATCCCCGCACTACACAAGCACGTGTCCCAAAGCATCTGCCATGCCCTCAACAAGGCAGTTACTGGGAGAGTCCACCTGACAACGGACACGTGGACAAGTGCTTGTGGCCAGGGACGGTACATCTCTCTGACGGCACACTGGGTAAACATAGTGGAAGCCGGGACCCAGTCGGTCCTTGGGACGGAACACATCATCCCCACACCGAGGATTGCGGGCCCTATGTCAGTCAGAGTTGCCCCCACAGTGTACAGCTCCTGCGCATCCTCCTCCTCCTCCTCCTCCTCATGTTCAGCCTTCATCTCAGATATCACCACATCAGTTACAAGCTGGAAGCATTGCAGTACTGCCTCCGCCAAGCGGCAACAGGCTGTGCTGAAACTCATAAGCTTAGGTGATAAACCTCACACTGCTTGTGAGTTGTGGACAGCTGTGAAAGAGCAGGCAGATCTGTGGCTGAGACCGCTGAACCTACATCCCGGCATGGTCGTGTGTGACAATGGCCGTAACCTGGTGGCGGCTCTGAGGCGAGGTGGGATCACACACGTACCATGCCTGGCTCATGTGCTTAACCTCGTGGTTCAGCGGTTTCTTAAATCGTACCCAGAGTTGCCAGATCTGCTCGTGAAAGTACGCCGCCTGTCAGCTCATTTTCGCAAGTCGGCTACAGCTTCCGCCGCCCATGCTGTGTTGCAGCAGCGTTTGCAGCTTCCGGCACACCGACTGGTGTGTGATGTCCCCACACGTTGGAACTCTACCCTCCACATGTTGCAAAGGATTTGTGAGCAGAAGAGAGCAGTTGTGGAGTACCAGCTGCAACAAGGCCGTCGATATTCAGGTCAGACTCCACACATAAGACCTCAGGAGTGGACCTGGATGTCCGACATATGTACCATCCTGACAAACTTTGAGGAGGCCACCAGGATGGTGAGTGGCGATGACGCCATCATTAGTGTCAGCATCCCACATGTCTGTCTTTTGCAACTCTCTCTGCAGAGAATTAAAGAGGAGGCATTGCAGCCAGAGTATGATGAGATGGATCAAGAAGCCATAGCAGGCGATTACACACAGCCCAGCCTCATCTCATCCCAACGTGCATTGGGGGACCATGAGGGAGAGGAGGAGGAGGAGGAGGAGGAAGAACAGGAGCTGCTATCATGCGTTGTAGACGGTAGTACCTGTACAAGTGTCATACCGTCGGTTCAGCGTGGGTGGCCTGAGGACAGGGGGGAGGAGGAAGAGGAGGAGGAGGAGGAGGAGAGCATGGTCAGTCGTCATCTTGGTGAGGACACGGAAATCTTGCCCGTTACCAGTCTGGCACGCATGGCTGACTTTATATTACGCTGCCTTAACCGTGACCCTCGAGATGTCAAAGTGTTGGGTGACAGTCATTAGTGGTTGGTGACCCTTGTAGACCCCCGCTACCAGGAGAACTTTCACTCTCTTATTCCTGAGGTGGAGAGGTCTACAAAAATGGGGCAATACCAGAAGGCCCTTGCTGCAGAACTCTTAAAAAAATTTCCATCTGAACACGCTAGCGGCAGAGGTCACAGTTCGTTGCCCAACCAAGGCGTACAGGCGAGAGAGATGCAGCTCCAATCCAGCAGAGGCAGGGGAACACTGTCAACGTTCTGGGACAGTTTTCTGACACCCGCCCAGCTTACTAGCCCTGAGGCGCGGGGTACTCTCACAAGGAGTGAAAAGTTTCAAAAGATGGTGAGGGAGTACCTTGCCGATCGTACCAGCGTCCTCCGTGATTCCTCTGTGCCTTTTAATTATTGAGTATCCAAGCTGGACACTTGGAATGAACTCGCTCTGTATGCCTTGGAGGTCCTGACCTGCCCTGCTGCTAGCGTGTTACCGGAGCGTGTTTTTAGTGCCGCTGGGGGAATTATAACTGATAAGCGCACTCGCCTGTCAACTGACAATGCTGACAAGCTGACCCTTATCAAAATGAACAAGGGCTGGATTGGACCAGACTTCTCATCACCATCAAATGACTTTGTAAATGTTTTTTCCCAGCAATATGCGCTCCTGAAGGATGATGATGGAACTTGATATTCGGATTCAAAGAATTTTTCTTTCAAACTGAAATACAACCGGTTTCGACTTCTTTGAGTCTTCCTCAGGTATAACATCATGCATCATACCTGAGGAAGACTCAAAGAAGTCGAAACCGGTTGTATTTTAGTTTGAAATAAAAATTCTTTGAATCCGAATATCAAGTTCCATCATCATCCTTCAGGAGCGCATATTGCTGGGAAAAAAACATTTACAAAGTGGTATTGCCTATGAAAGCTCTGTCCAGTGCTCTCATCAGCTCCCAGATTTCTGCAGCAAACTGAATGGAAAGAGGAATGGAGTGATCCACTGATTGGATTTACATGCAGTACCTCAAGATACCAAATAGGTGAGTGGATTTATACTGAGTATATACCCTTGGAATCTAACTACTACACTTAGAAGCCTGTGCTTCCTATTTTCTCTCCCTACAATCCCCTCTTGTTTCACCATCAAATGACAGCAGAGTAACATAAAGTCAAATCCACTGTGTTATTTCGGGAGGTGTATTCACATGCACCGCTTCACACCCACACATGGGTATACGCTTCCTCATTTCGGCTGTTTAATCTTCTTCTCCTTATCCTCAGCCTCCACCACCACTATACCACCAGGGTGCCAGCATTGCAAGTTCCCCGGTCCTTATTTTTGACAGCTTTTGCTTGCAAGGCATAAGCAAATACTATGGGACACCCACTCCCCAATAATGGGACTTATGTTTGTAATATGCTGTACTGCATGGCTCTTGTAAGGGGCATTGCAAGTTGCTCCATCCTAATTTTTGGCAGCTTTTGCTGGGAAAGCATAAGCAAATACTATGGGACACCCACTCCCCAATAATGGGACTTATGTTTGTAATATGCTGTACTGCATGGCTCTTGTAAGGGGCATTGCAAGTTGCTCCATCCTAATTTTTGGCAGCTTTTGCTTGGAAAGCATAAGCAAATACCATGGGACACCCACTCCCCAATAATGGGACTTATGTTTGTAATATGCTGTACTGCATGGCTCTTGTAAGGGGTATTGCAAGTTGCTCCGTCCTAATTTTTGGCAGCTTTTGCTGGGAAAGCATAAGCAAATACTATGGGACACCCACTCCCCAATAATGGGACTTATGTTTGTAATATGCTGTACTGCATGGCTCTTGTAAGGGGCATTGCAAGTTGCTCCGTCCTAATTTTTGGCAGCTTTTGCTGGGAAAGCATAAGCAAATACTATGGGACACCCACTCCCAAATAATGGGACTTATGTTTGTAATATGCTGTACTGCATGGCTCTTGTAAGGGGCATTGCAAGTTGCTCCATCCTAATTTTTGGCAGCTTTTGCTGGGAAAGCATAAGCAAATACCATGGGACACCCACTACCCAATAATGGGACTTATGTTTGTAATATGCTGTACTGCATGGCTGTTGTAAGGGGCATTGCAAGTTGCTCCGTCCTAATTTTTGGCAGCTTTTGCTGGGAAAGCATAAGCAAATACTATGGGACACCCACTCCCCAATAATGGGACTTATGTTTGTAATATGCTGTACTGCATGGCTCTTGTAAGGGGCATTGCAAGTTGCTCCGTCCTACATTTTGGCAGCTTTTGCTTGGAAAGCATAAGCAAATACTATGGGACACCCACTCCCCAATAATGGGACTTATGTTTGTAATATGCTGTACTGCATGGCTCTTGTAAGGGGCATTGCAAGTTGCTCCGTCCTAATTTTTGGCAGCTTTTGCTGGGAAAGCATAAGCAAATACTATGGGACACCCACTCCCCAATAATGGGACTTATGTTTGTAATATGCTGTACTGCATGGCTCTTGTAAGGGGCATTGCAAGTTGCTCCGTCCTAATTTTTGGCAGCTTTTGCTGGGAAAGCATAAGCAAATACTATGGGACACCCACTCCCCAATAATGGGACTTATGTTTGTAATATGCTGTACTGCATGGCTCTTGTAAGGGGCATTGCAAGTTGCTCCGTCCTAATTTTTGGCAGCTTTTGCTGGGAAAGCATAAGCAAATACCATGGGACACCCACTCCCCAATAATGGGACTTATGTTTGTAATATGCTGTACTGCATGGCTGTTGTAAGGGGCATTGCAAGTTGCTCCGTCCTAATTTTTGGCAGCTTTTGCTGGGAAAGCATAAGCAAATACTATGGGACACCCACTCCCCAATAATGGGACTTATGTTTGTAATATGCTGTACTGCATGGCTCTTGTAAGGGGCATTGCAAGTTGCTCCGTCCTAATTTTTGGCAGCTTTTGCTTGGAAAGCATAAGCAAATACTATGGGACACCCATTCCCCAATAATGGGACTTATGTTTGTAATATGCTGTACTGCATGGCTCTTGTAAGGGGCATTGCAAGTTGCTCCGTCGTAATTTTTGGCAGCTTTTGCTGGGAAAGCATAAGCAAATACTATGGGACACCCACTCCCCAATAATGGGACTTATGTTTGTAATATGCTGTACTGCATGGCTCTTGTAAGGGGCATTGCAAGTTGCTCCGTCCTAATTTTTGCCAGCTTTTGCTGGGAAAGCATAAGCAAATACTTTGGGACACCCACTCCCCAATAATGGGACTTATGTTTGTTATATGCTGTACTGCATGGCTCTTGTAAGGGGCATTGCAAGTTGCTCCGTCCTAATTTTTGGCAGCTTTTGCTTGGAAAGCATAAGCAAATACCATGGGACACCCACTCCGCAATAATGGGACTTATGTTTGCAATATGCTGTACTGCATGTGACGCGCCCCCTGGGCCTTGTGTACACGTGTGTGGGATACCCGGTGCCTGGTCTCTGGGGTCTGTAGTCTCCGTGGCGGTGACCCGGTCCCGTGGCTCAGGCTGGCAAACCAGTGGCAGTCTTTCTTAGGTTTTGAGGTTAATTGTCCGACTGCGCCACCCGTGGATTGCGGTCAGGGAGTACCACCGCTGCGAGGCAGACCGCTGAGGCTGGTGTTGTGTGCGCAGCATAGAATGGGATAACTCCCCACAGGAGGAGTATAGCCTCAGGGCAGTGAGTTTTGTATGAAGGGGGTGATGCTGCACGAGCGCAGCAGGAATGACTCAGAGTCTTTGCAGTGCAGTTCAGGGTCTTTACTGATGATTATAAGGTAGACCCTCCCGGGAGTACTGGCTAGCATAAGAGGCCTGGTCAGTCTGTGAGCAAGAAGGAGTTCCCCTGGCCAGGTGGAGTTGTAGGCCTCCCCGTCTGTCTGCACTCTTCCTGGCTACCTTGCTGTAAGCGGGTAGAAGTAGCCCACGTCCCTGAGTGTACCGTGTAGTGCTCACCCGTATGGCTGGTGACTTGGGGCCTTCTGTTAGCCTCCGCTCTACGACGGCGGTGCTGGTCCCTTGCTTGTGACTGAGCCTCCGGGCTTCTATGGCCAGAGGACCTGAAATACCCTGCCGGCTGGTTTCTGCTGCTGGATATATAAGTCCTCACAGCTTCGGACTCCTGTGTCCGGTTCCTATTGTCTTCTGCCAGGGCGAGCTCTGCTCAGCTTCCAGCCCCTGGTTTTTAGCTCCTAGCTCCTACAGAGCTCCTTGCTGTTACTTTCCCTTGCTCTCACTCTGACTCTGACTGTTCTCTGACTCACTCAACCCCGCCCCAGATCCAGTTTATAAGGGCAGAATTCTCCCCTCCCAGGATTGGGGCAGGAGAATGTTGCATGTTTAAGGGATCCTGACCAGGAAACCTCCCACTTGCTCTCCGATGTAATATCTCTATTACTGTGGTGACCAGACCCCTGGGGTGCCACACATGGCTCTTGTAAGGGGCATTGCAGTTCCTCATAATTTTTGGAAAGCCTTCCATTCACTGCTTAGGCCAACAGTGCACGGGAGACCCAGTTGCTATAAATGGAAAAAAAGGTTTAGTTAATGCCCTCTGACCTCCATGTCATTTCCAAGGGGCATTGGAGTGGCTCGAAATTTTTGGTAGGCATTGCACTCACTGTATGCCCTATAACTGTGTAGCCGAACTGCTCCTTTTGTTACAGAAACATATCGTACAAGACATATCTGGTTGACTGGCCTGATATTGATGTGAATGGTCTCTGTTCCTCCTGCTCTTTCTCCTTTGCCACTACCTCATCCATCATTTATCACCTGAAGCTTTGTTTTAACGGGAGTCATAGAACTTGGATAGTAGCAGGAAAACATCCAGCAATCCTCGGAGGAGGTAGGATATGCGCCAAAACGCTGACCACCTCAGGCCTAGCCGCTACTACATACATGCGCTTGCATTACAACAAAACAAAGCAGATGCTAACTTCTATCATCCTCATCATGCTCCTCACCTTGGCACTCTCAACTCCCCTGATGGAGAAGCCAGGGCCCACCGGAGGAGTCTGATAGTCCGATGGGCTCGGCCAATGCTGCCCTAAAGCAGGCCAGACTAAGAAAAGTGTGGGAAAGGTTACCGGGACAAATAGGGGTGGCTGGGGACCGAGTATGGACACCCGGCCACCCCCTGGAGGCTGGGGAGCAAGCGTGGACACCCGGCCACCAGGCGGCTGGGGACTGGGTATGGATTCCAGGCCGCCGACACAGCCATGGCGTGGTGGCCAGATTCCGCCTCCACATGCCTAAAAGGCCCAATTTAAAGTGCAATCAAGCAAGCAGTATGGTATTGCAGCCTGTGGGTGGGTGGGTGGCAGGCTGCATACTTGCGCTTGCATTGCAAGGAATGGGAGAGGTACAATTGAACACTGCCCTGGGACAAGGACTTGAATGAAGATAGTTGCAAGTCTGCATCTTCTGATGCGGTAAGGATCACTTATGATGGGTACACTTTTAGACAGTGACCTGGGAGTCAGAGATGCTTCCAGGGGTCTTTCCCATGCTGCTCCCTTTTCTTTTCAGCACTTTATGCATGTGTCACACAGCACATGGCCAGATAAGGTTGTAAAATGTTAAAATGACATTTCACGGTGAATGCATTTGTCATAGTTGAAAGCAATACAAAAGTGCAAAAACGCATAAAAAATGCTACTTGTGAACATAGCCGAAGGTGTGGAGGAGTATTTTTGTTTTTGGTCATTTATTTTAACTTATACACAAGTCTTTACCCTGGAAAGGATGTTCCTTAACATATTTCACAGGAAAAAGTTTCACTTTCGTTTTTGAACGTTTTATTGTGAGCCTGTAAAAGTGGCTTAATACCTCTGACCACGTTGTTGACAGCAGTGACCTGGGGGTCAGAAATGCTTCCTGGGGCGATCCCCATGCTGTCGCCATGTCATTTGAGCACTGTCACTATCGTTTTGGGCACTTGTTAGGCTTTTAAAAGACTGCCGGGGGTGCCACCGCAAAAATGCTCGAGTCTCCCATAGACTAACATTGGGCTCGTTGCTCGGGTCGAGCACCCGAGTATCACGGCGAGCTCGGCCCGAGCTTCGAGCACTCGAGCATTTTAGTGCTCACTCAACACTTTTTACAACCTTATCTGGCCATGTGCTGTGTGACACATGCATAAAGTGCTGAAAAGACATGGGAACAGCATGGGGAAGACCGCTGGAAGCATCTCTGACTCCCAGGTCACTGTCTAAAATTGTGCCCATCATAAATGATCCTTGCCGCATCAGAAGATGCAGACTTGCAACTATCCCCATGCAAGTTCTAGTCCCAGGGCAGTGTTCAATTGTACCTCCCCCATTCCTTGCATTACAAGTGCAAGTATGCAGCCTGCCACCCACCCACCCCTAGGCTGCAATACCATACTGCTTGCTTGCTTGAACTTGAAATTGGGCCTTTTAGGCATGTGGAGGCGGAATCTGGCCACCACGTCATGGCTGTGTTGGCGGCCTGGAATCCATACTCAGTCCCCAGCCGCCCAGCGGACGGGTGTCCATACTCGGTCCCCAGCCGCCCCACGGCCGGGTGTCCACAAACGGTCCCCAGCCGCCTGGGGGCAGCCGGGTGTCCATAAACGGTCCCCAGCCGCCACTATTTCTCCTTGGAACATCCCCCCACACACTTTTCTTAGCCCGGCCTGCTTTAGGCAGCATTGGACGAGCCCACCAGAGAACCAGACTCCTCCGGTGGGCCCTGACTTCTCCATCGGTGGAGTTGAGAGTGCCAAGGTGAGGAGCATGATGATGATGACAGAAGTTAGCCTCTGCTATGTTTTCTTTTAATGCAAGTGTAAGTGTGCAGCCTGCCACCCACCCACCCCCAGACTGCAATTCCATACTGCTAGCTTGCACTTGAAATGGGGCCTTTTAGTTTGGAGGAGGCCGAAGCTGGCCACTACCTCATGGCTGCTTCGGCAGCGAGGTATCCATACTCAGTCCCCAGCCGCCCCTATTTGTCCTTGTGTGCCTTATACATAAGATTAAGCGCGCATACCAAAGCATTACCTGTGCCCTCCCCAGTGCATTTAGTGGGAAGGAGAGCCTATTCCGCTGTAGTGTGTGCATGCCAAACCCTTGTTCATGGTACATGCGAAGATGCCTCCCACCTTGCACCTGTCGTTGCAGACTTGCAACTATCCCCATTCAAGTACTTGTCCCAGGGCAGTGTTCAATTGTACCTCTCCCATTCCTTGCAATGCAAGCGCAAGTATGCAGCCTGCCACCCACCCACCCCCCGGCTGCAATACCATTCTGCTTGCTTGCTTGAACTTTAAATTGGGCCTTTTAGGCATATGGAGGCAGAATCTGGCCACCATGCCATGTCTGTGTCGGCGGCCTGGTATCCATACTCAGTCCCCAGCCGCCTGTTGGACGGGAGTCCCCGCTTGCTCCCCAGCCTCCAGGAGGTGGCCGGGTGTCCATACTCGGTCCCCAGCCACCCCTATTTGTCCCGGTAACCTTTCCCACACTTTTCTTAGCCTGGCCTGCTTTAGGGCAGCATTGGCCGAGCCCACCGGACTATCAGACTCCTCCGGTGGGCCCTGGCTTCTCCATCAGGGGAGTTGAGAGTGCCAAGGTGAGGAGCATGATGAGGATGATAGAAGTTAGCATCTGCTTTGTTTTGTTGTAATGCAAGCGCATGTATGTAGTAGCGGCTAGGCCTGAGGTGGTCAGCATTTTGGCGCATATCCTACCTCCTCCGAGGATTGCTGGATGTTTTCCTGCTACTATCCAAGTTCTATGACTCCCGTTAAAACAAAGCTTCAGGTGATAAATGATGGATGAGTTAGTGGCAAAGGAGAAAGAGCAGGAGGAACAGGGACCATTCACATCAATATCAGGCCAGTCAACCAGATATGTCTTGTAGGATATGTTTCTGTAACAAAAGGAGCGGTTCGGCTGTACAGTTATAGGGCATACAGTGAGTGCAATGCCTACCAAAAATTTCGAGCCACTCCAATGCCCCTTGGAAATGACATGGAGGTCAGAGGGCGTTAACTAAACCTTTTTTTCCATTTATAGCAACTGGGTCTCCTGTGCACTGTTGGCCTAAGCACTGAATGGAAGGCTTTCCAAAAATTATGAGGAACTGCAATGCCCCTTACAAGAGCCATGTGTGGCACCCCAGGGGTCTGGTCACCACAATAATAGAGATATTACGTCGGAGAGCAAGTGGGAGGTTTCCTGATCAGGATCCCTTAAACATGCAACATCCTCCTGCCCCAGTCCTGGGAGGGGAGAATTCTGCCCTTATAAACTGGATCTGGGGCGGGGTTGAGTGAGTCAGAGAACAGAGAACAGTCAGAGTCAGAGTGAGAGCAAGGGAAAGTAACAGCAAGGAGCTCTGTAGGAGCTAGGAGCTAAAGACCAGGGGCTGGAAGCTGAGCAGAGCTCGCCCTGGCAGAAGACAATAGCAACCGGACACAGGAGTCCGAGGCTGTTAGGACTTATATATCCAGCAGCAGAAACCAGCCGGCAGGGGATTTCAGGTCCTCTGGCCATAAAAGCCCGGAGGCTCAGTCACAAGCAAGGGACCAGCACCGCCGTCATGGAGCGGAGGCTAATAGAAGGCCCCAAGTCTCCAGCCATACGGGTGAGCACTACACGGTACACTCAGGGACGTGGGCTACTTCTACCTGCTTACAGCAAGGTAGCCAGGAAGAGTGCAGACAGACGGGGAGTCCTACAACTCCACCTGGCCAGGGGAACTCCTGCTTGCTCACAGACTGACCAGGCCTCTTAAGCTAGCCAGTACTCCCGGGAGGGTCTACCTTATAATCATCAGTAAAGACCCTGAACTGCACTGCAAAGACTCTGAGTCGTTCCTGCTGCGCTCGTGCACCATCACCCCCATCATCCACACTCACTGCCCTGAGGCTATACTCCTCCTGTGGGGAGTTATCCCATTCTCTGCTGCGCACACAACACCAGCCTCAGCGGTCTGCCTTGCAGCGGTGGTACTCCCTGACCGCAATCCACGGGTGGCACAGTCGGACAATTAACCTCAAAACCTAAGAAAGACTGCCACTGGTTTGACCAGCCTGAGCCACAGGACCGGGTCACCGCCACGGAGACTACAGACCCCAGAGACCCGGCACTGGTTATCCCACACACGTGTACACACGGCCCAGGGGGCGCGTCACATGCAGTACAGCATATTACAAACATAAGTCCCATTATTGCGGAGTGGGTCTCCCATAGTATTTGCTTATGCCTTGCAAGCAAAAGCTGCCAAAAATTAGGACGGAGCAACTTGCAATGCCCCTTACAAGAGCCATGCAGTACAGCATATTACAAACATAAGTCCCATTATTGGGGAGTGGGTCTCCCATAGTATTTGCTTATGCCTTGCATGCAAAAGCTGTCAACAATTAGGACGGAGCAACTTGCAATGCCCCTTACAAGAGCCATGCAGTACAGCATATTACAAACATAAGTCCCATTATTGGGGATTGGGTCTCCCATAGTATTTGCTTATGCGTTGCAAGCAAAAGCTGCCAAAAATTAGGACGGAGCAACTTGCAATGCCACTTACAAGAGCCATGCAGTACAGCATATTACAAACATAAGTCCCATTATTGGGGAGTGGGTGTCCCATAGTATTTGCTTATGCCTTGCAAGCAAAAGCTGCCAAAAATTAGGACGGAGCAACTTGCAATGCCCCTTACAAGAGCCATGCAGTACAGCATATTACAAACATAAGTCCCATTATTGGGGAGTGGGTCTCCCATAGTATTTGCTTATGCCTTGCAAGCAAAAACTGCCAAAAATTAGGATGGAGCAACTTGCAATGCCCCTTACAAGAGCCATGCAGTACAGCATATTACGAACATAAGTCCCATTATTGGGGAGTGGGTCTCGCATAGTATTTGCTTATGCTTTCCAAGCAAAAGCTGCCAAAAATTAGGACGGAGCAACTTGAAATGCCCCTAACAAGAGCCATGCAGTACAGCATATTACAAACATAAGTCCCATTATTGGGGAGTGGGTGTCCCATAGTATTTGCTTATGCCTTGCAAGCAAAAGCTGCCAAAAATTAGGACGGAGCAACTTGCAATGCCCCTTACAAGAGTCATGCAGTACAGCATATTACAAACATAAGTCCCATTATTGGGGAGTGGGTGTCCCATAGTATTTGCTTATGCCTTGCAAGCAAAAGCTGCCAAGAATAAGGACGGAGGAACTTGCTATGCTGGCACCCTTGTGTTATAGTGGTGGTGGAGGCTGAGGATAAGGAGAAGAAGATAAAACAGCCAAAACGAGGAAACATATACCCATGTGTGGGTGTGAAGCGGTGCATGTGAATACACCTCCTGAAATAACACAGTGGATTTGACTTTATGTTACTCTGCTGTCATTTGGTGGTGATGAGAAGTCTGGCCCAATCCAGCCCATGTTCATTTTGATAAGGGTCAGCTTGTCAGCATTGTCAGTTGACAGGCGAGTGCGCTTATCAGTTATAACTCCCCCAGCGGCGCTAAAAACACGCTCCGATAACACGCTAGCGGCAGGGCAGGCCAGGACCTCCAAGGCGTACAGAGCGAGTTCATTCCAAGTGTCCAGCTTGGATACCCAATAATTAAAACGCACAGAGGAATGACAGAGGACGCTGGTACGGTCGGCAAGGTACTCCCTCACCATCTTTTGAAACTTTCCACTCCTTGTGAGAGTACCCCGCGCCTCAGGGCCTGTAAGCTGGGCGAGTGTCAGAAAACTGTCCCAGAACTTTGACAGTGTTACCCTGCATCTGCTGGATTGGAGTTGCATCTCTCTCGCCTGTACGCCTTGGTTGGGCAACGAACTGTGACCTCTGCCGCTAGCGTGTTCAGATGGGAATTTTTTTAAGAGTTCTGCAGCAAGGGCCTTCTGGTACTGCCCCATTTTTGTAGACCTCTCCACCTCAGGAATAAGAGAGTGAAAGTTCTCCTTGTAGCGGGGGTCTACAAGTGTCACCAACCACTAATGACTGTCACCCAACATTTTGATAACGCGAGGGTCACGGTTAAGGCTGCGTAACATAAAGTCAGCCATGCGTGCCAGACTGGTAACGGACAAGATTTCCGTGTCCTCACCAAGATGACGACTGACCATGCTCTCCTCCTCCTCCTCCTCTTCCTCCTCCCCCCTGTCCTCAGGCCACCCACGCTTTACTGACGGTATGACATTCTACAGCTACGACCGTCTACAACGCTTGGTAGCAGCTCCTGTTCCTCCTCCTCCTCCCCCTCCTCCTCCTCTCCCTCATTGTCCCCCAATGCACGTTGGGATGAGATGAGGCTGGGCTGTGTGTAATCGCCCGCTACGGCTTCTTGATCCATCTCATCATATTCTGGCTGCAATGACTCCTCTTTAATTCACTGCAGAGAGCGTTGCAAAAGACAGACAAGTGGGATGCTGACACTAATGATGGCGTCATCGCCACTCACCATTTTGGTGGCCTCCTCAAAGTTTGTCAGGATGGTACATATGTCAGACATCCAGGTCCACTCCTGAGATCTTATGTGTGGAGCCTGACCTGAATATCGACGGCCTTGTTGCAGCTGGTACTCCACAACTGCTCTCTTCTGCTCACAAATCCTTTGCAACATGTGGAAGGTAGAGTTCCAACGTGTGGGGACATCACACACTAGTCGGTGTGCCAGAAGCTGCAAACGCTGCTGCAACACAGCAAGGGCGGCGGAAGCTGTAGCCGACTTGCGAAAATCTGCGTACTTTCACGAGCAGATCTGGCAACTCGGGGTACGATTTAAGAAACCGCTGAACCACGAGGTTAAGCACATGAGCCAGGCATGGTACGTGTGTGATCTCACCTCGCCTCAGAGCCGCCACCAGGTTACGGCCATTGTCACACACGACCATGCCGGGATGTAGGTTTAGCCGTCTCAGCCACAGATCTGCCTGCTCTTTCACAGCTGTCCACAACTCACAAGCAGTGTGAGGTTTATCACCTAAGCTTATGAGTTTCAGCACAGCCTGTTGCCGCTTGGCGGAGGCAGTACTGCAATGCTTCCAGCTTGTAACTGATGTGGTGATATCTGAGATGGAGGCTGAACATGAGGAGGAGGAGAAGAAGGAGGAGGATGCGGGGCAACTCTGACTGACATAGGGCCCGCAATCCTCGGTGTGGGGAGGATGTGTTCCGTCCCAAGGTCCGACTGGGTCCACTATGTTTACCCAGTGTGCCGTCAGAGAGATGTACCGTCCCTGGCCACAAGCACTTGTCCACGTGTCCGTTGTCAGGTGGACTCTCCCAGTAACTGCGTTGTTGAGGGCACGGCAGATGCTTTGGGACACGTGCATGTGTAGTGCGGGGATGGCACACCGGGCAAAATAGTGTCGGCTGGGGACCGAGTACCGAGGGACGGCCACCGCCA
The DNA here is from genome assembly GCF_046119375.1 of Phyllobates terribilis. Lineage (NCBI taxonomy): Eukaryota > Metazoa > Chordata > Amphibia > Anura > Dendrobatidae > Phyllobates > Phyllobates terribilis. The sequence goes on along the minus strand of NW_027362763.1, from coordinate 913,085,724 downwards.
TAAGATTGTGGAAGGATTCCGTCTCCACCAGCCAAAAAGGCAGCATTTCCAACGCAAGAAGTCGTGAAATGTGCGAATTTAGGACTGTGGCCTGTGGGGCATTAGCTGTGAATTTCCGCTTTCGTTCAAAGGTCTGGGATATGGACAATTGAACACTGCGGTGGGACGTGGACGTGGACGTTGATGCTGTATCTTGAGAAACTGCCATAACAAGTGAAGACTGAGAGGAGGGGGCATCTTTACATGCAGTATGGACAGGGGATTGCCTTGCACACACAACAGGGGGTTCTATTGCACGCACAACAGTGGAAGAAGTAGTGGTGACACCCGCTGACACTGGTAGTGGACTCTGGGTTTCGCCCCACAATGTCGGGTGCTTTGCTGCCATGTGCCTGATCATGCTGGTGGTGGTCAGGCTGGTAGTTTTGTCACCACTGCTGATGCTCGCATGGCAGGTGGAACATATGGCCTTTTTGGGTTTATCAGCAGAGTCTTTAAAAAAATTACAGACTCTGGAAGACCTACCCCTTGTACTGGCAACGTCCCTCGTGTTGGTGTTACGGGGAACGGTTGCCTGACTTCTGTCTGCGGCCACCACACTGCTTCTTCCTGCCTGTTGGGGTACTCTGCCTCCCTCCCCCTGTGTGCTGCTGGCCTCACTCAGCATGTCCTCCTTCCACATTGGGTCAGTTACTAGATCATCCACCACCTACTCCTCTTCCACTTGCGCACCACGATCCTCCTCCTCACTTCCTGGCAATTGTATCTCGTCATCGTCCACCTCTTGTGACAGATTGCCAACGTCGACTTCCTGTGGCCGTGGCTGTTCAAATATTTGGGCATCGCAACATGGGATCTCCTCTTCCACCACTTCAAGCGTATCAGGCGAGGGGCCCAAATATGGAAATGGACCAGTGAACAGCTCTTCAGAGTGTCCAAGTGTGGGATCACTTGCTGTCTGACGACACTCGGCATGGTGGGAGGAAGGAGCATCAGGGTGAGGAAGAGTATGCGGTCGAGACTCACGGCTACTAAGAGTTGACCGTGTGGAAGACAGACCGGAGGTGGTGGTGCCCAGGTAACTGGAAGTATTATCTGCTATCCAATTAATAACCTGTTCACACTGATCAGTTCTCAATACTGGTGTTGTTCTGTGCTTCCCTAGTAATTCGGTCAAGAAGTGGGAGCGAGAAGATGCGGCTGTTGGTTGTGGCACATTTTCACCTTGACCACGGCCCCGTCCTCTGCACGAACCATCAACAGAACGTCCACTTCCACATCCCTTGCCACGCGCCTTGCCCATTGTAAATGAAGTAAAATAGCTTACACTTGCACTATCAATGGAAAAATGGTAATAAAGAGTAGATTAGAGCTGTGTAAGAGGAAAACCACAGTTATTTCAACAGATATATTTTTGTGTCACAACAGTCTGGAGACACTACTGTTTTTCTTTACGGAAAAAACTACCAAAAGCTGAATAATAGAGATTTTTTACCGTGGGATGGCAAAACCACAGTTATTGTTTACTGGGATACACCACACTTTTTTAAATAGAGATATTTGCGGCTGAACAGTGAGCGACACACTCAAACTGCTTTTTTTTTAGATACCAAAGGCCCAAAACTGGATAGTACAGCGATTTGACCCGTGGAACTGCGAAACCACACTGGGATGTCGGGCCTACACAAGACTATTTTCAACAGATATATTTTTGTGTCACAACAGTCAGGAGACACTACTGTTTTATTTCACGGAAAAAACTACCAAAAGCTGAATAATAGAGATTTTTTACTGTGGGATGGCAAAACCACAGTTATTGTTTACTGGGGTATATCACACTTTTTTAAATAGAGATATTTGCGGCTGAACAGTGAGCGACACACTCAAACTACTTTTTTTTTAGATACTAAAGGCCCAAAACTGCATAGTACAGCGATTTGACCCGAGGAACTGCGAAACCACACTGGGATGTCGGGCCTACACAAGACTATTTTCAACAGATATATTTTTGTGTCACAACAGTCAGGAAACACTACTGTTTTTCTTTACGGAAAAAACTACCAAAAGCTGAATAATAGAGATTTTTTACCGTGGTATGGCAAAAACACAGTTATTGTTTACTGGGATACACCACACTTTTTTAAATAGAGATATTTGCGGCTGAACAGTGAGCGACACACTCAAACTGCTTTTTTTTTAGATACCAAAGGCCCAAAACAGGATAGTACAGCGATTTGACCCGTGGAACTGCGAAACCACACTGGGAAGTTGGGCCTACACAAGACTATTTTCAACAGATATATTTTTGTGTCACAACAGTCAGGAGACACTACTGTTTTTTTTTACGTAAAATATACCAAAACCTGAATAATAGAGATTTTTTACCGTGGGATGGCAAAACCACAGTTATTATTTACTGGGGTATACCACACTTTTTTAAATAGAGATATTTGCGGCTGAACAGTGAGCGACACACTCAAACTGCTTTTTTTTTAGATACCAAAGGCCCAAAACTGGATAGTAAAGCGATTTGACCCATGGAACTGCGAAACCACACTGGAATGTCGGGCCTACACAAGACTATTTTCAACAGATATATTTTTGTGTCACAACAGTCAGGAGACACTACTGTTTTTCTTTATGGAAAAAACTACCAAAACCTGAATAATAGAGATTTTTTACCGTGGGATGGCAAAACCACAGTTATTGTTTACTGGGGTATACCACACTTTTTTAAATAGAGATATTTGCGGCTGAACAGTGAGCGACACACTCAAACTGCTTTTTTTTTTAGATACAAATGGCCCAAAATGGATAATGCAGAGGTTTGAACCGTGGAAGTGCAAAACAACACTTCTGTTTCTCTAGCCTACACCAGACTATTTTCAACAGTTATATTTGTGTCTGAAAAATCAGAGACACGCTTTTTTTTGGGGGGGGGGGCACCAAAAGGTTAATAAGACGGGTATTTGTACAGTGTGAAGGAAGAAAAAAAAAGGAGGATTTAGATGAAAAAAAAAGGATTTTTCCTGGCCCCCGACCCCTGGTGCTAAGTCCAGCAATTTCAGCAACAGGAGCACACAGGACTGTAATGCAGCGTTTGCTGGTATAACCACTGTGCCTCCTATACAGCCTGCCTGCCTGGTATCTGGGTTGGATATTAGTTCTGAAAAGGACTGTTTGTTTGTTCTGGCAGCCTTTACAGACCCTACACTAACTATTTCGCAGTTTATATCTCTCCCTAAATCAGCAGCGCTGTCCCTACACTGTCTAATCCGGAGCGACTGTGTACAAGATGGCGGCGCCCGTTTTTAAATACTCGAGGTGACGATGTGCGGCCAGCCAATCAGTGTAATGCCCACAACCAACATGGCTGCAGCATTACAGTGACTGGCTGGCAATCCCTGCATGTTCATTGGCTCTGTAAAAGCACCAAACATGCAGGGCGGAGACAGCCGCGTGCGCTTATCTGTCAGCACACCACCAGCAGCGCTGAACACGTTCAGAGAGAACAAAATTTATTATTAATTTGAAAGCTGGTGGAGCTTAGTATAGATGGCCTAATAGAATGAGTACCACACACTGCTACAGGCCCAAAATAATTTTCCAGGCAAGATGCAGCTAAAAATTATTAGTAATTTGAAAGCTGGTGGAGCTTAGTATAGATGGCCTAATAGAATGAGTACCACACACTGCTACAGGCCCAAAATTATTTTCTGGGCTAGATGCAGCTAAAAATTATTATTAATTTGAAAGCTTAAAATGGTTGGTGAGGTGATTTTAACAAATCCTCAAGCTTTTACTCTCCCCAGGATGACACAGGGGTAGAAAAGTCCTGGCGGATCCATGATTTGTTCATCTTTATGAACGTGAGTCTGTCTACATTGTCAGTGGACAGTCTCGTGCGCTTATCTGTCAGTACATCACCAGCAGCGCTGAACACACGTTGAGAGAGAACGCTGGCTGCGGGGCATGACAAGATCTCCAAGGCGTGAGTGGCGAGCTCCGGCCGTTTATCCAGATTGAATGCCCAAAAAGAGCAAGGGTCCAGTGACACAGTCATGGCTTCGATGTTCACTTGGAGATACTCCTGTACCATCGTCTCTAGGCGTTGACTATGTGTCTGATTTCTTGTCTCCTGTGGCCTTGCAAAGGATGGGCTAAAAAAGTGGTGAAAGGATTCCGCAAAATTGCTGTTACCAGCAGATACTGTGTTTCTGTTACGGTTTGAGTGCTGAAGACTCTACAGTCCCACGGTTGGCAAGTTAGAACTGTGAAATTCACTACGTGCACCACTGGTGTTTTGTGGAAAAGCACATGTAAGATTCTACAACAGTCTCTGCTGATACTCCTGCATGCGTGAATCCCTTTCTATGGCAGGAATTATTTGGGCAAATTTACTTTTGTACCGAGGATCTAAGAGTGTGGCTACCCAGTAGTCAGGATTATTTAGAATTCCGACAATTCGAGGGTCATCTTGCAGGTAGTGCAGCAAGAAGGCACTCATGTGTCTTGCGCATCCAGGATCACCAAGTCCCTGTTGTGTTGGTGGCGAGGTAAGAATCATGCTTCCTTCCTCTGCCCTCTCCCACCAACCTCGCACAACAGAAATGTGATCAAGGTCTCCCTCATCTGATGAGCCTTCCATGCCCATCGCCAGTTCGTCCTCCACTTCTTCCTGGGCTCCTGCACCTTCCTCACTAGTTTGACTGCTACCATGCGCCCTGGTTAATCCCTCTCCCCCACCCTGCCATGCCTGCCACCTTGGTGCTGCCGACCGTCTGGACCTTGCAGATGTTAGCCCTTCCGCATACAACTCCTCCTCCTCTACTTCCTCCACCTCCTCTTGTCCCACCACCTGGCTCCGAATTCTGTTTAACATGTGCTCCAGCATGTAAATCACCAGAATAGTCATGCTGATAATGGCATCGTCAGCACTAAACATCTTCATCGCCATTTCAAAACTGTGCAGAAGGGTGCATAGGTCCCTGATCTGAGACCACTCCTCCAGCGTGATTTGCCCCACCTCTGGATCTCGTTGGCCCAGGCTATAAGTCAGAACATATTGCACCAGGGCTTGTCGGGCTGCCACAGTCGCTGCAACATGTGCAGAGTTGAATTCCACCGTGTTGGCACATCGCATTTTAGCCGGTGAAGTGGCAGGCCCAACGACTTCTGTAGAGATGTAAGTTGCTGAGCTGCAGGATGCAAACGGTGGAAGTGAGCACACAGCGACCGTGCCCTCTGCAGAAGGCCATCTAGTCCGGGATAGTGGGCTAAAAATTGCTGGACAACCAGGTTCAACACGTGAGCCATACAAGGCACGTGTGTGACATTGCCCCGGCGAAGGGCTGCACCCAGGTTTGCAGCATTGACGCACACGGCCTTCCCTGGTTGCAGGTCCAGTGGAGACAACCATTCATGAAACTGTTTCTCCAGAGCTGACCACAACTCCTCAGCTGTGTGACTCACATTTGCCAGACATTTCAAAGTAAAAACCGCCTGATGATGTTGAGCCCTGTTGCCAGCATAGTAAGGAGATGTGTAGGATCACTTCTGCGCAGTTAGAAAGCGGGTGGCATGACCAGACAGGCTTTGCGTGCAGGTGGAGGACCGAGAGGAGGTTGTGGAGGCAGAAGCAGTGCAGGAACTTCGAGATAAAGAGGATTGACGCACAGCTCGTGGGGACGGTAAGACTTGGACAGCAGCCCCTTGTCCTGCTGTCACCATAGCTACCCAGTGCCCAGTCAGTGACATGCAACGCCCCTGTCCATGCCTACTCGTCCAAGTGTCTGTGGTGAAATGCACCCTGTCACACACAGAGTTTCTCAAAGAAGCGGTGATGTTGTGTGCGACATGCTGGTGGACCGCAGGCACACCTTTCTTTGAGAAGTAGTGCCGACTGGGCATCTGGTACTGGGGCACTGCGACGGACATAAGGTCTCGAAAATCATCTGTGTCCACCAGGCGGAAAGGCAGCATTTCTGTAGCCCAGAGCTTGCAGATGATGAAATTCAACGTCTTAGCTTTCTCATGGCTAGGAGGAAATCGTCTTTTACTTGTCCACATCTGAGGGACCGAGGGCTGGCTGTTGTACTTAGACGGGGTTGAGTAGGGTGTCCCCGGCAAACTGACGGTCTGTGAGGAAGATGAAGGTGGAAAAGTTAGGTTGCCTTGATCCAAAGGTGGTGCTCTCAATGTCGGAGAGCGCTCAACACCAGCTGGTGTTTCCACTTCTAAATGAAATGATGACCTGCCAATCACACTGGCTTTTGCGGGTAAAGAGGTGGCACGTCTGCGTCTCAAAACAGGTGTGACTGCTGTCCCCACAGTCACAGAGGATGAAGATGCCGCGGAAGCACAAGATGGGGCAGACGGTGGTTGGCCCGGCCCGCTAGGCCTCATTGTAGCACAGTGAGCTTCCCACTGCAACTTATGCTTCATATCCATGTGACGATTCATGCATGAAGTAATCAAACTATGGATTTTTTGGCCTCTACTTAGCCTTTGGTAACAAATGTTACAGGTAACATGAGTTGGGTCATCCTTATCAATCTGAAAAAATGCCCAGACTATGCAAGGCTTAGAACCCATGCGACCTGAAGTGCCACCACGACTTGTGGTCAGAGGCAGAGTTGTGTTTGAGGATGCAGTTGTTGACGTGCTTCCAGTACTACGTCTCTGTCCAGGAAGGTGCAACCTGACCTCGTCATCACTAGCATCCTCCTCCACCTTCTCTGATGACCTCATCGGCTATCTGACTGTGGGTTGACAGTAAGTGGGATCTGCAACCTCGTCATCATCACCCTGTGTGTTCTCACACCCGTCGACCTCAGAGCCAACCTCTTCCTGCCCTGACAAAAAACTCAAGTTGTCGCTCCAATCAGGTATTTGAGTCTCATCATCGTCTTCCTCATTGTCTCCACCAACAGGAGTTACAGTTTGGGAACAAGAGTCTACATTATGCTCTGAATCTTCTTCATCTGGTCCTGGATCCGACTCATAAAGATTCTGGGCATCAGTGCAGATCATTTCCTCGTCTGGATTCACAGAAGCTCTGGAGCCGACCTCTGATTCCCAGGCTATAGTATGAGTAAACAGCTCTGCAGACTCAACCATCTGTTCTACCCCATACTCCGACGGGCAGCTGGAGACTTGGGAGCTGAGAGGAAGCAAGTGCGATTGGGGTGACACCTCTGAGGACTGGAGTATTTGTGATGTTGAAGTTGAGGTGGAGGAGAGCCCATTTAAAGGAGCACTTAATATCCGTTGAAGCACCTGCTGTTTTTGTGCCTCATCTGAAATTTGTAGCGATGGGCATGGCCATAAGAAAGGGATCGTATCACATTGTCCATTAAAAGAAGTAGACATCTTAGTTTGGCTGGAAGATGGTCTTTCTTCTGCAGATGTTACTGTTGCTTTAACACCTACCCCACGGACACAACCTTTTTTTCCCTTCCCAACACGCCTATTCCCCTTTCCACCAGCAGCAGGCCTTTTGCCACTCATTTTGGTGGTTAACTAATTGACAACTCTGGAGTTGTTTGCACAAAAAACGATGGATGGAAACCGAGCAGAGCTGAGTGGCCAAATTGTGGTACTAGCCCAAAAGGATTGGCTGGGTTAGAAGCAGTAAAACAATTTTATTAGATACACAGGTGGTGGAGCTTGGTATAGATGGCCTAATAGAATGAGTACCAAACACTGCTACAGGCCCAAAATTATTTTCCAGGCAAGATGCAGCTAAAAAGTATTAGTAATTTAAAAGCTGGTGGAGCTTAGTATAGATGGCCTAATTGAAAGAGTACCACACACTGCTAATATGCCCAAAATTATTTTCCAGGCAATATGCTGCAAAAAATTATTACTAATTTCAAAGCTGGTGGAGCTTAGTATAGGTGGCCTAATAGAATGAGTACCACACACTGCTAATATGCCCAAAATTATTTTCCAGGCAAGATGCAGCTAAAAATTATTACTAATTTCAAAGCTGGTGGAGCTTGGTATTGATGGCCTAATAGAATGAGTACCAAACACTGCTACAGGCCCAAAATTATTTTCCAGGCAAGATGCAGCTAAAAATTATTAGTAATTTAAAAGCTGGTGGAGCTTAGTATAGATGGCCTAATAGAAAGAGTACCACACACTGCTAATATGCCCAAAATTATTTTCCAGGCAATACGCAGCAAAAAATTATTACTAATTTCAAAGCTGGTGGAGCTTAGTATAGGTTTGCTAATAGAATGAGTACCACACACTGCTAATATGCCCAAAATTATTTTCCAGGCAAGATGCAGCTAAAAATTATTACTAATTTCAAAGCTGGTGGAGCTTGGTATTGGTGGCCTAATAGAAAGAGTACCACACACTGCTACAGGCCCAAAATTATTTTCCAGGCAAGATGCAGCTAAAATTTATTAGGAATTTGAAAGCTGGTGGAGCTTAGTATAGATGGCCTAATAGAATGAGTACCACACACTGCTAATATGCCCAAAATTATTTTACAGGAAAGATGCAGCTAAAAATTATTATTAATTTCAAAGCTGGTGGAGCTTGGTATAGGTGGCCTAATACAATGAGTACCACACACTGCTACTATGAACAAAATTATTTTCTTGGCTAGATGCAGCTAAAAATTATTATTAATTTCAAAGCTGGTGGAGCTTAGTATAGATGGACTAATACAATGAGTACCACACACTGCTACTAAGCCCAAAATTATATTCTGGGCTTGATGCAGCTAAAAATTATTATTAATTTCAAAGCTGGTGGAGCTTTGTATAAATGGCCTAATACAATGAGTACAACACACTGCTACTATGCCCAAAATTATTTTCCGGGCTAAATGCAGCTAAAAATTATTATTAATTTCAAAGCTGGTGGAGCTTGGTATAGATGGCCTAATACAATGAGTACCACACAGTGCTACTATGCCCAAAAGGTTTTGCTTGGCTAGGTGCAGTAAAAAATTTGTGTTACATACTCAGGTGGTGTAGCTTGCAACACAGATACGCTACTCCACTGACTAACACACACTGCAAGAGGCCAAAAAGGATTTGCTTAGCTAGATTTAGCCAAATGCTGTGAAAAACACTTGCACAGCACTAAAACAGGCCTGCCTGGCAAAAAGTCATAGGAACTGATGTAACCTAGCCTTCAAAAGGGCTGGAATTACAACTAGTCACTACTCCCAACCTATCTGTCTATTTAAGAGCACAGACCTGCTTGCTAAAAGTGCTAGGAACTGCTGTAACCTAGCCCTCAATAGGGCTGCAATTACAAACTAGTTCCTACTCCCTAAACCTTTCTGTCTATTTAAGAGAAAATTTGCTAGCAATTCAGTTACACAATATAGCGCTAACAGCAGCAGCAGTGCCATCTAACACTCAGCTCCAGCAGTGAGAAAATGGTGGCGACGGGGAAAATGGCTGGGTCTTATAGGGCAAGGACATGTGACATACACAGCCAATGACACATGTTCTTGCTTGTGTGAAAAAAAGCACGTCGCACCGTGTGTGCGCTGCTGATAGGCGGACAGACCGCACCTCCCCACTGTAGATGTGGGAAAGAGAAAAAAAAATAGAAATCTTCATTATTTCTGCAGAGATCCATCCCATTCCCCTCCCCCCGCCCCGCTGTACACTCAAACTGTGTATTAACATTGATTATCAGCATTACTGTGAAAAAATCCAGTTACTATTTTGGTGCAAGAACAGTTATAGAACATAACCTCGAACAGCAGGATTTTTGTCAAATCGTTAGGGTTCGTCGAACACCGCCCAAAACAGCTCGAATTTGAAATTGGCGAACAGTTCGATTCGAACACCGCTCATCTCTAGTGCAGAGTTCTGAAGTGGTAATTGCAGCTCCAGTAGCGTCAAGTGTGCCACCACTACCTTTTACATTCAGAATCTGCAGAGAAACTCGCAATGACACATTAAATCATGAAATTTTGTTAACTTTGATTAATTTCTGTCAACCTAGATTAATTTCTGAGTACAGATCACTGTGAAAATTATGAATCAATGAGTGCATGGAAAAAAAATATAAAGCTATTGACTGTGTAAGAGATCTATGCGATCAGAATGAACATTCATCTCGAGCTGATGATACCACCTAGCACCTGTCCCTATTGTAAATGCATTTAACAGCGATATCACTACAGAAGAGAATACTGTAGCTTTGTAATATTTTCATGCAACACCAGCAGCACACAGTATTAGGCAATAATACCTGGCTGGATCGGTGTAATACGTTATCCATAATGCGATAGCTCACCCGTAACCAAATTTCAGATAAGAGAGGTAATATTTAGTGTTAAGCAAGCACTAAAATGCTCGGGTGCTCGAAGCTCAGGCCGAGCTCAAAGTGATACTCGGGTGCTCGACCCGAGCAATGAGCCCAATGTTAGTCTATGGGAGACCCGAGCATTTTTGTGGCGGCACCCCCGGCAGTCTGTAGAAAGCCTAAAAAATGCCCAAAACGATAGTGACAGTGCTCAAATGACATGGGGACAGCATGGGGATCGCACCAGTAAGCATTTATGACCCCCAGGTCACTGCTGTCAACAACGTGGTCAGAGGTATTAAGCCACTTTTACAGGCTCACAATAAAACATACAAAAACGAAACTGAAACTGTTTTCCTGTGAAATATGTTAAGGAACATCCTTTCCGGGGTAAAGACTTGTGTATAAGGTAAAATAAATAGCCAAAAACAAAAATACTCCTCCACACCTTGGGCTATGTTCACAAGTAGCAATTTTTATGCGTTTTTGCACTTTTGTATTGCTTTCAACCGTGACAAATGCATTCACCGGGAAATGTAATTTTAACCCCTTAATAACATCTGACGTACTAATACGCGTCTGTGCCCTGGGACTTAAGAGCCAGACCCGTATTAGTACGTCATGGCGATCGCGCGCGCACACAGGCTGTGCGGGCGCGATCGCCGCCGGGTGTCAGCTGATTGTCATAGCTGACACCCGGTACTATGTGCAGGGAGCGGTCACGCACCGCTCCCAGCACATTAACCCCCGCGATGCTGCGATCGAAGTCGATCGAAGTCGATCGCGGCATTGCGGGGGCAAGGGGAGGTGATCGCCGATACTCACCTCCTCTTCCGGCTTCCTGCGCAGTCTGCAAAGGCTTCCCGGGTGTTGCCATGACGACCCGATGTCGTCATGACAACATCCGGGTCACCAGAGAGCAGGAAGATTGCTTGGACATGCGCAGTGCATCTCCAAGCAATCTTCACACTGTGCACTTCTGACAGCCTTCATGGCATAGGGATGGTGCTCTATTCCTGTGCCATGCAGGCGATCAGAAAAAAAAAAGTGAAAGTCCCAGAGTGGGACAAAGTAATAAAGTGTATAAACTGTGTGAAAGTGGAAAAAAAAAAAAAAAAAAATGTGCAAAAATATTATAAAAAAATAAAAAAAATAATACACCAAAAATAAAAATATAATGTACCCATCAATAAATATTATTATAAAAAAAATAAAAAAAAAACAATAAAAGTACACATATTTGGTATCGCCGCGTCCGGAACAACCTGACCTATAAAACTGTCCCACTAGTTAACCCTTTCAGTGAACACGGTAAAAAAAAAAAAAAAAAAACCAAGCAAAAAACAATGCTTTATCACCATACCGCCAAACAAAAAGTGGAATAACACGCGATCAAAAAGACGCATATAAATAAAAATGATACCGCTGAAAACGTCATCTCGTCCCGCAAAAAACAAGCCGCCATATAGCTCCATCAGCCGAAAAATAAAAAAGTTATAGCTCTCAGAATAAAGCGATACTAAAAAATATTTTTTTCTATAAAATAGCTTTTATTGTGTATAAGCGCCAAAACATAGAAAAATTATACAAATGTGGTACCGCTGTAAACGTACTGACCCAAAGAGTAAAGCTGCCTCATCAATTTTACCACACGCGGAACAGAATAAAAAAAAAAAAAAAAAAACAATTCCTGAATTGTTGGTTTTTGTTTATTCTGCCTCCCAAAAATCGGAATAGAAAGCGATCAAAAAATGTCACGTGCCTGAAAATGGCACCAATAACAACGTCAAGTCATCCCGCAAAAAACGAGCCATCACATGACTGTCTGCCAAAATTTGGAAAAATTATAGCTCTCAAAATATGGCGATGCAAAAACTAGATTTTACAAAAAATGCGTCTTTTAGTGTGTGACAGCTGTCAGTCATAAAAACCCCATATGATTCTGGCATTGCTGTAATCACACCGACCCGAAGAATAAAGTCGTCTAATCACTTATACCGCACAAGGAACGGCGTCAAAAATAAACTCTTGAGTTAGGATTGGGCTAGGGTTAGGGCTGGGTTTGGGGCTAGGGTTGTGCTGGGGCTAGGGTTGTGCTGGGGCTAGGGTTGTGCTGGGGCTAGGGTTGTGCTGGGGCTAGGGTTGTGCTGGGGCTAGGGTTGTGCTAGGGTTAGGGCTGGGGTTGGGATTTTTTTCAAAAGTAAGAAAAAAAGATGACGATATGGCGACTAGTGTTGAGAGCAAGTGCTCGCTACTTGAGTTTGCATCGGGTGCTCTGGTATGCATTTAGTATCGTGGGTATTTGAGTGACATGCTCGAGTCTCTGCCCCATATGCTTCGCGGCCAAAAAACTTTACGGGGATTGCCTGCCATGCACGAGCGATCCTCGCATGTTTTTTTTTTAGGTGTCTAATAACCGTGAAACATGCGGAGCAGGGACTCGAGCATGTCACTCGAGCACACGCTGTACATGGTGCATACCTGAGTACCCGATGCAAACTCAAGTAGCGAGCACTTGCGCTCAAGAATAATGAAAACTTATTCAATATGATGACCAAAATGTAAACAAATAATGTGCCGTACCTCTGGGTTCAAAATGTTCACTATACACCTTAATAAAATCTTTGAGGGGTATAGTTTCCAAAATGGTGACACTTGTGGGGGAGCTCCACTGTTTAGGCACATCACGGGCTCTCCAAACGCGACATGGTGTCCGCTAACAAATTGAATGGAAAATCGGCTCAAATTGTTAGCGGACACCACATTGCGTTTGGAGAGCCCCTCTGTGCCCAAACTTTGGAGCTCCCCCACAAGTGACCCCATTTTGGAAACTAGACCCCCCAAGGCACCTTTCTAGATGCATAGTGAGCACTTGGAACCCCCAGGTGCTTCACAAATTGATTCGTAAAAATGAAAAAGTGAAAAAAAAAACACTTTTTCATTTTTATGAATCAATTTGTGAAGCACCTGGGGTTCCAAGTGCTCACTATGAATCTAGATAGGTGCCTTGGGGGGTCTAGTTTCCAAAATGGGGTCACTTGTGGGGGAGCTCCAATGTTTGGGCACACAGGGACTCTCTAAATGCAACATGGTATCCGCTAACAAATTAAATGGAAAATCGGCTCAAATTGTTAGCGGACACCACATTGCGTTTGGAGAGCCCCTCTGTGCCCAAACTTTGGAGCTCCCCCACAAGTGACCCCATTTTGGAAACTAGACCCCCCAAGGCACCTTTCTAGATGCATAGTGAGCACTTGGAACCCCCAGGTGCTTCACAAATTGATTCGTAAAAATGAAAAAGTGAAAAAAAAAACACTTTTTCATTTTTATGAATCAATTTGTGAAGCACCTGGGGTTCCAAGTGCTCACTATGAATCTAGATAGGTGCCTTGGGGGGTCTAGTTTCCAAAATGGGGTCACTTGTGGGGGAGCTCCAATGTTTGGGCACACAGGGACTCTCCAAATGCAACATGATATCCGCTAACAAATTGTCGGCTCAAATTGTTAGCGGATATCATGTTGCATTTGGAGAGTCCCTGTGTGCCCAAACATTGGAGCTCCTCCACAAGTGACCCCATTTTGGAAACTAGACCCCCCAAGGCACCTATCTAGATGCATAGTGAGCACTTGGAACCCCTAGGTGCTTCACAAATTAATTCGTAAAAATGAAAAAGTGTTTTTTTTTTCACTTTTTCATTATTACGAATCAATTTGTGAAGCACCTGGGGGTTCCAAGTGCTCACTATGCATCTAGAAAGGTGCCTTGGGGGGTATAGTTTCCAAAATGGGGTCACTTGTGGGGGAGCTCCAAAGTTTGGGCACAGAGGGGCTCTCCAAACGCAATGTGGCGTCCGCTAACAATTTGAGCCGATTTTCCATTCAATTTGTTAGCGGATACCATGTTGCATTTAGAGAGTCCCTGTGTGCCCAAACATTGGAGCTCCCCCACAAGTGACCCCATTTTGGAAACTAGACCCCCCAAGGCACCTATCTAGATGCATAGTGAGCACTTGGAACCCCTAGGTGCTTCACAAATTAATTCGTAAAAATGAAAAAGTGTTTTTTTTTTCACTTTTTCATTATTACGAATCAATTTGTGAAGCACCTGGGGGTTCCAAGTGCTCACTATGCATCTAGAAAGGTGCCTTGGGGGGTCTAGTTTCCAAAATGGGGTCACTTGTGGGGGAGCTCCAAAGTTTGGGCACAGAGGGGCTCTCCAAACGCAATGTGGCGTCCGCTAACAATTTGAGCCGATTTTCCATTCAATTTGTTAGCGGATACCATGTTGCATTTAGAGAGTCCCTGTGTGCCCAAACATTGGAGCTCCCCCACAAGTGACCCCATTTTGGAAACTAGACCCCCCAAGGCACCTATCTAGATGCATAGTGAGCACTTGGAACCCCTAGGTGCTTCACAAATTAATTCGTAAAAATTAAAAAGTGTTTTTTTTTTCACTTTTTCATTATTACGAATCAATTTGTGAAGCACCTGGGGGTTCCAAGTGCTCACTATGCATCTAGAAAGGTGCCTTGGGGGGTCTAGTTTCCAAAATGGGGTCACTTGTGGGGGAGCTCCAAAGTTTGGGCACAGAGGGGCTCTCCAAACGCAATGTGGCGTCCGCTAACAATTTGAGCCGATTTTCCATTCAATTTGTTAGCGGATACCATGTTGCATTTAGAGAGTCCCTGTGTGCCCAAACATTGGAGCTCCCCCACAAGTGACCCCATTTTGGAAACTAGACCCCCCAAGGCACCTATCTAGATGCATAGTGAGCACTTGGAACCCCTAGGTGCTTCACAAATTGATTCGTAAAAATGAAAAAGTGTTTTTTTTTTCACTTTTTCATTATTACGAATCAATTTGTGAAGCACCTGGGGGTTCCAAGTGCTCACTATGCATCTAGAAAGGTGCCTTGGGGGGTCTAGTTTCCAAAATGGGGTCACTTGTGGGGGAGCTCCAAAGTTTGGGCACAGAGAAGCTCTCCAAACGCAATGTGGTGTCCGCTAACAATTTGAGCCGATTTTCCATTCAATTTGTTAGCGGATACCATGTTGCATTTAGAGAGTCCCTGTGTGCCCAAACATTGGAGCTCTCCCACAAGTGACCCCATTTTGGAAACTAGACCCCCCAAGGCACCTATCTAGATGCATAGTGAGCAGTTGGAACCCCCAGGTGCTTCACAAATTGATTCATAAAAATGAAAAAGTGTTTTTTTTTTCACTTTTTCATTGTTACGAATCAATTTGTGAAGCACCTGGGGGTTCCAAGTGCTCACTATGCATCTAGATAGGTGCCTTGGGGGGTCTAGTTTCCAAAATGGGGTCACTTGTGGGGGAGCTCCAATGTTTGGGCACACAGCAGCTCTCCAAACGCAACATGGTGTCGCTAACAATTTGAGCCAATTTTGCGTTAAATTTGTTAGCGGACACCATGTTGCATTTAGAGAGCCGCTGTGTGCCCAAATATTGGAGCTCCCCCACAAGTGACCCCATTTTGGAAACTAGACCACCCAAGGCACCTATCTAGATGCATAGTGAGCACTTGGAACCCTCAGGTGCTTCACAAATTGATTCATACAAATGAAAAAGTGTTTTTTTTTTCACTTTTTCATTGTTACGAATCAATTTGTGAAGCACCTGGGGTTCCAAGTGCTCACTATGCATCTAGATAGGTGCCTTGGGGGGTCTAGTTTCCAAAATGGGGTCACTTGTGGGGGAGCTCCAATGTTTGGGCACACAGGGACTCTCTAAATGCAACATGGTGTCCTCTAACAAATTTAACGGAAAATCGGCTCAAATTGTTAGCGACACCATGTTGCGTTTGGAGAGCCGCTGTGTGCCCAAACATTGGAGCTCCCCCACAAGTGACCCCATTTTGGAAACTAGACCCCCCAAGGCACCTATCTAGATGCATTGTGAGCACTTGGAACACTCAGGTGCTTCACAAATTGATTCATAAAAATGAAAAAGTGTTTTTTTTTTCACTTTTTCATTGTTACGAATCAATTTGTGAAGCACCTGGGGGTTCCAAGTGCTCACTATGCATCTAGAAAGGTGCCTTGGGGGGTCTAGTTTCCAAAATGGGGTCACTTGTGGGGGAGCTCCAAAGTTTGGGCACACATGGGCTCTCCAAACACAACATGGCGTCCGCTAATTATTCAAGCAAATTTTACAATCAAAAAGTCAAATAGCGCTCCTTCCCTTCCGAGCCCTGCCGTGCGCCCAAACAGTATTTTTTCCCCAAATATTGGGTATCTGCGTGCCCAGGGGAAATTGCACAACAAATTTTGGGGTCCATTTTTTCTTGTTACCCCTGTGAAAATAAAAAAAATTGGGTCTAAATTAACATTTTTGTGAAAAAAGTTAAATGTTCATTTTTTTCTTCCACATTCAAAAAATTCCTGTGAAGCACCTGAAGGGTTAATAAAGTTCTTGAATGTGGTTTTGAGCACCTTGAGGGGTGCAGTTTTTAGAATGGTGTCACTTTTGGGTATTTTCTGTCATAAAGACCTCTCAAAGTGACTTCAAATGTGATGTGGTCCCTAAAAAAATGGTTTTGTAAATTTTGTTGGAAAAATGAGAAATCGCTGGTCAACTTTTAACCCTTATAGCTCCCTAACAAAAAAAAATTTTGGTTCCAAAATTGTGCTGATGTAAAGTAGACATGTGGGAAATGTTATTTATTAACTCTTTTGTGTGACATATCGCTCTGATTTCAGGGCTTAAAAATTCAAATTTTGAAAATTGCAAAATTTTCAAAATTTTCGCCAAATTTCCGTTTTTTTCACAAATAAACGCAAGTGATATCGAAGAAATTTTTCCACAATCATGAAGTACAATATGTCACGAAAAAACAATCTCAGAATCAGGGGGATCCGTTGAAGCGTTCGAGAGTAATTACCTCATAAAGTGACAGTGGTCAGAATTGTAAAAATTATCCCGGTCATTAACGTGCAAACCACCCGCGGGGCTTAAGGGGTTAACAGCATGGGGAAGACCCCTGGAAGCATCTCTGACACCCAGGTCACTACCTAAAAGTGTGTCTGACGCGCCCCCTGGGCCAGTGTTGTTAGGGATACCCGGAGCCGGATCAGATGGGGGTTGTAGTCTCCGAGTGGCTGTGACCCGGTCCGTGCCCAGGGTGTCAAACTCAGTGTGTGGCAGTCCTTATGATGTTACTAGATGTTCTTTTGTGTCGACTACGCCACCCGTTGATTTGCGGTCAAAAGGCCGCCGCTGCAGCAGGGTCCACTGAGGCTGATGATGTGAGTGCAGCTTAGGTAGTATAACCCCCAACGGGAGGGGTATAGCCTCAGGGGGTCAGCCGTGGAGGATGGTGGTTGTGAAGGTGCAGCAAGGAGACTCAGAGGCATAAAATGCAGTTCCAGGGTTTTACTTACTGGTGTTGCTCGGGTCACTGTGTACAGCAGTGACCACCCAAGCCGTGCTGCGTCCACCAGGTCCTGGACTCGGTCAACTCCCAGGCAACTCCGGAGTGTGGTCCTGAGCTCCTTTCTGTCTCTCCCTTCTTCTGGCCGTTCCCACCAGGGATCCACCTAAGTCCGGCTCCCTCGGGCCTCTTGTTGGTCAAGCCTCCTCTGGGCTCCCTGACCCTATTCTTGGTCTGCCTTCCGGGTGGATTTAGTGGGTGATCGTGGCAGATCCTGCCCACAACCTCCGGTTCCTGGCTAAGGTGTGCTGTAGCCTCTGCCAGCTTGGGATCCGGTACCCTGTTGCCGACCCTTCACCCTATTAGCTCTCTTATGGGCTCTTGGGGTCCCCTCTGCGCCTCTGGGTCTCTCTCTCTTCTCCTCTGCTCTGCTTCTCAGGTTCTCAGACTGACTGACTGACTGACCCTGATCTAAGATGGTTCCCACCTTAAATACTCCCTCTATGTGTGAGCTCAGGTGACCAGCACCCAATGAGCTCCTAGCTTTACCCAGGCTGCTCCCCCTATCTGCCCCTACACTACTGGGATGTTCCACCCCCCTCCCACTCCAGCCAGGAACAGACACTGTCGTACCTGCACATTTCTCTAGTGGGAGTACCATCGGTCTGTTCCCCGGAAATGGGATGTGTGTAGTGCATGCAGCCTACTAGCTCAGTTCCACACTCCATCCTTACCCGGGAGTGGAATATCACACCTCTGGGTTGAGGTGCAATACCCCTGTAGCAGCCGAATCCTCAGGGTGCTACATTCCCCCCTGGTAAATCACAGCACGTCCTCGGGCTGTAAAATATAAACATCCAAAACATACATTTTTTTTTTTTCATAAACATATAAAACATATAAAACATCGTATACATCATCAGCAGCAATAAACTTTTCATATATAACATTCTTATTTCTGGTTCCTCCGGTCACTGTGCAACTTGTGACCGGGTAAAGTGCTACAGTCTCTTGAAGAAAACAGTTTCCTATAAAACCGGTAGGGGGCGCTTTAGGAAGCGCAACTATATACAAGGGGAATATGGCCGCTCTCAGTCCTCGGCCAGGTATTAGGAAAGGAATGACCGCTCTCAGTCCTCGGTCAGTGGGAATAGGGACACATGGGTTTCAGTTCAATTTGCTGGTCCCAACGGGGACTATATTTTAACTAGAACAGTTCTTATACCCTGACGGGTAACTATGTACAGTCTCTCTCTACCGTACTTCAACGACGGCGTCCTCCTGCTCCTTCTTTAGATTCTTCAGACCCGTCCGGGTCCTCTTGCTCCTCCTCACACCGCAGCTCCTCCTCCGTCAGGCGATGCACATGGAGGGCGTAGGGTCCTTTGGCACACTTGTGCCGGGTGAAGGTGACCTCGTCCCCTAGATACAGGTCACGACCTCTGTGTCCCTCCGGCAGATGGCTTTCTACGTCTCTGCGGGTCACAAAGACGTCGCCGGGGGTATGATGGTCTCTAATAAAGCCCCATCCGTGCTGCATGTTGAATTTTATCACAGTCCCGGTGGAAGGGGGACCATGTGCTGCACGGGGATTCCTCCTGGTCCGGCTCTTCTGCTCCGCGCTCCTTATCTGCGCTTGCTGTTCCCGGACCCGCCTCTCTCTCCGCTCCCTCTCGAAGACCTCGAGCTGCTGGCGGCAGCACTCTGCACGCTCCGCTGCGGCCGCCCGAGTCTCCTGAGTGAACCCCATGAGGTCTTCTCCGGTGGGGTCCCACTCGAACTGTGCCTCCTCCAGCGGGGGCGAGGTCCTCTTTACGGGCTTCGGAGCCGGAATCAGGGGCTCGCACATGGGCCTTGCTCTCTGGAGTTCCAGCTGAATGTACTCCTGGGGCCATATGAAGGGCTGCCCATCCGGGCACGTATGCTGGGCAAATAGATTTTCACCCAGGTGCGGCACTCTAGATGTTGAGGGCGCGTTGATGGTAGCTGCGCCCGGGTCGACCAGGCCTTGCGACCAGGCTTGGGGCACCTTAAAGGCAAAGGGCACCGTAAGAACGGCGGCGCCCGTGGTTACTCGGCCCTGCGGCCAGGCCGGTGGCTCCGCGGAAGTAGGGGGCGCTGTTGGTATTGCGGCGCCCGGAGGTACTAGGCCTTGCGACCAGGCCGGTGGTATTTCCTGCTTGGCCACGCTCGAGGTCGAGGCGTGTGACGTCACAGGGGTCGCGGCCGCGGTTTCCGGTTGAGGCCTAGTCGGCGGCGGTGACGATGCAACGACGGGCACGGCAGGGGGAATTTCGGGCTCTGCGACGGGGAGCTGGGGCAGGCACGCGGTTTTCCGGCTCGGGGTAGAGACGTCCCCTTTACCTGCCTCTGTCCGTTCAGCTCCCTTCTCGGCGCCGTCTCCTGCCTTCATTCCTCCTGCGCCATCCTCAGAGGCGGTCTGTCTCCTCGTCTCAGGTGGCGTGCTCCGCTGACGGGTTTCGGTCTGCTGGGCCATCTCTCGGCTCCACTCCGCCAACGTCTCTCGCTGCACCCGGGCCATCCTCCGTGCGAGGCCCTCCAACGCGGTCTGTGCACACTCCCGGTCTCGGGGGAGCTGTGCTAGGATCTCCAGCAGGCCTTCTGGAGTGGCGACCTGCAACAGGCTCCTGACCACTGGGTCGGTGCTGCCTGACTCTCCCTCCATCTCCGGGTAGGCTTTCTCTGGACTCTCTTCCAGACGTCTTGTCTCCGGGTGCGCTCTCTCCAGACTGCTCCAGGCGACACCCATCTTTGTTCTCTTGTTCTGTCTCCGCCCACATCGAGAGTGGTCCCGGGGCAACTTCAGTTCCAGGGGCAGTTCTCTCACGCTGATGGACACTTCCAGCATCACAGTCTCTGTTGGTGGGCGCGGTTTCCGCTTTTGGCGCCATTCTTCGACCTAGCCCACGATGGGAGGTGGCCTTTTGCCACCCTCTGGCACGCCCTTAATGGCGTCCGCTCTTCCAAGGCGGGAAATCTTTGGAAATGGCGGGAATGGTCTCCCAGTGGCGGGAAACTCCATGGATGGCGGGAAAAAGCTGCAAATGGCGGACAACCGGCGGGAAACGACCTGTGATGGGGTCCGTTGGCGGGGACCCTCCGGAACCGGCGGGAGACTTCTTTTTAAGGTAACGGTGTACTTTTCTTCAGGCACGCAGTACCCGGTTGTTGCGGGCACGTGATCCTGCCGACTACGCCAAAGTTGACGCGCCCCCTGGGCCAGTGTTGTTAGGGATACCCGGAGCCGGATCAGATGGGGGTTGTAGTCTCCGAATGGCTGTGACCCGGTCCGTGCCCAGGGTGTCAAACTCAGTGTGTGGCAGTCCTTATGATGTTACTAGATGTTCTTTTGTGTCGACTACGCCACCCGTTGATTTGCGGTCAAAAGGCCGCCGCTGCAGCAGGGTCCACTGAGGCTGATGATGTGAGTGCAGCTTAGGTAGTATAACCCCCAACGGGAGGGGTATAGCCTCAGGGGGTCAGCCGTGGAGGATGGTGGTTGTGAAGGTGCAGCAAGGAGACTCAGAGGCATAAAATGCAGTTCCAGGGTTTTACTTACTGGTGTTGCTCGGGTCACTGTGTACAGCAGTGACCACCCAAGCCGTGCTGCGTCCACCAGGTCCTGGACTCGGTCAACTCCCAGGCAACTCCGGAGTGTGGTCCTGAGCTCCTTTCTGTCTCTCCCTTCTTCTGGCCGTTCCCACCAGGGATCCACCTAAGTCCGGCTCCCTCGGGCCTCTTGTTGGTCAAGCCTCCTCTGGGCTCCCTGACCCTATTCTTGGTCTGCCTTCCGGGTGGATTTAGTGGGTGATCGTGGCAGATCCTGCCCACGACCTCCGGTTCCTGGCTAAGGTGTGCTGTAGCCTCTGCCAGCTTGGGATCCGGTACCCTGTTGCCGACCCTTCACCCTATTAGCTCTCTTATGGGCTCTTGGGGTCCCCTCTGCGCCTCTGGGTCTCTCTCTCTTCTCCTCTGCTCTGCTTCTCAGGTTCTCAGACTGACTGACTGACTGACCCTGATCTAAGATGGTTCCCACCTTAAATACTCCCTCTATGTGTGAGCTCAGGTGACCAGCACCCAATGAGCTCCTAGCTTTACCCAGGCTGCTCCCCCTATCTGCCCCTACACTACTGGAATGTTCCACCCCCCTCCCACTCCAGCCAGGAACAGACACTGTCGTACCTGCACATTTCTCTAGTGGGAGTACCATCGGTCTGTTCCCCGGAAATGGGATGTGTGTAGTGCATGCAGCCTACTAGCTCAGTTCCACACTCCATCCTTACCCGGGAGTGGAATATCACACCTCTGGGTTGAGGTGCAATACCCCTGTAGCAGCCAAATCCTCAGGGTGCTACATGTCCATCAGAAGTGATCCTTGCCGCATCAGAAGATGTAGACTTGCAACTTTCCCCGTGCAAGTCCTTGTCCCAGGGCAGTGTTCAATTGCAGCTCCCCATTCCTTGCAATGCAAGCGCAAATATGCAACCAACCACCCACCTACCCGCAGGCAGCAATACTATACTGCTAGCTTGCACTTGAAATGGGGCCTTTTAGTTTGGAGGAGGCCAAGGCTGGCCACTACCTCATGGCTGCTTCGGCAGCGAGGTCTCCATACTCAGTCCCCTGCCACCACTATTTTTCCCGGAAACCTTCTCCACACTTTTCCTAGCCTGGCCTGCTTTAGGGCAGCATTGTACGAGCCCACCAGACATCCAGACTCCCCCGGTGGGCCCTGGCTTCTCCATCAGGGGAGTTGAGAGTGCCAAGGTGAGGAGCATGATGATGATGATAGAAGTTAGCATCTGCTTTGTTTTCTTGGAATGCAAGCGTAAGTGTGCAGCCTGCCACCCACCCACCCCCAGGCTGCAATACCATACTGCTAGCTTGCTTGCACTTGAAATGAGGCCTTTTAGGGTTGTGGAGGCAGACGCCGGCCACCATGTCATGGCTGCATTGGTGGCCTGGTATCCATACTCAGTCCTCAGCCGCCCGGCGGCCAGGTGTCCACTCTCGGTCCCCAATCGCCAGGGGGCGGCCGGGTGTCCATACTCGGTCCCCAGCTGCCCCTATTTGTCCCGGTGAGCCTTATACAAAGCGCGCATACCAAAACATTACCTGTGCCCTCCCAAGTGCATTTAGTGGGAAGGACAGCCTATTCCGCAGCAGTGTGTGCACGCCAACCCCCTGTTCATGGCACATGTGAAGATGCCTCCCACCCTGCACCTGTCGTTGCAGACTTGCAACTATCCCCGTTCAAGTCCTTGTCCCAGGGCAGTGTTCAATTGTACCTCCACCATTCCTTGCAATGCAAGTGCAAGTATGCAGCCTGCCACCCACCCACCACCAGGCTGCAATACCATACTGCTTGCTTGCTTTCACTTGCAATTGGGCCTTTTAGGCATGTGGAGGCGGAATCTGGCTACCACGTCATGGCTGCGTCGGCGGCATGGTATCCATACTCAGTCCCCAGCCGCCCGGCGGCCGGGTGTCCACGCTTGGTCCACAGCCGCCAGGGGGCGGCCGGGTATCCATACTCGGTCCCCAGCCACCCCTATTTGTTCCGGTGCGCCTTATACACAAGTGCGCATACCAAAACATTACCTGTGCCCTCCCCAGTGCATTTACACTGTGTGCCGAATTATTAGGAAAATGAGTATTTTGATCACATGATACTTTTTATACATGTTGTCCTACTCCAAGCTGCATAGGCTTGAGAGCCAACTACCAATTAAGTAAATCTGGTGATGTGCATCTCTGTAATGAGGAGGGGTGTTCACTAATGACATCAACACCCTATACAAGGTGTGCTTAATTATTAGGCAACTTCCTTTGGCAAAATGGGTCAGAAGAGAGATTTGATGGGCTCTGAAAAGTCCAAAATTGTGAGATGTCTTGCAGAGGGATGCAGCAGTCTTGAAATTTCCAAACTTTTGAAGCATGATCACCGAACAATCAAGCGTTTCATGGCAAATAGCCAACAGGGTTGCAAGAAGCATGTTGGCCAAAAAAGGTGCAAAATAACAGCCCATGAATAGATGAAAATCAAGCGTTAAGCTGCCAAGATGCCATTCGCCACCAGTTTTGCCATATTTCAGAGCTGCAACGTTACTGGAGTATCAAGAAGCACAAAGTGTGCGATACTCAGGGACATGGCCAAGGTAAGGAAGGCTGAAAAACGACCAGCTTTGAACAAGAAACATAAGATAAAATGTCAAGAATGGGCCAAGAAATATCTTAAGACTGATTTTTCAAAGGTTTTATGGACTGATGAAATGAGAGTGACTCTTGATGGGCCAGAGGCTGGATCAGTAAAGGGCAGAGAGCTCCATTCAGACTCAGACGCCAGCAAGGTGGAGGTGGGGTACTGGTATAGGCTGGTATTATCAAAGATGAACTTGTGGGACCTTTTCGGGTTGAGGATGGAGTGAAGCTCAACTACCAGACCTACTGCCAGTTTCTGGAAGTCAACTTCTTCAAGCAGTGGTACAGGAAGAAGTCGGTATCGTTCAAGAAAAACATGATTTTCAAGCAGGACAATGCTCCATCACATGCATCCAACTACTCCACAGCGTGGCTGGCCAGTAAAGGTCTAACAGAAGAAAAATATTGACATGGCCCCCTTGTCCACCTGATCTGAACCCCATAGAGAACCTGTGGTCCATCATAAAATGTGAGATCTACAGGGATGGAAAACAGTACACCTCTCGGAACAGTATCTGGGAGGCTGTGGTGGCTGCTGCATGCAATGTTGATGGAAAACAGATCAAGCAACTGACAGAATCTATGGATGGAAGGCTGTTGAGTGTCATCATAAAGAAAGGTGGCTATATTGATCGCTAAATTTTTTGGTTTTGGTTTTTGCATGTCAGAAATATTTATTTTTAACTTTTGTGCACTGATATTGGTTTACCTGGTGAAAATAAACAAGTGAGTAGGGATTATATTTGTTTTTTATTAAGTTGCCTAATAATTCGGCACAGTAATAGTTACCTGCACAAACAGATATCCTCCTAAGATAGCCAAATCTGAAAAAAAAAACACTCCAACTTCCAAAAATATTAAGCTTGGATATTTATGAGTCTTTTGGGTTAATTGAGAACATAGTTGTTCATCAATAATAAAAATAATCCTCTAAAATACGACTTGCCTAATAATTCTGTACACAGTGTAGTGGGAAGGACAGCCTAACCACAAACACGTGGACAAGTGAATGTGGCTAGGGATGATCCATCTCACTGATGCCTTCACACTGGGTTAATATTGTGGAAGCCGGGACACAGTTGGACACTGGGATGCAACACATCCTCCAGACAAAGAGGACTGCGGGTTCTGGGTCAATCAGGCTTCAACACAAAGTTCAGAAGGTAGACAGCAGCAGTGGTTGGCCTCCTACACAACGAGTAAATTATTCATGATCATGAGGCCATCCATCTCCTTAGCTTCCTGTTCCTTGGAATGCAAGCGCATGTACAGTACAGACGAAAAGTTTGGACACACCTTCTCATTTAAAGATTTTTCTGTATTTTCAAGACTTTGAAAATTGTACATTCACACTGAAGGCATCAAAACTATGAATTAACACATGTGGAATTATATACTTAACAAAAAAGTGTGAAACAACTGAAAATATGTCTTATATTCTAGGTTCTTCAAAGTATCAAAGTAGCCACCTTTTGCTTTGATGACTGCTTTGCACGCTCTTGGCATTCTCTTGATGAGCTTCAAGAGATAGTCACCGGAAATGGTCTTCACTTCACAGGTGTGCCCTGTCAGGTCTAATAAGTGGGATTTCTTGCCTTATAAATGGGGTTGGGACCATCAGTTGTGTTGTGCAGAAGTCAGGTGGATACACAGCTGATATTCCTACTGAATAGACTGTTAGAATTTGTATTATGGCAAGAAAAAAGCAGCTAAGTAAAGAAAAACGAGTGGCCATCATTACTTTAAGAAGTGAAGGTCAGTCAGTCCGAAAAATTGGGCAAACTTTGAAAGTGTCCCCAAGTGCAGTTGCAAAAACCATCAAGCGCTACAAAGAAACTGGTTCACATGAGGAAAGAAAGACCAAGAGTCACCTCTGCTTCTGAGGATAAGTTTATCCGAGTCACCAGCCTCAGAAATCGCAGGTTAACAGCAGCTCAGATTAGAGACCAGGTCAATGCCACACAGAGTTCTATCAGCAGACACATCTCTTCAACAACTGTTAAGAGGAGAATTTGTGCATCAGGCCTTCATGGTAAAATAGCTGCTAGGAAACCACTGCTAAGGACAGGCAACAAGCAGAAGAGACTTGTTTGGGCTAAAGAACACAAGGAATGGACATTGGACCAGTGGAAATCTGTGCTTTGGTCTGATGAGTCCAAATTTGAGATCTTTGGTTCCAACCACCGTGTCTTTGTGCGACGCAGAAAAGGTGACCGGATGGACTCTACATGCCTGGTTCCCACCGTGAAGCATGGAGGAGGAGGTGTGATGGTGTGGGGGTGCTTTGCTGGTGACACTGTTGGGGATTTATTTAAAATTGAAGGCATACTGAACCAGCATGGCTACCACAGCATCTTGCAGCGGCATGCTATTCCATCCGGTTTGCGTTTAGTTGCACCATAATTTATTTTTCAACAGGACAATGACCCCAAACACACCTCCAGGCTGTGTAAGGGCTATTTGACCAAGAAGGAGAGTGATGGGGTGCTACGCCAGATGACTAGGCCTCCACAGTCACCAGACCTGAACCCAATCAAGATGGTTTGGGGTGATTTGGACCGCAGAGTGAAGGCAAAAGGGCCAACAAGTGCTAAGCATCTCTGGGAACTCCTTCAAGATTGTTGGAAGACCATTTCCGGTGACTACCTTTTGAAGCTCATCAAGAGAATGCCAAGAGTGTGCAAAGCAGTCATCAAAGCAAAAGGTGGCTACTTTGAAGAACGTAGAATATAAGACATATTTTCAGTTTTTTCACACTTTTTTGTTAAGTATATAATTTCACATGTGTTAATTCATAGTTTTGATGCCTTCAGTGTGAAAGTACAATTTTCATAGTTATGAAAATACAGAAAAATCTTTAAATGAGAAGGTGTGTCCAAACTTTTGGTCTGTACTGTATGTAGTAGCGGCTAGGCCTGAGGTGGTCAGCGTTTTGGCGCATATCCTACCTCCTCCGAGGATTGCTGGATGTTTTCTTGCTACTATCCCAGTTCTATGACTCCCATTAAAACAAAGCTTCTGGTGATGAATGATGAATGAGGTGGTGGCAAAGGAGTAAGAGCAGGAGGAACAGGGACCATTCACATCAATATCAGGCCAGTCAACCACACATGTCTTGTAGGATATGTTTCTGTACCAAAAGGAGCCGTTCGGCTACACAGTTATAGGGCATACAGTGAGTGCAATGCCTACCAAAAATTTCAAGGAACTCCAATGACCCTTAGAAGTGACATGGATGTCAGAGGGCCTTAACTAATCTGTTTTTTCCATTTATAGCATCTGGGTCTCCTGTACACTGTTAGTGGTTTGCTGGATCTGAAATAGGTTCAGAACCATCAGAGGATTCTGTGGTCTCTCATTTCAGTCCAGCCAGGGCTGATGCTGCTTAGCATCATTGTTGATCCAAACACCTAGCTGGTGCACGAGATGTACAGGTTGCCTCTTGGGTCTTTGTTCCTAGCAACATGAAGCGTAGGTTGTGGAGGGAAACAGGGCTGCTACAGCCTAAGTCCAGGATTCACTGCACTGAGCATGCCCGTGACATGGCGGACCGTGATTGGTGGTTTTGGAGTCAGCTGATCCGGTGACCTGGCACTGCCTGATTGGTCGCGGGTGACATCACCAATAATGCGATGGTGGGCAGGGCTTAATCTTTAAATAGCCCGCCCACAAACATGGCGGCGCGTTCTGATCATTGAGCTATGATGGTGTTATTTTGTGGACGCTTGGTCGTTTGGTCTCCACGTGTGCTTTAACTTCTGTCAGGCAGGTTTAGCGGGGGATAGGCAGCCTTAGATGGACGGAGGCAGCTAGCTTCGTCTGACAGTCTGGGTCCGACAAAGGGGTCACCATACACCCCGAGCAGTCTGCAGACGCCGTATTCCCGGCAACGCCTGTAAGCCACGTGAAGAGATACTCCTCAGTCCGGTAGCACGCTGGCTGGGAGCACGTATACTCCGGCGTGAATCACACACGCATCCTAGCGCTTGCTGCGCAGTCCCTGTGCAGTAAACAGGGCTACGGATACATAATTTGTCGCACATCTCTCGTGAAGTTAACGGAGATAGTGCGAATCCCTATTCCCGTTCCGGTGTGCAGTAACATGGAAGGGATTGTTATTTCAGTTGGTTGTTTTACTTTCTTACCCGGAAGGTGTTTGGCCATAGTCCTCCAGGCTGCATCGCGGACCCCGGGTTCGGTTGCTTTCCATTATTTAATAAAGTTGTTTGCAACCGTCCACTTAACAGTATCAGAGCGCCAGGGTCTTGCCGAACATGGCTGACAACCAGCAACTGCAGCGCTATAAAGTGCAACTTGAGGCCAGACTTAGGACTCTGGAACAAGCTGCCCCGGTGGCTGGTATCACTGCAGTAGCTACCCAGGCAGCTTCTCAAGCAGCCAATCTGGTTAACTCGGCTGCGGTGAATGCTGCGGCAGCTGCAATCACCCCGTTACCCCGTTTTGCTCTCCCGGAAAAATTTTCTGGTGACAGCAAATTCTGCAGAGGTTTCATTAATCTGTGCTCCATTCAGTTGGAGATGATGGAGGCACGGTTCCCCTCCGAAAGGGCCAAAGTGGGTTTTGTCATCTTGTTACTTTATCACAGGGCCTTGGTGTGGGCTACACCCCTGTGGAGGCGGAGTGACCCGGTAGTGGCTAACACGGGTCTCTTTCTTACAGCCCTAAAAAATGTCTTCCTAGGTCCTCAGGTCACGCATGATACGGCTCTTAAGCTTCTTGCGTTGGTCCAGGGTTTGGTCACCACCAGCCACTATGCCATCCAGTTCAGAACCTTATCGGCTGAATTGGATTGGTCTGAGCGGTCTTTAATCCCGGTGTTCTGGAAGGGTCTGGCTGGGCATATTAAAAATGCTCTATCTACCAGAGAGATTCCAACCTCTCTGGAGGAGTTAATCTCCCTCATTAACCGAATAGATTTGCGTCATGCAGAACACAAGTTAGAGCTGGAGGTCCCCAGACCTCAGTGTCGGTTGGCACCATCATTCTCTAGACCCATTTCTAAACCCGCGACTCCCGACCCGGAGCCTGAGGCTATGGATATATCCTGGACTGAGTCTAGCCCCTCTCGTTCCCGACCTGCACATCTCTTGGAGTACTCCATTAATAAGGGTTCCAAGCAGTCGGGAAAATGAGTGTGTGTAACCGAGGTTGGAGGAGGTGTATTAGATTCCAGGGCTCCTTCCTCCAAATTATTGTATAAGGTGACATTGTTCTTCGGAACAACCATGGTTACTTCCAAGGCATGGGTGGATTCTGGCGCCGATGGCAATTTTTTGTCATCTACGTTTGCTCAGAGGCACGCCATCCCTATGGAGTTACTGCCAAGACCAATGAACATTAGGGTAGTCAATGGTTCACTACTGGACACGCAAATCACCCACCAGTCGATTCCCCTCACCATGTCATTTCCTCAGGGTCACGGGGAGGTTATCTCCTTTCTTATTATTCCCGGTGGATTAGATGAGGGGCTATTGGGTCTTCCATGGTTACGTTGTCACACTCCACACATTGACTGGAATATGGGGAGAATTTCTTCCTGTAGTGAGAATTGTGTGTCTCAGTGTATGGTTACAGTCACCCGGAGGGTAGTCTCTGAGCCTTCTACTGATGTGGCCCCCGGCACAGATCCTCTGTCTGTCCCCGAGACCAGGTCTTGTCAGATTATATCAAAAAGAACCCTCGGGTAGACCTTTTGTCCCTGTCCATGGATACGGCTGAGGATGATGACGAGCCCAGGCTTACCGTTCCTCCGGGAAGTATGCGGAGGGTGGCTCCAGTGTCCTTAAACCAGGTTCCTTCAGGGAGGACGTTCATTCCCCCTAATCTACAAAATGAGGTGCTCTCCTGGGTACATGCACCTATGATTGGAGCTCATTTTGGGGTCAAACGTACCACAAAGTTCCTTCAACGGTCCTATTGGTGGCCCCGGTGGTGCCAGGACGTTAAGGAACATGTTCTTGTGTGTGTCTCCGGTGCAAGAGATAAATCATCCCGTCAAAGTCCGGCTGGTCTTCTCCACCCGTTACCTGTGGCAAGCTCCACAGAACTGACTCCGCTTCTTCTGAATAATGGCCAACATCCGTGTGTTCCGGTTCCTATGCCAGTTCCCTCTATGGATCCTGGGGTCAGAGATTTGGCTCTGGAGGCGGAGTCAGATCTGAGGTTTGGGACTATACCCAGGATGCTATATTGGCTTCCAAGAATCGAATGAGAGAGCTGGCTGACACTCTTCGTCGTCCTTCTCCTGTATTCTATCCGGGCGACAGAGTGTGTCTCACTGCTCGCAATATTAAAGTACGCGGGGAATCTGCTACGTTTGCCTCCCGCTTTATTGGTCCTTTCAAAATTCTGGCCCAAGTAAACCCAGTAATGTACCGTTTCCAGTTACCACGACACCTGAGGAGTCACGACACTTTTCATGTGTCGCTCCTTAAACCCGTTCGCCTGACAAAACTCGCTGAACCCCAACCTGCTACAGACACCAGGGGTGATAATCTTGAAGTGCAGGCTATTATGGGGTCTAAGATGGTTCATGGGAAAAAAATGTTGCCTAGTACACTGGAGGGGCCATGGATCTGAGGATTGTTCCTGGGAACTGGTGGACCACATTCATGCTCCCCTGCTTGTTGAAGAATATGAGCATCAAGTGGAGGGGGATGTTAGAAGGGGGGATAATGTTAGGTGTTGGGCATTTGCTGGATCTGAAATGGGTTAAGAACCATCAGATAATGCTGTGGTCTCCTATTCTGGTCCAGCCAGGGCTGATGCATCATCGTTGATCCCAACGCCTAGCTGGTGCACGAGATGTACAGGTTGTCTCTTGGGTCTTTCTTCCTAGCAACATGAAGCGTAGGTTGCGGAGGGAAACAGGGCTGCTACAGCCTAAGTCCAGGATTCACTGCACTGAGCATGCCCGTGACATGGCAGTCCGTGATTGGTGGTTTGGGAGTCAGCTGATCCGGTTACCTGGCACCGCCTGATTGGTCACGGGTGACATCACCAATAATGCGATGGTGGGCAGGGCTTAATCTTTAAATAGCCCGCCCACAAACATGGTGGCGCGCTCTGGTCATTGAGCTATGATGGTGCTATTGTGTGGACGCTTGGTCATTTGGGCTTCACGTGTGCTTTAGCTTCTGTCAGGCAGGTTTAGCGGGGGATAGGCAGCTTTATATGGAGGGAGGCAGGTAGCTTCATCTGACTGTCTGGCTCCGACAAAGGGGTCGCCATACACCCCGAGCTGTCTGCAGATGCCGTATTCCCAGCAACGCCTGTAAGCCACGTGAAGAGATACTCCTCAGTCCGGTAGCACATCGGCTGGGAGCACGTATACGCCGGTGTGAATCACACACGCATCCTAGTGCCTGCTGCGTAGTCCCTGTGCAGTAAACAGGGCTACGGATACATAATTTGTCGCACATCTCTCGTGCAGTTAACGGAGATAGTGCGAATCCCTATTCCCGTTCCGGTGTGCAGTAACATGGAAGGGATTGTTATTTCAGTTGGTTGTTTTACCTTGTTATCGGGAACGTGTTCGGCCGTAGTCCTCCAGGCGGCATCGCGGACCCCGGGTTCGGTTGCTTTCCATTATTTAATAAAATTGTTTGCAACCGTCCCCTTAATAGTTGGCCTAAGCAGTGAATGGAAGGCTTTCCAAAAATTATGAGGAACTGCAATGCCCTTGAAACAGACGTGGATTACAGGGTACTAAAAACCTTCTACCCATTATTGGGGAGTGGGTCTCCCTTAGTGTTCACCTATGCATTGAAAGGAAAAGCTGACTAAAATTAGGAGGAAATGCAATGCCTGCTGGAAGAGTTGTGGAGGTTAGAGTTCAGAGTGGTTTAACAAGACGGTTTTAATGCCCCACGGAAGAGACATGGAGGTCACAGTAGCTTAACAAGATGGTTTTAATGCCCCTTGGAAGAGACGTGGAGTTCAGAGTGGTTTAACAAGATGGTTTTAATGCCCCTTGGAAAAGACGTGGAGGTCCCAGTGGAATAAAAAGACAATATCAATGCCCCTTGGAATAGTGGTGGAGGTCGCAGTGGAATAAAAAGACAATATTAATGCCCATTGGAAGAGTGGTGGAGGTTACAGTGGAATAAAAAGACAATATCAATGCCCCTTGGAAGAGTGGTGGAGGTCCCAGTGGAATAAAAAGGCAATATCAATGACCCTTGGAAGAGACGTGGAGGTCACAGTAGCTTAACAAGATGATTTTAATGCCCCTTGGAAGAGACGTGGAGTTCAAAGTGGTTTAAAAAGACAGTTTTAATGCCCCTTGGAAGAGACGTGGATGTCACAGTGGAATAAAAAGACAATATCAATGACCCTTGGAAGAGACGTGGAGGCCACAGTAGCTTAACAAGACAATTGCTCCTTACAAGAGCCATGCAGTACAGCATATTAAAAACATTATTCCCATTATTTGTGGAGTGGGTCTCCCATAGTCTTTGCCTATGCCTTCCAAGCAAAAGCTGCCAAAAATTTGAACGGAGGAACTTGCAATGCCCCTTACAAGAGCCATGCAGTACAGCATATTAAAAACATTATTCCCATTATTGGGGAGTGGGTCTCCCATAGTCTTTGCCTATGCCTTCCAAGGAAAAGCTGCCAAAAATTAGGACGGAGGAATTTGCAATGCCCCTTACAAGAGCCATGCAGTACAGCATATTTAAAACATTATTCCCATTATTGGGAAGTGGGTCTCCCATAGTCTTTGCCTATGCCTTCCAAGCAAAAGCTGCCATAAATTAACATGGAGGAACTTGCAATGCTGGCAACATGGCCCATGGTCACCCTGGTGGTATAGTGGTGGTGGAGGCTGAGGATAAGGAGAAGAGCAAAAAACAGCCAAAATGAGGAAACGTATACCAATGTGTCGGTGTGAAGCGGTGCATGGGAATACACCTCCCGAAATAACATAGTGGATTTGACTTTATGTTACTCTACTGCCATTTGGTGGTGAAGAGAAGTCTGGCCCAATCCAGCCCTTGTTCATTTTGATAAGGGTCAGCTTGTCAGCATTGTCAGTTGACAGGCGAGTGCGCTTATCAGTTATAATTCCCCCAGCGGCACTAAAAACACGCTCCGATAACACGCTAGCGGCAGGGCAGGCCAGGACCTCCATGGCATACAGAGCGAGTTCATTTCAAGTGTCCAGCTTGGATACCCAATAATTAAAAGGCACAGAGGAATCACGGAGGATGCTGGTACGATTGGCAAGGTACTCCCTCACCATCTTTTGAAACTTTCTACTCCTTGTGAGAGTACCCCGCGCCTCAGGGCCTGTAAGCTGGGCGGGTCTCAGAAAACTGTCGCAGAACATTGACAGTGCTCCCCTGCTTCTGCTGGATTGGAGTTGTGTCTCTCTCGCCTGAATGCCTTGGTTGGGCAACGAACTGTGACCTCGGCCGCTAGCGTGTTCAGATGGGAATTTTTTTAACCGTTCTGAAGCAAGGGCGTTGTGGTACTGTCCCATTTTTGTAGACCTTTCCACCTCAGGAATAAGAGAGTGAAAGTTCTCCTTGTAGCGGGGGTCTAAAAGTGTCACCAACCAGTAATGACTGTCACCCAACATTTTGACAACACGAGGGTCACGGTTAAGGCAGCGAAACATAAAGTCAGCCATGCGTGCCAGACTGGCAACGGGCAAGACTTCCGTGTCCTCACCAAGATGACAACTGACCATGCTCTCCTCCTCCTCCTCCTCCCCCCTGTCCTCAGGCCACCCACTCTGAACCGACAGTATGACAGTTGTACAGGTACTACCGTCTACAGCACATGATACCAGCTCCGGTTCTTCCTCCTCCTCCTCTCCCTCATTGTCCCCCAATGCATGTTGGGATGAGATGAGGCTGGGCTATGTGGAATCGCCCGCTATGGCTTCTTGATCCATCTCATCATACTCTGGCTGCAACGCCTCCTCTTTAATTCTCTGCAGAGAGCGTTGCAAAAGACAGACAAGTGGGATGCTGACGCTAATTATGGCGTCATCGCCACTCACCATCTTGGTGGACTCCTCAAAGTTTGTCAGGATGGTACATATGTCAGACATCCAGGTCCACTCCTGAGGTCTTATGTGTGGAGTCTGACCTGAATATCGACGGCCTTGTTGCTGCCGGTACTCCACAACTGCCCTCTTCTGCTCACAAATCCTTTGCAACATGTGGAGGGTAGAGTTCCAATGTGTGGGGACATCACACACCAGTCGGTGTGCCGGAAGCTGCAAACGCTGCAGCAACACAGCAAGGGCGGCGGAAGCTGTAGCCGACTTCCGAAAATGAGCTGACAGGCGGCGTACTTTGACGAGCAGATCTGGCAACTCGGGGTGCGATTTAAGAAACCGCTGAACCACGAGGTTATGCACATGAGCCTGTTGCCGCTTGGCTGAGGCAGTACTGCAGTGCTTCCAGCTTGTAACTGATGTGGCGATATCTGAGATGGAGGCTGAATATGAGGAGGAGGAGGAGGAGGATGCGCAGGAGCTGTACACTGTGGGGGCAACTCTGACTGACATAGGGCCCGCAATCCTCGGTGTGGGGAGGATGTGTTCCGTCCCAAGGTCCGACTGGGTCCCGGCTTCCACTATGTTTACCCAGTGTGCCGTCAGGGAGATGTACCGTCCCTGGCCACAAGCTCTTGTCCACATGTCCGTTGTCAGGTTGACTCTCCCAGTAACTGAGTTGTTGAGGGCACGGCAGATGTTTTGAGACACGTGCTTGTGTATTGAGGGAATGGCACACCGGGCAAAATAGTGTCGGCTGGGGACCGAGTACCGAAGAATGGCCACCGCCATAAGGTTGTGGAAGGATTCCGTCTCCACCAGCCTAAAAGGCAGCATTTCCAACGCAAGCAGTCGTGAAATGTGCGAATTTAGGACTGTGGCCTGTGGTGCGTTGACTGCGAATTTGTGCTTTCGTTCAAAGGTCTGGGATATGGACATTTGAACGCTGCGGTGGGACGTGGACGTTGATGCTGTTTCTTGAGAAACTGCCATAACAAGTGAAGACTGAGAGGAGTGGGCATCTTTGGATGCAGTATGGACAGAGGATTGCCTTGCATGCACAACAGGGGGGTTCTCTTAGATGCACAACAGTGGAAGAAGCAGTGGTGACACCCGCTGACACTGGTCGTGGACCCTGGGGTTCGCCCCACAAAGTCGGGTGCTTTGCTGCCATGTGCCTGATCATGCTGGTGGTGGTCAGGCTGGTAGTTTTGTCACCCCTGCTGATGCTGGCCTGGCAAGTGGTACAAATGGCCTTTTTGGGGTTATCAGCAGAGTCTTTAAAAAAATTCCAGACTCTGGAAGACCTACCGGTTGTACTGGCAATGTCCCTCGTGTTGGTGTTACGGGGAACGGTTGCCCGCCTTCTGTCTGCGGCCACCACACTGCTTCTTCCTGCCTGTTGGGGTACTCTGCCTCCCTCACCCTGTGTGCTGCTGGCCTCACTCTGCGTGTCCACCTGCCACGTTGGGTCAGTTACTAGATCATCCACCACCTCCTTCTCTTCCACTTGCGCACCACGATCCTCCTCCTCACTTCGTGGCAATTGTGTCTCGTCATCGTCCACCTCTTGTGACAAATTGCCAGCGTCGCCTTCCTGTGGCCGTGGCTGTTCAAATATTTTGCCATCACTACATGGGATCTCCTCTTCCACCACTTCAAGCATTGCAGGCAAGGGGCCCAAATATGGAAATGGACCAGTGAAGAGCTCTTCAGTGTGTTCAATTGTGGGATCAGTTGCTGTCTGACGACACTCGGCATGGTGGGAGGAAGGAGCATCAGGGTGAGGAGGAGTATGCGGTCGAGACTGACGGCTACTAACACTTGACCGTGTGGAAGACAGACCGGAGGTGGTGGTGCCCAGGTGACTGGAAGTATTATCTGCTATCCAATTAATAACCTGTTCACACTGATCAGTTGGCAAGAGTGGTGTTGTTGTGTGCTTCCCTAGTAATTCGGTCAAGAACTGGAAGCGAGCAGATGTGGCTGTTGGTTGTGGCACATTTTCACCTTGGCCACGGCCCCGTCCTCTGCACGCACCATCACCAGAACGTCCAGTTCCACGTCCCTTGCCACGCGCCTTGCCCATTGTAAAGGAAGTAAAATAGCTTACACTCGCACTATCAATGGCAAAAGGGTAATAAAAAGGAGATTAGAACCGTGGAAGAGGAAAACCACATTTCTATTTCTCTGGCCTACAACAGAATCTTTTAAACAGATATATTTGTGTCTGAACAGTCAGCGAGACACTCAAACTGTTTTTTTTTTTTGTAAAAAAGGCAAAAAGGTGGATAACACCCAGATTTGAACCGTGGAAGAGGAAAACCACAGTTCTATTTCTCTGACCTACACCAGAATCTTTTAAACAGATATATTTGTGTCTGAACACTCACAGACACACTCAATTTTTTTTTTTTGGGTAGGGGATACTAAAAGGTTAATAAGACGGGTATTTGTCTAGTCTGACTGAGGAAAAAAAAAAAAAAAAGAGGATTTAGATGAAAAAAAAAGGATTTTTTCTGGCCCCTGAGACCTTGGGCTAAGTCTAGCAATTTGAGCAGCAGCAGCACAGAGGACTGTAATGCAGGGTTTGTTGGTATAACCACTGCGCTTCCTATGCAGCCTGCCTGCCTGCCTGATATCTGGGATGGATATTAGTCCTCAGATGAACTGTTTGTGTGAAAAACTACACTACCTATTTTGCAGTTTAAATCTCTCCCTAGCTCAACAGCACTCTCCCTACACTTTCTAATCTGGAGCGACTGTGTCCAAGATGGCGGCGCCCGGATTTAAATACTCGAGGTGACTCTGTGCGGCCAGCCAATCACTGTAATGCCCACAACCAACATGGCTGCGGCATTACAGTGACTGGCTGGCAATCCCTGCATGTTCATTGCCTCTGTAAAGAGCGCCAAACATGTAGGGCGGAGACCCGAGCTCCCGCCCGAGTAACCCGAAAATGCTCAGTGCTCGCCGAACATCCCGAGTAGTGAGATGCTCGGGCGAGTACCGAGCAGTGTCGAGCATGCTTGCTCAACACTAGTAATATTGCAGAATATAGAATTTATTTGAATTGGCCTTTCCATTATTAAGGAGTGGGTCTCCTATACTGTTATTGCGTATGCAGCAAGTTCAAGGGCTGCCAAAAATTAGGACACACTCTAATTCACAATTGAAGAGACATAGTGGAGGGTCACAGTTAAAAAATTATTTTCTATCATTAAGGATTGGGTATCCTAGGCTGGCAATGCCTATACACTAATTGCATGGGCTGAAAAACATTGTCTCTTGGGGGGTATAAATATATATTATATATGAAGTTAGAGGTAGGCCTCTAAAAATAATTCCTACGCGCATCATAAACACCCTTAAAAAATTATGTGGGCATTGCATGATGGTCACCCTGGTGATATGGTGGTGGAGGATGAGGAGAAAGAAGAGGGCGATATAAAATAGGAGAAATCCTGAAGCGTATACCCACGTCTGGGTGTGAAGAGTTGCATGGTAACAGACCTCCCCAAAATAAACCACTGGATTTGAGTTTATGCTCCCATGCTATCATCCGGTGGTGTTGAGAAGTCTGGCCCAATCCAGCCCTTGTTCATTTTGATAAGAGTCAGCCTGTCATCATTTTCAGTTGGCAAGCGGATGCTCCTATCAGTTATAATGCCCCCGGCGGCACTAAAAACCATCTTGGACAAAACGCTAGCGGCAAGGACCTCCAAAGGCCTTCTAGTTCTGCAACATTTTATTGAACCTCTCTGCCACGGGAAGAAGAGATAGAAAGTTCTCCTTGTAGCGGGGGTCTAGAAGATCTCCTTGTAGCGTGAGTCTAGAACCCAGAAACCTATGTGCCATCAATACCCAGCAGCTTATGAACAATCTACAGTCATCTTTAGCTCCCATCCTCTCCCTCTCCTGTCCAGACCCAGCATTGTTACACTATAACAACACATTGTTGAGTACCCTGGATGAAGCAGCACCTGCTACACGCAGCATGACCCGGCATAAATGTCAGCCCGGGCACACGATACAAACACGTTTTCTCCTGCGCTGCTTAAGGTGCACTGAGCATCTGTGGAGAAAATCACTCTCAGCAGAAGACTTCATCCACTATAAGTTCATACTCAAACTTTACAGTCTACTTTACCACCCTAATCATATCTCTCCTCCTGAGCCGTAAACTATAGACCCCCATCATCACCAACCTAAGCGCTGATGATCTGGCCACTTATTTCCTACAAAAAATCAATCATATCCATCAAGACATTTTAGTACAATCCTCTCAGACTCTGGATTCCCTTCCCTCCCGCATCTCAAGGTCACTTTCCATCTTCAAGCCAGTCATAGATAAAGAAGTGACCAGACTCCTTGCTTCTTCTTACCCTACAACCTGCACCAGTGGCCCTATTCCCTCACATCTCCTTCAGTCCCTTTCCCTAGCTGTCACTACCCACCTAACCAAAATATTTAACCTCTCTCTTTCTTCAGGTATCTTTCCCTCTTCATTCAAACATGCAATCATAACCCCTTTTCTTAAAAAGCCATCCCTGAACCAGAACAGCGCTGTTAACTACAGACCGGTCTCTAATCTTCCTTTCTTCTGCAAACTCCTGGAATGCTTGGTCCACTCTCATCTCATCCACTATCTCTCACATAACACTCTTCTTGAACCTTTACAATCTGGTTTCCGCTCTTCACACTCTACTGAAACTGCCCTCACTAAAGTCTCTAATGATCTACTAACAGCTAAATCCAATTGGCACTACTCCCTGCTTTTTATCATGAATCTTTCTGCCACATTTGACACTGTAGATCACCAGCTCCTCCTTATTATGCTCCGCTCTATAGGCCTCAAGGACACCGTTCTCTCTCTTTGTTCTCCTCCTCATTCTCCCTCTCCTCAGGCCATCCACGCTGAACAGATGTTATGAATGTGGTTTGGGTAGTACCGTTTGTAGTGCAGGAAACCAGCTCCTGTTCCTCCTCCTCCTCCTCTTCCTTATTATCACCCAATCCTTGTTTAGATAAGATGAGGCTTGGCTGTGTAGCATCACCCTGTATAGTTCCTTGCTCCACATGCAATGCCTCCTCTTTCATTGTAAACTGTGAGCGTTTCAGTGGACCGAGAAGCGGGATGGTGACACTATTTATGGCATCATCGCCACTCACCATCATGGTGGTCACAAAATAAAAAAACTAAAATATAGTTAAAAACATTAGAAAAACATAGAAACATCAGATCTATTACTCAAACCTATGGGGCCATTTGCATTCGTTTTTAGAATCCATTTTTCCTCTCTTTGTAAAAGCAACTTATTATGGTTACCTCCTCTTTCAGGATAATTAATCTGTTCGAATCCTGCAAAGCTTAATACTTTGAGATCAGCACCATGACAATCAAGTATGTGGTTAATCAGTGTCTGGGGACATTTTTTCATTTCAATTGAATGAAAATGCTCTCGAAAATGACCAAAAAGAGGGTGGATGGTCTTGCTTTTATAATAATAGTCACATGAGCAAAAGATGACAAACAATAAATTTGGACCTACAAGAAAAAGTATTTTACCATATGCGTTACTGATCTGATTTTTAAGGGATTTTTGGTTGACCTACAGAAAGAATAGCTACCACGTCACCTATATTATGACTGTGTTTATATGAAACAAGGGGCTTGCAAATCGCTATGTCCCTCAGGTCATTGTCATTTTCTATTAGATGCCAGTTGCTATTAATTGCTCTATGTATAATACCATCTAATGGACCATGTTTAAAATTAAATACAAATCTATGAGATTCTTTTGTCTGCTTGTATGGCTTTTTTTGTAGTAGTTCCTGTTGCGTCAAAGTTTTGGCTTTAGATAGCGCTGTATTTAAGATCTTTACTGGATATCCTCTTTTAAGAAAATTATTTGTTAATTTATTGGCTTATTTGATAAAGGATTTGTCAGAATTATTTATTTATCTTAACTGTAGATATTGACTATAAAGTAAACTTGATGTGAGCTTCATATTTGCTATATTCATTTCATTTAGGTATGTCACAAAATCTGCCGCC
Organism: Phyllobates terribilis; assembly: GCF_046119375.1. NCBI lineage: Eukaryota > Metazoa > Chordata > Amphibia > Anura > Dendrobatidae > Phyllobates > Phyllobates terribilis. The sequence continues at coordinate 913,045,738 of NW_027362763.1, read as the reverse complement.
ATCCCAGACCAAACACTGAAAATTTTGTCCACGTAACGCAGGTAAGTTTTTATGAATTTAATGCATGGATTCAAAATTGTTGTTATATATTTACTTTCAAAAAATTCCACATTATGGAATAAAGGACTTATATTTTTAAAGGTATGGTGAGCTTTTCTTTCACTTTATAAATAACACAAGTAAACACAAAATGTGGTGTTTAAATGAAGGTCTTTATTATTAAGGAAAAAATAAGTCCAAACCTACAGGGCCCTGTGTGAAACAGTGATACCCCCCTTAAGACATAAATTAACTGTGGTTTATCACATGCTTGGGAAGCTGAGTTCACATACAGGCCTGATTACTGCCACACTTGTTCTCTATCAAAAAATAACTTAAATAGGACCTGCCTGACAAAGTGAAGTAGACCAAAAGTTATTTAAAAGCTAGACATCATGCTGCGATCCAAAGATATTCAAGAACAAATCAGAAACAAACCAGGAATTTACAGGAACTGGAGGCTTTTTGCCAAGAAGTATGGGCAGCTTTACCTTCTGAGAAATTAAAGAACCTCATCCACAACTACCACAAAAGACTTCAAGCTGTCATTGATGTTAGAGGGGGCAATACACGGTACTAAGAACTGGGGTATGTGAACTTTTGATCAGGGTCATTTGGATGTTTTTGGTTGTCATTAAGATTTAAAAAGAGAAACACAGTAGTTTGACAATAAATGGCTTCACCCAACCAATAACCATGAGTGGAGAAAAAGTTTTTTTGTTATCATTCATATTCTCTGAAACAAGGCCAAGAAAGCAAAAATTCTGCCGGGGTATGTAAACTTTTGAGCACAACTGTAGTTTAAAATGGTAAGGGTTTTTTCTATACTTGTTTGTATATTTCGGTCATATAAAGAGACTATTGTGGTTAATGCTCTGATGTTGTAAGCCTCAAATAACAACAGAAAAAGTTAAAAAGCAGCTGCAAAAAGAAATATTATTTCTTCAGCTGTTAAATTTCCTATAACAAACAAACATTACAAGTGAAATAAATGATATTTCCTCACAGCAGTCTACAGTTTCCCTCCTACACAAAGGCTGTGAATGAAATCCATGTGACTTTATTATTATTATCATTATGTGAGCTCTTCTGCAGTTTACATCTGGTTCATTGCACAAGTGAATTATTTTTAAGGGCAGTTGAGAAACAAGGGACGTTCGCTCCTTCAAAATTTTTTTCCAGTAATTCTCATTTTTGCCACAAGTTGTGTTACACTTCAAGTTCAAAGTCAAAGTAAAAAAAAGTACAGAGATGCAATTCCTCCTACTGTGCACAAATCTAAACAAACACTATTGTTAGATGTAAAATATCCCTTCTGCCATTTGTCATTGTCAACCTTTAGCCTCATGCACATGGCAGGCTTTATGCAGACTCCCTGTGGCTATAGAATGCACTACTAAGCCATAGGCAATCTACATGTTACAACTTGGTGTTACATGTTGTGTCATAAGGTTTTTCTTCCCTAGAAGCAATGCTGAAAGAAGTTGTCCATTACTTGGACAACCCCTGTTCATACCCCTCGCTTGGCCCCCATAAAATAATAAAGCTTATACTCACCTCCCGTGCAGGTGCTGATACTGCGGTGTCGGCACTCGCTCTCCCCGGGACTCCCATGCTTTTTTGTTGTGACACGTGATGCTGGTGCCCAATCAGCGCTGGCATCACTGTCCCCGCCTACTGTCGAATTGAGCATGAAGAGGAAGTCAGAGAACAGTTGCAGCCTTGACTTCCTCTTCATGTTCGATTTATCCGAAGGCGGAGACAGTGACGCCAACACTGTTTGGATTCTGGTGTCACGTGTCACAACAACAGCGCGGCAGCCCTGGGACTGCAAGTGCTGATGTGGCACCCCAGTGGTCTGGTTGCCACAGTGATAGAAATATCACGTCTGAGAGCAAGTGGAAGGTTCCCTGGTCAGAAGCCCTTGAACATGCAACACCTCCTGTCCCAGACCAGATAGGGGAGGAATCTGCCCTATATAAACTGGGTCTGGGGCGGGGTTAGTGAGACTAGAGACTGGAGACTGAGACAGAGCTGAGTCTAGTTCTGAGTGAAGTTCCAGACACAGGGAAAGCAACAGCTAGGAGCTCTGTAGGAGCAGGAGCTGAGTGCCAGAGACTGGAAGCAGATATTGCTAGTCCTGGCTGAAGACACTTCGACCGGACAATGGAATCCGAGGCTGTGAGGATCTCTAAGTCCAGCAGCAGAAACCAGCTGGCAGGGGATTCCAGGTCCTCTGGCCATAGAAGCCGGAGGCTCAGTCACGAGCCAGAGACCAGCACCGCCATCGAGGAGCGGAAGCTATCAGAAGTCCCCAAGTCACCAGTCATACGGGTGAGCACCACATGGTATACTCAGGGACGTGGGCTACTTCCACTCGCTTACTGCAAGGTAGCCAGGAAGAGTGCAGACAGACGGGGAGGCCTACAACTCCACTTGGCCAGGGGAACTCCTGTTTGTTCACAGACTGACCATGCCTCTTATGCTAGCCAGTACTACCGGAGGGTCTGCCTTATCATCATCAGTAAAGACCCTGAACTGCACTGCAAAGACTCTGAGTCGTTCCTGCTTCAACCGTGCACCATCACTCCCATCATCTACACTCACTGACCTGAGGCTATACTCCTCCCATGGGGAGTTGTCCTATCCTCTGCTGCGCACACAACGCCAGCCTCAGCGGTCAGCCTCGCAGCGGCGGTACACCCTGACCGCAATCCACGGGTTGCATAGTCGGACATTAACCTAAAACATATAAAAGACTGTCACTGGTTTGACCACCCTGAGCCACGGGACCGGGTCGCCGCCACGGAGACTACAATCCCCAGAGACCCGGCTCCGGGTAACCCACACGCGTGCACACACAGCCCAGGGGGCGCGTCAACTTTGGCGTAGTCGGCAGGATTGTGACCAACCCGCCACAAACGGGTATTGCGTGCCTGAAAAAGACTGTACACGTACCTTAAAAAGAGGTTTCCCGCCATCCGGAGCCGTTTCCCGCCATCTTCAGTCATCTCCCGCCATCTTCAGTCGTTTCCCGCCATCTTCAGCCGTTTTCCCGCCATCGGATGCCATCTTCAGGATGCTGCGCGGGAAGAAGAGGGGCGTGGACGTCCAAACCGCGCGAGACCTGAAGCCCCGCCCTACGCACTGATGCTGCGCAAGGTCCTGGAAGGAGAGAGAGCGCGATGCTGACGTCACCAGGACGCGACGCAAGGTCCTCGCGCGGAGCAGCACCAGCGGAGCCGCGGCCTACAGAAGAGGATCGTCGGAAGGTGGGCCACGGTTAACTAGGGGGGAGGAAGATGACGAACGCGCAGGGGCCTTCTACAACCAGCGTGGCTGCAGCAGCGGTGATGCCGTTCACAATGCCTTACATCCCCGGAGCGGCCTGGCTGCCCCAATACTCAGGGGAGTCGCATACCCTAAGCGACTTTAAAGAGAAACTGTACAGCCTATTTAAAGTGTACCCCCTGACAGAGGGACAAAAAGTGAGCATATTGATAGGCCAGCTAACTGGCGCTGCCCAACGTGAAGTAAAGTCCTGGTCAGTCAGGAACAAGGAGACCGTGAAGGAGATCTTAGCCCGTCTGAAGGACACTTTTGATACCCGTACCTCAGCAGAGATCAAAATGAGATTTTATGGGTGCGAGCAGCGGGCCCAAGACAGTATAAGATGTAATGCACACGCCCGGACTGACTGGCGTGTGCGTGTTTATGTAGTGATTCCACTGTGCAATGAACCGGAGAGTGCCTGGAGGGGCGTAACTAAGTATCTGCCCGATCCGACCAAGGTCGCACGACGGCAAACGACGCCAGTGCACCAGGGAGGAACCGAGCAGAGGAACCAGGGTCTACTCCAGGTCAGACTCCGGACACGGCTGTTAACCCACACCGGGGAATACAGGAACAGGCAGACTAGAGCGCAGGCTGGGTAGGGTCCAGTACAGACTGGGAGACAAATTCGAAACCGCAGACGCGGTGGACAGGGCTGAGCAAAGCGAAAACCGCAGACGCGGTGGACAGAGCTGAGCAAAGCGAAAACCGCAGACGCGGTGGACAGAGCTGAGCAAAGCGAAAACCGCAGACGCGGTTGACACAGCTGAGCAAAGCGAAAACCGCAGACGCGTTGGACAGAGCTGAGCAAAGCGAAAACCGCAGACGCGGTGGACAGAGCTGAGCAAAGCGAAAACCGCAGACGCGGTGGACAGAGCTGAGCAAAGCGAAAACCGCAGACGCGGTGGACACAACTGAGCAAAGCGAAAACCGCAGACGCGTTGGACAGAGCTGAGCAAAGCGAAAACCGCAGACGCGGTGGACAGAGCTGAGCAAAGCGAAAACCGCAGACGCGGTGGACAGAGCTGAGCAAAGCGAAAACCGCAGACGCGGTGGACAGAGCTGAGCAAAGCGAAAACCGCAGACGCGGTGGACAGAGCTGAGCAAAGCGAAAACCGCAGATGCGGTGGACAGAGCTGAGCAAAGCGAAAACCACAGACGCGGTGGACAGAGCTGAGCAAAGCGAAAACCGCAGACGCGGTGGACAGAGCTGAGCAAAGCGAAAACCGTAGACGCGGTGGACAGAGCTGAGCAAAGCGAAAACCGCAGACTCGGTGGACAGAGCTGAGCAAAGCGAAAACCGCAGACGCGGTGGACAGAGCTGAGCAAAGCGAAAACCGCAGACGCGTTGGACAGAGCTGAGCAAAGCGAAAACCGCAGACGCGGTGGACAGAGCTGAGCAAAGCGAAAACCGCAGACGCGGTGGACAGAGCTGAGCAAAGCGAAAACCGCAGACGCGGTGGACAGAGCTGAGCAAAGCGAAAACCGCAGACGCGGTGGACAGAGCTGAGCAAAGCGAAAACCGCAGACGCGGTGGACAGAGCTGAGCAAAGCGAAAACCGCAGACGCGTTGGACAGATCTGAGCAAAGCGAAAACCGCAGACGCGGTGGACAGAGCTGAGCAAAGCGAAAACCACAGACGCGGTGGACAGAGCTGAGCAAAGCGAAAACCGCAGACGCGGTGGACAGAGCTGAGCAAAGCGAAAACCGCAGACGCGGTGGACAGAGCTGAGCAAAGCGAAAACCGCAGATGCGGTGGACAGAGCTGAGCAAAGCGAAAACCGCAGACGCGGTGGACAGAGCTGAGCAAAGCGAAAACCGCAGACGCGGTGGACAGAGCTGAGCAAAGCGAAAACCGCAGACGCGGTGGACAGAGCTGAGCAAAGCGAAATCCGCAGACGTGGTGGACAGAGCTGAGCAAAGCGAAAACCGCAGACGCGGTGGACAGAGTTGAGCAAAGCGAAAACCGCAGACGCGGTGGACAGAGCTGAGCAAAGCAAAAACCGCAGACGCGGTGGACAAAGCTGAGCAGATCGAAAACCGCAGATGCGTTGGACAAAGCTGAGCAAAACAAAAACCGCAGACGCGGTGGACAGAGCTGAGTAAAGCGAAAACCTCAGACGTGGTGGGGACAGGGCTCAGTACACACGGAACAGACTAGAAGGGAAAGGCAGAACCAGATACCCACAGGGTACTTGCAGAGAAGTAGCGAGTGGACCACAAACTCACAAACGGAAGTACAGTGACAACGAGCAGGAGTTAGGTACGAGTTCAGACTCTGCAGAAAAAGGGAAAGTACGGACATAGAGAAAAACAAAACAGGCTAGGAGAGTATTCAGACAAGAACAGACACAGCAGCAAGATACAGGAGCGGGTTCACACAGGCCTGGAAATACAGCCTCCAGGATAGGCAGAAGACAACAGGCTAGAAGATAATACAGACAGGACACAGTTCAGACACGGGAACTGATACCGAAGGCAGGAAACATAAACGGGACCTGGCATATCAGTGACCAAAGGCCAACTGACAGAACACAATGCTCAGGCAGGGATTCATTGGAGCAGCTGGGTTAAATACCAGATGGCAGACAGCAATAGGCTGAGGACGCACAAGGGGTGTGTCTGCAGCAGGTACAAAAAGCAGGAAGTGATCGGGCGCCGCCCTTAAGCAGCAGACACAGAGGCAAACAGACAGCATGGAGGGAAGCCAGGCTAGCAAACTGGACTGGAGATCAAGTGCTCGCTCTTGCACAGTGGGAGATGGACAACTATGCAAGGACGCCGCCAGGTATGTTACATAAGAGACTATGCTTTGAATTTGCAAGAGGCCCTGGGAGCCATTAAACAGGCAGACCCTGACAGTGTGCGGAATGCAGATGAACTGTTGACTGAGCAATTCATTGAGGGTCTGCTGTCCAACGCCCACCGAACCCAGTTACATGCAATGGCCTTGCAGAACCCTGGGTTAGACTTTGCAAAGTTCAAAGACAGGGCATCCGGGTGCTCCGAGAACCGGCACCGGGTAGCGCTGTAACCCACCGGTGTCCTGCTATTACCTATCACCAAGAGGCGGCACCCTTGTCTGCAGAGCCTGTGGGAGCTGGTGCGCAGGCTTTGGATAAATACCCGGCTGTAGACCTGCACCATCAGGTCCAAGAAATTACCAAAAGCGTTGCCGCATTAACCAGGACTGTTCAGTCGTTACAGGTATCCTCTCCAGGAAGGATCAAGCTGGCCACCAGTCCGGAGGACGTCCCGTGTCGCCAACAGAGGAGGATCCCATCGTCCAGAGGAAGACCCAGCGACCGCTACAACGAGGACGGACAGCCCATCTGCCGCCGCTGCAACCAACCAGGACATATGGCAAGGTACTGTAATTTAACCGAGTCCAACCTGGGGCAAAGGGCCAACCCCCAGGCGTAAGATCATCAGGCCCATCAAACTGGCGTGACAAGTATGTGGGGGGACGACCGGTTTTGCCTGTGGCACTGGATGGCATTCCTATGAGTGCCCTACAAGACACAGGGTCACAGGTGACTACCATCCCTTATGTGCTCTTTAAGCGGTACTGGAATGACTCGGACATAACCCGCTACTCAGATGATGACCTGAGTATCATCGCCAGCAATGGTCAGCCCGTGCCGCAGGTGGGATTCAAAGAGGTGACCATTAAAATCGGTAAAGTTGAACTGGCGGCACAAGGACTGATTATTGTGGACATTGAGAGTCGTGAGAGTCACCCTAAAATAACCTTGGGTACTAACGTGATTGAAAATTGTCTTGCAGAGATAATTCTCATTTTACAGCAGGTTGCCATGAACGCCAGCTCCGGCCAGCAGCGCGTCCTACAAAAGGAGATCCGGGCACTGATGAAACGGCAACAGGTAGCACTGTCGGGTGGTGAGATTGGTAGCGTTAGGATGAGTGACCCGTTCCCTATCGCCATGCCCCCAAAGAGTGAGATGATGATCTGGTGTCGGGCAGCTATTGGTCTGAGGGGTAGAGACTTCCAAGCTATGGTAGAACCCGTTTACTCAGACAGTAGGCCCACCATTTTGACGGCACGGGGGGTGGTTGATGTCCGCCATGGGAGAGTACCTGTCCGCATCCTAAACATTGGGGAAAGAGTATACTTGCCCCGGTATGCCACTCTAGCCAAATTGTTCACCATTAACCAGAACTCTGTAAAGGCCGTGGAACCCTTGCCTCCATCTCCCCCAGAGGAAGGTAACGGCTCCATGAAACAAATGGAGGACTGGTGCCAGAAGCTGCACGTGGGCACTGGCTCCACTCCCCCACACCAGAAACAGGGAGTCTACCGGGTGGTTCAGGAGAACGAAAGGGTCTTTAGCAAACACCCGCTAGACTTTGGGCAATTAAAGGGGGTAGAACATCAAATCCCCACAGGAGATCATCGACCCATAAAAGAGAGATACCGGCCTGTACCCCCTGCACACTATCAGAATGCCAATGGAATGTTGCAAGAAATGAAGGAGGCTGGGGTAATCAGGGATAGCTGTAGCCCCTGGGCAGCTCCACTAGTTCTTGTGAAAAAGAAAAATGGCACCATGAGGATGTGTGTATATTACAGAAAGATCAACCGTATCACACACAAAGATGCGTACCCGTTACCTAGGATAGAAGAATCTTTAGCTGCATTAAAATCTGCTAACTTCTTCTCCACTTTGGATCTTACTAGCGGGTACTGGCAGGTTCCTGTAGCAGAGGCAGATAAGGAGAAGACCGCGTTTACCACCCCGATGGGTCTCAGTGAATTCAACTGTATGCCGTTCGGGCTCTGCAATGCACCAGGGACATTCCAGAGGCTGATGGAGTGCTGTCTGGGTCACAGAAATTTCGAGACGGTCCTGCTATACCTGGACAATGTCATCGTGTATTCCAAGACCTATGAGGACCACCTAATGTACCTGGCAGAAGTGTTCGATGCCCTGGCAGGCTTCGGCCTAAAGGTAAAACCCTCCAAGTGTCATCTACTGAAACCAAGGGTGCAGTACCTGGGACACATGATGAGTGCTGATGGAGTAGCTCCTGACCCTGATAAGATCACAGTGATTAAGGACTGGCCAAGACCCTCCAACATAAAGGAAGTGAGGCAGTTCCTCGGGTTGGTAGGCTACTACCGAAGATTCATTCCTGGTTTCACCAAAATGGCCGCTCTTATGCAGGACCTCCTAATAGGCCAGTCCAGTAAGGCCAAAAAACAGAAGCCACCCTTCAGGTGGGACAAGCTGGAAGAGGAGTCCTTCTGCCAGCTGAAGATGGCCCTCACGGGGGATGAAATCCTGTCGTACCCAGATTACGGCCAGCCCTTTATTCTCCACACGGACGCGAGCAACATCGGACTAGGAGCGGTGCTGTCCCATATCCAGCAGGGGAGAGAACGGGTAATCGCTTATGCCAGCCGAAAACTACGGCCCACAGAGAGAAACCCTGAGAATTATAGCTCCTTCAAGCTAGAGTTCCTGGCAGTGGTGTGGGCAGTGACGGAACGATTCAAGCATTACCTTGCCTCTTCTAAGTTCACCGTGTACACGGACAACAACCCGTTGACACATCTGGACACTGCGAAACTTGGTGCCCTGGAGCAGAGATGGATGGCCCGCCTGTCGAACTATGACTTCACCATCGAATACCGGGCAGGACGCTCAAATGCCAAAGCAGACGCCCTGTCCAGGATGCAGAACTTACCGAACGGAGGGGAAGATCCAGAGGAACTGGAAGAGATTGAACTCCCCGCGTTTCACCGTCATGGGATTACCCAGTATTCCCACCGGGTAAGGGACAGGCACTCCGCCACTTTCAATCCCTTACCCCACTACAGCTGGGCGGAGACGCAAGACAGTGACCCAGCAGTCCGCCTGGTAAAAGAGATGCTGACGCAGGCTGATGCCCGCCTTGATCCAGACACCCCGGAGGAGACCAAACAGCTGTGGAAGGAGAAGAGTAAACTGTTTCTCTACAAGGGGAAGCTGTGCCGGAGAACTGTCAACTCCCGGACAAATGAGCTGACCTGGCAGGTAGTGGTCCCGAGACGGGACGCGGTTATGGTCCTGGAGGCATAGCACGACGGAGCAGGGCACTTCGGATGGAAGAAGCTGGAGTTCCTGTTGCGTGACCGGTTCTTCTGGGTAGACATGAGAGGGGCCATTGAGAGATGGTGCAGAGACTGCGGCCCGTGCAACCTGAGGAGGAAGGACGGTGCCAGCCAGAAGACCCCCCTGCAGCCCATCATCATGAAGCAACCACTTGAACTGGTAGCCCTGGACCATGTGAAGCTGGCTCCAAGTAGGTCCGGGTACGTCTACGCCCTCACCATCGTAGACCACTACTCCCGGTTCCTGGTGGTGGTCCCTGTCAAGGACTTAACGGCTCAAACAGCAGCTAGAGCCTTCCATCAGCACTTCTGCCGTCCACACGGGTATCCGTAGCAAGTGTTGACTGACCAAGGTCCAGCCTTCGAAGCGGAGGTCTTCCAGGAGTTCTGCAACTTGTATGGTTGCAGGAAGATAAGGACAACGCCTTACCACCCCCAAACCAACGGGATGTGTGAGAAAATGAACCAGGTAGTGATAGACCTGCTCAAGACGTTGCCTCTGGAGGAACGCAGCCTGTGGCCTGAGAAACTGCCAGACCTGATTGACTTGTACAACCATATCCCGGTGAATGCTACAAATTGCACCCCGGCTTACCTGATGCGAGCAAGGCCTGGTAAGCTGCCAATTGACCTGGAGATGGGAGTCCTGACACCCGAGGACACCTCATCAGAAGCAGACTGGGACACGGAATGGCAGCAGCAGTACCGGAAAGTACAGGAGACCGTGGAGCGAAGTCTGTCTCAAGCAAGAGGAAGGCAAGAGAGGACTTATAACCAACATGCTCCCGCTGTTCCCCTGGCACCTGGAGAGCAGGTCTTGAAGAGTAAGAGATGGCTCCACAAGTTGGATGACCAGTGGGTGAAGGACCCGTACACCATACTGCCCTTAAGCCATGAGAACCCAAAAGTATGTGTCATCAGTAAGGATGGAGAAGAGACCACAGCCACTGTCTCCAGAGACCACCTGAAGAAGTGTCCCAAGCAGCTACAAGGTGCTGAAGAAGACCAGGATATCCTTCAACCCGCAGAGGAAAAGGAAGAAATGATCAGTACCGTACTCGGAGATTTTCCCCGGTCCTGGACTCAAATCAACAACGCAGTCGTGGTACCAGTCCTCATCTTTCTCCAGCCAGCCCCTCAAGGTCCTACAGAAGAACAGGGAGTGTCGGTAGAGCAGCCAGCCCAGGAGGCAGAAGGATCCATACAAGCAGCCCAGGAGAATCAACCCTCTGCTAGTAGTGAGCCTGTCGTGCCCCTAGTAAGCCAAAGAGTATGCAGGAGCTGCCAGGCCTACCCGCAACACCTCCTACACCCTGTAGTGCAGAGCCAGATAGTGGGTTACGTAGGTCCACCAGGAGCACTAGAGGACAGATGCCCGCTCGCTGGAGAATCTAGAATGTAATATGGATTAACCTGTAAATTGCAAATGCGGAAAATGGTTTATGTTTCTGATGCCTGTTTAGTAATTATGTTCCTCTAGTTACCCTGCAGGTTTATTTGGACTGTCAGGTTATGGACGCTGAATAACCGGAACTACATTGTAAATAGCTGCACTTGGTGCCTCTTGCGAAGATGGCCACGGAAGAAAAACCTGTCTGGCATGGCCCCGTGTGGTCCAAAGTAGTACGCTTCGCCTTACAGCCACGCCCAGGGCCAACGTTTGGGGTTTGCTTTGGACAGGTCCCCGCACCGTTCAAGACTTCACCTCATTGGGTGACATGGACACCCAGTCACGGAAGCACCGTGACCTCTAAAGATTAAACTTCTTGTACATATGTTGTTGTATTATTGCTTATACCCTGTTATGTTATGTGGCAAAAATTAGTTTAGTCCCAGAGTACTAAATTTCACTAGGGGGGAATGTGGCACCCCAGGGGTCTGGTTGCCACAGTGATAGAAATATCACGTCTGAGAGCAAGTGGGAGGTTCCCTGGTCAGGAGCCCTTGAACACGCAACACCTCCTGTCCCAGACCAGATAGGGGAGGATTCTGCCCTATATAAACTGGGTCTGGGGCAGGGTTAGTGAGACTAGAGACTGGAGACTGAAACAGAGCTGAGTCTAGTTCTGAGTGAAGTTCCAGACACAGGGAAAGCAACAGCTAGGAGCTCTGTAGGAGCAGGAGCTGAGTGCCAGGGACTGGAAGAAGATATTGCTAGTACTGGCTGAAGACACTACGACCGGACAATGGAGTCCGAGTCAGTGAGGATCTCTAAGTCCAGCAGCAGAAACCAGCCGGCAGGGGATTCCAGGTCCTCTGGCCATAGAAGCCCGGAGGCTCAGTCACGAGCAAGGGACCAGCACCGCCATCGAGGAGCGAAGGCTATCAGAAGGCCCCAAGTCACCAGCCATATGGGTGAGCACCACACGGTATACTCAGGGACGTGGGCTACTTCCACTCGCTTACTGCAAGGTAGCCAGGAAGAGTGCAGACAGACGGGGAGGCCTACAACTTCACCTGGCCAGGGGAACTCCTGTTTGTTCACAGACTGACCAGGCCTCTTATGCTAGCCAGTACTCCCAGGAGGGTCTGCCTTATCATCATCAGTAAAGACCCTGAACTGCACTGCAAAGACTCTGAGTCGTTCCTGCTTCACCCGTGCACCATCACTCCCATCATCCACACTCACTGCCATGAGGCTATACTCCTCCCGTGGGGAGTTGTCCCATCCTCTGCTGCGCACACAACACCAGCCTCAGCGGTCTGCCTCGCAGCGGCGGTACACCCTGACCGCAATCCACGGGTGGCGTAGTCGAACATTAACCTAAAACATATAAAAGACTGCCACTGGTTTGACCACCCTGAGCCACGGGACCGGGTCGCCGCCACGGAGACTACAACCCCCAGAGACCCGGCTCCGGGTAACCCACATGTCTGCACACACGGCCCAGGGGGCGCGTCATTGACACTGTGGGAACGGCACCTGCACGGGATGTGAGTATAGCTTTATTATTTTATCAGGGCCAAACATTTTGATCAAGAAGGGGTTGTCCTAGTAGTGGACAACCCCTTTAATACTCAAGCAATACAGAATCTGGTGGGGCATGTTATAGTTGATTCAGCCATTTTTGTATTGAATGAGACAAGCAAAAAGTTCTGTATGCCTTTGTATGAAATTGAAGCACTGCAATTGGTCCATATAGAGATTCTTAGAAGTCTGGTAGAAGTCTGGAAAAAATGGAGTACATTCCTCCTATGTTTGTAATCAGTCAAAATTCTTGTAATTTGAAAACCACCAACCAGACATTACTGTTTTACAAACTGTTATTTTTATCAATAAACACTCGTTTACATTGAAATTGCAACATCAGGAATGAAAAGTCATGGAATTATGAAATGACAAGATAGAAATGTTTAAGGGAGCCTATAGTACGATTCATACTGCCCAAACTATTACCAGCATAAATAGGAGCCTGGCTTCTCGTTTGTACCAGGGCCGGCTCCAGGTTTTTCTGGGCCCCGGGCGAAAGAGTCTCAGTTGGCCCCTTTAACACATACCACGATTCATGATGCAGAGATACAGCGGAGAAATATATATATATATATATATATATATATATATATATATATATAGTACAATGCAAAGATTTCACTTCTTACATTACATGAGTGATATCTATTGTAAATTCCACAATAGCTCAGAAACCGGTGAATCGCTCCACACAGAATACTGGCCCCCATATAAGGCTCCATACGGAATACTGGCCCCAATATAACGCTTTATACGGAATACTGGCCCCCATATAAGGCTCCATACGGAATACTGGCCCCCATATAAGGCTCCATACGGAATACTGGCCCCCATATAAGGCTCCATGCGGAATACTGGCCCCCATATAAGGCTCCATACGGAATACTGGCCCCCATGTAAGGCCCCATACGGAATACTGGCCCCCATGTAAGGCTCCATACGGAATACTGGCCCCCATATAAGGCTCCATACGGAATACTGGCCCCCATATAAGTCCCCATACGGAATACTGGCCCCCATGTAAGGCCCCATACGGAATACTGGCCTCCATATAAGGCTCCATATGGAATACTGGCCCCCATATAAGGCTCCATACAGAATACTGGCCCCCATATAAGGCTCCATACGGAATACTGGCCCCCATGTAAGGCTCCATACGGAATACTGGCCCCCATATAAGGCTCCATATGGAATACTGGCCCCCATATAAGGCCCCATACGGAATCCTGGCCCCCATATAAGGCTCCATACGGAATACTGGCCTCCATGTAAGGCTCCATACGGAATACTGGCCCCCATATAAGGCTCCATACAGAATACTGGCCCCCATATAACGCTCCATACAGGATACTGGTCCCCTTATAAAGTTCCATACAGGATACTGGCCCCCATATAACGCTCCATGCAGGATATTGGTCCCCTTATAAAACTCCATACAGGATACTGGCCCCCATATAACGCTCCATACAGGATACCGGTCCCCTTATAACGCTCCATACAGGATACCGGTCCCCTTATAACTCTCCATACAGGATACTGGCCCCCATATAATGCTGCATGCAGGCTGTTACCCCCCACATAATGCCCCATACAGGCTGTCCCCCCCTTATAATGCTCCATGCAGACTGTTACCCCCCACATAATGCCCCATACAGGCCCCCCCCTTTTAATGCTCCATGCAGGCTGTTACCCCCCACATAATGCCCCACACAGGCTGCCCCCCCTTATAATGCTCCATGCAGGCTGTTCCCCCCAACATAATGCACTATGCAGGCTGCCCCCCCCTTTATAATGCCCCATGCAGGCTGTTCCCCACCTTATAATGCACCATGCAGGATGTCACCCCCCCCTCTATATAATGCCGCATGCAGGATGTCCCCCCCCTCTTTATAATGCCCCATGCAGGATGCCCCCCCCCTCTTTATAATGCCCCATGCAGGCTGCCCCCCCTTATAATGCTCCATGCAGGCTGTTCCCCCCCACATAATGCACTATGCAGGCTGCCCCCCCCCCTTTATAATGCCCCATGCAGGCTGTTCCCCACCTTATAATGCCCCATGCAGGATGTAACCCCCCCTCTATATAATGCCCCATGCAGGATGCCCCCCCCCTTCTCTTTATACTGCCCCATGCCTCCATACATTAAAAAAAAAATCAAATACTCACCTCCCTTCTCCTCACCTGCTACCTGCTGCCCGCTGCTCGGGTCCTAACTCCAGCGTTGTCGGTGTCTTCCCGCTCAGCGCTCCCTGTGACGGCTCAGGGGAGGGCGCGGTGTAAAGACGTCACCGCGCCCTCTGACCTGAGACGTCACAGGGAGCGCAAAGCAGGAAGACAGCTAATCTGCGGAGGCACGGGGAGAGGTAAGTATCCAGCTGCCGGGGCCCTGAGCAAGCGGCGGAGAAGGGCGGGCGCTGACACCGCTCTCCTCCCCCATAGCCCAGCGGGGTGCGCGACCGCCAGTGGGCCCCTCTGCCAGCTCAGGGCCCCGGCATTTGCCCGGGTGCGCCGGGTGCTGACGCCGGCCCTGGTTTGTACCTAGGTGTATTTTTGTCTGAAGTGCTCCGGCATTCAAAAGAAAATATAGGTTGCAGCAACACTGCAGGTGATTAACAGGTCTCTAATCTTGGGTTCTCAGACAGATCTTCAAACTATACAAACAAGAGAATACAGCAGCACTCTGTAAGCTCTAAGGTGGATGCAAACTTCAAATCTTCAAAAAATATATCACCTTAAACGCCGGAGCATTTCAGAGAAAAATATACCAGCCTCTTATTCATGCTTTGCTTGGGCAGCATAAATTACATAACAGGTTTTCTTTAATGATATGGAAATGATGAAAAAAATACAGAATTTTTTTTTTCACAACATATTGATTTATTCAGTATCAAGTGTTAACACCACATGCAAAAATCCCCACACTTAAATATCTTAGCATGATATCAATGAGTTTATTAATTGTGATCTGAGGAATGTTCTGCTACTTTTTAAGTTTTCTAGAATCTGCACATTAATAGCTTTAGAAAGATGCCTGGCTCCCAGGAAAAAAAAAAACCTTTTTCTTCTTGGAAGCGGCTGGATTTCAGTCAGTATGATGACGTGAGTACAATCTCAGCTCAGTATACAATGAGCGGTGTCTGTAAGCACACCCCAGCATTTTGACTGACAGCTCGTTCTGCACTGATGCACTGAAGAGCCGGCTGTCAGTCAAAGTGCTGAGGTATGCTTATAGTTGCCGCTCACAGTGCTGACACGCCTGAATGACTGAAAGCTGGCAGTTCCCAGGAGGAATAAGTTCATTTTTTTCCCGGGAGCCGCGCTTTCAGTAATACAGCTGCTCACCTTTCTAATACTATTAACCTGCAGATTAACCAAATATATGTAGCTTAACTGTATTATCCAACGAGAAAGTTTCCCTTTAACCCTCCGTCACATACAATATCGGTTCTAACGAGTTCACATACAATGTGACTGTCAGGCGCAGGCTAGAAAAATACCTATAATATTTAATGTTTGCAATTTCAGTGCTCTAAAAGTGATCAGTGACCTTCATAGAGATGTAATAAAAGAGACTACACATAATCAGGTGCAAAAAAAACCCATTTACTTAACATAAAACTAATAACTCTGAAATACAAACATTTCAAAACTCCCGCCAAATAGTCCCCAGTTCGACTCTGTCAAAAAACTCTACAAAGAAAATTTATGGAAACAAACTTAATTTTAAGGTACCTTAAGTACTATTAAACACATATTCAATCAGAATTAGATCCTGAAGTTTCCCCAGAAAAATTACACTTGCAGAGCAAAGAGCAAGAATTACACATCATTTTTGCATGTGTCAGGCAGATTGCATTATGACATTTGTGACATTCATAATTAGAAAGCCTTCTGATTCCGCTTTCCGTGGAGCAGGTGGTGCATCTCCTTCTTTTGGGAGGTGGTGCAGGTGGTGAATTTTCACTATCATCTTCTGGGCGGAATCTTTTGAGCTGAACTTGAAGGCGAGAGGGGATACCGATTGTTTTCATACTTCTCCTGCGTAGCTCTCCAAGCACTAGCTCATGGGCCAATTTTTTCAGATAGAATCGTCTACGGAGTGGTTCAAGCTTGTTTTCAAGGTAAATGACTTGTGAATTTATACCACCCAAATTCAACATAGCAAAAAATATGACCATTGGCCAGCGTTTGGTGTTTCTGCTGACGTTGAAAGTTGAGCACATCTGATCAGCTGTATCAACACCCCCTTTGGTTGCATTATAAAATGTAATTATCTCCGGGGTTTTTTGTGCCTCAGTCCCACGATCAATGGCATCATCATCATGAAGTGTTGATAGAAGAAGTACAATTTTTTTTGCTTGTGGTACATAGGAAACCAAAACCTTTCCATTATGGAATGCAAACATACTGCTGTACTGTTGTCTCCCTTTCACACTTACAAACTGTGTAGGCAATTATTTTTGATTTTTTCTTACAGTTCCGACATATGAAAGCTTCTGCATTTTCAGATAATCAATCAGATCACAATTTGAAAACCAATTGTCAGCTGTTATATTGCGACCCGATCCAAATAAGGGCTCAGCCAGTCTTTTTACAACATCACTGGGTTTGTTGCTGACACAGTAAAGACCTTCTGGTTGTTTTCCTGCATAAACTTCCAGGTTGTAAGTGTAGGTCTTACTGGCATCAACAAGGGCATACATTTTTATTCCATATTTGTTAGCCTTTGATGGAATATATTGACGGAAGGCACATTTACCACGAAAACCAGGGAGCATTTCGTCAATAGTGAGATTCTCCCCAGGGCAATAGCTTTTTTTACAGTTTTCAACAAATTTTTGGAATATATCACGAATTGGAGCAAGTCGGTCATGTGTTTTACGTTCGGTTCGGGTAGTTCTGTCGTCAAACCGAAGGCAACGAATTAGAAGCTTGAATCTGTTTATGGACATAACAAGGCCAAATTTTTCAACTCCGTCCCCATCTTTACTCCAAAGTTCCTCCAAACTTTGTCTATTTGCCCTATAAGCTCCTGCAAGGTATAATAATCCAAAAAAAGCACGCAGTTCTATTTCATCTGTGGCCTTGATGGTTCTGTTGCAGATGAACTTGTCCTTTATAATGTCTATATATTGGTTGGTATATGTGACAGTAGAGTCCAGAATGTCATCTGTGAATAAACTATTCCAGCATTCAACTGCAATTTTTGCATTACTTGCAGTTCCTATAACTGCAGGAAGGTGAGTAATAATGTTTTGAGGTTCCCTACGTTTTTTCTGGAGTGGCTTCTTGTTCCATTGTTTTTTTTTATCTTTTCCCATATAATAAGATTCTACATCTTCATCCTCATCACTGTCATCATCTTGCTCTGTTTCAGAATCCACTTCACATACTTCCACCTCATCATGAGAATCAATCTCACTTTCCTCCCCTAAATCCTCATTCAGTGTGGGGTCTGCATCATCTAACAGCATGTTTGTTACTTCCTCAACATCAAGGTTTTTTGATAAATTGTACATTTTCCTCTCCATTTCAGCAGATAATCTGAAGCAAGAGAAGGAATATGTGTTAGGGAACTACTGTATATGCCTGAGCAGCACACTTTCTTTTTTAATCTGCCTTATTTCTATGAAATATCCTCACACTTTGTGCTATACATTCATAAAACAAGCTAAATAAACAATTGTGATGAATAAAAACATAAAATACCAACCTTATTGAGTGTGACGTGTTCACATACAATGAGCCTGAGAGATTAGCGCAGTTTTATCTGTCCTCCTGAAGCTCTGCAATCCAACTGTGGTATGAGGTTTCACAGAGCTGCTAGAGACAGGAGACTACCCGGAGGGAGGGGATTTCCTCACAATCTGGTGAGGAAGGAGAAATGAAAGTAAAAGAGATGTGCCTGTCAGGCCTATTGTATGTGACGGAGGGTTAAAATTCATGGCATTGATATAATTGATTGACACTGCTAATTCTTATACTTTATTATCATTACCTTACATATATCAGACACTATTGTAACAGTTATATTACATGAACACTGTTGCTGGTACCATTATGCCGTACTGTATGAAAATTATTGCTTGCAGTCTAAGTGGAAATGTTATTTAAGGGTTTATATGCCATTATTATTTGGGCACATATTGAACTATTAAAAGTATAAAAAGAAAATAATCAGGCTGAGGTGCTCCCATTTCTTCTTGATTTGGACACTTACTTTATATATCCAAGGTCATTAGCTAAGGTCTAACTAAATTTAAAATTGACTTACCCTAAAAATTAGAAGGATTAAAATAAATTGCCCTTCTTTGGGCAACAATGTTGTGAGGTGTTACACTAGATTTGTACTATACTAATAAAAAAAACACAAAAAAACAACTTTACCTACTTCAGGTCAGATTACCAATACACTAGCAGGATGCAGCAGACCCCCATGGTAAAGGTGGGACCAGCACAGGTGCAAAATACTGATGGAGCAACCACTTACAGACCTATCAATTCATGGAGGGGGAGGTTGCCTTGTATTAAAAATGCACCCAGATGAGGCTTACATAGGGCGCCAGTCACACAGTTATGTGTGATGCACAGTGTCTGCGTTACAGCCTATTGATGATGCCCATTGTGAAGACACGGGGTCTTCCGTGGGAGTAAAACTACTCAGGCAACACAGGGTGTGGGTAAAACAGTGTGTCAAAACTTTATTGAACCACAACCCGGACAATAAACACATAGCATAGTCCCAGCAAGTACCCAAGATGGTGCATATTACACAGTCCTCACCCTTCCACTGGCCAGCCGGGAATAGAATAGCTGTTATTTTGGAGCTTCCATGGCCGACTACCCCCACAAGTGGCATCCCGCTTTTGGCGGGCCCTCAAAGAGTGGTGGTAATGACAAGCTTAGGAAACTAGCCAAGAGCAGTGAGGTCTGGGGCCAGGGGACCTGTTTATCCCTACCTGAATTCTTCAAGACGTCTCTGAGGGTTCAGTAATGGTCAACAGAGCCGATCTGTATTCCTCCAGCTGGGGCCAAAGTCTCCTAAGCTGACATGCTGTAGAATAACACCAAATAGAGGCAGAGACCCCCTTTTTATAGATCACAATTGTCCTTGCAGCCATCATTCACAGATCAAGGGTCAGGGATGAAGGTGGAAGGAGCTCATGATTCATTGTTTGAGCATTTAATCAACTTGCATTGCTTGTCCTCCATTGCTCGGCAAATCAACAAATTCCTGGCTGGTATAATACGTAATCAGCATACTATCAAACAGTATTGCTCGATGACCCTATCTTGCAAGACTTGCAGACAATAAGTTGCAGTACATCTTAACTCAAGTGTCAACATTCAGCATTTTTAAAACAATAGTCTGTGTTAATCAACCAAAGAAGAACACAAGTTAAAAAAGCCAACATAAAAATAAAGGTATATTGCTCTTGCCCATCAGAAAATATGTCTGGCATAATTAAGAAGAAAATCTGTGTTGTCACACCCATATTATTAGATCAGGTTGGCTGCCCAGCACTATATAAGTGCACCCCATATGACAGACACCCAAAATCAGCCAACAAACAGTAAAGTACCTAGCTGCACCCTGGAAAAAGATTAAAAAATGAGATGAAAAAATTATGTATAAAATACATGAGGTATTGGTCGATATTTTAGCCAAAATACTCAAGCTCATAACCCGCGTCAAGGATCCTCATACTTGTGAGTAGAGATGAGCGAACTTGTTCGAAAAACAATCAACAATCTCAAAGTCAGCACGAACATTGCACATTTGGATTCGTGTTTGGACCCCCGAGCGTTTTACTCAAAATCTGCAAAATTTGGACAAAGTAAGGTAAATTATCGTGTTTCCACTAATGCTTTTGTTAGGACATTGGCTAGGATAGTGATGCTGTATGATGAGCAGGGGGGGACATGTCTGATGAGGGGTGGGGAAAGGTCAGAGGAGCGGTGGACTGTTATTTAAAATTTTTTTTTTTTAACTTAATGAGTGGAGATTAAAGCAGACAATCAGGGTGCAGAAACCATCGTCAATGTCCAGCCACAAGGGCTTGTGTCATTGGCTGTCGAAGTCACATGTCCCTCTCCATATAAAGAGCAGATATGTTCTTTTGGTTCCATTTTGTCAGTGTAACAGCCCATAGAGGCTGATCCTGCTGCTGCTACTGGATAGTGAAATAGGTAGGCGGTTGATTGTCAGTCAGCTAATTCAGATAGATAGGATCCTGTGTGACTGTGAAATCGACTTTCCAGCAGAATTATCCTGTTTTGCTAATTAATATTATAATAATTTTTATTTTCATAGCGCCAGCATATTCTGCAGCATT
Organism: Phyllobates terribilis; assembly: GCF_046119375.1. Classification (NCBI taxonomy): domain Eukaryota; kingdom Metazoa; phylum Chordata; class Amphibia; order Anura; family Dendrobatidae; genus Phyllobates; species Phyllobates terribilis. The sequence goes on along the minus strand of NW_027362763.1, from coordinate 913,024,944 downwards.
TTACAATTTTAAGGGGGACTTGTACAGACAATAAAGACGTAACAAAATAAGCATTACTCAGATATCAAAAGGAGTGAGGGTCCTGCTCGCAAGCTTACAGAGTATGAGGAAATAAGGGAGACACAAAGGTAATATGTAATTATATTATTTAATACAGCCATAATATACTAAATAGGGTATGCAGATAACACTACATGAACTGGTCACCCGCCAGTATGTGTACAGTACAGACAGAAGCTATTAAGTGCATGGATGACATTAACATGATTTTGAAGAAAATTTTTACATGGGCCAAACTAGGACAGTTAGATAAGTATGTTAAGGCAATAGGCCAGTCTAAAAAATGTTTTTTTAGGGCTTGCTTAAAACCATGGGTATTGGGAATTAATCAAATTGTCCTGGGTAGTGCATTCCAAAGAATTGGTGCAGTACATAAGAAATCTTGGAGATGGGAGTGGGAGGTTCGGATTATGGAGGAATTTAGTTTTAAGGTATTAGCAGAACGGAGTGCACTGGTAGGGTGGTAGACTGAGTATAAAGCAACAAAGTGATATTAAAATATAACTTTTAATAGATAACAATTAAAAATGCCAATATGATAAAAAATTCTAAGAAAAAGACCAGAGACAAAGAGGAAGTCTCAGGACCTTTTAACCCGAAGAGCAACAGAGTCATAAACACATGCAGAAAAGATGGGTCAGCCTATCAACAGTGTATAGAAAAGTATTCTCAAAAGACGACAAATAATCACACTGTAGAGGAATAAGACCCTACAAATCCATAACCACAAAGGAATACATATTCAAGGGCAGATATCATACCGTTTTCCATAGCCCCAAATGGATGTAATGACCGTCAAAAGTCATATAGACTGTATGCTGCAAAAGTTAGTTGTTGCATACATAAATCATGTGCTTAAATAGAAAAAGTGCAAGCTGAGGTCAGACAAGTAGCACTACTAAGGCAATCCTTAGAACACAATTGTGCCATTTGTAAAAACAATCAAAGAATGCCTATACCAAAACTAAGAGTATATATAGCAAAAAACCTCACTGTGACAATTATTGACTATAGCTGTCATGTACAAATTAGAACTGTCTCATCCAGTCCTGCAGTGAAAAGTAGGTAGACTCGTCCTGGTGTGTGTTCATACTTCAAGAAATTCACCACCTGGTGGTCTCATATGGGGATTGGAGGTAGGATTCTCCCTACGAGTTTCCTCCCAAAAAAATTGCCCAGGGGAGACTTAGGCGGGCTGGGTGAACATCACCAGACATGTCCAGCCCTCAACCTCCTGTCTCAGGTCTCACCAATAGATACAGAGCACCATCAGGGTGGTAAACTGCTTATGTATTGCCAAAAACAGACCTGCAAAGTTAAGTGTCTCGATATAGTATAAATAATTTATTTTCAAATTTTTGATTAAGCAGATTAATTTCCCCTACCAAAAAGGACAATGTAACAAGTGCTAGGAGGTAGGTACACAGCTTCCAAATGCTGCAACAGACAACAATATAGTTGTGGTGTGTACATTTGCCAAATCAGATTAGTAAAAGAGTTATAAAAAAAATGACATTTTTTGTATTTCTTTAAAAACATTTCTTTGGTTTAATTTCTCTCCCTACCCTTGAGAAAAAATAAATAACAATAGAATGATACGTTGCTAACTAGGTATACACATGGAAAGGAAGATGCAGCAAAAGCCGTCAATACCATTGCAGCATTTATGGTTGCTAAATTGGACTAGTAAAATGTAAAATGTTTTATTTTTTTGTATTTATTCATATATATCTTTTGGTTTAAATTATCACACACACCTTCACCTTGACAAACATTTTGTAACACTGAAAATCTACGTTGCTAAATAGGTACACACACACAGAAAGGAAAAGACAGCGGAGGGCACCACCTAAAACTATATACTATGATGCTCAACCCTTCACATACAGAAACCCATGATCAAAATATATAAGCAGAAAAAGCAGTATGTATAAACGGGGATCACCAAAAGATATAAATTCAGAATAAATTTCATTAAACACTGAAATAGACCAACATGAGTTAAAAACATTTAAACAGCATAATGCTCAAACTAAATAACCAGCCGCAACATGGATTTGCATTGGCTGAACCTCAAGAAATGTCACCAACAAGAGAAAAAATACAAAATGGCTTAAACACTCAAAAAAGATACAGCATGGTACAACTTATCCATGTCAAACATTAACAGTGCAAGACAGAATCATACTCACAGGAGGCAGCTCCCTCACAGATTTTATCTATTAAGGTAATCAAGATTTAATTTATATAATACTGGACTAGCCATCTTCCCTCAGTAGTATTCCTCCCCTAATCAAGCCACCCTGGTAGTGGCGATACGTGTGAGGTTAGGGGTCTTCCATGCCTCTGGTGTGTATTTGCACATGGTCACCTATGGCTTACCCTGTTCTTTCTATAGGGATATAAGTGCAATAACTTGTTTTCTGATGTATTCTTCTGACGGATATTATCACAGGTCACTTTCTAGTGGACAGAGCATAGATACTAGTTGGATCAATAGTGTGAGTATGATTCTGTCTTGCACTGTTAATGTTTGACATGGATAAGTTGTACCATGCTGCATCTTTTTTGAGTGTTTAAGCCATTTTGTATTTTTTCTCTTGGTGGTGACATTTCTTGAGGTTCAGCCAATACAAATCCATGTTGCGGCTGTATATTTGGTTTGAGCATTATGCTTTTTAAATGTTTTTAACTCATGTTTGTCTAGTTCAGTGTTTAATAAAATTCATTCTGAATTTATATGGTTTAGTGATCCCCGTTTATACACACAGAAAGGAAGATGCAGCAAAAACCAGCAGTGATGGTGTGATCTATACGAACGCTAAATTGGACTAGTAAAACAGGCATGCAAAAATTAAAATTTGTCCTTTTTTATGGAACTAAAAATAAGAAAAGAAATCCTAGGTAGGTTTACATCCCAAAAGCAAGAAGTATTTGTGTGGCATATTTATTTCTTTCTTTTAAAAATGCAAACTTTAAGGTAGACAGTTGCATTTAAATTTCTGGAATGTGCAGATTTTTCTTTTCTCTTAAAAAAAAAATCTGCCTTCACAAACAAAAAATATAAAAGAAATGCCAAAAATGATATCATTCATGGCTTGTCTAGCCCATAAGCCAGGAAAAAAAGGCTTTCTCTGACAGATGAGCCTTGATTTTAATTCACATTCATTTTTTTTCTTGTGTTTTTACTTTTTTTTTTCTAGCATGGAATAAAGTAACGTCAATATTTTGGATGTTTCCATCTGGAAAGTTCTAAATATTTTCCAAGTGAATGAATTCAAAGTTGGAACAAATACTATGTACAAAATAGCTTCAAAAATAGCAAAAAATGGCTGAATGTTTCTGCTGCAGATTTTTCTATCATAAAAATCTTTGCTAAAATACTACTCCCTGTGAATAGAAACTTAGGTAAATTGTACCAAGCTTGCTGGAGTACATTCATAATGGTGCAGAAACATTGCCATGGTTATTCTAAAACTATTTCTGTTATATGAAACAATTCCATTGATGTGAATTGAATTGCTACTTAAATATAGGAAGATGTTAGATGATGTCACTTACCTGTAGTACTCCTTCTGACTATAACACCTACGGCAGAAATCGCTGCAGCTCTCCCTGCTAATGGAGCTAGACCATGTGGCACTGGCACCGTGGTGGCCGTAGAACAAGGTGAGAGCATATATATTAAGTCCTGGTACTACTTGTGCTCATTCCTATCCAGTTAGTTTCCCCTGTGTATTATTCTGGAACCCAATAGTTAATAGTTTCTGCTGGAGCCAGTGGCAGTATCTTTCCATATTGAAACATTCTACAATCCGTCCTTGGTTGCCAGTTATAGTGTGATATGCAGAAGTAGTGCTGTTGCTTCAAAAGCATACAGCAACTGTTAGAAATAACACAAGCACAGGAGACAGGAAGTGTTGTGCTTCAGAAGCATCCAGCAACTTGAGGGGTTAATACGGTCACAGGAGACAGGGAGTGTATTAGCAGAGCCCCAGGGGGATTGTGGGTGAGTTGTTTACTGTCTGGCTAGAGCCATAAAGAAAGGTGGTGTATGATCTGCACCTCACAGAAGGAAAGGAAACAGAATTTTGGTCAGGAGGGAAGCTAAAAACAGGTCAGATAGACTCCCTGAGCTAACAGTGTGGATTATTAACGGGCAGAAAAATAAGGACTGGAAGGAATCCTGTCATAGGGATCATCTCCCTCATCAAACCCTCCCCCCCTTCATCTCCATGCAGAATAAAGAATGCTGTGTACTATTGAGTCCTTGTGAAGGAAAAGCCTGTGGTTGTGTATGCATTAAAGGGCTTGTGCGGTACTTTAGATTACTCCCCCTTGTATCCCCCCAGGTCCCTAAGACTTTTTGTAACTACCTTATGCTGTTGATAATGCCTGTGAGCGGCGCTATCGGTGGCCGCTCATAGGCATCACGTGACCCCCGGCTGCAGCCAGCTCTGACATCCGCTGAGGGCACGACAAGTGATGGCAGCAGCCGAGGGTCACGATCTTTCTGGTTCCAAGTGGATTCCAGGCTGTGGGCGGGGTTATCCACTGCGCGCCCTGCCTCTCCCCATTCACTGGGAAAGCGCGCGGTGGATGGCGGGTGTGACGTGGGGGGTAATCCCGCCCACAACCCAGCAGCCACCACGGGGACTCCAGTGCTGAGTCACGCCTCATTTGTCGTGACATAGGCGCTGGGGTCACGTGATGCCTGTGAGCGGCCACCGATAGCGCCGCTCACAGGCATTATCAATAGCAGAAGGTATTTACAAAAAGTCTTAGGGATCTGGGGTGGTATACATGGGGGGGTAATCTAAAGTACCGCACAACCCCTTTAAAACTGTGCTGTACTGTGCTACTGGATAAACTGTGTACTACTGTGCTGCGAAGGACATTGTACTGTTACTGAAGCCTGTTGCTCAAAGAGACACTTAAATTGCTCTGGCCATACCTCATTAAATGTTACTGTTCTACCATTTCTGAGGACTCTTGTCAAATGTGTCTGGTCAGCAATTGAATCTATCCTGTACCTGAGAGAAGCTGCAGCCTATGGTCACCCTGAGTAACGGTTCCCCCAGGATTCCAACGAATTCATGTAACTGGTCTCGCCCCTATTTGAACTTAGGCGGCATACGTGTAACATATAGCAACTGCTCTGCTGACTCGTGGCGCCCCTTGTGTTTTTCCATGTTCTGACCTTGGCCTGCCTTCGATTTGAACTTCCGAGTTTTGACGTGGCTCCCTGACAACTCTTTGTCTGCCAGTCCTTCTGGCTTGCAATCTAGACTAATTGTATAACCATTCTCACCCCATTCTCATCCTCCTTATCAGGGATCATTGGTCATCCTCCTTTTCCAGTCCCACAAGCACAATTCACTTGAACTGCCCCTTAACAGCAATGTGACATGTAGGCATTATAGAAAGGTTGCTTTTCTACATTTTGGTGAGGTGGTATAATTAATGGAGCCTTTTTGTTGCCTGAAAACATAATATGTCTTGAGTAACAATCGCTTCTCAGCCTTTTGGCTTAGATTAAGTGTAGTAACTTTTGAAAAGGCGGCTTCATCCAGGGGCTGCCCCAATAGACTGATATATTATGCACACTGGGCATGGTGTGCTGTGAAGCATGCCGGGTGGCTTACATAGTCATCTGGTGGAAACCCTGACCCTCTAGGTTTGAGGCTATTAGGTTAGTTAAGGTTGAGAGTGCCAATGGTGTGAAGTGCCCCAGTAGTGGTGACCCTAGGGTGCCCTAACCTACTGGGGGTGGGAAACCCACTTAAATTTTGAGCACATTTGCACTGCACTTCACATTTACATTATTTTTTAACACACCCATTTCCAGGCCTTTTGGCTAGAATGGGGATTTTTTTAATTCCTGATCGAAGGTCTGGCTAGCATTACACTAGCATCACCTTTACTTAATTGTTTTTCACATATGTGTCACCTTTTGAACATGTGCCTTTGTCACTAGGATTTATAAGGATGCTGTTCCCTTATGAGTTCCCAACTAATAGGTCTTGGGGGGCAGTATGCGGTCATCAAGTTACACTCCCCCCCCTGACCCTTAGCTCTCCTTACTTGGGAGGGCAGTCGACCTAGATGGCACCTAGTTTTGCTTGGGTGGGAGCCCAAGCAGATGCTGGGAGCAAGATTGAGTCTCCCTTTGCTTTGGCTGGGGGGAGGCTACCTGCTGATGCCTTCGGGCTTGGAGAAACAGGGATATGTTTATTGGGGGCCTTTCTCCTGTTGGAGAGGGATGTGATTGACCATATCTTAGTGCACTTTTTTTGTGGCACTTGTCAGGCTCTTAAAAAATGTGTTGACCAACATTACAATGTGTAATTACCCTCCCATAACTGGTAAAGTTTCTCCTTGTGGAGAGTGCCAAGCAAGCGTAAGGAGAGTTATCAGCCATGAACTGCTACTCTGAGAATTTAAATATGCAAATAGTCTTTTCAGAAAGGGAGAGGACAAGAACTCTCGTTTTGCCTGTTGGAAGTAGCAATTGTAAAAATCTTGTCTAATGACTTAGGAGAAGAAGCCAAACAGAAAATCGATTTATGGAGTTGCAAATGGAGTTTCTGGTTTGGTATCTTAACCTAAGCCATGTGATAAAGCCCTTTTATAAGACAAATATTGACTTTTAGGACTACTACTTTTAATAGGTGGCGCCAGAGTTTCCATCCTCTTCCTCTCTGAATCGGCAATTTACACATTGTATAAGATGAACACTTGTTTTTTAGAGACTTATCATTGCATACCTGATTTAATATTATTATAATGTACTCAAAGTTTTCTCAGTTTATAGAATGATTTATTTCATGAAAGAAGCGTTTTGGATGCACTGGGCCTTTAAATAAATACACAAAAGGTTTCCATGTTCTTTGACAGCTATTTGCTTATATCAAGGGCTTAAAACAGGTAAAAGTTGACTTTTTCTCTGCTAAAGCATATGGTTTATTGGAAATGCTTTTTCTACTCAAAATCATTTATGTGACTTTCAAACTTGTAATGGTCTTTGATTAGAATCACATTGCTTTGCTGGAGTCTCAAATTTCATGCAATGAAGAAATCTCTTTTATAGCAGAATAAAACAACAATTTGCGAATACTATAATTACATACATACTTATGTAAACTAGCCTGCTTTTATCTACATTAATATTTGCAGTGTGAAAAAATGGATTACACTATTATCTAGAGTAATAAATAGAGATGAGCAAACCAGGTAAAATTTGAATTTGTCTGTTGCCGCAGATTTTCCCAAATGCGAAGAGGAGGAGCTACAGAAAAAAATTCAGCAGAAAACGCTGTAAAATCAGTGTGTGTGACCATATCCTAATAAAATATTATTTGTAACAAAAACGTCAATGTTTCTGAAGCAGTTTCCACTTTAAAAATTTGTCGTCTTTTGACACCTGGAAAAAAGTTGTGTAAACATACCTTTTAGGGTATATGCATATTTAGTTTTGTGGAGCATATCCTCTTCAAAATGCTTCTCAAAAAACTGCTTCAAAAATTCTTGGAAAATTCTTCCAGTTAATTTCTGTAGAACATCCACTTTACTTCAGGAAAAAGTCTTCTAAAACTCTTTAGAACCTCTTCAAAACAGCTTTAGGAAACACTCAGGAAAAGAAAAACGGCACCAAAAGTCCCTCAAAAAGGTCAGTTTCTGAATGTGATTTCTTCTTGAAAAACTGGTGACTTTTGAATGCGTCAAACAATCTGGGTGCACATAGCCTGAATCCACAGCAAATCTGTTATATAGGGTAGACGTTGTGCTTCTATGTGCTGTAGATTGCAGTTGATGACTGCCCGTAGGTACTGTTGACAATTGTGCGGAATTACAGTGAGACGATTTACATTATATTACTATCAAAAGTGTGTTCACATGTGACTGATTTGCGGCTGATTTTATCATGGCAAATATTTATTTTCAACATACAGATTTTTACACAGATTTTGCCCTATACATGCAAAAAGTGAAATCTGTGCTGAAATGTCAAGATATATCATTGACATGCTACATATTTGAAATCCATACTACATGTCAATTTCCATACAGATTTTCCCACATCATGTAGATGAGATTTAGTAAAATCTGACCCAATATGCTCCTGCTGCATTATACTTCTTCTAGTGTACTTTTCCATCCACAAATCAAAACTAAAAAATCTTACCACATATTTCCCTGTAAACATACCCATGCATCCTAGACAGTAGTAGGGATCTAAGGGAAAACATTCTTCCTTGTGGACAGTGACATGTCTAGCATGCCAGTGTAAGCAGGCTTATGAGCAATGCAATACACCTCTGTAAAATTAAATATGCAAATTGCCTCTACAGAAACAAAGAGAACTTTAACTCTAGTATGTTACGCTCGCGCCCGGACTGACTGGCGCGATTGTTACATCCAATAGGTGGCACTAGAATTCAAGTCTTCTTTCTCTCTGATGAGGAAATTTGCATAAACGGTAGTAAATCTTACATCTTCAGACTTGGCTCATGTACCAGTTTAGAGCTACATTTGTTGTAGAACTATCAGTGCAAACATGCTATGCTGTATAGAGTTTAGATAATTATGGAGATTCTAGCAGCGGATACTGTGAATTTCTAAAATTCGACAAATATCTACCTAGTCCAGCAATGATCATCTTCTGCTGATAAAACACTGATTGCATTGAAACTACAGCAAGCTGCTGAGCATCTGAGACATCCCTGGAATCAGGTTTTCTGCCCCTACATTATTCCACTCACAGATTAAATAGCAAAAACTTGCAATCAGATTCCCTTTAATGCTAACAAATTCCTAAACTTGTCCATCTGAGCTTAACATATCTGGCTAAGGGAAACTGGATGGTAACCGGTGGTAACTAACAACAGATTGCAATAACAGACTTGTTTAACTTAACCCCTTAATAACATCTGACGTACTAATACGCGTCTGTGCCCTGGGACTTAAGAGCCAGACCCGTATTAGTACGTCATATCTTTAATGCGGCACCGCGACTTAAGTCGCGGTGACAGCATTAAAGTTACGGTGCCATCCTACTTCCTGGTAGATGGCGTCATCATCCCGGGGGCTGTCGCCGCCCCCCCGCACCAGCGATCGCTGTGATTGGCTGTTCAAATCTGAATAGCCAATCACAGCATTTCTCACTGTTTCCGGCAATGTGATTGCCAGAAACAGTGATCTGCAGCCTAGGATCGGTGCTCCTATGAGCACCGATCCTAGACTGTTGCTAGGACACCCCAGCCCTGGCCCCGGACTGCTATGATCGGTGCGATCGCCGATCACATCGATCGCACCGATCGTAGCGCGACCGCGCGGTGACAGGGCGGTCATGGGGCGGTGACCGGCTTGTGACCTGCCTGTCACCGCCCCATGACCCCCTGTAATGTGACTCAAGCCCCCAGACTGCTCTGATTGGAGCGATCAATGATGACATCGATCGCTCCAATCAGAGTACCTGAATACAGGTGACCAGGCGGTCACAGGGAGGTGTCACCCCTCTGTGACCCCCTGTGGTGCGTGCTCTGCTCCAGCCATGTCTGATTGGTGCAATCAGTGTCACCAATCAGATGGCTGGGGCACAACATGCACCACAGGGGGTCACAGAGGGGTGACACCTCCCTGTGACCGCCTGGTCACCTGTATTCAGGTACTCTGATTGGAGCGATCGATGTCATCAATGATTGCTCCAATCAGATTACCTCCACCTGTCACCAGCCCATCATCACCCTGTGACCGCCCTGCAGACCCTCACATTTGGTGAGGATTTCTACAGAGCGATCACATCTGATGTGTCTGTTCTGGGCCTTGTAGTGCCACAGAATATTCTCACTGTTCCAGTCGCTGCTGCTGCTGCCGCTGCTCCTGGATCTTCTGTTCCTGCGTCCTGGATCTTCTGTTCCTGCGTCCTGGATCTTCTGCTCCTGACCTGCTGTAGTTCCTGCTCCAGAGCCTGCTGCTGATCCTGCAGAGAAGACTTTGGTAAGTCTGTTCTCCCCTCATCCACCCCAATCCCCCCTCCCCCCTCTTTTTACCCCCCCTTACCTTTTTTTTCTGCGTCCTGCAGCGGTCTCCAGCTCTGGTCCGAGTCTCCAGCTCCACTCCCGGTCACCAGCGCCGGGCTCCTGGTCACCAGCGCCGGGCTCCTGGTCACCAGCGCCGGGCTCCTGGTCTCCTGCACCGGGCTCCTGGTCTCCTGCTCCGGGCTCCTGGTCTCCTGCTCCGGGCTCCTGGTCTCCTGCACCGGGCTCCTGGTCTCCTGCACCGGGCTCCTGGTCTCCTGCTCCGGGCTCCTGGTCTCCTGCTCCGGGCTCCTGGTCTCCTGCACCGGGCTCCTGGTCTCCTGCACCGGGCTCCTGGTCTCCTGCACCGGGCTCCTGGTCTCCTGCTCCGGGTTCCTGGTCTCCTGCTCCGGGCTCCCGGGCTCCTGCTCTGGGTCTTCTGTTCCAGTCCTGCTGACCCTTTGGTAAGTCCATCTCTGATCTCCCCTCATCCACCCCAATCCCCCTCTTCCCACTCTCCTGTCTTTTTACCCCTCTTCCCACTCCCCTGTCTTTTTACCCCCCTTCCCATCCCAATCCGCCTCACCCCAGTGTCCCTGTTAATTCTTTTGCTTCTGATCTCCAGCTCCAGTACCAGTCTCCTGCTCCGTGCTCCTGGTCTCCTGCACCGGGCTCCTGGTCTCCTGCTCCGGGCTCCTGGTCTCCTGCACCGGGCTCCTGGTCTCCTGCACCGGGCTCCTGGTCTCCTGCACCGGGCTCCTGGTCTCCTGCACCGGGCTCCTGGTCTCCTGCTCCGGGCTCCTGGTCTCCTGCTCCGGGCTCCTGGTCTCCTGCTCCGGGCTCCTGGTCTCCTGCTCCGGGCTCCTGGTCTCCTGCTCCGGGCTCCTGGTCTCCTGCTCTGGGTCTTCTGTTCCAGTCCTGCTGACCCTTTGGTAAGTCCATCTCTGATCTCCCCTCATCCACCCCAATCCCCCTCTTCCCCCTCTTCCCACTCCCCTGTCTTTTTACCCCTCTTCCCACTCCCCTGTCTTTTAACCCCCCTTCCCACCCCAGTGTCCCTGTTAATTCTTTTGCTTCTGATCTCCAGCTCCAGCACCGGGCTCCTGGTCTCCTGCACCGGGCTCCTGGTCTCCTGCACCAGGCTCCTGGTCTCCTGCACCGGGCTCCTGGTCTCCTGCACCGGGCTCCTGGTTTCCTGCACCGGGCTCCTGGTCTCCTGCACCGGGCTCCTGGTCTCCTGCACCGGGCTCCTGGTCTCCTGCACCGGGCTCCTGGTCTCCTGCACCGGGCTCCTGGTCTCCTGCTCCGGGTTCCTGGTCTCCTGCTCCGGGCTCCCGGGCTCCTGCTCTGGGTCTTCTGTTCCAGTCCTGCTGACCCTTTGGTAAGTCCATCTCTGATCTCCCCTCATCCACCCCAATCCCCCTCTTCCCACTCTCCTGTCTTTTTACCCCTCTTCCCACTCCCCTGTCTTTTTACCCCCCTTCCCATCCCAATCCGCCTCACCCCAGTGTCCCTGTTAATTCTTTTGCTTCTGATCTCCAGCTCCAGTACCAGTCTCCTGCTCCGTGCTCCTGGTCTCCTGCACCGGGCTCCTGGTCTCCTGCTCCGGGCTCCCGGTCACCAGCGCCGGTCTCCTGCTCCGGGCTCCCGGTCTCCTGCTCCGGGCCCCCGGTCTCCTGCTCCGGGCCCCCGGTCTCCTGCTCCGGGCCCCCGGTCTCCTGCTCCGGGCTCCCGGTCTCCTGCTCCGGGCTCCCGGTCACCAGCGCCGGTCTCCTGCTCCGGGCTCCCGGTCTCCTGCTCCGGGCCCCCGGTCTCCTGCTCCGGGCCCCCGGTCTCCTGCTCCGGGCTCCCGGTCTCCTGCTCCGGGCTCCCGGTCACCAGCGCCTGTCTCCTGCTCCGGGCTCCCGGTCTCCTGCTCCGGGCCCCCGGTCTCCTGCTCCGGGCCCCCGGTCTCCTGCTCCGGGCTCCCGGTCTCCTGCTCCGGGCTCCCGGTCTCCTGCTCCGGGCTCCCGGTCACCAGCGCCGGGCTCCTGCTCCGGGCTCCCGGTCTCCTGCTCCGGGCTCCCGGTCTCCTGCTCCGGGCTCCCGGTCACCAGCGCCGGGCTCCTGCTACGGGCTCCCGGTCCTGAAAGAACAGAGAGGACTTTGGTAAGTAATCTGATCTCCCCTCATCCAACCCAATTCCCCTCTTCCCACTCCCCACACATTTGTGCGCACATCCAGCAGCCGCCGAGTATTGATCGGTGGCATAGTTCACCAATCCACACTCGTGCTCGCTGTTTGCACCACATACAGTATTTCCTTTTTCCACACACTCTAAATAAAGTACTGACACACACACACTCTCAAAGAATTGACACACACGCAGCACATACATAACAAACAATGTCCAGCTCATCCCAAACTCATTATTCAGCGGAGGAGGCATACGCTATTCTTGCCTCCGACACTGACAGTGAGGGTGAGGATCCCACATTTCTTTGTTTTTCCAACTCCTCGTCGTCTTCCTCCTTCTCTTCTTCCTCCTCTTCCTCAGGTTCTGCTGGCCCGCCCCGCCGTCGTCGCAGGAGAGATGTTCCAGCGCCCCCCACTACTGAGCCTATATGGACTTCGCCCCCTGAAAATTATGAGCCGCTGATTCCTGATTTCGTAGCGGAATCAGGAATCAAGTTTGACACCACCGGCCTCACAGAAATAGACTTTTTCAAAGTCTTTTTCTCTGAGGATTTTATAAACCTCATGGTGGGCCAAACTAATTTATACGCTCATCAATTTTTAGAACAAAACCCCTCTTCATCATTTTCTAACTGGTCTCCTGTAGACGCAGTAGAAATGATGAAGTTTTGGGGCCTGGTCCTTCTTATGGGGATCTTGAAGAAGCCCGAGCTTCGGCAATACTGGAGTGTTGACGTTTTGTATAACACTCCAGTGTTCCAAATGGTCATGCCCCGGACACGTTTTCAGGCCATCTACAAGTTCTTGCATTACCAAGATAATGCAAGGTGTCCTGCACGCGATGACCCGAACTTTGATCGTCTTTTCAAAGTTCGGCCGGTCATCGAACACTTCAACAACAAGTTTGGTGAAGTGTACGTGCCCCAAAGGGACATTTGTGTGGATGAGTCCTTAATTTCTTTTAAGGGGCGGCTTGGATTCCGGCAGTACCTGCCCAGTAAGAGGGCAAGGTACGGGATCAAGCTGTATAAACTTTGTGAGAGTACCTCAGGATACACTCACAAGTTTAGAGTTTATGAAGGGAAGGACTCCCGGATTGAACCCCCTGAATGCCCCCCTGTTCTGGGAGTGAGTGGGAAAATTGTGTGGGACTTGGTGCACCCACTGCTTGATAAAGGTTATCACCTCTACGTGGATAACTTTTATACAAGTATCCCGCTCTTCCAGTCCCTCTCTGCGCGACGTACCGCAGCCTGCGGTACTGTCCGCAAAATTCAGAAAGGCCTCCCAAAGACGCTAATTGGGCAGCTGCTCAAGAGGGGTGAGAGTAGAGCCCAATGTAGCGACCACCTGTTGATGGTCAAGTACAAGGACAAAAGGGATGTCCTTTTCTTGACCACCATACATGGTGATGGCAGCACACTCAGCACTGTACGAGGTTCCACTACACAGGTCGTCAAACCAGACTGTGTAGTGGGGTACAACAAGTACATGGGGGGAGTTGATCTCTCTGATCAAGTCCTCCAGCCATACAGTGCTTTGAGAAAGTCCAGAGTGTGGTACAAGAAGCTGGCCGTGCACATTGTACAGATGGCAATGCACAATGCTTTCCTTCTGTCACAATGTGCAGGCCAGACTTCTGCGTCGTACCTTCAGTTTCAGGAAACAGTTATCAAGGCCCTGATATTTAGCAGCGGTGACAGAGAGGGCCCCAGTACTTCTGGAATTGAAGGACCAAGGATTGTACCAGGCCAGCATTTCCCAGGGCAGATCCCTCACAGCGGAAAAAAAGGAAAGTCACAAAAGAGGTGCCGAGTGTGTTATAAAAGTGGAATACGCAAGGACACCATTTATCAATGTGACACCTGCCCTGACAAACCTGGCCTGTGTATGAAAGACTGCTTCAAAAGGTACCATACTTCGATGGACTATTGAAGTAATTTCTGAAGTATAACAACCTGACGAACACTGCACAGCTGACGTAGTGTTCGTCAGGTTGTCATACATCAGTTGTGTAGTGTTCGTCAGATTGTCCTACACAACTGATGTATAACACTACATTACAAAATTCAAAAATCAACTAACACTACCAAAAAGGGGGCACTTGTTAGGCATTTCACTGTTTAGGCACATCAAGGGCTCTGAGAACATGACATGACGCCCGCAGACCATTCCATCAAAGTCTGCGTTCAAAAGCGTCACTCCTTCCCTTCCGAGCCCTTACATGCGCCCAAACAGTAGTTTTTTTCCAACACATGGGGTATATGAGTACTCAGGAGAAATTGCACAACAACTTATGGGGTGCAATTTCTCCTAGTACCCTTGTGAAAATATTTTTTTTTGCATTTTTGTGGAAAAAATGTTTTTTTTTTATTTTCACAAGTCAACATTATGATTTTCTGAGAGGCACCTGGGGGTTCAATGGGCTCACCACACATCTATATAAGTTCCCTGGGGGGTCTAGTTTCCAAAATGGGGTCACTTGTGGGGGAGCTCCAATGTTTGGGCACACAGGGACTCTCTAAATGCAACATGGTGTCCTCTAACAAATTTAACGGAAAATCGGCTCAAATTGTTAGCGACACCATGTTGCGTTTGGAGAGCTGCTGTGTGCCCAAACATTGGAGCTCCCCCACAAGTGACCCCATTTTGGAAACTAGACCCCCCAAGGCACCTATCTAGATGCATTGTGAGCACTTGGAACCCTCAGGTGCTTCACAAATTGATTTATAAAAATGAAAAAGTGTTTTTTTTTTCACTTTTTCATTGTTACGAATCAATTTGTGAAGCACCTGGGGGTTCCAAGTGCTCACTATGCATCTAGATAGGTGCCTTGGGGGGTCTAGTTTCCAAAATGGGGTCACTTGTGGGGGAGCTCCAATGTTTGGGCACACAGCGGCTCTCCAAACGCAACATGGTGTTGCTAACAATTTGAGCCAATTTTGCGTTAAATTTGTTAGCGGACACCATGTTGCATTTAGAGAGCCGCTGTGTGCCCAAATATTGGAGCTCCCCCACAAGTGACCCCATTTTGGAAACTAGACCACCCAAGGCACCTATCTAGATGCATAGTGAGCACTTGGAACCCCCAGGTGCTTCACAAATTGATTCGTAACAATGAAAAAGTGAAAAAAAAAACAATTTTTCATTTTTATAAATCAATTTGTGAAGCACCTGAGGGTTCCAAGTGCTCACAATGCATCTAGATAGGTGCCTTGGGGGGTCTAGTTTCCAAAATGGGGTCACTTGTGGGGGAGTTCCAATGTTTGGGCACACAGGGACTCTCTAAATGCAACATGGTGTCCTCTAACAAATTTAACGGAAAATCGGCTCAAATTGTTAGCGACACCATGTTGCGTTTGGAGAGCCGCTGTGTGCCCAAACATTGGAGCTCCCCCACAAGTGACCCCATTTTGGAAACTAGACCCCCCAAGGCACCTATCTAGATGCATTGTGAGCACTTGGAACCCTCAGATGCTTCACAAATTGATTCATAAAAATGAAAAAGTGTTTTTTTTTTCACTTTTTCATTGTTACGAATCAATTTGTGAAGCACCTGGGGGTTCAAAGTGCTCACTATGCATCTAGATAGGTGCCTTGGGGGGTCTAGTTTCCAAAATGGGGTCACTTGTGGGGGAGCTCCAATGTTTGGGCACACAGCGGCTCTCCAAACGCAACATGGTGTCGCTAACAATTTGAGCCGATTTTCCGTTAAATTTGTTAGAGGACACCATGTTGCATTTAAAGAGTCCCTGTGTGCCCAAACATTGGAACTCCTCCACAAGTGACCCCATTTTGGAAACTAGACCCCCCAAGGCACCTATCTAGATGCATTGTGAGCACTTGGAACCCTCAGGTGCTTCACAAATTGATTTATAAAAATGAAAAAGTGTTTTTTTTTTCACTTTTTCATTGTTACGAATCAATTTGTGAAGCACCTGAGGGTTCCAAGTGCTCACTATGCATCTAGATAGGTGCCTTGGGGGGTCTAGTTTCCAAAATGGGGTCACTTGTGGGGGAGCTCCAATGTTTGGGCACACAGCGGCTCTCCAAACGCAACATGGTGTCGCTAACAATTTGAGCTAATTTTGCGTTAAATTTGTTAGCGGACACCATGTTGCATTTAGAGAGCCGCTGTGTGCCCAAATATTGGAGCTCCCCCACAAGTGACCCCATTTTGGAAACTAGACCACCCAAGGCACCTATCTAGATGCATAGTGAGCACTTGGAACCCTCAGGTGCTTCACAAATTGATTCATAAAAATGAAAAAGTGTTTATTTTTTCACTTTTTCATTGTTACGAATCAATTTGTGAAGCACCTGGGGGTTCCAAGTGCTCACTATGCATCTAGATAGGTGCCTTGTGGGGTCTAGTTTCCAAAATGGGGTCACTTGTGGGGGAGCTCCAATGTTTGGGCACACAGGGACTCTCTAAATGCAACATGGTGTCCTCTAACAAATTTAACGGAAAATCGGCTCAAATTGTTAGCGACACCATGTTGCGTTTGGAGAGCCGCTGTGTGCCCAAACATTGGAGCTCCCCCACAAGTGACCCCATTTTGGAAACTAGACCCCCCAAGGCACCTATCTAGATGCATTGTGAGCACTTGGAACCCTCAGGTGCTTCACAAATTGATTCATAAAAATGAAAAAGTGTTGTTTTTTTTCACTTTTTCATTGTTACGAATCAATTTGTGAAGCACCTGGGGGTTCCAAGTGCTCACTATGCATCTAGAAAGGTGCCTTGGGGTGTCTAGTTTCCAAAATGGGGTCACTTGTGGGGGAGCTCCAAAGTTTGGGCACACATGGGCTCTCCAAACACAACATGGCGTCCGCTAATTATTCAAGCAAATTTTACAATCAAAAAGTCAAATGGCGCTCCTTCCCTTCCGAGCCCTGCCGTGCGCCCAAACAGTGTTTTTTCCCCAAATATTGGGTATCTGCGTGCCCAGGGGAAATTGCACAACAAATTTTGGGGTCCATTTTTTCTTGTTACCCCTGTGAAAATAAAAAAAATTGGGTCTAAAGTAACATTTTTGTGAAAAAAGTTAAATGTTCATTTTTTTCTTCCACATTCCAAAAATTCCTGTGAAGCACCTGAAGGGTTAATAAAGTTCTTGAATGTGGTTTTGAGCACCTTGAGGGGTGCAGTTTTTAGAATGGTGTCACTTTTGGGTATTTTCTGTCATAAAGACCTCTCAAAGTGACTTCAAATGTGATGTGGTCCCTAAAAAAATGTTTTTGTAAATTTTGTTGGAAAAATGAGAAATCGCTGGTCAACTTTTAACCCTTATAGCTCCCTAACAAAAGAAAATTTTGGTTCCAAAATTGTGCTGATGTAAAGTAGACATGTGGGAAATGTTATTTATTAACTCTTTTGTGTGACATATCGCTCTGATTTCAGGGCTTAAAAATTCAAATTTTGAAAATTGCAAAATTTTCAAAATTTTCGCCAAATTTCCGTTTTTTTCACAAATAAACGCAAGTGATATCGAAGAAATTTTTCCACAATCATGAAGTACAATATGTCACGAAAAAACAATCTCAGAATCAGGGGGATCCATTGAAGCGTTCCAGAGTAATTACCTCATAAAGTGACAGTGGTCAGAATTGTAAAAATTGGCCCGGTCATTAACGTGCAAACCACCCGCGGGGCTTAAGGGGTTAAAAAAATGGAAAAAGTGGAAAAAATATCATTTTTTTCTTGGTAAATGCCTGCTTTACTGGTGTTTATACACAGGTAGTGCAAACGGAAGAAGACTTGGCTTTTGCACAATTCGTCATGCAAAAAAATATCACTGTATGAGGAGTGACAAGAGCTTTGTTCTTTGCTAAATGAAGAATTGATAGCTTTTGCCAAGGCCATCCAAAATTATTCCTTTATTTAGGGAGCAAAAACTGATGCGCTGTTTTGAAACTGATGAAGCAACGTCTTGTGTTCAAGCTGTAGAAAAAAAATTATCACTACTATGGGAGCGTATAATGTTTGTGTACCCTTTATAGGGGACGCTTCCCAGCAGAAGTATGGTATAGTAGACATTACACTGGACATTGCAAGAGATGTGCGTGGATGTCTAGCAGCAGCAACAGAATCTGCATGGCATAAAAATATGACAGGGCAAGCAAGGGGATGTCTAGCAGTGTGGAACTAACTCAGCTCCATCAGCAACAGTATAGTATACCAGTGGGCAGCCAGGTGATATGTGGCAGGTGTGGCTGTGCACTGGAAAAGGCACAAATTGCAATGTATGATGAGGCAGGTAAGGCTATGTCTTGCAATGTAGGGTCAGCAATGGTAGCCTCGGAAGCAGCAGTATAGTATAGGTGACATGCTGTAAAGCGATAGATGCCTGGCTTGGCATGGGCCATTGGAACTTGCAATAGCAGAAGAGTGTAGAGACAATGATGAACAAGCAGGCAGGCAGATGGTAGAGATTATCTAATCACTGGTATCAGCCATAAGTGAATTAAAGGGGTTGTCCAGTACTTTATATTACCCCTCCAATGTATCCCCCCAGGGCCCCTAAGGATTTTTGTAATTACTTTACGTTGCAGACACTGCCTGTGAGCGGCGCCAACCCCTTACCGACCTTGGTTGTATTGGTACGTACAAGGTCTTGTCTCTGCATTTGATGAGGGCTTTGGCACTGAGCCTGCATCTTTCCCTGCACATGACAGCTGATCTGATCAGCTGTCATGTGCCGCTAACAGCCGTGGGTGGATCCGAGATCCACCCGCGGCTGTTAACAATTTAAATGCCGTTGTTAATCTCTGATAGCGGCATATAAAACACGCCAGGCAGAAGCGCGTCACAAGACACGCCCCTTGGTACCCCTGTCATGTGATCGCAGGGTGGTGATGGGTTGTCCTAATAGCCAGGGGTCTGCATAAGACCCTCGTGCCTGTCACTGTAAATCTCCTATGAATGCCAGCCCATGGCTGGAGTTCATAGGAGTTCATGATCTACTGTATGCTACACATAGCAGTGCAGAAGCACAGGCGATAGGATACTTGAAGCTGCGATCATCCAAAGGAAAATATTGAAGAAAGTAAAAAAAAATTTTAACCCCTTAAAAGCCCAAGATGTACTAATACGTACCTGCGCCCTGGGCTTTAAGAGTATTAGTACGCCCTGTTGATTTCGCCCGCACATAGGCTGTGTGGGCGCGATCGCCGCCGGGTGTCAGCTGATTGTCACAGCTGACACCCGATGCTATATGCTGGGAGCAGTACCGCACCGCTCCCAGCAAATTAACCCCCGCAATGCTGCGATCGAAGTCAATTGCAGCATTGCTGGGCAAGGGGAGGTGATCGCGATACTCACCTCTCCTGCCGGCGTCCAGCGCTGTCTGCCACGGCTTCCCAGATGTTGCCATGATGATCTGGGTCACCAGACAGCAGGAAGATACTTTGGTCATGCGCAGTGCATGACCAGAGTATCTTCTGCATCTACAACGCTGACAGCCTGTATAGCTCAGGGATGGTGCTCCATCCCTATGCTATACAGGCGATCAGAGTAAAAAAAGTGAAAGTCCCATTGTGGGACAAAGTATAAAAGTAAAAAAAGTGTTAAAAAATGAAAAAAAAAATTGTAAAAATATTAAAAAAATTAAAAAAAAATAATCCTCCAAAAATAAAAATATAATGTACCCATCAATAAATATTATTATGAAAAACAAAAAAACAAAACAATAAAAGAACACATAGTTGGTATCGTCGCATTCGGAACGACCTGGCCTATACAATTGTTCCACTAGTTAACCCCTTTAGTGAACACGGTAAAAAAAAAAAAAAAAATCGAAGCAAAAAACAATGCTTTATCATCATACCACCAAACAAAAAATGGAATAACACGGGATCAAAAAGACGAATATAAATAAAAATTGTACAGCTGAAAATGTTATCTTGTCACGCAAAAAACAAGCTGCCATACAGCTCCATCAGCCAAAAAATAAAAAAGTTATAGCTCTCAGAATAAAGCGATGCAAAAAATATTTTATTCTATAAAATAGCTTATATTGTGTAAAAGCGCCAAAACATAGAAAAACAATATAAATGTGGTACCACTGTAAACGTACTGACCCGAAGAATAAAGCTACCTTATCAATTTTACCACACGCAGAACAGCATAAAAAATTTAAAAAAAAATCAATTCCTGAAAATGTTTTTTGTTTATTCTGCCTCCCAAAAATTGGAATAGAAAGCGATCAAAAAATGTCACATGCCTGAAACGTCAACTTGTCCCACAAAAAACAAGCCATCACATGACTCTGTCAGCCAAGATATGGAAAAATTATAGCTCTCAAATTATGGCGCTGCAAAAACTAGATTTTACAAAAAAATGCGTCTTTTAGTGTGTGACAGCTGTCAATCATAAAAACCCGATATGATTTTGGTATCGCTGTAATCGCACCAACCCAAAGAATAAAGTCATCTAATCACTTATACCGCACAAGGAACGGCATAAAAAGTAAACTCTAGGGTTGTGCTAGGGTTAGGGTTGGGCAAGGTTTGGGGTTCGGGTTATGGTTAGGGTTGGGCTAGGGTTAGGGTTGGGGTTAGGGTTGGAATAGAGTTAGGGTTGGGCTAGGGTCAGGGTTGGGCTAGGGTTGGACTAGGGTTAGGCTAGGTTTAGCGTTAGGGTTGGGGTTAGGGTTAGGGTTGGGCTAGGGTTAGGGTTGGGGTTAGGGTTAGGGTTGGGCTAAGGTTAGGGTTGGGTTAGGGTTAGGGTTGGGGTAGGGGTTAGGGTTAGGGTTGGGCTAGGGTTAGGGTTGTTTTTTTTTTCAAAAGTAAAAAAAAAAAAGATGATGATATGGCGACTAGTGTTGAGCGCAAGTGCTCGCTACTTGAGTTTGCACTGGGTGCTCGGGCATGCACCGAGTATCGTGGGTGCTCGAGTGACATGCTTGAGTCTCCGCCCCATATGCTTCGCGGCCAAAAAAACCTTGCAGGGATTGCCTGTCATGCACGAACGATCCCCGCATGGTTTTGTTTGGGTGTCTAATAACCATGAAACATGTGGGCGGGGACTCGAACATGTCACTCGAGCACGCACGATACATGGTGCATACCTGAGTACCCAATACAAACTCAAGTAGTGAGCACTTGCGCTCAAGACTAATGACAACTTATTCAATATGATGACCTAATGTTATCAAATTCTATGTCATAACTCTGGGTTCAAAATGTTCACTATACCCCTTGATAAAATCGTTGAGGGGTCTAGTTTCCAAAATGGGGTCACTTGTGCGGGGTTTCCACTGTTTAGGCATATCAGGGGCTCTCCAAACGCGACATGGCGTCCGCTCTCAATTACAGCCAATTTTGAATTCAAAAAGTCCCACAGTGCTCGTTCCCTTCTGAACTCTGATGTGCGCCCAAGCACTGCATTTTCCCCACATATGGGGTATAGGCATACTCAGGAGAAATTGCACAAAAATTTTTGGGGTCTATTTTCTCCTCTTACCCTTGTGAAAATAAAAAAATTGGGGCTAAAACATCATTTTTGTGGATTGTTTGATTTTTTTATTTTCACGGCTCCATGTTATAAACTTCTGTAAAGCACCCGGGGGTTCATGGTGCTCACTACACATCTAGATAAGTTCCCTGAGGGGTCTAGTTTCCAAAATGGTGTCACTTGTGGGGGTTTTCCACTGTTTAGGCACATCCACTAATTATTCAAGCAAATTTTACATTCAAAAAGTCAAATGGTGCTCCTTCCATTCCAAACCTTGCCGTATGCCCAAGCAGTGTTTTTTCCCAACATATGGGGTATCAGCTTACTCAGGAGAGATTACTCAACACGATGCATGGTGCAATTTCTCCTGTTATCCTTATGAAAATGCAAAATTGGAGGCTGAAAAACATTTTTGTTGCAAAAATGTGAAAATTTTATTTTTATGGCTCAATGTTCTAAACTTCTGTGAAGCACCTTGGGGTTAAAGGTGCTCACCACACATCTAGATAAGTTCCCTGAGGGGTCTAGTTTCCTAAATGGTGTCACTTCTGGGGGGTTTCCACTGTTTAGGCACATCAGGGGCTCCCCAAACGCAACATGGCGTCCACTAATTATTCAAGCAAATTTTACATTCAAAAAGTCAAATGGCGCTCCTTCCATTTCAAACCCTGCCGTGCGCCTAAACAGTATTTTTTACCTACATATGGGGCATCTGCATGCTCAGGGGAAATTGCACAACAAATTTTGGTATCCATTTTTTCCTGTTACCCCTGCGAAAATATAAAAAATTGGGTCTAAAATAATATTTTTGTGAAAAAATTTAAATGTTCATTTTTTTCTTCTACATTCCAAAAATTCCTGTGAAGCACGTGAAGGGTTAATAAAGTTCTTATATGTGGCTTTGAGCACCTTGAGGGGTGCAGTTTTTAAAATGGTGTCACCTTTGGGTATTTTCTGTCATAAATACCCCTCAAAGTGCAAAGTGACTTCAAATGTGTTGTGGTCTCTAAAAAAATGGTTTTGCAAATTTTATTGGAAAAATGAGAAATCGCCGGTCAACTTTTAACCCTTTTAGCTCCCTAATAGTGATGAGTGAGCACTAAAATGCTCGGGTGCTCAATGCTCGGGTCGAGGACATTGGAATACGCGGGTGCTCGAACCGAGCAACAAGCCCAATGTATGTCTATCAGAAACTCGAGCATTTTTCAGTCAGCTCCCCCCGGCGGTCTGCAGAGGGCCTAAAAATTGCCAAAATCAATGGGAACAGTGCTCAAATTACATGGGAACAGCATGGGGAAAACCCCTGGAAGCATTTCTGACTCCCAGGTCACTTCTGTCAACAAGGTTGTCAGAGGTATTACACCACTTTTATGGAATCACAATAAAACATAACAAAACGAAACCAAAATGGAATTTCCTGGGAAATATGTTAAGGAACATCCTTTCCAGGGTAATGACTTGTATATAAAGCA
Source organism: Phyllobates terribilis (assembly GCF_046119375.1). Lineage (NCBI taxonomy): Eukaryota > Metazoa > Chordata > Amphibia > Anura > Dendrobatidae > Phyllobates > Phyllobates terribilis. The sequence continues at coordinate 913,001,761 of NW_027362763.1, read as the reverse complement.
AAATAAATAACCAAAAACAAAAATGCTCCTTAACACCTTGGGCTATGTTCACACGTAGTGTTTTTGATGCGTTTTTTTACTTTTGCATTGCTTTCAACCGTTACAAATGCATTCAACCGGAAATGTCATTTTAACATTTTACAACCTTATCTGGCCTGGTGTGTGAGATATCATCAGACACATTGTGTTTCATTTATGAAGAAGGGACTCTGAGAGTCACAAAGCATATTTTTATAGGGCCATCAGGCAGCCTTTACTATTCTTAAAGGTCCAGCAGTCAGCCCTCACTATTCTTAGAGAGCCATCAGCCGGCTATGTTTTATTATTCCCAATACTTAAGAGTAGGTCTCCTATACTGTTATTGCGTATGCAGTGAGTGCCAGGGCTGCCCAAAATTTGGACGCACCCCAATACCACTTTGAAAATTTGGATGCACCCCAATACCCCTTTGAAGAGACTTAGAGGAGAGCCTCCTGAAAACAATATTCCCATTATTAGGAAGTAGGTCTCCCATTATGTTTGCCTATGCAGTGAATGCAAGTGTTGCTAAAAATTTGGAGGCACTCTAATGCCCCTTGGAAGAGACGTAGAGGGCCTCATAAAAAAATATTCCCATTATTAGGAAGTGGGTCTCCCATAGTGTTGGCCTATGCAGTGAATGCAAGGGCTCCCAAAAATTGGGAGGCACTCCAATGCCCCTTGGAAGAGACGTGGAGGGCCTCATAAAAAATGTTCCCATTAGAAAGGAGTGGGCCTCATATACTTGTAATGCCCATGCACTTAGTGTATAGGCATACAAACATTTACCCCTGGGGGGTATACATGAACATACTGTATAAATTTTTTTTTACGGGCATCATAAACACCCTTTACAAAAATTATGTGGGTGTTGCATCACGGACCACGGTCACCCTGGTGATATGGTGGTGGAGGATGAGGAGAAGGAGGAGGACAAGAGCAAATAGCCAAAATCAGGAAGCGTATACCCATGTCTGGGTGTGAAAAGGTGCATGGGAATACACCTCCCATGAAAAGACACTGGATTTGAGTTTATGTTACGCTGCTATCATTCGGTGGTGTTGAGAAGTCTGGCCCAATCCAGCTCTTGTTCATTTTTATAAGAGTCAGCCTGTCAGCATTTTCAGTTGTGAGGCAGATGCGCTTATCAGTTATAATTCCACCAGCGGCACTAAAAACCCGCTCTGATAAAACGCTTGCAGGAGGGCAGGCCAGGACCTCCAAGGCATAGAGAGTCAGTTCATTCCAGGTATCCAGCTTGGATACCCAATAATTATAAGGCACAGAGGAATCACGGAGGACGTCGGTACGGTCGGCAAGGTACTCCCTCTGCATCTTCCCAAACTTTGCTTTCCTTGTGATAGCACCCCGCACCTCAGGGCCTGTGCTATGGGAGGGGCTGAGAAAACTCCCCCAGAACTTTGACAGTGTTCCCCTGCCTCTGCTGGATTGAAGTTGCGTCTATCTCGCCTGTACTCCTTGGTTGTCCAACGATGTGTGCTCTCTGCCGCCAGCGTTTTCAGATGGAAATTTTTTTGATTGTTCCGCAACAAGGGCCTTCTGGTACAGCCCCATTTTTGTAGACCTATCCACCTCAGGAATAAGAGATATAAAGTTCTCCTTGTAGCATGGATCTAGAAGTGTCACCAATCAGTAATGACTGTCACCCAAAACTTTGAGAACGCGAGAGTCATGGGAAAGGCAGCATAATATAAACATAGCCATGCGTGCCAGACTACTATCAGGCAAGACTTCTGTGTCCTCAAAAAGAGGATGACTGACCATACTCTCCTCCTCCTGCTCCTCTCTCTCCTCTAGACATCCACACTTAATAGACGGTATGACAGCTGTGCAGGTAGTACCGTCAATAGTGCATGAAACTAGCTCCTGTCCTTCCTCCTCCTCATCCTCTTCCTCATTGTCACCAAATCCACGTTGTGATGAGATGAGGCTGGGCTGTGTGTAATCACCCTGTATGGTTCCTTGCTCCATCTAATCGTGCTCCGGTGCAATGCATCCTTTTTGATTGTGAGCAGAGAGCGTTTCAGAAGACAGACAAGTGGGATGGTGTCGCTAATTATGGCATCATCGCTGCTCACCATCTTGGTGGAGTCCTCAAAGTTTTGGAGGATGGTACATATGTCTGACATCCATGTGCACTCCTGAGGTCTTATGTGTGGAGTCTAAACTGAATACAGATGGCCTTGTTGATGCTGGTACTCAATAACTGCCCTCTTCTACTCACAAATCCTTCCCAACATCTGCAGTGTAGAGTTCCAACGCGTGAGCCCGAAGCTTCAAATGCTGCTGAGACACGGCAAGGGCGGTGGAAGCTGTAGGTGACTTTCTAAAATGGGCACATAGGTGGCGTACTTTAACAAACAGATCCGGCAGCTCCGGGTAGGATTTGAGAAACCGCTGAACCACGAGGCTAAGCAAATGGGCCAGGCATGGTACGTGTGTGAGCTTGCCTCGCCTCAGAGCCGCCACCAGGTTCCGGCCATTGTCACACACGACCATGCCTGGCTGTAGTTTCAGCGGTGTGAGCCACAGATCTATCTGCTCTTTCAGAGCTGTCCACAACTCTTCAGCATTGTGCGGTTTGTCACCTAAGCATATTAGCTTTAGCACAGGCTGTTGCCGCTTGGCCGAGGCAGTGCTGCAGTGCTTCCAGCTTGTGACTGATGTGGTCATTTCAGAGATGGAGGCTCAAGAGTAGGGGGAGGCTGAGGAGGATGAGGTGAAGGAGCTGTAGACCGTGGGGGCAACCCTGATTGACCTAGGGCCCGCAATCCTTGGCGTCGGGAGGACGTGTTCCGTCCCAAGGTCCGACTGGGTCCCGGCTTCCACTATGTTAACCCAGTGTGCCGTCAGCGAGATGTACCGTTCCTGCCCACAAGCACTTGTCCACGTGTCTGTGGTTAGGTGGACTTTCCCGGTAACTGCTTTTTTAAGGGCACGGCTAGTGTTTTGGGACACGTGCTTGTGTAATGCGAGGACAGCACACCGGGAGAAATAGTGGCGGCTGGGGACCGAGTACCGAGGGACGGCCGCCGCCATCAGGTTGCGGAATGCTTCCATCTCCACGAGCCTAAAAGGCAACATTTCGAGCTCAAGCAGTCGTGAAATGGGAGAATTTAGTAGTGTGGCCTGTGGGGCATTGGCTGCGTACTTGCGCTTGAGTTCCAAGCACTAGGGTATGGACAACTGAACGCTGCGCTGGGACAAGGACGTGGACGTGCTTCTGACGCGCCCCCTGGGCCATGGGGTACTTGGTGCCGGGCCGGTCGTTGCTAGGGGTGATGTCACAGTGGCGGTGACCCGGTCCGTGACCCAGGGCGGTCAATCAAAAGGGGAATATTTACAGGGGATTTATAGTTTTTATATATATAGTTCGTAACGCCACCTGTGGCATGCGGCTATGTGGAGCCGCCGCTGCGGTGCAGGTCCTCTGGAGCTGATGTTAGTGCAGCATAGTTGGTTTAGCTCTCCACAGGTAAAGCTTAGCTCCAGGGCAGGGTAGATGTTGCTGGGTGTTGTAGTGCAGTGTAGTGCAGGGGGTGATGGCGCAGCAGTAATTCACAGAGACAGTGGGGTGCAGTGTTCAGAATTTACTCACAGTTGTTAAGTTGCTCAGGTTGCACTGTACAGGTTACAGCCTCCCACGTCGCGCTGCGTTCACCAGGCAAGGGGTTCAGCAATCCCTCAGGTAATTCCATAGCACTTAACGGGACCCCTTTCTGTGTGCCTTTCTCAGTCGTCTTCCTGCGCTGGCTCTCACCCTCCTGCCCTGTGCCTCACAATCAGTGTCCCAATCCTGTAGCCTCGGGTCTTGTCGGGCGACCTGCAGTCCCCTGGACCCTCTGTGACCACCTTCTCGGTGATGTAATTGTGGCTGTGGCATCTGCACCTTGCAAGTACAGCAGCCTCCGGTTTCTAGCTGAGCCTTGTAGTTCTCCACTAGTTTTGGGGCCGGTCCCCTCTGCGGCTTGATCCTTCCACACCAGGTAGATTCGGGCGTATGGGTGGCCTCCAGTACTGCCCGTACCCCTAGGATCCCTTCGTTCCTCTTGGAGCCTTCCTTCCTACTCCTCTCTCCTTCTCTGTCCTGGGCCTCTCTGCTAGGCCCACTCTGGGGCAGAGCTCGTGCAGAGCCCCTGCTCCCCTCACTTCTCCTCTCAGACTGGCTTGTCTGACTTCACTCTCTTCCCAAGATGGTTCCCTCTTTTATATCACTTCCTTTCCTGTGCTCCCCTGTACTACGTCCTCCACCCACACTCACTACACGGCTCCACCCTTCAGCTAGGGACCAGGGACTGTGCTCTCCCTTAGGAGCAATCTCGCCCTGCCCCCACTGAAGTGGAATGTGTTGGATGCAGGTGTTAGGGTCCCAGGCAGCACTCTATCCTTACCTGAGAGTGGGATACCACACCTCTGAGTGAGATGCAGTACCTCTGTGGTGACTGAACAAGCAGCGGCGCCACACTTCCTGATGCTGCAACTTGAGAGTGTGAAATGACAGGTGCAGGGCAGGAGGCATCTTCGCATGCACCATGGACAGGGGATTGGCTTGCATGCACAACAGCGGAAGAAGCAATGGTGCCACCCGCAGAGACTGTTCCTGGACCCTGGGATTTGGCCCACAAAGTCAGGTGCTTTGATGCCATGTGCCTGATCATGCTGGTGGTGGTCAGGCTAGTCGTTTTGCCACCCCTGCTGATGCTGGCCTGGCAGGTGGTGCAAATGGCCTTTTTGGAGTTATCGGCAGAGTCTTTTAAAAGCAACCAGACTCGGGAAGACCTAACAGTTGTACTGGCAACTTCCTTCGTGTTGATGTTACGGGTAACGGTTGATGGGGTGCTATGCCTCCCTTCCCCTGTGTGCTGCTCTCCTCGCTCTGCATGTCCTCCTGCCAGGTTGGGTCAGTCACTATATCATCCACCACCTCATCTTCCACTTCCGCATCCTGGTCCTCCTCCTGACTTTCTGACAATTGTGTCTCATCATCATCCACCTCTTGTGACACTTTCCCACCGTCGCCTTCGTGTGACAATGGCTGCTTAAATATTTGGGCATCGCTACATGCGATCTCCTCTTCCCCCTCTTTAAGTGGACCGGGCGAAAGGCCTGAATCTATAAATGGAAAAGTGAACAGCTTTACAGTGTGTCCAAGTGTGGGATCAGCTGTCTCCGAGGACTTGGCATGGTGGGAGGAAGGAGGATCAGAGTGAGGAATATGCGATCCAGACTCACGGCTACTGAGACTTGACCATGTGGAAGACAGGGTGGTGGTGGTGGCTAAGTGACTGGAAGCATTATCCGTTATCCAACCACCAACCTTTTGACACTGCTCTGGGTTCAATAGTGGTGTGCTGCGGTCCCATAGGAATTGGGACAGGAAGGTCGGGCGAGAAGATGTGGGTGTTTGTTGTGGCACAATTTCAGCTTGCCCACGGCCTTGTCCTCGGCCTCTGCATGCACCATCACCATCACCATCCAGTTCCCTGTCCCTTGCCACATGCCTTGCCCATTTTAAATGGAGGACAGTATCTTCCACGCTCACTACAAATGACTGAGTTTGGAGCGAACTTATATGTGATCCGTGTGACGGAGAAAACAGAGTGTTAAATACCTGGCCTGTAGGTAGCTAGTTTGAACAGCAAACTGGTGTGAATTGCTTCACTGACACACTGAAAGAAATTTTTAATGGAGGCCAGAAATGGCAGTATTTTATGACAACGTATATGTGATCCGTGTGACGGAGAAAACACAGTTTTAAATAGCCGGATTTTTAGCGCTGTAATATGGAAAGGACCTGGCTGTATTCTGCAGTGCCAACAAGCAAATGGCGCAGAAAAACGGTGTTCTCTGGATTGCTTTTTAAGCAAATATTGAGGATTAAGATCCAAAAAAAAGTATTCCTGGCCCCTGAGACCTGGGCATTTGTATAGAAATATCTAACAGCAGCAGAAGGCAGAATTGGAATGGAGCCTCTTGTGCTATGTGCACTGCAGTCTGCTATGTACAATGTCTGCCTGCCAATATACACTGCTTGCCTGATATCTCTGCAGATGGATTAATACTCAGAAGGACTGCTTGTTAAGATGGATATGTGTATGGGTTTTCTCCCTACACTACCTAATACACAACCAAATCTCTCCCTAGCTCAGCAGCACCTCTCCCTATGACTCGCCCTCCCTGAGCGGTGGGGTTACTCGGAGCCGGGCCTTGAAGATGTTGTGGGGATGCAGTCGTGGCCGTGACCCGGTCTGTGCCCAGGGCTGTCACATGAAAAATGGGCTTTTGGATGAGTGGTTGTTCGACTACGCCACCTGTGGTTTCTGGTGAAGGCCACCAGCACTGCAACAGTCCTCTGAGCCTGGTATTCTGGCAGCTTGGTTGGTACTACTCCCCACAGGCGGAGTAGGCCTCAGGGCAGTGAGTAGGATCTGGAGAGTCATGGTGGGTGCAGTGCCACGCAGGAATGAACAAACAGAGGCAGTAGGTGAAGTCATCCAAGCTTTACTCACTTTGGTGAAGTAGCAGCTGCAAAGCTTCTCTCTGCTTCTCGTGGCGCGCTGCGGTCACCAGGACGGAGTTCAGCACTCCCCAGGTAGACCAGGAGCACCTGTCAAGACCCTGCTGTTGTGTTCCTCTCCTTAGTAAGTTCTCCCACTGAGTCTTCTCCTGACTGTATGTGGTATGAACGTTGTGTAAGGCTGGGTCCCACTGGGTAAACGCAGGTTGAGAGATACAGGTGGCGACTCCGCTCTGTCCGTATCCCCCTGGGATCCACTAAGCCTCCGGGCTTTTCTGATTGAGACGTGAAGTGACAAAGTCAGATATGGGGGGCCGGTTACCCCTTTTGCAGCAGGAATCCCTCTGGCTAGGCCAGAGTGAAGAATACAGGTGGCGACTCCACTCCGTCCGTTTCCTCCTGGGATCCTTTTACCTGTGGAGCCTATCTCCTCTGCTCCCCTCCAAGGCCTTCTTAGAACAGGACCCTGACCGGGCAGAGACACTTGTTAACTCTGACCCGCTCCTCGTCTCAAGGCCAGAGAGCGAGGACCGCGAATCTTCAGCCAGCTACAGACTCTTGCTGGACCCTGACAGAAGACCCACAATCAAAGACCTTGAACTAAAGATGGGCAAATATTATATATGATTCTATAAGTGCTTCTTGTAAGTGTTTCCTCCACCCTCACCCACTACTTGGTTCCCCCATCTCCTCTATCCTGGGCCGGGGCAGCACCCTGGTGCATTTAGACCCCCTACAGGATAGGAGTGGTGTAGTGTTGAGTGTGAAGTGGGGTCCTGAGTGATGCTCCATCCTTACCTGGAAGAGGAGATACCACACCTCTATCTGAGGTGCAGTACCCCTGTGGCGACTGAACCCTCAGGGGCGCCACACCTACTCTGCCTGATTCCGGAGTGACTGTGACGAGCACAGCGGCGCCAGGTCTGATATAGACCTGATGACGCTGTGCGGCCAGCCAATCACTGTAATGCCACAACCACCATGGCTGCGGCATTACAATGAGTGGCAGGCAATCCCTGCATGTTGATTGTCGCTCTAAAGAGCGCCAAACATGCAGGGAAGGGACCCGAGCATCCGCGCGAGCATCTCGCAAGTACTCGGCGAGCTCTGAGCATCTCGAGTACTGAGATGTTCGGGCGAGTACCGAGTACTTGCGAGTATGCTCGCTCATCAATACTCCCTACTAAAAAAAATGTTGGTTCCAAAATTGTGCTGATGTAAAGTAGACATGTGGGAAATGTTATTTATTAACTAATTTGTGTGACATATCTCTCTGATTTAAGGGCATAAAAATAAAAATTTTGAAAATTGCAAAATTTTCTAAATTTTTGCCAAATTTCCATTTTTTTCACAAATAAACACAAGTGATATCGAAGAAATTTTACCACAATCATGAAGTACAATATGTCACGAAAAAACAATCTCAGAATCAGGGGGATCCGTTGGAGCGTTCCAGAGTAATTACCTCATAAAATGACAGTGGTCAGAATTGTAAAAATTGGCCTGGTGATTAACGTGCAAACCACCTTGGGTTGTAAAGGGGTTAAAAATATTGAAAAAATTAAAAAAATGTTTAAATCACCTCCTTTTGTCCAATTCAAAATAAAACAATTAAAAAAAAAATAAACATATTTGGTTTATTGTCCGATATATCAAAATATAAAATAAATTATTTTGATCAGTAAATGGCGTAATGAGAGAAAAATGAAACGCCAGAATTACTTTTTTTGCCCGCTGCAACATTGCAATAAAATGCAATAACTGGCGATCAAAACATTGATCAGTATTGATTGGTATCAGTAAAAACGTCAGCTTGGAACGCCAAAAATAAGTCCTTACCCAGCCCCAGATCCTGAAAAATGGAGATGCTCTGGTGCTTGGAAAATGGCGACTTTTTTTTCTTACAAGTTTTTTTTTTTTTTTACCACTTAAAGGGGTTGTCCGGTTAAAAGTGATAAGTCTGCAGTTGTTCTATGTGACTGCAGACTTATGAATCCCCCCCAGTACACACACTGTGTGCTGCGGGATTCACTGGTATGAGACTCAGGACCGGAAGCTATGTATAACGTTATACATAATCCCGGCCATTAAGCATCACCTCGCTCCTCACACTTGTATGGATAAAGGCCATGCCCCATGTAGTGACACAGATGGCCAGTGGGTGCGTCCGACTAGAAGGCGAGAGGCCTCACTCAATACAAGTATATGGAGAGCGAGGTTGTACCCACTGGCCAGGAATATGTATAACACATACATAGTCTCAGGTCCCAGGTCTCATAGCATAAAATCCCTGCAGAGCATAGTGCCTGCACTGGGGGGATTCATAAGTCAGCAGTCACACAGAGTGACTGCAGACTTATCAGTTTTCACCGAACAACCCATTTAAATAAAAAAGAACATATACAGTGGTGGCCAAAAGTATTGGCACCCCTGCAATTCTGTCAGATAATACTCAGTTTCTTCCTGAAAATGACAATCACAAATTCTTTGGTATTATTATCTTCATTTAGTTTGCTTGCAAGGAAAAAACACAAAAGAGAATGAAGCAAAAATCAAATCATTGATCATTTCACACAAAACTCCAAAAATGGGCCAGACAAAAGTATTGGCACCCTCAGCCTAATACTTGGTTGCACAACCTTTAGCCAAAATAACTGCGAACAACCGCTTCCGGTAACCATCAGTGAGTTTCTTACAATGCTCTGCTGGAATTGTAGACCATTCTTCTTTGGCAAACTGCTCCAGGTCCCTGATATTTGAAGGGTGCCTTCTCCAAACTACCATTTTGAGATCTCTCCACTGGTGTTCTATGGGATTCTGGTCTGGACTCATTGCTGGCCACCTTAGAAGTCTCCAGTGCTTTCTCTCAAACCATTTTATAATGCTTTTGGAAGTGTGTGTTTGGGTCATTGTCCTGCTGGAAGACCCATGACCTCTGAGGAAGACCCAGCTTTCTCACACTGGGCCCTACATTATGCTGCAAAATTTGTTGGTAGTCTTCAGACTTCATAATGGCATGCACACGGTCAAGCAGTCCAGTGCCAGAGGCAGCAAAGCAACCCCAAAACATCAGGGAACCTCCGCCATGTTTGACTGTAGGGACCGTGCTCTTTTCTTTGAATGCCTCTTTTTTTTCCTGTACACTCTATGTTGATGCTTTTTCCCAAAAAGCTCTACTTTTGTCTCATCTGACCAGAGAACATTCTTCCAAAACGTTTTAGGCTTTCTCAGGTAAGTTTTGGAAAACTCCAGCCTGGCTTTTTTATGTCTCGGGGTAAGAAGTGGGGTCTTCCTGGGTATCCTACCATACAGACCCTTTTCATTCAGACGCCGACGGATAGTATGGGTTGACACTGTTGTACCCTCGGACTGCAGGGCAGCTTGAACTTGTTTGGATGTTAGTCGAGGTTCTTTATCCACCATCCGCACAATCTTGCGTTGAAATCTCTCGTCAATTTATCTTTTCCGTCCAAATCTAGGGAGGTTAGCCACAGTGCCATGGGCTTTAAACTTCTTGATGACACTGCGCACGGAAAACACAGGAACATTCAAGTCTTTGGAGATGGACTTGTAGCCTTGAGATTGCTCATGCTTCCTCACAATTTGGTTTCTCAAGTCCTCAGACAGTTCTTTGGTCTTCTTTCTTTTCTTCATGCTCAATGTGGTACACACAAGGACACAGGACTGAGGTTGAGTCAACTTTAACCCCTTAACAACATTTGACGTACTAATATGCGTCTGTGCCCTGGGACTTAAGAGCCAGACCCGTATTAGTACGTCATGGCGATTGCGCGCGCACACAGGCTGTGCGGGCGCGATCGCCGCCGGGTGTCAGCTGATTGTCACAGCTGACACCCGGTACTATGTGCAGGGAGCGGTCCTGCACCGCTCCCAGCACATTATCCCCGCGATGCTGCGATCGAAGTCGATCGCAGCATTGCGGTGGCAAGGGGAGGTGATCGCAGATTCTCACCTCTTCTTCTGGCTTCCAGCGCTGACTGCCGTGGCTTCCAGGATGTTGCCATGATGACCCGATGTCGTCATGAGAACATCCAGGTCACCAGACAGCAGGAAGATTTTTTGGACATGCGCAGTGCATCTCCAAACAATCTTCTCCCTGTCCAGCTCTGACAGCCTGCATGACACAGGGATGGTGCTGCATTCCTGTGCCATGCAGGCGATCAGAGAAAAAAAAGTGAAAGTCCCACAGTGGGACAAAGTAATAAAGTATTACGACTATCAGAAAGTGAAAAAAAAAAAAAAAAAAATTGTAAAAATATTTAAAAAAAAGTAAAAAAATAATCCACCAAAAATAAAAATATAATGTACCCATCAATAAATATTATTATAAAAAAAAACAATAAAAGAACACATATTTGGTATTGCCGCGTCCGGAACAACCTGACCTATAAAACTGTCCCACTAGTTAACCCCTTCAGTGAACACTGTAAAAAAAAAAAAAAAAAAAAAACGAAGCAAAAAATAATGCTTTATCACCATACCGCCAAACAAAAAATGGAATAACACGCGATCAAAAAGAAAAATATAAATAAAAATGGTACCGCTGAAAACATCATCTCGTCCCGCAAAAAAACAAGCCACCATACAGCTCCATCAGCCGAAAAATAAAAAAGTTATAGCTCTCAGAATAAAGCTATGCTAAAAAATAATTTTTTCTATAAAATTGCTTTTACGTAAAAGTGCAAAACATAGAAATACGATATAAATGTGGTACTGCTGTAAACGTACTGACCCGAAGAATAATGCTGCCTTATCAATTTTACCACACGCGGAACAGAATAAAAAAAAAAAAAGAATTCCTGAATTGTTGGTTTTTGTTTATTCTGCCTCCCAAAAATCGGAATAGAAAGCGATCAAAAAATGTCACGTGCCTGAAAATGGCACCAATAAAAACGTCAACTCATCCCGCAAAAAACGAGCCATCAAATGACTGTCTGCCAAAATCTGGAAAAATTATAGCTCTCAAAATATGGCGATGCAAAAACTAGATTTTACAAAAAATGCGTCTTTTAGTGTGTGACAGCTGTCAATCATAAAAACCCCATATGATTCTGGTATCGCTGTAGTTGCACCGACCCGAAGAATAAGGTCGTCTAATCACTTATACTGCATGAGGAACAGCGTAAAAAATAAACTCTCAGGTTAGGGTTGTGCTAGGGTTAGGGTTGTGCTAGGGTTAGGGTTGTGCTACGGTTAGGGTCGTGCTACGGTTAGGGTTGTGTTAGGGTTAGGGCTGGGGTTGGGGTTGTGATTTTTTTCAAAAGTAAGAAAAAAAGATGATGATATGGCGACTAGTGTTGAAAGCAAGTGCTCGCTACTTGAGTTTGCATCGGGTGTTCTGGTATGCATTGAGTATCGTGGGTATTTGAGTGACATGCTCGAGTCTCCGCCCCATATGCTTCACGGCCCAAAAAACTTTGCGGGGATTGCCTGTCATGCACGAGCGATCCCCGCGTGTTTTTTTTTTGGGTGTCTAATAACCATGAAACATCCGGGCGGGGACTCGAGCATGTCACTTGAGCACACGCAGTACATGGTGTATACCTGAGTACCCGAAGCAAACTCAAGTAGCGAGCACTTGCGCTCAAGACTAATGACAACTTATTCAATATGATGACCTAATGTTATCAAATTCTGTGTCGTACCTCTGGGTTCAAAATGTTCACTATACACCTTAATAAAATCTTTGAGGGGTATAGTTTCCAAAATCGGGTCACTTGTGGGGGAGCTCCACTGTTTAGGCACATCAGGGGCTCTCAAAACGCGACATGGTGTCCGCTAACAAATTGATTGGAAAATCGGCTCAAATTGTTAGCGGACGCCATGTTGCGTTTGGAGAGCCCCTGTGTGCCCAAACATTGGAGCTCCCCCACAAGTGACCACATTTTGGAAACTAGACCCCCCAAGGCACCTATCTAGATGCATAGTGAGCACTTGGAACCCTTAGGTGCTTCACAAATTGATTCATAAAAATGGAAAAGTATTTTTTTTCCACTTTTTCATTTTTACAAATCAATTTGTGAAGCACCTGGGGGTTCCAACTGCTCACTATGCATCTAGATAGGTGCCTTGGGGGGTCTAGTTTCTAAAATGGGGTAACTTGTGGGGGAGCTCCAATGTTTGGGCACACAAGGACTCTCCAAATGCAACATGGTGTCCGCTAACAAATTGTCGGCTCAAATTGTTAGCGGACACCATGTTGCGTTTGGAGAGCCCCTGTGTGCCCAAACATTGGAGCTCCCCCACAAGTGACCCCATTTTGGAAACTAGACCCCCCAAGGCACCTATCTAGATGCATAGTGAGCACTTGGAACCCCCAGGTGCTTCACAAATTGATTCATAATAATGAAAAAGTGTTTTTTTTTTCACTTTTTCATTTTTACGAATCAATTTGAGAAGCACCTGGGGGTTCCAAGTGCTCACTATGCATCTAGATAGGTGCCTTGGGGGGTCTAGTTTCCAAAATGGGGTCACTTGTGGGGGAGCTCCAATGTTTGGGCACACAGGAGCTCTCCAAACGCAACATGGTATCCGCTAACAAATTGAGCCGATTTTCCATTCAATTTGTTAGCGGACACCATGTTGCATTTGGAGAGTCCCTGTGTGCCCAAACATTGGAGCTACCCCACAAGTGACCCCACTTTGGAAACTAGACCCCCCAAGGCACCTATCTAGATGCATAGTGAGCGCTTGGAACCCCTAGGTGCTTCACAAATTGATTCGTAAAGATGAAAAGTTGAAAAAAAAACACTTTTTCATTTTTACGAATCAATTTGTGAAGCACCTGGGGGTTCCAAGTGCTCACTATGCATCTAGATAGGTGCCTTGGGGGGTCTAGTTTCCAAAATGGGGTCACTTGTGGGGGAGATCCAATGTTTTGGCACACAGGGGCTCTCCAAACGCAACATGGCATCCGCTAATTATTCAAGCAAATTTTACAATCAAAAAGTCAAATGGCGCTCCTTCCCTTTCGAGCCCTGCCGTGCGCCCAAACAGTGTTTTTTCCCCACATATGGGGTATCTGCATGCCCAGGGGAAATTGCACAACAAATTTTGGGGCCCATTTTTTCTTGTTACCCATGTGAAACTAAAAAAATTGGGTCTAAAGTAACATTTTTGTAAAAAAAGTTAAATGTTCATTTTTTTCTTCCACATTCCAAAAATTCCTGTGAAGCACCTGAAGGGTTAATAAACTTATTGAATGTGGTTTTGAGCACCTTGAGGGGTGCATTTTTTAGAATGGTGTCACTTTTGGGTATTTTCTGTCAGAAAGACCTCTCAAAGTGACTTCAAATGTGATGTGGTCCCTAAAAAAATGGTTTTGTAAATTTTGTTGGAAAAATGAGAAATCGCTGGTCAACTTTTAACCCTTATAGCTCCCTAACAAAAAAAAATTTGGTTCCAAAATTGTGCTGATGTAAAGTAGACATGTGGGAAATGTTATTTATTAACTCTTTTGTGTGACATATCTCTCTGATTTAAGGGCATAAAAATTCTAATTTTGAAAATTGCAAAATTTTCAAAATTTTCGCCAAATTTCCATTTTTTTCACAAATAAACGCAAGTGATATCGAAGAAATTTTACCACAATAATGAAGTACAATATGTCACGAAAAAACAATCTCAGAATCAGGAGGATCCGTTGAAGCGTTCCAGAGTAATTACCTCATAAATTGACAGTGGTCAGAATTGTAAAAATTGGCCTGGTCATTAACGTGCAAACCACCCTCGGGGGTTAAGGGGTTAATGCATGTTAACTGGCTGCAAGTGTGATTTACTTATTGCCAACACCTGTTATGTGCCACAGGTAAGTTACAGGTGCTGTTAATTACACGAATTAGAGAAGCATCACATGATTTTTCAAACAGTGCCAATACTTTTGTCCACCCCCTTTTTTCGGTTTGGTGTGGAATTGTATCCAATTTGGCTTTAGGACAATTCTTTTTGTGTTTTTTCATTGAAGACAAATTAAATGAAGATAATAATACCAAAGAATTTGTGATTGCAATCATTTTAAGGAAGAAACTGAGTATTATCTGACAGAATTGTAGGGGTGCCAATACTTTTGGCCACCACAGTACATGTTTGCCATCTGCGCACTCGTACTGACCTGTGGAATCATATTGCCAGGTCAGTTTTAGCATTTAGTCAACATGGTAAATATATAAAAAAAAAAAAATTGGGGATTTGCACTTTTTTTTTTAATTTTACCACACTTGGATTTTTTCCCATTTTCCAGTACAATATATGGGAAAATCAATGGTGTCATTCAAAAGTGCAACTTGTTCCGCAAAAAAACCCCTCATATGGGTATATTTATGGAAAAATAAAAAAGTTATAGCTCTGGGGGAAGAAGAGGGGAGGGGGAAAAACGCAAAAGTGCAAAAATGGAAAATCACAAGGTGATGAAGGGGTTAAAGTTATTTTTTATATATATATATATATATATATATATATATATATATGTCAGGAATATTATAAAATATCAATGTCAGGGAGAGATTAACAGAATATTAGCCCTTCTCCCATGCCCTCTGCTGTAGTGTTTGTCCAGAGATGACAATCATACAGTGTCTAATGCAAATTATCTCCACTTGTCAGCACCGAGCTGTCCCAGTTTCCTCAGCACAAAAGCACCAATTAACACACGCCTGGTAAATAGTTTATGCAAATACGACCAGCCAAGGAGTGTTATAACTTCATTAGGAAGTAAGCATCTCGTCCCTGAAAGACACAGGAGGTAATTAAAATGCAGGCATGCACTAATTTGCGTGTAACTGTTGAAGCTGCTTCCGAGCTTCAAAGTGGAATTTGCAGACATAATGACTCCGATATGAATTATGAGATATTATGAGTTCCATACGTCCGGCAATAACGAGACCCAAATGGGTAGTGACCAAATCAGTCCAGGAATGTGTAGGTACCTTTCCAGGGCTGTAACCAAAATCAGGGAGCTGCAGCGCAAAAACACCAGAATGGCAGACTGCAGCTATGCGAAATGTGTATCAAAATAAAGATAAAATCATAAGAGAAAAAATGGCGTAGTCTGCGAGCTTCTGCGATCAACGAGCGATGAGTTATCGCAGAAGTTAGCGTTTCTAATAAAAATGTACAGGCTGGAGACCGGCCCACATGATGTCACCACAAGGGGCGTGTGGCCAGATCTCACCTGAGGTATAAAAGAATCTATGGAGAAGACAAGAGCACTCATTGCCAGGGGGGAATAAGAATTATAAGCAACGGGTCCTGTTCAATAACAGCATATTCCAACCGGAGCGCATCTCCTCCACCTATATTGAGTCGTCGCAGCGAACTTTATAGTGAAAGTTTCACTTTTTTACCCTGTTTATTTTATGTAACTGCGCATGTATTTTAATGTCCCCTTTGTAACATCCTTGTATATATTTTTCCTAAACACTGCCTCCCTTTTGGGTTAAATATAAAATTTAATAGTTCTGCTTCTTTTGTTCTGTAATCGTTCCCTCCCCCGAAGCCATATACGCTACCAAAACGCAGGCGTCCGGCCAGGCCTGTATTATATTTAAAACTCGGCCGGTGGTGGCAGAGAGTATTAAAAATTGGGCTATCGCAGAGCTGACAGTGACCGTACGGAGGGCGTTAAACATGGATTCCAGGCTGTGGAACCCAGGGTGTTGAGCCATACGCTCACTGGTCGCTTACTGATACCTACGTAGAGAGTAGTCTGGATCGTGTGCTCGCGACTCCGGACGAAATATGGACAGCATGACGGCACGGTGAGATATTGTGTGATCTCCCCGGTGTCGTCCTGAATGTATGTGGGTGGAAACCCTGACAAATTGGTGGCAGCGGTGGGATACTGTGTGATCCTGCCGGTGCCGTCCCTGACAATATATATATATATATATATATATATATATATATATATATGTATATATATATATACACTTTACAGACCAAAAGTTTGGACACACCTTCTCATTTAAAGATTTTTCTGTATTTTCATAACTATGAAAATTGTACATTCACACTGAAGGCATCAAAACTATGAATTAACACATGTGGAATTATATACTTAACAAAAAAGTGTGAAACAACTGAAAATATGTCTTATATTCTAGGTTCTTCAAAGTAGCCACCTTTTGCTTTGATGACTGCTTTGCACACTCTTGGCATTCTCTTGATGAGCTTCAAGAGGTAGTCACCGGAAATGGTCTTCCAACAATCTTGAAGGAGTTCCCAGAGATGCTTAGCACTTGTTGGCCCTTTTGCCTTCACTCTGCGGCCCAGCTCACCCCAAACCATCTCGATTGGGTTCAGGTCTGGTGACTGTGGAGGCCAGGTCATCTGGCGTAGCACCCCATCACTCTCCTTCTTGGTAAAATAGCCCTTACACAGCCTGGAGGTGTGTTTGGAGTCATTGTCCTGTTGAAAAATAAATGATGGTCCAACTAAACGCAAACCGGATGGAATAGCATGCCGCTGCAAGATCCTGTGGTAGCCACGCTGGTTCAATATGCCTACAATTTTGAATAAATCCCCAACAGTGTCACCAGCAAAGCACCCCCACACCATCACACCTCCTCCTCCATGCTTCACGGTGGGAACCAGGCATGTAGAGTCCATCCGTTCACCTTTTCTGCGTCGCACAAAGACATGGTGGTTGGAACCAAAGATCTCAAATTTGGACTCATCAGACCAAAGCTCAGATTTCCACTGGTCTAATGTCCATTCCTTGTGTTCTTTAGCCCAAACAAGTCTCTTCTGCTTGTTGCCTGTCCTTAGCAGTGGTTTCCTAGCAGCTATTTTAACATGAAGGCCTGCTGCACAAAGTCTCCTCTTAAAAGTTGTTGTAGAGATGTGTCTGCTTCTAGAACTCTGTGTGGCATTGACCTGGTCTCTAATCTGAGCTGCTGTTAACCTGAAATTTCTGAGGCTGGTGACTCGGATAAACTTATCCTCAGAAGCAGAGGTGACTCTTGGTCTTCCTTTCCTGGGGCGGTCCTCATGTGAGCCAGTTTCTTTGTAGCGCTTGATGTTTTTTGCAACTGCACTTGGGGACACTTTCAAAGTTTTCCCAATTTTTCGCACTGACTGACCTTCATTTCTTAAAGTAATGATGGCCACTCGTTGTTCTTTACTTAGCTGCTTTTTTCTTGCCATAATACAAATTCTAACTGTCTTTTCAGTAGGACTATCAGCTGTGTATCCACCAGACTTCTGCACAACACAACTGCTGGTCCCAACCCCATTTATAAGGCAAGAAATCCCACTTATTAAACCTGACAGGGCACACCTGTGAAGGGAAAACCATTTCCGTTGACTACCTCTTGAAGCTTATCAAGAGAATGCCAAGAGTGTGCAAAGCAGTCATCAAAGCAAAAGGTGGCTACTTTGAAGAACCTAGAATATAAGACATATTTTCAGTTGTTTCACACTTTTTTGTTAAGTATATAATTCCACATGTGTTAATTAATAGTTTTGATGCCTTCAGTGTGAAGTACAATTTTCATCGTCATGAAAATACAGACAAATCTTTAAATGAGAAGGTGTGTCCAAACTTTTGGTCTGTACTATATATATATATATATATATATATATATATATATTTACATACACTATTCACCACTAAATGTGTCTTCTATGTAAAGAACTACCTAATCCCACCACATAAAGATAAACTTTTTAGGTCAAGGGACCTGAAAATGTTGTGCTCAAAATTTGGTGACAGTGTTTTGTTGTACAAGCAGTTCTGGATGCATAGTTGGTCACTGTTTCTGGATGCATTACTTGCCTTTGTCATTGTAAAATGAGGATTCAATGATTGTACCATTTTTTTTGGTATTTTTCCAGATTTATGACATTATTAAATTGATATCTTTGCAAAATCTAGGACATAGTTTGTTAACTCAATATAAGTCATTGGAACATTGCTCGTATATTGCCAATGGCAATAAATTGGTTAAGTCTGTCAGCTTGTGATATTTATCTATTACCTGTTAAGAATTCAAAATATTTCGAAGTATGAATTCTCAGTTTAGTCAATGGTGAAAATGCAAAAAATGTAAAACACACACAAAGAACTAATGTGCATATAAGGAATAAATTCATTACACACGAGAATAAAATTCAAGTCACAAATTAAAAGCTTCATGAAAAAAAAGACAAACGGCATGCGGAAACACTTAACAGAATGATGTCTTTGGATTAAAAACTAGATATTTCCTTAAATGTGGAACTTGTAAGGATAAAAAGCTGATTGTATTTACAAAATGATTCCAGCACAGAACTCCTAAACATTAGTCATTTGTTATGGCTTAAACAGGATGATACTAGATGCGACCACTTAATCTCCAAGGTGGCCTCTAGTTTGTAGCTGAATACTTGACTATTCATTCGACAAATGTTTTCAATTACATATCATAGCTTCATAAACATTGAAGATCATCTTAAAGAGTGGTCAACATTGCCATGTTAGTGACGCGCCCCTGGGCCTGTGTCGCGCTGCGTTGCGCACGCGGGAGCTTACCCGGAGCCGGATCTCTTGAGGGTTGTAGTCTCGTGGCGGTGACCCGGTCCGTGCCCAGGGAGTCAAACTGAGCGGCGATGTAACAGCGG
Source organism: Phyllobates terribilis (assembly GCF_046119375.1). Taxonomy (NCBI): domain Eukaryota; kingdom Metazoa; phylum Chordata; class Amphibia; order Anura; family Dendrobatidae; genus Phyllobates; species Phyllobates terribilis. The sequence continues at coordinate 912,982,587 of NW_027362763.1, read as the reverse complement.
TAGATGCAGGACGACTACGCCACCCGTTGAATGCAGCTTATGGAGCTGCCGCTGCAGGACAGTCCGCTGAGGCCGGTGGATGGATGGTGCAGCGGGGATGGTATAACCCCCAACGGGAGGGGTATGGCCTCAGGGCAGCCAACGTGGATGATGGGGGTAGGAGGAACCACTCAGAGACGGTGCGGTGTAATTCAGGGTCTTTACTGGTAACAACGATAGACCCTCCCGGAGTACTTGCTAGCGAACGGGGCCTGGTCAGTCCTTGAGCAGATGGGATCTCCCCTGGCCAGGCGGAGTTGTAGGCCTCCCAAACTGACTGTACTCTTCTGGCTACCTTGCTAGAAGCGGATATAAGTAGCCCACGTCCCTGAGTGTACCGTGTGGTGCTCACCCGTATGGCCGGTGACTCGGGGCCTTCTAATGGCTTCCGCTCCACGATAGCGGTGCTGGTCCCACGCGTGTGACCGTGCCTTCGGGCTTCTTGGCCAGAGGACCTGAAATCCCCTGCCTGACGGATTCTGCTGCTGGGTAGGAATTAGTCCCCACAGCCTCGGACTCCGGGTCCGGTAAGAAATCTTCTCAGTCAGGGCGAGCTCTGCAGCTGCCAGCCCCTGACTCGTAGTAGTATTGCTTCTGCTGTTTCTTGTCTCTACTCTCCTTGACTCCAGGCTCAGGCCCCTGGACAGGGCCTGCCTGTGGAGCAGAGCCCATAGAGCAGCTCTGCTCCCTGTCTTCTCCTCTCTGAACTCCCTACCCTGCCTCAGCCCCAGGTTTATATAGGGGAAGTCCTTCCCCTCCCAAGACTGGGCAGGAGGTGTGGCATGCACAGGATCCCTGACCAAAGGACCTCCCACCTGCTCTCAGACGTAATATCTCTATCACTGTGGCAACCAGACCCCTGGGGTGTCACATTCCCCCCTAGTGAAATTTAGTACTCCGGGACTAAACATATTTTTGTAACATAACAAAGTATAAACAATAACATTACAATAAGGAAACGCATAAAGCTGGTCACGGCGTGTCCGTAACCGGGTGCAGTCTTTGAAGAAAGCAAGGTGTCCATTTCACCAAAACAGGGAGACGTAACCAGGTAGGGGTCTGCCCTACCCCGAGTCCTTAACAGTCTTTTAGTCCATCCTGGGTTACGCTCCACTAACTGTACAAATGATTCCCGGTAAATCCACCAAGGACTCCTATAAATAACTGGAAACACATAATATTTACAAGATATGGCCGCTCTCAGTCCTCGGCCAGTGAGGATAAGGATTGGCTGCTCACAGTCCTCAGCCTGTGGGGAGATGGGATGGCTGCTCACAGTCCTCAGCCTGGTTAAGGATAGGGGACACACGGGAACAGTTCACACTTGTCCCAACGGGGACCATATTTTAATTAGCAACACAAGTACCCCTACGGGTAACTATGTACAGTTCCACTTTACCGTACTTCAGTAACGGCATCCTCCTGCTCCTTCTTGTGTGTAGGCTTCAGACCCGTCCGGGTCCTCTTGGCCTTCCTCGTATTGGTAGTACTGCAGCTCCTCCTCAGTCAGACGGTGTACATGGAGGGCGTACAGTCCTTTGGCACCCTTATGCCGGGTGAAAGTAACCACATCACCCGGATAGAGATCACGTCTGCGGTGCCCGTCCGGGCTGGCATGTTGTGCGAAAAGATCTGCGCCCAGGGGTGGCACTGTGGAGGTTGAGGGCGCCGTAGGGGCGGCAGCGCCCGGGGGTACTCGGCCTTGCGACCAGGCCGGGGGTGCTTTGGAAGTAGAGGGCACTGTTGGAACAGCGGCGCCCTGGTTCACTAGGCCTTGCGACCGGGCCTGGAGAGGGTCGCCGTTGATGACGCCCCGGGGTCAGAGAGTGCGACTTTGGGCCTGGGCGCGGGCTGGTGGTGGTAGTGCCCAGGGCTGGAGGGCTTGGCCGCAGGGCTTGTTGCGGGGGCTGGAGCAGGTTGGTGTCTGCAGCGCCCGGAATCGGCGGCTCCACCAGGGGGCCCGGGAGCAGGCTGACGCTGGCAGCGTCCGGGACAGGGAGACTCCTCTTACCTGCTCCCGCGACCGCTCCTGCGTCACGCGTCTTCTCCCGGCACTGGTCGAGGCCGGCGACGACTGGGGCACTGCCGATGCTGGGCAGCTTAGTCTGCTGCCGGTCCGCCATCTTGCTGTCCGTTCCTGGTGTCCTCCTCCCCCCTAGTGGACCGTGGCCTACCTTCCGGAGATCCTCTTCCGTAGGCCGCGGCTCCGCAGTCAATCGTCGGGGTAGAGGACCTGGCGTCGCGCTCCTGTGACGTCGGCGTCTGCTGGGCTCCTTCCAGGACCTTACGCAACGTCCGGACGTGAGGCGGGGCTTCAGTTCTCGCGCGCTTTCGGAGTCCACGCCCCTCTTCTTCCCGCGCGGCGTCTCCAAGATGGCGCCGGATGGCGGGAAAACTCCTCGGATGGCGGGAAGAAGGCAGAAGATGGCGCCGGATGGCGGGAAAACTCCTCGGATGGCGGGAAGAAGGCAGAAGATGGCGCCGGATGGCGGGAAAACTCCACGGATGGCGGGAATCTTCACAGATGGCGGGAATCTTCACCACTGGTAAGTTTGAAAAGTCTCTTTTTCAGGCACGCAGTACCCGGTGGTTGCGGGCACGAAATCCTGCCGACTACGCCAAAGTTGACGCGCCCCTGGGCCTGTGTCGCGCTGCGTTGCGCACGCGGGAGCTTACCCGGAGCCGGATCTCTTGAGGGTTGTAGTCTCGTGGCGGTGACCCGGTCCGTGCCCAGGGAGTCAAACTGAGCGGCGATGTAACAGCGGTAGATGCAGGACGACTACGCCACCCGTTGAATGCAGCTTATGGAGCTGCCGCTGCAGGACAGTCCGCTGAGGCCGGTGGATGGATGGTGCAGCGGGGATGGTATAACCCCCAACGGGAGGGGTATGGCCTCAGGGCAGCCGACGTGGATGATGGGGGTAGGAGGAACCACTCAGAGACGGTGCGGTGTAATTCAGGGTCTTTACTGGTAACAACGATAGACCCTCCCGGAGTACTTGCTAGCGAACGGGGCCTGGTCAGTCCTTGAGCAGATGGGATCTCCCCTGGCCAGGCGGAGTTGTAGGCCTCCCAAACTGACTGTACTCTTCTGGCTACCTTGCTAGAAGCGGATATAAGTAGCCCACGTCCCTGAGTGTACCGTGTGGTGCTCACCCGTATGGCCGGTGACTCGGGGCCTTCTAATGGCTTCCGCTCCACGATAGCGGTGCTGGTCCCACGCGTGTGACCGTGCCTTCGGGCTTCTTGGCCAGAGGACCTGAAATCCCCTGCCTGACGGATTCTGCTGCTGGGTAGGAATTAGTCCCCACAGCCTCGGACTCCGGGTCCGGTAAGAAATCTTCTCAGTCAGGGCGAGCTCTGCAGCTGCCAGCCCCTGACTCGTAGTAGTATTGCTTCTGCTGTTTCTTGTCTCTACTCTCCTTGACTCCAGGCTCAGGCCCCTGGACAGGGCCTGCCTGTGGAGCAGAGCCCATAGAGCAGCTCTGCTCCCTGTCTTCTCCTCTCTGAACTCCCTACCCTGCCTCAGCCCCAGGTTTATATAGGGGAAGTCCTTCCCCTCCCAAGACTGGGCAGGAGGTGTGGCATGCACAGGATCCCTGACCAAAGGACCTCCCACCTGCTCTCAAACGTAATATCTCTATCACTGTGGCAACCAGACCCCTGGGGTGTCACATTAGGTAGATAGATAGAAAGATATTCTCAAAGAAAGCAGCACTAAACAAAACTGATATAGCAAAAAAGTGCACCGATCTAGTCTCCTCCACTCGTACATACTGCAAAAATGGCAGCACTCCAGTCTTAAGATATTGAAGAAGAAGATGTGAGGTTTATTCTTCCATGTACGTGGTGCATTAAAAAGACAAGTTACTTTTTCTAAAAGATTATTATCTTGATTCTAAGAAATGCATATTGTATCTATCCATCTACTTAGCTATCTGAGAAAGAAAGCAGCACTTAAGGTTAGATAGTGGAAAAAATGTGGTTTTTATTCAACCATTAGTAAAGACCCCATTTTTCACTATCTAATGAATGAAGTGCTGCTTTCTTTTATAGATAGATGAGATAGATAGATAGATAGATAGATAGATAGATAGATAGATATGCATATGATAGAATGCAGACAATCTTTTAGAAGATTCATTATTATATTATAGGATTGTTCTTCATTTTTAAAAGTCACAACCCAGTCTTTGAGAAGCCCAGTCAACAATGTTTAGCTGCGCTCCACGGTCGTTGTTCTGTAATCCATAAGAAAATATCAGATTCACAACCAGGAAACTGAGAAACATTATCTAAATAATCTAGCATATGACAACTGGACAGGCACCACTAAATATTTCTCCAAAGTGTCAGTCCAGCCATGTAGGCAATCACATAAAACCACTACTTAAAGACTATGTGTGGGACTGCACATTACAAATTTACATGCTTAAAAAATACCTTATTTTTATTGATACAAAAAACACCAAAATACCACAGACATTCTTAAAAATACGTCCAAGAGCGCTGAATTCCTTGCAATCTACCACTGTTCTGGTCAATAGGGTAACATTCCTTGACTGTGTAAATTAAATAGGCAATTAGAACATGAAAATGTCACACAGTGCCCAAAAAAGGAAAATAGTATAGAAGCAGGTAATATCCCAATAGATAATGCAACATCCAAAACTTATTGTGTATAGATAAATACTAAATGCAAAATAACGCATGAAAAGGAGTCCCCATGCTTATTGCCATCATGACGGCTTCATTAGAGTAGCTACTATTCCAAAAGCATAGTCAGTCTCAATTGAGAAAACATTTATTTTGCATTGACATGTTACAGTGGCTAAAATAACCAAAAGGATAAAAGAGAAGAAGAATGCATTTTAGGCTATGTATAATCTTTTACATTCTGCAAATGAATAGGTTCAAGGTTAAATCAATTCTTTATTTACTCATACTTCCAGAAATGTCAAACAAACAATTTACATAAATGATCTTTTGTTACTTTAGCTGTCAACAGTGTACACAGAATGTGTCTGCTAGCCTTCAAAAAGTGACAAGATATTGAGCAGACTGACATCAAACACAAATGATAAGCTTGTAGTTGTTTTCTTTATAGAAAATCATGTTGTATTGGACCTATTCTGAGACTATGAACATTGATTAGTGAGCTTTTAGTGCTATTGACATTCTAATGCAGACCTTCAAGTGAACCTGTCATTTGGATGAAAATGTTATATAAATGTTAAATCCTATAAAGTACATGGAACACGTGCTACTCTTCTACTTTTTAATCCTGCCATTTGTTCTTATACTTCCACAGCTGTTTGAGCCACTGGAAACATTTCTTTAATTTCTCTGAAGAGCAGGGGGATGTGAACTGTGCTAACTGAGCTGCCAGCAGTTTGCACTCCAGACTTAATTTGCTTTACTTCTGACATTGCATTGTCTTATATTAAAGGGAATCTGTCAGTAGGATAAATCCTCTTAAGCCGTCTATATGGGCATATACAGTTAGGTCCATATATATTTGGACAGAGACAACATTTTTCTAATTTTGGTTCTAGACATTACCACAATGAATTTTAAACAAAACAATTCCGATGCAGTTGAAGTTCAGATTTTCAGCTTTCATTTGAGGGTATCCACATTAAAATTGGATGAAGGGTTTAGGAGTTTCAGCTCCTTAACATGTGACACCCTGTTTTTAAAGGGACCAAAAGTAATTGGACAAATTAAATAATTGTAAATAAAATGTTCATTTCTAGTACTTGGTTGAAAACCCTTTGTTGGCAATGATTGCCTGAAGTCTTGAACTCATGGACATCACCAGATGCTGTGTTTCCTCCTTTTTGATGCTCTGCCAGGCCTTCACTGCGGTGGTTTTCAGTTGCTGTTTGTTTGTGGGCCTTTCTGTCTGAAGTTTAGTCTTTAACAAGTGAAATGCATGCTCAATTGGGTTGAGATCAGATGACTGACTTGGCCATTCAAGAATATTCCACTTCTTTGCTTTAATAAACTCCTGGGTTGCTTTGGCTTTATGTTTTGGGTCATTGTCCATCTGTAGTATGAAACAATGACCAATCAGTTTGGCTGCATTTGGCTGGATCTGAGCACACAGGATGGCTATGAATACATCAGAATTCATTCGGCTGCTTCTGTCCTGTGTCATATCATCAATAAACACTAGTGACCCAGTGCCACTGGCAGCCATGCATGCCCAAGCCATCACACTGTCTCCGCCGTGTATTACAGATGATGTGGTATGCTTTGGATCATGAGCTGTACCACACCTTCTACTTTTCTCTTTCCATCATTCTGGCAGAGGTTGATCTTGGTTTCATCTGTCCAAAGAATGTTCTTCCAGAACTGTGCTGGCTTTTTTAGATGATTTTTAGCAAAGTCCAGTCTAGCCTTTTTATTCTTGATGCTTATGAGTGGCTTGTACCATGCAGTGAACTCTCTGTATTTACTTTCATGCAGTCTTCTCTTTATGGTAGATTTGGATATTGATACGCCTACCTCCTGGAGAGTGTTGTTCACTTGGTTGGCTGTTGTGAAGGGGTTTCCCTTCACCATGGAGATTATTCTGCGATCATTCACCACTGTTGTCTTCCGTTGCCGCCCAGGTCTTTGTGCATTGATGAGTTCACCAGTGCTCTCTTTCTTTCTCAGGATGTACCAAACTGTAGATTTTGCCACTCCTAATATTGTAGCAATTTCTCGGAGGGGTTTTTTCTGTTTTTGCAGCTTAAGGATGGCTTGTTTCACCTGCATGGAGAGCTCCTTTGACCGCATGTTTACTTCACAGCAAAACCTTCCAAATGCAAGCACCACACCTCAAATCAACTCCAGGCCTTTTATCTACTTAATTGAGAATGACATAACGAAGGGATTGCCCACACCTGTCCATGAAATAGCCTTGGAGTCAACTGTCCAATTACTTTTGGTCCCTTTAAAAACAGGGTGGCACATTTTAAGGAGCTGAAACTCCTAAACCCTTCATCCAATTTTAATGTGGATACCATTAAATGAAAGCTGAAAATCTGAACTTCAACTGCATCTGAATTGTTTTGTTTAAAATTCATTGTGGTAATGTCTAGAACCAAAATTAGAAAAATGTTGTCTCTGTCCAAATATATATGGACCTAACTGTAGATCATAGAAAGTTGATCTGTGATCTGATGTCTTATTCCAAAGAAAACCACGTTTTTCTTATATATGTAAATGAGCTGTTAATATTTATAGATTGGATACAGATCTCCCTGAGAATTTGCCTCCACGGCTTATTTTAACCCCTTCACCACCATAGGTTTTTTTCAGTTTTTGTGTTTTCATTTGTTGATCCTCTTCTTCCCAGGGCCATAATGTTTTTATCATTCTGTCAATATGGCCATGTGAGGGCTTTTTTGTGCGGGGCGAGTTGTGCTTTTGAACGATACCATTGGTTTTACCATATTTTGTACTGGAAAACAGGAAAAAAATCCAAGTGTGGTGAAATTGCAGAAAAGTGCAATTCCACAATAGTTTTATGCATTATTTTTTTTACCATGTTCACTAAATGCTAAAAGTGACCATTATATTCTACAGGTCATTGCGATTTTGCACATACCAAACATGTATAGGTTCTTTCTTATTTAAGCAGTGAAAAATAAATCCAAAGTTTGTAAAAAAAAAAAAAAATGGCGCATTTCCTGAGATTGCATTTTTCAGGATCTGGGAGTGGGTGAGGGCTTATTTTTTGCGTGTCAAGCTGATGTTTTTATTGATATCCTTTTGGTGTAGATATGATGTTTTGATTGCCCGTTATTGCATTTTATTGCAATGTTGTAGTGACCAAAAAACATAACTCTGGTGTTTTAATTTTTTTCTCTATGTCTCAACAAAGGCCCGCACAGCCAAAAGTCAATATGTGCTCAGAAGAAAAAAAATACAATGGTATATGAAAACCTTCGGCACCAATGATGTAGAGGAAATGTTTTTATTTGCATCACAGAATAAATTTATTTAAATTTCAAGCAACCAAAAAGGAAAATATAACCAACGTAACATTTCGACTACTCACCTTTATCAAGGTTATCTGTGTTAAATGATAAATAACAAACAATTTATATACATAAAGAACGGTCACCTAAACAAAAATGATCCATTTAACATAGAGAATACGTTTGAGTTTACATACATAATGTTCATATGAAAAGTCGCCACATGTGAAATCATAGTTTGAAAAGACAGCATTCAAATTCAAGTGAAGATATTTCTGTACTATATAAGAATTATGCATATAATGGTATTGACAACAATAGAGCCAAAAGGTAATGTTCCTTGTGGAAACAGAGGCATGGTGGTTAAGCCCATAGGGAAAGCAAAGAAAATAGAGTAAAATGAATATAGATGAGATGAAGAATAAGTAAAACTTACAAGTCCTGATCTGTGATATCCATATGTTGCGTACAGGATACGTGGAGGCAGGCATTATACCTAATGGGCTTACAGAGAGTATGAAGTATTGTATTAGCTGTTGGCCAGTTCTGTACATCTGTTTTTTTTCTGTACATCTGTTTATTAATGTATTTGCAGAAATTATTTCATTAAGTGCATATGCAGGTTAACAGTTCACTGATGTGACTCACATGTTTTATCTTTTCCTTTTGTGCCAACAGGCGCCTTAGAGCTACAAAAGGTATTGAAAGGTATTGATTCCACGGTATTTCTTCATGTTTCTATTTAGTTTTTTCCTTTACTCTCCTTTCCCCAATCTTGACATTCGTTCCAAGGGATTTAGCTCTTATTATTAGCACCTTCAGTTGATTCTGATTAGCGTATATACTTTCCTGATATCAGCGCTCTATTCTGTCATCATGTATGCACACAGTTGGAACGCAAACTCACCTCTCATTCTCAGTTATAGCGAGCACGACACTTCCGGTATGTCACTTCCAGTCAGCAGGGGAACGCATATCAGACCTCCTTTTCGGACCCGGCGTCACTTCCGGTCACATGGACATTGCTCCTTCAATCCACTTCCTCATTTCACCTGGCGTTACTGCTCCCTCCTCCCCTCTCCAAACATATTTAATAAGGGACACTGCGATCATGAGCACACACCAGTGCATGTATGATGCCTGCCTCCACGTATCATGTGCACGTCATATGGATATCACAGATCAGGACTTGTAAGTTTTACTTATCCTTTCATCTCATTTATATTCATTATATTCTATTTTCTTTGCTTTCCCTATGGGCTTAACCACGATGCCTCTGTTTCCACAAGGAACATTACGTTTTGGCTCTATTTTTATAAATACCCATGCAGTATCGTTATATGCATAATTCTTATATAGTAAAGGAATATCTTCACTTGAATTTGAATGCTGTCTTTTGAAACTAAGATTTCACATGTGGCGACTTTTCATATGAGCATTATGTATGTAAACTCTAAACGTATTCTCTATGTTAAACGGATCATTTTTGTTTAGGTGACCGTTCTTTATGTATATGAATTGTTTGCTATTTCTTTATCATTTAACAAATATAACCTTGATAAATGGAAGTAGCCAAAACGTTACATTGGTTATATTTTCCTTTTTGGTCGCTTGAAATTTAAATAAATTTATCCTGTGATGCAAATAGAAACATTTCCTCTACATTATTGGTGCCGAAGGTTTTCATATACCATTGGATTTTTTTACTTCTGAGCACATATTGACTTTTGGCTGTGCGGGCCCTAATCAATATATAGATTTACTAATTTTTGGGCTTTTTTCGCTCTTAACTAGCTCCATCATGTCTCTAAATATGTTATCATTTAATCAAGCTGAAGCTGAGGCAATTCTATCTCAAGTGAATTTCCCAGGCCAATTTTTGCATACTCCGTCTGATATCATCAGATCTAGGGACTATGAGAAAATCTTAAAGAAAAAGACAGCATTTGGGTTACATTATGTGACACTTGCAGAATACCACAAAGTTCAGAGAATCCCCTGTGGCCTTCGAGTTCGTTTCAGGCCATCTATTTTTCAGGACAAGAAAGATTTCTGCTCCTAGTTTGAAGGAATTATTAATAAATGTTCCATGGACATAATGCTTTTGACTATTCAATACCAGTAGAAGGAAATTACTGATGTCGAACTTAAAATTTCAACAATCCAGCAACAAATGAAGAGCATCCCCTCCTCGGAGGATTTCAATTCTATGAAACAAAAAACGAAGAAATCTACAAGAATGTAAAAAGAACAAGTTTCTCCGTGATATGGAAGCCTACCAGAAAAACCAAGTCTACAATTGGCAAGAACCTCGTTTTTAACAGGATCGGAGATTCCCTCGTCGAGGATATTCACCAGCCACCTCGAGTTCAGATAGCAAAAGCTCCACCAGTACAACAACATTTCGAATGCAAACCAGATCAGAGGTACCATAGAACCTATCATTTATAATATTTCCTCATATCATTTATCTCCAGTGGAGTTCTCTGTACTGCAAAAAGGCCTATCCTTCTGTCCAACCCCCCAGTTTAATAACTTTATCTTGGATCAAGAATTACATAGTTTTTTCAGGACATTGAGATTGAAAGCGCACTTCTTTCACTTGGGAACACGACAGAAGGATAGTGAATCCACTATAACCAAAGATACCTCAGTTGACTAGCAATCTATACCTCATTTTTCCTTGAAACAATTGAAATTACCGTTATCCAGTTAATTCAATCCTCCACGTACATATCACCCTGTGGAAAAATATATCTCACTAATGCGAAAGGAAGTTGATACTTTATTGGGTAACATTAGAAGGGGTAATTTTAAAACACACGGAATTGCACAAGGGTGGAGGAAAGAGCCTTATCCGATCTTAAAAATAATAAAAATATAGTTATTAAGTCGGCGGATAAAGGGGGCTCAATTGTCATCATGAATAAGTCTAAATACATAGTTGAGATTTATTCCCAGTTAAATAATACAAATATTTACTTACCTTTTCCCATGATCCAGCTTGGGAAATCCAAAGGGAGATCCAGAGGGTCATTGAAAAATTTAAACGTCAGGGGGTCATTGATAAAAATTAAGTGAATTTTTACTCAACTTATATCCGATCACTCCGGTATTCTATACCCTCCCGAAAATTCACAAAAACGTACTAAACCCTCCTGGTTGTCCAATTGTGGCCTCCACCAGCTCACTCCTTTCTCCTCTGGCAATCACCCTTGAGAAAATTCTGACTCTCTTGATACAAGATATCTGTTATGATCTGCAACATGTACTAAGGAAAGATAGGGGAAAACTGTCCCTACAGTAAGACTAAGCTGAATCCCTACGATGTAGCGGGCTGCCTGTTACTAGCGAACAGACCCGCCTTAGTCCTCGGCTAGTCTGAACAAAGACCTATAGCATAAGGGGAGGGGTCCCTAAAAGAATTAAGGACAAACACTGAAGTCCAGCACAGCCAGGAGGGCGGAGCTGGAATATAAAGGCAGGTGGTCACGTGACTGCAAAACACAAGATGGAAAAAACAAACAGGAGGGTTCTAACAATATCCCTTCTTTTCTAAAAGATACATCCCATTTTCTTAAATGTCTAAAAGATATTTGATCGGTTCCTCCACAATGTCTCCTTATTACTTTAGATGTCAACAACCTAAAATGGGACACCTCCTAAACAGAGAAGTTGCTGCAGAACAGAAAAAGAAAAACTGTCAAAAAGGTACAAGAGGTCCCAGAAGGGCCAAGCCAACTGACAGAGATAGGCACAGAAGCACCTGGCTAGAAAAACAGTCAAACACTGAAGTCCAGCACAGCCAGGAGGGCGGAGCTGGAATATAATGGCAGTTGGTCACGAGACCGCGAAACACAAGATGGAAAAAACAAACAGTAGGGTTCTAACAGTACCCCCTCTTTTATGAGGATCCTCTGGATCCTTCAGGCCCAGGCCTATCCGGAAACCTCCTGTGGAAAGCTCTAACAAGCCTAGGAGCAGAGACATCATCCGCCCTTACCCAGGAGTTATCTTCGGGACCGAAACCCTTCCAGGAGACTAAATACTGTAATCTCCCTCTATGCCATCTAGAATTCAAGATGCGAGAAATTTCATATTTGCCGTCTTCCACCACAGGAGGAACTGTGACAGCGGAATCCCTATCTGATACATCAGCCTTTTTCAACAAGGAAACATGAAACAAAGGATTAATCTTCCAGGAAGTAGGAACATCCAACCTAACAGCAGACGGGTTAATGTAACGGGTCTGGGAGGCGGAACCTCTGAGCAACTATACAAGGGGGCGGTCCTTGTAAGGAAGCGGGTGGCTCCCAGGGAAGATGGGCAGGTAGTCACGGCAAGTGACAGGGACAGTCTCTGGGCAGAAGGGCAGGTAGTCACGGCAAGTGACAGGGACAGTCTCTGAGTAGAAGGACGGGTACTCACGGCAAGTGACAGGGACAGTCTCTGGGTAGAAGGACGGGTTCTCACGGCAAGTGACAGGGACAGTCTCTGGGTAGAAGGACGGGTTCTCACGGCAAGTGACAGGGACAGTCTCTGGGTAGAAGGACGGCAGGCAGGTGGTCACGGCAAGTGACGGCGGAGCCTCCAGGTAGGCTAGCAGACAGGTAGCAGGTGAGCGCTCCCAGGTGAGCAGGCAAGAGTCTCTGGACAGGCAGGTGGTCTCGGCAAGTGACGGCGGAGCCTCCAGGTAGGCTAGCAGACAGGTAGCAGGTGAGCGCTCCCAGGTGAGCAGGCAAGAGTCTCTGGGCAGGCAGGTGGTCACGGCAAGTGACGGCGGAGCCTCCAGGTAGGCTAGCAGACAGGTAGCAGGCGAGCGCTCCCAGGTGAGCGGGCAGGCTGGTCCATAGACAGACTGACAGGTGTCAGAAGGCAGACCGTCGGACCGCAGGCTTGCAAGCAGGTAAACGGATATCAGGCAGGTATCAAGCAGGAATCAGGCAGGTGACTGGCAGGTAACTGGTAACGGGACCTGAGGGCTGAAGCAGAGTGAAGGCTTTGCAACAACATTGCTCGGGCACCTCCATTTTGGAGGAGGTGCCTTATATATGGTGAGGTCCTCCGGCCATTGGCCGGGGACTCCTTAGGACGGCGCGCGCGGCCCCTTTAAGAGAGGGGGAGCGCGCGCGCGCCCTAAGCACAGTGGCCGGGAAGCAGTGCGCGCTGCCAGCAGAGCGGGAGGAGGACGCCGGGCACGGAGTGGAGAGGTGAGGGGAACAGCGTCCCTGCCTAGCAGGAGCCAGGGACGCCGACGCTACAGTACCCCCCCTTTAGGCCCCCCCTTTTTTAGGCCAGACAGAAATTTATCAAGGATGAGAGGGGCATGGATGTTCTCCCGTGGCTCCCACGTTCTCTCCTCAGGACCAAACCCCTTCCAATCTACCAGAAAAAAGGTTTTTCCTCTTACCCTTTTGGTGGCCAGAATGTTCTCTACCTCAAACTCGTTTTCAGCGGAAACCGGAGCAGGAGGCGTACCTGTAGATGTGGAAAAAGAGTTAAGTACCACGGGTTTGAGGAGAGATACATGGAAGGAGTTAGGGATCCGCAAGTTGGCTGGGAGTTTCAATTTATAGGCCACTGGGTTGATTTGTTTGATAACTTCTAGTGGGCCGATGAACCAAGGCCCTAACTTGTAGGAAGGAATCTTGAGCCGGACATACTTGGACGAGAGCCAGACTTTATCTCCAGGACGGAATTGTGGAGGATCCAGGCATTTTTTGTCAGCGTGTTTTTTCATCCGCTCGGACGACTGAAGGAGTGCGGATCGGGTACTCTCCCAAATGGAGGAAAATTTGCTAACGAGAGATTCCGCAGCCGGATTGTCCACTGAGGTGGAGACGGGAAATGGGATCCGAGGATGCTGACCGAAGACTACAAAAAACGGGGATTTGGAGGAACATGTCGCTCTCGTGATTATTGTAAGAGAATTCGGCCCATGGCAGGAGATCCACCCAGTCTGAATGGTGGGCATTAACGAAGTGCCGGAGGTAACTGGTCAGGATCTGATTGATCCGCTCCACTTGACCATTGGACTGTGGATGGTATGCGGAGGAGAAGTCCAGGGTGACGTCTAGCAGCTTACATGTGGCTCTCCAGAAGCGTGAGGTGAACTGAACCCCACGATCTGACACGATGTGGAGGGGCAGGCCATGGAGACGGAAGATGTGGCGGATAAAGTCTTTAGCCAGCTAGGGTGCAGACGGGAGGCCTGGCAGGGGAATGAAATGAGCCATTTTGGAAAAGCGGTCAGCGACCACCCAAATGACCGTACAACCGGCAGAGACAGGGAGATCTGTTATGAAGTCCATAGCTATATGCTGCCAGGGGGCAGCAGGTACTGGAAGAGGAAGGAGGCGACCGGCTGGCAGGTGTCTCGGAACCTTGTTGCGGGCACAGGACACACAGGTAGAAACAAAGTCTATTACGTCCTTGTGCAGGGTAGGCCACCAGTAGTGCCGGGTGATAAGCTGGAGGGTCTTTTTCTGACCGGCATGGCCAGCAAGCTTAGACGAGTGACCCCAGTGTAGGATCTTCTCCCGATCAGGTACCGTTACGAACGTCTTACCTGGAGGGAGGGAATTTAGACTCACGGGGGCCACCTGCATTACTCTGGCGGGATCGATGATGTGTTTAGGTTCCTCCTCAAGATCAGACACCAGGAAGGATCGGGACAAGGCGTCAGCTTTGATGTTTTTGTCAGCCGGGCGAAAATGAAGAACAAAATCAAAGCGAGCAAAAAACAAGGACCACCGGGCTTGGCGCGGGTTAAGTCTCTGGGCACTCAGGAGGTAAGCCAAGTTCTTGTGGTCCGTGTAAATTATTACCGGGTGAAGAGCCCCCTCGAGCAGGTAACGCCACTCCTCCAATGCCAGCTTAATGGCCAATAACTCTCGGTCTCCTATAGAATAGTTGCGCTCGGAAGAGGAGAAGAGTTTGGAGAAGAAGCCGCAAGTTACCATTCTCCCGGAAGACGATTTTTGGGTAAGTACCGCTCCGGCTCCAGAGGAGGAGGCGTCAACTTCCAGGAAGAATTGCTTGTTGCCGTCCGAGCGATGCAGCACCGGGGCGGAAGAGAAAGCCTGTTTTAAGGAAAGAAAGGCTTCCTCAGCTTCGGGCGGCCATTCTCTGGGATTAGTGCCCTTACGGGTGAGCGCAGAGATTGGGGCAGTCCGGGAAGAGAAGTGCGGTATGAAGAGGCGGTAGTAGTTGGCGAAGCCCAGGAACCGCTGAATAGCCTTCAACCCCTCTGGTCGAGGCCACTTCTCGATGGCAGACAGTTTCTCAGGATCCATTCGTTGGCCGGTCTGAGAAATTATGTAGCCCAAAAACGGAAGCGAGGTCTGCTCAAAGAGGCACTTCTCATATTTAGCATAGAGGTGGTTCTGCCTGAGCCTGAGCAGAACCTGACGAACATCCCTCCGGTGTGTGGGGAGATCCGGAGAGAAGACCAAGATGTCGTCCAGGTACACCATTACGCAGGAGAAGAGAAGGTCCCGAAAGATGTCACTGACCAACTCTTGAAAGACGGCGGGAGCGTTACAGAGACCGAAGGGCATTACCAGGTATTCATAGTGGCCGTCCCGGGTGTTGAATGCCGTCTTCCATTCATCCCCCTGACGGATACGGACCAGGTTATACGCCCCACGGAGGTCCAGCTTGGTGAAGATTCTAGCCCCCCTCAGACGGTCAAATAATTCTGGAATGAGCGGAAGGGGGTATTTATTCTTCACCGTGATCTGGTTAAGGCCTCTATAGTCTGTACAGGGACGGAGTGAGCCATCCTTCTTTTTGACGAAGAAGAAGCCTGCTCCCGCAGGGGAAGTAGATTTCCGGGTGAATCCCTGGGCCAGATTCTCCTCAATATATTCTGACATGGATCGGGTCTCAGCAGCGGACAAAGGGTAAATGCGCCCATGGGGAGGAGTAGCGCCGGGCATCAGGTCGATTGGGCAGTCGTATGGTCTATGAGGGGGTAATGTCTCTGCCTCCTTTTTATTAAAGACGTCCGCATACGACCAATAAGGAGCCGGAAGACCAGGTAGATTGGCTGGAGTAGGAGAAGGACGGACAGGATGGACGGGAACTAAACAAGTCTTATGGCAGTCCTGTCCCCAGCGAAGGACTTCTCCGGTCTGCCAATCAAGCACGGGTGCATGTCTCTGAAGCCAAGGTAGGCCTAGTAAGAGAGCGTGAGAGAGTCCAGGCAGAACATGAAAGAAGATGCTCTCAGAGTGCAGCATTCCCACCTGCAGGGTTATGGATTCGGTGATGAGTTGGATGGGATGTGGTAAGAGGCCCCCATCCACGGCAGCGACAGATAAGGGTACAGCTAGAGGTTTGGTGGGAATGCGGTATTTCTCTACCAGAGACTGAGAAATGAGACTTCCGGCAGCTCCAGAGTCAAGTTGGGCTAGTTCAAAATAACGGTTCTCCCCGCAGATGATAGAGACCGACAGCAACAGAGATGGAGAGGGTTTACTCTTGTCTAGGACGACCTCTCTGAGCGATCCTAGACACAGGCGTTTCCCGACCTCTCCGGGCAGGAACGGATCCGGTGCTCCTTACTGCCACAGTAGAAGCAGCTCCCCTCGGCACGGCGTAGCTCTTGACGGGTTTTGACCATCTTGGTCTGGTCGACCTGCATAGGCTCGGGTGAGTGCGCCTGGGGAGTAGCGGGAGAAGTGACAGGTTTCTGAAAGGTAGAGGCTAGACGTGGAAACCTCCTCTCACGGGTGACCTCTTTGGCGCGTTCCTGGAACCGGATGTCAATCCGGGTGGCAAGAGTTATTAAATCGTCGAGAGTGGTAGGTATGTCCCGACCGGCGAGTTCATCTTTAATACGGCTGGACAGACCCTCCCAAAAGACAGACACCAGGGCGTCGTTATCCCAGGCCAGCTCCGAAGCAAGGGTACGGAACCGTATGGCATATTGGCCCACGGTGAGATTTCCTTGATGGAGGCGTAGCAGAGATGATGCGGATGAGGTCTTCCATCCGGGTTCGTCGAAGACTTTCCGGAAAGCCGTGAGAAAGGCTGGCAGGTTGGACACCAGGGGGTCTCCTCTCTCCCATAGAGGATTTAGCCAAGCCAGTGCCTCCCCCATGAGATGGGACATGATGAAGGCTACTTTGGCCCGGTCGGAGATAAACTGGTGGGACAGGAGTTCAAAGTGCAGGGTGCACTGGTTTATGAAGCCCCGAGCTTGAGTGGGGTCGCCTCCGAAGCGTGGAGGTGCAGAAAGCCGGGGTCCGGGGCAGGAAGCCATGGTATTGGTGGGCAGCGGCGCTGCCGGGCTGCGAGTCATGACACTAGCGGTGGTTGCTGGTGGAGCAGTCAGAGTGTCCAGGCGAGAGTTGACATTCCGCAGATGACTCAGGATGGACTCCTGTTAGGACCTCTGATGGGACAGTTCATGACATAGGTCCGAGAGCGAGGGAGCTTGGGTGCCACCGGGTTCCATGGGCCGGAGCAAACTGTAACGGGTCTGGGAGGCGGAACCTCTGTGGAACTATGCAAGGGGGCGGTCCTTGTAAGGAAGCGGGTGGCTCCCAGGGAAGACGGGCAGGTAGTCACGGCAAGTGACAGGGACAGTCTCTGGGTAGAAGGGCAGGTAGTCACGGCAAGTGACAGGGACAGTCTCTGAGTAGAAGGACGGGTACTCACGGCAAGTGACAGGGACAGTCTCTGGGTAGAAGGACGGGTTCTCACGGCAAGTGACAGGGACAGTCTCTGGGTAGAAGGACGGGTTCTCATGGCAAGTGACAGGGACAGTCTCTGGGTAGAAGGACGGCAGGCAGGTGGTCACGGCAAGTGACGGCGAAGCGTCCAGGTAGGCTAGCAGACAGGTAGCAGGTGAGTGCTCCCAGGTGAGCAGGCAAGAGTCTCTGGACAGGCAGGTGGTCTCGGCAAGTGACGGTGGAGCCTCCAGGTAGGCTAGCAGACAGGTAGCAGGTGAGCGCTCCCAGGTGAGCAGGCAAGAGTCTCTGGGCAGGCAGGTGGTCACAGCAAGTGACGGCGGAGCCTCCAGGTAGGCTAGCAGACAGGTAGCAGGCGAGCGCTCCCAGGTGAGCGGGCAGGCTGGTCCATAGACAGACTGACAGGTGTCGGAAGGCAGACCGTCGGACCGCAGGCTTGCAAGCAGGTAAACGGATATCAGGTAGGTATCAAGCAGGAATCAGGCAGGTGACTGACAGGTAACTGGTAACGGGACCTGAGGGCTGAAGCAGAGTGAAGGCTTTGCAACAACATTGCTCGGGCACCTCCATTTTGGAGGAGGTGCCTTATATATGGTGAGGTCCTCCGGCCATTGGCCGGGGACTCCTTAGGACGGCGCGCGCGGCCCCTTTAAGAGAGGGGGAGCGCGCACGCGCCCTAAGCACGGTGGCCGGGAAGCAGCGCGCGCTGCCAGCAGAGCGGGAGGAGGAGCCGGGCACGGAGTGGAGTGGAGAGGTGAGGGGAACAGCGTCCCTGCCTAGCAGGAGGCAGGGACGCCGACGCTACAGTTAACAACCTGAAGAACTTTAAATGGACCCACAAACTTAGGACCCAGTTTTTTAGAGGGAATCCTCAACCGCAGGTTCTTTGAGGACAACCAAACCATGTCACCCACAGTAAACAAAACCTCCTTACGTTTCCTGTCAAAATACTTGGACTTCTTGTTAGCTTCTTGAAGGTTACAACGTACATTAGTCCAAACTCTCTCCAAATCACCGGAAAAATTCTCCTCCTCTGGCACCGCCGACCCCAATTTGGAAAACGAACCAAAAGACTGATATCTCCCAGTACAGCAAAAAAAAGGAGAACACCCAGCAGTGGAGGATGTATGATAGTTAAGAGCAAATTCTGCAAGAGGCAGAAACTCAGACCACGCCTCTTGATTGTCTGCCACAAAACAACGCAGAAACTGTTCAACATCCTGGTTCTTTCTTTCAGTCTGTCCATTAGACTCAGGATGATACCCAGACGAAAATGACAAATGGACTCCCAACCTGTCACAAAAAGCACACCAAAAGCGAGCCACAAACTGAGGTCCTCTATCAGAAACAATATCCGTGGGAATGCCTTGGCGCAGGGCAACTTAATGAATGGAACCAAATGACACATCTTACTAAAACGTTCCACGACCACCCAGATGACAGTAAAATCCTCGGACACAGGAAGATCAGTAATAAAATCCATTGTGAGATGCGTCCAAGGTGCGCTAGGAACCTCCAGAGGGCAAAGCAACCATGCAGCAGGAGTATGTGAAGCCTTTATCCCAGAACACACAGTACACTGACGCACCCACTTGATGACTTCCTTCTGCCATCCAGGCCACCAAAAACTGCGACTGATAAGTCTCTTAGTCTCCAAAATTCCTGGATGACCTGCCAACCGAGACTCATGACACTCCACAAACAAATATCTCCTAAAAGTTCTAAGCATGAACAACCTCCCATGGGGAGTGTTAGATGGGCCTGATCTTGAGCTTTCAGAATCCATTCTCCAACTCGGAGTCCAACAGCTCCTTTCTGTAAAATGCTCTCCTCCTCCTCGGCACCGACCGTAGGAGAAAAATTAAACCGAGAAAAAAAAAGTGCCCATCTAGCTTGAGGGGCATTTAAGCGCTTGGCAGCATCCAGATAGATCAAATTCTTATGATCTGTGAACACCTGAATAGGAAATCTAGAGCCTTCCAAAAAATGACGCCAATGTTCAAACGCGAGTTTAATAGCCAGCAACTCTCGATTTCCAACATCTTAATTCAGCTTGGTTTCCGAAAAATTTTTCGAAAAGAAGGTACAAGGATGTACTCCATCCATGTTCTCCTGAGACAAAACTGCACCAGCCCCCACCGATGAAGCATCGACCTCGACCAAAAAAGGCTTGGTCTCATCAGGCTGCATAAGGATAGGGGCTGAACTGAACCTCTCTTTGAGATACTTAAACGCTTCAATGGCCTCAGTAGTCCATTAGGCAGTATTCGCACCTTTCCTGGTGAGATCGGTTAGAGGCTTAACAATTACAGAAAAATTCTTACTGAATTTCCTGTAATAATTGGCAAAACCCAAAAATCTCTTTATAGATTTCACACTAATAGGCTTAGGTCATTCCTGCACAGCCTGAACCTTCACTGGGTCCATCTCAAATCCCTCGCTGGAGACAATGTAGCCCAAAAAACTAATTTTCTGCACAGCAAACTCACATTTCTCTAGCTTAGCAAAGAGTGAATTATCACTCAATAACTGCAAAACTTCACGTACACTCTGCCAATGGAACTTTAGATCTGGTGAATAAATCAAAATGTCATCCAAATACACAACCACATTCTTACCAATCAAAGGTCTCAAGATGTCATTAATAAGGTTCTGAAAAAATGCAGGTGCATTGGTAAGACCAAAAGGCATCACCAGATTCTCAAAATGACCTACCGGAGTGTTAAAAGCGGTTTTCCATTCATCACCCTCCTTCACTCGTAACAAATTGTATGCCCCCCGGAGATCAATTTTAGAGAACCACTTGGCCCCCACCAACTGGTGAAACAAGTCAGGAATTAACGGCAATGGGTAGGAATTGCGTACGGTAATCTTATTAATGTCACGAAAATCCAGACACGGACGTAAACTCCTGTCCTTTTTTTTAACAAAGAAAAATCCAACTGCCACAGGGGACTTAGAAGGTCTAATGTGACCAGCAGCCAGGCTAGTCTGTATGTACTCCTCCAAGGCCTTTCTTTCAGGGATAGTCAGATTAAACAAGCGACTCTTGGGAAGAGTAGCTCCCGAAACAAACTCAATGGCGCAATCATAATCCCTATGAGGAGGTAAAACTTGCGACTCCTCCTCTTAAAAAACCCTCCAAAAATCTTGAATAGGTACCGGTAATTCCCCTTTTTCCACAGCTGCAATGCGACCATTACAACATTTATCATAGCACTTCAGATTCCAAGACTTAATCACATTAGTAGACCAGTCCAGTAAAGGATTGTGCAGTTTTAACCAAGGCAAACCTAGAACGACCGGAGAAGGTAAATTATCTAATACAACCAAGTCCAAAATTTCTTGGTGAAGTCCATTGATAGTGAGGGGAAATGCAGCAACCTTGTGAGTAATACATTTCAAGGGAATGTTATCAATTGCAATCACAGAAATAGGTGATGACAAAGGCTTGGATCTCAATTTAAGTTTTTCCAAAAACCCTTTATCAATCACATTAAGTGTTGAACCACAATCCACAAATACTTGAAATTCAATCAAATTTTCCTGCAAAGTTGTACTCCCTGAAAGAAATACTCCTGCAGAGCATAAACAAGCTATATGGGCGTACCTGACCTTTTTTTTTTTTTTTTTACTTAAACGAAGCTCACAATTCTTAATCAAATGGTCAGCTTTGCCACAATAAAGACACAATCCCTCGGTGAACCTCCGGTCTCTTTCCTGAGAGGAGAGGGACTTCGCCCCAACCTCCTTCGGTTCTCGGCCGTCAGAGCAGATTTTCTGGGAACTAGGCATTACAGGAGTCTTTACCTCATTCTGCCTAAATATCAGCCTCCTATCCTCATGAACAGCTAATTGCATGGCATCCTGCAGAGTCTCAGGAGAGGGGAATGCAGTTAGCAAATCCTTAACCCTTTCACTCAGATCAGCAAGAAATAGACATTTCAGAACAGGATCATTCCATTTGACTTCTGAAGCCAATCTTCTAAAGTGTGTGCAATAATTTTCAACATCACCTGACCCCTGATTCAAACGCCTGAGTTCTGCCTCAGCAGATGAGATTCAATCAGGATCGTCATATAATAGACCCATAGCCAAAAAAATTCTTCTACAGATCTTAAGCATGGATCATTAGGTTGGAGAGCAAAGGCCCACGCCTGTGGTTCTTTGCACAAAAGTGACATAAAACCAATGCGCTGTGATTCATTCCCAGAGGACCTTGGTCTCAAATGAAAATATAACAAACAAGCAATTTTAAAGGAAAAAAAATCATGCTGTTTACCATAAAAAACATCAGGCAGTCCTACCTTGGGTTCCACAAAATGCGTTCCGGAACATCTACTCTCGTGTTGCTGGAGCTCGGACACCTCCAGAACCAATCCCTGCAAGCGTTGAGCCAAATCCTGGACTGATCCCCGAATTTCTTTCCTTTTAGTTTTTTGGGCTGTACCTATTGTTATGATCTTATGATCTGCAACATGTACTAAGGAAAGATAGAGGAAAACTGTCCTTACAGTAAGACTAAGCTGAATCCCTACGATGTAGCGGGCTGCCTGTTCCTAGCGAACAGACCCGCCTTAGTCCTCGGCTAGTCTGAACGAAGACCTATAGGACAAACACTGAAGTCCAGCACAGCCAGGAGGGCGGAGCTGGAATATAAAGGCAGGTGGTCACGTGACTGCAAAACACAAGATGGAAAAAACAAACAGGAGGGTTCTAACAATATCCCTTCTTTTCTAAAAGATACATCCCATTTTCTTAAATGTCTAAAAGATATTTGATCGGTTCCTCCACAATGTCTCCTTATTACTTTAGATGTCAACAACCTATACACTAGCATTAATCATGATCAAGGCATCAACAATTTTTAGGAGGTACCACTTTTTCCCAACTCCAATGAGATTTTTGCTTGTCGCTGCTTACTCTAATTCTGACAAAAAAAAATATTTTTGAGGGCCTATATTACAATAAAAAAACTTGCACAGCACTGGCCTCAAATGTTGCGCCTCCATACACTAACATCTTTATGGCCAACTTTGAGTCCACTTATATATCCACTTATATATATGACAATCCGATCTTCCAGAGACATGGGATATCATGGAAAATATATATCAATGATGTCTTCCTCATCTGAAATGGCGACGAAATATCACTTACTTCATTCGTCCAGGAAATAAACAACTGTACATCCAACATCACATTTACAATGCATTGTGATAAATCTAAGATCAACTTTCTGGGTACTAATGTCATTCTAGATGATAAGGGTTCCCTCTCCACTGATTTATATGTCAAACCGACTGACCGAAATAGTTTCTTGCATTATACCAGTAGTCACCCAAAGCACATCAAAAAGGCCTTACCATATTCCCAATTATGTCATATTGGATGAACAGTCAGTGATGAGACTACACGTAACATTAGACTAAATTAAATAAAAACTAAATTTAGGGAGAGAGGTTATCCAGATAATCTTCTTAAATATCCTTTACCTGTTCGTATTGACCAGGAAAAAGTTCCTAGAGTTGCTTTTGTAAATACTCACCATCCTTATATGTTTTTATTTCACCAAGTGATCACAAAACATTGGCCAATACTACATAACTCTTATCTCGAATTTTCAACACCTCCTCTCATTTGTCAAAAAAGACTAAGGAACCTTAAGAATTGGTTGGTAAGGGCTGATATTGGTTCACGTTCCAAGGTTGATCAGCAAACTTTTTTGGCAACTCTTAAAAAAGGCACTTTTCCCTGTCTCCATTGCCCACAATGTTCTAACATTACCAAAGGAGAATAGTTTACACACCCTAGATCAGGACGGAGATTTTGTATCAATGGTTTCTACACTTGTGACTCTTCTTTTGTGGTCTACTTGGTCAAGTGTCCGTGCGGCCTCGGATATGTTGGGGAGACGACCCAGCAAATCCGAAACCGCATTTCACAACATAAATCTACTATTAGACGTCGGAAAACACTATTGCCAATTCCTTCACATTTTATCTCGGTCGGACACAGTGTTTCTCAACTTCGCTTCCAAGTGTTAAAATCAATACCAATACCAAGACAGGGTGGTAATTGTGTTTTGAGATTAAAAGAAAGGGAATCTTTCTGGATTTTCAAATTGAACACATTGGACCCTAATAGGCTTAACAGAGAGTATGAAGTATTGTATTAACTGTTGGCCAGTTCTTGGTCTTCTACTTTTTTTTCTGTACATCTTTTTTTTTCCTGTACATCTGTTTATTAATGTATTTGCAGAATTTATTTCATTAAGTGCATATGCAGGTTAACAGTTCACTGATGTGACTCACATGTTTTATCTTTTCCCCTTGTGCCTACAGGTGCCTTAGAGCTACAAAAGGTATTGATTCCTCAGTATTTCTTCATGTTTCTATTTAGTTTTTTCCTTTTCTCTCCTTTCCCCAATCTTGACATTCGTTCCAAGGCTTTTAGCTCTTATTATTAGCACTTTCAGTTGATTCTGACTAGCGTATATACTTTCCCGATATCAACGCTCTATTCTGTCATTGCGCATGTGCACAGTTGGAACACAAACTCACCTCTCATTCTCAGTTATAGCAGGCACTTCACTTCCGCTCGGCGGTGAAATCTATCTGTAAGATGGAAGTTGAAGCACTGTAGAGGACAACTGCAGTTGCAAATGAATATGTAATGAGACTAAGGTCACTTCATCTGATGTATATGTCCAAGCTCCAGCACCTCCTCTGATGTATATGTTCTTGCTCCAGTGGCTCCTCTGATGTATATGTCCCAGCTCTAGTGTCTCCTCTGATGTGTGTGCCCCAGCGTCTTCTGTGCTGTAGATGCCCCTGCATCTCCTGTGATGTATATTCCCCAGGCCCAGGGTCTCCTGTAATGTATTTATTTCAGCATCTCCTGTGATGTATATGCCCCAGCATCTCCTATGTGATGTATATGTGGCAGACCCAGCATCTCTTATGGGATGTACATAGAGCAGTCTCAGTGTCTCCTTTGTGATGTAAATAGAGCAGTCTCAGTGTCTCCTACATTGGGTACATAGAGCAGTATTGGTGTATCCTATGTGATGTATACAGCAGTGTCAGAATTACCTATGTGATGTATATACAGCAATCTCAGTGTCTCATATGGGATGTGTATATATAGCAGTCTCAGTGTCTCCTATGTTATGTGCATATATAGCAGCCTAGGTGTCTCCAATGCGATGTATCTACTACAGATGTATCGACTGCTTGAGTTCTATAAATGTAACGAGAGCAGTGACGAATTTCCCACTGTAAGGAGACATGTAGTGTAATATACATCTGTGTTCTGTACTTACTGCTGTGAGTTCTTTTAAAACTTCATCACAAATATTTTACTACGCTCCAGACTGACATAAACATAGAAAAGCAGTTACGAATAGGAATGGGGCGAATGGGCGAACTTGAACGGTAAAGTACCCGGTCCGTACCGTACACATAGTGTCTGTGCACGGACCACGAACACGGACTTCTCCAGGACGTTCGTGTTACTATTCTCGGTTCATAAGTTGTGGATGCAAGAAAGTGCCAATGATTCTGTGCTTCTCCGGGTCAAAGAAGGGAAGCAATACCCAGTGCTTGGTTAAGAGTCCATTTATTTATAAGCTAAAATCAGACGCATTTTGTGAACATCCTGTCCACTTCATCAATGCATAATGATGCACACAAGCTATGCACTGATGAAGTGGACAGGACGTCCACGAAACGTGTCTGATTTTAGCTTATAAATAAATGGACTCTTAACCAAGCACTGGGTATTGCATCCCTTCTTTGACCCGGAGGAGCCCGGAATAATTGGCACTTTGTGGCATCCACAACTTATGGTTCTCAGACCCTTGAGGTTTGGTGTCTCCTGCAGCACTCCACTATACCATCATATGAGTTGTGCATTTCACAACTCACCAAGGTGAGCATCCTTTTTCCTTTATACCACTACTTGTCTGGGTAACAGTGCTATTGGCACCCCCTCTCCATCTTATTGCAGAATACTATTCTGCTTTGGCATCCCAAACAAAGCTTGCTGAAAGACTGCAGTGCAGCCAATCAACAACCTTTTCCGGTGTGAGCACTTCCGGCTCAATCACAGTCATGACAAATATTGGCATGGCTGTGATTAGCCATGGCTGTGATTAGCCTGTGCAGTATGTAATACTGCTGAGAACAATAGTGTCACACTTTTACTCCAATTAAGGACTGACAATAAAACATTCAAAATCGATGAGAAATTGGAGTTTACAGGAAAACAAATGTTAAGAAACATTCTGTCCTGTATAATAACTTGTATATAAGGCAAAATTTAAAAAGGGTCTAAAAAAAATAATTTAAGTAAACCAAAATGGAATTTTTTACTTATTGGAAATTGGAAATTTCAGTGTAATATATGAAGGAAGCAAGAACTGCCAAAAATTAGATGTAAGAGGGACTCAGATATTTCCTGTGTTAGACATAAGGGAGGGCCTCATACACATTGTGTTCAAATTGTCATGTAGTGGTACTCCTACACTCATAAAGGCTTTGCACAAAATGAAAAGCCAGGAAAAAATTATAAGTAGGGTCACCCAGTGGTAATGAGCGAATATGTTCGAAAAACAATCGCAAATTTTAAATTTGGCAAAAATATGGCACATTCGGATTCGTAATCAAAAACCTGAAAATTTTTTCTTAAAATCTGCAACAATCTGTAAAATTCTGGGAAAAAGTGCGGGAAATTATTGCGTTGCAACTAAAGTATTTTTAACACTTTGGCTAGCATACTGGTGGTGTATGATGAGCAGGGGATGTGTTTGATGAGGGGAGGGGCTGGGGAGAGCTGAAAGGAACTGAGAGCAGTGCCATGCATGTAATCTTTTCTTTTTATTCCCTTAACTTTATGTGTGCAAATCACAGCTGGCCAATCAGGGCGCAGGAAGCATCCACTCTGTCCAAACACAAGGGCTTGTGCTTTTGGCTGCTGAAATCACATGTCCTCTCTATATAAAGAGTGGACATGTTGTGTCAGCGCCATTTTCTGATTATAACAGGTTACAGACGCTGCTGCTGGATGCTGCTCCTGCATACTGAGAGATTTTAGCTAGCTAGATAGGAGCTTGCTTCTAAGTCAAATAGTTTAGATAGCTTGAGTCTTGTGTATCTGTGAAATCGATCTTCCAGTAGATTTTTTTTTTCTTGTGCCATTACTGAGGACCACACAAAGACAGCAGGGCCCATGTCATAGATCTCTGTTGTGCACTGTTTCTATTGTGCTCCATGCACGAGTACACCTTAAAAAAATCTATTTTTTTCACTTGTTAATGTGATACAGCAAGCCCTACTAGCCCACCGTGTCATTTTGTGGCGTTGAAATTCACCTGTGTGCACACTGAGTAAACAAACCTTTTTTTTCTGTGGCTAGCAAGAGTAAAAAAATATTTTTTTTCTGTAACAAACGTGATTCAGCTGGCTAGATCTGAGTTTGAAATTGTTTGGAGCATATTATACAAGCCTCAGCAACACTGAAAATTTTTTTCTTCAGCTACCAACGTGATACAGTATGGGACATCTCAGGGTGCCAAGGGAGGGTGGATTACTGTGATCGAGGGGTCTGGTGAGGTGTACCAGACAAACTGTTAGTGAAGGTGCAAGAGCAGAGGAAAAAATGGAGAAGGAAGAGGTGATGGGCGAGCAACTGTCAGGAGATGAAGAGGATAATCATCCCCTCTCTGTTGTTTATGGTTGGGTGCATGGGACTGAGGAAACAAGCATCGGTGTTACCCAGCCACCAACACAGTATGGGCTTTGACCTCACGGAAGAGTCCATCATATGAGTGCCTTCTTGCTGCACTATCTGCAACATGATCCTCGTATAGTTATGATTCGAAATAGTGCTGACTACTGGGTTGCCACTCTGTTAGATTCAGGTTATAAGAGTAAATTTTTCCAGATGCTTCCCGCCTTGGAAAGGGATCCGCGAATGCTGGTGTCATGCACAGTGTAGGTAAGACAAAGTGTAACACAAAGGGATGAGGGGAAGGGAGCCCAGACACTAAGGAAAGAAAGGGTGGAGATCTCCTAGATTAATCTGATATCATACTGTCTTCCCTACCGTCCCTATATTGGTTTCTCACCAATCGCCAATCAGAAACCTAAAACCCTGTATCTCACTAGAGCTAGGCCCTGGCTAGGGAAGGGGGGATGAGTGCTAGTCAGTCCCCACTGACAACTAAAGACAGCAAGGGGAGACAGACACGGAGAAAGTAGCTTAGCTTGAGCTGACTTCAGAGAGATTACACAAATGGCCTCTTAGCACCAAAGAGAAATTAAGCAGACAGCAACAGTTCCCGGCCTTCACAAGGGGTCATGTGAATATCACCGGCACCTCTCTATAGCAAAAAGGAAGTATTTAAACACCCAGGCCTGGGTGTCAATTAGCCGGAGGGAGCTAGCCGCTGGGTCCTAGTGTAAGACAGATCTAGGAAGGTGTCTGTAATGACAAACGTAGAGATCTCCTACAATCAACTGAAGGGCGATTGTCACATTTGACACACCCGTGACAGTACCCCCTCCTCTACAAGTGGCCTCTGGACACTCAGGACCAGGTTTCTCAGGATAAGAGGGAAATGAATGAGCCAATCTGGGAGGTCCCAGCTTCAAAGAAGGGACTTTCAACTTGATAGTCCTGGTAGACAACCACACAAAGTCACTCACATTCAGGTCTGGACCTGGCAAGCATTTTCTGTCAGCCATACGTTTATACCTGTCTACCATGATCTTTAAATTACTCAGAACCCCCCGCCACACTGAGGAGAGCGACGAAGCAAAACGTTCATCCTCAGGAACTCCCGAAGCTCCTCCCCCACTAAAGGTGACAAACTGTGGGTGGTAATTGCATGCACCAAAGAACGGTGACCTGCCAGTGGTTTCTTGACGAAGATTATTAATGGCAAATTCTGCCAGCAGTAAGTAGAATGCCCCATCCTCCTGATTTTCGGAGATGAAACACCTGAGGTAGGTCTTCAAATTCAGATTGACACGCTCTGTCTGACCATTTGACTGAGGGTGGAAGGAAGAGGAAAAGGACAGCTGCACCCCCAGTCGAGAACAGAATGCTTTCCAGAACTTGGAAACAAACTGGGTCCCCCAATCTGACACCACATAGGAGGGAACCCCGTGAAGCTTCACAATCTCATTTATAAACACCTGAGCAAGTGTCTTGGCATTTGGAAGTGCAGGTAATGCGACAAAGTGAACCATTTTACTGAACCTATCTACAATCATCAAAACCACCGTTTTGCATGCAGAAACTGGTAGGTCAGTAATAAAATCCATGGACAAGTGTGTCTATGGCCTACTATGGATAAGTAGCAGAAGAAGAGTACGAGACGGATGGTTATGCAAAACCTTAGAATGCCCGCAAATACTACAAGCAGATACGTGTTCAATTGCATCCCGATGCAAGCCCGGTCACCAAATGTCGCAGAGTGCATCTTCTTACAGTCACCGCTGTACTTACGAGAGCTTCAATCAGCAAGATATCTTGAGTAAACAGTATTTACTTCATACTGGATAAACATGAGATACAATTCAGTGTCACACAGTCCGTGTACTGCTGACATAACACATTCAGGAAAGAAAGAAAAAAACACAGGAAGTATAAACAACCAACAATTGAGAGCTTTCCTCCCCACCATTACAGCAAGCAAATAACTTTACACACTATCGCCATCTGTTGTCTGGTTAGTATAAAGTCCTCCTTTCACTTATAATAAGTCCTAATCTGTTGCATATGCCAACACCCTTTCTCAACAGTAAGGACTTATTCAATCAAACCCAACTTTTTTTTAATAATGTCTCTGATGTTTATCAGCATTCAATGCCTTCGTGAAGATGTCTGCTGTCATTTCTTCAGTAGGACAATACTCTAACTTCAAGACTCCTTGTTCCTGATGATCTCTCAAGAAATGATATTTCACATCAATATGCTTGGTTCTTGGATTGACTCTTTCCATCTGAGCAAGAACAAGACATCCTTGATTGTCCTCTTTCAGTTTTGTTGGTTTTAACTGTGGTTGTCCTAATTCTGTCAACAATTGTCTTAACCACAGTACTTCTTGACTCGCATGTGCTGCGGCAACATATCCTGCTTCTGTTGAAGACAGTGTCACAATTGACTGCGTTTTACTTGTCCAACTTATTGGTCCAAGCCCAATCTGCATCAACATATCCTGTTAAAATGCAATTATCTCTTGTGGGTAATTTCAGCTTAACTTTGCTAGTTCCTTTCAAATAACGCTTTACTCTCTTCACGGCATTCCAATCAGCTTTATTTGGTTTTGATACCTTTCTACTCAGGATTCCTACTGCTGCTGCGATGTCTGGTCTTGTAATGGTCTCTAGATACAGTAATTTTCCTATTGCTGTTCTGTATTGTTCATTATTTGGTAGCATATTTTTTTCACTGTTCATCTCTTTGAGATAATTAATTTCCATTGGAGACTTTTCTGTTTTTGCATCCTTTAATCCAAATTTTTCTGTTATGTCTTGAATCATGTGATTTTGATTCAGTAGGAAACTTCCGGCTTCTTCTCTTTCTACCTGTATTCCTAGGTACTGTTTTACATTTCCCAAGTCTTTGATTTCGAAATGTTGCTTCAGGATTTTTAGAATGTTTTCTTTATCCCTTTCTTGTTTAAACCAAATCAAAATGTCGTCTACATATATGAGTACATAAATCTATCTATTAATCAGCCTTTTTGTGTACAAGCATGGATCAGCTTTGCTTCTTTGAAATTTTTCATTTGTAAGTACTTCTGTGATTTTGTCATTCCACGCTTTAGCTACTTGCTTTAAACCATATATGCTTTTCTGTAGTTTGCAAACTTTGTTTGGATTTCTTTCATCTTTGAATCCTGGAGGTTGTTCCATGTAAATGTCTTCTGTTAAATCTCCATTCAAAAATGCTGTCTTTACATCCAAATGTCTCAGTTCCATCTGTTTCATTGCTGCAACTGTAAGTGAAGTTCTTATTGTAGTGTGTTTGACAACTGGAGCAAATGTCTCATCATAGTCTTCTCCATATTTTTGAGAATACCCTTTAGCTACGAGTCTTGCTTGGTATCTTTCAGCTGTGCCATCTGTTTGGTATTTTACTTTAAAAATCCATTTACATCCTATGGCTTTTCTTCCTTCTGGCAAATCTGTTAGTGTCCATGTATTTGAATCATGCATGGATTTAATTTCTGTTTCTGTTGCTTCTATCCATTTATTAGCTTCTTCTTCAGGAAATTTAGATATGTCTTCCCAAGAGGTAGGCTCATAGATTTTTCTTATGCTTGTCTTGTATGAGAGACGTTTTGGTGGTTTTCCTTTGTTCTCTCTCATTGAACGTCTTGGTTCTGTGTCTGTTTGTAGTTGTGATTCTTCACTTTCAGTATTTTGTTCTTCATTAATTTCTACTTCTTTCTCATTAGATATTTCTTCAGTTATGTCACTATTGTTTTTCTCATTTTTTGTTTCAACTGAAATCATAATGTCTTCATTTAAATCTTCAATGAATGTCACACTGTTACTCGCCGTAACTCTGTCTGTTTTGAGATCTAGGATTCTATGTCCTTTGCAATTTTCACTATATCCAATGAATATTCCTTCCATGGATCTGTTTTGAAGTTTGGAACGTTTATCTGTTGGAATGAATATAAAAACTTTACATCCAAAAACTTTTAAATGATTGACACTTGGTTTCATAGCTTGCCACAGTTCATATGGAGTTTTCGTCAGTTTTCTGGAAAAAAGTCGGTTCTGTAGATATGTAGCTGTCATTGCTGCCTCACCCCAATATTTCTCTGGTAGTTTGGAATCCGTCAGCATACATCTTATCATTTCTGTTAGAGTTCTGTTTTTCCTTTCTGTTACTCAATTTTGTTCAGGTGTGTATGGAACAGTTTTCTGGTGTTCTATTCCATTTTGTCTTAAGTATTCTTCTATTCTGTGACCTGTAAATTCACCTCCATTATCACTTCTGATGACAATTGGCTTCCTTTGAAATTTGTTACTTGATCTTGTTACATAGTCTACAAGTTTATTAAAAACTTCAATTTTGTTGTTAATTAAGTATGTGACTGTGTATCTTGAGTAGTCATCTATAAAAGTCAACATGTATCTATTGCCTCCTGATGTAGTCACTTTCATGGGTCCACATACATCAGTATGCACCAAATCAAGTGGTCTTTTGCTTTTCATCTCACTTCCTTTTGGAATAGATATCCTTGTGGCTTTGGATTTTATACAACATTCACATCTTACGGTAATTGAGCAATCTGATATCTTTAAATCTTTTGTCAATTCTTTTCTCTGTAGTTCCCTTATACTGTCAGGGTGTCTATGTCCTAGATGTCTATTCCACATGTGAATACAGTTTTTGTGATCATGTGTACATAGCTTCATCTGTTCCTTTGGTGTGTCAAAATGATATAATTGTTCATCTGCCTTGACTTTGGTTATCACCTTGTTTCCTGCAATAATTGTACACTCATTGTCTTTGAATTTTACTGTAAGTCTTTTTGCTGTTAAACATTTCACAGATAATAATCCACCTTCCAATTTTGGAACATACAACACATCCTGCACAAGTATCTTTGAATCTTGTCCGAACTTGTTTGAACAATTTAGCATACCTTGTCCGATACCTTCTGCAGTTATTTTGCTTCCATCTGCAAGATAAATGGCTTCTTTCTTATCTAAATCAAGATCAGTAAAGAAATTCTTGTCACTTGTCATATGACTTGTTGCTCCTGAATCAATAAACCAACCAACTGATGATTTCTTGTATGTTACTTTAAATGTGCCATTCCAATTATTCTCACATGAATCGGAAATTGTGTTTTTTACTTTCTGTGTATGCTTTTTATGTTGTAATTTTTGTTGCTCTGCTTTCCATATGGTACAGTCTTTCTTTAAATGACCTTTTTTGTTACATCTGAAGCATTCTCTTGTCTCTTTATTATAGGGTTTTTTAAATTCTGTAGCTTTAAGAGCGTTTTCACTGTCCTTTTCAGTAGAAGAATCATTTCTTTGTTCTTTTCTTCTCTGATATTCATCTATTAGTCTTGTTTTCACAACATCTAATGTAATGTCAGTTTCTGGTCTCGTCTCAAGGGCATTTATCAAGGCTGTATACGAATATGGTAAACTGCACAATAATATAGCTGCTACATGACTTTCTTTAATGTCTTCACCAATAGATCTTAGCTGTGATATCACTTCCATCATTGAGAATATGTGCTTCTGCATGTCGTCATTTGCACTCAATCTCATACTGTAAAGCTTTCTTAATAAAAATAACTTGTGATTCAAGCTAGGTCTTTCATACAGTTTTCTTAGTTCTTCCCACATTCCTTTAGCTGTTTCTTCTTTTCTTAAATGTATTAATTGAGCATCATCCACTAATAAGCTAATGGTGGCTCTCGCTTGTCTATTCTTCTTATCCCATGTCTGATTATCTTGATCTGGTCTTTCTGTAACAATTACTTCCCATAAATAATCCTTAGATAACAACATCTACTTTTAATTTCCATAACTGATAATTTTCACTATTCAGTTTAGCTACTGTGAATTTCAGTTCTGTGTTACTCATCATCTTTATATAGTCTTACTTGTTTAGAGAGTTGTACTGAAGATATTCTCCTGTTTTTTTCTTCTTGATAGTTCCTGCATGTCCTGCCTGTGTTGAATTCTTTGTAATTATATCCAGCTCCTGGGATCATGAATTCCTCTGTCACTCTGTATCTGGATTTATTTCCTTCTATTTACAGAGCTTATGTGTGTGCTCCGTTATCTGGGGTTATAAACCAGGATCCTCTAGTAGTGCAGGCCTGTAGTGTCTGGGCTTTAGTGTCTGGGTTCCAGCCTGGGCCCATAACCTGTCTCAGAGTGCATCTTCTTACAGTCACCGCTGTACTTATGAGAGCTTCAATCAGCAAGATATCTTGAGTAAACAGTATTTACTTCATACAGGATAAACATGAGATACAATTCAGTGTCACACAGTCCGTGTGCTGCTGACATAACACATTCAGGAAAGAAAGAAAAAAACACAGGAAGTATAAACAACCAACAATTGAGAGCTTTCCTCCCCACCATTACAGCAAGCATATAACTTTACACACTATCGCCATCTGCTGTCTGGTTAGTATAAAGTCCTCCTTTCACTTATAATAAGTCCTAATCTGTTGCATATGCCAACACCAAAAACGACGAGAGAGGACGTCCGCGGTTGCCTTACCACCTGGATGACCAGCAAGCACAGAGTTATGATGTTCCTTAATTACTTTGTGGCGCAAATTACATGGTACAAATAACCTTCCTGAAGGGCAGAAGGCAGGGACATCCCCCTGAGCCTCCAACACCTCACCCTCTAGTTCAGGATACAATGCCAAAATGCCTACCCCCTTCAGTAATATCAGGACCGGGTTCTCATGGTCAACACAACCATGGAAACTCCGGGACAAAGCATCAGCCTTGACATTTTTGACCCCTGGACGAAAAGTGACAATAAAATTGAACCTAGTAAAAAACAGGGACAATCTGGCTTGCCTAGAGTTGAGACGTTTAGCTGATTGGAGATATGATAGGTTCTTATGGTCAGTAATAACAGTAATAAGATGGACAGCTCCCTCCAACCAATATTGCTATTCTTTGAACGGCAATTTGATCGCCAAAAGTTCCCTATTACCCACATCATAATTTTTCTTAGCCGAAGACAATTTTATAGAAAAGAAAGCGCATGGACGCCATTTACCAGGGACAGACCCAGAGACAACACAGCCCCAACCCCCACATCCGACACATCAACCTAGACAATAAAGGGTTGGGAAACATTTGGTTGACTGAGTATGGGTGCCATGCAAAACAATTCTTCAAGGAAGAAAAAGGCTGGAGGGAGGCATTCGACCATTTGGAAAAATCAGACCCCTTCCTAGACATGTCATTAAGGGATTTCACGATTACTAAGTAATTTTGAATGAATTTCTGGTAGAAATTAGAAAAGCCCAGAAAACGTTGTAGAGCCTTCAGCTCTCTGGACGGTCCCAATCAAGGACTGCACGGATCTTCTCCGGATCCATCCGAAAATCTGAAGATGACAAAAAGTACCCCAAGAACTGCACCTCCAGAATGGCGAAAACACATTTTTCTAGTTTGGCATAAAGTTTGTTATCCCTTAGTATCTGGAGTACATGTTTAACATGTCCCCTATGTGTGTCAAAATCAGGTGAATAAACCAAAATATCATCCAGATGGGCCACCACAAACCTCCCCACCAAATGATTGAAGATATAATTCATGAAATGCTGGAATACCGCAGGTGCATTGGTCAAACTGAAAGCTATAACCAGACTCTCTAAATGCCCTTCAGGGGTATTGGACGCTGATTTCCATTCGTCCCCTTCTCTGATTTTAACCAGATTTTAGGCTCCCCTTAAATCCAACTTGGAGAATACCTTAGCTCCTACAACCTGGCTGAAAAAATCTGGAATCAGAGGAAGAGGGTATGGACCTCGGATGGTAATTAGATTTAATTCCCGAAAATCTAAACAGGGACGTAGAACGCCATCTTTTTTCTTCACGAAGAAGAACCCTGCTGCCATGGGTGAAGATGATCGCCTGATGTGTCCCTTCTCCAGACTTTCCGCAATGAAATTCTTCATGGCTTGTCTCTCAGGGCCAGAAAGATTATACAGTCTGGACTTTGGTAGTTTAGATCAAGGGGTCAGGTTAACAGGACAGTCATGTGTATGATGAGGAGGCAAATCCTGACACCCCTTCTCAGAAAAACGTCCTCAAAACCAGACAGAAAAGCAGGTAATATTTCTGTAAAGACAGTAGCAAGGTAAATATCTAAACAGTTTTCATGGCAGTAATCTCCCCGTTCAATGATCTCTCCGGTTTGCCAATCCACCAACGGATTATGTTTCTCCAACAAAGGGTGATGCAGAACAATTGGGGTGGGAAGACTGTCCAGGACATACCAAGGGATTATTTCACAATGAACTGACCCCACCCTCAGTTTTACATTATGTACAATCTGAGTTAATGCTTTCTGTGCAAGTGGCGCTGAGTCAATGGTGAAGATGGGAATAGGTTTAGCTAAAGTACAGCCAGCAAGACCATTAGTTTTCACAAACTCGGCATCAACCATGCTGACTCCAGCTCCACTGTCAACAAACACAAAAATTTTTATTGGTTTTGCTCTCTAGCACCACCTCTGTTGTCAGGACAAACCGGGAACTGCAGGTTGACGATAAATGCACCCCTTGCTTATCCAACTCCAGACTACCAAGGGTTAATTAAGTCTCCTTTTGCTTAGGAACTGAAGGACAGGCCCCAATAAAATGTGCCTTTCTCTCACAAAAAAAACATACGCCTTTTTTCTTGCGAATCTCCGTCGAAATGTTTGATGCAGAGGCACCCCCTAACAGCATGGGTTACTCTACATCCCCAGTACTGGTTCACCACCAGGCCACTCCCCCGGAAGATGTATACAACCCAGACAAGAAGGCCCCGGAGAAAGTGGTCTCACCCGCCTATCCTGAAGGCATCTATCAATACATATAGCCAACAACATGGCCGCCTACAAGGACTTAGGGGTTTCATATACTGTCAAAGCATCTTTCAACCTTTCAGTAAGGCCCTCACAAAATTGGCTTCTAAGGGCTGAGTAATTCCATTTAGAATTCGTTGCCCATCTATGGAATTCCGAACTGTACGTCTCCACTGACCGATTTCCCTGTTGAAGGCGACGTAGCCTAGACTCAGCCAAGACGACTTGGTCTGGGTCATCATAGATGAGGGCCAGGGCCCCAAAAAAAACCTCCACAGACTGGAGACAAACCGAATCCTGCGGTAAAGAAAAAGCCCAGGATTGAGGATCTCCCAGCAATAGTGAGATAACAATTTCCACTCGTTGCTCCTCACTTCTGGAGGAGTAAGGACAAAGTTTAAAGTACAGTTTGCAGGCCTCCTTGAACACAAGAAACATGTCCCTATCTCCTGAAAACCTGTCCGGGAGGGCAACTTTGAGTTCAGACTGGACAGGCCTACCTGCAGAGGCCCCCACATTAGCGACCAGTAGCCGCTGATGCTGTTGCTGAACCTCACAGCAGAGGTCATTCACCTCCAAAGACAGACCACGCTGCTGCTCAGCGAGCTCTACAACTGAACCCATATGAAGGAGAAAGGGGGGAAAAAAAACGAGCCCGAACAAAAAAACACACAATTAAACTCGTGTCAGTTTTTCTTTTTTTTTCCTAAATGTGCACGGCCGGTGTAGGAAAGACAAAGTGGAACATGAAGGGATGAGGGGAAGGGAGCCTAGACACTAAGGAAAGAGGGAGTGGAGACCTCCTATGCTAATCTGATATCACCCTGTCTTCCCTACCATCCTATATTGGATTCTCGCCAATCGCCGATCAGGAATCTAAAACCCTGTATCTCCCTAGAGCTAGGCCCTGGCTAGGGAAGGGGGGATGAGTGGTAGTCAGTCCCCACTAACAACTAAAGACTGCAAGGGGAAACCGACACAGGGGAAGTAACTTAGCTTGAGCTGACTTCAGAGAGATTACACACACGGCCTCTTAGCACCAGAAAGGAAGTAAGCAGATTTCAACAGCTCCAAGCCTTCACAAGGGGTCATGTGAATATCACCAATGCCTCTCTATAGCAAACAGGAAGTATTTAAACACCCAGGCCTGGGAGTCAATTAGCCAGTAGCCGCTGGGTCCTACAGTGAAACAGATCTAAGAAGGTGTCTGTCTGTCACATCTGACACACCCATGACAGCTGGACTGTTTACACAACTGTTTACACAACTTTAGACAGGTTTTCCCCAAAACAGAAGTGAGGCACACAGTGTGCATCACAGCTCTACACTTCCAACATCCGGCATGTCAATTCGTCAACGCCAAAATATTAGCAGCAGCAGAACTCTAAGTGTCAGAAGCAATTTTTGTGAATCCTTTCACACATTTTTTAGACCAGCTCGTGCTCCAGCACAACAGCGTACAATTCTGACACGTGGTGAATGACTAGAGAGGATGGTGCAGGAGTATCTAAAACTCAATATTAATACCATCAGGGAGAGTTTGAACCCTTTGACATTTTAGTCTTCAAAAATGCATGAGTGGTCTGAGCTCGCCTGTCACGCCTTGGAGGTTTTATCATTCCCGGCAGCCAGCGTTCTCTCAGAACGTGTCTTCAGCACTGCTGGTGGTGTCATAGCCAGATGTTCTCTGAAATTGTAGACCGCCTAACTTTCATCAAGATGCACAAGTCACGAATCTCCAAGGACAGTTGCACCCCAGTCACAGACTGTACAGACTAGGCGATGCTGTAGTTTTTAGTGTGCTGCAGTAATCCCGCATAATTGCAGTCTATGATATGTTTAGTGTGACTTCAGTGCCTGCTGCTGCAGATGTTAACACTAATTTTTGGAAATGTTAACTCTCCTGGTTCGGTCTCCATTGCTGGGTTGGCTGTAGTGGAAGAAGTGTCGATCCCCATTATAATATTTATACTCTAGATATTGTTCTCCACACGGGGTACACAAACATGATAAACTCAAAATTGGTATATAAAGCAGGTTACAACTCAGCTTAAAATTCTTTGGGGCAAATATTGTTCTCCATACAGGGGGAAAAACAGTAGGGTCCGAGCAGCTTTCTGACCCTTGTCACCAGACGTTAACCC
The DNA here is from genome assembly GCF_046119375.1 of Phyllobates terribilis. Taxonomy (NCBI): domain Eukaryota; kingdom Metazoa; phylum Chordata; class Amphibia; order Anura; family Dendrobatidae; genus Phyllobates; species Phyllobates terribilis. The sequence continues at coordinate 912,944,136 of NW_027362763.1, read as the reverse complement.
CTGGGGGAAGGGAGATGATCCTGATGAGACTCAGATACCTGAGGGTCACGTGGACTGTCCTGTGCTGTCAGGGCAAGAAGAGGAAGAGGGTGACTCTCAGGATGAGTAACGGGATAACACATTGGATGATGATGAGGTTGTGCATCCCACTCGGTGTGAACCCAGAGGCATGCAGCTGAGTAGCTCAGCTAAGGAGGTGGAGGAGGAGGAAGATGAGGAGGTTACATTACATCCTACGGCGCAGATCATGACGAGCACTGCATCATTACCCACAACTATGGCAGTGACCATCACCTGTCACAGGTCTGCAGCTTGCAGGGGCAGCAAGGGTTACCTAGCCTGAGCCTTTTTTGACACCGCAAGGGATGAGCCAACTCACGTTATCTGCCAACTTTGCAAAAACAACTCAGTAGAGGGAAAAAGTGCAATAATTTTACTACTACATGCATGAACCTTCACATGCGCAATCAACATGTGTTACTCTGGCAATCTCACTGTGATAAAATGCGGACCTCAAAAACCATCAGCCTCCCCATTAACCGCATCTGCTGCTTCTCCTCTGTTACCGTGCCAAGTATTGTCACACAGGTCTCCCACCGCAGAACCTCCGTTTTTTTACCAGCTCCAGTCAGGCAGAGTGAGAGCCTGTCAGATGTAATGGAAGCAGACATGCCTGCTGTATTTGTTTCACCGAGCACACCACATCTTTCTCAATCCACCATAACATGTCTGCCTGCACCTCACTCACGGTCCAGCAGTTTGTCCGGTTCACCGTTCTCCACCCTCTCTCAGCACTGCAGCCAGACCTCGGTCTCTTAGTTGTGGTCACATAAAAGATTGTTTCCTCCTACACGTGACAAAGCTAAGAGATTGAACTCCACCATCTCCAATCTGTTGGCCACGGAATTGGTGGTTTGTGTCAGTTCCTAATTTTTTTAAATGTGAACACTCTTGGTTGGGTCTCCATCTGCTGGGTTGGCTGTAGTGGAAGAGTTGTCAGTCCCCATTACACTAGTTCTACTCTAGTGAAATTGATTTTTTTTGTGCAGATAGTGTTGTCACAGGGGGTACACATAAAATCAAAATTGGTTTTCTTACTACTGTGGTATATAAAACAGGTTATATGTCTTCTTTTAATTCTTTGGTGCAAATATTGTTCTCCATACAGGGTAAAAAAATTATTTCTTCTGTTACTAACGTGATACTGTAGGGGACATCTCAGTTTGAAATTGTTTGGAGCATATCTCCTATATTATACAGGCCTCATCCACAGTAAAATAATTATTTCTTCTGTTACTAACGTGATACTGTAGGGTACATCTCAGTTTTAAATTGTTTGGAGCATATCTCCTATGTTATACAGGCCTCATACACACTGCAAAAATTCTCTCTTCTATTAATAACGTCATACAGCAGGCCAGATGTCAGTTTCAAATTTTGGGTGCTGATATTGTTCTCCACACAGGGGTACATATGTTTAAATCAAAATTGGTTTTGTTACTACTGTTGTATATAAAGTAGGCTTCATCTCATCTTTTAATTCTTTGGTAAAGATATTGTTCTCTACACGTGATTAAATCGAAATTGGTTTTCTTACTACCGTGACATATAAAGCAGGCTACATTTCATCTTTTAATTACTTGGTGCTGATATTTTTTTCCATACAGGGGTACACATTAGTGATGAGTGAGCACTAAATGTGCTCAACTTAGTGGTTCAGCAGTTTCTCAAAACCTACCCAGATCTGCCAGAGCTGCTTGTGAAAGTACGCCACGTGTGTGCCCATTTCAAAAAGTCAGCTACAGCTTCCACCACTCTGCCAGTGCTTCAGCAGCATTTGCAGCTTCCAGTTCACCGACTGGTGTGAGATATGACCACACATTGGAAATCAACATTGTAGATGTTGGGAAGGATTTGTGAGCAGCAGAGGGCAGTTGTTGAGCATCAACATGCCCATTGGAATTCAGGTAAGCCTCCGCATATAAGAGCTGATGATGATAAGTGGGAATGGATCTCTGACATCTGTGCTGTCCTCCAAAACTTTGAGGACTCCACCAAGATTTTGAGCGGTGATTACGCCATAATTAGCATCACCATCCCGCTTCTCAGTCTACTGAAATGCTGGCTGCTCACAATTAAAGATGAGGCATTGCAGACAGAGCAAGGAACTATACAGGGTGATGCTACAGCGCCCAGCCTCATCTCTTCTCAACGCGGATTGGTTGATAATGAGGAGAAGGATGATGAGGATGAGGAGGAGAACATGGACAGTTGTCCTCTTGGTGAGGACAGGGAAGTATTGGCTGTCTTGGAAGTTTTGATACCCCTCTTTCAGTCTGTGGGAAAGCTGTATGAGTTTCGCTTAATGATTACCTTCAGTGGTCTAAACCGTGGCTTTGCTTATGCACGTTGTTTCTCAAAATGCATTGCAGATCAGGCCATTTCCCAAATCTGTAATCATGAAAGTCAAAGCGAAAAGAAAGATCTTTGTGTGTGACTAAGCACCACAGAGATGAGTGAGGTGATGTTGGATGGGCTGCCATTGCTTATGCAACAAGCTGCATTAGAGGACTTCCTGGGAGAAATGACAGCCAGAGCAGATACGGTTTCCCTCTATGCCAGTCCTTTCACCAACCTAAAGAATATGGCTGAGGTGAAATACAACTCTCACCGAGAAGCAATGTGAGCCTGAAGAACGTTGGACCCACCAGAGGATTTATTCTGAGGGCCCACCTTTCTCAAGAGCCCCATAGCAGCTGCAAGGTTTGCGCAATAAACTCTCCTGAAGGAGAAGCCAGGGCACACCGGAGGATTGTCCGGTTCTCTGGTGGGTCCATCCAACCCTGCCGAGAAGCAGCCCTGGCTAAGAAAAATCTGTGTGAAGGTTCCTGGATACTCTATGGTTGCTTTTTTACTGAGGAGGAAACCAGAGAACCCGGGGGAAACCCACGCAAACATGGGGAGAACATACAAACTCCATGAAGATGTTGTCCTTGTTGGGATTTGAATCCAGGACCCCAGCGCTGCAAGGCTGCAGTGCTAACAACTGAGCCACCGATCTGCCCTCTCTGTTCTCCCTCTGATATGTAACAAACAGATCATGCTGGAGAAACTTGCACCTACTGCCACTTAGTATCTTCGGCTCCTTTGTGAGAAACTAATGTTTGGGTAGCCACTCAGTCTGGTACATGGTCTGTGTGTCTGGAGGGAGAAGGCCTCCTGTTGTTATCTCCAAACTATGCCATGTACTGGATGCTACACCAGCCTGTGTGACCACAGCGCTGGCTAACCAGAGACTTTTGCTAAAAGGACTGTTTACTTTGCTTTTTGCCTGCACTGTTTGTTTGTATTTTACTTTATGGCCAGTTTATGAAGCCAATAAACTGTACTGGACATTTAAAGGAACATGCCTCCTGTTTGCCTCACATCGCACCTGAGTGAGTACAATCCCTAAAATTGGTGTTAGACGTACGGGCAACGTTCCCAGCAGACACGTGTGACTACTATAGGAAGAGCCGCATGTCCTAACTGAAGTCTGCCATAAGCCTGCAAGTGACACCGGACAAAATGGAGGACCTGCTCAAGCATCTGATGCAGGTGCAGCAGGCACAGCAAACACAGCATCAACATCAGATGGTGCAACAGGAGACCACCAAATTGCTTATGCAGCAGCTCCAGCCCCAGCAGCAGGCCCAACTAGACCAGTGCCGACAACAACAGCAGCAGATCGATTTGCTAACAGAGGTGATCCATGGCTCAGCAACAGCTCCGATGACAAGGTCAGTGGGTGATTTTTCCATCTGCACAAAATGACCCCGGGGGATGATATAGAGGCCTTTCTGATGGTGTTTGAAAGGGTAGCCAAGAGAGAGAGACTTCCACCAGAGCAGTGGGCAGAGGTGCTGGCGCCATACCTGACGGGGGAGCCCCAGAAAGCGTACTATGATCTAGTTGTGATTCTGGCTTGCTTGGGGTGATGATGACTGTCAGGGCACAACGGGTCCACCACTGGGTGTATTACTGGGATAAACCCCCTCGCTCTCAAATGTTTGACCTGTTGCACCTGGTCCAGAAGTGGCTGCAGCCGGAGTCTGCTACGCCTGCACAGATGGTGGAATGAGTGGTAATGGACAGGTTGTCCAGGGTGATCCCCAGAATGCCTATGAACTGGTTGGACTGGTCGAGAGATACCAGGGAGTTGAGGGTTCCGCGGGAAGGCAGCCCACTCAACACTGGGGGTCCCAACAGGGGGCAGAGGCCCAAAAGGGGGTGGGGCGTCCAAGGTACAAAGGGGCAGTGGAGGTGGTGCCCAAGGTCCCTACTGGTGATGTGATCTGCTGGAGGTGCCATGGCCCAGGCCATATAGTCGCCCATTGTCCCCTGACTCCCAAGCAGATGGACTGCAGCATGGGACGCCGTTGTTCATATTATGCGTATCCAGCCTGCAGTGTGAACTGTCCACCCAGGACCTGTGTCCTGTAAAAGTGAACGGGCAGCAGGTAGCGGTGCTGCTAGACTCTGGGAGTCTGGTGACGCTTTTGAGGGCCACTCTTCCTCTCCAACTGATCCCGGGGAAAAAAGTCAGCATACGGTGCATTCATGGCGATGCTAAGGACTACCCCATGGCTAGAGTGGACATTGAAACGACCCACAGTACTGAGTCCCACGTGGTCGACGTCGTTCAAGACTTGTTGCACCCTATTATAGGCCAGGACTTCTGTTTATTCTGGGATCTGTGGGGGAAGGGCTAAGGGTTCGCAGGAGCGGTGAAGAAATCAGGTAAACCTGAAGAGATATCACCACACCCAGAGTCAGACGGGTTTCCCTTTTGTGTCCTTGTGGTGGATGAATCTGACATTCCTGAGTTAGGGGTGACCAATGAGAATTTTGGGTCCGCCCAACATAGGGATCTAACTTTGAAGGAAGCCTTCAATAGTGTCACGGTCATAAATGGAGTGGCACAGGAGCCCGGGGCTGACATCAGGTTTCCCTATTTTATGATAAGTGGGGAATTGTTGTACTGGGTCACAAAAGTGAGGGAAGAGCTGGTGGAACAGTTAATAGTGCCAGGTCCCTATATACGGAAGGTGTTGGATATGGCCCATTCGCATATCTTGGGGGGCATCTAAGGGTGGAAAAAATGCAGGAAAGGATTATGCAGAGGTTCTATTGGCCCAGGTTTCACCGGGAAATATTAAAGTATAGCAGGTCCGGCCCTACGTACCAGTTAACCGCCCCACCTCTCACTTTCGAAGTCCCTTCATGCTATTGCTCATTATTGAAGTGCCGTCGAGAGAATCGCCATGGACTTGGTTGGTCTCCTGGTTAAATCTGCTCGTGGGCATCAATATATCTTGGTCATCCTAGACTATGCCACACACTATAGCCTGCGAATTTGTATACGTTTTTTCCCGGGCAGGTTTACCAAGGGAGATTCTGACCGACCAGGGAACACCTTTTATGAGTAAAGTGATGAGGGAGTTATGCAAGGTCTTGCAAATCTCCCAACTGAGGACTTCAGTGTACCATCCTCAGACAATGGTCTGGTGGAAAGATTTAATAAAACGCTAAAGAGTATGCTGAAGAAGGCCATAGAAAAAGACGGTAGAGACTGGTACAGTCTCCTCCCGTATCTGTTGTTCTCCATTTGAGAGGTTCCACAGGCCTCTATGGGGTTCTCGCCATTTGAACTGCTGTATGGCCAACATCTGCGAAGTCTCCTGGATGTAACAAAGGTAATCTGGGAAGCTGAAGTCATGCCCTACTGAAGCGTCATCGAGCATGTCGCTCTGATGCAGGAGAAGATTGCGAAGGTGATGCCCATTGTCAAAGAACATCTCCTACACGCACAAGAGGCGCAGGCCAGGGTCTACAATCGTTCTGCCAGAGTGTGGCAATTCAATTCTGGTGACAGAGTCCTCGCTCTGATACCTATCATGAAAAGTAAGGTAGCGAAGTGAAAAAGGTTGGCATAGTGAATTATAAGGTTCACCAAACGGGATGACGTAAGCAATAACAAATATATCACGTCAACCTCAAGTCGTGGCAAGACAGAGATGCGGTGGAAGATCCATGCTTGCTCGTTAAACCAGAAGGTGATGTTGGAGGGGTCGGAATAGCAGAGATGCTAACGAAGGAAAACAGCAGTGTCGGGAGTTGCTGCAGAAGAACAGGGACCTGTTCTCAGAATTGCCGGGCTGCACAAGCGTCATAGAACACGAGGTTCTGATGGACCCACATGTGCGGGTGAACTTGAAGCCCTATCGCATACCCGAGGCCCGACGAGAGTTGATCCAAGAGCGGTTGGTCAAGCCCGATTGTCCTGGTCCCAAAACCCATTGGGGAATGGAGATTCTGCAGTGACTATCAGAAATTGAATGAAGTCTCCAAATTCAACACGCATCCGATGCCGCGAGTCGATGAGCTGATTGAGAAACTTGGGCCAGAAAGGTACATAACCACCTTGGATTTAAAGAGGGGATACTGGCAAATTCCCATGGCACAGGGAGCCAAGGAGAAGACTGCGTTTTCTATGCCGGACGGATGCTTCTAATATGTCCGGATGCTGTTTGAACTGCAGGGGGCCCCTGCAACCTTCCAGAGAGCTATGGATCAAATCCTTGCACCCCATAAGCAATATGCCACAGCATACCAGGACGATATTGTTATCTCCCGGACTGGGAGAGTCATCTGGAAAAGGTCCAGGCAGTGTTTGATGCTCTAAGGAAGGCAGGGTTTTCAATAGCCCCGAATAAATGTGCCATGGGGAAAGAAGAAGACAAATACCTGGGTTATGTATTAGGGAGAGGCAAGATAAAGCCCCAAATCAGTAAAGTGGAGGCAATCCAAGACTGCTGTCAAAGAAACAGGTTAGAAACTTCCTGGGGATTGTGGAATACTACAGGAGGTTCATCCCAAACTTCGCCATGATGGCCGCACCCCTGAATGACCTCTTTAAGGGGATGAAATCGGCTATGGCCAAGTGGACTGCAGAGGTGGAGTCGGCCTTTCAAGTGATGAAGGTGGCACTGTGTAAGCAACCGGTCCTTTTGGCCACCTAGTTTTAGAAAGAGTTTATACTGAAAACGGACGCCTTCGATGTTGGTTTGGAAGCAGTCCTATCCCAGGATATACACGGGGAGGAGCACCCTGATTTCTACATTAGTAGGAAGCTGTCCTCATGTGAGAGGAATTATGCAGTCATAGAGAAGGAGTGCTTGGCCATAAAGTGGTCGGTGGACACATTACGGTACTATCTGATAGTGATGAGCGAGCATGCTCGCTACTGCTCAGTGATCGGCCAAGCATCCCACTGCTCGAGTTGCTCGGCGCTCGCCGAGTATTTCTGGGGTTGCTTGGCGGGAGCTCAGGTCCCCTCCCTGCATGTTTGGCGCTCAATACAGAGCCAATGAACATGCAGGGATTGCCTGTCACTCACTGTAATGCTGCAGCCATGTTGCTTATTGGCACTGCAGAATACAGCCAGGTCCTTTCCATATTACAGCGCTAAAAATCCAGCTATTTAAAACTGTGGTTTGTCCGTCACATGGATCACATATAATTGTGCTGAAAATATTGCCAGTTCTGGCCTCCATTGAAATTTTGTTTCAGTGTGTCAGTGAAGCTATTGACACCAGTTTGCTGTTGAAAATAGTTACCTACAGGCCAGCTATTTAAAACTGTGGTTTGTCCGTCATACGGATCACATATAAGTTCGCTCCAAATTCAGCCATTTGTAGTGAGTGTGGAAGATATTGTCCTCCATTTAAAATGGGCAAAGCACGTAGCAAGAGATGGGGAACTGGATAGTGATGGTGCATCCAGAGGCCGAGGTCATGGGCAAGCTGAAATTGTGCCAAAACAAACACCCACATCTTCTTGCTCAACCTTCCTGTCCCAATTAATAGGGGACCGCAGAACACCACTATTGAACACAGAGCAGTGTGAAAAGGTTATTGGTTGGATAGCAGATAATGTTTCCAGTCACTTAGCCACCACCACCACCCTGTCTTCCACAAGGTCAAGTCTCATTAGCCGTGAGTCTGGCCTGCATATTCCTCACCCTGAACCTCCTTCCTCCCACCATGCCGAGTGCCCAAAGACAACTGATCCCCCACTTGGACACTCCGAAGAGCTGTTCACTTTTCCATTTATAGATTCGAGCCTCTCGCCCAGTCCACTTGAAGCGGAGCAAGAGGAGATCGCATGTAGCGATGCCCAAATATTTGAGCAGCAAGGTCATACGAAGGCAGCGGTGGGAAAGTGTCACAAGAGATGGACGATGATGAGGCACAATTGCCAGAAAGTCAGGAGGAGGACCAGGGTGCGGAAGTGAAAGACGAGGTGGTGGATGATATAGTAACTGACCCAACCTGGCAGGAGGACATGCAGAGCAAGGACAGCAATACACAGGGGGAGGGAGGCAGAGCACCCCAACAGGGAGGAAGAAGCAGTGGGGTGGCCGCAGACAAAAGACAGGCAACTGTTCCCCGTAACACCAGCATGAAGGAGGTTGCCAGTACAACTGTTAGGTCTTCCCGAGTCTGGTTGTTTTTTAAAGACTCTGCCGATAACCCCAAAAAGGCCATTTGCACCACCTGCCAGGCCAGCTTCAGCAGGGGTGGCAAAACTACCAGCCTGACCACCACCAGCATGATCAGGCACATGGCAGCAAAGCACTCGACTTTGTGGACCGAACCCCAGTGTCCAGGAACAGTGTCTGTGGGTGGCACCACTGCTTCTTCCACTGTTGTGCATGCATGCCAATCCCCTGTCCATGGTGCATGCAAAGATGCCTCCTGCCCTGCACCTGTCATTTCACACTCTCAAGTAGCAGAATCAGGAAGCACGTCCACGTCCTTGTCCCAGTCCTTGGAACACAAGCGCAAATACGCAGCCAACACCCCACGCTACTAAATTCCCACATTTCGCGACTGCTTGTGCTCGAAATGTTGCCTTTTTGGCTCATGGAGATGGAAGCATTCCACAACCTGATGGCGGCGGCCATCCCTCAGTACTCGGTCCCCAGCCGCCACTATTTCTCCCGCTGTGCCGTCCACGCATTACACAAGCACGTGTCCCAAAACATTAGCCGTACCCTCAACAACGCAGTTACCGTGAATGTCCATCTATTCACTGACACGTGGATAAGTGCTTGTGGGCAGGGATGGTACATCTCGTTGACGGTGCACTGGGTTAACATAGTGGAAGCCGGGACACAGTCAGACCTTGGGGCGGAACACGTCCTCCTGACCCCAAGTATTGAAGGCCCTAGGTCAATCAGGCTTGTCCCCACAGTCTACAGCTCCTGCACTTCTGCCTCCTCCTCCTCTTCAGCCTCCATCTTCGAAATGACCACATCAGTCACAACCTGGAAGCACTGCAGCACTGCCTTGGCCAAGCAGTAACAGGCTTTGCTGAAGCTAATATGTTTAGGTGACAAACCGCACAATGCTGAAGAGTTGTGGACAGCTCTGAAAGAGCAGGCAGATCTGTGGCTCACACTGCTGAACCTACAGCAAAGCATGGTCATGTGTGACAATGGCCGGAACCTGGTGGCGGCTCTGAGGCGAGGCTAGCTCACACACATACCATGCCTGGCCCATGTGCTTAACCTCATGGTTCATCCTACGCAGAGCTGCCAGATCTGCTTGTTAAAGTATGCCACCTATGTGACCATTTTAGAAAGTCACCTACAGCTTCCGCAGCCCTTGCCGTGTATCAGCAGCGTTTGCAGCTTCCGGCTCACAGACAGGTGTGTGATATCCCCACACGTTGGAACTCTACACTGCAGGTGTTGGGAAGGATTTGTGAGCAGAAGAGGGCAGTTGTTGACTACCAGCATCAACAAGGCCGTCGGTATTCAGTTCAGACTCCACACATAAGACCTCAGGAGTGGACATGGATGTCAGACATATGTACCATTCTCCAAAACTTTGAGGACTCCACCAAGATGGTGAGCGATGATGATGCCAAAATTAGTGTCACCATCCCACTTCTCTGTCTTCTGAAACGCTCTCTTCTCACAATCAAAGAGGATGCATTGCAGGCGGAGCATGATGAGGCTGGGTTGTGTGTAATCACCCTGTATGGTTCCTTGCTCCATCTCATCTCATCCCAACGTGGATTGGGTGACAATGAGGAAGAGGAGAAGGAGGAGGAAGAACAGTAGCTGGTTTCATGCGCTATAGATGGTACTGCCTGCACAACTGTCATACCGTCTGTTCAGTGTGGATGGCCTGAGGACAGAAAGGAGGAGGAGAGCATGGTCACTCGTCCTCTTAGTGAGGACACGGAAGTCTTGCCTGTTAGCAGTCTGGCACGCATGGCTGAGTTTATGTTACGCTGCCTTTCCCATGACCCTCGTGTTCTCAAAATTTTGGGTGACTGTCATTACTGGTTGGTGACACTTCTAGACTCACGCTACAAGAAGAACTTTATATCTCTTATACCTGAGGCGGACAGTACTACAAAAATGGGGCAGTACCAGAAGGCCCTTGTTACGGAACTATTAAAAAAATTCCCATCTGAAAACGCTGGTGGCAGAGGTCAAAGTTCGTTGGACAACCATGGAGTACAGGCAAGAGAGACACAACTCCAATCCAGCAGAGGCAGGGGAACACTGTCAGAATTCTGGGAGAATTTTCTCAGCCCCTCCCATCGCACAGGCCCTGAGGCGCGGGGTACTCTCACAAGGAGTGCAAAGTTTGGGAAGATGCTGAGGGAGTACCTTGCCGAACGTACCAACATCCTCCGTGATTCCTCTGTGCCTTATAATTATTGGGTATCCAAGCTGGATACGTGGAATGAACTGGCTCTCTACGCTTTGGAGGTCCTGGCCTGCCCTATCGCTAGTGTTTTATCAGAGCGGGTTTTTAGTGCTGCTGGTGTAATTAAGCGCATCCGCCTGTTAACTGAAAATGTTGACAGGCTGACTCTTATAAAAATGAACAAGAGCTGAATTGGGCCAGACTTCTCAACGCCAGCGAATGATAGCAGCGTAACAAACTTAAATCCGGTGTCTTTTTTGGGAGGTATATTTGATGCGTCCCCTGGGCCGTGGGGTACTCTGTGCCGGGCCGGTCGGTGCAGGGGATGTCACAGTGGCAGTGACCTGGTCCATTTCCCAGGGCACTCAATAAAGGGGGATTTATAGTTTTTATAGTTTAATGTTCGTGACTCCACCTGTGGTATGTGGCTATGTGGGGCCGCCACTGCGATGCAGATCCTCTGGAGCTGATGGTGACGCAGCAGAGTTGGTTCAGCTCTCCACAGGTAGAGCTAAGCTCCAGGGCAGTGTAATGATGATTTGAGGTAGATGTTGCTTGTGCTGTGTAGTGCAGGGCGAGTGATGACGCAGCAATTATTTACAGACACAGTGGGGTGCTGTCTTCAAGCTTTACTCACGATTTTCAGACTCCAAGTTACCAGCGCCAGGGTAACTGCCCACGCCATCCTGTGTTCACCAAGGGAGGGGTTCAGCAAACTCCCAGGTAACTCAAGAGTACGTAACGGGACCCCAGTCTGTGTGCCTTCCTCGGTTGTCTTCCTGCGCTGGCTCTCGCCCTCCTGCCCTGCGCCTCACAACCAGTGTCCCAAGCTGGTAACCTCGGATGTTGTCGGGCGACCTGCAGTCCCCTGGACCCTCTGTGGCCACCTTTTCGGAAATTTAGTTGCGGCAATAAGCAACTACACCCTGAAAGTGCAGAAGCTTTCGGTTTCTAGCTGAGCCTTATAGTTCTCCAATAGTTTAGGAGCCGGTCCCCTCTGCGGCTTGATCCCTCCACGTCCTGGTAGATTCGGGCGCACAGGTGGCATCCGCACTTCCCGTGCCCCTGGGATCCCCTCAATCCTGGAGCCTTGCTCCGTTCCCTTCCTCTTCAGCCTTCCCTCCTGGGCATCTCAACTTAGGCCCGCTCCTCCTGAGCAGAGCTCCTGCAGAGCTCCTGCTCCTCTCACTGTCCTCCTCTGACTGAACACACTCTCTCAAGATGGCTCCCCTTTTTATATAGCTACTGAAGTGCTCCCCTAAACTGCTTCCTCCACCCACACCCACTACATGGTTCCACCCTCCAGCTAGGGACCAGGGACTGTGCTCTCCCTTAGGAGCAATCTCGCCCTTCCCTCTTGAAGTGTAATGGATGCAAGTGTGTGGGTCCCGGGCAGTACTCCATCCTTACCTGAGAGTGGGATACCACACCTCTGGGTGAGATGCAGTACCTCTGTGGTGACTGAACCTGCAGTGGCGCCACATATTCCCATGCACCTTTTCACATCCACACATGGGTATACGCTTCCTGATTTTGTCTATTTGCTCTTATCCTCCTCCTTCTCCTCATCACCGTCCTCCACCACCATATCACCAGGGTGACCGTGATCCGGGATGCAATACCCACATACTTTTTTTAAAGGGTGTTTATGATGCCCATAAAAACATTTTTTTATACAGTATGTTCATGTATACCCCCCAGGTATACATGAAATGTTTGTCAGCCCAAACACTTAGTGCACAGGCATTACAAGTATAGGAGACCCGCCCCTTCCTAATGGGAACATTTTTTTATGAGGCCCTCCTCCACGTCACTACCAAGGGGCATTGGAGTGCCTCCCAATTTTTGGCAGCCCTTGCATTCACTGCATAGGCCAACACTATGGGAGACCCACTTCCTAATAATGGGAACATTTTTTCATGAGGCCCTCTACGTCTCTTCCAAGGGGCATTGGAGTGCCTCTCAATTTTTGGCAACTCTTGCATTCACTGCATAGGCAAACACAATGGGAGACCTACTTCCTAATAATGGGAATATTGTTTCAGGAGGCCCTTTGACCACCACGTCTCTTCCAAGGGGCATTGGAGTGCCTACAAATTTTTGGCAACCCTTGCCATTCACTGCATAGGCCAACACTATGGGAGACCCACTTCCTAATAATGGGAACATTTTTTCATGAGGCCCTCTACGTCTCTTCCAAGGGGCATTAGAGTGCCTCCCAATTTTTGGAAACCCTTGCATTCACTGCATAGGCCAACACTATGGGAGACCCACTTCCTAATAATGGGAACATTTTTTCATAAGGACCTCTATGTCTCTTCCAAGGGGCATTGGAGTGCCTCCAAATTTTTGGCAACCCTTGTATTCACTGCATAGCAAACACAATAGGAAACCCACTTCCTAATTGGCAACATAATTTCAGGAGGCCCTCCTCTAAGTCTCTTCAAAGAGGTATATCCAAATTTTAGGCAGCCTTGCTACTCACTGCATGCGCAATAACAGTATAAGAGACCCACTCTTTAGTAATGGGAACAACAAAGCCTAGCCGGCTGATTGCTCTCTAAGAATAGTGAGGGTTGACTGCTGGCCCTTTAAGAATAGTAAAGGCCACCTGATGGCCCTATAAAATAGGCTTTGTGACTTTCAGAGTCCCTCCGTCATAAATGAAACAGGATGTGTCTGATCATGTCTCACACACCATATGGCCAAATAAGGTTGTAAAATGTTAAAATAACATTTCCCGGTGAATGCATTTGTAACGGTTGAAAGCAATGCAAAAGTGCACAAATGCATCAAAAACGCTACGTGTGAACATAGCCCAGGGTGTGGAGGAGCATTTTTGTTTTTGGTTATTTATTTTGCCTTATATACAAGTCATTACCCTGGAAAGAATGTTCCTTAACATATTTCCCAGGAAAATCCATTTTGGTTTCGTTTTAGTATGTTTTATTGTGAGTCCGTAAAAGTGGCGTAGTACCACTGTCAACATTGTTGACAGAAGTGACCTGGGAGACACAAATGCTTCCAGGGGTCTTCCCCATGCTGTTCCCATGTCATTGGAGCACTGTTTCCTTTGATTTTGGCAATTTTTAGGCCCTCTGCAGACCACTGGGGGGGAGCCGCCTGAAAAAAGTTTCCTATAGACTTACATTGCGTTCGTTGCTCGGGTCGAGCACCCGAGTATTCTAATGTGCTCGACCCGAGCAACGAGCACCCGAGCATTTTAGTGCTCGCCCATCACTAGATAGGATATAAGTTTAGAGTGGTATCCGACGATGCCCCACTCAGATGGTTGAGGGAAACAAAGGGTAAAAATGCTAAGGTCACCCGCTGGTTTTTAGGCCTACAGAATTATAACTTCCATGTAGAACATAGAGCAGGGAGGCTACATGGTAATGCTGATGCCCAATTGAGAATCCCATGTCTGGTAGTAGAAAGTGCCAAGCCCCACGGCTTTAGGCGGAGGGGGGGTATGTAAGGTGGCTAATGGTTGTGTAGTCGATGGGAGGTATGTATCACAGAGATGGCTGGTCTCTGTGATGTAACCCAGAGTTTTTCTCTAGTGCACACATGCACTAAGAGGTCCAGCAACCCACATACCTCACCTCTGGGTGTGGTTACCAGCCTATATAATGGAGGCTATTGTTTGGCATATGGTCTGTGTGTCTGGAGGGAGAAGGCCTCCTGTTGTGGTTGTCTCCAGACTTGGCTGTGTACTGGATGCTACACCAGCCTGTGTGACCACTGCACTGGCTAACCAGAGACTTTTGCTAAAAGGACTGTTTACTTTGCTGCCTACATTGAAGACTGTTTGTTTTCATTTTACTTTCTGGCCAGTTTATGAAGTCAATAAACTGTACTGGACATTTAAATGAACATGCCTCCTGTTTGTCTCACATCACACCTGAGTGAGTACAATCCCTACAGCGGGGATAATATACAAACTCCTTGCAGATATTGTCCTTGGTGGGATTTGAACCCAGGACCCCAACTCTTCAAGGCTGCAGTGCTAACCACTGAGCCACTGTGCTGCCCTCTCTGTTCTCCCTCTCATATCTAACAGTAACAAACATGTCATGCTGGAAAAATGTGCACCTACTGCCACTCAGTGTCTTCAGTCCTTGTGAGAAACTAATGTTTGGGCAACCACACTGTCTAACAAATAAAATTCCTGAGAAGGAAATTGTGGATGGCTTTTCTTCTGGTACTGGGTGATAATACCAAACCATGGAGTGCCATAATTCACTGGAAATGTTCCAGGCTGATTGGAGACAAGCTCATTCCCACAGAAAAGTACCAGTGTCAACACATGGATGCAACAGGAGATAGAGGGGGAAGAAGGGCCCTAGCGGTAGGGAACAAGGGAAGAGACACCTCCTGACACCAACCTGTGTCTGTCCCTAAGCTCCCCTATCGTCCCTGGATGGGTGCTTTCCCCATGTGCGATCATGTACCTAAGCCCTCCCTGGCTAGTGTGCAGGCCAGCAGAACACTAGTCTCACCACTACAATAGGACAACACAAGGAAGGGAAGACAAACAATGGGAAGATAACAACATAAAATACACTTATCTCTCCAACAGAAAACGTCACCACTGCAATAGCAATGGACACCACAGCTTTTCCAGAGACAGGAACCATTAAAGAGGTCAGCATAGAATGAACTATAACTGGCGGTCAGCTGATGGATCATGTGGCTATTTAAAGGGAGGAGGGAGTGGCACCAACCAACATCAGCTGACCGCTAACAAAAGGCTGCCAGCAAGAGGCTAACATTAACCCTTGCTGGACCAAAAGGAAAAAAACGACATTTAAATTACAGCATAACCAGAGCTGCCACGAACCTCAAATTTATTTGTGACAACCAGCATAGCTAAGGAGATGGTGGCTTCTTTCATCATGAAGGAGTTAGCTCGTTGTCTAGTAGTCAGGTTTTTATACTAAAGATCCTGCTCATTTTTATAGTTTTAAGTGAGCACCGTGGTTTGTGTAGCAGCACATCCAGGCCAGGATAGTGGCGGAGTAATTGCAGTACCATTTGTCACACCAGGTGTGAGTGCAACACAGAGGGGAAAGGGAGCCCAGACACTAGGGAAAGGGGGAAGAGGTGACCTCCTAATCTGGACTAGCATCACCCTGTCTCCCCCTAACATCCCTATACAGCCTCCGCAGCTGTTGCCGATCACGTGCCTTGCCCTACTATCCCTAGCGTAAGACTATAGCTGGGGGTGGAAGGAGATGAGCACTAGTCAACCTCCGCTAGCATTCTAAAGACAAAAGAGGAATACAACACAGGGGAATTACAACTTAGCTTTAGAAGAACTCCAACAGGGCACACAGCCTCAAGATTACAGAGAGGACGTGAGGCTGCTTCAGCCAAATTCCAAGTAGAAATAAGTATAACCGCCGACGCCCACCTGGAGAGATCAGGTATATATACACCCAGGCCAGAGGGAGGCAGCCGCTGGGTCCTAAAGACAGCCTCCTATCTAGGCAGCCGTCTGCATTGCCAAACGTGGAGATCTCCTGCAAATCACTGCAGGATGACTGTCTGTCACCTCTGACACACCCGTGACACCATCAGGTTGAGGATGCGAGTGATGCAAGGCACGTGTGAGGTTGCCCCGGCATTGGGCCGCCACCAGGTTTGCATACGGCCTTCTCTGTCTCCATGTTCAGTGGAGACAGCCATTGCTCAAACTCGGCCTGGAGAGCTGTCCACAACTCTTTAGCTGTATGACTACGATCTCCAAGGCATATTAATTTTAACACTGCCTGATTGCGATGATCCCTGGAGTACGGAGGTGGGGAGGATTCTATCTGCTCTGTTGGAATGTGTGTTTCCTTAAGGCAGAGGTTGAGGGGATGCAGGTGGAGGCCCTAGAGGAGGTGGAGAAGGCAGAAGCACTGGAGGAAGTGTTAGGTACAGAGGTTTGTCCCGCAAGCCTTGGGTATTCCAACACTTGCTATCTAGTGACACCTTGGTGTCTAATAGTGGTTTAGTTCTCCATCCCCTGGTGTGTAGTAATTTAGTTCTCCACCCCTAGCTGTTTAGTAGTGTAGTTCTCCAACCCATCCATGCCCACGCCCAGGGGTTAACGTCTGGTGGTGAGGGTCAGGATTGTGCTCGGACCCTATTTCGTCCGGCTCTGGATCAACGCAAAACATTTTTGGGCATCGCTGCACATGCTTTCCCCCACTTGAGTCTGTGAATCTTTGGATCAGACCTCTATGCCCCGAAATACAATGTATAAACAGCTCTGCAGATTCACCCATATGTGGTTCCCCACAGTCAGTTGGGCGGTTGGAGAGTTGTGACTGTACTGTGTGTGATGTTAAGGTGGAGGAAGAGGAGCAGAGGCCACTTGATGCAGCGCTTGTCATCTACTGGAGCACATGGTTTTTCTGGCCCTCATCTGCAAAGCGGACCGCTGTCTCGGCATCACAGACTTGGCCCTATCTTGGATCTCTTCATACCTAACCAACCGGACATTCAATGTCTCCCATTCACACACCACCTCCTCTTCTTGCCCCCTATGGGTCTGTGTCTCCCAAGGTTCAGTTCTAGTACCCCTGATCATCTCAATCTACACCTTTGGCCTGGGACAGCTGATAGAGTCTCATATCTTTCAGTATCACCTGTATCCTGATGACACACAGATCTACCTCTCTGGACCTGATATCACCTCCAGTCCTTACTAACCAGATTCCCACAATGTGTGTCCGCTATTTCATCTTTCTTCTCTGCTAGATCTGTAAAACTTAACATGGATAAAACCAAATTCATGATCTTTCCACCATCTCATTTATCCCCCAACTGACCTATCCATCAAAGTCAATGGCTGCCCACTCTCCCCAATTCCGCAAGCTTGACTCTGATCTGTCCTTCAAACATCAGAACCAAGCCCTCTCTACTTGCTGCCGACTCCAACTCCAAAATATCTCCGGGATCCGCACATTCCTCAACCATGAATCAACAAAAACACCAGTGCCTGGACTACTGCAAGCTCCTGCTCTGTGGTCTCCCTTCTATCACTCTCGCACCCCTCCAATCTATCCTAAACTGTGCTGGTCGACTAATCCACCTGTCACCCCGCTATTCCCCGGCTTCTCTCCCCTCTGTCAATCCTTGCGCTGGCTCCCCGTTGCCCACAGACTCCAGTTGAAAAGCCTAACTTTGGTATACCAAGCCATTGAATATCTCTCTCCTCCATACATCTGTGACCTAATCTCTCTGTACTTACCTGTGCGCAATCTCCCATCCTTCCAAGATCTCGTTATCTACTTCCCTCTTATCTCTTCTTACCACAATCGCATACAAGTTTTGTCCTGTGCATCTTCCCTGCTGTGGAACTCTGTACCTCAACACATCAGACTGTCACCTACCATGGAAACCTTGAAAAGGAATCTGAAGAAGACCCACTTCATCAGACAAGTGCACAATCTGCAGTAACCCTTGCTCCACCATAACGCTGCATGACCAGCTGTACTATCACCTACTGTATCCTCACCCATCCCTTGTAGATTGTTTGTGCGCCCTTGCGGGCAGGGTCCTCTCTCCTGTTGTACCAGTCGGTGACCCCTTTTCACAAGTAAAGCGCCACGGAATAAATGGAGCTATAATAATAAATAATAATAATTATGCTACTTGTACTCTGGATCAATTGATGGCACTTTCCTGGTGTCTGCCCCTAATTTGATGTGTTTTGGCAGCTTTTGGTCCCGTTTGAAGGTGTTGTGTATGGGTTCGGTTTTGCTCCCAATTGAATCCAATGGCATTCGGCAATGTTTGGCGAATATTCGATGAATAAATTGGCGAATATTGCAAATTAGACATTCGTAATCCTAACCGAATATTGAGATATTCGCTCATCTCTATCATCCAGTCATCTGGCAGGCCTCATTCAAATAATGAACATTAAAAACACTTTATGTACTCTGCTGTCATCTGGTGGTGTGGAAAAGTCGGGGCTAATCCAGGCTTTGTTCATTTTTATCAGAGTGAGTCTGTCAGCAATCTCTGTTGACAGGCGAAAGCGCCTGTCTGTTATGACTCTCTTGGTAGCACTAAAAACCCGCTCAGACAAGATGCTATCGGCAGTGCAGCACAACACTTCCAAGACATAGAGGGACAGCTCATGCCAGGTGTCCTGCTTTGAGACCTGATAGCTGAAGGTCGCAGAGGAATTAGGGATTACACTTGTTTTGTTGGCCAGGTATTGCTTGACTGTTTTTAAACACTTTTCCTTCCTTGTCAAAAATACCCGTTCATCAGTGCATGGACCCTGAGAGGGTGTTATGAAATTGACCCAGGCCTTTGAAAGTGTACCCCTGCCTCTTCTGTACCTCCTGTGTGTCTCTCTTGCCTCTCCTCCTTGGTTGGGCAAGAAAGCTTGCCCCCTGCCACTAGCACTGTCTGAAGGGAATTTTTTCAACATGGGCAGCATGGGCAGCATGGGGGCATTCGAGTCTGCCTGGCTGGGGGGACGGGCAGGTGGTGAGCGGCACACTGAGAGACTGACCACCAATGATTGGCTCCTTAGGGGACCTGGGCTGGACTCCCGCCCCCTCTCCTTCAGCAACATCATTTTTCACCTTCTCCTCACCATCCATAGCATTGACCATCTCCCTGGCGTTGCCCCTGGGGCCTCTGGCCATCCTTGCACTCTTTGATCACTGATAGAGCTGCAACCTGATGCACCCACACACCTTACAGTATTTGCACTGTCTGTCTAGTGCTGAGCTGATCTTAAAACCCCAGTAGCAAAAGCTATTGCTGGCAGTCTTTAGTGTCTGGGATTATGCGTTCTACATTCACACACACTATTATCTTGATCCCACAGCGCTGCCACCACATGTGAAGGATCCACAACTCGCCTTCCACCTGACGTCACTATTATGTCAGAGCAAATAAAGGAGCATGGACAGCACCTCCAAAAATCATACATTTGATCTAATGCCTCTCGGCAAAAATATATATAACTGAACATGAGGTTCTTAGTTTAATATTCTGATTAGACTGTATGAAGCCCACTGTCACGTCACGGCAAACCTCGTAGTGGGTCCTAACATTTCCTACCTGAACGGGAGCGGAGCCGTGCGCAAACCACCGCCACAGCGACAAAGCACCAGCAGGGCGGGCGGCCTGGTGCCTCACAGCACCCATGCTGCAAGACCGAATCCCCATGACTCCAGGCCACGCCGCCCCATAAGCACAAAACCACAGCAGCAATGGCCGACACACTGCACCAACACCACAAGAAAGGAGCATTGTGACTCACCTTCCTCAAGCTCTCAAATGAGAGCAAAAATAGGCTAGACCCTCTTTGCAGTCTCCTGCTAATTAAAATCACCTGTGCCAAATGGGAGGAGTGCTGGTCCAAGAAAGGGGAAAGAATATGCAATGCAAATGCAGATGTGGCGCCCTGCTGTGCATTGGTGCCACAGATCCCAGAGGGGTGCATGGATGGGCTTCTCCACAAGAGGCCCTCATAGCATTCACACACCGGCACCCTACCACCTCAGACCACCAGAGGGAGCCCGGATAGGGATATATATACTGGAGGGTGGAGTTAGGCAGACAGTCTAGAGAACAGTTTCCTCAGGGGACAGAGTTAGTTCCAGTTCCTGCAGAAGATGAGCCTGAGAGAGTTCAGTCTGCAGTGGAGCTCAATCAGTTCCTCTAGAGAGAGTTCGGACTCAGTGAGCTCAGATTAGTGAGCCAGGAGCGTGCCGACGCTCAGAGAGTGGCGAAGAGAAGTGAGGCCTACTGCCCGTGTGAAACCTACTGAGGGCCCCAAGTGTGGCCGAAGGCGAGTGGAGTAAGCAAGCAACATAGGGGGCAGAGGAGCTTAACCAGCTCACCCGAAAACCATTTACCGGACACCGGGTCCACTTCTACGGGGGGGCCTATATCCCCAGCAGGAATAACCGGAACCCCTGGAGAGCTATATGTCCCAGGTTCACCAGAAGCTGACTGTTATACCAGGGTCAGAAGGACACCCCCTGTCCTCCCGGGCTCAGTAAGGTACAGGGAGTGAGAAGACAGTCACTGACGTGGCCCCACACTTGCTCAAACCCCTAACAGACTGAGAGGCCCTGTTTAATAGACCCAGTGAAACAGAACCTTATCATCCACCAGTTCCTATTTGATATAAGCCCGGTCCATTAATGGTAATTATATCAGGCCAGAAACCAGCCCAGGTAGCATGGGAAATTAACTTGAAAAACGGACATGTGAATTCATGGATCGAGATGAAAGAGCATCCAAAGGTTAAACTATATATTTAATCGCCTTAAGAGCACACAAGACAATTCACTATAAACACAAGGATTATACACATATAAAGGTCAGAGATGTAAATACAATAGTGGTAGGACAAAAGGTATAAGCAGATCAATCATGTCACCTACCGGTAACGTCTGACCATGTGTGCGCTGGGCCTCATAGGACCTAGAACTTCCAGCAGGTTCCATGGTCCTTCGCAGTACGTTACTCAACGTGAGCACCCCCTATTTTTAGTAGCTGCATGCATCAGGAAGAGAGAGCCACATGGCCTTTCTCTAGCTTATATCTCCTATGGGTGCCTCCCCTTCTGCCGTCTGGGCTGAACCTGAGTCCCTTCCCTGTGCCCCTGGCAGATAATAACTCCAAAACTACAGATGGGTCATAACTCTATAATGGACGGTCCTAGGGAAGCGGCTCTGGTGTCATAGGATCCAGCCAGGCCCCTGCTACATGTGGGGACCAAGCACAGATATTCTATGTATCTCCCAATCCTGTGAGACCAGAAATGATCTGGAGTCTGGACGGTGTGCTGTCCGGTTTGGGGATCTTTGACATGTATACGATGTACTGTATGGCTTGGACGTACAATAAGTCCATATTCTCCATATGAAATCATAGCTGACTCAAACCACATGTTATCCACATGGCAAGCAAGCCCTTTGTTCTGAGCTGAGCTGGCTCAAGGTGTGATATGTCACTCACAGTCTTTTGACTCTTGACCCCCCATGCTGTCCATATCCATGTCAATAATACAAATGATTGAAATCAAATTATATCTCCAATATTCTAAACTGTGAGCCTAATGTCCACCGAACCCACCTCTATTGACGGGTACTGCCAACAGTCTATTATGTATGAGAGCCAATTTATTCTCAGGCGAAATATTGATCCTGCATGTTCAATATTGGACTGTTGATAGAATTGTCTCCCAGAGATAAACTACCGCCAACACCACTCCGGGCACTTTAACCCCCTAAATGCTGTGATCAGTGCGATCGCAGCATTTAGCGAGCGAGCAGAGGGACAGAAGCCCCTCTGCTCATGGCTGCCAGCGCGGGGTCCCGATCGTTGCCATGGTGACACAATGTCATCATGATGACATCCGGGTCACCAAGCACCAGCAAGTTACTTTGATCATGCGCAGTGCATGATCAAAGTAATCTGTGTCTGCAGCACTGACAGATCCTGCACTGCTATACATTATAACTGCCATCAGAATACAGAAAGTGAAAGTCCCATAGTAGGACTAAGTAAAAAAGTGAAAAAAAAGTAAAAAAAAGTTGTAAAAATATTTTTAAAAAAATAATAAAAATATATATATATTTATATATATATATATATATATTGTACCCATAAATAAATATTATTATGAAAAATACAATATCTCAGGTAAGGAAGCGCTAGTCATCATACTGGGGGACACTTGCTGCACTGGGTCAATTAAAGCACACCAGCCACGTTTTTCCAGTTTTCACACTCCAGCAGTTTATTATACATCATAACTGCTATAACCTAGTCCAACTCAGTGGCTCCCCGACATATTACATATAATGTCCAGGAGCCTTTCAAGTGGCAGACAGACCCACTTGGCTCCAGTTGCAGCCCCCAGCAAAGTCACTTATAGAAATGTCCACATCAATCAGTGTTTTTACCTTCGCCGGGTTTTAGCTGCTTCAGACTTATTCTGCCCCCACTGTGGCTTTACGGCTTCCCAGATGGGCGTCTCAAGCCCTCGTTCCTTCAAAGGCTACTGGTATGTGGTCTCACCTCACATCCAGCCTTTGCCTTCCAGGACTCTTGCCTTCCAAGCCTCTGGCCCTCCAAGGCTACTGGGATCACTTACACCTAAGGATCCAGCCTCTGCCTTTCAGGCTTCACCAGGCTTCAATAGGCCTCACTAGGCCTCACACTCTAGCGGTGTCCCACATGGTAACAGGCCTCACGCCTTACACACCCTGTCTCAAGACTACCAGGGTTTATATATCCTGTAGTACACACACACACAGGACCTGTGCTGATGTCACAGTCATGTGATCAGACATTCTGTGTGCACAGGATCTGTGCTATGTAACAGTCATGTGACCAGACATTCTGTGTGCACAGGACCTGTGCTATGTCACAGTCATGTGACCAGTCACCTGAGGGGGAGGTACATGGTCAGCCAAAACACATCCTGGACCATTACCGTAATGCCGCAATTCGCTGCATTACAGTCACTAAAAAACATTCTCATAATCAGTGGGATCTGTTGAAGTATTCCAGAGTTATTACCTCATAAAGTGACAGTGGTCAGGATTGGAAAAATTGGCCTGGTCATTAACGTGCAA
Organism: Phyllobates terribilis; assembly: GCF_046119375.1. Classification (NCBI taxonomy): domain Eukaryota; kingdom Metazoa; phylum Chordata; class Amphibia; order Anura; family Dendrobatidae; genus Phyllobates; species Phyllobates terribilis. The sequence goes on along the minus strand of NW_027362763.1, from coordinate 912,920,753 downwards.
ACCACCTTTGGGGGTAAAGGGGTTAAAATAATAGTGTCATTATGAGGCTCCTGAGTACGAATATCAGCCCTATGCTGTGTCCTTGAATAATTGACTCTCACTGTGCTCACTGCACAAAATTTGACTCCCACACTGTCCCTATTATGATGCATGCCCTCCACACTGCCCTCTCCTTTCTATACTGGGCCCTTCTTCACATTCTGACCTCACACTATCTCTCCCTTATACTGCCCAGATTCTATACTGTGCGCACTCCTCACTCTCCCTACCTCTCTGCATACTGTCCCCTCCATACTGTGCCCTCACAATGTCCCCCCACTCTGCCCCCTCTTTATACTGCCTCCACTACAAAGTCTCTTTATTATGCCCCTCACATTTTTCTGCCCCCAAACTGTCTTTTCACACATTTCTCTCCCACACTGTCCCCTCTATATACTTTTCCCCATAGTACACAGTCTCTATATTATGTCCCCTCACACTTCCTCCTCATACTGTCCCCTCGCACATTTCTCCACCGATATTGTTCCCTCACACGTTTTGTCCCACCATACTATTCCCTCACATATTTCTACCTCCATACTGTCTCTTAACACATTTTCCTCCCCACCCCATACTATCTCTTCACACATTTACCTCTCCTCTCCATACTGTTTCCTTACACATTTATCCCCCATACTAACTCCTCAAACATTTACCCCCTCTTCCTCATACTGTCTCCTTATACATTTACCCACCCTCCCTATACTGTCATCTCCTCATAAATTGACACCCTACTCCAAACTGTTGTTGCATCACAGATTTATCCACTCACTCCATAATGTCATCTACTTACACATTTACCTACCCCGATACTGTCATCTCTTTACATATTTACACCCTCCCCTCATACTGTTGTCTCCTCACACTTTTACATCCTCCCCTCATACTGTTGATCCTCACACATTTACCCACTCTCCCCCACTTACTTTTGTCTACTCACACATTTACCCATTCATCCCATAATGTTTTCTTCTCACACATTTATCCACTCCCCTGGCTCCTACCATACTGCTGTCTCCTTACACATTTACCCCATCAATAAAACTCCTGTGTCTTTGACTACATTGGAGTGCTTTACCTTGCCACCGTTAGCCTCCTATGCGGCACACTTGTGATGTCAGCAGCGTGATCAGCTGAACTAATCACACAACTGACATCATCCTGACCCAGAATTTCCAATCTTCTGGGCTTCAATTGTACACGAGCCTGAAAAATGTGAGTGCTATTAAATTCAGGAATTCAGTGCTTCACTGCTTCAATGAGATGGTTTCAGCTTGACAACCATTTTGGAAAATGCTACCGCCAGCAATATACCTCGGATCACTCCATTAGGCAGCCTGATTCTCCCCCCTTGATAGTTGCAACCAAAGCAAATTCCCCATCCCCAGATATGCCCCTGGTTAGAGATTTTTTTTCACTCATACAACCTTTTTAATAAGAAAAGTATAACATTATTAATAATGGCTACACTGGAACTCTAATAAGCAAGTGTTTGTTGAAATGACAGTGACCATTTCAGATTACGTAAAACAAATAAATGATAATTTGAAAATTCTGTTTCTTTTTGTTAAATTCAAACTTTAAAAAGGAACTTCTACAGAAATTACTGCTGTCTGCATAGAAATGGAGCTGGGTTCACATGGTGTTTAGTCATTAGCTTATGTGGGATTGTTTTCAACTTCCAGTAGAATGTATGCCCTAGGTGTATGCAATGTATATTTCCATTGACTACCTTTGAGAAAAGTGTATGATGTGCAAGATACTTTTTTATTGTATATTATTGTATTGAAAAGGAGTGTCCTTTTTGGCATGCTCATTGATGCTCAGAAAGTTGCAATTTTAAATTATCCTTTAATTTCAAATAGTAGATTCTAAGGGTTTTTCCAATTGCGTTATACAAATTGTCTCTTCAGAGAGGAAGAGAACTAGAACTCTAGTGCCATCTATTGGAAGTAATAATCCTAAAAGTCAATATTGACCAGAAACTCAATTTGCAGACACTGTGTTTCGGGGTACTGCCCCTCGTCAGTGCAAAGTATGAGTTCTGGTTTGGCTTGGTGAGAGGTGTCAGACCGGTATCTAAGAAGTAATGTTTCTCCTTGCGGAAAGGGACATGCATGCAGAACTCACACTTTGCACTGACGAGGGGCAGCACCCCGAAACACAGTGTCTGCAAATTAAGTTTCCGGTCTTGGCTTTTTATCCTAAGTCATGTGATAAGGCTCGTTAAAGGGTCAATATTGACTTTTAGGATTGCTACTTCCTGTAGGTGGCACTAGAGTTCTAGTTCTCTTCCTCTCTGAAGAGACAATTTGCATATTTCACAGAGGAGCATTGCGGCTTGAAAAGTCTCCTCACCTTGACATGCTTAGCATGTCGCTCTCCGCAAGGAGAAGCATTACTTCTTAGATTCCAATTGCGTTAAAAACAAAGAAGATTTTCTGACTTGATTTTCTGGATGGAATATCTGCTGCATATTACAGTACCAGTGTTGTGGATAAGATCTGGTGGGGATTTTTTCTCCCACAGTGGATTTTACATCGTGAAAAATTAATAGCATATTTGACCCATGTGGATGTACTCTTACGGCAGCTAATATTTCCCATTTCTTTACACTAAGAACACAAACCAGAACTACAAACACTAAGAACACTAAGAACTACAAACACTAAGAACTACAAACACTAAGAACACTAAGAACTACAAACCAGGGGAGGAGTCCTGAGGAGATAATTTGCATATTCCCACTGCATTTTGGGGTAAGTGAAGAGTCTCCACGAGCTCAAAGAACACTGGATTTTGGCTGTTGGAGCTGAAAGGAGTACATCGGTAAACCAGGGGAGGAGTCCTGAGGAGATAATTTGCATATTCCCACTGCATTTTGGGGTAAGTGAAGAGTCTCCGCGAGCTCAAAGAACACTGGATTTTGGCTGTTGGAGCTGAAAAGAGGACATCAGTAAACCAGGGGTGGAGTCCTGAGGAGATAATTTGCATATTCCCACTGCATTTTGGGGTAAGTGAAGAGTCTCCGCGAGCTCAAAGAACACTGGATTTTGGCTGTTGGAGCTGAAAAGAGGACATCGGTAAACCGCGCGCCGGAAGGCGCGCGCATTTTGAAGCTTTTTTTGAAGCTTTTTTCGCTGTTTTCAGAACATTAACAGTAAGAACATGGAAGAGTCCAGGAGCCATTTGGTGAGCTGCATATCCTGCTACATGTTCACAGACTTGCCAGTGGAAAAGCCAAACTTCACATGCCAGAAATGCAAGCTTGTGTCCCTGTTGGAGGAAAAGTTGCGAAATCTAGAAGAGAGGTTAACTACCTTGAAAATCATTAAGGAAGGTGAAGAGTTCTTAGACAGAGCAGAATTATCTCTTCATGATTCAGAAAGAGAAGAAATTCGAACTGCACCTGAGGAAACAGAGGAATGGAAGCATGTGACCCACAGAAGCTGAAGGATCGAGAGGCAGTCAGCACCCATACTGCTCAGGTACCAGTACCAGGCTCTCACGCAGGAGAACCATGAAGAAATACAGCAAAATAAGACTTTGCCAGCAATGAATAACCTTGTAAGCCCTCAGAATCCTCCTGGATGGAGAAAGAAGAATGTTGTGAAGAAAAAACGGAGAGTGGTGGTCATGGGGGATTCCCTGTTAAGAGGAACAGAGGCCGCTATCTGCAGACCAGACATGACCTCAAGAGAAATGTGCTGTCTTCCAGGAGCAAAAATTAAAGATGTGTCTGACAGGATATCAAGACTCTTCAGACCTACAGATCACTACCCATTCCAGCTAATACATGTGGGGACAAATGACACCGCAAGAAAGGACCTGGAAACCATCTGCAGAGACTTTGAAGACTTAGTCAAGAAAGTGAAAGAATTGGGAGCGCAGGTGGTCTTCTCATCCATCCTCCCAGTGGATGACCATGGAACAATGAGGTGGAATAAGATTCTACAGGTGAACAACTGGCTACGTCGATGGTGCCGTCAACAAGGATTTGGATTTCTGGATCACGGAATGAATTACCTATACGATGGACTACTTGCTAGAGATTGGGTGCACCTTACAAAGACTGGAAAACATGTATTTGGAAGTCGCCTTGCTACACTCATCAGGAGAGCTTTAAACTAGAACAATGTGGGAAGGGAAGCAAAAGGCCAGAAAAAGCCATACAGCTGACAAATACTATTGAGATCTCTGCTACTGGAAGTGGAAAGGAAGAACAAAGACAAAACAATTTAAATAATAAAAATATGGGAGGAAGAGAAACCAATCACAAACTAAAATGTTTTTATACAAATGCACAAAGCATGGGCAACAAACAAGGAGCATTGGAACTACTAATGCAGGAAAAGGAATATGATGTCATTGGAATCACTGAAACTTGGTGGGACGATACACATGATTGGAATAAAAGGCTAAAAGGATACAACTTATTTGCAAGAAACAGACTTGATAAACGAGGAGGAGGTGTCGCATTGTATGTTAGAAAAGCGTATATCTGCACAGAGATTGAAGCTTCAGAGACTGGGAGTTCTGTGGAAACTGTTTGGGTAAGAATACAAGGAGAGAACAACCGAAAGGACACCATTGTAGGCATTTACTAGAGGCCACCTGGGCAAGCTGAAGATATGGATGAACTCTTTATGCATCAAATGACCAAGTTCTCCAAAAAATATGACGTAGTGGTCATGGGAGATTTAAACTATCCAGACATTTGTTGGGAATCACTCTCAAGTAAAACTAACAGGTCAAGTAAATTCTTATCCTCTCTTGCTGACAACTTTATCTTCCAAAAGGTAGGGGAGAAAACAAGGGGATCTGCTACTTTGGATCTAATCCTTATAAACAGGGAGGAAATGGTTGAGGAGGTAAAGGTGGCTGGGACCCTAGGAGGCAGCGATCATGCTATTATAGAATTTTGGATAACTAGAGGAGGAAGACATGTGAAGACTCAAACTTCAAGGTTAGATTTTAGAAAGGCAGATTTTAAGAGACTCAGAAAGAGAATAGGAGGGATCCAATGGCTGGATGTCCTTAAGGACAAAAATGTCCAGGAAGGATGGGAAATTTTTAAAAATGAGATTCTCAAAGCACAATCGTTAACAATCCCGAAAAGTAGGAAGAATGGGAAGCATTTAAGGAAACCAGGATGGATGAACACAGAACTTAAACACATGCTAAAAAGAAAGAAAGAAATGTTTATTAAATGGAAAGAGGGAGGCATATCTAAAGAAGATTATAATGCAGTCTGCAGATCCTGCAGGGCACGTATCAGGTTAGCTAAAGCTGACAATGAATTAAGGCTTGCAAGAGATGTCAAAAGCAATAAAAAAGGATTTTGGGGGTATGTCAAAAGTAAAAGAAAAGTCAAAGATGCTATAGGATTTTTACAGGATGAAAATGGAGAAATGGTAAGAGAGGATGTTGAGAAGGCCAAACTTTTTAATTCCTATTTTGCATCTGTTTTCTCTCAGAAAGAAAATGTAACATCAACTGATCTTCACTGTCCTTTTAAAGGAATAGAAGAATCCAAGTTATCTGTAAACAGAAAGATTGTGAGGGAATATTTAGCTAACATAAATGAGTTCAAGTCTCCAGGTCCAGATGAATTACACCCCAGAGTACTGAAGGAGATCGTAGAAGAAATTTTAGAACCAATCTCCATAATCTTTGAAAATTCTTGGAGAACAGGAGAAGTCCCAGAAGACTGGAGAAGAGCAAATGTTGTTCCTATCTTCAAAAAGGGGAAGAAGGTGGACCCAGGGAACTATAGGCCGGTGAGTCTGACTTCTATACCAGGAAAGATCTTTGAACAAATTATTAAACAACATGTATGTAAGTACCTGGATAAGAATGAAGTGATTAACCAGAGTCAGCATGGGTTTGTAACTAACAAGTCATGTCAGACTAACTTAATTTCCTTCTATGACAGAATCACTGACTGGGTGGATCAGGGAAATGCTGTAGATATAGTATATCTTGACTTCAGCAAAGCATTTGACAAAGTATCTCACACCATCCTTATTGACAAAATGACCAAGTATGCAATGGACCAGGCAACTGTTAGGTGGATTCATAACTGGCTTAGTGATCGGACTCAAAGGGTGGTTGTAAATGGCTTCACATCCAGCTGGATGAATGTCTCAAGTGGGGTACCACAGGGCTCCGTCCTGGGACCTGTATTGTTCAACATCTTTATCAATGATTTAGATGAAGGAATTGAGGGTAAACTGATTAAATTTGCTGATGACACAAAGCTAGGAGGGATAGCTAATACTAGAGAAGAGAGAGAGAGGATTCAAAAAGACCTAAATAAACTGGAGCAGTGGGCAGCAACCAACAGAATGATTTTTAACAGGGAAAAATGCAAAGTACTACATCTGGGCAATAAAAATGAAAAAAGCATATACAGAATGGGAGGAATAGAGCTAAGCAACAGTACATGTGAAAAAGACTTAGGTATACTAATAGATCATAGACTGAACATGAGTCAACAGTGTGATGCAGCAGCAAAAAAGGCAAATACAATTCTGGGATGTATTAACAGAAGCATACAGTCTAGATCACGTGAAGTCATTATCGGTCTTTACTCCTCTTTGGTCAGACCTCATCTGGAATACTGTGTACAGTTTTGGGCACCACATTTTAAAAAAGACATAGACAAACTGGAGCAAGTTCAGAGAAGAGCGACCAGAATGGTGACTGGTCTGCAAACCCTGTCCTATGAGGAATGGTTGCAGGATTTGGGAATGTTTAGCTTGCAAAAAAGACGACTGAGAGGAGACTTAATAGCTGTCTACAAATATGTCAAGGGCTGTCACATTGTAGAAGGATCATCTTTATTCTCATTTGCACAAGGAAAGACTAGAAGCAATGGGATGAAACTAAATGGGAGGAGACACATATTAGATATTAGAAAAAACTTTTTGACAGTTAGGGTGATTAATGAGTGGAACAGGCTGCCACGAGAGGTGGTGAGTTTCCCTTCAATGGGCGTCTTCAAACAGAGGCTGGACAGACATATGTCTGAGATGATTTAGTGAATCGTGCTTTGAGCAGGGGGTTGGACCAGATGACCCAGGAGGTCCCCTCCAACTCTACCATTCTATGATTCTATGATTCTATGATACATGTATTTAATTGTGTTATGTAAATGTCTTTCTTATGCGGAAGAAAGACTTTAGCTTGTTTTGTTTCTATAGAAATATCATATTTGCATGCACATTTGTTACCAGTGGCTTTGCAAAAACTTAGGAAACATATGTAATTTGGAAATGGCACAGATGGTTTCCTGCTGAGACATTTTACTGAACATACTACTAACAAAAAGAAAAAAAGACATTTATGACAACTTCAGTTTTTACTTTATGATTCTTGCCAAAGAGTTAGGCTTTGTGTCATTGTCCAAGAACAAACAGTGACCAAATGTGAAATGTTCTGCAAGATGGAGTGCTAATGTATGGGCAATGATCACATCCTGGAAACATTCCTTCTACATGATGCCTGCAACACATTAAATAAACAATGACACCATCGTACATGGTCTTTACTGTTTCACCAGTGCGCTATTTATTTAACTGCACTATGTGAACTGTCGAACAGTTAAGGAAAATAACAATGTTTACAGTTCTCATTTATATTAAATTTGTTTCAGGAATATTGAAAATTACTTTTATGAACTTTACATTAGTAAAAAAAAAATAGAGGTGTTTACTATTTCATTTTTTTCATTCAAGGGTTTAAGCTATATTTTCCTTACTGAAAGCCCAGATGCTGATGTTCCTGTTTTTCTATCACAGTGCACAGATGCCAAGTTTAGACAGAAGTTTTACCTAGTTGAATACACGATAAATAAAATGATACCTTGATATCTGCGATCCGATGTCTTATTCCAGAGAAATCTATGTTTTTCTTATATGTAAATGAGCTGTTCCAGGCTATGGGCCGGACACTGAACTGCAAGTGAATCTTGATCTAGAGCTTTTTTTAAAGCACCACTCCAGCAATATTTTTTTTTATTTTACCACTTTAGTAATGTTTCTAATCTAAGCTACCTGACACTAGCCTTATACTTACCTGCTACCGTTTTCACCTTCTATCGCTGCTACTCCCATTGGTCTGCAGCAGTTTGTGATCTGCAGGATCACTCCAGTGTTTGCTGCAGTGAGCCGGATGTCACTTTTCAATGCAGGACTATAATAGTCTTGTTCTAGCTCTCATAGCCTTGCATTGAAAGCTTTTGACCCTTACTTCTGCCTTCTGGATAGTCAGAAGTTGCAATCACAAGATCGCACTGCGGGCCCGCAGCAGCGCTGCTAAAAGGTGAAGATCCGAAGGGTAAGTATAAGACTATGGTCAGGGTCTTTAGATTAGAAACACCACTCCAGCGCTGAAGTTAAAAAAAAATGTGGAGTGGTGCTTTAAATGAAAGGGGGCTTTACTACTGTGATCTTACTGCTGAGCTGTATATGATTATAACTGACACATTACAGCATTAAACACATCTGCAGGTTGCTCTCACAGGCAGCCAGTGTTGCAATACAGCAGAGCTTTGAGAGATGCAGCAAATGTGTTTGTAAGGAGACAAAGTTCAGTTCTACTTTTCTGCATTCTGTTCTGTGTTAGTTGCATGTCACACTGGTAACGACCCCTTTTATTAAAAAAAATCTCTGGAGGCACACTCTTAGGGAGATCAGTGTCTGGCCCATAGTTCTTAACAGCTCATTTACATATAAGAAATAGGTGGATTTCCCTGGAATAAAACATCGGATTGCAGATATCAAAGTATCAATTTCAGCTTCCTATGAACTTCATACCCATATAGATGGCTTAAGGATGTTGATCCTACTGACAGATTCCCTTTAAACTCCAAATATCATTGGTGTTAAACCTTTTATCAGGGGCACATTTTTCATATTGTCTTAATATAATTTATTTTGATATGTTTTATTCTATAAAGGAATAATTAAAACATAGTTTGTGTCTAGATGTTCAACCATATATAACTGACCACACAGGGTTTCATGAGAGTCAAAGGCTTTGACTATTTTTAAATAGTAAGGCTACATTAATAACTTTTATGAGAAGTTGGAAAACATACAGCAAATTGTTCACTACTGGACAAAGCCAGCTTAATTAATTAAATTCCCTAATTAAAATAAAAATTGTAAACTCACCTGCAGCAATGTTGGCGCTGCTGTTCTCAGAAAGTGACATAACTTTTTGTGTCACATGCCATCAGCTGCCAATAAGCACTTGACGCGCCCCCTGGGCCGTGGGGTACTCGGCAGCCGGGCCTCTGGTTGCTGGGGGATATAACGGTAGCTGGCCCGGTCCGTGACCCAGGGCGGTCAGTAAAAGGGGAATAGTTTATAGGGGATTTGGGAAAGTGTTCGTGACGCCACCTGTGGATTGTGGCTAAAGGGTGCAGCCGCTGCGGAGCAGTCCTCTGGAGCTGGTGTTACGGCAGCAGGGATGGTTGTTGTGGCTCTCCACAGGTAGAGCTAGCTCAAGGGCTGTGTAGGGGTAGATGGTGGATGCTGGGGGAGAGACGGCAGGACGGTCCCGGAGGAAAGACGGACACTCACACGGGGGTAAGCTTTAGTACCTTTACTGGTGATGATGCAGGCACGGTCCAGGGTACTCCGGACGAAGGGCGCACTTTTGGATTCTTCCCAGTGAGCGGGTATAGGGCCTCCTGATCCGTTGCTTTACTCGCTAAGCTTCTGGCCTGCCTGGAACTAGGTCTAGCTTGGTTACTGTCTCTCTTTGCACCTGCTGACCTGGTGGTAGGGCCTTCTCTTGGAGATCACTCTCCCTGGTTGCTGGGGCCACCGTGACTCCTAGCCCTGGTACTGTAGTCAGCGTTTGGCAAACCTGGGACCTGTAGTCCTCCAGGGGTTCCGGTGGTCCCTACTGGGTGTAAAGGGTCCCTGTAGGCATGGACCCGGTGTCCGGTATATATCTCGGGGTGAGCCTGGTATGCTCCTCTGCCCCCTCGCTACTTCTTCCTTCTCCTCTCGCCTTTGGCCCACTCAGGGCCCTCACTAAGCCTTCACACGTGCTGTAGGCCTCGGCTCTCCTAAGCACAGCAGCCAGCTTGCTGACTCTTCGCTGCTCTCTGAGCATCAGCACGCTCTCCGCTCAACACTCTTTCACTGACTTCTGACTCTCTGACTGACTAACTGACTAAGCTGCCTGGCTCCACCCTCCCTATATATATCCCTATCGGGCTCCCTCTGCTGGTCTGAGGTGGTAGGGTGGAGGTGTGTGAATGTAGTGAGGGGCTCTTGTGGAGAAGTCCATCCATGCACCCTTCTGGGTTCTGTGGCACCAATGCACAGCAGGGCGCCACACACTTATTGCCAATAAGCGTTCCTCCAGAATCGCACGTTCCTCATCCAATCGCCTGCAAGACTTCTCCCGAGTATCCCCCATCCTCTGGAATTCTGTGCCCCAACATGTCCAATTATCCATCACATTTGGAACTTTCAAGCAGAACTTGAAAACCCATCTCTACAGAACAGCTTACAGTCTGCAATGAACCCCCTGCCACTTCACCACTACCAGAGCTGCTGCCTCACCAACACTGGAGCTGCTGCAACCCCCAGATCTACTGTTTCCTTCCTCATTATTCTGTAGAACGTAAGGCTGCAAGGGTAGGGTCCTCTCCCCTCTGTACCTGTCTGTTACTATTAGTTCTATTAATTGTAATTTTTATTTGTGTTTTGTATGTAACCCCTCTTCATGTACAGCACCATGGAATCATAATCTTCAACCCAGCCCTCACCCCTGTCCTCCTTGGTGGTCTGCACACAGCAGAAAGTCGCAGCAGTTGGCACCTGTGTTTCGTCATCATTATCATCAAAGATGTGCTATGGTGGTCCACTGACCATTTGCACTACCCCTCCCAAGTACTCATCCCAAGTACTCATCCTCAAACAGAAGTCGTTGGACATCAGCGCACTCAATCTCTTCCACTTGTGGGGCCGGGCCAGAAGGATGGCCCATGAAACCACAGCCAGCTGTCATCAAAAAGCAGAAGTGACTGCTGCATGACTTTGGGCTCAGACTGCTTGCCTGATTTGCAAGGGGGTGAGGTGGAAGACAGATGTCCATGGGCCTCAGGTGCGAACTCTGCGCTTTCAGCAGATGACTGCGTGGAAGACAAAGCAAATTAACTGGTGGCACTCTCAGCCATCCAACCTAAAACGGCCTCTACTTGTTCTGGCCTCACCATTCGTCCAGTGGTATTCAGGTTTACAAAATTACGCAGAATGTCCTGTCACCTGGGTGCACCAGAGGAAGGTGCTTCATTTGGCTGCATAGCAGGCACAGATCAACCACGTCCTCTCTCTCCCTGCAGCAGCTACACCACCACCAGCAGCCACGGCCATGTCCCTTATTTTATGCTCTCGTCATTCTTTGCACCCCCAAAAAGTGCAGGGTATTAAATGGCCTGTATACCGTGAGAGTGGACAGCACATTATTACACTGCTTGTTTGCAGAGTACCTCCACAAAGCCTGTTTTTAGAGTATCCCCAAAAAAAAAACAAAAAAAAAACAAAAACACAAAAACAGTGTTGTCTACCTACTCCACCTCTTGCACCTATACCGCCACATCCACCTACACCTCCTCTTTGACCTCCTCCTCCACATGGACCTCCGCCTACTGGTTCAAGATATATATTTTTTTATTCTATGTTATTTTAAGTAATTTTCCGATCCACATTTGTTTGCTTGTCAATTGTCCTGCTCTTACCCCCGTTCTGCTTACTTTTGCATCCCCATAGCCCTTACTATGACCATTTTACAGCACCAAAGTTCGGGTCCCTATTGACTTCTATTGATTTCAGGTCAACTTCTGATACCCGAACTGAACTTTGGATTACAGTTCGCCTGGACCTGACGAACCTGAACATCCATGGGTCTGCTCATCCCTATTGTTTTTTTCTCTGCAGCTGCTGAGGGCTGCCATTTTTATTTGTGGCTGTGTAATAGTGGGGAAGGACGCAACCTTCCTTTGGCACTGAAGTAGTTAAAGAAAGTGTTCCTGTAGTTAGACCTCTCTGAACTGTTGGTAGGCCAAGCTAAGGGGTTAGCTTCAGTGGTCCAGTCAGTAGAGTAGAGGGGGAACTTAGTGCCCTGATCAAGCCTTGAGTGTTATAGAGCTTGTTCCTGGCATAATTCCTTGTTGGCTGCAGTACCTGTTACCAGCCACAAGATGCCACTGTCCTGGGTGCAGATGTCAGGCTGAATCTGCTAGCAGTGTACAGACAGTGATTGGGTTAATGCTGTGTGATGGCAGCCCACAGAGGGTGGGCAAATTAGGAAAATCCCTACTTAATTTCCAGAAGCAGGAAGTGATGAGGAGTAAGAGATTGGACAGTAAACTGTACGGGCAGCCTGACTATATGGTGGCTGCTAGGGTAGACGGGAGCTCCATACCCTCAGACAGTGGGATCTCCAGTGTAAAAGTCTCCCTACGCAAGAGTCCTGTTAGCCGGCCGGAGAAACTCAACAGAGGTATTGAGGACCTGGGGCACTTCTAGTCTGCAGGAAGCAGAGGAAGATAAATAGGACTCCAGGCTAAGACGTGGGGGAGATATTGGATCCGGAACACTGTTGGTATTGCAGAAGAGTCTCTTGGGCTAATGATTAGAGTCACAGAGATGCTTCACTTAAAGAGGGAACCAGGGCTGAAGATGTTGCCAGCGCCTGTGAGGGAGATAATAACCTGTCGGGCCTTATCCATTATATCTGCCTGTAAATACTGTACATATTCCTCTTCCCCAAGTAAAGTTCAAGTTATGGTTAAGAACCTCGTGTCCTCTGAATTTATTGCTGCCCTGGTCCCAGAAGAGAAATGCCTGGAGACAGCTGCGATCGGATGGTTTGAAGTAAGTGGAGAGCCCCACATACACAGCCACACATCAGAGGGAGGACACGAATTGTCGGAAGGGTGCCAGAGTGAGAGGGGGCTACAGCTCACCCACGACTACCTCGCTGGGGCACCTTACAGCTGCATCAGCTGTGAACTGGACACACTCCCTGGGCTGCACAGTCTTCAGCTGTGGGAGGAGTTGGGCACCATTCTGATCTGTACAGCTGTCATGTGCCCCTAACAGCCATGGGTGGAATCACGATCCACCGGCGGCTGTTAACTAGTTAAATGCCACTGTCAATCTCTGACAGCGGCATTTAACTCATGCTTACCAGAAGCGTGTCACTTACTCCGCCCATCAGTGCCCGTGTCACATGACTGCAGGTCGCCAATGGGTTGGCATGACAACCAAGGGTTTGCAGGAGACCCCTGTGGTTGTCATGGCAGGTGATCACTAAAGCCCTGCTGTATGTAGCACAGGCAATCAGATGATCGCAGCGTCTAGTCTCTCATTTCGACTATTGAAGCCAGTGTAAAGTAAAGAAAAGTTTTTAAAAATATAAAAATATATAAAAGTTCAAATCACTCCCCTTTCACCCGATTCAAAGTAAAACAATAAAAAAATCAAATATACAAAATATTTTGTATCGCCACTTTCAGAATTGCCCGATCTATCAATATAAAAAAAGAATTAATCCGATCGGCAAACAGTGTAATGAAAAAAAAATCAGAATAAGGTTTTTTTGGTCGCTGCAGCATTGAAATAAAATGCAATAACAGGCGATCAAAACATCATATCTACCCCAAGATGGTATTAGTAAAAACGTCGGCTTGGAACACAAAAACATAAGCCCTCTTCGAGCCCCAGATCCTGAAAAATGTAGATGATACGGGTCTCGGAAAATGGTGCTTTTTTTTTTTTGCAAACTTTGGAATTTTTTTTCACCCCTTAAAAAAGAAACTATACATGTTTGGTATCTACGGACTCGTAATACCCTGGAGAATCATAATGGCAGGCGAGTTTAAGCATTCAGGCTGCGAACCCACGATGCGTTTTTCAAGTGTTTTTGCTTCGGAATTTGTGCAGCGTAAATGCTTGTAAAACGCTTGGTAATCCGTCCCCCATGGTCCCTAATGACAATCCGCACTTTCAATGCCCATGCTGCGGAATTTTCCGCAGCGTTTTTGATGTGCGGAAAAATCCGCAGCATGTCCATTATTTATGCGTTTACGCATGCGGAATTGCCTTTTCAATGCATTAAAAAACGCAAGGCAATTCCGCATGTCAAAAACGCGCGAAAAACGCGTGAAAAACGTGTGTCAAATTCCGCACGCGTTTTTCCGGGCAAGGACATGCAGAAATGAAGCGGAAATTTTCCGCTTAATTTCTGCATCGTTTGCACATAGCCTTAGTGAACATGGTAAAAAAAACAATGGTGGAATTGCACTTTTTTTTGCAATTTCACCGTACTTTGAATTTTTTACCTGTTTTCCAGTACATGATATGGTAAAACAAATAGTGACTTTCAAAAGAACAACTTGTCCTACAAAAAACAAGCCTTCACACGGCCATATTGACTGAAAAATAAAAAAGTTATGGCTTTGGGAAAACAGGGAGCAAAAAACGAAAACGCAAAAACGGAAAAACCCAAAGTGGTAAAGGGGTTAAAACTGGAATATATCAAAATTGTTTATATTATTTTTCATATTTTATACTATTAAAAAAGTTAATATTAAAAAAAAATTAAAACATTAACACTACATTTTTTTCAATTGCTGAAAAAAAATTGATTCCCTTTAAGTGTCAAAGATACACTATTCTGCATTGAGGAATCTGTCATTTTAAGAAAAGTGAAATCTGTAGATGTGATGGTTAGATGTCTATCAACTTTTAGCCATATATTGTATTTTACAATATGCGTATTATTTCTTTGACAAACGAACATAAACCAGGATAGAAAGAGAAGTGGGAGATCTATGCGCACAGCTGTACAAACAAGTCTCTTGTCTGAGAAACAGACAGTTCCTCAGCTATGACTTTTATTATAGAGAATCTGTTTTACCAGGTTTTTGCTGATTCTAACACTCAGTCACTTTTTGAACTTCTTGCTGTAGTTTTGATAAAACACTGTTTTATTTGCAGCTGCTCTTCAAGTTCTCTCGATGAGTTCCAGCTATGAGGTCCTAAATATTTATGAGCTCTGACTATCCCTGTCACTGACCACTGATTGGCAGCTTTCTGCCTATGCACAATGCAAGCAGAAACCTGTCAATCAGTTGTGCGCATATTGTAGAGTTGCAGAAAATAAAACCGATTTTATGAAAACAACATCTGGTAGACCAGCAAGTGACTCACCACTGGAATCAGTGTCTCAGCTCTTATCTTATGCTGCCTCCACATTGGAAAGCATGTGTTGATAAATTACTTTCAGCTACTTTCTGTAAACCTCTAGTCTATAAACTAAATTGGATGATACTGTAAACTGTGAAATATTAACATTTTTTACATGTTCATTAATATAATGATAATAATATAAAAAGGGAAGACAGTGCTTATATGTTGTAAACTCTGTTTGATGCCTGGTAAATGAGCACAAGACAACTCTTCTTTTTAAGAACTATGTATCCTGAGAAAATAAATAAGTACTGGAATAGCAGTTAGATGACGTCTTTTTGTAAATGGTTCCAGGACTTTATACAATGTGTTTTGCTGTAAGATTCAGTCCATTATTAGGAGGGAAACAAAGTTTATGTTTGTGTCCCCTTCACGAAATCTTTGCTCTCGGCTGACATAGTATGATTAGATGTGTCTGGAACCTTAACTTGAGAAAGATCTGTCTAGAACAAAAATGACTAAGTTGCCAGGAAAATACTACACCCACAAGTAAAAGCCAGTAGTGTCATGATAATTGAACAGACATGCCATAAAACACTGAACTATTACTTCATCGCTCAAACTGAAACGACTTCAAATAATAATGTATTTTCACTTTATATTCTTTCAAGCATCCACCACAGTTGTTTGAAAGATGTCTGGAACTCAACCACCTTATATGATGTGTCCCACTGTTTAGCCTCTACATGAAAGCTGCTTGATGAAATGCAGATCAAGTGGAGGAAATAGATTGTATTTGGCCACTTACACACTGTCTTTCAGACATCAGAATAAATCCACCTGTACAAAAGCTAAATAAATAGTTTTGGATAAAGTTGGTGGGGTATGGATTTCCTGCCAAGAGGTTTTCAATACTTGTGAGCAGTTAGAGCACTGTAAGGATGTGTTCAAATAATAACCAGCTTTCTTGGCAGTAAAGAAGCCACTTATAAAAATCACGTTTTGGGCAAATTTGCTGATTTTCAATGCATTTTTGCTGCAATTTTTACATAGTTTTTTTTTTCGGATTACTTGTGTGCTTTGTCTACAGTACATTTTTAACAAAGTATTCAGTTATTATTCACTGAATAACGCTGTAAAAAATGTATTGTTGCGTTTTTTCCAGCATTTTTGCAATTTCTCATTGCTTTGCTTGAATTGGTCCTGTAACACCTTGTTCACAATGGAGTTATCTATTATGTGTGGCCGTTTAAATTGGGTTTGTAATACCTATTCAATTGGAGCTATATGTGTAGACTCAGGCCCTCTAAACTTAACCAGGTTTACTGGCTGTTCTGAATGTTGTGATTCCTACTATGTGGTGTGTCTCTGGGTTATACCACCTTCGGAGATAAATGTGTCTGCAGATTATATTCCGTGTTATTGGAGCATTTCTCCAGGACCTCCGGTTTTGGCCATGTTGAATGTTATGTAGGCACATAAAAGAGTCATAATACACATTTTCTTTATTTATTCTCTATTTTGCCCTTTCTATATTGCTGTTTCTCTTATCCAATATGATATTTACTTAGTAGAAAATGCTAAATGAGCATGCTCGGATGTATACAGTGTATATACCGTATTTTTCGGACTATAAGACGCTCTGGACCATATGACGCACCTAGGTTTTAGAGGAGGAAAATAAAAAAAAATGTAAGCAAAGAATGTGTTCATGATGCACTTTAAAGGGGGAGGGAGTCTTCTGCTGACACTGGTATAGGGGTAATGTCCCCCAATTCTGACAATATCCCCCATCCTGATATATATGCCCCCCCTTCCTTTTACACGTGGTCCCCTTCCCCATCCTGATATGCCTGGCATCCCTCCATCCTAGTATGCATGGCACCCCTCATCCTTATCCTGGTATGCATGGCACCCCTCATCCCTATCCTGGCATGCATGGCACCCCTCATCTCTGTCCTGGTATGCATGGCACCCCTCATCCCTGTCCTGGTATGCATGGCACCCCTAATCCCTATCCTGGTATGCATGGCACCCCTAATCCCTATCCTGGTATGCATGGCACCCCTCATCCCTATCTTGGTATGCATGGCACAGCAATCCTCATCCTGGTATGCTTGGCACCCCTCATCCCCATCCTGGTATGCATGACACCCCTCATCCCCATCCTGGTATGCATGGCACAGCAATCCCCATCCTGGTATGCATGGTACCCCCTAATCCCTATCCTGGTATGCATGGCACCCCTAATCCCTATCATGGTATGCATGGCACCCCTAATCCCTATCCTGGTATGCATGGCACCCCTCATCCTTTTCCTGGTATGCATGGCCCCTCATCCTTATCCTGGTATGTATGGCCCCCTCATCTTTGTCCTGTAATGTATGCCCCCCTCAGCGTTATCCAGGTATGTATGCCCCCCTCAGCATTACCCTGGTATGTATGCCCCCCTCAGCGTTACCCTGGTATATATGGCCCCCTCAGCGTTACCCTGGTATGTATGGCCCCCTCATCCTTACCCTGGTATGTTTGGCCCCCTCATCCTTACCCTGGTATGTATGGCCCCCTCTTCCTTATCCTAGTATGCATGGTCCCCCTAATCCCCATCATGCTGCACATAAAAAAAATAAACACTCCTACTCACCTTTCTTCTCTCCTCCAGCGCTGCGTCCTGTCTGCCCGCACTGATCTCTCCATGTGAGTCGCACATGACGTCACTGCCATGCGCGGATCACAAGGAGAGATCAGCTGCCGGAAGTCACTGCTCCCCACGCCGGGACTGTGTGCGCGAGGAGTAGTGACTTCATGCTCCTTCATAGCCGGCACACAGTGTAGCCGCTGCTCAGCTCCTGCTGCTGCTGGGCTATCGTGTGTGCCCACTATTAAAGGGCATGAATATTCACCCCTTCCCACGTCCATGGGCGTGGAGAGAGGTTGAATATTCATGCCCTTTAACAGCGGGCACAGGCGATTCCGGCAACAGCAGGAGCCGCGCTGTGACTACACTGTGTGCCGCTATTAAGGAACATGAATATTTACTGCTCCCCACGCCCCATGGGTGTGGGGAGCAGTGAATATTCATTTTCTTTAGCAGCGGGGACAGTGTAGACTGCAGCGGGCTGCTGCTGCCTCCTGTGCCCCACTCCTCCACCGCTACCGCTCCCCCCACACCCCACATATATATACACCCCCCCAACAGTCGGACTATAAGACGCACCCCCCATTTCCCTCCAAAATTCATTCAGATCTAGGATGTGCTATTTGAGTGTTCCCTTTATTTTTTTGAGCAGTGTATATATATACAGTATATATATAATGGACTTTTCCCTTTTCCAAGATGGTGCCCGCAAGTGGGGTGCACAGGACCTCTGTCTCATTTCCTGTTTGGTCTAACTTTATTGATGCGTGCATTGGCTTACAATGAACTCCAGATTCGGCTCTACATGGAACATTTTTTGGACTGTTTTAATGAAGTAAGTTGCATTTAAAGTTACGTATACAAATGTGTGGCTTCATAAACAATTAGCGAACTCCTGCCATGTAGTCTGGACAAAGATAATCACCAGGTGATAAAACTTTCATTGTAAGTAAACCACAGCACATGGTCTGATAAGTGACACATCATTGAAATCTGTGTTTTAACCCCTACCTCATGCTGTCTGTCTTCATATTACATAGCAAAAACCTCATGACAAATTCCCTTTAATCTTCTTCACTGCTGTGCTGCCACACACTATTTTTACAACGTATTCATGCATTACAGCCACATTGCAGGTTTTGTCTTGACTCTGGTAGAAGCACAACGTTTTTTGCTGCAATTTTCTTTTTCTTTTTGTTTTCTTATTGGGACAAAAAGAACAACTTGGTTGCAATGTGTGAATAGAGCATTATAGTTTTTTTCGCCTTTTTTTGCTTCTCTCTCAGTCTTTATGGACAAACTGTTGTTTGGCTGCTGCATTTCCTGCTTCTACTTTTATACAGACTATGTTAGTCCCTCTTGATTTTCTGTGCTGTATCATCTGATAACATATTGTGAGGCATTATGGGGAAATCTGCCCAAGGTCAAGTGATAGCTCTCTGGCTGATACAATATTCTGCAATGTTTACAAATTCACCATGTTACACCTAATTTCTTTAAATTCAACATAAAATAGATTCTCATCCAATCAATTCGATCATGTCTAGTGATGAGTGAAAGTTGCAGTTAATCAATAACAAATCTTCAGCATAGTTTCATGTAAGTTTACATGAGTATTATGATTATTATTCGAAATCTGAGGATTTTTTATGTGGTGTACAAATGGACTAAGTGCAGATTTTAAGCCAACATGTATTTGATTGGTAAAGTCTACACAGAATGAGTGTCAAAAGTTGACACGTCTTTCCTTTTTATTTCAAATTCGTAGTGATAAATTCTAGATTTGATAGGTAATAAAGATTTCCTTGCTAAAATCAACAGGAGGTGGTTAGTGGGCTGATTTAATGTGAATTTTGAAGTAATATGACATTTCAAATACAAATAAAAAGCGATTGTGTGAACTTTATCGGATTGGTGCTGATTCTACTATTTTATATGAAGATGGTTTTATGAATATACGCTATTCACATGCTGTATTTTATGTTTTTATTGCAGCAGATGAAATACACATCATGCTTACTTCCCTGTTTTGAATTCCGAAGATGTCCAGTAGTGATCAGCTCAGAACTTGCAGCAACCAGTGGGGCCCAGCTACAAACATCTAGTGTTTGGAGAAGTCTAACCTGAAGTGAATTTGACTATACATAAAAACATAGGAACTGTGATGCAGAAAAATGGCGGCAGGCATTCTGGACTGATAAGTTAAAATATAAAGTATTTGGCTATAGCAAAAACTAGTTTGTACAGCAAAGTGCCAGAGAGCATCACAATTATGAGTGTCTGCAGGCAGCCATGAAGTAATGTGGAGGTTCTTTGCAAGTTTGGGGCTGCATTTCCGCAAAAGGAATTGAGAATTTGGTCAAGATTAGTGATGTCCTCAATGCTGAGGAATGCAAGCAGGTATTTATCCATCATTTAATACTATCTGATTTGCTCCGAATTTATTCTGCAGCAAGACATGACCTCAAATATACATCCAATGTCATTAAAGGGAACCTGTCAGGTGATTTATGCTGCTCAAACCGGAGACTGCATGCATAACATCTTGGCTGCTTTGTATATTATTTTTTGAAACGCTCTGGTGTTTCAGACAAAATAAACTTTGAAGATTCGGCTGGCAACCATAGCTGGAGATCAGACTAGTCAAGCTTCACACCCAGCTGACTTTTCCCTGTGTTGCAGCAGCTGATTGTCAGGTTTATCACTACATACATGCAAGGGAGACACTTGTCAATCAACTAAAGCAGCGTCGGAAGAGTCTCATCTCCAGCTATGGTCCCGGCCAGATCTTCAAAGTAAATTTTCTCTGAAACATCGCTGCTTTTAAGAGAATAATATTCAGGCTACAATTCATGCTGTCTGTGCTTAGGGCAGAATGAATCACCTGACAGATTCCTTTTAAGAACTATCTTCATTATAAAGAGCAGTGAGTCCCAGAAGTGACTATATGGCCCACACAAAGCCTTAATCTTATTATCAAGTCTGTGTGGATTGCATGAAGCGACAGAAGGATTTATGTAAGCCTATATCCACATAAAATCTGAGGTTAGTTCTCCAAGATGTTTGGAACAACCTTCTTACCAAGTTCCTTCAAAAATTGTGTGCAACTGTACCTAGAAGAATTGATGCTGTTTTGCAGGAAAAGGACAGTCACACCAAATAATGATTTGATTTAGATTTCCCTTTTGTTCACTCACTTTGAAATTGTTAATTGATATATAAAAAAATCAACACTAGTTTATTTGAAAACATTGTTACTTTTCAAAATTTTGTTCCACACCCGCTTAAAACTTTTGCACAGAGCTGTAGATGTAAAGTACAGAGATGTGATTATGGAAAATTAGTTGTGCTATATTTAGTAGACGACCATCATTTCTCTTTAGTACATTCTGCTCTAATAAATGTCTTTCACAATTGATCCAAACCATTTGCCAGAATATATTATATATCTGGCTATACTCAAAATAATTTATAGAATTAATTTCTTACTTAATATATTACTAATCATTACCTTTCTGCATTTTAGCTTACCCTTACGAGTTGTGTTTGACCTTTCTAATTAAAAATTGCATTGTACACCGTACTGTACATCGTTGAATGGAAAAGTATCATCTACTATTTATCTTACTTCTGACAAAAATACATGTGATTTTACAATAAAAAAAACTTAAATTCAATTCTGCGCATCTATTTTAATTTACTTTGTTACCATAAGTACATAAACACATTTTATTTGTACTGATGTAGCGGAAAACAGTTTACCAATGTACTATAATGTCTTTATTTTCAGGTGAAATCAGATTAACAAGTAAGGATATGTTTAATTATGTTTCGACTTTATTTTGGTGACTTCATCTGAGCAACTCAATAAATGGGATTCACACATGCCCCATATGTAGCCATTGACTTCAATTATCCAACACAAGGCAATCAACTTTGTACTCCGCTTGAGATTTTTTTCTAGGCCATATCTATTTTTGAAGCTGGGAATACTAGTGCAGCAGATTAGGCTAATGTTTCTGACTTCAAAGATGGTTACAGACTTAGGAAAAAATCCAAAATGGAGTCTAAAATTGCTTATTTTGGACTCAGTTTGCTAACTGAAGTCTATAGCTCCTTTGGCGGCATGTCTGAATCCCATTCTTTGAGAGTTCAGATGGAAACTCTGGTGGAGTTGCATATATATGACCTAACAGATTTGCTTTGAGATTTTTACAGGAAAATCATTCATACAGCATATTTTCTTGTTAACCTTCTTAGCACTCCTACTTGTCCATGCAGGAAAACTACTATAAGGACACAAAAGAAAACAATCACGCATAGATTATCACTACTTCTGGCTTCCCGCAACACCATTCCACCGACACTGCCCTGACCAAAATTACTGATGACTTACAGCCAAAGCTAACCGACAATTCTCTGTACTTCTCCTTCTAGACCTGTCCTGTGCCGTGAACACAGTCAACCACTTCCTTGTACTACAAATTCTGCACTCAATGACCTCGCCCTCTCCTGGATCTCCTCATACCTCTCCAACCCCACATTTAGCGTCTCCCACTCCCATACTAACTGCTCATCCCATTCGCTCACTGTTGGTGTCCATCAAAGCTCTGTTCTGGGACCCCTACTGTTAGAACTCTCCTGTTAGGTTTTTTCTAGTTTGCTGGTCACATGACCATTTTTGCCTATTTAATCCGGCTCCGCCCTCCTGGCCTTGCTGGACTTCATTGTATTTACTACTGTTGAGCTAGCTTGGTGCTCTGTTACCGTTCTCTGTTAGTTTTGCTAGGTCTTCGGACCTCTATGTTCTTTGTCGTGTGTTTGTCTTTGACTGCTACAATTTATGCTAGGAGGTGTCCAACTTTATCCCAGTCCCTAGTTCTTGCAGGGATCCCTCCCTTGCATCTATAGGTCTTCGTGCAGACTAGCCGAGGACTTTAGCGGGTCTGATCGCAGGATCAGGTTCCCCGTTACATCGTAGGGATCCAGTTTAATTCTATTGTAGGGACAGATCTCCTGTCTTTCATTAGTGCTTGTAGCAGATCATAACAGTAAGTCCAGCCCAAAAAATTTCTCTAAGGAAAGACCTCCAGTTTCCATCATGGTCTCGGTTCAAGATTTGGCTCAACGCTTGCAGGGACTCTCTCTGGAGGTGGCCGAGCTCCAACAACACGTGAGTAGCTGTTCTGGAGCACATTTGGTAGAGCCAAAGGTACGTCTGCCTGATCTATTTTTTGGTGAACAACAAGATTTTTTTTCTTTTAAAAATGCTTGTTTATTGTATTTTCGTTTAAGACCCGGATCCTCTGGTGATGAATCACAGCGCATAGGGTTCATAATGTCACTTTTGCGCAAGGATCCTCAGGGATGGGCTTTTTCTCTCCAACCTAGTGATCCGTGCTTTAGATCAGTGGATAGTTTTTTTTCTGCTTTGGGTTTGTTGTACGATGATCCTGATCGTGTCTCATCTGCTGAGTCTGAATTGAGACGTTTGAGGCAGGGATCAGGTAATGTGGAAAAGTATTGTTCTCACTTCCGTCGGTGGTCTGCCCAGGTGGGGTGGAACGATTCAGCTTTGAAAAGTTTGTTTCTTGCGGAGCTAGGTGAAAGGGTTAAAGATTTGCTGATTGCTTATCCCACACCTGGAAACTTGCAGGAGGCTATGCAATTAGCTATACGGGTGGACAGGAGACTGCGTGCAAGGGTTAATGAGAGCAAATCCTCTGCTATGTCAGCTCCGAGTCTTGAGAGGGTCTGTGCTGACAAAGGAGAGCCGATGGAGATTGGGGCGATGACACCCCGCTCTCAGGAAAAAGACCGCAGGCTTTCTGAAGGTTTGTGCTTCTATTGCGGAAATTCTGGTCATTTTATTAAGAACTGTGTGCTTCGTATGAACAAAGAAAAAAAATGGTCAGTTATGCACGTATAGCCTGTTTAAATACAAAGGGAGTATTCATATCTGCTACTACCGCTGCTCAGGAAGAATTAATTGAATTTCGGGTATTTCTGGATTGTGGTTCTACTCTGAATGTGATTGATGGGGGATTCTTGGAAAAACTTACATTAAAACCTAAACCTTTGTCATCCCCTATTGCTGTGGTTTCTGTTGATGGCTCTCCCTTGAAGAGTGTTACTCACAAGGTCTGTGAGTTTCCCCTCACTATTAATGGTGTTCATCAAGAGAATTTGGATTTGGTAGTATTGAATAATTTGCCTTCTCCAGTAATATTGGGGTTGCCCTGGTTAAAATTGCATAATCCTGTACTGGATTGGTCTACCAATGAAATTAAGTCCTGGAGCCCTAAGTGTTATGACAAGTGTTGTAACGGACGTATTGCTGCGGTGGAAAAAGGGGAATTACCTGTACCTATTCAGGATTTTTGGAGAGTTTTTTCTGAGGAGGAGTCACAAATTTTGCCTCCCCATAGAGACTATGATTGTACCATTAAATTTGTCCCTGGAGCGACTCTTCCTAAAAGTCGTTTATTTAATCTTACTATTCCTGAGAGAAAGGCTTTGGAGGAATACATACAGACAAGCTTGGCCGCCGGTCACATTAGGCCTTCCAAGTCTCCTGTGGCTGTTGGATTTTTTTTTGTTAACAAAAAAGACGGCGGTTTACGTCCTTGTCTGGACTTTCGTGAGATTAATAAAATTACTGTACGCAATCCTTACCCACTGCCATTGATTCCTGATTTGTTTAACCAGTTAGTGGGAGCCAAGTGGTTCTCTAAAATTGATCTCCGGGGGGCATACAATTTGTTGCGCATGAAGGAGGGTGATGAATGGAAGACTGCTTTTAACACTCCTGTGGGTCATTTTGAGAATCTGGTTATGCCTTTTGGTCTTACCAATGCTCCAGCATTTTTTCAGAATCTTATTAATGACATCCTTAGACCTTTGATCGGCAAAAATGTGGTTGTGTATTTGGATGACATTCTGATTTATTCGCCTGATCTGGAGTCTAATTGGCGGAGTGTACGTGAGGTTTTACAGTTATTAATGGACAATTCGCTTTTTGCTAAGCTAGAGAAATGTGAGTTCGCTGTACAGAGAATTAGTTTTTTGGGTTACATTATCTCCAGTGAAGGTTTTGAGATGGACCCGGTTAAAGTTCAAGCTGTGCAGGAATGGCCTAGGCCTATTGGTTTGAAATCGATACAGAAGTTTTTGGGTTTCGCTAATTATTACAGAAAATTCATAAAAAAATTTTATATTATTGTCAAACCGCTGACCGATCTCACTAGGAAAGGTGCTAATGCGGTTCAGTGGACTTCTGAGGCCATTGAAGCTTTTGTGTTTCTAAAGGAGAGGTTCACCTCTGCTCCCATCCTTATGCAGCCTGATGTGACTAAGCCGTTTTTGGTTGAGGTTGATGCTTCTTCTGTGGGGGTTGGTGCGGTGTTGTCTCAGGAAAGCAAGGATGGAGTACATCCCTGTGCCTTTTTTTCAAAAAAAATTTCTGAGACTGAACTTAATTACGATATTGGTAATCGGGAATTGCTGGCTATTAAACTCGCATTTGAACACTGGCGTCATCTCTTGGAAGGTTCTGAATTTCCCATTCAGGTTTTCACTGATCATAAAAATCTGATCTATCTTGATGCTGCCAAGCGCTTGAATGCCCGTCAGGCTAGGTGGGCACTTTTTTTCTCACGGTTTAATTTTTCTGTTACTTACATCCCGGGTACCAAGAATGTTAAAGCGGATGCTTTGTCTCGCAGCTTTTCTCCCATGGTCAGTGCTGAGGAGGAGGAGGAGAGCATTTTACAAGAAGGTGTTGTGATTGCTGCTTTGGACTCCGTTTTGGAGGATGAAATTCTTAAAGCTCAGGAGAATGCCCCATTTAACACTCCCCATGGGAGGTTGTTTGTGCCTAGGACCTTTAGGAGAGATTTGTTTGTTGAGTGTCATGAGTCTCGGTTGGCATGTCATCCAGGAATTTCTGAGACCAAGAGACTTGTGGGTCGCAGTTTTTGGTGGCCTGGATGGCAGAAGGAAGTCATTAAGTGGGTGCGTCAATGTACTGTGTGTGCTAGATCTAAGTCTTCGCATGCTCCTGCTGCGGGGTTGCTTTGCTCTCTGGAGGTTCCTAGTGCACCTTGGACACATCTGGCTATGGACTTTATTACTAACCTTCCCCCCTCTGAAGGTTTCACGGTCATCTGGGTGGTCGTGGATCGTTTTAGCAAGATGTGTCACTTGGTTCCCTTCATCAAACTGCCTTGCGCTAAGACACTCGCTAAGGCCTTTGTCAAGGAAATTGTCAGACTACATGGCGTTCCTACTGACATTGTTTCTGATAGGGGACCTCAGTTCGTTGCTCGTTTTTGGCGTGCCTTTTGTGACAGGTTGGGAGTTCATTTGTCGTTTTCATCCGGATATCATCCTGAGTCTAATGGCCAGACAGAAAATAACAGGATGTTGAGCAGTTCTTGCGTTGCTTTGTGGCAGACAATCAAGAGGGGTGGTCTGAGTTTCTGCCATTTGCTGAATTTGCTCTTAACAACCATACATCCTCTTCTGCTGGGTGTTCGCCTTTTTTTTGTTGTACTGGGAGACATCCATCTTTTGGGTCATTCTCCAAATTGGTATCGGCTGTGCCGGAGGAGGAGAGTTTTTCCGGTGATTTGGAGAGAGTTTGGACGGATGTGCGTGATAATCTTCAGGAGGCTAACAAAAAATCTAAAAGGTACTTTGATAGGAAACGGCAAGAGGTTTCGTTTGCTATTGGTGACATGGTTTGGTTGTCCTCTAAGAATCTGCGATTGAGGATTCCTTCGAAAAAATTGGGTCCCAAGTTTGTAGGGCCCTTTAAGGTGCTTCAGATAGATAACCAATCTGCTGTTAGGTTGGAGGTTCCTACCTCCTGGAAGATTAATCCGGTGTTTCATGTTTCTCTGTTGAAAAAAGCTGATGTGTCGGTTGGTGACGCCTCTGCCACTGTTCCTCCGGTGGTGGAGGACGGGGAATATGAAATTTCCCGCATCCTAAATTTTAGACGGTATAGAGGGAGTTTGCAGTATCTCGTCGCTTGGAAGGGTTTCGGACCCGAGGATAACTCATGGGTGAGGGCGGATGATGTTTCTGCTTCCAGACTTGTCAGAGCGTTTCACAGGAGGTTTCTTGATAAGCCCGGTCCTAGGGGACCCGGAGGATCCTCTTAGAAGAGGGGGTACTGTTAGAACTCTCCTGTTTGGTTTTTTCTAGTTTGCTGGTCACATGACCATTTTTGCCTATTTAATCCGGCTCCGCCCTCCTGGCCTTGCTGGACTTCATTGTATTTACTACTCTTGATCTAGCTTGGTGCTCTGTTACCGTTCTCTGTTAGTTTTGCTAGGTCTTCGGACCTCTATGTTCTTTGTTGTGTGTTTGTCTTTGACTGCTACAATTTATGCTAGGAGGTGTCCAACTTTATCCCAGTCCCTAGTTCTTGTAGGGATCCCTCCCTTGCATCTATAGGTCTTCGTACAGACTAGCCGAGGACTTTAGTGGGTCTGATCGCAGGATCAGGTTCCCCGTTACATCGTAGGGATCCAGTTTAGTTCTATTGTAGGGACAGATCTCCTGTCTTTCCTTAGTGCTTGTAGCAGATCATAACACCTACTCTTCTCAATCTCTACCTTTGGCCTGGGACAACTCATGAAATCCACTGGCTTGCAGTACCATCTACACACTGATGATACTCAGATCTACTTCTCTGGCTCAGACATCACCCCTCTGCTGTCCAAAATCCCTCAGTGTCTATCAACCATATTCTCCCTTTTCTCATCATGCTTCCTAAAGTTCAATGTGGACAAAACAGAACTCATCATCTTTCCTCCATCTCATTTAACTCCCCCACTTGATCTATCACAATAAATGATCTCACGCTTTCTCCTGTACCTCAAATCTAAAGCCACGGAGTAACCCTTGACTCTGCCCTGTCCTTCAAACCGCACATCCAAGCTCTTTACACTACTTGCCGCCTCCAACTCCAAAATATATCCAGAATACATACTTTCCTCAAACTTGAATCTACTAACATGTTAGTGCCTGCCCTTTTCATCTCCTGCCTCGACTACTGCAATATCCTCCTCTGTGGCCTCCCTCTCCCTGCTAACACTCTTGCACCTCTCCAGCCCATCCTTAACTCCGCTGCACGACTAATCTATCTTTTTCCTCGCTATTCCTCCACTTCTTCCCTCTGCAAATCACTTTATTGACCAAAGCCGTCCATAATCAGTCTCCTACGTATATCTCTGAACTAATCCCCCGATATCTTCCAACACATAATCTTCGGACCTCTCAATACCTTCTCCTTTCCTACACACTTTTACATTACTAACCAATTGCCTCAGAGACTTCTCCCGAACATCCCCTACACTCTGGAATACCATGCCCCAGCTCGTCCGATTATCCGCCAGTTTCAGACGAAAGTTGAAAACGCATATCTTCAAGAAAGCTTACAGTCTGCAATAACCTCGGTGGCACCTCACCAGCACCGAAGATGCTGCAACATCCCCAACCTACTGTATCCTTCCCCATTGTCCAGTAGAATGTAAGCACACAAGGTCAGCACCCTCTCCTCTTTGTACTAGTCTGTTATTGCAGCTTGTTCACGGTAATTTATATTTGTATTTTGTATTTAAGCCCTTTTCATTTAAAGCACCATTGAATCAATAGTGCTCTAAAAATAAATAATAATAATACTTCTTCTAAAAAATGTCTTATTATAGCAATATCAAGTCATAGGAATATTACATGTTAAATAAATATCCTCAGCCAATACCAGTTCCGTACTCACAACCAGATTCCCAATTAAAGGGATTGTCAAACCATTAAATATGATATTCATTGTATGGATCCTAAATAATTAAAAATGTTTGATATTTACTTGCAATTAAAAATTGATCCAGGAAAGTGTTATAACATTTACTTATGTAGTATGGTGGTAGAACTTGTAGCAGTATGATAATTCTGCTTGGTGAGCTGTGTGCTGGTGGACACCTTGCTCACTCTTCCCATGGTAGCAGAACTCACCATTATATTTTTCAGCCCTTATAAAATGTTAAGTCACTGGCCTACAGCTGTGTCACGTGTTGTATGTACACTTTATCCAGCCGTTATGTAGCAGTGCTGTGAGATACATATTTATCATTGAGGACTGAGATTTAAAAAAAAGTCTTTGAGTCCAATGGATTATTGACTTTTTTGTCTCATTTTTAATGCACTTCACCTGTTTTTCATTTGCGTCTGATTATTATTTTAATTTACGCCTTTTTAGAAGCCTATTTAATATGTGTTTCCCTGTTTAGTTTTATTTTGTTTGCAAGGTTTTTGTTTTCTAGATGTTTTTGGGTTATTCATCAATTGCAAATTTTAGGTCTCAAAATTTGGCATATACAGTATATACTCCAATCACTCCCTGGAATGAATTTTATGTACACCAGTTATTTGTACAGCAAATTTTTCACCATTTAGCAACACATGTGACTTTTTGCACTAAATACCACAAAACTTGACTTGTTGACTTTTCGCAACTTGCTTGATTTTGAAGAATTTGGCAACAAAAATGTCCACGAATACCACAAGATAAAAAAAAGCTGGAGATCAAATGACATTTTTTGGGGGGTGCTTCAGGTACCTGACTTCATTTTAGGTATATTCAGTCCTCTGAATCAGAATATGTCATTCATTATTTTTGTAGCAGCTCTATTTTTGAGATAATGTACGGATGCCCACACATGAATTTGGGATTTTTTCCTTGACAGGGGTACTATTTATATAATCAAAGATTGTCTGTAAGGTATGTGACAAATACTTGAATACTTATTAAATGCAATGTGCAATTAAATAAGTATTAACGTATTAATCAAATACATAACTGACCATCTGTGATTCTATACCTGCTCTGTTGGTGGTGTGTTCCACAGAAATGTGTGGCAATGTAGTACACTTTTGACAACCTAGGTGATGTCTTTTCATTTCAAGCTGAGTCAGTGTTGTCCTGGCTTTGAGCGTGAAAGATTGGTATTAAATAGACACTGTATTTTCCTTCCTAGAATACTTAAGAATTCAAAGGTGTGGTGCTTATGACTCGCCCCCTGGGCCGTGGGGCACTCGGAACCGGGCGATAGGGAGACGATGGGGGTAGTAGTGGCGACCCGGTCCCATGGCTCAGGGTGGTCAGACCAGTGGCAGTCTTTTAGATGTTTTAAGAGATGTCCGACTACGCCACCCGTGGATTGCGGTTATTAGGAACCGCTGCTGCAGGGCAGACCGCTGGGGCCGATGATGTACGCAGCTGGGATGGTGTGACTCCCCACGGGAAGAGTGCGGCCTCAGGGCAGTGTAGTAGATGGTGGGAGTGATGGTGGTGAGAGTCCCAGTACCGGTAGTGCCGGAGGAGCGAAAAAGCACACAGACAACGTACTGCAGTCCAGGGTCTTTACTCACGGTTAATATCCAAGTCACTTCTGCAGGGAATGACTGCCCGAGCCGTGCTGCGTCCACCAGGTGAGGGGCTCGGTCAACTCCCAGGCAGTTCAGGAGCATGGCACAGGACCCCCTTTTACCCTTTCTCTGGCCTGCCTCACCAGTGACCCACTTTTGTCCAGCTGCCGCGGACTTGTGCGGTTAAACGTGGGCCCCGTCCTCCGCTGTCCTATATGGTGCCTTCCTAGCAGGTTTGATGAGGTGTCGCACCAATAGATGATCACGACGACCGGTCTTTGGCTGAGGGTAGTTTCTCCTCCACCAACTTGGGATCCGGTACCCTTAATCTGCCTGACCCTGCACCCTGGATTCTCGTGGGTTCTTAGGGTCCCTTCCACCTTCTTGTTCCTGAGCCCTTCTGTTTCTTACTCTCTTTCTTTGCAGTTCCTTTCTGTTTCTGTTCCTTTCTGTTCCTTTCTCTTGGAGCTGAGATGAGCCAAAATCTCAGCTCCCCTTCACCTCCTCCTCGGCCTCTCACTAGGCCCTTCTGGAGTAGAGCTCCTACAGAGCCTCTACTCCCTGTCTTCTCCTCTCTGGACAGAACTGGACTGAACCCAGATCTAAGATGGTGCCCACCTTTTATACCTCCCTCTGACCATGAGCCCAGGTGACCAGCAACCAATGGGCTCCAACCTACGCTCAGGAACCAACCCCTATCTGCCCCTACAGCACTGGGTGTTCCACCCCCCTCCCCACTCCAGGCAGGGACATAGTCGGTCGTGCCTGCACTTCTGTCTAGTGGGAGCACCGTTGAGCTGTCTCTCGGAAATGGGGTGTGTGTGCTGTATGCAGCTAACTGAGCCCTGGTCCATACTCCATCCTTACCTGGGAGTGGAATATCACACCTCTGGCAGAGGTGCAATACCCCTGTAGCGGCCGAGCCCTCGGGGCGCTACATTCCCCCCTGGTAAACCACAGCACGTCCTCGGGCTGGAAAAGAGCAAAAACAGTTGATGACAGGACATGCAAAACTTTTTAAAACTTTTTACATTTAGAAACGGACGACATTGTTCAATTCCCTTTATGGGACACACTTTTCTTTTCACTAGACATTATACAAACATTTTCAGTACTTCCGGAACTCTTTTGTATAAAACATCTTATAAAACTCTTGCATTATCTCCTAGCAGTATATAAAACTTTCTCATGTAAAACATTTTTAAGTAAAGCACATTCTTGTATTCTTGGATCATGGCCGCGGTGCAATTTGCGACCAGGTGTTCTTTCTTCTCAAAGGTGCAACAGTCCAGTAAACTTGTCTTGAGGTAGACGTTGCAGTTTTTGTATAAAACCAGTAGGGGGCGCTTTAGGAAGCGCAACTATATACAAGGGATCGGCCGGTTGAAAAGGGGGAATGGCTGCTCACAGTCCTCAGCCTGTTAAAGGGAAGAGGGGTGGCTGCTCTCAGTCCTCAGCCAGGTTACTTAGGGGATAGGGCAACAGTCACACAGTCCTATATCAGTCCCAACGGGGACCACACTCAATTTGAAACAGTCCCACACAGTTCCTTTGTACCCTGACGGGTAACTATCTACATTGGCGCTTCTTCTTACTCTCTATCGTCATTCTCCATATGCGTCTTGCTCCTCCTTGTCATCTTCAGGCCCATCCGGGTCCTGTTGGTACTCAACGTCCGAGTAGTGCTGTTCCTCCTCCTCTACTACTCTGTGGACGTGGAGGGCGTACCATCCCTTCACGCCTTGGTGCCGGGTGTAAGACACCACATCCCCTGGAAACAGATCTCGCCCTCGATGACCCTCCGGCAGGTGGCTCTCCACATCTCTCCTCGCCACGAACACATCGCTGATGGTCTCAGGGTCTCGGATGAAACCGCAGCCATGTTCCATGTGGAATTTCGCGACAGTCCCGGTGACTCGGGGACCGCGGGCAGTTCGGGGATCTCGCCGGGCCTTCATCTTCTGCTCCGCACTCTGGACCTGCAGCTTCTCCTGTTTCATGCGCCGCTCCCGCTGCTCCCTCTCGAACTTCTCCAGCTGTTGGCAACAGTACTCCCGTCGACGGGCGGCGTCCGGGGGCGCTAGGCCTTGCGACCGGGCCTGTGATTGTGGTCTGCTGATCATACCCGGGGACAGAGGGCACTGCGTGGGGCGGGGCTCGCTGGCGGTGTCGATGGCCTGGGAACCGGTTGGTAGTGGTGGAGGCACGGTGTCGATGGCGGGTTCAGGTATGTTGGGCTCCGCAACAGGGTGCAGGGGCAGGTCGGCGGCCCCAGGGTTCGGGGTAGGGGCGTCTCCGTTACCTGCCTCTGCTGTCGCGGTCTCCTCCGCGGCGTTGTCCTCGGCCTCCGCTCTGCTCTCACTGCCCTCGGTGGCTGGTGTGCCACTGGATGTCGACGGCGCCTCCTGCTGCAGGATCACGGCCCGCCGGGCCATTTCTTCTTTCCACCCGGCAATCACGTCCCGCTGCGCCCGGACCATCCTCCGGTCCAGCTCCTCCAGCGCAGCCCGCACATACTCGGGGTCTTCCTTGGGGAGGTGTGCTAGCAGCCCCGTGAAGCTGCATGGGGATTCAGCCTGCAGCAGGCCACGCGCCTGGGCGCAGGAGCTGGTTCCTGTCTCTATCTTCGGGTGCGGCCTGGCCAGACTGATCCAGACCACCCCCTGCCCCGCAGTTTTCTTCTCTTTCCGCCCCTATGGGGGGTGGTCCTGGGGCATTCTGCTGACAATCACTCTCAGGGGCAGCCCCCCCACGTTGACGGACATTTCTACCGCCGTGCTCATGGTTGTTGGGGGCGGGCGTCCTCTTTGGCGCCATTCTGGGACCCGGCCCATGATGGGAGGCGGCCTCCTGTGGTCTTTTGGCACGCACATTATGGCGCTCGTTCTTCTGGGGCGGGCGCCATCTTTAGTACAACGAAACAGTCTCTTTTCAGGCGCACAGTACCCGTGGTTAGCGGGCACGAAATCCTGCCGACTACGCCAAAGCTGACTCGCCCCCTGGGCCGTGGGGCACTCGGAACCGGGCGATAGGGAGACGATGGGGGTAGTAGTGGCGACCCGGTCCCATGGCTCAGGGTGGTCAGACCAGTGGCAGTCTTTTAGATGTTTTAAGAGATGTCCGACTACGCCACCCGTCGGTTGCGGTTATTAGGAACCGCCGCTGCAGGGCGGACCGCTGGGGCCGATGATGTGCGCAGCTGGGATGGTGTGACTCCCCACGGGAAGAGTGCGGCCCCAGGGCAGTGTAGTGGATGATGGGAGTGATGGTGGTGAGAGTCCCAGTACCGGTAGTGCCGGAGGAGCGAAAAAGCACACAGACAACGTACTGCAGTCCAGGGTCTTTACTCACGGTTAATATCCAAGTCACTTCTGCAGGGAATGACTGCCCGAGCCGTGCTGCGTCCACCAGGTGAGGGGCTCGGTCAACTACCAGGCAGTTCAGGAGCATGGCACAGGACCTCCTTTTATCCCTTCTCTGGCCTGCCTCACCAGTGACCCACTTTTGTCCAGCTGCCGCGGACTTGTGCGGTTAAACGTGGGCCCCGTCCTCCGCTGTCCTATATGGTGCCTTCCTAGCAGGTTTGATGAGGTGTTGCACCAATAGATGATCACGACGACCGGTCTTTGGCTGAGGGTAGTTTCTCCTCCACCAACTTGGGATCCGGTACCCTTAATCTGCCTGAGCCTGCACCCTGGATTCTCGTGGCTTCTTAGGGTCCCTTCCACCTTCTTGTTCCTGAGCCCTTCTGTTTCTTACTCTCTTTCTTTGCAGTTCCTTTCTGTTTCTGTTCCTTTCTGTTCCTTTCTCTTGGAGCTGAGATGAGCCAAAATCTCAGCTCCCCTTCACCTCCTCCTCGGCCTCTCACTAGGCCCTTCTGGGGTAGAGCTCCTACAGAGCCTCTACTCCCTGTCTTCTCCTCTCTGGACAGAACTGGACTGAACCCAGATCTAAGATGGTGCCCACCTTTTATACCTCCCTCTGACCATGAGCCCAGGTGACCAGCAACCAATGGGCTCCAACCTACGCTCAGGAACCAACCCCTATCTGCCCCTACAGCACTGGGTGTTCCACCCCCCTCCCCACTCCAGGCAGGGACATAGTCGGTCGTGCCTGCACTTCTGTCTAGTGGGAGCACCGTTGAGCTGTCCCTCGGAAATGGGGTGTGTGTGCTGTATGCAGCTAACTGAGCCCTGGTCCATACTCCATCCTTACCTGGGAGTGGAATATCACACCTCTGGCAGAGGTGCAATACCCCTGTAGCGGCCGAGCCCTCGGGGCGCTACACTTACTGATTCAGCAGAAGACCATTCTTAAATTTATTTTTGATTTTGTCTAATATTTATATTTTTCACTCTTGCAGGTGATATCATGGGATCCTCACGAAGACAGTGTTTCAATCATCCCTATTGCTTCTGCTACATTTGTGGATACATTCAAGGAACAAAGAAAATCAATTTCTGTTTTTGTAAATGTACATACTTAAACTATTTAAAAATAAAACTAGGGGACCAAGATAAGACATGAGTTCCACACATTGTTCGTAAAAATGTATTGAGCACCTTCAGCAGTGGACAAATGGACGAGGAAATGTCTGAAATCTGGCATATCAATGGTCTGGAGAGAACAGAGGAATCACAGTGATGATTGTTACTTGTGTGTGGTTAACATAAAGGGCATTAACCCCTTTCCGACAAGGTCAGTAATAATATGCAGCTGCGCCCTGGGTCTTATGGACCAGCTACGTACTATCACGCTTAATACAATCGCGCCCGCACACAAGCGGTGCGGGGCGATCACCGCCGGGTGTCAGCTGATTGTCACAGCTTACACCCGGTGCTATGTGCCAGGAGCGGTCAAGCACCGCTGCTGGCACATTAACCCCCGAAATTCTGCAATTGAAGTTGATCACAGAATTCCGGGAGCAAGGGGAGGTAAGCGCCGCTACTTACCTACTACTTCTTGCTGTCTCTGCCGGGTCCCAGATGTTGTCATGGTGACCCGATGTAGTCATGACAACATCCGGGTCACCAGGAGGCAAGAAGTTACTTTGGTCATGCGCAGTGCGCGACCAACGTAACTTCTGTATGCAGCGCTGACAGGCTGTATATAGCATAGAGCTGCTGCTGCATCTCTATGCTATATAAGCAATCAGGCTGCAAAAAGTGAAAGTCCGATAGTAAAAAAAAAGTGTCAGAAAGTGAAAAAAATTTAAAAAAAATTGTAAAAATATAAAAGAAACTGAAGAAAATAATCCCAAAAAATAAAAATATACTGTACCCATAAATAAATATTATGAAAAAAAAAGATAAAAGTTCACATATTTAGCATCGCTGCGTTCGGAACAACCTGACCTATAAAACTGTACCACTAGTTAACCCCTTTAGTGAACACGGTAAAAAAATAAAGAAAGAACGAAGCAAAAAACAATGCTTTATCATCATACTGCCAAAGAAAAAATGGAATAAAACGCGATCAAAAAGATGAATGTAAATAAAAATGGTACCACTGAAAACGTCATCTTGTCCCGCAAAAAACAAGCCACCATACAGCTCCATCAGCTGAAAAATAAAAAAGTTATAGCTCTCAGAATAAAGCGATACAAAAAAATTATTTTTCTACAAAATAGTTTTTATTGTGTAAAAGCGCCAAAACATGAAAAAAGATATAAATATGGTACCGCTGCAAACGTACTGACCCGAAGAATAAAGCTGCCTTATCAATTTTACCACATGCAGAACGGCCAAAAAAAGCTATTCCTGAATTTTTGGATTTTGTTTATTCTGATTCCCAAAAATTGGAATAGAAA
Source organism: Phyllobates terribilis (assembly GCF_046119375.1). Taxonomy (NCBI): domain Eukaryota; kingdom Metazoa; phylum Chordata; class Amphibia; order Anura; family Dendrobatidae; genus Phyllobates; species Phyllobates terribilis. The sequence continues at coordinate 912,884,611 of NW_027362763.1, read as the reverse complement.
GCGATTAAAAAATGTCACGTACCCGAAAATGATACCAATAAAAACATCAACTCGTCCCGCAAAAATCAAGCCATCACATGACTCTGTCGGCCGTTATATGGAAAAATTATAGCTCTCAAAATATGGCGATGCAAAAAATAGCGTCTTTTAGGGTGTGACAGCTGTCAATCATAAAAACCCGATATCAATCTGGCATTGCTGTATTTGCACTAACCCGAAGAATAAAGTCGTCTAAATCACTTATACCGCACGAGAAACAGCGTAAAAAATAAACATTAGGGTTAGGGTTGTGCTAGGGTTAGGGAGTTTTTCAAAAGTAAAGAAAAAAGAAAGATGACGACGATATGGCGACCAGTGTTGAGCGCATGTGCTCAGTACTTGAGTTTGCATCGGGGGTCGGTTATACACCGAGTATCGTGGGTGCTCTAGTGACATGCTTGAGTCTCCGCCCCATATGCTTAGTGGCCAAAAAAATTACTTGGATTTCCTTCCATGCACGAGCAATCCCCACATGTTTTTTTGGGCGTCTAACAACCATGAAACATGTGGGGTGGGGACTCGAGCATGTCATTCGATCACCCGCGATACATGGTGCATACTCGAGTATCCGATGCAAACTCAAGTAGCAAGCACTTGCGCTCAAGACAAATGACAACTTATTCAATATGATGACCTAATATTATCAAATTCTGTGTTGTATCTCTGGGTTCAAAATGTTCATTATACCCCTTGATAAAATCCTTGAGGGGTCTAGTTTCCAAAATGGGGTCACTTGTGAGGGGTTTCCACTATTTAGGCGCATCAGGGGCTCTCCAAAACTGACATGGCGTCCACTCTCAATTCAAGCCAATTTTGAATTCAAAAAGTCACACAGTGCTCCTTCTCTTCTGAACCCTGCCGTGCGCCCAAACAGTATTTTCCCCACATATGGGGTATCGACGTACTCAGGAGAAATTTCAAAAAGTTTTTGGGGTTCATTTTCTACTCTTACCCTTGTGAAAATAAAAAATCTGGGGCTAAAACATCATTTTTGTGGAAAAAGTTAGATTTTTTTATTTTCACGGCTCCATGTTATAAACTTCTGTGAAGCACCTGGGGGTTCAGGGTGCTCACCACACATCTCGATAAGTTCCCTGAGGGGTCTAGTTTCCAAAATGGTGTCAGTTGTGGGGGGTTTCCACTGTTTAGGCACATCAGGAGCTTTCCAAACTTAATATGGTGTCTGCTAATTATTCAAGCAAATTTTACATTCAAAAAGTCAAATGGCGCTCCTTCTATTCCAAACCCTGCCGTGCGCCCAAAAAGCGGTTTTCTTCCACATATGGGGTATCTGCTTACTCAGAAGAAATTGCACAACAAATGATATGGTGCAATTTCTCCTGATACCCTTATTAAAATGCAAAATTGGCGGCTGAAAAACATTTTTGTGGGAAAAATGTGAAAATGTTATTTTTACAGCTCAATGTTATAAACTTCTGTGAAGCACCTGGGGGTTCAAGATCCTCACCACACATCTAGATAAGTTCCCTCACAGGTCTAGTTTCCAAAATGGTGTCACTTGTGGGGGGTTTCCACTGTTTAGGCATATCATGGGCTCTCCAAACGCAACATAGCGTCCGCTAATTATTCAAGCAAATTTTACATTCAAAAAGTCAAATGGCGCTGCTTCCCTTCCGAACCCTGACGTGCGCCCAAACGGTGGTTTTCCCCCACATATTGGGTATCGGCGTGCTCAGGAGAAATTGAACAAGAAATTTTAAGGTCCATTTTATTCTGTTTCTTTTGCAAAAAGAAAAAAATTGGTGTCTAAAGTAACATTTTTGTGAAAAGAGTTAAATGTTAATTTTTTTCTTCCACGTTCCAAAAATTCCTGTGAAGCACCTGAAGAGTTAATAAACTTCTTGAATGTGGTTTTGAGCACCATGAGGGGTACAGTTTTTAGAATAGTGTCACTTTTAAGTATTTTCTGTCATAAAGGCCCCTCAAAGTCACTTCCCATGTGATGTGGTCCCTAAAAAAATGGTTTTGTAAATTTTGTTGGAAAAATGAGAAATCGCTGGTTAACTTTTAACCCTTATAACTTCCTAACAAACAAAAAAAATTTTGGTTCCAAATTGTGCTGGTGTAAAGTAGACATGTGGGAAATGTTATTTATTAACTATTTTGTGTGACTTATCTATCTGATTTAAGGGAATGAAAATTCAAAGCTTGAAAAGTTTCAAAATTTTCACCAAACTTCCATTTTTTTTCACAAATAAACACAAGAGATATCGAAGAAATTTTACCACTATCATGAAGTACAATATGTCATGAAAAAACAGTCTCAGAATCAGGGGGATCCGTTGAAGCGTTCCAGAGTTATTACCTCATAAAGTGACATTGATCAGAATTGTAAAAATTGGCTTGGTCATTAACGTGCAAACCACCCTTGGGGGTAAAGGGGTTAATGGACATAATCAAAGTAAATGGATATATCCTGATCTAGACTCGGCAAAATGACCTTTTTTACATTCAGATGAAATACCAGTCCCATCATTGAATGAGCTAGAAGAGCTCCCTGAAGATGAATCCTGTTCTTCACCTATTTAACAGTAGTCATGATAACTTATTTTGAAGGAACCTCATCAGTGCCCCAAGTTTTTAATCAGCCAGAGCTCAATGACCTCGTTAGAGAGCTAAATCTCCCAAAGAAATCAGCAAAATATTTAGATTTGAGAGTCCTCAGTGGTTGATAACTTTTAATGGCCAACTGAAAAGATGGTAACAGGTAGCAAGCTTTCGAGGCTATTCAGGCCTCTTCATCAGGCTTATATAACAATATCTGAAGAGTCACATATTTATACACATTAGGACACAGAAATAATGCAATAGATGAGACTGGTAACGTTAAGTGGAGCTTTTACTGTGGGAGAAAGATAAACAGTTCTGGCTGTAAATATTGGATTGGTTTATAGATAAGGACTGTTATGATGACCCCAAAGCTCTGAGGACCACATTCCTTAGTTGATGTAGAATGACATAAATCCATGTTCTGAAGATGTCAAAGGTCACCATTAGTTTATATTCCGAGACTCTTCTGTCTTTCTGAGATTTCAAGTTACCTTTTAATACCAATAATTTCATGTATGTGATGTTGTGATCAGGTAAACAAAAATGCTTGGCCACAGGTAGATCTATTTTTTCTTCTTTTATTGTGTGGCGATGATGATTCATCCCTGTCCTAAGTTTTTCCACCATGGATGTGGAATCGTTGTACTCTAATATCCCACACCAGGAAGGATTAAATGCCTGCAAAATCTTCATAGAAAATACAGGAATTGATGCCAATTCTGTGGTGAAGCTTACAAAATTCATCCTCACCTACAATTACTTTGAATTTGATAACAACATATATCTTTAGGAGACTGGTACAGCGATGGGAAGTAAAATGGCACCATAGTATGCAAATCTTTTCTATGGACCAGCTTGAAAATGATTTTTTGTCCTCATTAAAAGGTATCAACCACTGAGGACTCTCAAAACTAAATATTTTTCTATCTACAGGCTAACACAGTACCAAAAAAAAAAAAAAAAAAAAAAAAATATATATATATATATATATATATATATGTATTTCATTCCCCTATAAAGAAATCAGCAAAATTGTTGTCGTCTTGACTAGTAGAGAGGAATTTATCACATCTGGAAACCAAAATCACATACTATCGTAACAAAGAAAAGGATTTACTGCCATTCTTCTCATAAAAGGGATTCTGTTAATTGCAACAATGTTCAAGGTTTGCTGATGAAAATGGCCATACCACAATATCGACAAAGCAAATGGAGGCTGTTCATAGCCAGTTCTAAGCGGAGCCTAAAATGTGTGCTTTTACTCAATGGAAACAAGTATGGATCGATCCCAATAGGTAACTCAACTAAGATGACTGAAGAGCAAAACACAATTACTCTGCTCCTACAGAAAATATCATACCATAATCACCAGTGGCCAATTTGTATGGATCAAAAGATTTTGAAAATTCTCCTGAGACAGCAGAGTGGATACAGTAAGTACTGTTTCTGGAATAATAGATCAGAAAATGAGCACTGGGTGAGAAAACAGTGGCTTCTGAGAGTACGCTTGGTAGTATGGGAAAAGAATGTATTTGCAAACTCATTGGTTTACAGTAGTGATGAGCAAGCACTAAAATGCTCGGGTACTCGTTGTTCGAGTCAAGCAAATTGGAATGCTCGAGTGCTTGGTCCGAGTAACGAGCCCAATGTAAGTCTAAGGGAAACTCGAGCATTTTTACGGCGGCTCCCTCCGGCGGTCTTCAGAGGGCCTAAAAATTACCCAAATCGATGGGAACAGTGCTCAAATGACATGGGAACAGCATGGGGAAGACCCCTGGAAGCATTTCTGACTCCCAGGTCACTGCTGTCAACAACGTTGTCAGAGGTATTACGCCACTTTTACGTTAAGGAGCATACTTTCCATGATAATGACTTGTATATAAGGCAAAATAAATAACCAAAAACGTTTCTCCACACCTTGGGCTATGTTCACACGTAGCGTTTTTGATGCGTTTTTGCACTTTTGCATTGCTTTCAACCAAGACAAATGCATTCACTGGGAAATGTCATTTTAACATTTTACAACCATATCTGGCCATGTGGTGTGTGACATGGGAACATCATGGGGGAAGACCCCTGGGGCTGGAAGCATCTCTGACTCCCAGAGCACTGCCTAAAACTGTGGTCACCTCATCAGACATGATCCTATATCACTGCGGTAACAATACAGACATTTTTGGCAACGTGACAAATCTTAAACTCAATTTAAAATGTGCAAGGTGTGTGTCAAGGGACTGGGAAGTGGACGTTATGGTGATGGTGATAATGCATGCAGGGGCCAAGGGCAAGATGAAATTGTGCCTGATGAGTGAGCACAACAAACACCCACGTCATGTCGAACTACCTTCCTGTCCCTATTTCTAGGGGGCTGCGGAACACCACTATTGAAGCCACAGCAGTGTGAAAAGGTTGTTGTTTGGATAGCAGATAATGCTTCCAGTCACTTTGTTACAAACACCCTGTATTCCACATGCTCCAGTCTCAGTAGGTGTGAGTCTGGATCACATTATTATTATTATTACTTTATCGCCATTTATTCCATGGCACTTTACATGTGAAAAAGGGGTATACATTGCAAAAAACTATTACAATAATCTTGAACAAAAATGTGACAGCGACTGGTACAGGAGAGGAGAGGAGAGGACCCTGCCTGCGAGGGCTCAGTCAACAAGGCATGGGTGAGGATACAGTATGTGAGGATAGAGCTGGTCTTGCCGCGGTATGTTGGAGCGAGAGTTACTGCAGGTTGTTAGCATGTTGCAAGTGGTGGGTCTCCAGCTTCCTTTTAAAGGATTCAACAGTAGGCGAGAGTCAGAAATGGTGGAGTAGAGAGTTCTAGAGAAGGGGGGATGCACGGGAGAAATCTTGTATGTGATTGTGGGAACAGGAGATAAGAGGGGAGTAGAAAAGGAGAGCTTGTGAGGATCGGAGGTTGCGTGCTGGTAAGTACTGGGAGACTAGGTCACAAATGTATTGAGGAGGCAGGTTGTGGATAGCTTTGCATTCCAAGGTTAGTGTTTTGAACTGGAGTCTCTGGCCAAAGGGGAGCAAGTGAAGGGATCATAGATTGCAATCTTATAGATTGCTGGAGCCAGTCCACATTAAAAATGCAGCCATAGAGTGTCCGGGAACCTTCCCACACACTTTTCTTAGCCAGTACTGCTTCTTGGCAGGGTTGGACGGTCCCACTAGAGAATCCTTGGGTGGGCCCTGGCTTCTCCATCAGGAGATTTCATGATAGCGCAAACTTTGCAGCTGCTATGGGGCTCTTGAGCGGGGGAGAAAGGTGAGTCATCAGAATCAAATCCTCTGGTGGGCTCAATGTTTTTCAGCCTGAAATTGCTTCTCAGTGGGAGATGTATTTCACCACAGCCATATTCTTTAGATCGATGAAAGGACTGGCATAGAGAGAAACCGTATCTACTTCGGCTGTCATTTCTCCGCCACCAGGTTCCACCCATTGTCACACATGACCATGCCTTGCTGTATGCTGTATGTTCCGCGGTGAGAGCCACTGATCAGGCTTCTGTGTTACAGCTTTCAATAACTCTGCAGCGGTGGACGGTTTGTCACCTAAGCATTAACATGTTTTCTGTTGCCACTTGGCCAAGGCAGTGCTACAGTGATTTCAGCTTGTGACTGATGTGGTCATTTCGGAGATGGAGGCCGAACTGGAGGAGGAGGTGCAGGAGCTGAACAATGTGATTACATTGAGGCTACATTGGCGAGTCTGTTTTTTATACTAAAAAAAGATCCTACTGTTTTTTTTTGCTTTTTTTTTAACGTCTCTTCAAATGTATATTGGAGTGCGTCCTCATTTTTGGCAGCCCTTGAAATTGTTGCATGTGCAGTAAGAGTATAGGAGACACACTCCTTAATAATGGGAAGGACAATTCAAATAGATTCTATGTTCTAGAATATTAACTGTCTTATCTGAAATTCTTTTACAGGTGAGTATGGATAGCATATTATACCTATTCAGCCAGGCATTATTGCGTTATACTGCATGCTGCTGGTGCTGCCCAAAATAATTTAAAATCTATTCTATTCCCTATCGAAAATGCTGTCAGATGCATTTACAATAGGAACAGGTGCTGCTGCTAGGTAGTATCATCACCATCTACAGATGAGTGTTCATTCTGGTTGCATAAATGTCTTCCACAGTCCATAAAAAAAATAAAGTTATTTCTTTTGCCTTATATACAAGTCATTACCCTGGAAAGAATGTTTAACATTTTTTCCATTTTAGCTTGATTTTTGTATGTTTTTTTTTTTGTCAGTCCGCAAAAGTGGCGTAATACTTTGACAACATTATTCACAGATATGCTATTTGTCAGTGGCCAACTGAGAATAGGTTTGAACCCTCAACTGCAATACTTTAAATGGAGTGTAATATTTGACACGCTCACAATAATTGCTGAATTATTAGGGCAGTCATATGGGATAATATCTGATGGCCACGGTTTCAGGCAGTTGCCTAATAGTATGGTATTTGTCAGCGACCAAGTGTCAATTGGTTAAACAAAACACAGTTGGCTGATTTTAAAAGGAGTGGAATATTTGGCACGCTCCTCAAAATTTATGCATTATTATGGCAGTCATATGGATCACGTGCGTCTGATCATTGAAAAAAGATCCTCTGCTTCCACAATACAGTAATATGAATAAAACAAAAAAAATCTGTCAGTATTCTGCGAACAAGCAAATGGAGCAGTAAAATGGTGTACACTGATACACTCCTACAATCTATAAATGGAGGACAATATTTTCCACATTCACTGCAAATGGCTGGATTTGAACCGCAGTTATAGGAGAACCACGGTTTTAAATTGCAGGTTTATAGTTTACTAATACTATTCTTCACAGTGACCTCGTGTGAATAGCTTGACCGACACACTGCAACAAAATGGAAATGGAAGAAATGTCTGATTTTGGAACACTCTTATAGGTGATATGTCTGACAGAGAACCATGGTTTTAAATAGCAGACCTGTAATTTACTAATACTATTCTTCACACACACCTAGTGTGAATAGCTTGACTGACACACTGCAACAGAATGGAAAAAGGAGGCCAATATTTTCCAAGTTCAGTTTAAATTTCTGGATTTATATCGCTGAAATATGGAACAGATCTGGCTTTATTCTGCAGTGAGAACAAGCAAATGGAGCATAAAAAAGGTGTACTCTAGAATGATTTTTAAGCAAATAACCAGGATTAAGATAAAAAAAAATTTCCCTGGCCCCTGATATCTGTGGGCTATGTCTACAAACATCTGTAAGAACAGCAGCAGAAACGTTCAATGGACCCTCTTGCATTATATGCACTGCAGTCTGCCACATACACTGCCTGCCTGCCTAATTCCTGCTATCACCGCTGAATATATGCAGCTGGATTAGTCCTCGAAAGGACTGTTAGTTCAGATGGATATATATATGTTGTGGAATACCTATACTAACTGGACGTTCAATGTACCCTCTTGTGCTGTATCATGCACTGCAGTCTGCCACATACACTGCCTTCCTGCCTAACTCCTGCTATCACCACTGAATATATGCAGCTGGATTAGTCCACAGAAGGACTGTTAGTTCAGTTGGAGATAGAGAGATGATATATATATATATATATATATATATAGATATATGTATATATAGATATAGATATACAGTACAGACCAAAAGTTTGGACACACTTTCTCATTTAAATATTTTTCTGTATTTTCATGACTATGAAAATTGTACATTCACACTGAAGGCATCAAAACTGAATTAACACATGTGGAATTATATACTTAACAAAAAAGTGTGAAACAACTGAAAATATGTCTTATATTCTAGATTCTTCAATGTAGCCACCTTTTGCTTTGACTGCTTTGCACACTCTTGGTATTCTCTTGATGAGCTTCAAGAGGTAGTCACCGGAAATAGTTTTCACTTCACAGGTGTGCCCTGTCAGGCTTAATAAGTGGGATTTCTTGCCTTATAAATGGGGTTGTGTTGTGCAGAAGTCAGGTGGATACACAGCTGATAGTCCTACTGAATAGACTGTTAGAATTTGTATTATGGCAAGAAAAAAGCAGCTAAGTAAAGAAAAACGAGTGGCCATCATTACTTTAAGAAATGAAGGTCAGTCAGTGCGAAAAATTGGGAAAGCTTTGAAAGTGTCCCCAAGTGCAGTTGCAAAAACCATCAAGCACTACAAAGAAACAGGCTCACATGAGGACCGCCCCAGGAATGGAAGACCAAGAGTCACCTCTGCTTCTGAGGATAAGTTTATCCGAGTCACCGGCCTCAGAAATCGCAGGTTAGCAGCAGCTCAGATTAGAGACCAGGTCAATTCCACACAGAGTTCTAGCAGCAGACACATTTCTTCAGCAACTGTTAAGAGGAGACTTTGTGCAGCAAGCCTTCATGGCAAAATAGCTGCTAAGAAACCACTGCTAAGGACAGGCAACAAGCAGAAGAGACTTGTTTGGGCTAAAGAACACAAGGAATGGACATTAGACGAGTGGAAATCTGTGCTTTTGTCTGATGAGTCCAAATTTGAGATCTTTGGTTCCAACCACCGTGTCTTTGTGCGACGCAGAAAAGGTGAACGGATGGACTGTACATGCCTGGTTCCCACCGTGAAGCATGGAGGAGAATGAGTGATGGTGTGGGGGTGCTTTGCTGGTGACACTGTTGGGGATTTATTCAAAATTGAAGGCATACTGAACCAGCATGGCTACCACAGCATATTGCCGCGGCATGCTATTCCATCCGGTTTGCGTTTAGTTGGACCATCATTTATTTTTCAAAAGGACAATGACCCCAAACACACCTCCAGGCTGTGTAAGGGCTATTTGACCAGGAAGGAGAGTGATGGGGTGCTACGCCAGATGACTTGGCCTCCACAGTCACCAGACCTGAACCCAATCGAGTTGGTTTGGAGTGAGCTGGACTGTAGAGTGAAGGCAAAAGGGCCAACAAGTGCTAAGCATCTCTGGGAACTCTTTCAAGATTGTTGGAAGACCATTTCTGGTGACTACCTCTTGAAGCTCATCAAGAGAATGCCAAGAGTGTGCAAAGCAGTCATCAAAGCAAAAGGTGGCTACTTTAAAGAACCTAGAATAAAGACATATTTTCAGTTGTTTCACACTTTTTTGTTAAGTATATAATTCCACATGTGTTAATTCATAGTTTTGATGCCTTTAGTGCGAATGTATAATTTTCATAGTCATGAAAATACAGAAAAATCTTTAAATGAGAAGGTGTGTCCAAACTTTTGGTCTGTACTGTATATCTATATATCTATATATATACATACACACACTGCTCAAAAAAATAAAGGGAACACTCAAATAACACATCCTAGATCTGAATTAATGAAATATTCTCATTGTATACTTTGTTCTGTACAAAGTTGAATGTGCTGACAACAAAATCAAATAAAAATCATCAATGGAAATAAAATTTATTAACCAACAGAGGCCTGGATTTGGAGTCACCCCCAAAATTAAAGTGGAAAAACACACTACAGACTGATCCAACTTTGATGTAATGTCTTTAAAACAAGTCAAAATTAGGCTCAGTATTGTGTGTGGCCTCCACGTGCCTGTATGACCTCCCTACAATGCCTGGGCATGCTCCTGATGAGGTTGCGGATGGTCTGGCAGCATGCTGGCATGGCTTACCATCTCGCACCATGCAAGACCGCCATCTTACCTATCAGTCCAGGCTGCACACTTTGCTCCAGTGCCTGCTGTGTGCATGTCTCTTGTCTGATTGCTTAGGGCTGCGGCGCGGTTACTGTGTGATTCTTATAGTTACTCTGTGCGCACTCCTAAGGCGTCCCCAGCCTATTGTTGTGAGTCACAGGATACTTAAATCCCCTCCACCCAGTAGGAGGTGACTGAGCAACACTTTCTTTCAGTGTGTTCTGTGCAACTGAGTTGCCAGGTCCTGTCCTGTATCTTGTCTGTTTCCACCCCTGGGGGCTGTATACCCAGGCCTGTTACCTGTATCTGTGACTTCTAGTCTGTTTCCGCCACCCTGGGGGCTGAGTTCCCAGGCTTGTTCCTGTATCTTGTTCCTGGTTCAGTTCCTGTCTGAACAGTGTCCTAGCCCGTTACTTGTTTGTCTCTATGTTCGTATCTTCCCTTTTCCTGCAGTGTCTGAACCTGCACCTAACTCCAACTCGTTATCTCTGTACTTCTGTTTGTGAGTTTAGTGTCCACTCACTACTTGATTGTTAGTACTTTGTGTGTACCTGCGGTATTGCTCTGCTCTGCTTGTCTACCGAACCTGCAGGTTTTGCTTTGATCTGCTTGTCTACCGCACTTGCGGGTTTTGCTCTGCTCGTCTACCGCACCTTCGGGTTTTGCTCTGCTCTTCTTGTCTACCGCACCTGTGGGTTTTGCTCTGCTCTGCTCGTCTACCGCATCTGCGGATTTTGCTCTGCTCTGCTTGTCTGCCGCATCTGCAGCTGTGTTCCTGTATCCCAGTGTGTACTGGTCCCTATCCTGCCTGCGTTCCTATCTGCTAGTACCCATCTGTCTGCATACCAGCCGTGCCTGCCAGTACCCACCTGTCTGCATACCAGCCGTGCCTGCTATTACCCACCGGTCTGCATACCAGCCATGCCTGCCAGTACCCACCTGTCAGTATGTCAGCCTAACCTGCCTGTTCCTGCATTCTCTGGTGTGGGTCAACAGCGGTGACCGGGGTCTGACCTGGAGTAGCACCTGGTCCCTCTGCTCGGTTCCTCCCTGGTTCACGGAGTCGAATGAGCCGCCGTGCAACCTTCGTCGGACCGAGTTGATACTTAGTCACGCCCCACCAGGCACTCCTCGGTTCATGGTCCAGTGGGATCACTAACCACACTCACGCCTGTCAGTCTGGGCGATCTCCTCCCTGACCTGGCCTAAAGCATCCGCCAACTCCTGGACAGTCTGTGGTGCAACATGACGTTGGTGGATGGAGTGAGACATGATGTCCCAGATCTGCTCAATCAGATTCAGGTCTGGGAAACGGGCGGGCCAGTCCATAACTTCAATGCATTCATCTTGCAGGAACTGCTGACACACTCTAGCCACATGAGGTCTGGCATTGTCCTGCATTAGGAGGAACCCGGGGCCAACCGCACCAGCATATGGTCTCACAAGGGGTCTGATGATCTCATCTCGGTCCCTAATGGCAGTCAGGCTACCTCTGGCGAGCACATGGAGGGCTGTGCGGCCCTCCAAATAAATGCCACCCCACACCATTACTGACCTACTGCCAAACCGGTCAGGCTGATGGATGTTGCAGGCAGCAGATCGCTCTCCACGGCGTCTGCAGACTCTGTCACGTCTGTCACATGTGCTGAGTGTGAACCTGCTTTCATCTGTGAAGAGCACAGGGCGCCAGTGGCAACTTTGCCAATCATGGTGTTCTGTGGCAAATGCCAAGCATCCTGCACGGTGTTGGGCTGTGAGCACAACTCCCATCTGTGGACGTCGGGCCCTAATACCACCCTTATGGAGTCGGTTTCTAACCATTTGTGCAGACACATGCACATTTGTGGTCTGCTGGAGGTCATTTTGCAGGGCTCTGGCAGTACTCCTCCTGTTCCTCCTTGCAAAAAGGTGGAGGTAGCGGTCCTGCAGCAGGGTTGTTGCCCTCCTATGGCCCCCTCAATGACTCCTAGTGTACTGGCCTGTCTCCTGGTAGTGCCTCCTGCCTCTGGACACTACACTAACAGACACAACAAACCTTCTTGCCACAGCTCGCATTGATGTGCCATCCTGGATGAGTTGCACTACCTGAGCAACTTGTGTGGGTTGTAGAGTCCATCTCATGCTACCACAAGTGTGAAAGCACAACCAACATTCAAAAGAGACCAAAACATCAGCCAGAAAGCATTGGTAATGAGATGTTGTCTGTGGTCCCCACCTGCAGAAACACTCCTTTATTGAGGGTGTCTTGATAATTGTCAATAATTACCATCTATTATCTATTCCATTTGCACAACAGCATGTGAAATTGATTGCTTCCTAAGTGGACAGTTCGATTTCACAGAAGTTTGATTTACTTGGAGTTATATTTTGTTGTTTAAGTTTTCCCTCTATTTTTTTGAGCAGTGTGTATATATATACAGTACAGACCAAAAGTTTGGACACACCTTCTCATTTAAAGATTTTTCTGTATTTTCATGACTATGAAAATTGCACATTCACACTGAAGGCATCAAAACTATGAATTAACACATGTGGAATTAAATACTTAACAAAAAAGTGTGAAACAACTGAAAATATGTCTTATATTCTAGGTTCTTCAAAGTAGCCATCTTTTGCTTTGATGACTGCTTTGCACACTCTTGGTCTGTACTGTATATACATATATAAATATATATATATATATATATACATACACACACACAGTATATGTAGCGCCCCGAGGGTTCGGCCGCTACAGAGGTATTGCATCTCAGCCAGATGTGCGATATCTCACTTCCAGGTAAGGATGGAGTGTGGATCAGGACCCCGACACCTGCATGCATTACACCACATTTCCGGGGGGCAGGGCGACCGATATGCTCCAAGTAGAGCACGACATTCCCTGTCCCTGGCTGGAGTGGGGGGAGGGAACACCGAGGAAGGGGTGACCCTGTAGTGCATAGGAGGGAGCACCAAAAAGGTGGGCACCATCTTAGTTCTGGGAGAAGTCAGTCAGTTCAGTAGTCGGGAGAGAAGGAGGCTGGGAGCAGAGGCTCTGCATGGGCTCTGCTCCGCAGGCAGGCCGGAGAGGGCAGCCGGGGCCTGGAAAAAGGAGAAGGAAGGAAGAGGAGTGGAGGAGGCTCCAGGAACAAGGAACGAAGGGACCCCAGGAGTGTGGACCGGCGAGTCACCACCGCACGCCAGAATCTACCTGCGTAGGGGGGTCAGGCCAAAGGGGGAGACCGGTCCCCGAAACTAGTGGAGGCGGGGAACTACCCTCAGCTAGAAACCGGAGGCTGTGACATTTCATGTGGCGCAGCCCCTCGCTACACCCGCTAGGAAGGCACCATATAGGGTCAGGGAAATGGCGCCAAGGTTTACCAGAGAAGGCCCGAGGCAGCCGGACAGAAGCGAGGTCACTGGCGGGGTATGACAGGCCAGAGAAAGGACACACAAAGGGGGTCCTGTGAAACGCTCCAAAGTTATCTGGGAGTAGGCCGAGCCCCTCACCTGGTGAACACAGTGCGATGTGGGACGTTATGACCAGCTGTAGTAACGTGGATAAAGAACTGTGAGTAAATACCCTGGACTGCATTACAGGACTCTGTGTCGTTACTGCTGCTCCCGCGCACCATCACCCCCAACTTCCACACTTGCTGCCCTGAGGCTATACTCCTCCCGTGGGGAGTTATACTATCCTCTGCTGCACTCCCAACATCAGCCTCAGCGGTCTGCCCTGCAGCGGCGGTTCATTCTGACCGCAATCCACGGGTGGCGTAGTCGGACATTTAAATATCACAAAACCACACAAATAGACTGCCATTTGGGTTGACCGCCCTGAGCCACGGGACCGGGTCCCCCGCCACGCAAGGACTACAACCCTCAGCATCCACAATGGGTCCGGTTCCGGGTATCCCCACACACACGCGGCCCAGCGGGCGCGTCATATATGTTGTGGAATACCTATACCAACTATGAAGAAGTAAATCTCTTCCTGACGCAACAGCAGCTCTCCCTACTCTGCCTGATTCCGGGGTAGACTGTGATGAGCATGGCCGCGCCTGGTGTTTTATGCAACTGATGATGCTATGCGGCCAGCCAATCACTGTAATGCCCACAACCAACTTGGCTACTTCATTACAGTGCATGGCAGGCAATCCCTGCATGTTCATTGGCTCTCTAAATAGCACCAAACATGCAGGGAGGGGACCCGAGTTCCCGCCCGTGCAACCCGGAAATGCTCGAAGCTTGGCGAGTATTTCCGGGTTGCTCGGGCAAGTACCGAGCAGTGGCAAGCTCGTTCGCTTATCACTAGTGAACAGGAATAAGATAATTTTACGTCATTACTGTGCATCAAATTATGTTTAATTAAGCAGTTTGTAAAGGCTCTAAATAAAGATGGAAGAAGCTTTGACTACATCTGAAGAAAAATTTCAGCGCCGACCATAGAGAAGCTAAAGACGGGTATTTTGACGACCCCTAAATCAGAGAACTCATGAAAGATCCACACTTCAGAGATTCATTGAACGATGCTGAGGTAAATGTATGGTGTCACAAGTTTACTGCAACATAGAGGGGCCAGAAGACCGCGGTGTCTGATTTCACGTACTCCTGCACGATTAGAAGCACTTCACCATCATATTAAACAGTGTACTTCATACTGTCTGGTTCTGGAGTTGAAGGTAACATAGTAACATAGTTTGTAAAGCTGAATAAAGACTTGCGTCCATCAAGTTCAACCTGTTAGTTCTGTAATTGCTAAAGTTGATCCAGAGGAGGGCAAAAACCCCAAATGATTTAGCCAATCTTCACCTGAGGAAAAATTCCCTCCCGACTCTGAAACCAGCAGTCAGAATAAATCCCTGTATCAACCTACTATTTTATTTTATTTTTAAGTATACGCTGAAATCTGCCTGGTATCTAGAAATGCATCCAGTCCCCGCTTGAACTGGTGCAGTGAATCCGACATTACCGTCTCCTCACTCAGTGAATTCCATATTCTCACTGCTCTTACCGTAAAGAACCCCTTCCTATGCTGGTGCCGAAACCTTTTCTCTTCCAGTCTTAGTGAATGCCCTCTTGTTACCGTAATATCCCTCCTTTTGAACAAATCCCGGGCAAGATCTCTATACTGTCCCCTAACATATTTGTACACATTTATTATGTCCCCCCTCAACCTTCTCTTTTCCAGGCTGAATAGTCCTAGTTTTGCCAACCTCTCTGGGTATTGCAGTCCCTCCATTCCCTTTATTAATTTTGTTGCCCTCCTTTGTACCTTTTCAAGCTCATGTATATCCTTTCTATATATTGGGGCCCATAACTGAGCACAGTATTCCAAGTGTGGTCTGACCAGTGCTTTGTACAGTGGAAGAACAATGTTCTCATCCTTTGCAGCTATACCTCTTCTGATACATCCCATTACCCTGTTTGCCCTTACAGCAGCGGCCTGACTTTGGGCACTCCAATTTAGTTTGCTATCAATCATGATGCCCAAGTCCTTCTCCATCTCTGAATTCCCCAATGATTTCCCATTCAGTGAGTACTGGTGACTTCCATTTTTCCTTCCCATATGTATGACCTTACATTTCTCCTCGTTGAACCTCATTTGCCATTTAATGCTCCACCTACCCAGCTTATCTTATGTAGGTCTGCACTGTCCTCTTTTGTATTAATTGTTTTACATAACTTTGTGTCATCTGCAAATATTGATATTTTACTATTTATCCCGTTGACTATGTCGTTAATAAATATATTAAATAACATTGGGCCTAGTACAGACCCCTGTGGTAGCCCACTAGTGACGCTTACCCAATCTGAGTATATTCCATTTATAACCACCCTCTGCCTTCTATCCCTTAGCCAGTTTGCTACCCACTTGCAAACATTTTCCCCCAGCCCCATCATTCTCATTTTGTATACCAACCTATTATGTGGCACGCTATCGAACGCTTTTGAGAAGTCGAGATACACGACATCCACTGGTTCCCCCTGATCTACTCGAGAGCTAACCTCCTCGTAGAAGTCAATCAGGTTTGTTTGGCAGGAGCGATTCCTCATGAATCCATGTTGGTTCGGGATTAAAAGATTATTAGCATCAAGATGCTCCGTAATTGCCTCTTTAATGAAGCTTTCAAAAATTTTGCCCTCAACGGACGTCAGACTCACCGGCCGATAGTTTCCGGCATCACTTTTTGCTCCCTTTTTGAATATTGGCACTACATTCGCCTGTCGCCAATCAAGTGGTACAGACCCAGTCTCAACAGAGTCCTTAAATATAAGATATAACGGTCTGTCTATCACATTACTTAGTTCCCTTAGTACCCGTGGGTGTATGCCATCAGGTCCTGGTGATTTGTGTATTTTAATGTTACTGAGGCGTTTCTGTACCTCAACTTGGGTTAGATTAGTCATACTTAGTGGAGGATTAAGCTTGTCACTTCTCATTTCTCCTGTTAGTTCTATTTCCTTTGTGAAAGTTGTCGAAAAAAAATTATTTAATAGATTAGCTTTATCCTCATTTTTCTCTATGATTTTGCCTTCCTCACTTTTTATCGGTCCAATATTATCCGATTTAATCCTTTAACTATTTATATACGTAAAGAATAGTGTTGAGCCACCCCCGTAGTGTTCGAGTTCGGTTCGGTTCGTCGAACACCCGTGTGTTCGCCGAACTGTTCGTCGAACTGTTCGTCAAACACCTTCGAACACCGTTAAAACCAATGGCAGGCAAACAAAAACACATAGAAACACATAGAAAACACCTTCAAAGGTGTCCAAAAGCTGACAAACTGCTCAGAAGACACAACTAACACATGGAAAAGTGACAAGTACATATAGTCATGCGAAAAGAAAAGAGGTGGAGGAGTAAAAGGAGGGGGAGACACAGATATAGGCATGTCATGCCCTTCTAAAATCCAAAAAGTGAGAAGCCGACACGTTCAGTCCGCTCCTGCCCGTGCCACCTCCGTGTCGCCGGGTTTGTGCCAGAGCCGCGGTGAACCCTGACGGCCAGCCCCCCTCTCCCAATACTGGTGCCTGTCCGCTGGTGGGTCGAGCGAGCCCCCCTGTGGTGGAGGCAGCTCTAAGCTTTTTAATTTAAATTGTCTCTCTAATTTGAATGAATACACTTTAAATCCATTTACAAGGATCTATTGGAGGGCAAGTCTCATGCCAGCAGCCGCGTAATTCCAGCTCCAGTAGCATCCACTAAAGCTGCTGCAGTTAAAAAGCTTTTATAAGGATCGAGCTCGGCTGTCCACCGCAAGGCATCCTACTGCCAGTCCCAGCCCCTATGCCTTGGGGTGCCTCCTGATGCTCTTCACTGAGTATCCCGTGGTCCCGAAGCATTTCCTTTGAAAAAATTAAGTGTCCAAACTACAGGTGGTGTAGCTTGCTTAACAGCCGGGATAATCCGCTGACTAGCAGACACTGCTACTAGGCACAAAGTATTTCCTGGGCTAGATGCAGTTAAAAATTTGTAATTAGATACTCTCGTTGGATGCTGAGAAAGCATTCCATAGAGTCTCCTGGCACGCCATATATGATTCTCTTAAAAAGCTTGGGGTAGGGGTCTAGGGGACCCTTTTATAGCCAAAATCACGGCCCTGTATCACAATACGTCACCTAGGCTGAAGATAAATGGAACTGTAGCACCCTGAGGGCTCGGTTGCTACAGAGGTATTGCACCTCACCCAGAGGTGTGATATCTCACTCTCAGGTAAGGATGGAGTGTGGATCAGGACCCGACACCTGCATGCATTACACCACATTGCCGTGGGGCAGGGCGACCAATATGCCTCTGAGATGGGCACGACAGTCCCTGTCCCTGGCTGGAGTGGGGGGAGGGAACACTGAGGAAGGGGAACCCTGTAGTGCAGGAGCAGGGAGGAAGCAGTTCCTGGGTGCATTGAGAAGGGAGTATAAAAGGTGGGCACCATCTTAGTTCAGTGCAGAGAAGTTTGAGCAGAAGTGGCAGGGAGCAGGGGCTCTGCATGAGCTCTGCTCCGGAGGCGGGCCTAGTAACAGAGGCCCAGGCCTGGAAGAGGGAGAAGGAAGGAAGAGGAGCGGAGAAGGCTCCAGGAACGAGGAATGAAGGGATCCCAGGGGTGCGGACGGGCGAGTCGCCACCGCACGCCCGAATCCACCTGCGTGGAGGGGTCAGGCCAAAGGGGGAGACCGGTCCCCGAAACTAGTGGTGGCAGGAAACGACCCTCAGCTAGAAACCGGAGGCTGTGACATTTTATGTGGCGCAGCCCCTCGCTACACCCGCTAGCAAGGCACCACATAGGGTCAGGGAAACTGGCGCCAAGTTTACCAAGAGGAGGCCCGAGGCAGCCGGACAGAAGGGTTGGTAAGAAAGGCCAGACAAAGGACACACAAAGGGGGTCCTGTGAAGCGCTCCAAAGTTATCTGGGAGTTGTCTGAGCCCCTCACCTGGTGAGCACAGTACGACGTGGGCAGCCGTTACCTGCAGACGTGGTCTGGATAATAAGAACTGTGAGTAAAGGCCCTGGACTGCATCACTGACTCCGTGTCGTTACTGCTGCTGCCCTGCACCATCACCCCCATCCTCCGCATACACTGCCCTGAGGCTATACTCCTCCCGTGGGGAGTTATGCTACGCTCTGCTGCACCCACAACACCAGCCTCAGCGGTCTGCCCTGCAGCGGCGGTTCACTCTGACCGCAATCCACGGGTGGCGTAGTCGGACATTTAAACATCAAAACCACATAAATAGTTCCGCCACTGGTTTGACCACCCTGAGCCATGGAACTGGGTCGCCGCCACGAAGACTACAACCACCAGCATCCACCAAAAAGGGTCCGGCTCCGGGTGTCCCAAGGCCCAGGGGGTGCATCAGAACATTTTCATCACCTTTCACAATCACCAATGGGACAAGGCAGGGATGTCCTCTGTCCCCTCTCTTATACATCCTAGTGACGGAGCACCTGCTCTCATCAATTCGCCATAACCCCAATATTAGGTGGATTGAGGTGGGAGGCACCGAGTACAAGTGCTCTCTATTTGCTGATGATGTCCTAGTATATATCACTCAATCACATATATCCATCCATGCTGTTATGGCTGAAATAGATCACTTTGTTACATGGTCAAATTTTAAAATCAATGCAGCGAAGTCTGAGGCCCTCGATGTCTCCCTCCCCAAATCCATATAGGATTCCATCCAGTCCAACTTTCCCTTTGCCTGTCCCTCACAGGGTATCAAATACTTAGGAATTCCTATTCATAGAGACCTCTCCCATCTATGTTATCTTAATTTTGGGCCCTTTATTGAACAACTGCATACAGACCACGGTTGGCAAGTTAGAACTGTAAGATTCACTACGTGAACCACTGGTGTTTTGTGGAAAAGCACATGTACACTGTGTTCCAAATTATTATGCAAAAAGTGTTTAGGAGTGATAAGGGAAGAATTTGTTTGTTTGTCAGTTAAACTCATTGATGGTGATGTGTGTCAGGGCTCTTTATATCACTGTAAGCAATTGCAGACACCTGTGCTAATTAGTTTGGCAGGTGTGTCCAATGAAAGGCAAGACTACTTAAGAAGGCTGTCTCACATTATTAAGCAGCCTACATTTTCTGCCAAAATGGGAAAGAAAAAGGATGTGTCGGCTGCTGAGAAGCAACAAATTGTGGAGTGTTTAGGTCAAGGCATGACTACAATCAACATTGTGCGATGATCAGGATGAAGTGTCTTGGCAATCAAGAAGTATGTAGCTGATTCACAGTACACACGTGTGCGTGCTTATAAGGGCAAATTGAGGACTCTTTCCTACAGGCAATTACGTCAGGTTAAAAGAGCAGCGGCAAAAAAGCCTTGTCATAGCAGCAGACAAGTTTTTGAAGCTGCTGGTGCCTCCAACGTCTAGAGATGAGCGTTGTTCTACTCGAACTGTTCGCCAATCTCAAATTCGAGCTGTTTTGGGCGGTGTTCGAGCCGGTCGGCGAACACGAACAATTTGAGAAAAATTCGGCTGTTCGAGGTTATGTTCGATAACTGTTCGTGCACCAAACTGGATTTTTTCTCAGTAATGATGAAAATTAATGTTAATACGCAGTTTGAGTGTACAGCGGGGCGGGGGGAGGGGCAGGGGATGGATCTCTGCAGGAACAATGAAGATCTCCATTTTTTTTTCTCTTTCCCGCATTTGCAGTGGGGAGGTGCAATCTGTCAGCCTATCAGCAGCGCACACACGGAGCGAAGTGCTTTTTTTCACACATGCAACGGCATGTGTGATTGGCAGTGTATGTCACATGTCCTTGCCCTATAAGACCAAGCCATTTTCCCCGTCGCCACCATTTTCTCACTGCTGCAGCTGCGTGTTAGACGGCACCGCTGTTGCTGTGTGCGCTATACCTTGTTAATTTCAAGCCAATTTTCGCACAAATATACAGATAGCTTGGGAGTAGGGAATAGTTGTGATTGCAGTCCTTTTAAGGACTAGGTTACAGCATTTCCTACGACTTTTATCAGGCAGGTCTGTGCTCTTAAATAGATAGATTGTGGGAGTAAAGACTAATTGTAATTGGAGTCCTTTTCAGGACTAGGTTACATCAGTTCCTATCAGTTTTTGCCAGGCAGGTCTGTGCCAGTGCTGTGCAAGTTTTTTTCACAGCATTTGGCTGAATCTAGCAAAGCTAATCCTTTTTGGCCTATTGCAGAGTGTGTTAGTCAGTGGAGTAGCCTATCTGTGTTGCAAGATATACCACCTGTGTATAGAATACCAATTTTTTTACTGCACCTAGTGAAGTAAAATCTTTTGGGCATAGCATCATTCTATTAGTCCATCTATACTGACCTCCATCAGGTTGCAAACTGAATATAATTTTTTTCTGCATCTAGCTCTGAAAAAATATTTGGGCTTCTAGCAGTGTGTGGGACTTGGTCTATTAGTCCATCTATACTGACCTCCATCAGGTTGCAAATTAAAAATAATTTTTTTCTTCATTTAGCTCTGAAAAAATATTTGAGCTTCTAGCAGTGTGTGGGACTTGTTCTATTAGTCCTTCTATACTGACCTCCAGCAGGTTGCAAATTGAATATAATTTTTTTCTGCATCTAGCTCTGAAAAAATATTTGGGCTTCTAGCAGTGTGTGGGACTTGGTCTATTAGTCCATCTATACTGACCTCCATCAGGTTGCAAATTAAAAATAATTTTTTTCTGCATCTAGCTCTGAAAAAATATTTGGGCTTCTAGCAGTGTGTGGGACTTGGTCTATTAGTCCATCTATACTGACCTCCATCAGGTTGCAAATTGAATAAAAAAAATTTCTGCATCTAGCTCTGAAAAAATATTTGGGCTTCTAGCGGTGTGTGGGACTTGGTCTATTAGTCCATCTATACTGACCTCCATCAGGTTGCAAATTAAAAATAATTTTTTTCTGCATCTAACCCAGCCAATAGTTTTGGCCTAATACCACAGTTTGGCCACTCAGCTCTGCTCGGTTACCATCCATTGTTTTTTTGTGCAAACAACTCCAGAGTTGTGAATTAGTTAACCACCAAAATGAGTGGAAAAAGGCCTGCTGCTGGTGGAAAGGGGAATAGGCGTGTTGGGAAGGGGAAAAAAGGTTGTGTCCGTGGGGTAGGTGCAGAAGAAAGACCATCTTCCAGCCAAACTAAAATGTCTACTTCTTTTAGCGGACAATGTGATAAGATCCCTTTCTTACGGCCACGCCAGTCGCTACAAATTCCAGATGAGGCACAAAAACAGCAGGTGCTTCAACGGATATCAAGTGCTCCTTTAAGTGGGCTCTCCTCCACATCAACTTCAACATCACAAATACTCCAGTCCTCAAAGGTGTCACGCAAATCGCACTTGCTTCCTCACAGTTCCCAAATCTCCAGCTGCCCGTCTGAGTATGAGGTAGAACAGATGGTTGAGTCTGCAGAGCTGTTTACTCATACTATAGCCTGGGAATCAGAGGTCGACTCCAGCGCTTCTGTGAATCCAGACGAGGAAATGATCTGAACTGATGCCCAGAATCTTTATGAGTCGGATCCAGGACCAGACGCAGAAGGTTCTGACCATAATGTAGACCCTCATTCCCAAACTGTAACTCCTGTTGGTGGAGACAATGAGGAAGACGATGATAAGACTCAAATACCTGATTGGAGCGACAACTTTAGTTTTTTGTCAGGGCAGGAACAGGTTGGCTCTGAGGACGACGGGTGTGATAACGCACAGGGTGATGATGATGAGGTCGGAGATCCCACTTACTGTCAACCCACAGTCAGCCAAGAGATGAGGTCAGCAGAGGAGGTGGAGGAAGATGCTAGTGACGACGAGGTCAGGTTGCGCCTTCCTGGACAGAGACGTAGTACTGGAAGCACGTCAACAACTGCATCCTCAAACACAACTCTGCCTCTCACCACAAGTCGTGGTGGCTCTTCAGGTCGCATGGGTGCTAAGCCTTGCATAGCCTGGGCATTTTTTCAGATCGATAAAGATGACCTAACTCATGTTATCTGTAACATTTGTCAGCAAAAGCTAAGTAGAGGCCAAAAAATACATAGTTTGAGTACTTCATGCATGAACCGGCACATGGACATGAAGCATAAGTTGCAGTGGGAAGCTCAGTGAGCTACAATGCGGTCTAGCCGGCCGGGCCAACCACCGTCTGCCATATCTTGTGCATCCGCGGCCTCTTCATCCTCTGTGACTGGGGGGACAGCAGTCACACCTGTTTTGGGGCGCAGACCTGCCACCTCTTTACCCGCAACAGCCAGCGTGATTGGCAGGTCATCATTTTCTTTGGAGGTGGTAACACCAGCTGGTCTTGAGCGCTGTCCGACATCGATAGCACCACCTTTGGATCAAGGCAATCTAACATGTCCGCCTGCATCTTCCTCACAGACCGGCAGTTTGCCGGGGACACCCTTATCAACCCCGTCTAAGCACAATAGCCAGCCCTCGGTCCCTCAGATGTGGACAAGTAAAAGACCATTTCCTCCTAGCCATGAGAAAGCTAAGAGGTTGAATTTCACCATCTGCAAGCTCTTGGCTACAGAAATGCTGCCTTTCCGCCTGGTGGACACAGAGGATTTTCGAGACCTTATGTCCGTCGCAGTGCCCCAGTACCAGATGCCCAGTCGGCACTACTTCTCAAAGAAAGGTGTGCCTGCGCTCCACCAGCATGTCGCACACAACATCACCGCTTCTTTGAGAAACTCTGTGTGTGACAGGGTGCATTTCACCACAGACACTTGGACGAGTAGGCATGGACAGGGGCGTTACATGTCGCTGACTGGGCACTGGGTAACTATGGTGACAGCAGGACAAGGGGCTGCTGTCCAAGTCTTGCCGTCCCCACGAGTTGTGCGTCAATCCTCTTTATGTCATTTTTCCTCCTCTGCTTCTGCCTCCTCAACCTCCTCTCGGTCTTCCACCTGCACCCAAAGCCTGTCTGGTCATGCCACAAGCTTTCTAACTGCGCAGAAGGGATCCTGCACACCTCCTTACTATGCTGGCAGTAGGGCTCAACGTCATCAGGCGGTTTTTACATTGAAATGTCTGGGAAATGTGAGTCACACAGCTGAGGAGTTGTGGTCAGCTCTGGAGAACCAATTTCATGAATGGTTGTCTCCACTGGACCTGAAACCAGGGAAGGCCGTGTGCGACAATGCTGCAAACCTGGGTGCGGCCCTTCGCCGGGGCAATGTCACACACGTGCCTTGTATGGCTCACGTGTTGAACCTGGTTGTCCAGCAATTTTTAGCCCACTATCCCAGACTAGATGGCCTTCTGCAGAGGGCACGGTCGCTGTGTGCTCACTTCCGCCGTTCGCATCCCGCAGCTCAGCGACTTACATCTCTACAGAAGTCGTTGGGCCTGCCACTTCACCGGCTAAAATGCGATGTGCCTACCCGGTGGAATTCAACTCTGCACATGTTGCAGTGACTGTGGCAGCACCGACAAGCCCTGGTGCAATACGTTCTGACGTATAGCCTGGGCCAACGAGATTCAGAGGTGGGGCAAATCACGCTGGAGGAGTGGTCTCAGATCAGGGACCTATGCACCCTTCTGCACAGTTTTGAAATGGCGACGAAGATGTTTAGTGCTGACGATGCCATTATCAGCATGACTATTCCGGTGATTTACATGCTGGAGCACATGTTAAACAGAATTCGGAGTCAGGTGGTGGCACAAGAGGAGGTGGAGGAAGTAGAGGAGGAGGAGTTGTATGCGGAAGGGCTAACATCTGCAAGGTCCAGACGGTCGGCAGCACCAGGGCGGCAGGCATGTGAGGGTGGGGGAGATGATTTTACCAGGGCGCATGGTAGCAGCCAAACTAGTGAGGAAGGTGCAGGAGCCCAGGAAGAAGTGGAGGACGAACTGATGGAAGACTCATCAGATGAGGGAGACCTTGATCACATTTCTGTTGTGCGAGGTTGGGGGGAGAGGACAGAGGAAGGAAGCATGATTGTTACCTCGCCACCAACACAACAGGGACTTGGTGCTCCTGGATGCGCAACACACATGAGTGCCTTCTTGCTGCACTACCTGCAACATGACCCTCGAATTGTGAGAATTAGAAATAATCCTGACTACTGGGTTGCCACACTGTTAGATCCCCGGTACAAAAGTAAATTTGCAGAAATTATTCCTGCCATAGAAAGGGATGCACGCATGCAGGAGTATCAGCAGAGACTGTTGCAGAATCTTACATGTGCTTTTCCACAAAATACCAGTGGTGCACGTAGTGAATCTCACAGTTCCAACTTGCCAACCGTGGTCTGTATGGAATTGTTCAATAAAGGGCCCAAAATTAAGATAACATAGATGGGAGAGGTCTCTATGAATAGGAATTCCTAAGTATTTGATACCCTGTGAGGGCCAGGCAAAGGGAAAGTTGGACTGGATGGAATCCTATATGGATTTAGGGAGGGAGTCATCGAGGGCCTCATACTTCGCTGCATTGATTTTAAAATTTGACCATGTAACAAAGTGATCTATTTCAGCCATAACAGCAGGGATGGATATATGTGATTGAGTGATATATACTAGGACATCATCAGCAAATAGAGAGCACTTGTACTCGGTGCCTCCCACCTCAATCCACCTAATATTGGGGTTATGGCGAATTGATGAGAGCAGGTGCTCGTCACTAGGATGTATAAGAGAGGGGACAGAGGACATCCCTGCCTTGTCCCATTGGTGATTGTGAAAGGTGATGAAAATGTTCTGACGCACCCCCTGGGCCTTGGGACACCCGGAGCCGGACCCTTTTTGGTGGATGCTGGTGGTTGTAGTCTTCGTGGCGGCGATCCGGTTCCGTGGCTCAGGGCTGTCAAACCAGTGGCGGAACTATTTATGTGGTTTTGATGTTTAAATGTCCGACTACGCCACCCGTGGATTGCGGTCAGAGTGAACCGCCGCTACAGGGCAGACCGCTAAGGCTGGTGTTGTGGGTGCAGCAGAGCGTAGCATAACTCCCCACGGGAGGAGTATAGCCTCAGGGCAGTGTATGCGGAGGATGGGGGTGATGGTGCAGGGCAGCAGCAGTAACGACACGGAGTCAGTGATGCAGTTCAGGGCCTTTACTCACAGTTCTTATTATCCAGACCACGTCTGCAGGTAACGGCTGCCCACGTCGTACTGTGCTCACCAGGTGAGGGGCTCAGACAACTCCCAGATAACTTTGGAGCGCTTCACAGGACCCCCTTTGTGTGTCCTTTGTCTGGCCTTTCTTACCAACACTTCTGTCCGGCTGCCTCGGGCCTCCTCTTGGTAAACTTGGCGCCAGTTTCCCTGACCCTATGTGGTGCCTTCCTAGCGGGTGGAGCAAGGGGCTGCGCCACATAAAATGTCAGAGCCTCCGGTTTCTAGCTGAGGGTCGTTTCCTGCCTCCACTAGTTCGGGGACCGGTCTCCCCCTTTGGACTGACCCCTCCACGCAGGTGGATTCGGGCGTGCGGTGGCGACTCGCCCGTCCGCACCCCTGGGATCCCTTCATTCCTCGTTCCTGGAGCCTTCTCCGCTCCTCTTCCTTCCTTCTCCCTCTTGCAGGCCTGGGCCTCTGTTACTAGGCCCGCCTCCGGAGCAGAGCTCATGCAGAGCCCCTGCTCCCTGCCACTTCTGCTCAGACTTCTCTGCACTGAACTAAGATGGTGCCCACCTTTTATACTCCCTTCTCAATGCACCCAGGAACTGCTTCCTCCCTGCTCCTGCACTGCAGGGTTCCCCTTCCTTAGTGTTCCCTCCCCCCACTCCAGCCAGGGACAGGGACTGTCGTGCCCATCTCAGGGGCATATTGGTCGCCCTGCCCCACGGCAATGTGGTGTAATGCATGCAGGTGTCGGGTCCTGATCCACACTCCATCCTTATCTGAGAGTGAGATATCACACCTCTGGGTGAGGTGCAATACGTCTGTAGCAACCGAGCCCTCGGTGCTACAGTTCCATTTATCTTCAGCCTAGGTGACGTATTGTGATACAGGGCCGTGATTTTGGCTATAAAAGGGTCCCTTAGACCCCTACCCCAAGCTTTTTAAGAGAATCATATATGGCGTGCCAGGAGACTCTATGGAATGCTTTCTCAGCATCCAACGAGAGTATCTACTTACAAATTTTTAACTGCATCTAGCCCAGGAAATACTTTGTGCCTAGTAGCAGTGTCTGCTAGTCAGCGGATTATCCCGGCTGTTAAGCAAGCTACACCACCTGTAGTTTGGACACTTAATTTTTTCAAAGGAAATGCTTCGGGACCACGGGATACTTAGTGAAGAGCATCAGGAGGCACCCCAAGGCATAGGGGCTGGGATTGGCACTAGGATGCCTTGCGGTGGACAGCCGAGCTCGATCCTTATAAAAGCTTTTTAACTGCAGCAGCTTTAGTGGACGCTACTGGAGCTGGAATTACGCGGCTGCTGGCATGAGACTTGCCCTCCAATAGATCCTTGTAAATGGATTTAAAGTGTATTCATTCAAATTAGAGGGACAATTTAAATTAAAAAGCTTAGAGCTGCCTCCACCACAGGGGGGCTCTCTCGACCCACCAGCGGACAGGCACCAGTATTGGGAGAGGGGGGCTGGCCGTCAGGGTTCACCGCGGCTCTGGCACAAACCCGGCGACACGGAGGTGGCACGGGCAGGAGCGGACTGGCCGTCTCGGCTTCTCACTTTTTGGATTTTAGAAGGGCATGACATGCCTATATCTGTGTCTCCCCCTCCTTTTACTCCTCCACCTCTTTTCTTTTCGCATGACTATATGTACTTGTCACTTTTCCATGTGTTAGTTGTGTCTTCTGAGCAGTTTGTCAGCTTTTGGACACCTTTGAAGGTGTTTTCTATGTGTTTCTATGTGTTTTTGTTTGCCTGCCATTGGTTTTAACGGTGTTCGAAGGTGTTCGACGAACAGTTCGACGAACAGTTCGGTGAACACACGGGTGTTCGACGAACCGAACCGAACTCGAACACTACGGGGGTGGCTCAACACTACCAACGTCCCCCGAACAACAAGATGCAGGGTCCTTCAGAGGTTTGCAGCTGTGCATACGCCATCCTGTCGACCTCCTCTATCCACTTCACACAAGCAGAAACGGCTCCAGTGGGCCAAACATTACATGAAGACTGATTTCAAAACTGTTTTGTTCACGGATGAGTGCCATGCAGCGCTCGATGGTCCAGATGGATGGAGTGGAGGATGGCTGGTTGATGGACACCCCACGCAAACACGGCTACAGCGCCAACAAGGAGGAGGTGGAGTAATGTTTTGGGCTGGAATCATGGGGAGAGAGATTGTCGGCCCCTTTAGGATCCCTGAAGGCGCTAAAGATGAACTCCATAATGTATGTGGATTTTCTCAAACAGCACTTCCTGCCATGGTTCAAGAAGAAGAACCGTGTATTTCACAGCAAGATCATTTTTTTTGCATGATAATGCACCATCTCATGCTGCACATAAAACATCTGCATCTCTGGCTGATATGGGCATAAAAGGGGACAAACTTATGGTGTGACCCCCATGCTCCCCTGACCTCTATCCCATTCAGAACCTCTGGAGCATCATCAAAAGGAGTGTCTATGATGGCGGGAGGCAGTTCACATCTAAGCAACAGCTCTGGGAGGGTATTCTGTCCTCATGCAATTTCAATGGACGAGAGAGTTCAGAAGCTCCTTTCGAACAAGGGGTCCTATGTGAAAATGTAACATCACCTAGAATAAAGTTTTGAGTTGAAAACTGTTTGATTTCAGTTTCTAATAACCTGCTAATGCCTATAATTTCAAAAATGACCAATTTTTTGGTCTTTATTAAAATGAAAAGGTTGATCGAAAAGTTTGGGGGATCTAAGAGTGTGGCAACCCAGTAGTCATGATTACTTCGAATTCTGACAATATGAGGGTCATGTTGCAGGTAGTGCAGCAAGAAGGCACTTATGTGTCTTGCGCATCTCGGAGCCCCAAAATTATTTTCCGGGCTAGATGCAGCTAAAAATTATTGATGGCCTAATAGGATGGCCTAATAGGATCAGTGCTGCACACTGCAACAAAGCCCAAATTATTTTCCAGTAAAAATACAGATAAACATGATTAGTAATTTTAAATCTGGTGGAGCTTATTGTAGATGGCCTAATAGAATCAGTGCTGCACACTGCTACAAAGCCCAAATTATTTTCCAGCCAAGATACAGATAAACATGATTAGTAATTTGAAAGCTTAAAACGGTTGGTAGGGTGATTTTAACCAATCATCAAGCTTTTACTCTCCCCAGGATGACACAGGGGTAGAAAAGTCGTTTCGGATCCATGATTTGTTCATCTTTATGAACGTGAGTCTGTCTACATTATCAGTGGAGAGCCGCGTGCGCTTATCTGTCAGCACACCACCAGCAGCGCTGAACACACGTTCAGACAGAACGCTGGCTGCGGGGCATGACAAGATCTCCAAGGCGTAAGTGGCTAGCTCCGGCCATTTATCCAGACTGGAAGCCCAAAAAGAACAAGGGTCCAGTGACACAGTCATGGCTTCAATATTTACTTGGAGATACTCCTGTACCATCGTCTCTAGGCGTTGACTATGTGTCAGACTTCTTGTCTCCTGTGGCCTTGCAAAGGATGGGCTAAAAAAGTGGTGAAATGATTCCGCAAAATTGATGTTACCAGCAGATACTGTGGTTCTGTTACGGTTTGAGTGCTGAACACTTGACGGTCCCACGGTTGGCAAGTTGGAACCGTGAGATTCACTACGTGCACCACTGGTATTTTGTGGAAAAGCACATGTAAGATTCTGCAACAGTCTCTGCTGATACTCCTGCATGCGTGCATCCCTTTCTATGGCAGGAATAATTTCTGCAAATTTACTTTTGTACCGGGGATCTAACAGTGTGGCAACCCAGTAGTCAGGATTATTTCTAATTCTCACAATTCGAGGGTCATGTTGCAGGTAGTGCAGCAAGAAGGCACTCATGTGTGTTGCGCATCCAGGAGCACCAAGTCCCTGTTGTGTTGGTGGCGAGGTATCAATCATGCTTCCTTCCACTGTCCTCTCCCCCCAACCTCGCACAACATAAATGTGATCAAGGTCTCCCTCATCTGATGAGTCTTCCATCAGTTCGTCCTCCACTTCTTCCTGGGCTCCTGCACCTTCCTCACTAGTTTGGCTGCTACCATGCGCCCTGGTAAAACCATCTCCCCCACCCTCACATGCCTGCCGCCTTGGTGCTGCCGACCGTCTGGACCTTGCAGATGTTAGCCCTTCCGCATACAACTCCTCCTCCTCTACTTCCTCCACCTCCTCTTGTGCCACCACCTGACTCCGAATTCTGTTTAACATGTGCTCCAGCATGTAAATCACCGGAATAGTCATGCTGATAATGGCATCGTCAGCACTAAACATCTTCGTCGCCATTTCAAAACTGTGCAGAAGGGTGCATAGGTCCCTGATCTGAGACCACTCCTCCAGCGTGATTTGCCCCACCTCTGGATCTCGTTGGCCCAGGCTATACGTCAGAACGTATTGCACCAGGGCTTGTCGGTGCTGCCACAGTCGCTGCAACATGTGCAGAGTTGAATTCCACCGGGTAGGCACATCGCATTTTAGCCGGTGAAGTGGCAGGCCCAACGACTTCTGTAGAGATGTAAGTCGCTGAGCTGCGGGATGCGAACGGCGGAAGTGAGCACACAGCGACCGTGCCCTCTGCAGAAGGCCATCTAGTCTGGGATAGTGGGCTAAAAATTGCTGGACAACCAGGTTCAACACGTGAGCCATACAAGGCACGTGTGTGACATTGCCCCGGCGAAGGGCCGCACCCAGGTTTGCAGCATTGTCGCACACGGCCTTCCCTGGTTTCAGGTCCAGTGGAGACAACCATTCATGAAATTGGTTCTCCAGAGCTGACCACAACTCCTCAGCTGTGTGACTCACATTTCCCAGACATTTCAAAGTAAAAACCGCTTGATGACGTTGAGCCCTACTGCCAGCATAGTAAGGAGGTGTGCAGGATCCCTTCTGCGCAGTTAGAAAGCTTGTGGCATGACCAGACAGGCTTTGGGTGCAGGTGGAAGACCGAGAGGAGGTTGAGGAGGCAGAAGCAGTGGAGGAACTTTGACATAAAGAGGATTGACGCACAACTCGTGGGGACAGCAAGACTTGGACAGCAGCCCCTTGTCCTGCTGTCACCATAGTTACCCAGTGCCCAGTCAGCGACATGTAACGCCCCTGTCCATGCCTACTCGTCCAAGTGTCTGTGGTGAAATGCACCCTGTCACACACAGAGTTTCTCAAAGAAGCGGTGATGTTGTGTGCGACATGCTGGTGGAGCGCAGGCACACCTTTCTTTGAGAAGTAGTGCCGACTGGGCATCTGGTACTGGGGCACTGCGACGGACATAAGGTCTCGAAAATCCTCTGTGTCCACCAGGCGGAAAGGCAGCATTTCTGTAGCCAAGAGCTTGCAGATGGTGAAATTCAACCTCTTAGCTTTCTCATGGCTAGGAGGAGATGGTCTTTTACTTGTCCACATCTGAGGGACCGAGGGCTGGCTATTGTGCTTAGACGGGGTTGATAAGGGTGTCCCCGGCAAACTGCCGGTCTGTGAGGAAGATGCAGGCGGACATGTTAGGTTGCCTTGATCCAAAGGTGGTGCTATCGATGTCGGACAGCGCTCAACACCAGCTGGTGTTACCACCTCCAAAGAAAATGATGACCTGCCAATCACGCTGGCTGTTGCGGGTAAAGAGGTGGCAGGTCTGCGCCCCAAAACAGGTGTGACTGCTGTCCCCCCAGTCACAGAGGATGAAGAGGCCACGGATGCACAAGATATGGCAGACGGTGGTTGGCCCGGCCGGCTAGGCCGCATTGTAGCACACTGAGCTTCCCACTGCAACTTATGCTTCATGTCCATGTGCCGGTTCATGCATGAAGTACTCAAACTATGTATTTTTGGCCTCTACTTAGCTTTTGCTGACAAATGTTACAGATAACACGAGTTGGGTCATCTTTATCGATCTGAAAAAATGCCCAGGCTATGCAAGGCTTAGCACCCATGCGACCTGAAGAGCCACCACGACTTGTGGTGAGAGACAGAGTTGTGTTTGAGGATGCAGTTGTTGACGTGCTTCCAGTACTACGTCTCTGTCCAGGAAGGCGCAACCTGACCTCGTCGTCACTAGCATCTTCCTCCACCTCCTCTGCTGACCTCATCTCTTGGCTGACTGTGGGTTGACAGTAAGTGGGATCTCCAACCTCATCATCATCACCCTGTGCGTTATCACACCCGTCGCCCTCAGAGCCAACCTGTTCCTGCCCTGACAAAAAACTAAAGTTGTCGCTCCAATCAGGTATTTGAGTCTCATCATCGTCTTCCTCATTGTCTCCACCAACAGGAGTTACAGTTTGGGAATGAGGGTCTACATTATGGTCAGAACCTTCTGCGTCTGGTCCTGCATCCGACTCATAAAGATTCTGGGCATCAGTGCAGATCATTTCCTCGTCTGGATTCACAGAAGCGCTGGAGTCGACCTCTGATTCACAGGCTATAGTATGAGTAAACAGCTCTGCAGACTCAACCATCTGTTCTACCTCATACTCAGACGGGCAGCTGGAGATTTGGGAGCTGTGAGGAAGCAAGTGCGATTGGGGTGACACCTTTGAGGACTGGAGTATTTGTGATGTTGAAGTTGATGTGGAGGAGAGCCCACTTAAAGGAGCACTTGATATCCGTTGAAGCACCTGCTCTTTTTGTGCCTCATCTGGAATTTGTAGCAATTGGCGTGGCCGTAAGAAAGGGATCTTATCACATTGTCCGCTAAAAGAAGTAGACATTTTAGTTTGGCTAGAAGATGGTCTTTCTTCTGCAGATGTTACTGTTGCTTTAACACCTACCCCACGGACACAACCTTTTTTCCCCTTCCCAACACGCCTATTCCCCTTTCCACCAGCAGCAGGCCTTTTCCCACTCATTTTGGTGGTTAACTAATTCACAACTCTGGAGTTGTTTGCACAAAAAAACAATGGATGGGAACCGAGCAGAGCTGAGTGGCCAAACTGTGGTATTAGGCCAAAACTATTGGCTGGGTTAGATGCAGAAAAAAATTATATTCAATTTGCAACCTGATGGAGGTCAGTATAGATGGACTAATAGAATGATGCTATGCCCAAAAGATTTTACTTCAGTAGTTGCAGTAAAAAAATTGGTATTCTATACACAGGTGGTATATCTTGCAACACAGATAGGCTACTCCACTGACTAACACACTCTGCAATAGGCCAAAAAGGATTAGCTTTGCTAGATTCAGCCAAATGCTGTGAAAAAAACTTGCACAGCACTGGCACAGACCTGCCTGGCAAAAACTGATAGGAACTGATGTAACCCAGTCCTGAAAAGGACTGCAATTACAATTAGTCTTTACTCCCACAATCTATCTATTTAAGAGCACAGACCTGCCTGATAAAAGTCGTAGGAAATGCTGTAACCTAGTCCTTAAAAGGACTGCAATCACAACTATTCCCTACTCCCAAGCTATCTGTAGATTTGTGCGAAAATTGTCTTGAAATTAACAAGGGCACACAGCAACAGCGTTGCCGTTTAACATGCAGCTGCAGCAGTGAGAAAATGGTGGCGACGGGGAAAATGGCTTGGTCTTATAGGGCAAGGACATGTGACATACACTGCCAATGACACATGCCCTTGCTTGTGTGAAATAAAGCACTTCGCTCCGTGTGTGCGCTGCTGATAGGCTGACAGATTGCACCTCCCCACTGTAAATGTGGGAAAGAGAAAAAAAAATGGAGATCTTCATTATTCCTGCAGAGATCCATCCCCTGCCCCTCCCCCCACCCCGCTGTACACTCAAACTGCGTATTAACATTAATTTTCATCATTACTGAGAAAAAATCCAGTTATGATTTTGGTGCACGAACAGTTATCGAACATAACCTCGAACAGCCGAATTTTTCTCAAATCGTTCGTGTTCGCTGAACGGCTCGAACACCGCCCAAAACAGCTCGAATTTGAGATTGGCGAACAGTTCGAGTCGAACAACGCTCATCTCTAGTAAAGAACAGTTTGGGATTTGATCTACTTTCCCTAGCAATACGTTTCTCTGTTTCCTCCTTCGCTATTTTTATTTGTTTTTTACAGGTTCTCGTTTTTTCCTTGTTTGTTGGAGGTGTTTGTTAGAGGTTTTGTTTGGAGAGTTGTTCAGAAGATTGTTGCTTGGTGTTTGTCTGTGTGCACATGTTCATTCTCTCCTATTTAGTATCTCTTTCCTTAACTCCCCGATGTTCCACTCTGTTTTTGCCAGTGCATTTTTTGTATGATTGGTATTTTCATTTAACCCTCTCTGTCTTCCCTTGTTTGTCAGGTTGGTGTATTTTTATACACTTCTACTCCCCACTTCTCTGGGTGGGGGAGGGGACAGATAAGGATTGAAATAGGAGTACAGCAAGACATGTGGCCCCAGCATCTTCACCATCAGAAGTAATCCAGGAAGCAGGGAGAGACTAGGGTGACCCCTAGCTTGAGGGATTGAGAAGCAGCCTGTCCCGGATTACTGCAACAGTGTGGAGCCAGAAGGCCACAGCATCGGATTGCTCCTACTCCAGCTCCGAGAAATAGCACTTCTCTGTCATTTTAAATGTGATTATTTTCTTCTGGCAGAACAGGGGTTAAATGGCCATGTTGCAGCTGTCCTCGGTAAGCCACTCCTTTTGCCTTTATAATCTGGGCTCTGTTACTAATTCTTGTCAGAGCTAGCTCTTGCTGCATGGCTAACGGAGGGAGAGGATTTGTAATGAGAAGGAGAGTTGGAGGAGTAGTCAGTGACTGTTTGGTTTGCATGCATGATTATCCCTTAACCTTCTCTACTTTGGTTTATTCCTTTACCTTCACACCCCGGTGCATTCCTCTATTATATGTGAGTGAATATTTTATGTGCCTTTTTTTCTGTTTACCCTTGTTTGTGTTGCCCTGTTCGTCGGGTTAGTGTACTACGGTGCACAGTAGCGCCCCTCTTCCCCAGGTGGGGAAAGTGAACAGACGGTGGTCTTATTCAGAAGGTAGGGCAAGGGTAGAGGCCCCGGCATCCTCACCTCCAGAGGTATCCCGGGAAATAGAGTGAGATAGAGCACCCCTTAGCGTTAGGGACAGGGTAGGTGCCCCTGGTCCCGGATCTTTCAACAGCTGTGTCATGACATTGGCTCTGACCACAACCGTTTCTTCTGATCCTTGATGGATCCTATCACTGCCCTGATGGGGCAATTACTGCAGCTCAATCTGGAGGTCGCAGATTTCCGCACAGTGGTTTTGCAGTCCCCTAATACGTTTAGTGTGGGAGGCACGTCTCTCAGACAAGCCATAGTGGAGCCCAAGGTCGCGTTGCCTGACAACTTCTCTGGGGGGCGGGATAAGTTTGTTGTCTTCAGAGAGGCCTGTAAACTGTACTTCAGGTTACTTTCGGTTTACTCGGGTACAGAGGAGCAACGTGTGGGGATAGTGATCTCGCTCCTTCAGGGGGGTCCCCAAGCATGGGCGTTTTCTCTCCTGTCTGACTCACAATCTGTTCAGACGGTGGAGGTTTTTTTTGGGCAATGGGCCTTATATATGATGACCCTGATCATGTCTCCTTAGCCGAGTCCGCATTGCGCCGTCTTCAGCAGGGAAACCGGCCGGCAAAGGAATATTGCTCTGAGTTCAGGAGATGGGCCGCGGATACCAAGTGGAATGACCCCGCACTTCATAGTCAGTTCTGTGAGGGGCTTACTGTGAGGGTGAGGGACACTTTGGCTCTGTATGAGACTCCTGACTCTGGTGATTCGGGTTGATCGCCATCTTCGCCAGAGACGTAGGGAGTCAACTCCGTGTGTGGCGAGTCCGGAGTCTAGGCAGGTCAGCGTGGAGCCACCTGTGGAACCCATGCAGGTGGGTGCGGCATCTCCCTCGGGGAAATTGCCGGTCGTCCGGCGTAAGGGGGGAGTGTGTTTCTTTTGTGGGAGGAGAAAGGGCCATTTCGTGGGTACGTGTCCTTTCCGACCCCATGATAAGCAACCGTCTGTAAACTAGACGGGTTGCGGGAGGGTGTACTTATCACCTCTGTGGGTAGGACATGTTTTTTTCTACCAGCCATAGTTCTTGTGGGGGGAGTTAAGGTGGAGGTGTCGGCCTTTATGGACAGTGGGGTTTAATTTGATTGATTCTAAGTTTGTCCAGGCGCAAGGCCTCAGTCCACATACTCTGTCCAGACCCATACCCATATTTACCATCGACTCCACCCCCCTGAGTCACGGGCACTTTACTCAAGTTGTCCATGATTAGCGGCTTTAGGTGGGGGCCATGCACTCTGAGGTGTTAGACTGTTATGTGCTAGAGGGTCTGCCCTCACCCGTGGTACTGGGTCTTCCTTGGTTCGCTCTGCACAATCCAGTGATAGATTAGCAAACTCAGGAAGTAGTTAAGTGGAGTGGGTTTTGCCAAGGACACTGCTTGAGTACCCGGTTGGCTAGGGTGGATACCCGGTCTGTGCCTAGTTACTAGTGATGAGCAAGCACTAAAATGCTCGAGTACTAGTTGCTCGGTTTGAGCAAATTGGACTGCTCAAGTGCTCGGTCTGAGAAATGAGCCCAATGTAAGTCTATAGGAAACTCAAGCATTTTTCCAGCGGCTCCCCCCGGCGGTCAACAGAGGGCCTAAAAATTGCCCAAATCGATGGGAACAGTGCTCAAATGACATGGGAACAGCATCGGGAAGTCCCCTGGAAGCATTTCTGACTCCCAGATCACTGCTAAGTAGATAGCGTGCACACTGTCTAAATTTAATGAGGTGCAGATGCAATGGACTTATTGTCGCCTCCACCATTATATTGTTTCTTGGTTTGTTTGTTGCCTGTAAATAAACTTACACCAAATAGCAAATTTCAAAGAGTGTGCGATGAATCTATTTTCATCCCAGGTCACTGCTGTCAACAATGTTGTCAGAGGTATTACGCCACTTTTGCGGACTCACAATAAAACATACAAAAACTAAACCAAAATGAATTTTCCTGGGAAATATGTTAAGCAACATCCTTTCCAGGATAATGACTTGTATATAAGGCAAAATAAATAACCAAAAACAAAAATGCTCCTCCACACCTTGGGCTATGTTTACAGGTAGTGTTTTTGGTGCGTTTTTGCACTTTTGCATTGCTTTCAACCAAGCCAAATGCATTCACCAGGAAATGTCATTTTAACATTTTACAACCTTATCTGCCCATGTGGTGTGTAACATGGGAGCAGCATGGGGAAGACCCCTGGAAGCATCTGTGATTCCCAGGGCACTGCCTAAAATGGTGTTCATCTCATCAGACGTGATCCTATATTACTGCGGTAATAATGCAGACATTTTTGGCAATGTGACAAATCTTAAACTCCATTTAAAATGGGCAAGGTGTGTGTCAAGGGATATGTTATGGTGATAGTGCACGCAGAGGCCGTGGGCAAGATGAAACTGTGCCTGCTGAGTGAGCACAACAAACACCCACGTCATGTCGAACTACCTTCCTGTCCCAATTTCTAGGGGGCCGCAGAACACCACTATTGAAACCAGTGCAATGTGAAAAGGTTGTTGGTTGGATAGCAGATAAAGTTTCCAGTCAGTTTGCCACCACCACCCTGTGTTCCACATGGTGCAGTCTCAGTAGATGTGAGTCTGGATCACATTATTATTATTACTTTATCGCCATTTATTCCATGGCGCTATACATGTGAAAAAGGGGTATACAATGCAAAAACAATTACAGTAATCTTGAACAAAAATGTGACAGCGATTGGCACAGGAGAGGAGAGGACCCTGCCCGCGAGGGCTCACAGTCTACAAGGCATGGGTGAGGATACAGTACGTGAGGATAGAGCTGGTCTTGAAGCGGTATGTTGGAGCGAGGGTTACTGCAGGTTGTACGCATGTCGCTAGAGGTGGGTCTTCAGGTGCTTTTGAAAGTTTCAACAGTAGGCAAGAGTCAGAAATGGTGGGGTAAAGAGTTCCAGAGAAAGGGGGATGCACGGGAGAAATCTTGTATGCAATTGTGGGAAAAGGAGATAAGAGGGGAGTAGAGAAGGAGATCTTGTGAGGATCAGAGGATGCATGCAGGTAAGTACTGGGAGACTAGGTCACAGATGTATGGAGGAGACAGGTTGTGGATAGCTTTGCATTCCAAGGTTAGGGTTTTGAACTGGATTCTCTGGGTAATGAAGTGAAGGGATTGACAGAGAGGAAAGGAAAGGGAATAGCGAGGGGACAGGTGGATTAGTCGGGCAGCAGAGTTTAGGATAGATTGGAGGAATGCGAGAGTGTTAGAAGTGGAGGCCACAGAGCAGGAGGTTGCAGTCGTCGAGAAGGGAGATGAGAGCGTGCACTAGTATTTTTGTAGATTCGTAGTTGAGGAATGTGCGGATCCGGGAGATTTTTTTTTACTTGGAGTCAGCATCTTCCTCACCCTGATCCTCCTTCCTCCCACCATTCTGAGTGCCCTAAGACAACTGATCCCACACTTGGACACTCCGAAGAGCTGTTTTGTTCATCTTTCCATTTATAGTTTCTGGCCTCTCGCTCGGTCCTCTCGGAAGTGGAAAGAGCTTGGATGTGTGGTTTGAAGGAGAAATTAGAGTCCTGGGTTACCCCAAGACCTGTTCACTTTTCCATCGATAGATTCGGCCTCTTAACCAACACGACAGAAGTTGCCAGTACAACTGTTAGGTGTTTCCTAGTCTGTTTTTTTTTTTTAAGACTGTTTAGATAACCCCAAAAAGGGCATTTACAACATCTGGCAGGCCAGCATCAGCAATAGAGATGAGCGGTGTTCGACTAGAACTGTTCGCCAATCTCAAATTCGAGCTGTTTTGGGCGGTGTTCGAGTTGTTCGACGAACCCGAACGATTTGCAAAAAATTCGGCTGTTCGAGGTTATGTTCGATAACTGTTCGTGCACCAAAAGCGTGTCCTGCATGTCTGGCGCTATTTAGAGCACCAATCATGCAGGGATTGTCTGCCACTCACTGTAATGCCACAGCCATGGTGGTTGTGGCATTACAGTGATTGCCCAAATCGATGGGAACAGTGCCAACAGTGAAACATGAAAAGCCGGCAATTCAGCAGCGGCATACACCTGTACCCGACAATTTAGAACCGAAAGAATAGAGCTTCACACATAGATTAGATAGATATAAACATGTCAGCCACATATATACAAAGTACAGTGAAAGTGCTGCTTACTGTACTTGTCATTTAGCGTAAAGGATTTATCAAAAAAAATAATAGTGTTTTCATGCACTGTCTCTTAAAAAAGCCGGCCGGCAATTCAGCAGCGGTACCCGACAATTTATAACAGACAGAATAGAGCATCATACATAGATTAGATAGATAGAAACATGTCAGCCACATATATACGAAGTACAGTGACAGTGTTGCTTACTGTACTTGTCATTTAGCGTAAAGGATTTATCAAAAAAAATAATAGTGTTTTCATGCACCGTCTCTTTAAAAAAGCCGGCCGGCAATTCAGCAGCGGTACCCGACAATTTATAACAGACAGAATAGAGCTTCACACATAGATTAGATAGATAGAAACATGTCAGTCACATATATATGAAGTACAGTGATAGTGTTGGTTACTGTACTTGTCATTTAGTATTAAAATAAAGGATTTATTATTAAAAAAATTGGCGTGGGGTTCCCCTTAATTTTAGGCTCTAGCGGAGGTTAAGCAGACGGCTGGGGCAGATGTTTGAAGCCTGGGAAGGGGGTAATACCCACGGAGCTTCCCAGGCTACTAATATCAGCCCCCAGCTGAATACATAGCCTTTACTAGCTATTAAAATGGGGGACCCCCCAAAAAAATGACGTGGGGTCCCCCCTAATTTAATAGCTAGCAAAGGCTAGGCAGACAGCTGGGGGCTGATATTAATAGCCCAGGAAGGGAGCCATGAATATTGGCCCCCTCCCAGGCTAGAAACACCAGCCGTCAGCCGCCCCAGAAATGGCGCATTCATAGGATGCGCCAATTCTGGCACTTAGCCTCGCTCTTCCACGCTGCCCTGGTGCGGTGGCAGGGGGTAATAGGGTTGGGGTTGATGTCAGCTTATAATGCCAGCTGACATCAAGCCCAGGTTAGTAATGGAGAGGCGTCTATAAGACACCCCCATTACTAACCCCATAGTCAAAGTTAAAAAAAGCACAAACACCCAGAATAAAGTCCTTTAATTGAAATAAAGACACAATCCTTTATTGTTCTAAATTAAACCATACTTACCGTCACGCCCATTCCAGCTGAAGCCAACGATCTCCTGCAATAAAAGAAAAATAATAAAGCAACCTCATCCTTACCTTTCCATGGTTCCCACGACAGCTTCAGCTCTGCTACATCGAGATGACAGGCTGGACCGCAGCAGAACGCTGCCATCCAGCCTCTCATCCCGCAGACACTGAGAAGCGCAGGCTTGCTTGCGCTGCTCAGCGTCTCTCTGTGACGACATCCAGATGAGCCGAGTTCATGTCCAATGAACTCGGCTCACCTCATGCACGTCACTGACAGCGTGGGAAAATTCTCAAGCTGAAGCGGTGAGTGCAGGAGAATTCTCCCACGCTGTCAGTGACGTGCATAAGGTGAGCTCATGTCCAATGAACTCAGCTCACCTCCTGCACGTCACTGACAGCGTGGGAGAATTCTCCTGCACTCAGCGCTTCAGTGTGAGAATTCTCCCACGCTGAAGCGCTGAGTGCAGGAGAATTTTCCCACGCTGTCAGTGACGTGCATGAGGTGAGCCGAGTTCATTGGACATGAACTCGGCTCATCTGGATGCCCTCACAGAGAGACACTGTGGAGCGCAAGCAAGCCTGCGCTTCTCAGTGTCTGCGGGATGACAGGCTGGATGGCAGCGTTCTGCAGCGGTCCAGCCTGTCATCTCGATGTAGCAGAGCTGAAGCTGTCATGGGAACCATGGAAAGGTAAGGATGATGTTGCTTTATTATTTTTCTTTTATTTCAGGAGATCGTTGGCTTCAGCTGGAATGGGCGTGATGGTAAGTATGGTTTAATTTAGAACAATAAAGAATTGTGTGTTTATTTCAATTAAAGGACTTTTTTCTGGGTGTTGTGTTTTTTTTAAATACTTTACTAGAAATTCATGGTGGTCAGGTCTAATATTGGCGTGACCCCATGAATTTCGGGCTTAGGGCCAGCTGATAATGCCAAGCTGGCCCTAACCCCTTTATTACCCAGTGAGCCACCGCATCAGGGCCCTGGATGAGTTGGGTACAGCGCCAGAAGATGGCGCTTCTATGAACGCGCCATTTTCCGGGGTGGCTGCGGACTGCAATTTGCAGCGGGGGTGGCCCAGAAAGCTTGGGCCTCCCTGCGCTGCGGATTCCAGCCCCCAGCTGCCTAGTTGTACCTGGCTGGACACAAAAACAGGGCGAAGCCCCACGTCAATTTTCTTTAAATTATTTCATGAAATAATTAAGAAAAAAAGGGCTTCCCTATATTGTTGTGTCCGGCCAGGTACAAATAGGCAGCTGGTGGTTGGGGGCAGCCCGTTCCTGCCTGCTGTACCTGGCTGGACACAAATATAGTGCGAAGCCCCACGTCAATTTTTTTTAAATTATTTCATGAATTTCCTGAAATAATTTAAAAAAATTGAAGTGGGGCTTCGCACTATATTTGTGTCCAGCCAGGTACAGCAGGCAGGAACGGGCTGCCCCCATCCACCAGCTGCCTATTTGTACCTGGCCGGACACAACAATATAGGGAAGCCCTTTTTTTCTTAATTATTTCATGAATTTCATGAAATAATTAAAAAAAATTGAAGTGGGGCTTCGCACTATATTTGTGTCCAGCCAGGTACAGCAGGCAGGAACGGGCTGCCCCCAACCACCAGCTGCCTATTTGTACCTGGCCGGACACAACAATATAGGGAAGGCCTTTTTTTCTTAATTATTTCATGAATTTCATGAAATAATTAAAAAAAAAGTACGTGGGGCTTCGCCCTATTTTTGTGTCCAGCCAGGTACAACTAGGCAGCTGGGGGCTGGAATCTGCAGCGCAGGGAGGCCCAAGCTTTCTGGGCCCCCCCCCGCTACAAATTGCAGTCCGCAGCCACCCCGGAGAATGGCGCGTTCATAGAAGCGCCATCTTCTGGCGCTGTACCCAACTCATCCAGGGCCCTGGTGCGGTGGCTCACTGGGTAATAAAGGGGTTAGGGCCAGCTTGGTATTATCAGCTGGCCCCAAGCCCAAAATTCATGGGGTCACGCCAGTATTAGACATGACCGCCATGAATTTCTAGTAAAGTATTTAAAAAAAACACAACACCCAGAATAAAGTCCTTTAATTGAAATAAAGACACAATTCTTTATTGTTCTAAATTAAACCATACTTACCATCACACCCATTCCAGCTGAAGCCAACGATCTCCTGCAATAAAAGAAAAATAATAAACCAACCTCATCCTTACCTTTCCATGGTTCCCACGACAGCTTCAGCTCTGCTACATCGAGATGACTGGCTGGACCGCAGCAGAACGCTGCCATCCAGTCTGTCATCCCGCAGACACTGAGAAGTGCAGGCATGCTTGCGCTCCTCACTGTCTCGCTGTGACGGCATCCAGATGAGCCGAGGTCATGTCCAATGAACTCGGCTCACCTCATGCACGTCACTGACAGCGTGGGAAAATTCTCACGCTGAAGTGCTGAGTGCAGGAGAATTCTCCCACGCTGTCAGTGATGTGCATGAGGTGAGCTCATGTCCAATGAACTCAGCTCACCTCCTGCACGTCACTGACAGCGTGGGAAAATTCTCCTGCAATCACCGCTTCAGCTTGAGAATTTTCCCACGCTGTCAGTGACGTGCATGAGGTGAGCCGAGTTCATTGGACATGAACTCGGCTCATCTGGATGTCGTCACAGAGAGACGCTGAGCAGCGCAAGCAAGCCTGCGCTTCTCAGTGTCTGCGGGATGAGAGGCTGGATGGCAGCGTTCTGCTGCGGTCCAGCCTGTCATCTCGATGTAGCAGAGCTGAAGCTGTCGTGGGAACCATGGAAAGGTAAGGATGAGGTTGCTTTATTATTTTTCTTTTATTGCAGGAGATCGTTGGCTTCAGCTGGAATGGGCGTGACGGTAAGTATGGTTTAATTTAGAACAATAAAGGATTGTGTCTTTATTTCAATTAAAGGACTTTATTCTGGGTGTTTGTGCTTTTTTTAACTTTGACTATGGGGTTAGTAATGGGGGTGTCTTATAGACGCCTCTCCATTACTAACCTGGGCTTGATGTCAGCTGGCATTATAAGCTGACATCAACCCCAACCCTATTACCCCCTGCCACCGCACCAGGGCAGCGTGGAAGAGCGAGGCTAAGTGCCAGAATTGGCGCATCCTATGAATGCGCCATTTCTGGGGCGGCTGACGGCTGGTGTTTCTAGCCTGGGAGGGGGCCAATATTCATGGCTCCCTTCCTGGGCTATTAATATCAGCCCCCAGCTGTCTGCCTAGCATTTGCTAGCTATTAAATTAGGGGGGACCCCACGTCATTTTTTTTGGGGGGTCCCCCATTTTAATAGCTAGTAAAGGCTATGTATTCAGCTGGGGGCTGATATTAGTAGCCTGGGAAGCTCCGTGGGTATTACCCCCTTCCCAGGCTTCAAACATCTGCCCCAGCCATCTGCTTAACCTCCGCTAGAGCCTAAAATTAAGGGGAACCCCACGCCAATTTTTTTAATATTAAATCCTTTATTTTAATACTAAATGACAAGTACAGTAACCAACACTATCACTGTACTTCATATATATGTGACTGACATGTTTCTATCTATCTAATCTATGTGTGATGCTCTATCTTTCTGTTCTAAATTGTCGGGTACCGCTGCTGAATTGCCGGCCGGCTTTTTTAAAGAGACAGTGCATGAAAACACTATTATTTTTTTAAATAAATCCTTTACACTAAATGACAAGTGCAGTAAGCAACACTGTCACTGTGCTTC
The DNA here is from genome assembly GCF_046119375.1 of Phyllobates terribilis. Classification (NCBI taxonomy): domain Eukaryota; kingdom Metazoa; phylum Chordata; class Amphibia; order Anura; family Dendrobatidae; genus Phyllobates; species Phyllobates terribilis. Next base: position 912,840,866 of record NW_027362763.1, on the reverse strand, counting down.
TTATATGTGTGACTGACATGTTTCTATCTATCTAATCTATGTGTGAAGCTCTATTCTTTCTGTTCTAAATTGTCGGGTACAGATGCTGAATTGCCGGCCGGCTTTTTTAAAGAGACGGTGCATGAAAACACTAATATTTTTTTTAATAAATCCTTTACACTAAATGACAAGTGCAGTAACCAACACTGTCACTGTGCTTCTTATATGTGTGACTGACATGTTTCTATCTATCTAATCTATGTGTGATGCTCTATTCCTTCTTGTCTAAATTGTCGGGTACCGGTGTATGCCGCTGCTGAATTTGCCGGCCGGCTTTTTTAAAGAGAGTGTCTTCTGAGCAGTTTGTCAGCTTTTGGACACCTTTGCAGGTGTTTTCTATGTGTTTCTATGTGTTTTTGTTTGCCTGCCATTGGTTTTAACGGTGTTCGACGGTGTTCTAAGGTGTTCGACGAACAGTTCGACGAACAGTTCCTCGAACATCCCGGTGTTCGACGAACCGAACCGAACCCGAACACTACGGGGGTGGCTCAACACTAATCAGCAAGAGCACCAAATCTACCAGCCTGACCACCACCAGCATGCTCAGGCACATGACAGCAAAGCACCTGACTAGCTGGGCCGAACACCAAGGTCCAGAAACAGTGTCTGCGGGTGACACCACTGCCTTTTCCGCTGTTGTGCATGCACGCCAATCCATGATGCATGCGAAGATGCCTCCCACCCTGCACCTGTCATTACAGACTTGCAACCATCACCATCCACATCCTTGACCCTTTGCGGCGTTCAGTTGTCCCTCCCCAGTGCACTAAAGTGGGAAGGACAGCATAACCACAAACATGTGGACAACTGAATGTGGCCAGAGGCGGTACATCTCACGGACGCATGTCACTGGGTTAATATTGTGCTCGGTCTCCTAGACAATGACCAAATTATTTATGATGGTTGGATCATCTATCTCCTTAGCTTTGTGTTACTTAGAATGCAAGAACTAGTATGCAGCCAACCACCCACCCACATTCCGCAATACTAAACTGCCACATTTCTGGACTGCTTGCTTGCACTTGAAATGTTGCCTTTTAGGCTCGTGGAGGTGAAAGCTTTCCAAAACCTCATGGTGGCGGCAGCCGGGTGTCCATACTCGGTCCCCAGCCGCCACTATTTCTTCCGGCATCGTCTCTGCCTTCCACATGTGTGAGTCCCAGAACATTACCCATGCCCTCCCCAGTGCACTTAAGTGGGAAGGACCGCCTTACCACAAACACGTGGACAAGTGAATGTGGCCAAGGACGGTTCATCTCACTGACGTATTCCACTGGGTTAATATTGGGGAAGCCGGGACCAAGTAGGACCCTGGGATGGAACAAGTCCTCCCGACGCAGAGGATTGGGTCAATCAGGGTTACCCCTAAATTCTACAGCTCCTGCACCACCTCCTCCTCCTCTTCAGCCTCCATCTCCATCACTTGATTCATTTTTTCAGGACATATTCTAGATTATTTACTTAACCTTTGTGAGTGCCAATAACAATAAGCAGGACTGTATGCTTAGGCGACAAACTGCACACCGTTGCAGAGTTGTTGAAAGCTGTATCAGAGAACCTAGTGTCGGCTCTGAAGCTAGGCAACCATGCCTGGCCCATGTGCTCAACTTAGTGGTTCTGCAGTTTCTCAAAATCTACATGGATCTGCCAGAGCTGCTTGTGAAAGTACGCCGTGTGTGTGCTCATTTCAGAAAGTCAGCTACAGCTTCTGCCGCCCTGGCAGGGCTTGAGCAGCATTTCCAGCTTCCAGCTCACCGACTGGTGTGCGATGTGACTACGAGTTGAAAATCAACGTTGCAGATGTTTGGAATGATTTTGAGCAGCAGAGAGCAGTTGTTGAGTACCAGCTTCAACACGTCCGTCGGCATTCAGGTCAGCCTCCGCACATAAGAGTTGATGAGTGGGCATGTATGTCTGACATCTATGCCCTCCTCCAAAACTTTGAGGACTCCACCAAGATGGTGAGCAGTGATGACGTCATAATTAGTGTCACCATCCCGCTTCTCTGTCTCCTGAAATGCTCGCTGCTCACAATTAAAGAGGAGCAAGGAACTATAAGGGTGATGCTATCCTGCCCAGCCTAATCTCATCTCAACACGGATTGGGTGATAATGAGGAGGAGGAGGAAGAGAACATAGACAGTCATACTCTTGGTGAGAACAGGGAAGTCTTGGCTGTTGGCAGTCTGGCACACACGGCACGAGAGAATTCTTGGAGACAGAGGTGTGAGGTTCTGATTAAGGAGGATGTCTGTCTTAGATCAGTTGCAGAACGGAGGGCATAGGAGAGGTGCTGCACAGAAATGAGGGAAGAGATATAGGCCGGTGCAAAACTGTGGACAGCTTAGTGGATGAGAGAGATGAGTTTGTATTGTATTCTGTAGATGATAGCATCAAACATAAACTCAAATCCAGAAGTTATTTTTAGGGGGGTCTATTCCCATGCACCCCTTCACACCCAGACATGTGTATACCTGTCAGGAATTGTTCTATTTTATGTCGCTCCTCTCCTTCTCCTCATCCTCCACCACCATATCACAGGGAGACCGTGATGCAACACCCACATAATTTTTTAACGGTATTTCTGATTGGAGACAAGCAAATATTTCAATATTCGTGTTGGATTACAATCGCCGCTTTTGCAATATTCGCCAGTGTAATTGTTGAATATTCGCCGAACATTGCCAAATGCCATTGGATTCAATGGGTGCCAAAACAAAACATACACACAACACCTTCAAACGGGACCAAAAGCTGCCAAAACACATCAATTTAGGGGCAGTCACCAGGAAGTGCCATCAATTGACCCAGAGTACAAGTGGTATAATTATTATTGTTTATTATTATAGCGTCATTTAATCCATTGCGCTTTACATGTGAAAAGAAGTCACTGACTGGTACAAGAGCAGAGAGGACCCTGCCCGTGAGGGCGCTAAAATAGTCTATAAGAGATGGGTGAGGATACAGTAGGTGAGGGTACAGCTGGTTGTGCAGCGGTATAATGGAGCGAGGGTTACTGCAGGTTGTAGGCTTGTCGGAAGAGGTGGGTCTTCATTTTCCTTTTAAAGGTTTCAACAGTAGCCGAGAGTCTGATATATTGGGGTACACAGTTCAAGAGTAGAAGAGATGCACGGGAAAAGGAGATCTTGTGAGGATCGGAGGTTGCGTGCAGGTATGTACAGGTCACAAATGTATGGAGCAGACACGCTGTGGATGGCTTTGCATGTCATGGTTAGGCTTTTGAACTGAAGTCTCTGGCCAATGAGGAGTCAGGGAGGGGATCATAGATTGCAGTCTTATAGATTGCTGGAGCCAGTACACAGTAAAAAAGCAGCCATAGCGGGTCCAGGAACCTTCCCACAGACTTTTCTTAGCTAGGGCTGCTTCTCGGGAGGGTTGGATGGGCCCACCAGAGAACCGGAGACTCCTCCGGTGTGCCCTGGCTTCTCCTTCAGGAGAGTTCATAGTGCCGAGGTGAGGTTGTGATGATGATTGAGGCCACCATCTCCTTACTTGCTGCTGGTACTTTTCTATGGGAATCAGCTTGGCTCCAACCAGCCTGGGATATTTCCAGTGAACTATGGCATGATGCAATGGTATTAGCAGAGCCCCCAGTACCAGTAGCGAAGCCTTCCACAATTTCCTTTTCTTCTTCCCAAATACATTAGTTTCTCAAAAAGGAGCTGCAGATACTGAGTGGCAATAGGTGAAAGTTTCTCCAGCATGTTAGATATCCGAGGGAGAACACAGAGGGCAGTACAGTGGCTCAGTAGTTAGCACTGAAGTCTTGCAGCACTGTGGTCCTGGGTTCAAATCCCACCAAGGACAAAATCTGAAAGGATTTTGTATGTTCTCCCCATGTTTGCATGGGTTTCCCCCTCAGTAAAAAAGCAGCTATCGAGTGTCCAGGAACCTTCCCACACACTTTTCTCAGCCAGGGCTGCTTCTTGGCACAGTTTTACAGGCCCACCAGAGAATCCTCGGTGGGCCCTGGCTTCTTCATCAGGAGAGTTCATGATAGCACAAACTTTGCAGCTGTTACGGGGCACTTGAAAAGGGGAAAAAGGTGGGCCCTCAGAATCAAATCCTCTGGTGGGCCCAAAGTTTTTTAGTCTGATACTGCTTCTCAGTGAGAGTTGTATTTCACCACAGCCACATTCTTTAGCTCGGTGAAAGGACTGGCATAGAGGGAAACCGTATCTACTCCAGCTGTCATTTCTCCGCCACCAGGTTCTGCCGATTGTCACACACAACCATGCCTGGCTATATGTTCAGCGGGGAGAGTCAGAGATTAGACTGCTGTCTTACAGCTTTCAACAACTCTTCAGCGGTGGGCGGTTTGTCACCTAAACATTAATCATATTATCTTCAGCACAGCCTGTTGCCGCTTGGCCAAGGCAGTGCTGCAGTGCTTTCAGCTTGTGACAGATGTGGTCATTTCGGAGCTGGAGGCCGAACTGGAGGAGGAGGTGCAGGAGCTGAACAATGTGATTAAATTGAGGTTACATTGGAGAGTCTGGTTTTTATACTAAAGAAAGATACTACTGTGTTTTTATTTTTATTTTATTTTTTTACATCTCTTCAAATGTGCATTGGAGTGCGTCCTAATTTTTGGCAGCCTTGAAATTGTTGCATATGCAATAACAGTATAGGACACACTCTACTTAATAAAGGGAAGGACAATTCAACTAGAGTCTATATTCTAGAATATTAACTGTCTTATTTGAAATTCTTTTACAAGTGGGGTATCGCAGTATGGATAGCGTATTACATTGATCCAGCAAGGTATTATTGCCTTATACTGCGTGCTGCCCAAAATAATTTAAAATCTATTCTATTTCCTATCGATAATGCTGTTAGATTTACAATAGGAAAAGGGGCTGCTACTAGGTCGTATTATCACCATCTACAGATGAGTGTTCATTCTGGTTGCATACATGTCTTCCACAGTCCATAACTTTATTTTTTTTTTATTTCTTTGGCCTTATATACAAGTCATTACCCTGGAAAGAATGTTTCTTAACATTTTTTTCCATTTTAGCTTGTTCTTTGTATGTTTTTTTTTGTCAGTCCACAAAAGTGGCGTAATACCCTGACAACATTGTTCACAGATATGCTATTTGTCAGTGGCCAACTGAGAAAGAATAGGTTTGAACCCACAACTGCAATACTTTAAATAGAGTGTAATATTTGACACGCTTATGACGTGCCCCCTGGGCCGTGGGGTACTCGGTGCCGAGCTGGTGGTTGCTAGGGGAGATGTCACAGTGGCAGTGACCCGGCCTGTGACCCAGGGCGGTCAATAAAAGGGGTTATTTACAGGGGATTTACAGTTCTTATATACAGTTTGTGAGGCCACCTGTGGTATGCGGCTAAAGGGAGCCGCCGCTGCGGAGCAGGTCCTCTGGAGCTGTTGTTAATGCAGCAGAGTTGGTTTAGCTCTCCACAGATAGAGCTTAGCTCCAGTGCAGGAAGTAGTGATTTTATAGATGTTGCTGTGCGGTGTAGTGCAGAGGATTGCGCAGTTAATTATCAGTCCACAACTTAATGGCGGTTTCCTCTTATCTGTACTTGCGGTGGTTAGGCAGACTGGGGCACGAGAAGTTGACGCGCCCCTGGGCCTGTGTCGCGCTGCGTTGCGCACGCGGGAGCTTACCCGGAGCCGGATCTCTTGAGGGCTGTAGTCCCGTGGCGGTGACCCGGTCCGTGCCCAGGGAGTCAAACTGAGCGGCGATGTAACAGCGGTAGATGCAGAACGACTACGCCACCCGTTGAATGCAGCTATGGAGCTGCCGCTGCAGGACAGTCCGCTGAGGCCGGTGGATGGATGGTGCAGCGTAGATGGTATAACCCCCAACGGGAGGGGTATGGCCTCAGGGCAGCAGATGTGGATGATGGGGGTAGCAGGAACCACTCAGAGACGGTGCGGTGTAATTCAGGGTCTTTACTGGTAACAACGATAGACCCTCCCGGAGTACTTGCTAGTGAACGGGGCCTGGTCAGTCCTTGAGCAGATGGGATCCCCCCCTGGCCAGGCGGAGTTGTAGGCCTCCCAAACTGACTGTACTCTTCTGGCTACCTTGCTAGAAGCGGATATAAGTAGCCCACGTCCCTGAGTGTACCGTGTGGTGCTCACCCGTATGGCCGGTGACTCGGGGCCTTCTAATGGCTTCCGCTCCACGATGGCGGTGCTGGTCCCACGCGTGTGACCGTGCCTTCGGGTTTCTGGGCCTGAGGACCTGAAATCCCCTGCCGGTCGGCTTCTGCTGCTGGGTAAGAGTTAGTCCCCACAGCCTCGGACGCCGGGTCCGGTAAGAAAGCTTCTCAGTCAGGGCGAGCTCTGCAGCTGCCAGCCCCTGACTCGTAGTAGTATTGCTTCTGCTGTTTCTTGTCTCTACTCTCCTTGACTGACTAACCCTGCCTCAGCCCAGGGTTTATACAGGGGAAGTTCTTCCCCTCCCAAGACTGGGCAGGAGGTGTGGCATGCACAGGATCCCTGACCAAAGGACCTCCCACCTGCTCTCAGACATAACATTACATTACTGTGGAAAACCAGACCCCTGGGGTGCCACATACTAGCTGGTAGTAGAGGTCCAGGCGGCCTGGAAGCAAGTTGGGGGATCCACCTAGCCAGGTGGAGTTGTAGGCCTTCCCTTTGCACTACCTCTTTGGCCCTGCTGCTTATAGCTGTGCTGTGGCCCTCGTCCCTGAGTAAAATGTCTTTGTGCTCACCCGTATGGCTGGCAGCTCAGGCCTTCCTGGAGTGTCGTTCCCACATGGCAGTGCTGGGCCCTAGGATGCTGCTGAGCCTCCGGGTGTCTTATGGGGCCAGGAGACCTGCAGTCTCCTGCCCTCCGGATTCTGCTGCTGGGCTCTAGGTGCCCCACAACCTCGGACTCCGGTGTCCGGTTCTTCTGCGCGTCCTTCTGGGGTGAACTGCCCTGCAGCTCCACTCCCTGGGTCTTTCCTCATCGATGTCTTGACTTCAACTCTCCTCACACTAACTAACCCCGCCTCCAGATCCAGTTGCTAAGGGGAGGAGCACCCCTTGCTGGTCTGGATCCAGGAAAGTGTTGCATGCTAGCAAAACCTCATTAGGGGACCCCTGCTTGCTTCCCGGAATGGTATCACCTCTTGTGAGGGAGGCAATGCCACTGTGGCAACCGGACCCCTGGGGTGCCACACTTACAATAATTGCTGGATTATTAGGGCAGTCATAAGGGATAACGTCTGATAGCCACAGTTTCAGACAGCTGCCTAATAGTATGGTATTTGTCAGTGACAAAGTGTCAATTGTTTAAACAAAACACAGGTGGCTAACTTTAAAAGGAGTGGAATATTTGGCACGCTCCACAAAATTTCTGCATTATTACTGCAGTCATATGGATCACGTGCGTCTGATCATTGAAAAAAGTTCATCTGCTTCCACAATACAGTAATATGAACAAAACGAAAAAAATCTGGCTGTATTATGCAAACAAGCAAATGGAGCTGTAAAATGGTGTACACTGACACACTGCTACAATCTATACATGGAGGACAATATTTGCCACGTTCACTACAAATGACTGGATTTGAACCGCAGTTATATGTGATTCGTCTGACAGTAAACCACGTTTTTAAATAGCAGGCCTGTAGTTTACTAATACTATTCTTCATTCTACATTCACACTGAAGGCATCAAAACTATGAATTAACACATGTGGAATTATATACTTAACAAAAAAGTGTGAAACAACTGAAAATATGTCTTATATTCTAGGTTCTTCAAAGTAGCCACCTTTTGCTTTGATGACTGCTTTGCACACTCTTGGCATCCTCTTGATGAGCTTCAAGAGGTAGTCACCGGAAATGGTATTCACTTCACAGGTATGCCCTGTCAGGTTTAATAAGTGGGATTTCTTGCCTTATAAATGGGGTTGGGACCATCAGTTGTGTTGTGCAGAAGTCTGGTGGATACACAGCTGATAGTCCTACTGAATAGACTGTTAGAATTTGTATTATGGCAAGAAAAAAGCAGCTAAGTAAAGAAAAACGAGTGCCCATCATTACTTCAAGAAATAAAGGTCAGTCAGTGAGAAAAATTGGGCAAACTTTGAAAGTGTCCCCAAGTGCAGTTGCAAAAACCATAAAGCGCTACAAAGAAAGTGGCTCACATGAGGACCGCCCCAGGAAAGGATAACCAAGAGTCACCTCTGCTTCTGAGGATAACTTTATCTGAGTTGCCAGCCTCAGAAATCGCAGGTTAACAGCAGCTCAGATAAAAGACCAGGTCAATGCCCCACAGAGTTCTAGCAGCAGACACATCTCTTCAACAACTGTTAAGAGGAGACTTTGTGCAGCAGGCCTTCATGGTAAAATAGCTGCTAGGAAACCACTGCTAAGGACAGGCAACAAGCAGAAGAGACTTGTTTGGGCTAAAGAACACAAGGAATGGACATTAAACCAGTGGAAATCTGTGCTTTGTTCTGATGAGTAGAGATGAGCGTTGTTCTACTCGAACTGTTCGCCAATCTCAAATTCGAGCTGTTTTGGGCGGTGTTCGAGCCGTTCGGCGAACACGAACAATTTGAGAAAAATTCGGCAGTTCGAGGTTATGTTCGATAACTGTTCGTGCACCAAAATCATAACTGGATTTTTTCTCAGTAATGATGAAAATTAATGTTAATACGCAGTTTGAGTGTACAGCGGGGTGGGGGGAGGGGCAGGGGATGGATCTCTGCAGGAACAATGAAGATCTCCATTTTTTTTTCTCTTTCCCGCATTTACAGTGGGGAGGTGCAATCTGTCAGCCTATCAGCAGCGCACACACGGAGCGAAGTGCTTTTTTTCACACAAGCAAGGGCATGTGTCATTGGCAGTGTATGTCACATGTCCTTGCCCTATAAGACCAAGCCATTTTCCCCGTCGCCACCATTTTCTCACTGCTGCAGCTGCGTGTTAGACGGCACCGCTGTTGCTGTGTGCGCTATACCTTGTTAATTTCAAGCCAATTTTCGCACAAATATACAGATAGCTTGGGAGTAGGGAATAGTTGTGATTGCAGTCCTTTTAAGGACTAGGTTACAGCATTTCCTACGACTTTTATCAGGCAGGTCTGTGCTCTTAAATAGATAGGTTGTGGGAGTAAAGCCTAATTGTAATTGGAGTCCTTTTCAGGACTAGGTTACATCAGTTCCTATCAGTTTTTGCCAGGCAGGTCTGAATCTAGCAAAGCTAATCTTTTTTGGCCTATTGCAGAGTGTGTTAGTCAGTGGAGTAGCCTATCTGTGTTGCAAGATATACCACCTGTGTATAGAATACCAATTTTTTTACTGCACCTTGTGAAGTGAAATCTTTTGTGCATAGCATCATTCTATTAGTCCATCTATACTGACCTCCATCAGGTTGCAAACTGAATCTAATTTTTTTCTGCATCTAGCTCTGAAAAAATATTGGGCTTCTAGCTGTGTGTGGGTCTTGTTCTATTAATCCATCTATACTGACCTCCATCAGGTTGCAAACTGAATATAATTTTTTTCTGCATCTAGCTCTGAAAAAATATTGGGCCTTCTAGCAGTGTGTGGGACTTGTTCTATTAGTCCACCTATACTGACCTCCATCAGGTTGCAAACTGAATATATTTTTTTCTGCATCTACCTCTGAAAAAATATTGGGCTTCTAGCTGTGTGTGGGACTTGTTGTATTAGTCCATCTATACTGACCTCCATCAGGTTGCAAACTGAATATAATTTTTTTCTGCATCTAGCTCTGAAAAAATATTGGGCTTCTAGCTGTGTGTGGGTCTTGTTCTATTAATCCATCTATACTGACCTCCATCAGGTTGCAAACTGAATCTAATTTTTTTCTGCATCTAGCTCTGAAAAAATATTGGGCTTCTAGCTGTGTGTGGGTCTTGTTCTATTAATCCATCTATACTGACCTCCATCAGGTTGCAAACTGAATATAATTTTTTTCTGCATCTAGCTCTGAAAAAATATTGGGCCTTCTAGCAGTGTGTGGGACTTGTTCTATTAGTCCACCTATACTGACCTCCATCAGGTTGCAAACTGAATATATTTTTTTCTGCATCTACCTCTGAAAAAATATTGGGCTTCTAGCTGTGTGTGGGACTTGTTGTATTAGTCCATCTATACTGACCTCCATCAGGTTGCAAACTGAATATAATTTTTTTCTGCATCTAGCTCTGAAAAAATATTGGGCTTCTAGCTGTGTGTGGGTCTTGTTCTATTAATCCATTTATACTGACCTCCATCAGGTTGCAAACTGAATATATTTTTTTCTGCATCTAGCTCTGAAAAAATATTGGGCTTCTAGCTGTGTGTGGGTCTTGTTCTATTAATCCATCTATACTGACCTCCATCAGGTTGCAAACTGAATATAATTTTTTCCTGCATCTAGCTCTGAAAAATTATTGGGCCTTCTAGCAGTGTGTGGGACTTGTTCTATTAGTCCACCTATACTGACCTCCATCAGGATGCAAACTGAATATAATTTTTTTCTGCATCTAGCCCTGAAAAAATATTGGGCTTCTAGCTGTGTGTGGGTCTTGTTCTATTAATCCATCTATACTGACCTCCATCAGGTTGCAAACTGAATATCATTTTTTTCTGCATCTAGCTCTGAAAAAATATTGGGCTTCTAGCTGTGTGTGGGTCTTGTTCTATTAATCCATCTATACTGACCTCCATCAGGTTGCAAACTGAATATAATTTTTTTCTGCATCTAGCTCTGAAAAAATATTGGGCCTTCTAGCAGTGTGTGGGACTTGTTCTATTAGTCCACCTATACTGACCTCCATCAGGTTGCAAACTGAATATATTTTTTTCTGCATCTACCTCTGAAAAAATATTGGGCTTCTAGCTGTGTGTGGGACTTGTTGTATTAGTCCATCTATACTGACCTCCATCAGGTTGCAAACTGAATATAATTTTTTTCTGTATCTAGCTCTGAAAAAATATTGGGCTTCTAGCTGTGTGTGGGTCTTGTTCTATTAATCCATCTATACTGACCTCCATCAGGTTGCAAACTGAATATAATTTTTTTCTGCATCTAGCTCTGAAAAAATATTGGGCTTCTAGCTGTGTGTGGGTCTTGTTCTATTAATCCATCTATACTGACCTCCATCAGGTTGCAAACTGAATATAATTTTTTTCTGCATCTAGCTCTGAAAAAATATTGGGCCTTCTAGCAGTGTGTGGGACTTGTTCTATTAGTCCACCTATACTGACCTCCATCAGGTTGCAAACTGAATATATTTTTTTCTGCATCTACCTCTGAAAAAATATTGGGCTTCTAGCTGTGTGTGGGACTTGTTGTATTAGTCCATCTATACTGACCTCCATCAGGTTGCAAACTGAATATAATTTTTTTCTGCATCTAGCTCTGAAAAAATATTGGGCCTTCTAGCAGTGTGTGGGACTTGTTCTATTAGTCCACCTATACTGACCTCCATCAGGTTGCAAACTGAATATATTTTTTTCTGCATCTAGCTCTGAAAAAATATTGGGCTTCTAGCTGTGTGTGGGTCTTGTTCTATTAATCCATCTATACTGACCTCCATCAGGTTGCAAACTGAATATAATTTTTTTCTGCATCTAGCTCTGAAAAAATATTGGGCCTTCTAGCAGTGTGTGGGACTTGTTCTATTAGTCCACCTATACTGACCTCCATCAGGTTGCAAACTGAATATATTTTTTTCTGCATCTACCTCTGAAAAAATATTGGGCTTCTAGCTGTGTGTGGGACTTGTTGTATTAGTCCATCTATACTGACCTCCATCAGGTTGCAAATTGAATATAATTTTTTTCTGCATCTAACCCAGCCAATAGTTTTGGCCTAATACCACAGTTTGGCCACTCAGCTCTGCTCGGTTACCATCCATTGTTTTTTTGTGAAAACAACTCCAGAGTTGTGAATTAGTTAACGACCAAAATGAGTGGAAAAAGGCCTGCTGCTGGTGGAAAGGGGAATAGGCGTGTTGGGAAGGGGAAAAAAGGTTGTGTCCGTGGGGTAGGTGTTAAAGCAACAGTAACATCTGCAGAAGAAAGACCATCTTCCAGCCAAACTAAAATGTCTACTTCTTTTAGCGGACAATGTGATAAGATCCCTTTCTTACGGCCACGCCAATCGCTACAAATTCCAGATGAGGCACAAAAACAGCAGGTGCTTCAACGGATATCAAGTGCTCCTTTAAGTGGGCTCTCCTCCACATCAACTTCAACATCACAAATACTCCAGTCCTCAAAGGTGTCACCCATATCGCACTTGCTTCCTCACAGCTCCCAAATCTCCAGCTGCCCGTCTGAGTATGAGGTAGAACAGATGGTTGAGTCTGCAGAGCTGTTTACTCATACTATAGCCTGGGAATCAGAGGTCGACTCCAGCGCTTCTGTGAATCCAGACGAGGAAATGATCTGCACTGATGCCCAGAATCTTTATGAGTCGGATCCAGGACCAGACGCAGAAGGTTCTGACCATAATGTAGACCCTCATTCCCAAACTGTAACTCCTGTTGGTGGAGACAATGAGGAAGACGATGATAAGACTCAAATACCTGATTGGAGCGACAACTTTAGTTTTTTGTCAGGGCAGGAACAGGTTGGCTCTGAGGACGACGGGTGTGATAACACACAGGGTGATGATGATGAGGTTGGAGATCCCACTTACTGTCAACCCACAGTCAGCCAAGAGATGAGGTCAGCAGAGGAGGTGGAGGAAGATGCTAGTGACGACGAGGTCAGGTTGCGCCTTCCTGGACAGAGACGTAGTACTGGAAGCACGTCAACAACTGCATCCTCAAACACAACTCTGCCTCTCACCACAAGTCGTGGTGGCTCTTCAGGTCGCATGGGTGCTAAGCCTTGCATAGCCTGGGCATTTTTTCAGATCGATAAAGATGACCCAACTCGTGTTATCTGTAACATTTGTCAGCAAAAGCTAAGTAGAGGCCAAAAAATACAGAGTTTGAGTACTTCATGCATGAACCGGCACATGGACATGAAGCATAAGTTGCAGTGGGAAGCTCAGTGTGCTACAATGCGGCCTAGCCGGCCGGGCCAACCACCGTCTGCCATATCTTGTGCATCCGCGGCCTCTTCATCCTCTGTGACTTGGGGGACAGCAGTCACACCTGTTTTGGGGCGCAGACCTGCCACCTCTTTACCCGCAACAGCCAGCGTGATTGGCAGGTCATCATTTTCTTTGGAGGTGGTAACACCAGCTGGTGTTGAGCGCTGTCCGACATCGATAGCACCACCTTTGGATCAAGGCAACCTAACATGTCCGCCTGCATCTTCCTCACAGACCGGCAGTTTGCCGGGGACACCCTTATCAACCCCGTCTAAGCACAATAGCCAGCCCTCGGTCCCTCAGATGTGGACAAGTAAAAGACCATTTCCTCCTAGCCATGAGAAAGCTAAGAGGTTGAATTTCACCATCTGCAAGCTCTTGGCTACAGAAATGCTGCCTTTCCGCCTGGTGGACACAGAGGATTTTCAAGACCTTATGTCCGTCGCAGTGCCCCAGTACCAGATGCCCAGTCGGCACTACTTCTCAAAGAAAGGTGTGCCTGCGCTCCACCAGCATGTCGCACACAACATCACCGCTTCTTTGAGAAACTCTGTGTGTGACAGGGTGCATTTCACCACAGACACTTGGACGAGTAGGCATGGACAGGGGCGTTACATGTCGCTGACTGGGCACTGGGTAACTATGGTGACAGCAGGACAAGGGGCTGCTGTCCAAGTCTTGCCGTCCCCACGAGTTGTGCGTCAATCCTCTTTAAGTCAAAGTTCCTCCACTGCTTCTGCCTCCTCAACCTCCTCTCGGTCTTCCACCTGCACCCAAAGCCTGTCTGGTCATGCCACAAGCTTTCTAACTGCGCAGAAGGGATCCTGCACACCTCCTTACTATGCTGGCAGTAGGGCTCAACGTCATCAGGCGGTTTTTACATTGAAATGTCTGGGAAATGTGAGTCACACAGCTGAGGAGTTGTGGTCAGCTCTGGAGAACCAATTTCATGAATGGTTGTCTCCACTGGACCTGAAACCAGGGAAGGCCGTGTGCGACAATGCTGCAAACCTGGGTGCGGCCCTTCGCCGGGGCAATGTCACACACGTGCCTTGTATGGCTCACGTGTTGAACCTGATTGTCCAGCAATTTTTAGCCCACTATCCCAGACTAGATGGCCTTCTGCAGAGGGCACGGTCGCTGTGTGCTCACTTCCGCCGTTCGCATCCCGCAGCTCAGCGACTTACATCTAGTGTTGAGCCACCCCCGTAGTGTTCGGGTTCGGTTCGGTTCGTCGAACACCGGGATGCTCGAGGAACTGTTCGTCGAACTGTTCGTCGAACACCTTAGAACACCGTCGAACACTGTTAAAACCAATGGCAGGCAAACAAAAACACATAGAAACACATAGAAAACACCTGCAAAGGTGTCCAAAAGCTGACAAACTGCTCAGAAGACACTCTCTTTAAAAAAGCCGGCCGGCAAATTCAGCAGCGGCATACACCGGTACCCGACAATTTAGACAAGAAGGAATAGAGCATCACACATAGATTAGATAGATAGAAACATGTCAGTCACACATATAAGAAGCACAGTGACAGTGTTGGTTACTGCACTTGTCATTTAGTGTAAAGGATTTATTTAAAAAAATATTAGTGTTTTCATGCACCGTCTCTTTAAAAAAGCCGGCCGGCAATTCAGCATCTGTACCCGACAATTTAGAACAGAAAGAATAGAGCTTCACACATAGATTAGATAGATAGAAACATGTCAGTCACATATATAATAAGTACAGTGATAGTGTTGCTTACTGTACTTGTCATTTAGTGTAAAGGATTTATTTAAAAAAATAATAGTGTTTTCATGCACTGTCTCTTTAAAAAAGCCGGCCGGCAATTCAGCAGCGGTACCCGACAATTTAGAACAGAAAGATAGAGCATCACACATAGATTAGATAGATAGAAACATGTCAGTCACATATATATGAAGTACAGTGATAGTGTTGGTTACTGTACTTGTCATTTAGTATTAAAATAAAGGATTTATTATTAAAAAAATTGGCGTGGGGTTCCCCTTAATTTTAGGCTCTAGCGGAGGTTAAGCAGACGGCTGGGGCAGATGTTTGAAGCCTGGGAAGGGGGTAATACCCACGGAGCTTCCCAGGCTACTAATATCAGCCCCCAGCTGAATACATAGCCTTTACTAGCTATTAAAATGGGGGACCCCCCCAAAAAAATGACGTGGGGTCCTCCCTAATTTAATAGCTAGCAAAGGCTAGGCAGACAGCTGGGGGCTGATATTAATAGCCCAGGAAGGGAGCCATGAATATTGGCCCCCTCCCAGGCTAGAAACACCAGCCGTCAGCCGCCCCAGAAATGGCGCATTCATAGGATGCGCCAATTCTGGCACTTAGCCTCGCTCTTCCACGCTGCCCTGGTGCGGTGGCAGGGGGTAATAGGGTTGGGGTTGATGTCAGCTTATAATGTCAGCTGACATCAAGCCCAGGTTAGTAATGGAGAGGCGTCTATAAGACACCCCCATTACTAACCCCATAGTCAAAGTTAAAAAAAACACAAACACCCAGAATAAAGTCCTTTAATTGAAATAAAGACACAATCCTTTATTGTTCTAAATTAAACCATACTTACCATCACGCCCATTCCAGCTGAAGCCAACGATCTCCTGCAATAAAAGAAAAATAATAAACCAACCTCATCCTTACCTTTCCATGGTTCCCACGACAGCTTCAGCTCTGCTACATCGAGATGACTGGCTGGACCGCAGCAGAATGCTGCCATCCAGCCTGTCATCCCGCAGACACTGAGAAGCGCAGGCTTGCTTGCGCTGCTCAGCGTCTCTCTGTGACGACATCCAGATGACAGCGTGGGAAAATTCTCACGCTGAAGCGCTGATTGCAGGAGAATTTTCCCACGCTGTCAGTGACGTGCAGGAGGTGAGCTGAGTTCATTGGACATGAGCTCACCTCATGCACATCACTGACAGCGTGGGAGAATTCTCCTGCACTCAGCACTTCAGCGTGAGAATTTTCCCACGCTGTCTGTGACGTGCATGAGGTGAGCCGAGTTCATTGGACATGACCTCGGCTCATCTGGATGCCGTCACAGCGAGACAGTGAGGAGCGCAAGCATGCCTGCGCTTCTCAGTGTCTGCGGGATGACAGACTGGATGGCAGCGTTCTGCTGCGGTCCAGCCAGTCATCTCGATGTAGTAGAGCTGAAGCTGTCGTGGGAACCATGGAAAGGTAAGGATGAGGTTGGTTTATTATTTTTCTTTTATTGCAGGAGATCGTTGGCTTCAGCTGGAATGGGTGTGATGGTAAGTATGGTTTAATTTAGAACAATAAAGAATTGTGTCTTTATTTCAATTAAAGGACTTTATTCTGGGTGTTGTGTTTTTTTTAAATACTTTACTAGAAATTCATGGCGGTCATGTCTAATACTGGCGTGACCCCATGAATTTTGGGCTTGGGGCCAGCTGATAATACCAAGCTGGCCCTAACTAGAGATGAGCGGTGTTCGACTAGAACTGTTCGCCAATCTCAAATTCGAGCTGTTTTGGGCGGTGTTCGAGTTGTTCGAGGAACCCGAACGATTTGCAAAAAATTCGGCTGTTCGAGGTTATGTTCGATAACTGTTCGTGCACCAAAAGCGTGTCCTGCATGTCTGGCGCTATTTAGAGCACAAATCATGCAGGGATTGTCTGCCACTCACTGTAATGCCACAGCCATGGTGGTTGTGGCATTACAGTGATTGCCCAAATCGATGGGAACAGTGCCAACAGTGAAACATGAAAAGCCGGCAATTCAGCAGCGGCATACACCGGTACCCGACAATTTAGAACCGAAAGAATAGAGCTTCACACATAGATTAGATAGATATAAACATGTCAGCCACATATATACGAAGTACAGTGAAAGTGCTGCTTACTGTACTTGTCATTTAGCGTAAAGGATTTATCAAAAAAAATATTAGTGTTTTCGTGCACCGTCTCTTTAAAAAAGCCGGCCGGCAATTCAGCAGCGGTACCCGACAATTTATAACAGACAGAATAGAGCTTCACACATAGATTAGATAGATAGAAACATGTCAGCCACATATATACGAAGTACAGTGACAGTGTTGCTTACTGTACTTGTCATTTAGCGTAAAGGATTTATCAAAAAAAATAATAGTGTTTTCATGCACTGTCTCTTTAAAAAAGCCGGCCGGCAATTCAGCAGCGGTACCCGACAATTTATAACAGACAGAATAGAGCTTCACACATAGATTAGATAGATAGAAACATGTCAGTCACATATATATGAAGTACAGTGATAGTGTTGGTTACTGTACTTGTCATTTAGTATTAAAATAAAGGATTTATTATTAAAAAAATTGGCGTGGGGTTCCCCTTATTTTTAGGCTCTAGCGGAGGTTAAGCAGACGGCTGGGGCAGATGTTTGAAGCCTGGGAAGGGGGTAATACCCACGGAGCTTCCCAGGCTACTAATATCAGCCCCCAGCTGAATACATAGCCTTTACTAGCTATTAAAATGGGGGACCCCCCAAAAAAATGACGTGGGGTCCCCCCTAATTTAATATCTAGCAAAGGCTAGGCAGACAGCTGGGGGCTGATATTAATAGCACAGGAAGGGAGCCATGAATATTGGCCCCCTCCCAGGCTAGAAACACCAGCCGTCAGCCGCCCCAGAAATGGCGCATTCATAGGATGCGCCAATTCTGGCACTTAGCCTCGCTCTTCCACGCTGCCCTGGTGCGGTGGCAGGGGGTAATAGGGTTGGGGTTGATGTCAGCTTATAATGCCAGCTGACATCAAGCCCAGGTTAGTAATGGAGAGGCATCTATAAGACACCCCCATTACTAACCCCATAGTCAAAGTTAAAAAAAACACAAACACCCAGAATAAAGTCCTTTAATTGAAATAAAGACACAATCCTTTATTGTTCTAAATTAAACCATACTTACCGTCACGCCCATTCCAGCTGAAGCCAACGATCTCCTGCAATAAAAGAAAAATAATAAAGCAACCTCATCCTTACCTTTCCATGGTTCCCACGACAGCTTCAGCTCTGCTACATCGAGATGACAGGCTGGACCGCAGCAGAACGCTGCCATCCAGCCTCTCATCCCGCAGACACTGAGAAGCGCAGGCTTGCTTGCGCTGCTCAGCGTCTCTCTGTGACGACATCCAGATGAGCCGAGTTCATGTCCAATGAACTCGGCTCACCTCATGCACGTCACTGACAGCGTGGGAAAATTCATGGGGTCACGCCAGAATTAGACATGACCGTCATTAATTTCTAGTAAAGTATTTAAAAAAAACACAACACCCAGAATAAAGTCCTTTAATTGAGGTGAGCTCATGTCCAATGAACTCAGCTCACCTCCTGCACGTCACTGACAGCGTGGGAAAATTCTCCTGCAATCAGCGCTTCAGCGTGAGAATTTTCCCACGCTGTCAGTGACGTGCATGAGGTGAGCCGAGTTCATTGGACATGAACTCGGCTCATCTGGATGTCGTCACAGAGAGACGCTGAGCAGCGCAAGCAAGCCTGCGCTTCTCAGTGTCTGCGGGATGACAGGCTGGATGGCAGCGTTCTGCTGCGGTCCAGCCTGTCATCTCGATGTAGCAGAGCTGAAGCTGTCGTGGGAACCATGGAAAGGTAAGGATGAGGTTGCTTTATTATTTTTCTTTTATTGCAGGAGATCGTTGGCTTCAGCTGGAATGGGCGTGATGGTAAGTATGGTTTAATTTAGAACAATAAAGGATTGTGTCTTTATTTCAATTAAAGGACTTTATTCTGGGTGTTTGTGTTTTTTTTAACTTTGACTATGGGGTTAGTAATGGGGGTGTCTTATAGACGCCTCTCCATTACTAACCTGGGCTTGATGTCAGCTGGCATTATAAGCTGACATCAACCCCAACCCTATTACCCCCTGCCACCGCACCAGGGCAGCGTGGAAGAGCGAGGCTAAGTGCCAGAATTGGCGCATCCTATGAATGCGCCATTTCTGGGGCGGCTGACGGCTGGTGTTTCTAGCCTGGGAGGGGGCCAATATTCATGGCTCCCTTCCTGGGCTATTAATATCAGCCCCCAGCTGTCTGCCTAGCCTTTGCTAGCTATTAAATTAGGGAGGACCCCACGTCATTTTTTTTGGGGGGTCCCCCATTTTAATAGCTAGTAAAGGCTATGTATTCAGCTGGGGGCTGATATTAGTAGCCTGGGAAGCTCCGTGGGTATTACCCCCTTCCCAGGCTTCAAACATCTGCCCCAGCCGTCTGCTTAACCTCCGCTAGAGCCTAAAATTAAGGGGAACCCCACGCCAATTTTTTTAATAATAAATCCTTTATTTTAATACTAAATGACAAGTACAGTAACCAACACTATCACTGTACTTCATATATATGTGACTGACATGTTTCTATCTATCTAATCTATGTGTGATGCTCTATCTTTCTGTTCTAAATTGTCGAGTACCGCTGCTGAATTGCCGGCCGGCTTTTTTAAAGAGACAGTGCATGAAAACACTATTATTTTTTTAAATAAATCCTTTACACTAAATGACAAGTAGAGTAAGCAACACTATCACTGTACTTATTATATATGTGACTGACATGTTTCTATCTATCTAATCTATGTGTGAAGCTCTATTCTTTCTGTACTAAATTGTCGGGTACAGATGCTGAATTGCCGGCCGGCTTTTTAAAAGAGACGGTGCATGAAAACACTAATATTTTTTTAAATAAATCCTTTACTAGAGATGAGCGTTGTTCTACTCGAACTGTTCGCCAATCTCAAATTCGAGCTGTTTTGGGCGGTGTTCGAGCCGGTCGGCGAACACGAACAATTTGAGAAAAATTCGGCTGTTCGAGGTTATGTTCGATAACTGTTCGTGCACCAAAATCATAACTGGATTTTTTCTAAGTAATGATGAAAATTAATGTTAATACGCAGTTTGAGTGTACAGCGGGGCGGGGGGAGGGGCAGGGGATGGATCTCTGCAGGAACAATGAAGATCTCCATTTTTTTTTCTCTTTCCCGCATTTGCAGTGGGGAGGTGCAATCTGTCAGCCTATCAGCAGCGCACACACGGAGCGAAGTGCTTTTTTTCACACAAGCAAGGGCATGTGTGATTGGCAGTGTATGTCACATGTCCTTGCCCTATAAGACCAAGCCATTTTCCCCGTCGCCACCATTTTCTCACTGCTGCAGCTGCGTGTTAGACGGCACCGCTGTTGCTGTGTGTGCTATACCTTATTAATTTCAAGCCAATTTTCGCACAAATATACAGATAGCTTGGGAGTAGGGAATAGTTGTGATTGCAGTCCTTTTAAGGACTAGGTTACAGCATTTCCTACGACTTTTGTCAGGGAGGTCTGTGCTCTTAAATAGATAGGTTGTGGGAGTAAAGACTAATTGTAATTGGAGTCCTTTTCAGGACTAGGTTACATGAGTTCCTATCAGTTTTTGCCAGGCAGGTCTGTGCCAGTGCTGTGCAAGTTTTTTTCACAGCATTTGGCTGAATCTAGCAAAGCTAATCCTTTTTGGCCTATTGCAGAGTGTGTTAGTCAGTGGAGTAGCCTATCTGTGTTGCAAGATATAACACCTGTGTATAGAATACCAATTTTTTTACTGCACCTAGTGAAGTAAAATCTTTTGGGCATAGCATCATTCTATTAGTCCATCTATACTGACCTCCATCAGGTTGCAAATTAAAAATATTTTTTTTCTGCATCTAGCTCTGAAAAAATATTTGGGCTTCTAGCAGTGTGTGGGACTTGGTCTATTAGTCCATCTATACTGACCTCCATCAGGTTGCAAATTAAAAATAATTTTTTTCTGCATCTAGCTCTGAAAAAATATTTGGGCTTCTAGCAGTGTGTGGGACTTGGTCTATTAGTCCATCTATACTGACCTCCATCAGGTTGCAAATTAAAAATAATTTTTTTCTGCATCTAGCTCTGAAAAAATATTTGGGCTTCTAGCGGTGTGTGGGACTTGGTCTATTAGTCCATCTATACTGACCTCCATCAGGTTGCAAATTAAAACTAATTTTTTTCTGCATCTAGCTTTGAAAAAATATTTGGGCTTCTAGCAGTGTGTGGGACTTGGTCTATTAGTCCATCTATACTGACCTCCATCAGGTTGCAAATTAAAAATAATTTTTTTCTTCATTTATCTCTGAAAAAATATTTGGGCTTCTAGCAGCGTGTGGGACTTGTTCTATTAGTCCATCTATACTGACCTCCATCAGGTTGCAAATTAAAAATAATTTTTTTCTGCATCTAGCTCTGAAAAAATATTTGGGCTTCTAGCAGTGTGTGGGACTTGGTCTATTAGTCCATCTATACTGACCTCCATCAGGTTGCAAATTAAAAATAATTTTTTTCTGCATCTAGCTCTGAAAAAATATTTGGGCTTCTAGCAGTGTGTGGGACTTGGTCTATTAGTCCATCTATACTGACCTCCATCAGGTTGCAAATTGAATAAAAAAAATTTCTGCATCTAGCTCTGAAAAAATATTTGGGCTTCTAGCGGTGTGTGGGACTTGGTCTATTAGTCCATCTATACTGACCTCCATCAGGTTGCAAATTAAAAATAATTTTTTTCTGCATCTAACCCAGCCAATAGTTTTGGCCTAATACCACAGTTTGGCCACTCAGCTCTGCTCGGTTACCATCCATTGTTTTTTTGTGCAAACAACTCCAGAGTTGTGAATTAGTTAACCACCAAAATGAGTGGAAAAAGGCCTGCTGCTGGTGGAAAGGGGAATAGGCGTGTTGGGAAGGGGAAAAAAGGTTGTGTCCGTGGGGTAGGTGCAGAAGAAAGACCATCTTCCAGCCAAACTAAAATGTCTACTTCTTTTAGCGGACAATGTGATAAGATCCCTTTCTTACGGCCACGCCAATCGCTACAAATTCCAGATGAGGCACAAAAACAGCAGGTGCTTCAACGGATATCAAGTGCTCCTTTAAGTGGGCTCTCCTCCACATCAACTTCAACATCACAAATACTCCAGTCCTCAAAGGTGTCACCCAAATCGCACTTGCTTCCTCACAGCTCCCAAATCTCCAGCTGCCCGTCTGAGTGTGAGGTAGAACAGATGGTTGAGTCTGCAGAGCTGTTTACTCATACTATAGCCTGGGAATCAGAGGTCGACTCCAGCGCTTCTGTGAATCCAGACGAGGAAATGATCTGCACTGATGCCCAGAATCTTTATGAGTCGGATCCAGGACCAGACGCAGAAGGTTCTGACCATAATGTAGACCCTCATTCCCAAACTGTAACTCCTGTTGGTGGAGACAATGAGGAAGACGATGATAAGACTCAAATACCTGATTGGAGCGACAACTTTAGTTTTTTGTCAGGGCAGGAACAGGTTGGCTCTGAGGACGACGGGTGTGATAACGCACAGGGTGATGATGATGAGGTCGGAGATCCCACTTACTGTCAACCCACAGTCAGCCAAGAGATGAGGTCAGCAGAGGAGGTGGAGGAAGATGCTAGTGACGACGAGGTCAGGTTGCGCCTTCCTGGACAGAGACGTAGTACTGGAAGCACGTCAACAACTGCATCCTCAAACACAACTCTGCCTCTCACCACAAGTCGTGGTGGCTCTTCAGGTCGCATGGGTGCTAAGCCTTGCATAGCCTGGGCATTTTTTCAGATCGATAAAGATGACCCAACTCGTGTTATCTGTAACATTTGTCAGCAAAAGCTAAGTAGAGGCCAAAAAATACATAGTTTGAGTACTTCATGCATGAACCGGCACATGGACATGAAGCATAAGTTGCAGTGGGAAGCTCAGTGTGCTACAATGCGGCCTAGCCGGCCGGGCCAATCACCGTCTGCCATATCTTGTGCATCCGCGGCCTCTTCATCCTCTGTGACTGGGGGGACAGCAGTCACACCTGTTTTGGGGCGCAGACCTGCCACCTCTTTACCCGCAACAGCCAGCGTGATTGGCAGGTCATCATTTTCTTTGGAGGTGGTAACACCAGCTGGTGTTGAGCGCTGTCCGACATCGATAGCACCACCTTTGGATCAAGGCAACCTAACATGTCCGCCTGCATCTTCCTCACAGACCGGCAGTTTGCCGGGGACACCCTTATCAACCCCGTCTAAGCACAATAGCCAGCCCTCGGTCCCTCAGATGTGGACAAGTAAAAGACCATTTCCTCCTAGCCATGAGAAAGCTAAGAGGTTGAATTTCACCATCTGCAAGCTCTTGGCTACAGAAATGCTGCCTTTCCGCCTGGTGGACACAGAGGATTTTCGAGACCTTATGTCCGTCGCAGTGCCCCAGTACCAGATGCCCAGTCGGCACTACTTCTCAAAGAAAGGTGTGCCTGCGCTCCACCAGCATGTCGCACACAACATCACCGCTTCTTTGAGAAACTCTGTGTGTGACAGGGTGCATTTCACCACAGACACTTGGACGAGTAGGCATGGACAGGGGCGTTACATGTCGCTGACTGGGCACTGGGTAACTATGGTGACAGCAGGACAAGGGGCTGCTGTCCAAGTCTTGCCGTCCCCACGAGTTGTGCGTCAATCCTCTTTATGTCAAAGTTCCTCCACTGCTTCTGCCTCCTCAACCTCCTCTCGGTCTTCCACCTGCACCCAAAGCCTGTCTGGTCATGCCACAAGCTTTCTAACTGCGCAGAAGGGATCCTGCACACCTCCTTACTATGCTGGCAGTAGGGCTCAACGTCATCAGGCGGTTTTTACATTGAAATGTCTGGGAAATGTGAGTCACACAGCTGAGGAGTTGTGGTCAGCTCTGGAGAACCAATTTCATGAATGGTTGTCTCCACTGGACCTGAAACCAGGGAAGGCTGTGTGCGACAATGCTGCAAACCTGGGTGCGGCCCTTCGCCGGGGCAATGTCACACACGTGCCTTGTATGGCTCACGTGTTGAACCTGGTTGTCCAGCAATTTTTAGCCCACTATCCCAGACTAGATGGCCTTCTGCAGAGGGCACGGTCGCTGTGTGCTCACTTCCGCCGTTCGCATCCCGCAGCTCAGCGACTTACATCTCTACAGAAGTCGTTGGGCCTGCCACTTCACCGGCTAAAATGCGATGTGCCTACCCGGTGGAATTCAACTCTGCACATGTTGCAGCGACTGTGGCAGCACCGACAAGCCCTGGTGCAATACGTTCTGACATATAGCCTGGGCCAACGAGATTCAGAGGTGGGGCAAATCACGCTGGAGGAGTGGTCTCAGATCAGGGACCTATGCACCCTTCTGCACAGTTTTGAAATGGCGACGAAGATGTTTAGTGCTGACGATGCCATTATCAGCATGACTATTCCGGTGATTTACATGCTGGAGCACATGTTAAACAGAATTCGGAGTCAGGTGGTGGCACAAGAGGAGGTGGAGGAAGTAGAGGAGGAGGAGTTGTATGCGGAAGGGCTAACATCTGCAAGGTCCAGACGGTCGGCAGCACCAAGGCGGCAGGCATGTGAGGGTGGGGGAGATGGTTTTACCAGGGCGCATGGTAGCAGCCAAACTAGTGAGGAAGGTGCAGGAGCCCAGGAAGAAGTGGAGGACGAACTGATGGAAGACTCATCAGATGAGGGAGACCTTGATCACATTTCTGTTGTGCGAGGTTGGGGGGAGAGGACAGAGGAAGGAAGCATGATTGTTACCTCGCCACCAACACAACAGGGACTTGGTGCTCCTGGATGCGCAACACACATGAGTGCCTTCTTGCTGCACTACCTGCAACATGACCCTCGAATTGTGAGAATTAGAAATAATCCTGACTACTGGGTTGCCACACTGTTAGATCCCCGGTACAAAAGTAAATTTGCAGAAATTATTCCTGCCATAGAAAGGGATGCACGCATGCAGGAGTATCAGCAGAGACTGTTGCAGAATCTTACATGTGCTTTTCCACAAAATACCAGTGGTGCACGTAGTGAATCTCACAGTTCCAACTTGCCAACCGTGGGACCGTCAAGTGTTCAGCACTCAAACCGTAACAGAACCACAGTATCTGCTGGTAACATCAATTTTGCGGAATCATTTCACCACTTTTTTAGCCCATCCTTTGCAAGGCCACAGGAGACAAGAAGTCTGACACATAGTCAACGCCTAGAGACGATGGTACAGGAGTATCTCCAAGTAAACATTGAAGCCACGACTGTGTCACTGGACCCTTGCTCTTTTTGGACTTCCAATCTGGATAAATGGCCGGAGCTAGCCACTTACGCCTTGGAGATCTTGTCATGCCCCGCAGCCAGCGTTCTGTCTGAACGTGTGTTCAGCGCTGCTGGTGGTGTGCTGACAGATAAGCGCACGCGGCTCTCCACTGATAATGTAGACAGACTCACGTTCATAAAGATGAACAAATCATGGATCCGAAACGACTTTTCTACCCCTGTGTCATCCTGGGGAGAGTAAAAGCTTGATGATTGGTTAAAATCACCCTACCAACCGTTTTAAGCTTTCAAATTACTAATCATGTTTATCTGTATCTTGACTGGAAAATAATTTGGGCTTTGTAGCAGTGTGCAGCACTGATCCTATTAGGCCATCTATACTAAAGCTTCACCAGATTTAAAATTAAAAATAATTTTTAGCTGCATCTAGCCCGGAAAATAATTTTGGGGCTCCGAGATGCGCAAGACACATAAGTGCCTTCTTGCTGCACTACCTGCAGCATGACCCTCATATTGTCAGAATTCGAAGTAATCATGACTACTGGGTTGCCACACTCTTAGATCCCCCAAACTTTTCGATCAACCTTTTCATTTTAATAAAGACCAAAAAAATGGTCATTTTTGAAATTATAAGCATTAGCAGGTTGTTAGAAACTGAAATCAAACAGTTTTCAACTCAAAACTTTATTCTAGGTGATGTTACATTTTCACATAGGACCCCTTGTTCGAAAGGAGCTTCTGAACTCTCTCGTCCATTGAATTTGTCAGGTTTTGGATGGTTTCTGCTTCAATTGTTTTGCATGAGGACAGAATACCCTCCCAGAGCTGTTGCTTAGATGTGAACTGCCTCCCGCCATCATAGACACTCCTTTTAATGATGCTCCAAAGGTTCTGAATGGGGTAGAGGTCAGGGGAGCATGGGGGTCACACCATAAGTTTGTCCCCTTTTATGCCCATATCAGCCAGAGATGCAGATGTTTTATGTGCAGCATGAGATGGTGCATTATCATGCAGAAAAATGATCTTGCTGTGAAATACACGGTTCTTCTTCTTGAACCATGGCAGGAAGTGCTGTTTGAGAAAATCCACATACATTATGGAGTTCATCTTTAGCGCCTTCAGGGATCCTAAAGGGGCCGACAATCTCTCTCCCCATGATTCCAGCCCAAAACATTACTCCACCTCCTCCTTGTTGGCGCTGTAGCCGTGTTTGCGTGGGGTGTCCATCAACCAGCCATCCTCCACTCCATCCATCTGGACCATCGAGCGCTGCACGGCACTCATCCGTGAACAAAACTGTTTTGAAATCAGTCTTCATGTAATGTTTGGCCCACTGGAGCCGTTTCTGCTTGTGTGAAGTGGATAGAGGAGGTCGACAGGATGGCGTATGCACAGCTGCAAACCTCTGAAGGACCCTGCATCTTGTTGTTCGGGGGACGTTGGAGGCACAAGCAGCTTCAAAAACTTGTCTGCTGCTATGACAAGGCTTTTTGGCCGCTGCTCTTTCAACCTGACGTAATTGCCTGTAGGAAAGAGTCCTCAATTTGCCCTTATCAGCACGCACACGTGTGTACTGTGAATCAGCTACATACTACTTGATTGCCAAGACACTTCATCCTGATCATCGCACAATGTTGATTGTAGTCATGCCTTGACCTAAGCACTCCACAATTTGTTGCTTCTCAGCAGCCGACACATCCTTTTTCTTTCCCATTTTGGCAGAAAATGTAGGCTGCTTAATAATGTGAGAGAGCCTTCTTAAGTAGTCTTGCCTTTCATTGGACACACCTGCCAAACTAATTAGCACAGGTGTCTGCAATTGCTTACAGTGATATAAAGAGCCCTGACACACATCACCATCAATGAGTTTAACTGACAAACAAACAAATTCTTCCCTTATCACTCCTAAACACTTTTTGCATAATAATTTGGAACGCAGTGTACATGTGCTTTTCCACAAAACACCAGCGGTTCACGTAGTGAATCTTACAGTTCTAACTTGCCAACCGTGGTCTGTATGGAGTTGTTCAATAAAGGGCCCAAAATTAAGATAACATAGATGGGAGAGGTCTCTATGAATAGGAATTCCTAAGTATTTGATACCCTGTGAGGGACAGGCAAAGGGAAAGTTGGACTGGATGGAATCCTACATGGATTTGGGGAGGGAGACATCGAGGGCCTCAGACTTCGCTGCATTGATTTTAAAATTTGACCATGTAACAAAGTGATCTATTTCAGCCATAACAGCAGGGATGGATATATGTGATTGAGTGATATATACTAGGACATCATCAGCAAATAGAGAGCACTTGTACTCGGTGCCTCCCACCTCAATCCACCTAATATTGGGGTTATGGCGAATTGATGAGAGCAGGTGCTCCGTCACTAGGATGTATAAGAGAGGGGACAGAGGACATCCCTGCCTTGTCCCATTGGTGATTGTGAAAGGTGATGAAAATGTTCTGACGCACCCCCTGGGCCTTGGGACACCCGGAGCCGGACCCTTTTTGGTGGATGCTGGTGGTTGTAGTCTTCGTGGCGGCGACCCGGTTCCGTGGCTCAGGGCGGTCAAACCAGTGGCGGAACTATTTATGTGGTTTTGATGTTTAAATGTCCGACTACGCCACCCGTGGATTGCGGTCAGAGTGAACCGCTGCTACAGGGCAGACCGCTGAGGCTGGTGTTGTGGGTGCAGCAGAGCGTAGCATAACTCCCCACGGGAGGAGTATAGCCTCAGGGCAGTGTATGCGGAGGATGGGGGTGATGGTGCAGGGCAGCAGCAGTAACGACACGGAGTCAGTGATGCAGTCCAGGGCCTTTACTCACAGTTCTTATTATCCAGACCACGTCTGCAGGTAACGGCTGCCCACGTCGTACTGTGCTCACCAGGTGAGGGGCTCAGACAACTCCCAGATAACTTTGGAGCACTTCACAGGACCCCCTTTGTGTGTCCTTTGTCTGGCCTTTCTTACCAACACTTCTGTCCGGCTGCCTCGGGCCTCCTCTTGGTAAACTTGGCGCCAGTTTCCCTGACCCTATGTGGTGCCTTCCTAGCGGGTGTAGCGAGGGGCTGCGCCACATAAAATGTCAGAGCCTCCGGTTTCTACCTGAGGGTCGTTTCCTGCCTCCACTAGTTCAGGGACCGGTCTCCCCCTTTGGCCTGACCCCTCCACGCAGGTGGATTCGGGCGTGCGGTGGCGACTCGCCCGTCCGCACCCCTGGGATCCCTTCATTCCTCGTTCCTGGAGCCTTCTCCGCTCCTCTTCCTTCCTTCTCCCTCTTCTAGGCCTGGGCCTCTGTTACTAGGCCCGCCTCCGGAGCAGAGCTCATGCAGAGCCCCTGCTCCCTGCCACTTCTGCTCAGACTTCTCTGCACTGAACTAAGATGGTGCCCACCTTTTATACTCCCTTCTCAATGCACCCAGGAACTGCTTCCTCCCTGCTCCTGCACTACAGGGTTCCCCTTCCTCAGTGTTCCCTCCCCCACTCCAGCCAGGGACAGGGACTGTCGTGCCCATCTCAGGGGCATATTGGTCGCCCTGCCCCACGGCAATGTGGTGTAATGCATGCAGGTGTCGGGTCCTGATCCACACTCCATCCTTACCTGAGAGTGAGATATCACACCTCTGGGTGAGGTGCAATACGTCTGTAGCAACCGAGCCCTCAGGGTGCTACAGTTCCATTTATCTTCAGCCTAGGTGACGTATTGCGATACAGGGCCGTGATTTTGGCTATAAAAGGGTCCCCTAGACCCCTACCCCAAGCTTTTTAAGAGAATCATATATGGTGTGCCAGGAGACTCTATGGAATGCTTTCTCAGCATCCAACGAGAGTATCTAATTACAAATTTTTAACTGCATCTAGCCCAGGAAATACTTTGTACCTAGTAGCAGTGTCTGCTAGTCAGCGGATTATCCCGGCTGTTAAGCAAGCAGCACCACCTGTAGTTTAGACACTTAATTTTTCCAAAGGAAATGCTTCGGGACCATGGGATACTTAGTGAAGAGCATCAGGAGGCACCCCAAGGCATAGGGGCTGGGACTGGCAGTAGGATGCCTTGCGGTGGACAGCCGAGCTCGATCCTTATAAAAGCTTTTTAACTGCAGCAGCTTTAGTGGACGCTACTGGAGCTGGAATTACCGCGGCTGCTGGCATGAGACTTGCCCTCCAATAGATCCTTGTAAATGGATTTAAAGTGTATTCATTCAAATTAGAGAGACAATTTAAATTAAAAAGCTTAGAGCTGCCTCCACCACAGGGGGGCTCGCTCGACCCACCAGCGGACAGGCACCAGTATTGGGAGAGGGGGGCTGGCCGTCAGGGTTCACCGCGGCTCTGGCACAAACCCGGCGACACGGAGGTGGCACGGGCAGGAGCGGACTGGCCGTGTCGGCTTCTCACTTTTTGGATTTTAGAAGGGCATGACATGCCTATATCTGTGTCTCCCCCTCCTTTTACTCCTCCACCTCTTTTATTTTCGCATGACTATATGTACTTGTCACTTTTGCATGTGTTAGTTATGTCTTCTGAGCAGTTTGTCAGCTTTTGGACACCTTTGAAGGTGTTTTCTATGTGTTTCTATGTGTTTTTGTTTGCCTGCCATTGGTTTTAACGGTGTTCGAAGGTGTTCGACGAACAGTTCGACGAACAGTTCGGCGAACACACGGGTGTTCGACGAACCGAACTCGAACACTACGGGGGTGGCTCAACACTACTGATGAGTCCAAATATGAGATCTTTAGTTCCAACCACCGTGTCTTTGTGCGACGCAGAAAAGGTGAATGGATGGACTCTACATGCCTGGTTCCCACCGTGAAGCATGGAAGAGGAGGTGTGATGGTGTGGGGGTGCTTTGCTGGTGACACTGTTGGGGATTTATTCAAAATTGAAGGCATACTGAACCAGCATGGCTACCACAGCATATTGCAGCGGCATGCTATTCCATCATTTATTTTTCAACAGGACAATGACCCCAAACACAACTCCAGGCTGTGTAAGCGCTATTTGACCAAGAGGGAGAGTGAAGGGGTGCTACGCCAGATGACCTGGCCTCCACAGTCACCAGACCTGAACCCAATCGAGATGGTTTGGGGTGAGCTGGACTGCAGAGTGAAGGCAAAAGGGCCAACAGGTGCTAAGTATCTCTGGGAACTCCTTCAAGATTGTTGGAAGACCATTTCCGGTGACTATCTCTTGAAGTTCATCAAGAGAATGCCAAGAGTGTGCAAAGCAGTCATCAAAGCAAAAGGTGGCTACTTTGAAGAACCTAGAATATAAGACATATTTTCAGTTGTTTCACACTTTTTTGTTAAGTATATAATTCCACATGTGTTAATTCATAGTTTTGATGCCTTCAGTGTGAATGTACAATTTTCATAGTCATGAAAATACAGAAAAATCTTTAAATGAGAAGGTGTGTCCAAACTTTTGGTCTGTACTAATGGCTACGGCATTACAGTGCGTGGCAGGCAATCCCTACATGTTCATTGGCTCTCTAAAGTGCGCCAAACATGCAGGGTTGGGGACCCGAGTTCCCGTCTGAGTAACCGGAAATACTCGGCGAGCTCAGAGCTTGTCGAGCACCATGATGCTTGGGTGAGTACTGGGTAATGGCGAGCACATTCGCTCATCACTACTAGTTACCTGTCAGATATTTAGGATGTGTTCTCGGAGCAGGAGTGCCAAAAACTTCCTCCCCATCGTCCCTATGTTTGCGCCATAAAGCTCATGCCTGGGGCCAAGCTGCCTAAGAGCAAACTCTATAATATATCTGGTCTGGAGAGACAGGCCATGAAGAATGACATCATGGAAAGCCTGGCTAAGGGTCATATCAGACCATCCTCTGCCCCTATTGCGGCTGGGTTTTTCTTTGTAAAAAAAAAAGGATGGGGGATTATGTCCCTACCTGGATTTCCTTGAACTCAATGCGATCACTATCCATGATCCTTACCGTTTCTGCTCATTCCAGACTTCTTTAATCAAATTGTAGGGGCTAAATGGTTCTCTAAGATGGACCTCAGGGGGGCATATAATCTTATACGTATTAAAGAAGGAAATGAGTGGAAGACCGCGTTCAATACGCCTGAAGACACTATGAGAATCTAGTGATGCCTTCTGGGTTGACGAACGCGCCAGCCTTCTTTAAACACTTTATCAATGACATCTTTAGCCACCGGATAGGCAGATTCGTTGTTATCTACCTTGATGACATACTGATTTATTCTTCTGACCTTGAGTCACACCAGGTACACGTCAGACAGGTATTTAATATACTTCGAGACAATAAATTATATGTTAAACCTGAGAAGTGTATGTTCTCGGTTGAGGAGATCCCTTTCCTAGGATACTTGTTGTCCTTCACTGGTTTGCGCATGGATCCAGCAAAAGTTCGGGCGGTATTGGATTGGGATCGTTTGGAGGATATGAAGGTGTTACAAAGTATTTTAGGTTTCGCCAACTACTACTGTAAGTTCATAAAAAACTTCGATAGTAGTCAAACCTCTGACGGATATGACTAGGAAGGGGACGGATTTCTCCAGATGGTCCAATCCTGCCAGGGAGGCATTTGATATGTTGAATAAATGTTTTTCTACTGCGCCGATTCTTATACAGCCTGACGTTCCTCAGCCTTTTATCGTTGAGGTTGATGCGTCTGAGGTGGGAGCGGGGGCGGTGCTGTCGCAGGGTGTGTCTACTGGTAAATGGCAACAATGTGCTTATTTCTCTAAAAACTGTCAACTGCTGAGAGAAATTATGACATTTGTAACAGGGAACTCTTAGCTATCAAATGGGCTTTTGAGGAGTGGCAGTCCACCCTGTGATGATAGTCACGGATCATAAGAATCTGGTATACCCGGAATATACTCACCCCAGTTCTGATAGTAATCCAAGGGTTTAAGCAATGTCCCATGCATCAAAAAATGCATAAAAAATGCCCAGCGTTTTTCCTGCCAAGGAGATGCAGAAACGCTCAGGAAATTTCTGCTACAAATCCTGATCATGTGCACATAGCCTAAAGCAGATAATTACACTGAATCAGTAGAAAGAATGCTATCTTCTTTCCGTCATCTTGTACAATGAGGACACTGGGCTACCTACATGATGGCGGATTACTGCTGGTCTATTCAAAGTGATTGCCCTGTAGCAATTCACCACAAGAAATCTTTTGCTAGGTATTTCAGTAAATGAACAGTGTAGCAATGACAAATTTTTCTGCATGTTTAATTCTTATTCTGTGATGTAAATTCTTCATAAATAAAATAAATCTACATGTATGAATTTGCTTTAATAACCAATAAGGCAAAAACAATAATGTTCGATCGGTCGTATGAATATATGTAGGGTATATCACATCTCATTAACTAGAGATGATGGAAGAAAAATAAGTGCAGTTTTAGAATCAGCGATAAAAACTGACCTAAAAACAACTTAAATATCTCAGGCATCAATTTTTTTTATGTTATAACTTTTGTATTTGATATACTTAATGGGGTTCTCTGGTCAAAAGTGATAAGTCTGCAGTCACTCTGTATGACTGCAGACTTATTAAACCCCTCCCAGCGCAAACACTGTGCATTGCGGGGATTCGCTGGTATGAGACCCAGTAACGGAGGGTATGTATGAGTTATACATACCCCCGGCCAGTAGTCGTGGCCTTGTTCTCCATACACTTGTATTGAGCGAAGCCACTCCTTGTAGTCGGACAAGCCCACTGGCCGTCCACATCACTAGACGGGGCGTAGCCTTGCTCAATACCAGTGAATGGAGAGAGGCGGCACTGAATGGCCGGGGGTATGTATAACGTATACATAGCCTCGGGTCCCGAGTCTCATACCGGCGAATCCCCGCTGCGCTCAGTGACAGCACTGCGGGGATTCATAAGTCTGCAGTCACACAGCATGACTGCAGACTTATCACTTTTGACCAGAAAACCCCTTTAACTGAAGTGACCACAGTAGGCGTTCGATTTAATAACATTTGTTATTTACATGTGGATTGTGCACAGATAACCTGCCTAGTGCTTCTATGGTCAAGTTCAGACGAAATTGCCAGAGTTTCATACAGAAAAAACAATTGTTTTTCTCAATTCTCATCCATGTGAAATCTGTTTTTTTAACAAACAGTTATTAAGAATTTACAAGACCATTTAGAGTTTCCTTTATTAAAGAATTGCAATATGTCTGTAGACAAATGCTTGCTATAAGGATGTTCCATATGGGATTCATTTTATTCTGCACACCCATAGACCTGAACAGGCGAGTCATGCCTGACATATCGAAGAAACTGGAGTATGCTGCAAATATTTTTCAGTGTAGACAGATGGAAAGATGGATCTAAAATCTCGCAGCCAATCTCCCACCAGACGATGAAAGAACAGCGAAGGGTATTTGGAAGCGTTTTTTATTTGTCAATGCGTTTCGAAGCATACAACACTTCTTCATCAGGACAAACCACTATATTAAGCTTAATCTAGTGGTTTGTCCTGATGAAGAAGTGATGTATGCTTCGAAACGCGTTGATTGTTTGTTATAGTCAACACATTGACTTCAATATAAGTGCATCAAACAGGTGCTCTGTAAATAGTGCAAAGTTATTTGTGCAGGAGATGAGGGGGTGAGATATGACGATCCACTATTCTGAATGGTATGAGACTATGTTTGCTATCTCCGCCTTTATAATCAATGTGTTACTTTTCGATAGTTTCCTGCCTGCGATTTTCTGCAGATAATGTTTATTCTTTATATGGATAATGGATAATGACCGTGAAAAGGGAAAGACCATTACCAACTATTTAAAAATATATATTTATAATAAAAATGCATTCGCTGAATCCCCAAATCATTCACACCCTTTGTACAGTGGATTTGTTAACAAATGGCTGCTATCAAAGTGAATTACAGAGAGATAAGCCGAATAATAAAGTAGTTTCTGTGGTTAGAGAGTACAAAGCGTTGTTTATTCTGTATTTCTCGTCATCAAGCTATTTAGTATCTTCATATCCGTATAACTGTTATATAATAGTGGTGTTTTACATCATTATAAAAACTATACTTTGAGAGCATTCATTTGTTTTGTGATCGAATAAAAATGTCCTTAGAGATGAGACAAAGTTATTCTGGAATTAAAATACATATCTGAAACTTGGAATTAACCAGAGAAGTAAAAGGAGGTATGCAATTTTCCCCAACCTTTTGGCCGTGGGTCTGTAGCAGCTGCTTTTGGAGAACTGACATCATACAGCTGAATATATTCATTCTCACATCTGTATGTCACGGAATCCAAGATGGTTCTTTCAAGGATATTTGAATTTTGCACATAAACAGTTTTTGGAAAACATTA
Organism: Phyllobates terribilis; assembly: GCF_046119375.1. Taxonomy (NCBI): domain Eukaryota; kingdom Metazoa; phylum Chordata; class Amphibia; order Anura; family Dendrobatidae; genus Phyllobates; species Phyllobates terribilis. The sequence continues at coordinate 912,806,284 of NW_027362763.1, read as the reverse complement.
AGACAATGAGAGAGATGCATACATTTATGGTAACCACTGAATACAATAATAAATTAACCTGCAGGTTTAAAGGACACCAAGAAATAGTTGGTTTTTATGAAAAGTATTATCATAGAAATCAATACTCCAACAAGAAACTAAAAAAGTGATTTATTGCATCCAAACCATGTGAGACACAGACAGCAGTCTTTTAGCTTTTCTATAGAGCCATTTTAAAGCCGAAAACAAGTGTCAGTACGACTTTATATAACCACAATCACAAGGCATCAATTATGATAACAATACTATATAAAATCTATATTAGATCATAATACATATAATAAAAATTCCAGAGAACAAATACATGAATTGGTCACCAACATGGATGAGTGAACCCATGGAAGTTCGGATTTGTCGGGTTCAATTGAACTTTGTTAGTCCAAAGTTTGATTCGGGTACCAGAACTAAACCCGAACTTGAATCTCAACCCGAACCCCTGTAAGGCAGCTACCGGACATATAGTTGATGGGAGGTACAGTACAGACCAAAAGTTTGGACACACCTTCTCATTTAAAGATTTTTCTGTATTTTCATGACTTTGAAAATTGTACATTCACACTGAAGGCATCAAAACTATGAATTAACACATGTGGAATTATATACTTAACAAAAAAGTGTGAAACAACTGAAAATATGTCTTATATTCTAGGTTCATCACAGTAGCCCCCTTTTGCTTTGATGACTGCTTTGCACACTCTTGGCATTCTCTTGATGAGCTTCAAGAGGTAGTCACCGGAAATGGTCTTCCAACAATCTTGAAGGAGTTCCCAGAGATGCTTAGCACTTGTTGGACCTTTTGCCTTCACTCTGTGGTCCAGCTCACACCAAACCATCTCGATTGGGTTCAGGTCTGGTGACTGTGGAGGCCAGGTCATCTGGCGTAGCACCCCATCACTCTCCTTCTTTTTCAAATAACCCTTACACAGCCTGGAGGTGTGTTTGGGGTCATTGTCCTGTTGAAAAATAAATGATGGTCCAACTAAACGCAAACCAGATGGAATACCATGTCGCTGCAAGATGCTGTGGTAGCCATTCTGGTTCAGTATGCCTTCAATTTTGAATAAATCTCCAACAGTGTCACCAGCAAAGCACCCCACACCATCACACCTCCTCCTCCATGCTTCACAGTGGGAACCAGGCATGTAGAGTCCATCCGTTCACCTTCTCTGCGTCGCACAAAGACACGGTGGTTGGAACCAAAGATCTCAAATTTGGACTCATCAGACCAAAGCACAGATTTCCACTGGTCTAATGTCCATTCTTTGTGTTCTTTAGCCAAAGCAAGTCTCTTCTGCTTGTTGCCTGTCCTTAGCAGTGGTTTCCAAGCAGCTATTTTACCATGAAGGCCTGCTGCACAAAGTCTCCTCTTAACAGTTGTTGAAGAGATGTGTCTGCTGCTAGAACTCAGTGTGACATTGACCTGGTCTTTAGTCTGAGCTGCTGTTAACCTGCGATTTCTGAGGCTGGTGACTCGGATAATCTTATCCTCAGAAGCAGAGGTGACTCTTGGTCTTCTTTCCTGTGGCGGTCCTCATGTGAGCCAGTTTCTTTGTAGCGCTTGATGGTCATTGCAACTTCACTTGGGGACACATTCAAAGTTTGCCATATTTTTTGGACTGACTGATCTTCATTTCTTAAAGTAATGATTGCCACTAATTTTTCTTTACTTAGCTGCTTTTTTCTTGCCATAATACAAATTCTAACAGTCTATTCAGTAGGACTATCAGCTGTGTATCCACCAGACTTCTGCACAACACAACTGATGGTCCCAACCCCATTTATAAGGCAAGAAATCCCACTTATTAAACCTGACAGGGCACACCTGTGAAGTGAAAACCATTTCCGGTGACTACCTCTTGAAGCTCATCAAGAGAATGCCAAGAGTGTGCAAAGCAGTCATCAAAGCAAAAGGTGGCTACTTTGAAGAACCTAGAATATAAGACATATTTTCAGTTGTTTCACACTTTTTTATTAAGTATATAATTCCACATGTGTTAATTCATAGTTTTGATGCCTTTAGTGTGAATGTACAATTTTCAAAGTCATGAAAATATAGAAAAATCTTTAAATGAGAAGGTGTGTCCAAACTTTTGGTCTGTACTGAATGTGTCACAGAGATGGTTCATCAGTGATGTAATCCTGGAGTGTTGCTCTAGTGCGCATAGAACAAAGAGGATTGTTTGGTGCATTCGGGACCAGGTTTTGCAGCCATGAGAGATAGGTGAGTCTGTCTGCTCACATACCTCATCTCTGGGTGTGGGTTAAGAGGCTAAAATGCAGTACTTTGTTTTACACATGGTCTGTGTATGGAGGGAGAAGGCCTTCCGTGTTTCATCTCCAGACTGGGCCAGTGTACTGGACACTATCCAGCCTGTGTGCCCACAGGACTGGTTAACCAGAGACTTTACCTAAAGGACTGTTTACTATGGTTTGCCTGCACTAAAGTCTGTTTGTTTTCCTTTTGCTTATAGCCGGTTTATGAGGCAATAAACCGACATGGACATTTAAATGAAAACGCTTCCTGTTTGCCACCCGACTCACCCAAGTAAGTAGAAACCCTACACCCAATAGATTTCAACCCAGAATTTGGAGCTGGTAAACCTCGCTCTCTCTCTCTCCTCGAACTGTAAAATGGACTTTCAGGAGAAGTCCATGTTTGGAGTTCAGCACCGGTCACTAGGTGTCCGGTACAAACCCCATACTTCACAGTAATGGTTGGCTCATTTTTTAGTCACCTAATGTGTAAATAACCATAAAAAGCATAAAAAAACAGAAACAAAAGCTGCACAAAAATTGTATCAGGAGGTGCTAAGCCACCCAGGTACATACTAGACCTATGAATATCCACAAAAAATGGAGGCAGCACACAGATAGAAAATGAAAAAATAACTTATTAATTACCCATGTGGCTGTGGCAACGTTTCGGTACAATATTGTGGACCTTTCTCAAGCTTGAGAAAGGTCCTCAATATTGTACCGAAACGTGGCCACATGGGGGGTGCATTATATTGAATGGAGGACCATAAGGGTGAATTATATTGCATGGAGGACCGAGGGGGGTGCATCTTATAGACGCCCTCCATTACTAACCTGTGCTTCACGTCAGCCACCAATACAAGGCTGATGTGAGCCCCAACCAAATTACCCCACTGCCACCGCTACAGGGCAGTGGGAAGAGCGAGACTAAGCACCAGATTTGGCGCATCTTATGGATGTGCCATTTCTGGGACTGCTGAGGAGTGATATTAATAGCCGCGGAGCGGGCTAGTATCCATGGCCCCTTCCCAGCCTTCGCTGGTTAGATTTTATAGGGGGACCTCAAGTTAATTTTTTTCTGGGGTCACCTAGTAATCTAGCCAGTAAAGGCTAAACAAACATCTGTGGGCTGATATTAATGGCCACTTCCTTGGCTACTAATATCAGCCCCCAGCGGTCGGCTTTCCCTCTGCTGGTTATAAAAATGACGTGGGAGCCCACGCCATTTTTTTTTTTTTTTTTAATTTTATGCTCTGTGTCCACGATCCGGACGTAGCAGCGCCTTGGACGCATATTTTTTGCTGCGTCCAAAACATTGCATTCTATTGAACGCAGGTAAATTTACATGTGTTCACTGAACCATGCGGATTTACCGCATTCAAAACATTCTAGTGGTCAAATTTCTGCTGTTCAGACTAGCGACATCACAAGAGAATTTGACATGCTGCATGTCAGTGTCCATGAGTGATTCGCAGCTTCTGATGCACGCATAGCGGACGTGGGATTTCTAGAGATTCAATCCACTATAATGTAACATCTGGATGCTGTGGGTTTGATGTTGTATAAACATGCAGCATAAAACCTGCAGCGGCTCCTGATCGTGGCCACATACCCAAACGTACCCGCAGTGTATCAATTTCTGTAGCAGACACGCTAGTCTCCGCTGCAGATTTTGACTGATTGAAGTGTCATTATATGCGGTGGATTCAAATGTGCTGACAACAAAAGTGCGGCATTAGAACACCGCGTTTTGGACGCAACATAAATACGTTGTGTCCAAAGCGCTGCTTGTTGCTGTTCGTGGGTATGCAGTGGCTAACGAACCAGCTGTGAGATGTTAATTAATGGCCAGGGACCATGTTTGCCTAATGTCACCTTCCCAGGGTAATAATAACAGCTCACAGCAGTCGCATAAATTACATGAATAGAAGTGCTAATGAAGATTGGGTGAATGGGACTAGCTGACACCGAGCTCTTTTGTTTGGTGATGTCAAGGTGTCAATCAGACCTTTTCATAACCAAACTTTAATTAAAATAAAGAAACACACAGACATAGTGTAAACACTTTATTTGAATTACAGCAGACATATTCTTTAATCATTTAAATAAACCAATATACTCACCCCAGTTTGTATGGTAATCCAAGGACTTAAGCAATGTCCCACCAAATAACTTTATTTAGCTCCAAAAAGCATTCATTGATGTACAAAAATGCTTCAAAAAACGCATGTAAAAACGCATGTAAAAACGCGTCAAAAACACATGTAAATCCGCACGCATTTTTTTCTGCCAGGGAGAGGCAAAAATGCTCAGGAAATTTCTGCTTCAAATCCTGAACGTGTGCACATACCCTTAAAAAGATTTTAGCACATTATGTAAATAAAGTTTTATAGCTCGTAATGAAAAGTTAACCAATTAATACAGTCTCTATATTTTGTGTTCAATTGTTCACTGTTCATAAGTTGTTTTTTTGGCTGCTATTGGACAAAAACTTTTCTATATATTTCCAGTTTGAAAAGCAATTCAGACCAAGTCCCGCTCACAAATGAGATGATTCTATTGTACAGTTTGGACAATTAAATTAAACATATTGCGCCCAATTCATCAAGATCAGCATTGTTCACCCTGGTCTTGATGAGCAGATGTGATGGAGTCAGACACTACTGATTCATGAAGCGTTGGATGACTTGTGTACACCTCTATGTGCTCCTTGCCACATATCCTACTCCAGTCACTCCTGGAGTAAAATTGTGACATAGCATATGGCGCCACTCTTCATGAGTGTAATGAGCGGCAGTCGCCAAGTCTATGCCCCATTTCCCCCCCGGTTTGTCAGAGTTGGGTGAAAATGGGATGAGAATGCTAAACATTACAACATTTTAGTGCATCCTTGAGTTGCGCCAAAATTATGCGACTTTTCAAAGTTTTTTCTTCAAGAATACTTCCGTAAAGGCTTTGATGAATCAGACTCATATTGTCTATTATATAAAAACACAGAAAGTTAGTAGTCACCCAGAGCAGCCAAGCAGCTCTTTTTTGATAGGGCAAATTTCATCCCCTGATTAGAGATGAGCGGTGTTTGACTAGAACTATTCGCCAATCTCAAATTCGAGCTGTTTTGGGCGGTGTTCGAGCCGTTCGGTGAACACGAACAATTTGAAAAAAATTCGGCTGTTCGAAGTTATGTTCGATAACTGTTCGTTCACCAAAATCATAACTGGATTTTTTCTCAGTAATACTGAAAATTAATGTTAATACGCAGTTTGAGTGTACAGCGGGGCGGGGGGAGGGGCAGGTGATGGATCTCTGCAAAAATAATGAAGATCTCCATTTTTTTTTTTCTTTCCCGCATTTACAGTGCGGAGGTGCAATCTGTCAGCCTATCAGCAGCGCACACGGAGCGAACTGCTTTTTTTCACACAAAAAAGGGCATGTGTCATTGGCAGTGTATGTCACATGTCCTTGCCCTATAAGACCCAGCCATTTTCCACGTAGCCACCATTTTCTCACTGCTGCAGCTGTGTGTTAGGCGGCACCGCTGTTGCTGTGAGCGCTATACTATGAGTGTTAATTTCAAGCCAATTTTCGCACAAATCTACAGATAGCTTGGGAGTAGGGAATAGTTGTGATTGCAGTCTTTTTGAGGACTAGGTTACATCATTTCCTATGACTTTTATTAGGCAGGTCTGTGCTCTTAAATAGATAGGTTGGGAGTAAAGACTAATTGTAATTGAAGGCCTTTAGAGGGCTAGGTTACATCAGTTGCTATCACTTTTTGCTTGGCAGGTCTGTGCCAGTGCTGTGCAAGTTTTTTTTTCACAGCATTTGGCTAAATCTAGCTAAGAAAATCCTTTTTGGCCTCTTGCAGTGTGTGTTAGTCAGTGGAGTAGCCTATCTGTGTTGCAAGCTACACCACCTGTGTATAGAATACAATTTTTTTTACTGCACCTAGCCAAGTAAAACCTTTTGGGCATAACATCATTCTATTAGTCCATCTATACTAACCTCCACCAGGTTTCAAATTCAAAATAATTTTTATCTGCATCTAACTCTGAAAAAATATTTGGTCTTGTAGCAGTGTGTGGGACTTGTTCTATTAGTCCATCTATACTAACCTCCACCAGGTTGCAAATTCAAAATAATTTTTATCTGCATCTAGCTCTGAAAAAATATTTGGGCTTGTAGCAGTGTGTGGGACTTGTTCTATTAGTCCATCTATACTAACCTCCACCAGGTTGCAAATTCAAAATATTTTTTTTCTGCATCTAGCTCTGAAAAAATATTTGGGCTTGTAGCAGTGTGTGGGACTTGATCTATTAGTCCAGCTGTACTAACCTCCACCAGGTTGTAAATTCAAAATAATTTTTATCTGCATCTAGCTCTGAAAAAATATTTGGGCTTGTAGCAGTGTGTGGGACTTGTTCTATTAGTCCATCTATACAAACCTCCACCAGGTTGCAAATTCAAAATAATTTTTATCTGCATCTAGCTCTGAAAAAATATTTGGGCTTGTAACAATGTGTGGTACTCATTGTATTAGGCCATCTATACCAAGCTCCACCAGCTTTGAAATTAATAATAATTTTTAGCTGCATCTAGCCCGGAAAATAATTTTTCTTCCCAATAGTGGTAGCAATAGAAATATGGGGCGCGCGCTTGGCTAACAGGAATATACGTTTCATAAGAAAAAACACCAGCCTAGCGCACTGCATTAATAAGATGACATTATCGTCTCTCCCAGTGCTAGGCTTACTAAGCCGGCTAGCATTCTTGTGCCTAAAACACAATGTATGGGTCCGCGCTAGCCACGATGCTGAGGGGTCTAACGCTGCTGCTAACGCTTTATCACAATTCAATTGGCATATTTTCACAGAGCTCCTCCCCAATGCCCACCCATCGGGCAACAGTTGCTCACCCTCCCTATGGGATCTAGTGGCGAATAGTTGATGCCATTAATCAGAGCGTCAGTTGCCCCGTCGACGTGGCAAACATACGGTAAAGCATGGGAAGAGTGGACACGACTAGTAGCAGGCAGACGGGTTGACCAAGCCAGATTACAAGTCACCATAGAATTTCTTCACCAGCTAATGATGAGGGGCATATCAGGGGCGTCAGTGCAGTGGTGTCAGACCGGAGTAGCATTTCGCTTCCAACTACTGAATTGGGGAGATGTGACAAAGAGATTCATCATCAGACAATCCATAAAAGGGTGGAAAAGGGGTCAGCCAAGTCAGGAGTGTAGACGTCTCGTCCCGTGTCACTAAAACTGATTTCTCACATCATATCCCTAACACCATTAACATGACACTCACAATTTGAAGCAACACTACTGTCTACTGCATTTGCGATCGCCTTCTTCGGGGCGCTATGCATAAGCGAATTAGTCCCTCAATCCAAAATTACCACCAGTGGAGTCTTATTACACCAGGACGTAGTCATAGCCAATAATGCAATACGTCTACGCATACGCAAATCGAAAACGGTTCCAGCGGGCAGGGGCACTTGGGTACTTCTACAACCCACAAACGGTAGGTACACTGAGTCGGGTAACAATAGTAAAAACATATATAACCATCAGATCACAAAGTAATTTCTTTCTATCACACATTGATGGAACGCTATTATCAAGATACCAGTTTCAAGCTATATTTAATAAATGCCTAACATCAGCAGGCAACCACCCCAAAGATTACGGGACACACTCGTTCCGCATAGGCGTGGCCACGGAAGCAGCAAGAGCAGGACTGTCAGAAACGGAAGTTCAGAGGATAGGGAGATGGCGATCCACATGTTTGGCGAGATACATAAGACCGAACTTGTTATCCTAACGTGGATTGTTCCTTTTACAGGTGACGATAAGCCAACAGTGTGGGTGATAGGCCACTCGTATATATATTGGGCAGAAAAAAGGGCGAAAGTCCGCTCAGGCGGGAGGAAATTAGAGTTTCATGACACATATTTCAACTGGAGAGGTATTAGAGGCCTGCTATGGCCACAGGTACTAATGGAGGTAATCAAGGTAGGGAGAGAGGCAAGAGGTCTGGTCATCTTAGTTATACAGGCCGGGGGAAACGACGTAGGTCATCACAAGAGCGCATAACAAATGGCAATAATGAAACTAGACACTGAGCGCTTCAGAGAATTTTTCACAAAACTAACTATAGTATGGTCAGAGATTGTGCCGATAGCGGTATGGCAAGGTGCGTGAGACATCACGGCCATCGAACGGACAAGGCGGGTAATAAATATTCAGCAAAATTTAGAAGAGACAGAGGCGGTGTAGTGATACAACACCGACAACTGGAAGGAGATAAAGCAGGCCTCATACGGCCCGACGGTGTTCACTTAATGGATATTGGACTGGACATATTCCTGTCAGGACTCCAGGACGGAGTGGAAGAAGCGTTAAGAGTGATGGATGGGGGTCAGAGTCCTGCATACGAGTACGCAGGATCCTCCGTGGCCTGGAAATAGAAAGGACATGTTGGAGAGTTACACTTGTTGGCCAACTTGCCGGTGTGGAGACCCAGGGCATGCTGCAACAAGCTGAATTATTTTACAAATAAAATGCCTTTCAAATGGAATGAGTATAAAGAGTTAATAAAGCTGTGACCGATCCTCACCCATCCAGTTGTAAGAGTTACATTATTGTATTGTCAAGGAAAGGGGGGCAGTAGGGGGGCTGAGCGTCTGGGTTTGGTTGGAGGTCCCCACAGTCTGCCTAGGCTAGATGCATTTAAAAATTCTTATTAGATACACAGGCGGTGCAGCTTGCTTCGCAGCTGGGCTACTACGCACAAAGTATTGCCTAAGCTAGATGCAGTTAAAAATTCTACGCTGACTAGCAGACACTGAAGATTTGGAGCAGACCTCTGAGTAAACAGCTCTTCAGACTCAACCATCTGTGTTACCCCAAGCCATAGTGTATGTAGTTTCTTACAGTTAAAAGGGTGGGGGGGCACCCAACCCACCTGGAATTGACGATGCCAACGTCACGTAAAACACAGCAAGGGGGCTCCAAAAAGAGTCTCCATTTTTTCCAAATATTGTGGCACAGACACCACTTAAGTGGCATCAATTGCCCCAGAGTAGCTTAAAATGGTTGGTGAGGTGATTTTACCAAATCCTCAAGCTTTAAGTCTCCCCAGGATGACACAGGGGTAGAAAAGTCCTTGCAGATCCATGATTTGTTCATCTTTATGAACGTGAGTCTGTCTACATTCTCAGTGGACAGCCGCGTGCACTTATCTGTCAGCACGCCACCAGCAGCGCTGAACACACATTCAGAGATAACGCTGACTGCAGGGCATGACAAGGTCTCCTAGGCGTGAGTGGCGAGCTCCAGACATTTTTCCAGATTGGAATCCCAAAATGAGCAAGGGTCCAGTGACACAGTCATGGCTTCAAAGTTCACTTGGAGATACTCCTGTACCATCCTCTCTAGGCGTTGACTATGTGTCAGACTACTTGTCTCCTGTGGCCTTGCAAAGGATGGTCTAAAAAAGTGGTGAATCGATTCCACAAAATTGCTGTTACCAGCAGATACTGTGGTACTGTTACGGTTTGAGTGATGAAGACTCGACAGTCCCACGGTTTGCAAGTTAGAACTGTGAGATTCACTACGTGCACCACTGGTGTTTTGTGGAAAAGCACATGTAAGATTCTGCAACAGCCTCTGCTGATACTTCTGCATGTGTGAATCCCTTTCTATGGCAGGAATTATTTTGGCAAATTTACTTTTGTACCGGGGATCTAAGAGTGTGGCAACCAAGTAGTCGGGATTACTTCGAATTCTGACAATCCAAGGGTCATGTTGCAGGTAGCGCAGCAAGAAGGCACTCATGGGTCTTGCGCATCCAGGAGGACCAAGTCCTTGTTGTGTTGGTAGTGAGGTAAGAATCATGCTTCCTTCCTCTGCCCTCTCCTCCCAACCTCACACAACAGAAATGTGATCAAGGTCTCCCTCATCTGATGAGTCTTCCATGCCCATCGCCAGTTCGTCCTCCACTTCTTCCTCGGCTCCTGCACCTTCCTCAACAGTTTGGCTGCTACCATGCGCCCTGGTTAATCCTTCTCCCCCACCCTCCCATGCCTGCCGCCTTGGTGCTGCCGACCGTCTGCACCTTGGAGATGTTATCCCTTCCGCATATGACTCCTCCACTACTTCCTCCACCTCCTCTTTTCCCACCACCTGACTCTGAATTCTGTTTAACGTGTGCTCCAGCATGTATATCACCGAAATAGTCATGCTGATAATGGCATCGGCGTCAGCACTAAAAATCTTAGTCGACATTTCAAAACTGTGCAGAAGGGTGTGTGGCGCCCCTGAGGGATCAGTCGCCACAGGGGTACTGCATCTCACCCAGAGGTGTGGTATCTCACCCTCAGGTAAGGAAGGAGTATGGCTCGGGACCCTAACACCTGCATCCAACACATACCCGCAGTGGGGGTAGGGAGAGATTGCTCCTAAGGGAGAGCACAGTCCCAGGTCCATAGCTGGCGGGAGGGTCCTATGTAGTGGGTGTGGGTGGAGAAAGCAGCTTAGGGGAGCACATGACAGGGAGAGTATAAATAGGAAGCCATCTTAGAAAGAGGAAGCCAGTCAGATGAGGAGAAGTGACAGGAGCAGAGGCTCTGCATGAGCTCTGCTCTGGAGGCAGGCCTAGCCTGGGAGGCCCAGGACTGAAGGAGAGAAGAGAGGAGTGGGAGCAGGAAGGCTCCAGGAACCGAAGGGACCCTAGGGGTACGGGCCGTGCAGAAGGCCACCCGTACTCCCGCTGCTACCAGGAGGTAGAGGGGTCAGGCCAGATAAGGGGAACCAGTCCCTCAACTAGCGGAGAAACAGCAAGGTTCAACTAGAAACCGGAGGCTGCAGCATTTCATGTACTGCAGGCCAAAGTCCACACCAGTCTCACTAAGAAGGTAGCCACATAGGACCCAGGGGACGGAACACACGTCGCCCGCCAAAGCCCGAGGTTACCGGATAGAAGTGTCACTGGGTTTGAGGTGCAGGGACTAGGCCAGAGAAAGGACACACAGAAGGGGGTCCTGCTAAATACTCCGGAGCTATCTGGGGGTAGACTGAGCCCCTCACTGAGTATGCACAGCACGACGGGGGAGATTGCTCTGGTACCTGTAATCTGAACTACAACAACTGTGAGTAAAGATCTTGGAACTGCATCACACGGACTCTGTGTTCATTACTGACTCCCTGCACTACAACCACCATCATCCACCCACACTGCCCTGAAGCTACACTCTTCCTGTGGGGAGTAATAATACCATTGCTGCAAAACCACCAGCTTCAGAGGACTGTTCCGCAGCGGCAGCCCCTTTGGCCGCACTTCACAGGTGGCGTAGTCGGACATTATAAAACCCATATATACAAATTACCCTTGGATCGACCGCCCTGGGTCACGGACCGGGTCACCGCCACAGTGACTCCAACCCCCAGCGTCTACCGGCCCTGCTCCGGGTACCCCACAGCCCAGGGGGCGCGTCAACTTCATAGGTCCCTGATCTGAGACCACTCCTGCAGCGTGATTTGCCCCACCTCTGGATCTTGTTGGCCCAGGCTATACGTCAGAACGTATTGCACCAGGGCTTGTCGGTGCTGCCACAGTCGCTGCAACATGTGCAGAGTTGAATTCCACCGTGTCGGCACATCACATTTCAGCCGGTGAACTGGCAGGCCCAACGACTTCTGAAGAGATGTAAGTCGTTGAGATGCGGGATGCGAACGGCGGAAGTGAGCACACAGCGACCGTGCCCTCTGCAGAAGGCCATCTAGACCGGGATAGTGGGCTAAAAATTGCTGGACAACCAGGTTCAACACGTGAGCCATACAAGGCACGTGGGTGACATTGCCCTGGCTAAGGGCCGCACCCAGGTTTTCAGCATTGTCGCACACGGCCTTCCCTGGTTGCAGGTCCAGTGGAGACAACCATTCATGAAACTGGGTCTCCAGAGCTGACCACAACTTCTCAGCTGTGTGACTCACATTTCCCAGACATTTCAAAGTAAACACCGCCTGATGTCGTTGAACCCTGCTGCCAGCATAGCAAGGAGGTGTGCAGGATTCCTTCTGCGCAGTTAGAAAGCGGGTGGAATTACCAGACAGGCTTTGGGTGCAGGTGGAGGACCGAGAGGAGGTTGAGGAGGCAGAAGCAGTGGAGGAACTTCTAGATAAAGAGGATTGACGTACAACTCGTGGGGACGGCAAGACTTGGACAGCAGCCCCTTGTCCTGCTGTCACCATAGTTAGCCAGTGCCCAGTCAGCGACATGTAACGCCCCTGTCCATGCCTACTCGCCCAAGTGTCTGTGGTGAAATGCACCCTGTCACACACAGAGTTTCTCAAAGAAGCGGTGATGTTGTGTGCGACATGCTGGTGGAGCGCAGGCACACCTTTCTTTGAGAAGTAGTGCCAACTGGGCATCTGGTACTGGGGCACTGCGACGGACATAAGGTCTCGAAAATACTCTGTGTCCACCAGGCGGAAAGGCAGCATTTCTGTAGCCAAGAGCTTGCAGATGGTGAAATTCAACCTCTTAGCTTTGTCATGGCTTGGAGGAAATGGTCTTTTACTTGTCCACATCTGAGGGACCGAGGGCTGGCTGTTGTGCTTAGATGGGGTTGAGTAGGGTGTCCCCGGCAAACTTGCCGGTCTGTGAGGAAGATGCTGGCGGAAAAGTTAGGTTGCCTTGATCCAAAGGTGGTGCTTTCGATGTCGGAGAGCGCTCAACACCAGCTGGTGTTTCTACTTCCAAATGAATTGATGACCTGCCAATCACACTGGCTGTTGCGGGTAAAGAGGTGGCAGGTCTGCGTCCAAAAAAATGTGTGACTGCTGTCCCCCCAGTCACAGAGGATGAAGAGACCGCGAATGCACAAGATGGGGCAGACGGTGGTTGGCCCGGCCTGCTAGGTCGCATTGTAGCACAGTGAGCTTCCCACTGCAACTTATGCTTCATATCTATGTGACGGTTCATGCATGATTACTCAAACTATGCATTTTTTCGCCTCTACTTAGCTTTTGGTGACAAATATTACAGAAAACACGAGTTGGGTCATCCTTATTGATCTGAAAAAAGGCCCAGGCTATGCAAGGCATAGAGCCCATGTGACCTGAAGAGCCACTACGACTTGTGGTCAGAGGCAGAGTTGTGGTTGAGGATGCAGTTGTTGACGTGCTTCCAGTACTCCGTCTCTGTCCAGGAAGGCGCAACCTAACCTCGTCGTCAATAGCATCTGTGACGCCCAGCTGCGCTTGGTATCACAGATCCTAGAAGAGTGCATTGATGGAATCCTCCACAAGAGGCTCCCATAAACATTCACACATCTCCACCTTCCACCTCAGACCAGCAGAGGGAGCCCGTTAGGGATATAAATAGGGAAGGTGGAGCTAGGCAGTTCAGTTCCTCTGAAGAGTTCCTGCTGTAGAGAAGCCTAAGAGAGGTCAGTCTGCAGTAGAGCTCAATCTAGTCTAGAGAACTCAGTTAATAGTTCAGCAGTGGAGCACGAGGCTCCTGTGAGCTAGATTCAGGGAGCCCAGTTAAAGCTTAAGGTGTGCCGGCGCCATAAGATCGGTGAAGCGCGGCAAGCTGCCGTTAGTGTGTATAGCCTAGTGAGGGCCCGAGTAGGCCGAAGGCGAGTGGAGAGTTAGTACATAGGGGGCAGAGGAGCTTAACCAGCTCACCCCGAAGTATTTACCGGACACCGGATCCGAGCTTACCGGGATCTGTATGACCCAGTAAGGCATAACCGGAATCCCTGGAGAACTACAAGTCCCAGGATGGCTAAGGTGCTGATACGTAACAGAGCCAGGAGACGCTTAGGCCCCGCATAGTGGGAGCGTGAACTCCAAGAGAAGGCCCTACCACAAGGTCAGCCAGCGCAGGACAGAGACAAAGTTAGGCCTAGCTCCAGGCAGGTCAGAAACTTACTTCGCAGAGGCAAGAAACAGTAGGCCCTACACCCGCTCATTGGGGAGGATCCTGATATGCACCCTTCACCCTACAGTGCTCCAGGATGTGCCTGAATTTCCAGTAAAAGGTACTGAAGTGACTACCCTGTCTGTTCCCGTTCTTGCTCTGACCCAGCTGAGTCTTGCCTGTCCTGCATTCCCCCTGCATACGCTTTTCTGAGGACTAGCTCCACCTGTGGGGAGCTATACCATCGAGCTGCCTTATCACCGGCCTCAGTGGACTGCTGCAGTGCTGGTGCTTCTCACCAGATACCACAGGTGGCGTCACGAACTCTTATAAAATTAACAATTATCCACCCTTTTAAAGAGTGACCCCAGGGTATGGGTCCAGGAGCCGACCACCGCGACATCCCAACGGCCAGGCAAAGGCCCGGGTACCGAGTGATCCCCATCACCTGGGCTAGTCACATCGTTCTCCACCTCCTCTGCTGACCTCATCGACTGGCTGACTGTGGGTTGATAGTAAGTGGGATCTCCAACCTCGTCATCATCACCCTGAGTGTTCTCACACCCGTCGTCCTCAGAGCCAACCTCTTCCTGCCCTGACCGAAAAGTCAAGTTGTCGCTCCAATCAGGTATTTGAGTCTCATCATCGTCTTCATCATTGTCTCCACCAACAGGAGTTACAGTTTGGGAACGAGGGTCTACATTATGCTCAGAACCTTCTTCATCTGGTCCTGGATCCGACTAAAGATTCTGGGCATCAGTGCAGATCATTTCCTCGTCTGGATTAACAGAAGCTCTGGAGCAGACCTCTGTTTCCCAGGCTATAGTATGAGTAAACAGCTGTGCATACTCAACCATCTGGGTTACCCCATACTCAGACGGGCAGCTGGAGACTTGGGAGATGTGAAGAAGCAAGTGCGATTGGGGTGACACCTCTGAGGACTGGAATATTTGTGATGTTGAAGTTGAGGTGGAGGAGAGCCCACTTGAAGGAGCACTTGATATCCGTTGACCGTTGAAGCACGTTCTGTTTTTGTACCTCATCTGAAATTTGTAGTGATGGGCGTGTCCGTAAGAAAGGGATCGTATCACATTGTCCACGAAAAGAAGTAGACATCTTAGTTTGGCTGGAAGATGGTCTTTCTTCTGCAGATGTTACTCCCCCCCACCGCGGGGGGACTCGACCCACCAGCGGACAGGCACCAGCATTGGGAGAGGGGGGCTGGCTGTCAGGGTCCACCGCGGCTCTGGCACAAACCCAGCGACACGGAGGTCACACGGGCAGGAACGGACTAGCCGTGTCGGCTTCTCACTCCAGCGTAGTCCCTCTGCCCGCTCGCGTCCGTAACCTCAAAGGGATGCGCAAGCGGCTTTTCTTCCCAGGGCTGTTCCCCACCCAGCAGGAACGTGGGGGAGCTCAGGTCGACCTTCCACTGTACTCCCTTACCCTCTTTCCTTCTTCCGTTCTCCATCTAACCCCTCGGCTCTGTGGTGTCCGCTCTCCCTCCAGCTCTCTCCTTCTCACAGGTGGACTACCGCATGTATTCACACAGTGGCGAATCTTTTGGGCCCAGGCATAAGAAGTTGTCGAGGTAATGGATAATATGTGCCCCCTTAGAAACATCCATTACAACCCATTCGAGGAAGCAACTAAATGCCTCAAATAGTGAGCAGGATCTGGACCACCCCATGGGCAAACAGCGATCAATATAGTATGCTCCTTCCCAGAAGCAGCCCAATAGGTGGACACTATTCGGAGGCACAGGTAGTAAGTAACCGGAACGCCGCATCAATGTCTGTTTTGGCCATTAGGGTGACCCTTCCCAACTTCTTGATCCGCCTGATTGCCTTGTCAAAGGATGTACAGTATATACTACTGTACTTAGTTCCGCGTCGATGTTGTTGTTTACGGACCTGCTCCTTGGATATGACAAATGGTGGATTAGTCCGAATGTATTGGGTTCCGTTTTTGGCACAACTCACAACGGGGATACCACTACGTCTTGTAAGCAAAGTGTTCTGAATGGAACCGCCATTCTACCTAAAGATATTTATTTTTTTAATTTTCTTGTCACGACGTCTGGGTGTTGGTAGGCTGATTTTAGATTTTTACTCCAGCCTTTCTTGATTTTAGAAGGACATGACATGCCTATATCTGTGTCTCCTCCTCTTTTTACTCCTCCACCTATTTTCTTTTCGCATGACTATATGTACTTGTCACTTTTCCATGTGTTAGTTGTGTCTTCTGAGCAGTTTGTCAGCTTTTGGACACCTTTGAAGTGTTTTCTATGTGTTTTCTATGTGTTTCTATGTGTTTTTGTTTGCCTGCCATTGGTTTTAACCCCTTAATAACATCTGACGTACTAATACGCGTCTGTGCCCTGGGACTTAAGAGCCAGACCCGTATTAGTACGTCATATCTTTAATGCGGCACCGCGACTTAAGTCGCGGTGACAGCATTAAAGTTACGGTGCCATCTTACCTCCTGGTAGATGGCGTCATCATCCCGGGGACTGTTGCCGCCCCCCCACACCAGCGATCGCTGTGATTGGCTGTTCAAATCTGAACAGCCAATCACAGCATTTCTCACTGTTTCCGGCAATGTGATTGCCGGAAACAGTGATCTGCAGCCTAGGATCGGTGCTACTATGAGCACCGATCCTAGACTGTTGCTAGGACACCCCAGCCCTGGCTCCGGACTGCTATGATCGGTGCGATCGCCGATCACATCGATCGCACCGATCGTAGCGCGACCGCGCGGTGACAGGGCGGTCATGGGGCGGTGACCGGCTTGTGACCTGCCTGTCACCGCCCCATGACCCCCTGTAATGTGATTCAAGCCCCCAGACTGCTGTGATTGGAGTGATCGATGATGACATCGATCGCTCCAATCAGAGTACCTGAATACAGGTGACCAGGCGGTCACAGGGAGGTGTCACCCCTCTGTGACCCCCTGTGGTGCGTGCTCTGCTCCAGCCATGTCTGATTGGTGCAATCAGTGTCACCAATCAGATGGCTGGGGCACAACATGCACCACAGGGGGTCACAGAGGGGTGACACCTCCCTGTGACCGCCTGGTCACCTGTATTCAGGTACTCTGATTGGAGCGATCGATGTCATCAATGATTGCTCCAATCAGATTACCTCCACCTGTCACCACCCCATCATCACCCTGTGACCGCCCTGCAGACCCTCACATTTGGTGAGGATTTCTACAGAGCGATCACATCTGATGTGTCTGTGCTGGGCCTTGTAGTGCCACAGAATATTCTGTGACACCACAAGACCATCTTCTCACTGTTCCAGTCGCTGCTGCTGCCGCTGCTCCTGGATCTTCTGTTCCAGCGTCCTGGATCTTCTGCTCCAGCTCCTGGATCTTCTGCTCCTGACCTGCTGTGGTTCCTGCTCCAGAGCCTGCTGCTGATCCTGCAGAGAAGACTTTGGTAAGTCTGTTCTCCCCTCATCCACCCCAATCCCCCCTCCTCCCTCTTTTTACCCCCCCCCTTACCTTTTTTTTCTGCGTCCTGCAGCAGACTCCAGCTCTGGTCCGAGTCTCCAGCTCCACTCCCGGTCACCAGCGCCGGGATCCTGGTCACCAGCACCGGGCTCCTGGTCACCAGCGCCGGGCTCCCGGTCTCCTGCTCTGGGTCTTCTGTTCCAGTCCTGCTGACCCTTTGGTAAGTCCATCTCTGATCTCCCCTCATTCACCCCAATCCCCCTCTTCCCACTCCCCTGTCTTTTTACCCCTCTTCCCACTCCCCTGTCTTTTAACCCCCCTTCCCACCCCAGTGTCCCTGTTAATTCATTTGCTTCTGATCTCCAGATCCAGTACCGGTCTCCTGCTCCGCTCTCCTGGTCTCCTGCACCGGGCTCCTGGTCTCCTGCACCAGGCTCCTGGTCTCCTGCACCAGGCTCCTGGTCTCCGGCACCGGGCTCCTGGTCTCCTGCACCGGGCTCCTGGTCTCCTGAACCGGGCTCCTGGTCTCCTGCTCCGGGCTCCTGGTCTCCTGCTCCGGGTTCCTGGTCTCCTGCTCTGGGTCTTCTGTTCCAGTCCTGCTGACCCTTTGGTAAGTCCATCTCTGATCTCCCCTCATCCACCCCAATCCCCCTCTTCCCCCTCTTCCCACTCCCCTGTCTTTTTACCCCTCTTCCCACTCCCCTGTCTTTTAACCCCCCTTCCCACCCCAGTGTCCCTGTTAATTCTTTTGCTTCTGATCTCCAGCTCCAGTACCGGTCTCCTGCACCGGGCTCCTGGTCTCCTGCACCGGGCTCCTGGTCTCCTGCACCGGGCTCCTGGTCTCCTGCAGTGGGCTCCTGGTCTCCTGCAGCGGGCTCCTGGTCTCCTGCACCGGGCTCCTGGTCTCCTGCACCGGGCTCTTGGTCTCCTGCTGTGGGTCTTCTGTTCCAGTCCTGCTGACCCTTTGGTAAGTCCATCTCTGATCTCCCCTCATCCACCCCAATCCCCCTCTTCCCACTCCCCTGTCTTTTTACCCCTCTTCCCACTCCCCTGTCTTTTTACCCCCCTTCCCACCCCAATCCGCCTCACCCCAGTGTCCCTGATAATTCTTTTGCTTTTGATCTCCAGCTCCAGTACCGGTCTCCTGCTCCGGGCTCCTGGTCTCCTGCTCCAGGCTCCTGGTCTACTGCTCCCGGGCTCCTGCGCCGGGCTCCCGGTCACCAGCTTCGGGCTCCCGGTCAACAGCGCCGGGCTCCTGGTCTCCTGCACCGGGCTCCTGGTCTCCTGCATCGGGCTCCTGGTCTCCTGCACCGGGCTCCTGGTCTCCTTCTCCGGATTCCTGGTTTCCTGCTCCGGGATCCCGGGCTCCTGCTCTAGGTCTTCTGTTCCAGTCCTGCTGACCCTTTGGTAAGTCCATCTCTGATCTCCCCTCATCCACCCCAATCCCCCTCTTCCCACTCTCCTGTCTTTTTACCCTTCTTCCCACTCCCCTGTCTTTTTACCCCCCTTCCCATCCCAATCCGCCTCACCCCAGTGTCCCTGTTAATTCTTTTGCTTCTGATCTCCAGCTCCAGTACCAGTCTCCTGCTCCGTGCTCCTGGTCTCCTGCTCCGGGCTCCCGTCTTCCTGCTCCGGGCTCCCGGTCTCCTGCTCCGGGCTCCCGTCTTCCTGCTCCGGGCTCCCGGTCTCCTGCTCCGGGCTCCCGGTCTCCTGCTCCAGGCTCCCATCTTCCTGCTCCGGGCTCCCGGTCTCCTACTCCGGGCTCCCGTCTTCCTGCTCCGGGCTCCCGGTCTCCTGCTCTGGGCTCCCGTCTTCCTGCTCCGGGCTCCCGGTCTCCTGCTCCGGGCTCCCGGTCTCCTGCTCCGGGCTCCCGGTCTCCTGCTCCAGGCTCCCGTCTTCCTGCTCCGGGCTCCCGGTCTCCTGCTCCGGGCTCCCGGTCTCCTGCTCCGGGCCCCCGGTCTCCTGCTCCGGGCTCCCGGTCTCCTGCTCCGGGCCCCCGGTCTCCTGCTCCGGGCTCCCGGTCTCCTGCTCCGGGCTCCCGGTCACCAGCGCCGGGCTCCTGCTACGGGCTCCCGGTCCTGAAAGAACAGAGAGGACTTTGGTAAGTAATCTGATCTCCCCTCATCCAACCCAATTCCCCTCTTCCCACTCCCCACACATTTGTGCGCACATCCAGCAGCCGCCGAGTATTGATCGGTGGCATAGTTCACCAATCCACACTCGTGCTCGCTGTTTGCACCACATACAGTATTTCCTTTTTCCACACACTCTAAATAAAGTACTGACACACACACACTCTCAAAGAATTGACACACACGCACCACATACATAACAAACAATGTCCTGTTCATCCCAAACTCATTATTCAGCGGAGGAGGCTTGCGCTATTCTTGCCTCCGACACTGACAGTGAGGGTGAGGATGCCACATTTCTTTGTTTTTCCGACTCCTCGTCATCTTCTTCCTTCTCTTCTTCCTCCTCTTCCTCAGATTCTGCTGGCCCGCCCCGCCGTCGTCGCAGGAGAGATGTTCCAGCGCCCCCCACTACTGATCCTATATGGACTTCGCCCCCCGAAAATTATGAGCCGCTGATTCCTGATTTCGTAGCGGAATCAGGAATCAAGTTTGACACCACCGGCCTCACAGAAATAGACTTTTTCAAAGTCTTTTTCTCTGAGGATTTTATAAACCTCATGGTGGGCCAAACTAATTTATACGCTCATCAATTTTTAGAACAAAACCCCTCTTCATCATTTTCTAACTGGTCTCCTGTAGACGCAGTAGAAATGATGAAGTTTTGGGGCCTGGTCCTACTTATGGGGATCTTGAAGAAGCCCGAGCTTCAGCAATACTGGAGTGTTGACGTTTTGTATAACACTCCAGTGTTCCGAATGGTCATGCCCCGGACACGTTTTCAGGCCATCTACAAGTTCTTGCATTACCAAGATAATGCAAGATGTCCTGCACGCGATGACCCGAACTTTGATCGTCTTTTCAAAGTTCGGCCGGTCATCGAACACTTCAACAACAAGTTTGTTGAAGTGTACGTGCCCCAAAGGGACATTTGTGTGGATGAGTCCTTAATTTCTTTTAAGGGGCGGCTTGGATTCCGGCAGTACCTGCCCAGTAAGAGGGCAAGGTATGGGATCAAGCTGTATAAACTTTGTGAGAGTACCTCAGGATACACTCACAAGTTTAGAGTTTATGAAGGGAAGGACTCCCCGATTGAACCCCCTGAATGCCCCCCTGTTCTGGGAGTGAGTGGGAAAATTGTGTGGGACTTGGTGCACCCACTGCTTGATAAAGGTTATCACCTCTACGTGGATAACTTTTATACAAGTATCCCGCTCTTCCAGTCCCTCTCTGCGCGACGTACCGCAGCCTGCGGTACTGTCCGCAAAATTCAGAAAGGCCTCCCAAAGACGCTAATTGGGCAGCTGCTCAAAAGGGGTGAGAGCAGAGCCCAATGTAGCGACCACCTGTTGATGGTCAAGTACAAGGACAAAAGGGATGTCCTTTTCTTAACCACCATACATGGTGATGGCAGCACACTCAGCACTGTACGAGGTTCCACTACACAGGTCGTCAAACCAGACTGTGTAGTGGGGTACAACAAGTACATGGGGGGAGTTGATCTCTCTGATCAAGTCCTCCAGCCATACAGTGCTTTGAGAAAGTCCAGAGTGTGGTACAAGAAGCTGGCCGTGCACATTGTACAGATGGCAATGCACAATGCTTTCCTTCTGTCACAATGTGCAGGCCAGACTTCTGCGTCGTACCTTCAGTTTCAGGAAACAGTTATCAAGGCCCTGATATTTGGCAGCGGTGACAGAGAGGGCCCCAGTACTTCTGGAATTGAAGGACCAAGAATTGTACCAGGCCAGCATTTCCCAGGGCAGATCCCTCACAGCGGAAAAAAAGGAAAGTCACAAAAGAGGTGCCGAGTGTGTTATAAAAGTGGAATACGCAAGGACACCATTTATCAATGTGACACCTGCCCTGACAAACCTGGCCTGTGTATGAAAGACTGCTTCAAAAGGTACCATACTTCGATGGACTATTGAATTAATTTCTGAAGTATGACAACCTGACGAACACTGCACAGCTGACGTAGTGTTCGTCAGGTTGTCATACATCAGTTGTGTAGTGTTCGTCAGATTGTCCTACACAACTGATGTATAACACTACATTACAAAATTCAAAAATCAACTAACACTACCAAAAAGGGGGCACTTGTTAGGCATTTCACTGTTTAGGCACATCAAGGGCTCTGAGAACATGACATGACGCCCGCAGACCATTCCATCAAAGTCTGCGTTCAAAAGCGTCACTCCTTCCCTTCCGAGCCCTTACATGCGCCCAAGCAGTAGTTTTTTTCCAACACATGAGGTATATGAGTACTCAGGAGAAATTACACAACAACTTATGGGGTGCAATTTCTCCTAGTACCCTTGTGAAAATATTTTTTTTTGCATTTTTGTGGAAAAAATGTTTTTTTTTTATTTTCACAAGTCAACATTATGATTTTCTGAGAGGCACCTGGGGGTTCAATTGGCTCACCACACATCTATATAAGTTCCCTGGGGGGTCTAGTTTCCAAAATGGGGTCACTTGTGGGGGAGCTCCAATGTTTAGACACACAGGGGCTCTCGAAACGCAACATGGTGTCCGCTAACAAATTGGAACCATGTCGCATTTGGAGAGATCCTGTGTGTCTAAACATTGGAGCTCCTCCACAAATGACCCCATTTTGGAAACTAGACCCCCCAAGGCACCTATCTAGATGAATAGTGAGCACTTGGAACCCCCAGGTACTTCACAAATTGATCCATAAAAATGAAAAAGTGTTTTTTTTTCACTTATTCAATTTTACAAATCAATTTGTGAAGCACCTGGGGGTTCCAAGTGCTCATTATGCATCTAGATAGGTGCCTTGGGGGGTCTAGTTTCCAAAATGGGGTCACTTGTGGGGGAGCTCCAATGTTTGGGCACACAGGGACTCTTCAAATGCAACATGGTATCCGCTAACAAATTGTCGGCTCAAATTGTTAGTGGATACCATGTTGCATTTGAAGAGTCCATGTGTGCCCAAACATTGGAGCTCCCCCACAAGTGACCCCATTTTGGAAACTAGACCCCCCAAGGCACCTATCTAGATGCATAATGAGCACTTGGAACCCCCAGGTGCTTCACAAATTGATTCGTAAAATTGAATAAGTGAAAAAAAAACACTTTTTCATTTTTATGGATCAATTTGTGAAGCACCTGGGGGTTCCAAGTGCTCACTATGCATCTCAATAGGTGCCTTGGGGGGTCTAGTTTCCAAAATGGGGTCACTTGTGGGGGAGCTCCAATATTTGGGAACACAGCGGCTCTCCAAATGCAACAAGGTGTCCACTAAAAAATTTAACGGAAAATTGGCTCAAATTGTTAGCGACACCATGTTGCGTTTGGAGAGCCGCTGTGTGCCCAAACATTGGAGCTCCACCACAAGTGACCCCATTTTGGAAACTAGACCCCCCAAGGCACCTATCTAGATGCATAGTGAGCACTTGGAACCCTCAGATGCTTCACAAATTGATTCATAAAAATGAAAAAGTGTTTTTTTTTTCACTTTTTCATTGTTACGAATCAATTTGTGAAGCACCTGGGGGTTCCAAGTGCTCACTATGCATCTAGATAGGTGCCTTGGGGGGTCTAGTTTCCAAAATGGGGTCACTTGTGGGGGAGCTCCCATTTTTGGGCACACAGCGGCTCTCCAAACGCAACATGGTGTCGCTAACAATTTGAGCAGATTTTGCGTTAAATTTGTTAGCGGACACCATGTTGCATTTAGAGAGTCGCTGTGTGCCAAAATATTGGAGCTCCCCCACAAGTGACCCCATTTTGGAAACTAGACCACCCAAGGCACCTATCTAGATGCATAGTGAGCACTTGCAGCCCTCAGGTGCTTCACAAATTGATTCATAAAAATGAAAAAGTGTTTTTTTTTTCACTTTTTCATTGTTATGAATCAATTTGTGAAGCACCTGGGGGTTCCAAGTGCTCACTATGCATCTAGATAGGCGCCTTGGGGGGTCTAGTTTCCAAAATGGTGTCACTTGTGGGGGAGCTCCAATGTTTGGGCACACAGGGACTCTCTAAATGCAACATGGTGTCCTCTAACAAATTTAACGGAAAATCGGCTCAAATTGTTAGCGACACCATGTTGCGTTTGGAGAGCCGCTGTGTGCCCAAACATTGGAGCTCCCCCACAAGTGACCCCATTTTGGAAACTAGACCCCCCAAGGCACCTATCTAGATGCATTGTGAGCACTTGGAACCCTCAGGTTCTTCACAAATTGATTCATAAAAATGAAAAAGTGTTTTTTTTTTCACTTTTTCATTGTTACAAATCAATTTGTGAAGCGCCTGGGGGTTCCAAGTGCTCACTATGCATCTAGATAGGTGCCTTTGGGGGTCTAGTTTCCAAAATGGGGTCACTTGTGGGGGAGTTCCAATGTTTGGGCACACAGCGGCTCTCCAAACGCAACATGGTGTCGCTAACAATTTGAGCCATTTTTGCGTTAAATTTGTTAGCGGACACCATGTTGCATTTACAGAGCCGCTGTGTGCCCAAATATTGGAGCTCCCCCACAAGTGACCCCATTTTGGAAACTAGACCACCCAAGGCACCTATCTAGATGCATAGTGAGCACTTGAAACCCTCACATGCTTCACAAATTGATTCATAAATATGAAAAAGTGTTTTTTTTCTTCACTTTTTCATTGTTACGAATCAATTTGTGAAGCACCTGTGGGTTCCAAGTGCTCACTATGCATCTAGATAGGTGCCTTGGGGGGTCTAGTTTCCAAAATGGGGTCACTTGTGGGGGAGCTCCAATGTTTGGGCACACAGGGACTCTCTAAATGCAACATGGTGTCCTGTAACAAATTTAGCGGAAAATCGGCTCAAATTGTTAGCGACACCATGTTGCGTTTGGAGAGCCGCTGTGTGCCCAAACATTGGAGCTCCCCCACAAGTGACCCCATTTTGGAAACTAGACCCCCCAAGGCACCTATCTAGATGCATTGTGAGCACTTGGAACCCTCAGGTGTTTCACAAATTGATTCATAAAAATTAAAAAGTGTTTTTTTTTTCACTTTTTCATTGTTACGAATCAATTTGTGAAGCACCTGGGGGTTCCAAGTGCTCACTATGCATCTAGAAAGGTGCCTTGGGGGGTCTAGTTTCCAAAATGGGGTCACTTGTGGGGGAGCTCCAAAGTTTGGGCACACATGGGCTCTCCAAACACAACATGGCGTCCGCTAATTATTCAAGCAAATTTTACAATCAAAAAGTCAAATGGCGCTCCTTCCCTTCCGAGCCCTGCCGTGCGCCCAAACAGTGTTTTTTCCCCAAATATTGGGTATCTGCATGCCCAGGGGAAATTGCACAACAAATCTTGGGGTCCATTTTTTCTTGTTACCCCTGTGAAAATAAAAAAAATTGGGTCTAAAGTAACATTTTTGTGAAAAAAGTTAAATGTTCATTTTTTTCTTCCACATTCCAAAAAATTCCTGTGAAGCACCTGAAGGGTTAATAAAGTTCTTGAATGTGGTTTTGAGCACCTTGAGGGGTGCAGTTTTTAGAATGGTGTCACTTTTGGGTATTTTCTGTCATAAAGACCTCTCAAAGTGACTTCAAATGTGATGTGGTCCCTAAAAAAATGGTTTTGTAAATTTTGTTGGAAAAATGAGAAATCGCTGGTCAACTTTTAACCCTTATAGCTCCCTAACAAAAAAAAAATTTGGTTCCAAAATTGTGCTGATGTAAAGTAGACATGTGGGAAATGTTATTTATTAACTCTTTTGTGTGACATATCGCTCTGATTTCAGGGCTTAAAAATTCAAATTTTGAAAATTGCAAAATTTTCAAAATTTTCGCCAAATTTCCATTTTTTTCACAAATAAACGCAAGTGATATCGAAGAAATTTTTCCACAATCATGAAGTACAATATGTCACGAAAAAACATTCTCAGAATCAGGGGGATCCGTTGAAGCGTTCCAGAGTAATTACCTCATAAAGTGACAGTGGTCAGAATTGTAAAAATTGGCCCGGTCATTAACGTGCAAACCACCCGCGGGGCTTAAGGGGTTAATGGTGTTCGAAGGTGTTCGACGAACAGTTCGACGAACAGTTCGGCGAACATACGGGTGTTCGACGAACTGAACCGAACTCGAACACTACGGGGGTGGCTCAACACTATCCCTGATGTACCAGTGCATTTACCTGACCACTGCAGCCAATCACAGGCCTCAGCAAGCAGGTGACAGGACAACTGGACATCAATAAAAGTGACTTAATTCGTTGCAAGATTTTATATCAGAGGTCCAGATATGTAAATAAGGCATTTTGACACATTTGTTCTAGTGTAATATAACAATATACCAAACATAATTTGAAATGGCCGCTGACAAAATGTTAAGATATTTGCTAAATTAGGTTCATAGAAAAAATTACATCACTTAAAATTAACTTACAGTTTGTTTGTCCATATGTCCTAAAAATGCAAGCTTGTGATTTTTAAAGAATGAAAGAAATGTCTCTTACCACAATAATTGAGGTATGTCAGACAAATAATGCCTGAGCACTGTAAGGTAGTGCTAATGATCATGTTGGGGGGCACTCACTTCACCGGGTCAATTAAAGCACACATGCAACGTTTTCCAATAATATGAAATCCAGCAGTTTATTACACATCATAAACTGCTTATAACATAGTCCATCTCAGTGGCTCGCAGGAATGTTACACATATAATATCCTAGAGCCTTTACAGTGGCAGCTATGCCCGCTTGGCTTCAGATACAGCCTTCAGCAAGGTAACAACATCAATGTCCATTTCAAGCACCGATTTTACTTTTGCCGGGTCTAGCGGCTTCCATCAGCTCTGCTCTGCCAAAGCTGTGGCTTAAGGCTCCCCAGACGTGGTCTCCAGGCCACGTGCTTCCAGGGCTAATGATGTCCCAGACACAGGGATCAGGTCTCTTGCCTTCTCCCTGTTTCAAAACCACCAGGATATATATATCCTCCGTGCGCACAGAACCTGTGATGATGTCACAGTCATGTGATCAGTCACCTGAAGGGGAGGTACGTGGTCAGCCAGAACACGCCCCCTGTGACATTTTGGCAATGCAGCAAGCCGCTGCATTACAGCACTTAGTGTTAAAGGGGTTTTCCGACAAACAAAAGTTCATTTTAAAAATTGGCTGTGCCTGACCGTGCAGGAACATGGTCTGATCATACCACAGCTCCTGTGCAGGGGAGGAAGCAAAAGAGTATACAGACATTACAGCAGGGGATCGCAGCGGATTCATTTTATGAGGTAAAATATTGTTTAAAAACAGGTAGTGAAATGTTTTACCTCACAAAATTAATCCTCTGCAATTGCCCCATTCAGCTCGTCCACAGTAAAAAAAAAGTCTCTTCTGTTACTAACGTGATACATATTGCAGTCCACATCTCAGCTTGTAATTTTTTGGTACTGAGATTACTCCACAGTAAAAAAATCTATTTTTTTTTTGCTAATAGCCTGCTCTCACCACACTATCTGAGCAACATGAGTGGGAAAAAGTGAGTTTGTGGTGGAATGGGAATAGGCTTGGTGTTCAAGGTATACGTGAGGTAGGTGGTAATGTTAGTGAAAGCTCTATTGAACCAACACAGTCACATCCTATCCAAAGGCAACTGACAACTTCTGGTATAGGACAGGCTGCTTCACACCCTTTCTTTGGCAGCTGCACAGCGGTACGGCTTGTAGATGAGGGCCAGAAAGAACAGGTGCATCAGTGGATGGCAAGCACTGCATCAAGTGCCCTCTCCTCCTCTTCCTCCACCTCAACATCACACACAGTACAGTCCTCAGAAGTGGCACCCTATTTACCGTTGTTTCCCACCATGTCACAACTCTCCAACCGCCAGAGGACAAGCGGGCCTCACCAACCATCGGCCGCTCCATCAACAGCATCTGCTGCTTCTTCCTCCTTCGTCACCATGCCAAATGTTGTCACACAGGTCTCTGGCTGCAGAATCTCCATTCGTTTACTGGCTCCAGTCAGCCTAAGTGAGAGCCTGTCAGCTGTAATGGAAGTGGACATGCCTGCTGTTTTTGCTTCACTGAGCACACCACATCTTTCTCAATCCACTATAACATCTCCGCGTGCACATAACTCATTATCAAGCAGTTCACCCTACTCCGCCCCCTCTCTCAGAACAGCAGCCAGCACTTGGTCCCTCAGTTGTAGTCACATAAAAGATTGTTTCATCCTACACATGACAAAGCTAAGAGGTTGAATTTCACCATCTCCAATCTATTGGCCATGGAAATTCTCCCTTGACGCCTGGTGGATACAGATGGTTTTCGAAAAGCTGATGGCCATTGCAGTCCCCCAATCACCATTACTTCTCTAAGAAAGCTATGCCTGCGCTACACCAGCATGTCGCAGACCAAATCACCCGTTCCTTGATTAAATCTATGTTTGCCAGAGTGCATTTCAACCACAGACATTTGGATGAGTAAGCTTGGCCAGAGGTGTTACATCTCGCTGACTGGACACTTGGTGACTGGTGGCTGTGGAGGCAGACGGGGAAGGGGCTGCTCCACAAGCCTTGGATCCCCAAGGTCTGTGGGACAAAATCTGTATATAACACTTACTCCACTGCTTCTGCCTCCTCCACCTCCTCTCGGGCCTCCACCTGTGCCCTCAACCTCTGCCTTAATAAGACATGCATTCCAACAGATAATACTCCACATTGTTAGTTCAGGGAGTTTATCTGACCTGCGTTTAGTTTTTCTCTTGATCTGAATCCTGTTCAGTTGCCTTCTGTCAGATTCAGATAACACACCACCTTTCTCTTCAGCTTCAGCCAGACTACAATAACAAGTTCCCCACAATCCCCATGGGGTTCTACTAAACACTCCCTGTATCCTATGTCTGTGTTAACCCCTCTAGTTTCTGGATGCTTCTGGAGCACAACACTTCCTGTCTCCTGTGCTTGTGTTACTTCTAATAGTTGCTGGATGCTTCTGAAGCAACAGCACTACTTCTGCATGTCACACTCTTCCCTCCTTTTTTGCCTTAATTGGTCAATCTGACCAATTCTGTGACAGTTGTGAAAGCTTAGTAACTATATATATATATATATATATATATATATATATATATATATATATATATATACGAGGGTCAGTCAATAAGCAATGTCTCCTATTTTTTTTCT
This sequence comes from Phyllobates terribilis, assembly GCF_046119375.1. Classification (NCBI taxonomy): domain Eukaryota; kingdom Metazoa; phylum Chordata; class Amphibia; order Anura; family Dendrobatidae; genus Phyllobates; species Phyllobates terribilis. The sequence continues at coordinate 912,777,339 of NW_027362763.1, read as the reverse complement.
CCTTTTAATTGGCAAGAAATTCAAATTCAATTACATAGGTTGAAAACCACAACATTAACGATTAATTTGTCATTTTTCAATATAATCTCCATCCATTTCCACAGTCTTGGTCCACCCTTGTCGACATGCCCGAATGTCGACATTTTTGTACAATTGGTATCCAAAGATCTAGAAGAGATACCAACGACTATATATCAGGACAATCTCTCTGGACCTGAGCATGCATGTTTAAAATATCTAAAATCACTCAAGGATGTGATATTCAAGCCTGCCCATAAGGGTGGGATCATTGTAGCATGGCCTCGTTCGATGTATGAGCATGAAGCCTACAAATTGCTCAGGGATCAACAATGTTATAAGAAATTAACATACAATCCACTAGTATCTTATAGAGAACAACTTACCAAAATTCTATTGGTTGGGGTTGAGAGGAATATCATTACCAAAAGTATATCTGATATCCTGTTGATCAAAGAACCATCAGTCCCGACCCTATACCTACTGCCAAAGGTGCACAAGAGTTTGACTACACCTCCGGGCAGACCAATCATTGCTGGGATTGGTGGTCTGACGAAGAATGTATGCAAATATGTGGATAGCTTTTTGAAACCTTTGGTTGAAACAATCCCGTCTTTTTTGCATGATACCTCTGACTTGCTTAGAAAAATTGACTCTACCCACATTGATAAGGACATGCTCCTTGTCACTTGTGATGTGGAGGCTCTTTATACTAGCATACATCATTACGATGGACTTAGAGCGGCCTGGCATTTTCTTTCTATGACTCAGCTTACATTGGATGAGAGGAACTTCATTGTTCAATTATTGGAGTTTATTCTCACAAAAATTTTATTCTGTTTTAACGGGTCCTTTTTTCTGCAGCTCCAGGGAACAGCAATGGGCGCGGCCTGTGCGCCTTCGTACGCTAACCTGTTCCTGGGGCTGTGGGAAAGGGACCTGTTCCCGCCGGATCGGGACTCATCAATGGACCGGGTTATTTTTTGGGCCCGATACATTGATGACATTTTTCTGATCTGGCGGGGTACATCAATTGAACTTGATGACTTTTTTCGGAGGCTAAATTCCAATACTTTGAATATTAGACTTACTTATAAATTTCATTATAATCAAATTGAATTTTTGGATGTCCTTATCAAAAGGGACAAGCTCGGCTATCTCCAATCTGATCGGTTCCGTAAGGAAACGGCTGTTAATGCTTTGCTGCATGCGTCTTCGTCTCACCCGGCCCACACCATTAATTCTGTACCTGTGAGCCAATTCCTACGTATCAGACGTATCTGTTCAACAGACAGTGACTTTGAGAGAAGAGCTGAGGAATTGAAACACAGGTTTTTGGACCGCGGGTATAGTAGAAGAAGCATCAAACATGCATACAATCGAGCTAAGAACAGCAATCGTCAACAACTTATGTATCCTAACCAAATGTACAAACAAGAGAACTGTGTCAGAATGGTGACACAATATCATTCTCAATGGCGTAGGATGTATGATGTGTTGAAGAAACACTGGCCTATCTTACTTGCGGATCAGACATTGCGGCAATATTTACCTAATCATCCATCAGTTACGGCTCGCCGATGTCCGAGCCTTCAAGATCATTTAGTTAAGAGCTATCTCACTCCCAATACTCAGAGGAAAATTGGAGAAATTGGACTAATTGAGAAAAAACGATCGTGGGGTTGTACCCCATGTGGTTCATGTATTTCATGCCCAAATATGGCAGGGAATTTACTATTCTACATTCCATTACGTGCACAACACGTAACGTCATTTATCACGCTACATGCCCCAGTTCCCTGATTTACATTGGTCTTACTACCAGGATGCTTAAGACTAGAGGGAGGGAACATGTGCGTGATATTATGGCGGCAGCTACTGAGGATAATTTTGAATTATTAAAAACAATTCCTAGACATTTCAAAAAGTACCATGCCTGTGATCCATCAGGTTTCCAAGGGTATTGATCACGTTTATAGTACATTGCGCGGTGGCAGTACCAGCCGCTTACTTGCACAGAAAGAATCTAGGTGGATTTGGTCATTACAAACACTACATCCCCAGGGACTTAATGAGTCTTTGAATTTTTCACCATTCCTCTGATAGCCTCTGTGTCTGCAGCCGTCTGTTTTTACGGTATTTTAATTTTCTTTTTAAGTGTTTTTTTATTTTGTTTCTTACTTGTGTTCATTTCTTTCTTAGCATATGCATATTTACCCGGGATTGCAGGTTCCCCTCCGCTCCCCTTTCTTTTTGTGAGAATGGATGTGTGTGGACGACTTCAACGTCTATAATAACGTGGTTGGACTAGAAGAAATGGGCCATTGGGATGGCCTGATTGACTGCAATGCAGGAGAAAGCCCTAACTGAACAACAAATGAATCAACATGAATATTGGATGTTTAGATATTGTTTTGTATGCAATAGTGTCTATAATGTACATATATATCCATCCTAAATTTGTCTTATCTGGCTGTATATTAATATATTTGCTTTGCTCCTTTGTAGCGGATATCTAATTAGTCTCACCTTTTAATGCTTCTCTCCGTGGGGGCAAAGGTACCATGCCTCCCGCGGACAGTAGTGTTTTAATATAGACGTATTGTCTAATAATAATAGGTTGTATGGGAGTTACTACACAGAAATTATTATTATATCAATCCAGTATAGTGGACCTATGATTGTGTTATGTGTCTCTCCTATTATTGACATTTTGATATATTATCCGCTTTTGTGATTTGCTGTTTGATTTTTTGTTATTTATTAGAAAAAAACTCACTATTGCTACCTATGGTCCATCTAGTGTATTATCGCGGACCATCAAGTCTACTACCGCGTGATATGTGTATTATTGGTTATGACCACATTATTATATTCCTCACTTGACCAGCTCTTTAGGTGCCAGTAATTCACACTTACCGCATCGCTATGATGTGTTTTCTGACTTGGTCTTCCCCCTCTGGTAGTACTGCGATGACGTAGGGATTCTCGTCCACTTGACCTGGGGGGTGTGACATACGATCATGTGATGCTAGGGGCGGCACTAGTGACTTGCGATCATGTCATGCGAGGGGCGGTGCTAGCAACTCACGATCATGTGATTGGAGGGGCAGCACTAATGTTGCTTTCATTCATTGTGAATGAGTAGCAACATATACTTCCGGAGGGGAGGGATAAACATGCGGATATGCGTTCATTTGTTAGTATGTACTACGATTAATGATTGGCTAGTCATTAAGTCGCATTCTGCACCCTTCACACCGATTGGGTGAATTGCATTATTTAAAGGATACCGGTTTTAGTATGTCACTACCCCCAGAAGAAAGCACAGCGCCGAAACGCGCGTAGAGGTGACGATACCTGGACTGACACATTGACAAACACACATGTGAGTATTATGAATCCCTTATGTACTTCTGAATGCTAAATGGAGATATTTTTCTTTGTATCTAGTCATGCACTGTGCACTTTAGCAGCTCATTGGAGCTTCCCTGATAGTTTTTATGCTATCAGCTGGGTCATGATATATGTTTGACATATCTATATTTGCATTCGTTGCATTTTAGCGATTCTTCATACTAGCTTTGTACCATGTGTTTTTTTCAGTCCTGGGCATATTTTTTTCATAGCTTACCACTAATGTATTTATGCTGCTTTGCTCACTAAGTATGTCATTTTTAAACTCTGTATTGATAATAAACTTTGTACTTTTTGCATAACTATGCTCTTGTACGTCATTTGTTCTATATGATCTAGTCTTGGTCCACCGTTTAACAAGGGCATGTATTCCAGCATGGTAAAAAGCATCCTTGGGACCCACCGTGCACAAACTTTTCTGTATCCCAGTTGTCCAATAATTTTCATCACACTGCCTTTACTGAGGCAGATAATGCCACACAATTCATCTGCAGTCACCTGGCAGTCACCACGAATGATGTCATCGACTCGCTGAATGTTGCCTGGAGTCACTGCGGTTACTGGCCTGCCACTCCACATTTTGTCAGCCAACGGTGATGGCCCTTCAGCTGTGTTACAGTGACGAGCCCATCGTCTAACAGTACTGACATCCACTGTTGCATCACCGTACACATTTTTCAGTCTCTCATGAATTTGAATGGGCATTACACCTTCTGCATGCAAGAATTCAATCACAGAACGTTGTCTAATACGAACATCGATGTCAGCCATTTTGCAAACGGATACAGTCCTGCCTCCTGTTGGTGCAGGAAGTTGCAATTGCTGTAGATTGGAGAAGAAGGTTTGAGGAATTGTGCCAAATTCAAATATTTAACATAATTACCTTATTTAAGGAGAAAAAAAATAGGAGGCATTACTTATTGACTGACCCTCGTATATATATATATATATAAATTTGTAATTGTCAAATTGGTATAACATTTATAAACATTGATAATAACCTATTCATACAACCTTTTTCTTGTAGGACTCCTGTAAGAAATAAACAATTAACACAATTAAAACAATCAGCATCTCTTCCTCTGGAGCTTTTCATACGTCTTCAAGCAGCTCTCTCTCGCTCTCTCTCTCTCACTATGCCAAAACAAGTCTTTCCACCAGGTAACATTGTCCATACTGTCTCTCACTGGTGAATACCACTCAAATGAGCTTACCCGATCCGTAGGCAGAGATACCTGTTTCCAATCGACAGTCCTTGGCACTTGGCTTGGTTCACCAAGTGTCTCATATGCCAACATCACAGGTCTCCTCACTTCTAAAGTCAACATCCTCCTGGTTGGTTGTTCCTCAGATACCACGGTTACTCAGTTGCAGGAGATTCTTCTGGCACACTCATTTCTCGTACTTCCTCAGATGATCTTGGAACTGCCTCTGTAAGTTCATGTGATTCTCTTGAATCATCCGTTTCCGCTTGGTCTGGTAATTCTGCTACTCGGAAGTGTTGATTGGTCTCTTCAATGACTGGTGTTCAATCGTCAGATCTGGATTGAACTTCATCTGTATTCCTTGGTACAAACTCTGGTGCTACAGTACTTAGTTCACTCTCCTGAGGATGGTACACCCCTTTCTTTGCCGGTCCGAGAAATAGAATAGCGTGCTCTTCTTCATCCGAGCTCTCAAGGTCACTATCCACCTCCAGAGCTTCAGTCAGTGGTAGTCCCTTAGTCAATCTCAGTCGATGGCGATCTGCTCCTGGGAAGTCTTGTGGTGATAGGAGGTAATCACAGGGTAGTAGTAAATTCCAATGAACTACCCTGGCTTTCTTATCCCCCGTTTCCAATCGGATTTCATACACTGAACTATCATCGGTTTTCCTCTTCACGACCACATACACCTTGTCTTCCCAGTATGAACTAAGTTTTCCTGGACCACCTTTTTCACGTACGTTCTTGACTAGCACCTGACTTCCCACATTTTCGATCATAGTACTCCTTACTCTTGCTCTGCCCTTGCGTAACCACTTTGGACGCTATGCTGTATGCCTCTGCCATCTGTTCCTTCCATTTCCGAACGTACTCCGGATATGTTTTGTAAGTCTCCGACACCGGAGTATCGAACATGATGTCGATTGGCAGTCTTGGCGATCGTCCATACAATAGGAAGAAAGGGGAGTAACCCGTTGCCTCGCTCTTTGTACAGTTATAGACATGTACCACTTTTGACAGGGAACTCTTCCAGTCTTTCTCCTCATAAGCTGTTAAAGTGCGCAATATCGACAATAATGTCCGGTTAAAACGTTCCACTTGTCCATTACCCTCTGGGTGATAGGGCATTGTGTGGGATCTCTGAATTCTACAGTACTTTCCTAGCTTGGCAAAGAGCTGGTTCTCAAATTCTCTTCCTTGGTCGTGGTATAACCTCGTAGGGAACCCAAACCTCAAAGCAAAATCATTGAAGATCTTCTCTGCCGCTGTTCGACCAGCTTTATTGGTGGTGGCTTATGCTTGGGCAAATCGAGTAAAATGGTCTATCACCATCAATATGTATTCGTAACCACCCTTGCACGTCTCGATGTAGAAAGTCTATTGAGACCATCTCAAATGGATACGTAGTTTGGATGTTGCACATAGGTGCTCGAGTTGATGTGTTGGGACGTTTATCTTTCAGATACCCACACTCACTGGTCACGTACCTCTCAATATCTCTCTGCATGTACGGCCAGAAGAAACATTCACGGATCAAGTTGGTTGTCCTTCCCAATCCCAGGTGTCCCATGTTTTCATGGAGTTCTTTGAAGACCAACCTATGGAATACTCTGAGAAGTACCAACTGCCGGTTTTGTCCTCCTTTACGATACAGGATACCGTCTTCACTGAGGTAGAGCTTTGTCCATTCTTTAACTAAAATAGATACTGCTGGTGACTCATTGTCTCTCTCACGTTTACTTGGAAACCAATTTTGGTACACATAAAGTAGTATTCTACCAATTATCTGATCTTCCCATTGTGCTCTACGGATTTTTCCTTTTGGTAGTTGTTGAATGGATAGGGGGTGATCTTGATCTCTTGCTTTTATGGTGGTTTCCACTGTCCACGGACACCACAATGGTGTGTCTTCCTCTTGATAAGCTTGCGCTGCTTGGGTAGTGCTCTCAATTGCTTTCAGACTGACTTCCTCCGACCAATCTTGCATGAACTTCTCAGCCTCTAGTGGCATTCTCGACAATCCGTCAGCATCCGGCATGCATTTTCCTGGCCTGTACTTGATGCTGATATTGAAGTCAGCTAGTTCAGCGATCCATCTCTGACCCGTTGCATTCAGTTTGGCTGTAGTAAGGACATAGGTCAAAGGGTTGTTGTAAGTATATACCTCAAACTCTTTGCTGTAGTAGAGATAATCTCTAAATCATTCACAAATATCCCATTTCAATGCCAGGAACTCCAATTTTCCAGAATGTAGATGGTAATTCTTCTCGGCGTCTGTCAACGTTCTAAAACCGTAACCGATGACTCTCAATATTCTATCTTGATGCTGATACAGGGCAGTCCAACTTGAGAAGCGTCACAATGAAGAACAAATGGTGAGTTGAAATCAGGATATCCCAAGATGGGTGGTTTTACCAGGTAGTCTACTAGTTCTTCCAATACCTCCTGGTGGTCTGCTGTCCAGAGAACGGGCTGTTGGGACGAAACGGCGTTGTTTCTTTTAAACCTGGTCCTACCGGCATTCTTCTTCTTCTCCATGGGTGTTGTTGACTCTGTTGTCCCCCCCAAGGGGAGTTAAAGCAGGGTGGTAATCCTGGAGAAGTTCCTAATGTAAGTACAATAGTAGGAGAGTAATCCTAAGATCTGCCTCAACTCCCCAACAGTAGGGTGCTGCTTGTCTTTTAAGGCCAGTACTGGAGCGATTTCTGCTGGGTCCATGGTATATCCTTCTCCGGACACAATTTTCCCTAGAAATTGGACTTGCCTTTTGAACAGTTCACACTTCTTTGGGGTCAGCTTAACTCCGTGTTGTTGATACCGCTGTAATACGGTCCTCACGTGTTCAACATGCTCCCGGAAGGTTTTTCTGTGTACCACATTGTCATCCAAGTACAGCTGGCAGATATCGTCCTTCAATCCTTCCAAACAGGTCTCCATGCTCCTCTGAAATTCTGCTGGTGCTGAACTGAGCCCAAATGTTATGTGGATCCACTCATATAACCCCCACGGTGTGATGAATGCTGTCAAGGGTCTACTGGACTCTTCAACAAATCCTTGATGGTATGCTTTACCGTGATCGAGGAAAGAGAACGAGGTACTTCCTGATAGGCTATCCAGCATATCTTGAATCTTTGGTATCGAGTACCGATCCGGTACTAACTTTCGATTTAGTTCCCGGTAATCACAGCAGAGTCTCAATGTGCAGTCCTTCTTCCTAACACAAACAATAGGAGAGGAGTAAGACGACTTTGACTTTTGGATCCAACCTCTGTTGATTAGATCTTGTAAATACTTTTTCGCTTCACGGTGTAATGGTTTCGGCACAGACATGTAACTTCTGGTTACTGGGGTTGTGTCTTTCATATTGATTTTCAATTGCAACGACAAGATACAGCCTATATCAGATTCATCTTTAGAGAATGAATGACACTCTTCTCTCAGCATCTGTTTTGATATTGCTATAGCAAGTGTTCCAGGGATACTGAGGGATCCCAGGACCCTAAGGTGGGTCGTGCAATTTCCTTCCCTGGGCAACTCCTGTTCCTTGGTGGGGAGACTGAATTCACAGTAGACCCCTGGGCGGGTCTCTCACTGGCTGGATATATATCGTTTTAACGGTTTCAATGTGACCTAACACAGTCTTTGGATCCAGTCTAATTTCATGTTTCATAGTATTCATCACCGGTACTGTCACTCGAGCAAACCCACCAGTAGGAATCGTAAGCACAGTCTCACCTTGAACTTGGCCTTCTGGAAGTTCTGAGGAGTCTTTGGGCACAAACAGTCTTTTCTGGATTTTTCTTCCTGGTTCTACCCGGACTCCACCCCTCACCCCCATCACTTGGTTTGCCGGGATGATGGTTGGGCACCAGCCTACCTTGACTTCTTTTAGGTCTATTGAATTCTGTGCTTTCTTTACTGTATGAATCACATTTTCCACCACGGCGTTGGGTATGGCAAGTGATGTGGCAATAGCACCCACCACCAGAGTCCCTGACGTGTGTTTCGTGATGACCTCACTGATTACATTATAAACCAGGATAGGATCCTCTGCCACGTTCTGATCACTGGTCATGAGAAAAGGTACCAAAAGCTCAATAGTGTTGCAATTCTTCCACCCAGCCTTTGCTGTGGAGTTCAACTGGTCCTAAGAGTTCTTTTAGCGACCAAAGGCAGGTATGTGGCAGGTAGCGCCTTCTCCATTCTTCATTTAAAAGGCTCGCTTGGGCTCCTGTGTCCCACAGTGCTTTCACCAGGAGTCCATCTAGCTGGCACTGTATAAAGCACCTTTCACCGATTAGGCTGATGAGGCTATCTTTACTGACCGATGAATCCTCCTCCCAGGAGTACATCGTTTGACCTCCTCACTGGGCATTAAGTAACTGATGCCCCCTTCTCTCTTGCAGCTGTTGCACGCTTGGGGATAGTACTGATGCAGCCGATTTACTTCATGCACCGTTCTGGGGTTTGGCAAGATTTGGATTTGCTTCTGGGTCCTCCTCCGTGTCGCGGTTACCAGTCACCCCACACTGGCAACCTCCTGTCTTTTAACCCAAACGACCGTGACCATTGTAATTCCTTGGCATAATGTCCTTCCTCACCACAGCTTAGACAGTGGACACACACCGTACTGTGACTTGATGAACGGCATGCTTCACAAGCCGGGTATCTTCTGTTTTGGAACCCACTCCTGGGTCTGAGGGATACAGGTTCTGGCCTGGAACGAATCAACTTTTTCACCTCAATCAACTTGACTTGCAGTTCTACCATTACTTCCTCTCAGTCAGTGCTGGCGGTCCTCTTTTTTGTTGGTGATTTAAGGTTCCCTCTCGGAGGTGGCACTGGAGAGTCTCCATGATGATCTTCAGACTGGTCACCGGGGGTTTCCAACTTCAGCTGACTCATTTTGGTGATTTTAGGAGCAGAGCCTTTCTTTAACTTATGTTCGCTCTCTGACTCCAAACTAGCTGCCTCATTCATTTTTTCAATTAGGACTTTGTTCAAAATGCCAGGATCTTCTAGATACTGTTTCAGCTGCAAATTGATGTCTTTGCTGACTAACCCCGTTCCCAATAATCTCAAGAACTTCTTCTGGACTAGTCCAGCATCAAACTGCTCCTCCGCTTCTACATCTCTGGATGCAAACAACAGTCTATCCTTCAGTTCAATTGCTCTGAACAAGAAACTTTGGGGTGATTTATTATTTTTCTGTGAGAGGTTAATGAGTTGGTGGAACAATTCTGAAGTACTCTCTTCTTTATAGTGCCCTTTTAAAATCATCTTCAGCAGTTGCAAGGTCAATTGGCTCTTCATTTCTAGCATGCTATGGAGATTTAGTCCTGTGCTGATCACGTTCACCACCCCTTCAATGATCTCATCTGACTGGTAGTCTTTCTGTAAGCCTGCATCGATCTGGTGCAACAAGTTCATTTAAGACATTTGAGAGGTGTTGTTGAATCCGTTTCCTCAACACCTGCGACGTTTGTCCAACATATATTTTTGGACACCCACACATCAAAGCGTAAACCACATTATGAGCTCTGCAATTAAAGTAGACCTTAGGTCGAATTTGATAAGGGAAAACAGGAAGCACAATCCCATCCCGTGCCACCACGTAGTGGCAAATATTGCAACCCCACAGGGAAAGGTGCCATAATCCCTAATGCCTCTCTCAAGTTTAACCCTAGGGCACGTATAATGGCTCTGGCAAAGATTATTCCTAAAATTTCTTGCTTTGCGGGCCACAATACTGAGGGCCGACGGGATGTGCAAGGCCAATTTGGGCTCACTTAAGAGTATCACCCAGTTTTTGGTCAGGATATTCTTGACATCTTACCACTCGTTGTTTAATCAAACTTAGTGGTCTAGTAGACCTATAAACCTGTGTTTTGAGTTGTTCTTCACGATTACTACCCTTTGCGAAATGAAAGGCACCAGAGACGACACGTCATGGGTATCCTCTGTTGATAAACCGTGAATGATTAGTGCTGATGATGGCAGTCATCAGCATCGCTATTCTGGATATCTACATGCTGGAGCAGACTGTGAATAGCCTGCGGGAGTAGGTGGTGGTCCCAGAAGAAGAGGAGGATGTGGAAGATTATTTTCTGCACCAAATCTGTTTGTAGAAATTTCTGCAAGGTTTCTGCATCTTTTGGAAGCAAAAACAGAGCCAAAAAACAAGTTTTTGCTGCAATTTTGCTGTGTTTTTCCTGCTTTCTCACACATTGAATGCACTGAAAAAAGCACAAGCAAAAGCGCACCAAAATGTGGCAAAAATGCACAGAGAATTGTCATACTGAAGATAATTTTCTGCACCAAATCTGTTTTCAGAAATTTCTGCAAGGTTTCTGCATCTCTTGGCAGCAAGAACGTGCATTTTTGCTGCCATTTTTGGTGCGCTTTGCCTGCTTTCTCACCCTTTAAACGCACTGACAAAAACGCAGGCAAAAATGCGCCAAAAACAAAGCAAAAATGCAGCAAAATCAGAGCAAAACTGCACAGAGAATTGTCACGCTGAAGATTATTTTCTACACCAAATCTGTTTGCAGAAATTTCTGCATCTCTTGGCAGCAAAAACGCACGTTTTTGATGCATTTTTGGTGCGTTTTGCCTGTTTTTCACCCATTGAATGCACTGAAAAAATGCAGGCAAAAAGCGAGGCAAAATCGTGGCATAATCGAACAGAGAATTGTCATGCTGAAGGTTATTTTCTGCACCAAATCTGTTTGCAGAAATTTCTGCAATGTTTCTGCATCTCTTGGCAACAAAAACGCTGTGGAAAAAACATGCGTTTTTGCCGTGTTTTTCGTGCATTTTGCCTGCTTTTTCATCCATTGAATGCACTGAAAAAATACAGCCAAAAATGTGGCAAAATTGCACAGAGAATTGACAAGCTGAAGATTATTTTCTGCACCGAATCTGCAAGTCAAAAAATACTTAACGTATGCGTGACACTTCAGGTTTCTCAATCAATCACTTTGTTGGCATCTGGTTTTTCTTCAGGTTTTGTCACAAATCTGTGCAGAAAAAAACGTGACAAAAAAGCACTATATCTGCAACGTGTGCATATACCCAAGGCTATGTGCGCACGCTGAGTATTTGATTGCAGAAATTTCTGCATCTCTTGGCAGCAAAAACGCTGGGAAAAAGGCGTGTTTTTGCCGTGTTTTTGCATGCATTTTTGCATGCTTTTTCTAAGCATTTTTGTACCGTACTGAATGCTTTTTGGAGCTAAATAAAGATATTTGAAAGAAGAGACATCGTTTTAACCCTTGGATTACCGTCGCACCTGGGGTGAGTATTTTTGCTATGTCCAAAATGCTGAGTTCTAATTCCCCACGTGTTTTGTTAGTATGCATATCCACCGCATGTAATGACATTTCAGTCATTCAAAATCTGCAGCGGAGACTAGCTTCTCAGCTACAGACATTGACATGCTGCGGGTGAGTTTACGTAGTCTGAAAAACAAGCACAGTGGGCATGGGATTTCTTATAAATGAAAGAAAATGAAGAATTAAATAAAAAAATGGTATGGGCTTCTGCGTTATTTTCATAACCTGCAGAGGGAAAGCGGACCACTGGGGGGCTGATATTACTAGTCAGAGAAGGGGCCATTAGTCAAAAATGTTCCCTAGATATTAATAATAGTTCACAGCTGTTTTCTTAGCCTGTATGGCTAGATTACAGGGGGACCCTAGAAAAAAATTGACGCAGGGTCCCCCTATAAAATCTAACCAACAATGGCTAAACAGCCAGCTGTGAGCTGATATTAATAGCCATGGAAGGGGCCATGGATCCGGGCCCCCTCCAAGGCTAAAAATATCAGTCCTCAGCGGCCCCAGAAATGGTGCATCCATAAGATATGCCAAATCTGACGCTTAGCCTTGCTCTTCCAACTTGACCTGGTGCAGTGGCAAATGGGATAATAGGGATGGGGTTCATGTCAGCCTTGTAATGGCAGCTTACATGAAGCCCAGGTTAGTAATGGAGAGGCATCTATTAGATACCCCCATTACTAACCCCATTAAATATAATTAAATTATATTTGGAAATAAAGACACTGCAAGAATAATGTCTTTTATTTTAAATAAAAGTCCACACTTTTTTTACATGTTTATTTAAAAATTAAAAGCACCGTATACTCACCTAACGCCTAATCCGCTGAAGCCATTGTCACCTGTAAAGAAAACAAAAAAATAAAAAAAACATATCCCTCACCTGTCTGCCGTGATGACATAATCCAGAGTGTCCCATGGCAATCGGATCATTTGCCGGACAGTCACATCAGCAGTCACTGATGTGACTGCTCTACATGACAGCAGTGTAATCACTTCTGTGTCAGTATACAGTGCTGAGCTGCCGGGAGTGATGACACAGAAGTTCAATCAGCTGATAAGCTCTGATGACTTCACTTACGGCAACACTGCTCCTTGAGAATTTTCTCACGTGGCAGTGCAGTAAGTGAGGTCATCGGAGCTTCATCATCTGATGAACTTCAGTGACCTTACTCCCGACAGCTCAGCGCTAAAAACTGGAGGAGTGATGACGCTCCTGTCAGTGTATCACCAGCTGCTGAATAGAGCGGTCACATCTCACGATGTGCCTGTCCTATTCATGAGTAGAGATGAGTGAAAATGTTAGAAAAATGTTCGCCAATTTCAAATTCGGCACTAGCATTGCACATTTGGATTCGTGATCGAACACCCGAGCGTCTTTAATAGTGATGAGTGAGCACTAAAATGCTTGGGTACTCATTGATCGGGTCGAGCAAATTGGAATCCTCGAGTGCTCAGTCCGAGTAAAGAGCCCAATGTAAGTCTATGGGAAACTCAAGCATTTTTCCGGCGGCTCCCCCCGGCGTTCTGCAAAGGGCCTAAAAATTGCCCAAACTGATGGGAACAGTGCTCAAATTACATGGGAACAGCATGGGGAAGACCCCTAGAAGCATTTCTGACTCCCAGATCACTTCTGTCAACAACGTTGTCAGAGGTATTATGCCACTTTTACGGACTCACAATAAAACATACAAAAACTAAACCAAAATGGATTTTCCTGGGAAATATGTTAAGGAACATCGTTTGAAGGATAATGACTTGTATATAAGGCAACATAAATAACCAAAAACAAAAATGCTCCTCCACATCTTTGGCTATGTTCACACGTAGCATTTTTGATGCGTTTTGGCACTTTTGCATTGCTTTCAACCAAGACAAATGCATTCACCAGGAAATGTCATTTTAACATTTTACAACCTTATCTGGCCATGTGGTGTGTGAAACATCATCAGACTCATCCTGTTTTATTTATTAAGGAGGGCCTCTGAAAATCACAAACACTAAGGCATAACCGGACTCTCGAAATGCCCCTCAGTGGTATTGAAAGCCGTTTTCCATTCATCCCCATCTCTGATTCTAACCAGATTATAGCCACTGTCAGAGACATCAGCAACGACACCGGGGAGATCACACAATATCCCACCTCTGCCGTCACTCTGTCAAGAATTCACAGGATTGAGCAGGGATTCGCGAGCATACGATCCCGAATGCTCACAACATAGCTATCGGCAAGCGAGCAGAAAGCATATGGCGTCACACTTCCGGATTCCAACGCATGGAATATGGGCATATGCCCCAGTACGGTTACTGCCAGCTTCACGATAGCCCAATTATTATTATTCACTGCCACCACCGGCCAGTTTGAAATATAACACAGGCCTGGTCGGATGCCTGATTTCTGGTATCGTATATGGCTTCGGGGGAAGGAACGATAACAGAGCAAAAGAAACAGGACTATTAAATTTTATATTTAATCCAAAAGGGAGACAGTGTTTAGGAAAAATATACAAGATTTTACACATGGAGACAATACAATACATATACAGTTTCACAAAATAATAAGGATTAAAGAAGAAACTTACTATATGTTCGCAGAGATGATTCAATATACGTGGAGGGGAGGCACTCCAAATTTGACTGTTACCGAACCAGATCCTTTGCTATAATAAATATATACTCCCGGCAATGAATACTACTCCCCCTTCGGCTGTGTCCTTTATGCCGAAGGGGAGACCTTCCCACACACCCCCTGGGATGACATCATGTGGGCTGGACTCCAGCCTTCATATTTTTATTAGAATATCTGGCTATTGTGATAACTTATCGCCGGTTGGTCCCAGAAGCCCGAAAGTGGTACCATATTCTCTATTACGATTTTACCTTTCTCCAGAGACCACACACAACATAGTTGCGGTCTGTTATTTTGTCACTGCTTACAGCTTACAGCTGTGGGAAAATAAGCATATTGTTCCTTTGCTGACCCTGTCACTAAAAATATGGGCCCCATTATTATTGGACGTATGGAACTTTAGTTATTCCATATTTCGTGTCGGCTCTGGACATCATGGAGTTTGTGGCTGGGAATTGTGAGTAGTGTGACAGGGTTCCTTTGAAGCTCCTGGGAATGCAACATTCTCAGCTAGATGTAAATTTATCACAAGCCTGTGTTAATTGGGATTGGTAGCATCTTTGTGCTAGCAATTGCTTACAAGGCATTTCTTATGTGTGTGCTAATATGCATAGACGCCACTGGCCAAGTGTAAGCTCTTCTCTCCTGACAAATACTATAGGGGAGGGGGGAGAAGAAGAGGGGTCTGGGAGGGAGAAATTCTTAATATTTTTGTGACATCTCCCCCTCTTAGAGGTAGCGTAGGATCTGATTTACAGATCACCCTTTAAGCCTCCCTGCTGATCCGATAAGCCATGGACCCAACTTGCCCACCACTCTGACTGACTGGGGATCTAGCTTTCTGATCACCTTGACGGATGCATGTTCCCCACACCTCTGACAGGCTATGGGTATCTTCCTCCCATACCCCTGACAGACAGGGGGACACACCATTCTTTTACCTTGCCCGGTTGTGGGGCCTACCCTTCCATCCCTCATTGTTATCTGGGGAGCCGTGCTCACTATGGGGCAGCTACGACCGAATATGTCACAGTCCGTCATGACACTGTTCGGCGGCATGGGCCCACTTTACTTATGAACCCCGTGTTTCTCTCCATCCTTTCCCATTACCTCCAGAGCCGTGCTAGTCATGGGGCAGCTACCATTGACCATGTCACCATCTGGAGTGACCCTGCTCACCTGCACCGGACGAACTGCTTCCTGGTGTCCGTGCCTGCTCCCATTGCAGATAGCAATTATACTAGCTCGCTTTATGGGATCTTCAGAAGCATCACCCCGCAATGTGAGATGGCTGAGTTCCCCTTTACCACAACACACATTTTTATTATGCATGATATTGACAGTATTGACAGGGGCATTACATGACATATCAGATCTGGGAGGGTTGTCAGGAATGTATCGGGCAACCAACCATCCCAGATCAGTTCCCAATAGCACTGTAGTGGGAGGTTCTCCGACACCCCCACTTCCCTTAACCCCCTCCCCGCACCCCAGTCCAGAAAAACTCGGGCCATCAGTATGGGACGGCGAACACCCCCAAGCCCGGTGACAGTCAGGGTCTTCACAGTAATGAGTTCTTTTGGTAATAAAAACTCAGGGCGGATGAGGGTGCGTTCTGCGCCAGTGTCCTTGAGGTCAACAGTAACAGTGTGGCCCCCAGTAACCGGTTGTAAGTTCTCACGGGCCCAACCAACTACTCCACCCACAAAAAGAATGACTGCAGTAGGCCCTGGGGCCTCAGGTGTGGTGTTCATCTTCTGCCTCTCTGGGCATATAAGGCTGATGTGACCCGTTTGGTCACAAGTATAACAGTTAAGGGAGTCAAATACCGGCCGGGTGCTGGAAGATGGGGCAGAACCCGCCGAGGGCCGGCTGGCTGGAACACTGGGGGTGGCTGTCGGCATACCTCCTTTCCAACTGGCAGCGGCTGACTTCCGCACCTTTGGTGTGCGGTTGGCCTCATAGGCATCTGCGATCTGGACTGTTTTGGCGGCCTCCTTTCGCTCCCAATCAAGCACAAACTGTTGCATTTCCACTGGGCAAAGGTGAAGAAACTAGTCCTTCACCATTAGATCTTTCAGTTCCTCGAAGGTGGTGGCTGACAGTCCTTGAACCCACTGCTCAAAGTTGGTTCTGAGCCCATCCACCACATCACTGTTGCTGTCATGTGATCCACACTGGAGGGCTCTGAACTTTTTCTGGTAAACCACTCGCAGCCCCCACAGTCACATCCATACTGTACAAAGGGAGTTATGTGGGTGCTCATACTGTTTCAATGGGGCTGTGTGAGAGTTCTTACTGTAGCTGTGTAGGGGGCTCATACTGTATGTTGGGGGCTATGTTGGGGGCTCATACTGTATTTTGGGGGACTGTGTGGTGTCATTGTATGTAGGGGACTTTGTGTGGATTCATACTGTATAAAGGGAGTTATATGGGTGCTTATACTGTATCTATGGGGCTGTGTGAGGGTTCTTACTGTAGCTATGTAGGGGCTCATACTGTATATTGGGGGCTATGTGAGGACCCATACTGTATATTGGGTGCTGTGTGTGGACTCATACTGTATGTAGAGGCTCGTACTGTATATTGGGGGACTATGTGGTGTCATATTGTATGTAGGGGGCTATGTTTGGATTTATACTGTATAAAGGGAGTTATGTGGGAGCTCATACTGTATCTATGGGGCTGTGTGAGAGCTCTTAGCGTATCTAGGTAGCTATGTAGGGGCTCATACTGTATGTAGGGGCTGTGTGTGGGCTCCTACTGTATGTACAGGGCTATGGGGGGCTCATACTGTATGTAGGGGGCTGTATGTGGGTTCATACTGTATATGGGGGGCTGTGTGTGGGCTCATATAATATGTATGGGGCCATGTGGGGGCTCATATTGTATGTAGAGACTTTGTGGGGGCATATTGCCTGGGCCTGTGAGCTTTTATTCTCATTGCAATACAGCTTATCATCTCCATTTCTTGTCCTGATTGAAGGAATTCCCTTATGGATCCCTGAATGACCAAAGGAGGAGAAAAAGCGTTGGAAGAAGACGCCATTAAGCTAAGTACACAACTGTTCAGGCCCTATAGGGTCTATATATATAGTGCTGCATCTGCTGTTAGACAGATGCAACACACGAATATATTATCCGAGCACTACAAGATACTTGGATAATACCGGAGCGTGCACACGTTATCTGAGCACGTTCACTCATCACTAGTGTTGAGCATTCCGATACTGAAATATCGGGTATCAGCCGATATTCGAGGTATCGGAATTCCGATACTTAATTCCGATACTTTTACAATATCGAATACCGGAATCTGAAGTTCCCATAATGCCTGCGCTCTGCAGGGTCTCTGAAGGATGACAAGCTGGATGGCAGCGCTCAGCTGCGATCCAGCCTGTCATCAGAATGCCATCCCAGAATTCTCTTGATTGTTTAAAAGCCGGCGGGCGGTAAAAAGCCGCCGGCTTTTAAACAATCACACAGCCCCATACTGCTTCCCCGCAGCCTTCCACCCCGATCCTCCGCTCCCCTCGCCACCTCCCATCCCGATCGTAAGTTAGGACCGGGCGGGGAGCGCAGCACCAAGGAGCGGGGAGCGAAGGACCCAGGCGGGGAAGCCGGCAGTGAAAAGACTTCACCGCCGGCTTTCCCGTTCTGTGCTGCGCTTTCCCGCCGGTTATTTCAAATGAACAGCTGAGGTATCAGCTGATGCCGATCAGCTGTTCATTTGAAGTAGCCGCGGTGCCCTCAGAGGGTTCATGTGAGTTCATGCTTGACTGCATGAACTCACAAGAACTTTCCCACGGCTGCACAGGTCAGCCTCACCTCCCAGACCATCAGCCCGTCATGATTGGTGTGTGTGGGTGTCTGTGCGATGTATGCGGGTGTGCGCGATGTCTATGCGATGTGTGCGGGGTGTCTGTGCGATGTCTGTGGGTGTGTGCTGTGTCTGTGCGATGTCTGCGGGTGTGCGCGGTGTCTGTGCGATGTCTGCGGGTGTGTGTGCGGTGTCTGTGCGATGTCTGCGGGTGTGTGTGCGGTGTCTGTGCGATGTCTGCGGGTGTGCGCGGTGTCTGTGCGATGTGTGCGGGTGTGTGCGTGCAGGCAAACATAGGCCGATGTGACACTACTACTCCCATCGGCCTATGTCTGTCCCCCGTCCACTCGTGCCAGCAGCATCAGCTCGATGGGAGCAGTAGTTCCCATCAGCCTGATCCTGCTATATAAATTGCCCTACTGTGTCCCCAATAAATGTTAAATACATGTCATTGGTGGCCAGTGGTTACCTACAATAAATTAGTTTCTACATTACCTGTCCCCGCCGATCGCCACCTAAAATAAAGTAAAAAATAAAAAACTACACCTATACTCACATAGACACCTAATTCCCCGAAGCCATCGATCTCCTGTACTAAAATATAAAATAATAAACCACAACCTTATCCTTACCCCTCCGTAGTAGTCCACGAGTGTCCCACGATGATCTCCAGTTCAGAGCAGCCACATAGAATGTGACCGCTCTGAACCGCTGCCGCCGCTAGAGTGGCGGGGCCGTAAAGCAGCCCCGTCATTGCATAAGCGGGTTCGCCGGAGTTCAGGCAGCGCTGCTCCGGTTAGCTGCTTTACGGCCCTACTGTGTCGTGAGAAATTCCCACGGTACAGCAGTGCCGTAAAGGAGGTCTCCGGAGCTGCGCTGACTGAATGCACTCCGGTGACCTCAGTCAGTGGCTCCCGCTGCCGGGAGCGGACGTGTTCCCGGCAGCGTGAGCTTACAGCAGCCATGCACAGCTGTCACCATCTCCAGATGTGACAGCTGTGCATGGGAGATCAGCGCAGGAACGTGGACAGGTAACTATTTTTTTTTAGTAAACGAAGAATTAAATAAAATTGTGTGTTTTATTTCAAATAAATTATTTTTTCTGGGTGTAGTGTGTGTTTTTTCTTTTTAACACTTTGTAGGTTAGTAATGGGGGTGTCTTATAGACGCCCATCATTACTAACCTGGGCTTCATGGCAGCTGGCGCTGACATGAACCCCAGCCCTATTACCCCCTGCCACCGCACCAGGGCAGCGTGGAAGAGCGAGGCTAAGTGCCAGAATTGGCGCATCCTATGGATGCGCCATTTCTGGGGCGGCTTACGGCTGGTGTTTCTAGCCTGGGAGGGGGCCAATATTCATGCCACCCTTCCTGGGCTATTAATATCAGCCCCCAGCTGTCTGCCTAGCCTTTGCTAGCTATTAAATTAGGGGGGACCCCACGTCATTTTTTTGGGGGGGTCCCCCATTTTAATAGCTAGTAAAGGCTAGGTATTCAGCTGGGGGCTGATATTAGTAGTCTGGGAAGATCCGTGGGTATTACCCCCTTCCCAGGCTTCAAACATCTTCCCCAGCCGTCTGCTTAACCTCCGCTAGAGACTAAAATTATGGGGGATCCCACGCCAATTTTTTTTTAAAATAAATCCTTTATTTTAACACTAAATGACATTTGAGGAGTTAATAAAGATGCAGTCCCTAAATTATTATTTATTTTTTAATTAATTTTTCCCAAAAATTTTGACGTGGGCTTTGCCATATTTTTGTATGCCAGCCAGGTACAGCATCCAGCTTCTATGAACGCGCCATTTTCCGGGGCAGCTGCGGACTGCAATTTGCAGCGGGGGGGGGGCCCAGAAAGCTTGGGCCTCCCTGCGCTGCAGATTCCATCCCCCAGCTGCCTAGTTGTACCTGGCTGGACACACAAATAGGGAGAAGCCCCACGTATTTTTTTTTTTAATTATTTCATGAAATTCATGAAATAATAAAGAAAAAAAGGGCTTCCCTATATTGTTGTGTCCGGCCAGGTACAAATAGGCAGCTGGTGGTTGGGGGCAGCCCGTTCCTGCCTGCTGTACCTGGCTGGACACAAATATAGTGCGAAGCTCCACGTCAATTTTTTTTTTTTTATTTCAGGAAATTCATGAAATAATTTAAAAAAAATTGATGTGGGGCTTCGTCCTATATTTGTGTCCAGCCAGATACAGCAGGCAGGAATGGGCTGCCCCCAACCACCAGCTGCCTATTTGTACCTGGCCGGACACAACAATATAGGGAGACCCTTTTTTTTAAAAAATTATTTCATGAAATAATTAAAAAAAAATTGACGTGGAGCTTCGCACTATATTTGTGTCCAGCCAGGTACAGCAGGCAGATTGCAGTCCGCAGCCGCCCCGGAAAATGGCGCCTTCATAGAAGCGCCATCTTCTGGCGCTGTACCCGACTCATCCAGGGCCCTGGTGCGGTGGCTCACTGGGTAATAAAGGGGTTAAGGCCAGCTTGGCATTATCAGCTGGCCCTAAGCCCGAAATTCATGGGGTCACGCCAATATTAGACATGACCACCATGAATTTCTAGTAAAGTATTTAAAAAAAACACAACACCCAGAATAAAGTCCTTTAATTGAAATAAAGACACAATTCTTTATTGTTCTAAATTAAACTATACTTACCATCACACCCATTCCAGCTGAAGCCAACGATCTCCTGCAATAAAAGAAAAATAATAAAGCAACCTCATCCTTACCTTCCCATGGATCCCACGACAGCTTCAGCTCTGCTACATCGAGATGACAGGCTGGACCGCAGCAGAACGCTGCCATCCAGCCTGTCATCCTGCAGACACTGCGAAGCGCAGGCATGCTTGCGCTCCTCAGTGTCTCTCTGTGACGGCATAAAGATGAGCCGAGTTCATGTCCAATGAACTCAGCTCACCTCATGCACGTCACTGACAGCGTGGGAAAATTCTCCTGCACTCAGCGCTTCAGCGTGAGAATTCTCCCACGCTGTCAGTGACGTACATGAAGTGAGCTGAGTTCATTGGACATGAGCTCACCTCATGCACGTCACTGACAACGTGGGGAAATTCTCAAGCTGAAGCGCTGAGTGCAGGAGAATTTTCCCACGCTGTCAGTGACGTGCATGAGGTGAGGTCATGTCCAATGAACTCGGCTCACCTCATGCACGTCACTGACAGCGTGGGAAAATTCTCCTGCACTCAGCGCTTCAGCGTGAGAATTCTCCCACGCTGAAGCGCTGAGTGCAGGAGAATTTTCCCACGCTGTCAGTGACGTGCATGAGGTGCGCCGAGTTCATTGGACATGACCTCGGCTCATCTGGATGCCGTCACAGCGAGACACTGAGGAGCGCAAGCATGCCTGCGCTTCTCAGTGTCTGCGGGATGACAGGCTGGATGGCAGCGTTCTGCTGCGGTCCAGCCTGTCATCTCGATGTAGCAGAGCTGGAAATGTCCTGGGAACCATGGGAAGGTAAGGATGAGGTTGCTTTATTATTTTTCTTTTATTGCAGGAGATCGTTGGCTTCAGCTGGAATGGGCGTGATGGCAAGTATGGTTTAATTTAGAACAATAAAGAATTGTGTGTTTATTTCAATTAAAGGACTTTATTCTGGGTGTTTGTGTTTTTTTTTTTTAACTTTCACTATGGGGTTAGTAATGGGGGTGTCTTATAGACGCCTCTCCATTACTAACCTGGGCTTGATGTCAGCTGGCATTATAAGCTGACATCAACCCCAGCCCTATTACCCCACTGCCACCGGTACAGGGCAGTAGGAAGAGCGAGGCTAAGTGCCAGAATTGGCGCATCTTATGGATGCGCCATTTCTGGGGCGGCTGACGGCTGGTGTTTCTAGCCTGGGAGGGGGCCAATATTCATGGCTCCCTTCCTGGGCTATTAATATCAGCCCCCAGCTGTCTGCCTAGCCTTTGCTAGCTATTAAAATAGGGGGGACCCCACGTCATTTTTTTGGGGGGGTCCCCCATTTTAATAGCTAGTAAGGGCTAGGTATTCAGCTGGGGGCTGATATTAGTAGCCTGGGAAGCTCCATGGGTATTACCCCCTTCCCAGGCTTCAAACATCTGCCCCAGCTGTCTGCTTAACCTCCGCTAGAGACTAAAATTAAGGGGAACCCCACGCCAATTTTTTTTTAAATAAATCCTTTATTTTAACACTAAATGACAAGTACAGTAATCAACACTGTCACTGTACTTCTTATATATGTGACTGACATGTTTCTATCTATCTAATCTATGTGTGATCCTCTATTCTTTCTATTCTAAATTGTCGGGTACCACTGCTGAATTGCCGGCCGGCTTTCTTAAAGAGACGGTGCATGAAAACACTATTATTTTTTTAAATAAATCCTTTACACTAAATGACAAGTACAGTAATCAACACTGTCACTGTACTTCATATATATGTGACTGACATGTTTCTATCTATCTAATCTATGTGTGATGCTCTATTCTGTCTGTTATAAATTGTCGGGTACAGATGCTGAATTGCCGGCCGGCTTTTTTAAAGAGACGGTGCATGAAACACTATTATTTTTTTAAATAAATACTTTTACTTTACACTAAATGGCAAGTACAGTAAGCAACACTGTCACTGTACTTCATATATATGTGACTGACATGTTTCTATCTATCTAATCTATGTGTGAAGCTCTATTCTTTCTGTTGTAAATTGTCGGGTAGCGGTGTATGCGCTGATGAATTGCCGGCTTTTCGCATAATACATTCTACATTATTCTTAGTTGTTTTACTTCATGTAGAATTAACCTACAAGGAAAGAAAGGGTTTATTTTCATTCCGATATTAGTGTCCCATTGACTTGCATTGGTTTCCGGTATCGGAATCGGCGATATCCGATACTTTTTGAGTATCGGTCAGATCCAATCCGATACGATATTTCCTGATATCGGAAGGTATCGCTCAACACTACTCATCACTAATCTACATATTGAGTTTGTAAAATAAAGAGAATTTATTTATTTATTTTTTTTTTTTTATGGTTTATATGTATGAAGGCCCCATAGGTTGATTGCTTTGGTTGTTGATTGAGAGGGCTATGTGGGGGCTCGCACTGTATATAGGTTACGTCAGCATATTAATTCTGCTCAGTATTAAATTATACAAATAATATTAAACATAATTAGAATTAATATGTTAATATTGAGCAGAATTAATTTCAACCTATTGTTTGGCCTCCACAACAGTCACGGTTTCTCATGTCGCCCCTCGGGAAAATTAATCTCCCACCCCTGCCCTATTATGTATGGGGCTATGTTATATATAGTTCTGTACATAAGGGAAAATGTACGTGCCTCTATTTCTGTCAGCGGGTGGGGGCACGCCTTCTAAACTGCCCGGGGCCCTGGCTACTCTTAATCTGCCCCTGGGTTAACAATACCCACTCGATCATTACTACTCTGCGGTTTTAGAGCATTTTCTCTCTATAGGCTTCTTCTGAAAAAAACAAATGAAGAAAAAAAATGCAGCTTAATTTTTAAGTGCAGAATCAAAGCTTTTCTGTACTATTAAAAAGCGTTAAAAACTCAGCTTCATATCATCCCCAATCAAACAGGAAAACGCATTAAAAAAATGCAGCAAACACACAGTAGTCAGAGAAGATTGTTATTGCGCCGTGTGGTGCGAACACCTGCAGAAAAAAAGCATAAAAAAGAACGTGGCATTAACGCTTTATTATTTTTTAGCAATTTTATAGGATGAAAAAAATCTCTTATTCTGCTGTGTACAATGTATGTATAAAAATACATTCATTATATACAGCAGTGTATCTCTATCAGCCTAGGCAGATTCTGCAGTACGGATGAAGTAGACAGAATTCTTGCACAGATCTCTATAGAGCTGGTGGATCTGCAGGATAAGTGCCTGTATCTGTAATGTTTTGAGGTTGTGGGTTCAAGACCAGGGACTCACAAAAAAAAAATTGTAATTGATTATAAATGTGTTACTTTTATTTATAGGACCAAAAAAATCATTTTCTTCTGCTCAGTATACAGGCACCATAAAAATACATTGTAATACACAATGTATTTCTATGGACTTGTATGAGCTGCTTCTGGAGTTATTGACTGCATTGTAGAGTCAAGTTAACTAAATCTGCCAATGTTCACCATTGAGAGCTGTAGCTTAATGGTTAGAGCTTCAGTCTCTGGATACTGAGTTCTTGGTTTGAGACAGATGTGGTCACAGGAGAATGAAGTGGTGAGTAATATAATTTGTTCACTGACCAGTGAGTGGCCCTACCCCCTGAGGAGGAGGAGCTGCACCCCAACATCAGAGAGCTTCTATAAATAGAAGCTAGGAGAACAGCTAAGCCATGACAGGATGTATGCTGCATGTGTGCCCATTTTAGAAAGTCAGCTACAGCTTCTGCCGCCATTGCTGTGCTTCAACAGTGTTTGCAGCTTCCAGCTCACTGACTGATGTCCCCATGCATTGGAACTATACATTGCAGATGTTTGGAAGGATTTTTGAGCAGAAGAGGGCAGTTGTTGATTACCAGCATCAACAAGGCCGTCGGTATTCAGGTCAGACTCCACATATAAGACCTCATGGATGGATGACATGGATGTCAGACATCTGTACCATCCTCCAAAACTTTGAGGACTCCACCAAGACGGTGCGCTGTGATGATGCCATAATTAGCATCACCATCCCGCTTCTCTGTCTTCTGAAATATTCTCTGCTCACAATCAAAGAGGAGGATGCATTGCACCGGAGCACGATTAGATGGAGCAAGGAACCATACAGGGTGATTCCACACAGCCCAGCTTTATCTCATCCCAACGTGGAGAGGAGGAGGAGGAGGAGCTAGTTTTCTGCCCTATAGACGGTACTACCTGCACAACTGTCATACCATCTGTTCAGCATGAATGGGGCAGTAGCAAAATGCCCTTGTTGCGGAATGATTAAAAAATTTCCCATCTGAAAACGCTGGCGCCAAAGGTCACAGTTCGTTGCACAACCAAGGAGTACAGGCGAGAGAGACTCAAATCCAATCCAGCAGAGGCAGGGGAACACTGTCAAAGTTCTGGGACAGTTTTCTCAGACCCTCCTATCGCACAGGCCCTGAGGTACGGTGTTGTCTCACAAGGAGGGAAAAGTTAGGGAAGTTGACCTTACCAACGTTCTCCATGGTTCCTCTGTGCCTTATAATTACTGGGTATCCAAGCTAGACACGTGGCATGAACTGGCTCTCTACGCCTTGGAGGTCCTGGTCTGCCCTAAAACTAGCGTTTTGTCAGAGCGGATTTTTAGTGCCGCTGGTGGAATTATAACCGATAGGTGCATCTGCCTGTCAACTGAAAATGCTGACAGGCTGACTCTTATAAAAATGAACAAAAGCTGGATTGAGCCAGACTTCTCAACACCACCAAATGATAGCAGAGTAACATAAACTCAAATCCAGTGTCTTTACTTTGGGAGGTCTATTCCCATGCACCTCTTCACACCCAGACATGGGTATACGCTTCCTGATTTTGTCTATTTGCTCTTATCCTCCTCCTTCTCCTTTTCTTCATACTCATCCTCCACCACCATATCACCACCATATCTACCATATCACTATATCTACGTCTCTTGCAAGGGGCATTGGAGTTCCTCCAAATTTTGGCAGCCATTGCATTCACTGCATAGGCAAACAGTATGAGAGACCCACTTCTTAATAATGGGAACATTGTTTTCAGGAGGCCCTCCGACCTCTACGTCTCTTGCAAGGGTATTGGAGTTCCTCCAAATTTTTGGCAGCTGTTGCATTCACTGCATAGGCAAACAGTATAGGAGACCCTCTTCCTAATAGTGGGAGCATTTTTTTCAGGAGGCCCTCCGACCTCTATGTCTCTTGCATGGGGCATTGAAGTTCCTCCAAAAGAAATTGGAGTTCCTCCAAATTTTTGGCAGCCGTTGCATTCACTACCTAAGTGTAAGTCATTACCCTGGAAAGGATGATCCTTAACATTTTTCCCAGGAAAATCCATTTTGGTTTCGTTTTTGTACGTTTTGTTATGAGTCCGTAAAAGTGGTGTAATACCTCTGACAACATTATTGACTGCAGTGACCTGGGAGTCAGAGATGCTTCCAGGGGTGTTCCACATGCTGTTCCCATGTCATTTTAACACCGTTTCTATTGATTTGGGCAATTTTTAGACCCTCTGCAGACCGCCGGGGGACGCCTGAAAAAGGCTCGTTACTCGAACCGTCCACTCGAGCATTCCAATGTGCTCGACCCAAGCAACGAAAACCCGAGCATTTTAGTGCTCGCTCATCACTACTCCTTACTTTCCAAATCCTTATTAAATAATACTCCCAGCACTTTGATAGCCCCCTCCTCACACTTTACCCCCTCCATTTTAACCATCATCCCAAAAACATTTAAAACTACATTTATTCCAACTCACTCTAAAGCCAGATGCACCACAGAAAAAATCTAAAAGCAACTTAACCCTACTCATAGATGCAACACTTTAGCTCACAGCCACAACATCATCCATATATCCAAGAACTTTAACATGCTTCCCACCACTCCCAGGTACCAACAATCCTCGCACCATTTTATCACGTCTCACCAAGCACAACAAAGGTTCAATCACACATTCAAACAATATAGGGGACATGGGACACCCCTGCTTTACACCAGACATAATATTCACTTTCTCACTCAACCATCCATTAACAAGAAACTCACTTGACACACAATTAGTGATGAGCGAGTGTATTCGTTACTATTCGCTATTTGCACGGATAGTATGGTATTCAGGTTGCTCGTTATTTTGCAAGTATTTGTGTACTCGCCTCACTATATTCGGATGTCCCGCCTTGCAGTTTTTGGCGCCTTCTTTGCAGCCACTAAACATGCTGGGCTTTTTAACCAATCACAGTAATGATGCAGATATCTTGGTTGTGGCATTACTGTAATTGGCTGGCCGCCCAGTGTCATAGGGTCTATTTAAGCCCTGCCGCCGCCATTTTGTGCACATTGTGTCCGGAGCCTATTTTCTACAAGCATAAGGAGAGATCACTGAGCTGCTAGGGAGAGTGTTTAGGCCTCTTGATAAAACAAAAGCCCTTTTACGGGCTACCTGCAGTGTATACTAGTTCAGTGTAGAGTAGGGAGGGAGAGATACTCGAGCAGGGACAGTTAAAAGGAGCCGCTCACTAGCTCCATAATACCACCAGAATATAGCTCTTTTGAGAGCTGAAGACAAACAAAAAAAGTCAGAGTACAGAGAGGGAGAGATTGTGTATTAGGTAGGGAGAGGTTAAAGTGTTCTTCCAGTGTCCATCATAAAATAGCTCTTGTCAGAGGCAAAGCAATATTTTTCCAGCACACAGAGTAGTAGCATTTTGTCCTGCTATTTTTTTTTTATTTTCCCCGCTGTTTTTGGGGTGACAGCCTGGCTTCTGCTGTCCACATTAGTCCATTTAAAAAGGCATTTAGTGCCCTATGCAAAGCAGTAGTCCAAACATTTCCTACTGTCTGCTACCAAGCATGCACCAGGCCATTTTCCCCGCTGTTTTTGGGGTAACAGCCTGCCTTCTGTCCACATTAGTCCACTTAAAAAGGCGTTTAGTGTACTACGCAAAGCAGTAGTCCAAACATTTCCTACTGCCTGCTACAAAGCATGCACCAGAACATTTTACCCACTATTTTGGCTGTGACAGCAAGCTTGGCTTATGCCACCAACATCTGAAAATCTGTCAACAAAACCCAGAATGCCAAAAAAACCTGTTGCTAAGGGATGTGGGTGTGGATGTGGTGTTGTCAGTGGTGAGCGAGAAGGCACTCAGTCTGTGTCAGGTCAGAAGACCCTTGATGCAACCACTATGTTCCTTGAAAAATGTCCCAGTCTGGAACGTAAACGTGTGTGGAAGCCAAAAGAGCGAGAGCAGGTTCTGCCTTGGATAGCAGACAAGGCCTCTATGCATTTGCCAAGCAGCAACAAATCTTCCACGACCACATAGTCCACTGTCGATACACAGAAGGCTGGCCCATTCAATCCTGAAGCTGGTTCTCCTTCCTCCCGCCATTATCAGTCACAGGAAACATATAACCCCAAGCTTGGCCACTCTTAGGATCTGTTTAGTACGTATCCATTGGTTAGCTCTGGCCTATCACTGTGCAGCATTGAAGAGGGACAAGAGGAGGTGGCGTGCGTTGATGCTCAATCATTTGAGGACCTACGCCCAGAAGAAAGCAACTTGGAAGAATGTCATTTACTGTCTCCAGAGGTGGAGGCTGATGATGATGAGACACAGTTGCCATCAGGTCGGCCTACAATGTCAGCTGGGAAGGAGGATGAGATGGAAGATGAGGTGGTCAATGATGAGTCCACTGATCCAACCTGGACCGCTGGCACGCATAGCCGTGACAGCAACACAGAGGAAGATGTATATGTAGCACCAACACAGGCACCAAGGGGTCGTGGTTTGCCCAGAGTAAGAACTGGGTCAACTGTTCCCAAGAGCACCCCCGCTGTGTGCCAAGTCAGGGCAAATGGGCAAACATCAACCACATCCACTTCTTTATCCCAGCGAAGAGTCCAATTGTTCATGCCTGAGAGCTTGGAAAGAAAGAGTAAATACTCAGCCACGCACCCACAGGCACAAATACTAAACTCGCACATTGCAAAATTGCTAGCTGTGGAGATGTTGCCTTTTAGGCTTGAGGTAACACAGTCTTTTCGTTATCTCTTGGCTGTGGCTGCCCCACGATACAGTGTTCCCAGCCGCCACTATTTTGCCCAGTGGGCCTCCCTGCGCTACACAAGCACGTGTTAAACAATCTGAACCGTGCTCTAGCCAACACCGTAACTGGGAAGGTCCACCTAACAACAGACACCTGGACAAGTTGTTGTGAACAGAGACGATACATTTCTGTCACGGCACACTGGGTGAACCTGGTGGAGGGTGGGACAAAGGCGCAAACTGGAACATCACACATCCTACCCATGCCAAAAATAGCAGGCCCAAATTCTTTCAGGGTTTCCGCCTCTTCATATTCCACTTCCTCTCTCCCCTACTCCTGCTCCTCATCCTCTGCTGAATTACCCTCCCCATCTCTGCCAAGCTGGGACCTGTGCAGCAGCACATCAGCAAAGCGGCAACACACTCTGCTGAAGCTGATCTGTTTAGGTCAGAAAGCACACACTTCAACAGAGCTGTGGCAAGCTTTAAAACAACAGACCGATCAGTGGCTCTCCCCGCTGCACCTCTAACCCGGTCTGGTCGTCTGCGATAATGGGCGTAACCTGGTGGCGGCTTTAAAGGTCGGCAAGCTGGTACATGTGCCATGCATGGCTCACGTGCTAAACCTAGTTGTTCAGAAACTTCTGAAAACTTACCGTGACTTGCCGAACCTACTTGAGAAGGTGCGCCGTATTAGTGCCCATTTCCGCCATTCCTCTACCACTTTTGCGAAGTCACCGACTCATTTGCGACCGGCCCACGCAGTGGAACTCAACCTATCATATGTTGGCGAGGATTAGTGAACAGCAGTGGGCAGTAGCTGAATACCAGCTTCAGCATGCCCGTCAGACTGAGAGTCAGCCACCACACATAACAACTGTCGAGTGGATGTGGATCGCTGACATTTGTGAGGTTCTTAAGAACTTTGAGTACTGCACCAACCTCGTGAGCAGTGATCAGGCTATTATCAGTGTAACCATCCTGCTGCTGTGTCTTTTGAAACAATCATTGCATAAACTCAAAGAGGAAGCTTTGAGTGCCCAGCATGTTGGTATGGAGCCAGATTTCATAATGGGTGATACTACCCAGCCCAGTTAATATTCTGAGACAACAATGGGTGATGAGGAGGATGAGGAGGGAGAGGACTTGTTTTTCTGTGCTACCGAGGGGACACCCAACCCAAACTTCATGTCTATCCTGCCTGGATGGGCTGGAGAGGAGGAGGTGGAGGAGGTGGTGAGTCAGCGTGAGGAGAGGATGGGTACTGTTTCTACTGTTGGGGACACAGAACATTTGCCTTTTTGCAGCTTGGCCCACATGGCACAGTTCCTGTGTAAGTGTCTGTGGCAAGACCCTCGCGTGATATACACATTATATCCAACAACCTATACTGGTTGGCCACCTTTCTCGATCCACGGTGCAAGGAGAAATTTCCTTTTCTCTTTTTGGAGTCAACAAAGACTTTTACAATGGTATCGTTCGAGAGAGCTGTTGTAGATCAGTTGCTGAAAACATCATCCTCAGACAATGCTGGTGGCATAGGTATCGACTCTTTTCAACACCAAGGGATAATGGGGAGAGACATGAACACCAGCTCCAACAGAGACAGGGGGGAAATGTGCAAAAATTGTGCAATTTTCAATAAACCAGCACAACAGCAAGCGCTACCTGTGCCTGTAACAATGCCAAGGAGGGATAAGTTGCAGAACATGGTCAAGGGGTACTTAAGAGACCATACGTGCATCTTTTCTGATGCTTCAGTTCCCTTTAATTATTGGGTGTCTAAGCTGAACACTTGGCTCAACCTCTCCTTATATGCCTTGGAGGTGCTGGCCTGCCCGGGTGCTTGTGTGGTTTCAGAGCGTGTTTTCAGTTCCGCTGGGGCAATCATCACTGATAGGCGCACACGCCTCTCCACGGAAAATGCAGACTTACTCTGATTAAATTCAACAAGTACTGGATACCTCCACAGTCTGTAATCCCTCCAGATGACAGCAAGCCAACCTAAATTCACCGAAAATGCAGATTCATGCTACTGCTGTTAAAGTCACCCCTTTCCCATAAAAAGCTGTTTCCTTCCTTTGTCAACCATGACTCAGCCCATAGGGCTAATTTTTACAAACCCTATGCACATTGTGCAGTGGACAAACCAGGACAGTATTCCTACTCCAGCCTAACTACTATTTGTGATTGGAGGCCCTTGGGATGGTGGCTTCCTACGTCAACCATGACTCAGCCCATAGGGCTAATTTGTACAAACTCTATGCACATTGTGCAGTGGACAAATCTGGAATGTACAGGGGTCCTATCAAACTGATATTTGTCATTGGAGGTCCTTGTCACAGGTTGTGCCACATTGTGACTGAGATAGGGGATACATATTCAATAGAAATGTACTGTCAGTCACCCTATTTGGCAAAAAAACATGCCTGGCTTGTGCCACATTGTGACGGAGATAGGGGATGCATGGATGCATATTCAATAGATAAATTTACACTGACTGTTGATGACCGACTGATGGGCCTCTAAAAACTTGAATTGAGGGCCACAACTACTGCAGTACTCCATCGTAGATAATGTTTGTCAAGCTAGGCCCTTGACATGGAATCTTCCTGCACCTATGACACAGCCCCCAGGAGTAATTTTTGGAAATACGATGCACATTCTGCACTGGACTAAGTAGTACAGTATTAAGAAGTCTTCTCTTCCTATATAATCTGGGGAATATTGAAAATCAAAATCTCTGAGCCATTTGGAGAAGCTTCTCCAACTCATCCTGGAGGGGGGACACAATATATCCTTTGTCCATTGACTTGCACAAGTGATATATTTGAGCTCGTCATCCAGTTGACTAGTGCAGCTTTATTTTTCCGGTTCACAGACGCTACAATGGGCACATTGTAAACTGATATGGAATATGTATTCCACTATCTAAGTGTCAATGATGGAGGGACCGCCCAAATGTCTAAGTAACAGCTGTCCCTCTAAAACGCATGTTACAGAGCCACCTAAGGCCTCTCAGGTCAAAGATCAACATACCTACTGGTGCGTTCTAGCTGTACTTGTAAAGTGCTGAGTAGTGTTGAGCATTCCGATACTGAAATATCGGGTATCGGCCGATATTCGCGGTATCGGAATTCCGATACTTAATTCCGATACTTTTGCAATAACGTATACCGGAATTGGAAGCTCCCATAATGCAATGAGCCATTTTCATTTTATTCAGCCAATGAGGATCCTAAGAAGTGTGGGCACATCCTGTTAGGCATGTAGGCATCTTAACTAATGGCATGGCTGTGATTGGCTGCTGAAATGATGTCATGATGCACTATAAAAGCCGCCGCCGCCATTTTGAGCTCACTCTGCTGTGAATTCAGTTAGGGATAGGATGCTGTTGTTCTGAGGGACAGTTTTAGCTACCTGTTTGGTCTATTCTGCTTTACCCAAGCTACTTTATAAATCGCTGTGCCTTGCAGTGCTAGTGCACAGTTCTCTGTGCTGTTCACCGCTTTCTGCAAGGTCTCTGTGTGTGAGTGCAGCTCACCCTGTAGTGTGTGCTTCAACCACGTCTGGTTGTAGTGCACTCAGTGTGTGTCACTGCCTCATACATTGTCCTTTTTTGCCAATTCATAATTTTTCCTGATATCTCCTATTAGTGTGGTGGTTCCATCCGTATTCAGCTAAATTGGTTCCAAACACACTATATAGGAGTAGATAGAGAATTTTTTTTGGTCTTGCAGCGCTAGTGCA
Source organism: Phyllobates terribilis (assembly GCF_046119375.1). Classification (NCBI taxonomy): domain Eukaryota; kingdom Metazoa; phylum Chordata; class Amphibia; order Anura; family Dendrobatidae; genus Phyllobates; species Phyllobates terribilis. The sequence goes on along the minus strand of NW_027362763.1, from coordinate 912,744,439 downwards.
CAGTGCTCTGCATCTTTACTGTTCACCGCTGTCTGCAAGGTCTGGTGTGTGAGTGCAGCTCACCCTGTAGTGTGTGCTTCAACCACGTCTAGTTGTAGTGCACTCAGTGTGTGTCACTGCCTCATACATTGTCCTTTATTGCCAATTCATAATTTTTCCTGATATCTCCTATTAGTGTGGTGGTTCCATCCGTATTCAGCTAAATTGGTTCCAAACACACTATATAGGAGTAGATAGAGAATTTTTTTTGGTCTTGCAGCGCTAGTGCACAGTGCTCTGCATCTTTACTGTTCACCGCTGTCTGCAAGGTCTGGTGTGTGAGTGCAGCTCACCCTGTAGTGTGTGCTTCAACCACGTCTGGTTGTAGTGCACTCAGTGTGTGTCACTGCCTCATACATTGTCCTTTTTTGCCAATTCATAATTTTTCCTGATTTCTCCTATTAGTGTGGTGGTTCCATCCGTATTCAGCTAAATTGGTTCCAAACACACTATATAGGAGTAGTTAGAGGAGCCTTTCTGCAGCATTGGGCCCTGCAGCCCCAGCCAGATTAGTATTAGCCTATTTTTTGCAGCCTCATCTATTGCATTGTAGGTTACCTTCCTACATTGTAATAGCTACAAAAAGTTTGTGATACTATCGTTATTACATCTTTAGGCACATCCAGTGTCTTTTTGTGACAAAAAAAACCTAAATAAAGTTCACCAAGCACTCCACTTTACAGTTGTGTAGGCCACATTAGCTCATATTAAAGTCTAGTCCACACTTTATAAAATTAGTGTTTCTTATACCTGTTAGCAGCTGTTCAGGAATAAGCACACTAAGCCCTTAGTACTTTTCTGCCTATCTTTATCAGTCTACCAAGATGAAGAAGGCAGGGAGTAAGGCATGTGGTCGTGGGCGTGGGCGTGGGCGTGGAGTTTCTGCAGGGAGAGGACGTGAGGATTCTGTGCCTGCAGGGAGAGGACGTGGGGATTCTGTGCCTGCTGCGGGCACCAGTGACTCAGCATCCCCCAGTTTTACCAGTGAACAGTCCTTTATGCGCAGCTTTGTAGGAGCTAGCCGTACCCCACTGCTGCGCGAGGACCAAATTGAAGCCGTTGTCGGATGGATGGCAGCTAACGCATCGACTTCAATTAGTTCCAGATCCTCTCAGGTCCTGAGCACTGAAGAGCACCCATCTGTCTCTTCACCACCTGCCAAATTGCCCAGGCAGTCAGAGAGCCCTGGACAGGAGCCATCTTTACTTCTGTTCTCTGAATCTCTTGGCTTGGAAAGAGGGGGCCAGCCAAGCAGAATTCGAGAATTTGAAGAAGAGGTAGTATGCAGTGATGCGCAACCGTTTTGTCTCTCTGAATCTGAAGAGGCGGGTGGGCCAGTGCCTATCGTCAGCAGCACACCTCAGTACGCATCTGATGATGAGACTCAGGTGCCACTTTCTGGTGCGTACTGTGCTGTCGAGACTACCCAGGAGAAGCAGTTGTTTGAAGAGGGTGGTGTAGATGATGAGGTCCTTGACCCATCATGGCGTGACGGACAGGAAGGTGGTGGGAGCAGCTCTGAGGAAGAGATTCCCCGAACAGCCTAAAAAGGAGGGAGAGGGAGGGGGCAGACTTGGTTGCCTGTAGCCTCCACTTCGGCACCCATTAGGAGCATGGCTCTTCCAAAATCCAAAGCGGGCGCTCCCAAGACTTGCAGTGCCTGGTCCTTTTTTGACACAGTTGCAGATGACATTTGCTTTGTCAAATGCAAGCTGTGTAATCAGAAGGTGAAAAGAGGGAAAAGTGTCAGCAACCTTAATACCACAAATATGTGGAAACATGTGCGGACCAAGCACGTGGTGGAGTTACAAAAACACACTGAAGACCTAGGCCAACCTACAGCGCCACCTACCACCTCTTCAGCTCGTGTTGTAGCCTCTTCCTCCAGCTCACACACAGCTGGTTCGGCTTCCTCACAGGATCGCCATGGAAGAATCTCTGGCACTGTTGTACAGAGACACAGTGTAATTCCACCCACAGCACCACTTTCCCAGTCATCCTCACACTCCCAGGCCAGTCTACAGCCATCGTTAGCACAGGCATGGGAGAAAAGGCTCCCATACTCGGCAAACCACCCCCGAGCACAGGCTCTGAATGCTGGCATTGCTAAACTACTGGCCCTTGAAATGCTATCATTCAGGCTGGTGGAGACTGACACATTCCGTAACTTTATGGCATTGGCAGTCCCACAATACAACGTGCCCAGCCGATTTTATTTCAGCAGGCAAGCCGTCCCTGCCCTGCAACATCATGTGGAGGGAAAAATTAAACATGCGCTACAAAACGCCGTCAGTAGCAAGGTCCACCTGACCACCGATGCGTGGACCAGTAAGCATGGACAGGGACGATACCTTTCCCTCACTGCCCATTGGGTAAATGTTGTGGAGCCGGGTACAGATCTTGAGAGTGGCGCTGTACGTGTTCTGCCAACTCCAAGGATTGCAGGAATCCAGTCTGTACATATTGACTCCTCCTCATACTCCAGTTCCTCTGAATCAGCGCTGCAGGAGCCGTCACGGTCTACCTCCACATCGACCCGTGAACGGTTACCTGTTATGGTGACCAATATGAGCACAGCCGTGGCCAAACGTCAACAGGCCGTATTAAAATTAATTTCTTTGGGGAATCGAAGCCACACAGCGCAGGAGCTCTGGAATGCCATCAAGCAGCAGAGCGACGTGTGGTTTGTGCCAGCGAATCTCCAGCCAGGCATGGTAGTGTGTGACAATGGCCGAAATCTGGTGGCAGCTCTGGGCCTAGGCAACCTCACTCACATCCCATGTCTGGCACATGTGCTCAACTTGGTCGTGCAGAGTTTTTTGAGGGACTATCCGGATCTTGATGCACTGCTTCACAAGGTCCGCATAGAGTGCGCTCACTTGCGGCATTCCAGCAATGCAAGATCACGCATTGCAGCTCTGCAGCGCCGATTACGTCTTCCGGAACATCGCATCATATGTGACCTACCCACCAGGTGGAATTCTACGTTACATATGTTGGAGAGGTTGTGTGAGCAGCAGGCAGCAGTAATGGAGTACCAGCTGCAGCAGGCGCAAACAAGTCGCAGTACGCGCCGTTCACACTTCACCACCACTGAGTGGGCCTCTATGAAGGACATTTGCCACGTTTTGCGTGCCTTCGATTATTCCACGCGGATGGCGAGTGCAGATGATGCACTAGTCAACATGACTATCCCCCTTATCTGCCTGCTTGAAAAAACACTGCAAGCACTAAGGGACGAGGTTTTGGAAGAGGTGGAGGATGAGGAGTCACAAATAGTGTTGAGCCACCCCCGTAGTGTTCGAGTTCGGTTCGGTTCGTCGAACACCCGTGTGTTCGCCGAACTGTTCGTCGAACTGTTCGTCGAACACCTTCGAACACCGTTAAAACCAATGGCAGGCAAACAAAAACACATAGAAACACATAGAAAACACCTTCAAAGGTGTCCAAAAGCTGACAAACTGCTCAGAAGACACAACTAACACATGGAAAAGTGACAAGTACATATAGTCATGCGAAAATAAAAGAGGTGGAGGAGTAAAAGGAGGGGGAGACACAGATATAGGCATGTCATGCCCTTCTAAAATCCAAAAAGTGAGAAGCCGACACGGCCAGTCCGCTCCTGCCCGTGCCACCTCCGTGTCGCCGGGTTTGTGCCAGAGCCGCGGTGAACCCTGATGGCCAGCCCCCCTCTCCCAATACTGGTGCCTGTCCGCTGGTTGGTCGAGCGAGCCCCCCTGTGGTGGAGGCAGCTCTAAGCTTTTTAATTTAAATTGTCCCTCTAATTTGAATGAATACACTTTAAATCCATTTACAAGGATCTATTGGAGGGCAAGTCTCATGCCAGCAGCCGCGTAATTCCAGCTCCAGTAGCGTCCACTAAAGCTGCTGCAGTTAAAAAGCTTTTATAAGGATCGAGCTCGGCTGTCCACCGCAAGGCATCCTACTGCCAGTCCCAGCCCCTATGCCTTGGGGTGCCTCCTGATGCTCTTCACTGAGTATCCCATGGTCCCGAAGCATTTCCTTTGAAAAAATTAAGTGTCTAAACTACAGGTGGTGTAGCTTGCTTAACAGCCGGGATAATCCGCTGACTAGCAGACACTGCTACTAGGCACAAAGTATTTCCTGGGCTAGATGCAGTTAAAAATTTGTAATTAGATACTCTCGTTGGATGCTGAGAAAGCATTCCATAGAGTCTCCTGGCACGCCATATATGATTCTCTTAAAAAGCTTGGGGTAGGGGTCTAGGGGACCCTTTTATAGCCAAAATCACGGCCCTGTATCGCAATACGTCACCTAGGCTGAAGATAAATGGAACTGTAGCACCCTGAGGGCTCGGTTGCTACAGACGTATTGCACCTCACCCAGAGGTGTGATATCTCACTCTCAGGTAAGGATGGAGTGTGGATCAGGACCCGACACCTGCATGCATTACACCACATTGCCGTGGGGCAGGGCGACCAATATGCCCCTGAGATGGGCACGACAGTCCCTGTCCCTGGCTGGAGTGGGGGGAGGGAACACTGAGGAAGGGGAACCCTGTAGTGCAGGAGCAGGGAGGAAGCAGTTCCTGGGTGCATTGAGAAGGGAGTATAAAAGGTGGGCACCATCTTAGTTCAGTGCAGAGAAGTCTGAGCAGAAGTGGCAGGGAGCAGGGGCTCTGCATGAGCTCTGCTCCGGAGGCGGGCCTAGTAACAGAGGCCCAGGCCTGGAAGAGGGAGAAGGAAGGAAGAGGAGCGAAGAAGGCTCCAGGAACGAGGAATGAAGGGATCCCAGGGGTGCGGACGGGCGAGTCGCCACCGCATGCCCGAATCCACCTGCGTGGAGGGGTCAGGCCAAAGGGGGAGACCGGTCCCCGAACTAGTGGAGGCAGGAAACGACCCTCAGCTAGAAACCGGAGGCTCTGACATTTTATGTGGCGCAGCCCCTCGCTACACCCGCTAGGAAGGCACCACATAGGGTCAGGGAAACTGGCGCCAAGTTTACCAAGAGGAGGCCCGAGGCAGCCGGACAGAAGTGTTGGTAAGAAAGGCCAGACAAAGGACACACAAAGGGGGTCCTGTGAAGTGCTCCAAAGTTATCTGGGAGTTTTCTGAGCCCCTCACCTGGTGAGCACAGTACGACGTGGGCAGCCGTTACCTGCAGACGTGGTCTGGATAATAAGAACTGTGAGTAAAGGCCCTGGACTGCATCACTGACTCCGTGTCGTTACTGCTGCTGCCCTGCACCATCACCCCCATCCTCCGCATACACTGCCCTGAGGCTATACTCCTCCCGTGGGGAGTTATGCTACGCTCTGCTGCACCCACAACACCAGCCTCAGCGGTCTGCCCTGTAGCGGCGGTTCACTCTGACCGCAATCCACGGGTGGCGTAGTCGGACATTTAAACATCAAAACCACATAAATAGTTCCGCCACTGGTTTGACCGCCCTGAGCCACGGAACCGGGTCGCCGCCACGAAGACTACAACCACCAGCATCCACCAAAAAGGGTCCGGCTCCGGGTGTCCCAAGGCCCAGGGGGTGCGTCAGAACATTTTCATCACCTTTCACAATCACCAATGGGACAAGGCAGGGATGTCCTCTGTCCCCTCTCTTATACATCCTAGTGACGGAGCACCTGCTCTCATCAATTCACCATAACCCCAATATTAGGTGGATTGAGGTGGGAGGCACCGAGTACAAGTGCTCTCTATTTGCTGATGATGTCCTAGTATATATCACTCAATCACATATATCCATCCATGCTGTTATGGCTGAAATAGATCACTTTGTTACATGGTAAAATTTTAAAATCAATGCAGCGAAGTCTGAGGCCCTCGATGTCTCCCTCCCCAAATCCATATAGGATTCCATCCAGTCCAACTTTCCCTTTGCCTGGCCCTCACAGGGTATCAAATACTTAGGAATTCCTATTCATAGAGACCTCTCCCATCTATGTTATCTTAATTTTGGGCCCTTTATTGAACAATTCCATACAGACCACGGTTGGCAAGTTAGAACTGTAAGATTCACTACGTGAACCTCTGGTGTTTTGTGGAAAAGCACATGTACACCGCGTTCCAAATTATTATGCAAAAAGTGTTTAGGAGTGATAAGGGAAGAATTTGTTTGTTTGTCAGTTAAACTCATTGATGGTGATGTGTGTCAGGGCTCTTTATATCACTTTAAGCAATTGCAGACACCTGTGCTAATTAGTTTGGTAGGTGTGTCCAATGAAAGGCAAGACTACTTAAGAAGGCTCTCTCACATTATTAAGCAGCCTACATTTTCTGCCAAAATGGGAAAGAAAAAGGATGTGTCGGCTGCTGAGAAGCAAAAAATTGTGGAGTGTTTAGGTCAAGGCATGACTACAATCAACATTGTGCGATGATCAGGATGAAGTGTCTTGGCAATCAAGAAGTATGTAGCTGATTCACAGTACACACGTGTGCGTGCTGATAAGGGCAAATTGAGGACTCTTTCCTACAGGCAATTACGTCAGGTTGAAAGAGCAGCGGCAAAAAAGCCTTGTCATAGCAGCAGACAAGTTTTTGAAGCTGCTTGTGCCTCCAACGTCCCCCGAACAACAAGATGCAGGGTCCTTCAGAGGTTTGCAGCTGTGCATACGCCATCCTGTCGACCTCCTCTATCCACTTCACACAAGCAGAAACGGCTCCAGTGGGCCAAACATTACATGAAGACTGATTTCAAAACTGTTTTGTTCACGGATGAGTGCCGTGCAGCGCTCGATGGTCCAGATGGATGGAGTGGAGGATGGCTGGTTGATGGACACCCCACGCAAACACGGCTACAGCGCCAACAAGGAGGAGGTGGAGTAATGTTTTGGGCTGGAATCATGGGGAGAGAGATTGTCGGCCCCTTTAGGATCCCTGAAGGCGCTAAAGATGAACTCCATAATGTATGTGGATTTTCTCAAACAGCACTTCCTGCCATGGTTCAAGAAGAAGAACCGTGTATTTCACAGCAAGATCATTTTTCTGCATGATAATGCACCATCTCATGCTGCACATAAAACATCTGCATCTCTGGCTGATATGGGCATAAAAGGGGACAAACTTATGGTGTGACCCCCATGCTCCCCTGACCTCTACCCCATTCAGAACCTTTGGAGCATCATTAAAAGGAGTGTCTATGATGGCGGGAGGCAGTTCACATCTAAGCAACAGCTCTGGGAGGGTATTCTGTCCTCATGCAAAACAATTGAAGCAGAAACCATCCAAAACCTGACAAATTCAATGGACGAGAGAGTTCAGAAGCTCCTTTCGAACAAGGGGTCCTATGTGAAAATGTAACATCACCTAGAATAAAGTTTTGAGTTGAAAACTGTTTGATTTCAGTTTCTAACAACCTGCTAATGCTTATAATTTCAAAAATGAACATTTTTTTGGTCTTTATTAAAATGAAAAGGTTGATCGAAAAGTTTGGGGGATCTAAGAGTGTGGCAACCCAGTAGTCATGATTACTTCGAATTCTGACAATATGAGGGTCATGCTGCAGGTAGTGCAGCAAGAAGGCACTTATGTGTCTTGCGCATCTCGGAGCCCCAAAATTATTTTCCGGGCTAGATGCAGCTAAAAATTATTTTTAATTTTAAATCTGGTGGAGCTTATTATAGATGGCCTAATAGGATCAGTGCTGCACACTGCTACAAAGCCCAAATTATTTTCCAGTCAAGATACAGATAAACATGATTAGTAATTTGAAAGCTTAAAACGTTTGGTAGGGTGATTTTAACCAATCATCAAGCTTTTACTCTCCCCAGGATGACACAGGGGTAGAAAAGTCGTTTCGGATCCATGATTTGTTCATCTTTATGAACGTGAGTCTGTCTACATTATCAGTGGAGAGCCGCGTGCGCTTATCTGTCAGCACACCACCAGCAGCGCTGAACACACGTTCAGACAGAACGCTGGCTGCGGGGCATGACAAGATCTCCAAGGCGTAAGTGGCTAGCTCCGGCCATTTATCCAGATTGGAAGCCCAAAAAGAGCAAGGGTCCAGTGACACAGTCGTGGCTTCAATGTTTACTTGGAGATACTCCTGTACCATCGTCTCTAGGCGTTGACTATGTGTCAGACTTCTTGTCTCCTGTGGACTTGCAAAGGATGGGCTAAAAAAGTGGTGAAATGATTCCGCAAAATTGATGTTACCAGCAGATACTGTGGTTCTGTTACGGTTTGAGTGCTGAACACTTGACGGTCCCACGGTTGGCAAGTTGGAACTGTGAGATTCACTACGTGCACCACTGGTATTTTGTGGAAAAGCACATGTAAGATTCTGCAACAGTCTCTGCTGATACTCCTGCATGCGTGCATCCCTTTCTATGGCAGGAATAATTTCTGCAAATTTACTTTTGTACCGGGGATCTAACAGTGTGGCAACCCAGTAGTCAGGATTATTTCTAATTCTCACAATTCGAGGGTCATGTTGCAGGTAGTGCAGCAAGAAGGCACTCATGTGTGTTGTGCATCCAGGAGCACCAAGTCCCTGTTGTGTTGGTGGCGAGGTAACAATCATGCTTCCTTCCTCTGTCCTCTCCCCTCAACCTCGCACAACAGAAATGTGATCAAGGTCTCCCTCATCTGATGAGTCTTCCATCAGTTCGTCCTCCACTTCTTCCTGGGCTCCTGCACCTTCCTCACTAGTTTGGCTGCTACCATGCGCCCTGGTAAAACCATCTCCCCCACCCTCACATGCCTGCCGCCTTGGTGCTGCCGACCTTCTGGACCTTGCAGATGTTAGCCCTTCCGCATACAACTCCTCCTCCTCTACTTCCTCCACCTCCTCTTGTGCCACCACCTGACTCCGAATTCTGTTTAACATGTGCTCCAGCATGTAAATCACCGGAATAGTCATGCTGATAATGGCATCATCAGCACTAAACATCTTCGTCGCCATTTCAAAACTGTGCAGAAGGGTGCATAGGTCCCTGATCTGAGACCACTCCTCCAGCGTGATTTGCCCCACCTCTGAATCTCGTTGGCCCAGGCTATACGTCAGAACGTATTGCACCAGGGCTTGTCGGTGCTGCCACAGTCGCTGCAACATGTGCAGAGTTGAATTCCACCGGGTAGGCACATCGCATTTTAGCCGGTGAAGTGGCAGGCCCAACGACTTCTGTAGAGATGTAAGTCGCTGAGCTGCGGGATGCGAACGGCGGAAGTGAGCACACAGCGACCGTGCCCTCTGCAGAAGGCCATCTAGTCTGGGATAGTGGGCTAAAAATTGCTGGACAACCAGGTTCAACACGTGAGCCATACAAGGCACGTGTGTGACATTGCCCCGGCGAAGGGCCGCACCCAGGTTTGCAGCATTGTCGCACACGGCCTTCCCTGGTTTCAGGTCCAGTGGAGACAACCATTCATGAAATTGGTTCTCCAGAGCTGACCACAACTCCTCAGCTGTGTGACTCACATTTCCCAGACATTTCAATGTAAAAACCGCCTGATGACGTTGAGCCCTACTGCCAGCATAGTAAGGAGGTGTGCAGGATCCCTTCTGCGCAGTTAGAAAGCTTGTGGCATGACCAGACAGGCTTTGGGTGCAGGTGGAAGACCGAGAGGAGGTTGAGGATGCAGAAGCAGTGGAGGAACTTTGACATAAAGAGGATTGACGCACAACTCGTGGGGACGGCAAGACTTGGACAGCAGCCCCTTGTCCTGCTGTCACCATAGTTACCCAGTGCCCAGTCAGCGACATGTAACGCCCCTGTCCATGCCTACTCGTCCAAGTGTCTGTGGTGAAATGCACCCTGTCACACACAGAGTTTCTCAAAGAAGCGGTGATGTTGTGTGCGACATGCTGGTGGAGCGCAGGCACACCTTTCTTTGAGAAGTAGTGCCGACTGGGCATCTGGTACTGGGGCACTGCGACGGACATAAGGTCTCGAAAATCCTCTGTGTCCACCAGGCGGAAAGGCAGCATTTCTGTAGCCAAGAGCTTGCAGATGGTGAAATTCAACCTCTTAGCTTTCTCATGGCTAGGAGGAAATGGTCTTTTACTTGTCCACATCTGAGGGACCGAGGGCTGGCTATTGTGCTTAGACGGGGTTGATAAGGGTGTCCCCGGCAAACTGCCGGTCTGTGAGGAAGATGCAGGCGGACATGTTAGGTTGCCTTGATCCAAAGGTGGTGCTATCGATGTCGGACAGCGCTCAACACCAGCTGGTGTTACCACCTCCAAAGAAAATGATGACCTGCCAATCACGCTGGCTGTTGCGGGTAAAGAGGTGGCAGGTCTGCGCCCCAAAACAGGTGTGACTGCTGTCCCCCCAGTCACAGAGGATGAAGAGGCCGCGGATGCACAAGATATGGCAGACGGTGGTTGGCCCGGCCGGCTAGGCCGCATTGTAGCACACTGAGCTTCCCACTGCAACTTATGCTTCATGTCCATGTGCCGGTTCATGCATGAAGTACTCAAACTATGTATTTTTTGGCCTCTACTTAGCTTTTGCTGACAAATGTTACAGATAACACGAGTTAGGTCATCTTTATCGATCTGAAAAAATGCCCAGGCTATGCAAGGCTTAGCACCCATGCGACCTGAAGAGCCACCACGACTTGTGGTGAGAGGCAGAGTTGTGTTTGAGGATGCAGTTGTTGACGTGCTTCCAGTACTACGTCTCTGTCCAGGAAGGCGCAACCTGACCTCGTCGTCACTAGCATCTTCCTCCACCTCCTCTGCTGACCTCATCTCTTGGCTGACTGTGGGTTGACAGTAAGTGGGATCTCCGACCTCATCATCATCATCCTGTGCGTTATCACACCCGTCGTCCTCAGAGCCAACCTGTTCCTGCCCTGACAAAAAACTAAAGTTGTCGCTCCAATCAGGTATTTGAGTCTTATCATCGTCTTCCTCATTGTCTCCACCAACAGGAGTTACAGTTTGGGAATGAGGGTCTACATTATGGTCAGAACCTTCTGCGTCTGGTTCTGGATCCGACTCATAAAGATTCTGGGCATCAGTGCAGATCATTTCCTCGTCTGGATTCACAGAAGCGCTGGAGTCGACCTCTGATTCCCAGGCTATAGTATGAGTAAACAGCTCTGCAGACTCAACCATCTGTTCTACCTCATACTCAGACGGGCAATTTGGGTGACACCTTTGAGGACTGGAGTATTTGTGATGTTGAAGTTGATGTGGAGGAGAGCCCACTTAAAGGAGCACTTGATATCCGTTGAAGCACCTGCTGTTTTTGTGCCTCATCTGGAATTTGTAGCGATTGGCGTGGCCGTAAGAAAGGGATCTTATCACATTGTCCGCTAAAAGAAGTAGACATTTTAGTTTGGCTGGAAGATTGTCTTTCTTCTGCAGATGTTACTGTTGCTTTAACACCTACCCCACGGACACAACCTTTTTTCCCCTTCCCAACACGCCTATTCCCCTTTCCACCAGCAGCAGGCCTTTTTCCACTCATTTTGGTGGTTAACTAATTCACAACTCTGGAGTTGTTTGCACAAAAAAACAATGGATGGTAACCGAGCAGAGCTGAGTGGCCAAACTGTGGTATTAGGCCAAAACTATTGGCTGGGTTAGATGCAGAAAAAAATTATTTTGAATTTGCAACCTGATGGAGGTCAGTATAGATGGACTAATAGAGAAAGTCCGGCACACTACTAGAAGGCCAAATATTTTTTCAGAGGTAGATGCAGAAAAAAATATATTCAGTTTGCAACCTGATGGAGGTCAGTATAGATGGACTAATACAACAAGTCCCGCACACAGCTAGAAGCCCAAATATTTTTTCAGAGGTACTGTAGATGCAGATAAAAATTAGTTTTAATTTGCAACCTGATGGAGGTCAGTATAGATGGACTAATAGAGAAAGTCCGACACACTACTAGAAGGCCAAATATTTTTTCAGAGCTAGATGCAGAAAAAAATTATATTCAGTTTGCAACCTGATGGAGGTCAGTATAGATGGACTAATAGAGAAAGTCCGACACACTACTAGAAGGCCAAATATTTTTTCAGAGGTAGATGCAGAAAAAAATATATTCAGTTTGCAACCTGATGGAGGTCAGTATAGATGGATTAATAGAACAAGACCCACACACAGCTAGAAGCCCAATATTTTTTCAGAGGTAGATGCAGAAAAAACTATATTCAGTTTGCAACCTGATGGAGGTCAGTATAGATGGACTAATAGAACAAGTCCCACACACTGCTAGAAGCCCAAATATTTTTTCAGAGGTACTGTAGATGCAGATAAAAATTAGTTTTAATTTGCAACCTGATGGAGGTCAGTATAGATGGACTAATAGAGAAAGTCCGACACACTACTAGAAGGCCAAATATTTTTTCAGAGGTAGATGCAGAAAAAAATATATTCAGTTTGCAACCTGATAGAGGTCAGTATAGATGGATTAATAGAACAAGACCCACACACAGCTAGAAGCCCAATATTTTTTCAGAGGTAGATGCAGAAAAAAATATATTCAGTTTGCAACCTGATGGAGGTCAGTATAGATGGACTAATAGAACAAGTCCCACACACTGCTAGAAGCCCAAATATTTTTTCAGAGGTACTGTAGATGCAGATAAAAATTAGTTTTAATTTGCAACCTGATGGAGGTCAGTATAGATGGACTAATAGAATGATGCTATGCCCAAAAGATTTTACTTCACTAGGTGCAGTAAAAAAATTGGTATTCTATACACAGGTGGTATATCTTGCAACACAGATAGGCTACTCCACTGACTAACACACTCTGCAATAGGCCAAAAAGGATTAGCTTTGCTAGATTCAGCCAAATGCTGTGAAAAAAACTTGCACAGCACTGGCACAGACCTGCCTGGCAAAAACTGATAGGAACTCATGTAACCTAGTCCTGAAAAGGACTGCAATTACAATTAGTCTTTACTCCCACAACCGATCTATTTAAGAGCACAGACCTCCCTGATAAAAGTCGTAGGAAATGCTGTAACCTAGTCCTTAAAAGGACTGCAATCACAACTATTCCCTACTCCCAAGCTATCTGTATATTTGTGCGAAAATTGGCTTGAAATTAACAAGGTATAGCGCACACAGCAACAGCGGTGCCGTCTAACACGCAGCTGCAGCAGTGAGAAAATGGTGGCGACGGGGAAAATGGCTTGGTCTTATAGGGCAAGGACATGTGACATACACTGCCAATGACACATGCCCTTGCTTGTGTGAAAAAAAGCACTTCGCTCCGTGTGTGCGCTGCTGATAGGCTGACAGATTGCACCTCCCCACTGTAAATGCGGGAAAGAGAAAAAAAAATGGAGATCTTCATTGTTCCTGCAGAGATCCATCCCCTGCCCCTCCCCCCACCCCGCTGTACACTCAAACTGCGTATTAACATTAATTTTCATCATTACTGAGAAAAAATCCAGTTATGATTTTGGTGCACGAACAGTTATCGAACATAACCTCGAACAGCCGAATTTTTCTCAAATTATTCGTGTTCGCCGAACGGCTCGAATACCGCCCAAAACAGCTCGAATTTGAGATTGGCGAACAGTTCGAGTAGAACAACGCTCATCTCTAGTCACAAATGCCATCTGCTTCTCTACAGTCTGCGCAACGTGGTTCCTCACAAAGGCCTAGGCAGGGGACACTTTGTGAGGAGGATGAGGAGGAGTCAATGGATGAGGAAGACATCTGTCCAGAGGAGGGAGGTACACAATGCTCTAGTAGTCAGTATCTAGAGCGAGGCTGGGGTGATGCAGAGCAGGCAGAGATCACGCCTCAAGCAGGGGACAGCGTTTCTTGGCCAGTTGGCAGTCTGCAGCACATGGTTGATTTCATGCTGCAGTGCCTGAGAAACGACCGCCGCATCGCCCACATTCTCAACACGGCTGATTATTGGGTGTCCACCCTCCTAGATCCTCGCTACCGGGACAACTTACAAAGCCTCATAACACCGTTGAACCGGGAGCGTAAAATGCTGGAGTACCAAGACGCACTGGTGCATTCCATCATGTTCTCCATTCCAACCGAGAGCAGTGCTGCTAGTGCTTTACAAAGCAGCTCAGTGCGTCGAGGCAGTGGAGGGAGCTCTGCACAAAGAGGGAGCAGAAGCAGCGCCTCAGCACAAGGCAAGACCAGTATGGCCGAAATGTGGCAAAGTTTTGTGTCCCCGCCGCCACAAATGTCTACACCATCACAGACGGCTCCAGTCAGCAGGAGGCAACGTTTCCGTCAGATGGTGACAGACTACATGTCTTGCCCTCTTACTGTACTCCCAGACGGCTCTTCTCCCTTCAAGTTTTGGGTCTGTAAGCTGGATACATGGCCAGAGCTTAGTCAGTATGCATTGGAGGTGCTAGCTTGCCCTGCTGCTAGTGTATTATCAGAACGCGTCTTTAGTGCCGCAGGTGGTGTACTAACAGACCGTCGCATGCGACTATCCTCCGATAACGTTGACCGGCTTACTTTTCTCAAAATGAACAAGGCCTGGATCTCTCATGAATTTGCCAGTCCTCTTCCAGAATAAATAATTGGTTGGCAACAGTATCCAGGTCTCCTGTTGTGTTCATGTTTCTACCACCTGAACTGTAATCCCTGAGCTCCAACACCGCCAGTTGGCGCTTGGAAGTGCCGTCTGCACAGTCAACACTTGCTGCCATGTTATTGGGGTTCAGTAACGTCAGTTGTTCCCCTGCTGTGTGGACGGCAATTTCTCCTGCTCTGTCCACATTCTCACTACTACAGATTTTAAAGTTGCTCCAATTACACCTCTGGCTCCTCTGTTTTCAGTATTATCCCTGAGCTCCAACACCGCCAGTTGGCACTCGGAAGTGCCGTCTGCACAGTCAACACTTGCTGCCGTGTTATTGGGGTTCAGTAACGTCAGCTGTTTCCCTGCTGTGCGGACGGCAATTTCTCCTGCTCTGTCCACATTCTCACTACTACAGATTTTAAAGTTGCTCCAATTACACCTCTGGCTCCTCTGTTTTCAGTATTATCCCTGAGCTCCAACACCGCCAGTTGGCGCTCGGAAGTGCCGTCTGCACAGTCAACACTTGCTGCCGTGTTATTGGGGTTCAGTAACGTCAGCTGTTCCCCTGCTGTGCGGACGGCAATTTCTCCTGCTCTGTCCACATTCTCACTACTACAGATTTTAAAGTTGCTCCAATTACACCTCTGGCTCCTCTGTTTTCAGTATTATCCCTGAGCTCCAACACCGCCAGTTGGCGCTCGGAAGTGCCGTCTGCACAGTCAACACTTGCTGCCGTGTTATTGGGGTTCAGTAACGTCAGCTGTTCCCCTGCTGTGCGGACGGCAATTTCTCCTGTTCTGTCCACATTCTCACTACTACAGATTTTAAAGTTGCTCCAATTACACCTCTGGCTCCTCTGTTTTCAGTATTATCCCTGAGCTCCAACACCGCCAGTTGGCGCTCGGAAGTGCCGTCTGCACAGTCAACACTTGCTGCCGTGTTATTGGGGTTCAGTAACGTCAGCTGTTCCCCTGCTGTGCGGACGGCAATTTCTCCTGCTCTGTCCACATTCTCACTACTACAGATTTTAAAGTTGCTCCAATTACACCTCTGGCTCCTCTGTTTTCAGTATTATCCCTGAGCTCCAACACCGCCAGTTGGCGCTCGGAAGTGCCGTCTGCACAGTCAACACTTGCTGCCGTGTTATTGGGGTTCAGTAACGTCAGCTGATCCCCAGCTGTGTATCCGGCAAATTCTCCTGCTTTGTCCACATCCACTGTACTACAGATTTAAAACCTCCTCCAAATACACCTCTGGCTCCTCTGTTTTTAGTATTTACCCTGGGCTCCAATACCGCTAGTTGCTGCTCAGAAGTGCCGTCTGCACAGTCAACGCTTGCTCCAGTGTTATTGGGGTTCAGTAACGTCAGCTGATCCCCAGCTGTGTGCCCGGCAAATTCTCCTGCTTTGTCCACATCCACTGTACTACGGATTTAATACCTCCTCCAAATACACCTCTGGCTCCTCTGTTTTTAGTATTTACCCTGGGCTCCAATACTGCTAGTTGCTGCTCAGAAGTGCCGTCTGCACAGTCAACGCTTGCTCCAGTGTTATTGGGGTTCAGTAACGTCAGCTGATCCCCAGCTGTGTGTCCGGCAAATTCTCCTGCTTTGTCCACATCAACTGTACTACGGATTTAAAACCTCCTCCAAATACACCTCTGGCTCCTCTGTTTTTAGTATTTACCCTGGGCTCCAATACCGCTAGTTGCTGCTCAGAAGTGCCGTCTGCACAGTCAACGCTTGCTCCAGTGTTATTGGGGTTCAGTAACGTCAGCTGATCCCCAGCTGTGTGTCCAGCAAATTCTCCTGCTTTGTCCACATCCACTGTACTACGGATTTAAAACTTGCTCCAATTACACCTCTGGCTCCACTCTGTTTTTAGTATTTACCCTGGGTTCCAGCACCGCCAGCTGGTTCTCGGTAGTTCCATTTGCTCTTGTACCTTCTACTACCCATCCGGGTTCCAATACCGTCAGCTGGTCCTCGGCAGTGACTTTGGCACGGGTACTCCCTCCTGCCCAGCCTGGTTCCAGCACGCCAGCTGTTTCCGGGTAGTGTCAACGTCACTTTGCCTCCAATGCGTTGTCCTGTCGTGTTGCGGTCGGGTTAGCCGACTCTATGGTGCCTGAGGTTTAGGTGACTCCTATGTGGGCTGCGGGATCTGGCAATGAAGGCTGGTTCCATAGTGCCAATAGGACAAGCACCCCCTGTAGGACTGTGGGTTTTGGTAACTGCGGCCGGCTCGCGGCCTTGAACTTTTTTTTACATGGGTACCTTCTGCTACCCATCCGGGTTCCAGTACCGTCAGCTGGTTCTCGGCAGTGCCTTTGGATTAGGTGCCTCCTTCTCGGTATCCAAGTTCCACCAACGTCTGCTGGTCCTTGGTAGTGCTTTCTGGCACAGGTACCTCCTGCTTAGTAACCGAGTTCCAGTACCGTCAGCTGGTCTTCGGCAGTTCCATTGGCTCTTGTACCTTCTGCTACCCATCCGGGTTCCAGTACCGTCAGCTGGTCCTCAGTAGTTTCATTTCCTCTTGTACCTTCTACTACCCATCCGGGTTCCAGTACCGTCAGCTGGTTCTCGGCAGTGACTTTGGCACGGGTACTCCCTCCTGCCCAGCCTGGTTCCAGCACGCCAGTTGTTTCCGGGTAGTGTCAACGTCACTTTGCCTCCAATGCGTTGTCCTGTCGTGTTGCGGTCGGGTTAGCCGACTCTATGGTGCCTGCAGTTTAGGTGACTCCTATGTGGGCTGCGGGATCTGGCAATGAAGGCTGGTTCCATAGTGCCAATAGGACAAGCACCCCCTGTAGGACTGTGGGTTTTGGTAACTGCGGCCGGCTCGCGGCCTTGAACTTTTTTTTACATGGGTACCTTCTGCTACCCATCCGGGTTCCAGTACCGTCAGCTGGTTCTCGGCAGTGCCTTTGGATTAGGTGCCTCCTTCTCGGTATCCAAGTTCCACCAACGTCTGCTGGTCCTTGGTAGTGCTTTCTGGCACAGGTACCTCCTGCTTAGTAACCGAGTTCCAGTACCGTCAGCTGGTCTTCGGCAGTTCCATTGGCTCTTGTACCTTCTGCTACCCATCCGGGTTCCAGTACCGTCAGCTGGTCCTCGGTAGTTCCATTTGCTCTTGTACCTTCTACTACCCATCCGGGTTCCAGTACCGTCAGCTGGTTCTCGGCAGTGACTTTGGCACGGGTACTCCCTCCTGCCCAGCCTGGTTCCAGCATGCCAGCTGTTTCCGGGTAGTGTCAACGTCACTTTGCCTCCAATGCGTTGTCCTGTCGTGTTGCGGTCGGGTTAGCCGACTCTATGGTGCCTGCAGTTTAGGTGACTCCTATGTGGGCTGCGGGATCTGGCACTGAAGGCTGGTTCCATAGTGCCAATAGGACAAGCACCCCCTGTAGGACTGTGGGTTTTGGTAACTGCGGCCGGCTCGCGGCCTTGAACTTTTTTTTACATGGGTACCTTCTGCTACCCATCCGGGTTCCAGTACCGTCAGCTGGTTCTCGGCAGTGCCTTTGGATTAGGTGCCTCCTTCTCGGTATCCAAGTTCCACCAACGTCTGCTGGTCCTTGGTAGTGCTTTCTGGCACAGGTACCTCCTGCTTAGTAACCGAGTTCCAGTACCGTCAGCTGGTCTTCGGCAGTTCCATTGGCTCTTGTACCTTCTGCTACCCATCCGGGTTCCAGTACCATCAGCTGGTCCTCGGTAGTTCCATTTGCTCTTGTACCTTCTACTACCCATCCGGGTTCCAGTACCGTCAGCTGGTTCTCGGTAGTGACTTTGGCATGGGTACTCCCTCCTGCCCAGCCTGGTTCCAGCACGCCAGCTGTTTCCGGGTAGTGTCAACGTCACTTTGCCTCCAATGCGTTGTCCTGTCGTGTTGCGGTCGGGTTAGCCGACTCTATGGTGCTTGCAGTTTAGGTGACTCCTATGTGGGCTGCGGGATCTGGCAATGAAGGCTGGTTCCATAGTGCCAATAGGACAAGCACCCCCTGTAGGACTGTGGGTTTTGGTAACTGCGGCCAGCTCGCGCCTTGAACTTTTTTTTACATGGGTACCTTCTGCTACCCATCCGGGTTCCAGTACCGTCAGCTGGTTCTCGGCAGTGCCTTTGGATTAGGTGCCTCCTTCTCGGTATCCAAGTTCCACCAACGTCTGCTGGTCCTTGGTAGTGCTTTCTGGCACAGGTACCTCCTGCTTAGTAACCGAGTTCCAGTACCGTCAGCTGGTCTTCGGCAGTTCCATTGGCTCTTGTACCTTCTGCTACCCATCCGGGTTCCAGTACCGTCAGCTGGTCCTCGGCAGTTCCTCAGCTTTCTTGTACCTTCTGCTACATTTCCAAGTTCAAGCTTTTTGAAATGGTTCTTGGTAATCACTCTAGATCTCCCTGACGAGGACCCTGAAGACGAGGACCCTGAAGACCAACCCTAAGAAGACGAGGACCCCGAAGACGACGACCCTGAAGACGAGGATCCTGAAGACCACCCCGAAGAAGACGAGGACCCTGAAGACCACCCCGAAGAAGACGAGGACCCCGAAGACGAGGACCCAGAAGACCAACCCGAAGAAGACGAGGACCCCGAAGATGAGGACCCCCGAAGACGACGACCCTGAAGGCCACCCCGAAGAAGACCAAGAAGATGACCCTGAAGAAGTTGACCAAGAGGACAAAGAAGAGAAGACAAGCACCAAGATACAGAAGAACAAGAGACAGAAAACCAAGAAGCAGAAATACAAGAAGCTGCAGAACAAAAAGCGGAAGAACATTAAGCATAAGACTAAAAATCAGAGCAAAAGATAATATCTAAATTATAAGCAGAAGATGACTAAGCAGTGTATGGGGGTGAGTCCGTTCCTCCTCGTGGTGCCCCTGGAAAAGACCTGCTGCTGCAGGCCAAACTGAACGCGGACAAATCCTGTTGTAAATCTTTTGTGACGGGCAGAACGAAAGGTGTAATGTCCAACCTTTTATAGATAACAACTACAGGAATGCCTGCCACAAATAAGAATATGATGAAGAAGATGAAGAAGATGAAGAAGTAGAATATGAAGAATGTAAAAAAAAAGAATAATATGAAGAAGGTGAAGAAGAAGAAGATGAAGAAGGTGAAGAAGAAGTGGATGAAAAAGATGCTGAGGATGATGAAGGAGAAAGTGTGGGAGAAGTAAAAAGAAGGTGAAGAGCATGGAAGTAGTGAAACATAAATATCTGACAAAATATAAAAATACTTAACATAGTCAATATTTTCGTAACTCAGAACGTCTTAAAAAAAAATATTAATTCCTGCTATTCCATTTGATTGGGCTAAACCTCTATGCCTTTTTTGTCTCCCCCACCTCCCCCAATACATTCTACATTATTCTTAGTTGTTTTCCTTCATGTAGAATTAACCTACAAGGAAAGAAAGGGTTTATTTTCATTCCGATATTTCTGTCCCATTTACTTGCATTGGTTTCCGGTATCGGAATCGGCGATATCCGATACTTTTTCGGTATCGGTCCGATCCAATCCGATCCGATATTTCCCGATATCGGAAGGTATCGCTCAACACTAGTGCTGAGGAATAGCGAACTAAAAATGATGTATGACAGAGGGACCTACCAAATGTATAAGTCAGGGCCCTCCCAATTGTAAAAGGCAAAAAAAAAGCCACAACAGTATGTGTGATCAAACGCTAAAAGGGATATTTTTTTGGTTTCTCTGGTTTATTTAGCCTTATATACAAGTGATTATGCAGGAAAAACTGTTTCTTAACCTCTTTGACTGTTAAATGCAATTTAGGTTAAGTAGTTGTTCTTGTGTGTCCGTAAAAGTGGCGTAATACTGCGGCAAACTTTTTCCCAGAAACCGTATGTGAGTCAGAAAAGCATGCAGGCATATTCTCCAGGCTCTTCCTATTCTGTTTCATCACTTTCCCATCCATTTCAGCCTTTTCCTCAGGCCCCCAGACCTCTTTGTAGGGTGCAGCAGAAAATTACTCGCATTTCCCATTGACTTACATTGAACTCGCTATTCGGAACGAATACGCGATTATTACAAAGTACTTGTTACGAGTATAGCGATTACGAATATTACGGTACTCGCTCATCACTACATACGATCATACAAAGACATTATCCCATTCACAAATTTTTTAGGAAATCCCATTCTCTCCAGAACTTTAAACAAAAACACATGCGAGACCCTATCAAATGGTTTCTCAAAATCAATTGAACTATACACTTCTGTTTCCTCACCATGCAGTCTCTAATCAAATCCCTTAATAACAAGTTATCACTCATACTCCTTCCAGGCACAGCACACACTTGATCATCACCCACAACACTACCAATCACTTCACACATAAGATTAGCCAACTATTTGCTGTAGATTTTGTAATCTGAATTCAACGTTATAGGTCTCCAATTCTCTGAACACTTTCTCTCTCACATTTCTTGTACACAAGCACAACGACAGCCTCTTTCATAGATTCACACAACTTATAATTCTCCCACATATACTTACATATCTCAGTCAAACCAGCACCCAGAAAATCCCACGCTTTCACAAAGAATTCTACTGGCAATCCATCTTTACCCAGTGTCTTATTCTTTTTAGCACTCTCCATCACGTTTTCCACTTCATCCCTAATCACATCCTAATTCAAAATATCACATTCATCACTATCCAAGTTATTCGCTAACCCATTCAGCACTTCTGAAACAAGACCAGAAGCAATCCATTTTTTATCATATAACTTGCTATAGAACCTATTCACCTCCTTTATCACATTCTCACCAGACACACACAAACCGTTCCCATCCAAAACTTTATCCATATCAACCTTTCTCCCTTTTATTTTCTTAAAAAAGAACTTTGTTCTCTTTTCATCTTTTACAAGATGTTCTATTTTGGTACAATAAATTATTTCTTTCCCTTTTTCATCCATAACACGCTTTAATTCACTCTTTGTCTCAACCAGCAGATCAGACACATCTATCCCACTTGCTCCACACTTTCTTAACCAGTCTATCCGCCTATTTAAATCATTAAATCTGCTCCGATAAATAGCAGCTTTTTTATAGCCCCATTTTTTGAAGAATTTTTTGCAACACACCTTAACCCAGTTCCACTATTCAAGCACACACGCAAAAATTCTCTTACATACTCTCCACTCTTTATACTTTATTTTTAATTCATTCATCACATCCTCATCTTCTAACAATCTAACATTCAACTTCCATACCCCACCCCATACACATGGCTATCAATCGCACTAAACACACCTCTCAAACACTCATGATCAGAAAAAGGTACAACATTTTGTTCAAAATTCATACACAACATATTTCTGGAAAACAATATTTTATCTATTCTGGATACAATACCACCCCTATCAGCATGGTATGTTGGCGGTGGTGGGATGCTAAATTCAAGAACAGCAGCATCTAGAAGGGAGAAATCAGAAATAAGATTGGATAACTTTTTACCAGTTATGTCACAATTTCCTTCTGTGATGCAATTAAAGTCCCCAACTAAAACTGTAGGCTTTTTGCCTGGAAGAAACAAACTTAATTTTTCCAAAAGAGCCAGCCGCTCCATTTTTTTTGTCCTTTCCTGATGAACAGTACACATTAATAATTCTAACCCGCCACCCCCTATAGATAACATGTACAATTATACATCTACCCACCTCTACCACCATGTAGCTATCTAAACTAATCTCCCTGTTACCCATTAATATCCCTACACCATCATTCCTAATAACACATGAGCCGGACCATACATGCTGTCTGTAAGGCCAGTCCTTATCACTTGGAGAGTCCACAACCCCACATTCCTGAAGACAGAAGATATCAGTATTCATCTGTTTGATATAATCAAGGACGGTTGCCCTCCGGGATTTGGATCTAATTTGCCTGACATTCAGGGACACAATGCCCCAACCAGCCTGGGGAGCCATAACATGACAATAAACATGCCACTTCCTCTTCAACCGTTTTTGTCTTCCATCTGGAACTGCAACTCCTCGAATCTGTTCCTGTCTGCGGGAATGCCTAGAAAAGCACTGGTGTCAGGAGAGAGGACATTCTGAGGCTAGCTCCGTTCACTCACCGGACTTAAAACATCTTCACCGGCGTCTGCCTTATCCATTCTGGGCTTCTTACAGGAAGTTCCAGGCTCCTCGTCTTCAGAGGACCTTACAAGAGTGAAGTCACCTTGACCTCCACAACTCGCTAACTCCTCCTTAGTGACTATCCAAGATACACTGGGGGACTTACCAAGAGAACCGCCCAACTCCCTCTTCCCGCAAACATCAGACTGATGAGGGAGTTCACACTCAACTTCAGCAAGTTACCAACTCGCCGCCTCTGGGCTGGGAGACTCATTTTGTGGCAGGGCCTCCTCATGTGCATCCATGATTTCAGGTTCCTCATTAAGATCTGGGTCTGTAACCTGTGGAATGTCAACAACAGCAGCAGGGGGCGCAGCCCCCTCCACTTAGACTTCAGCATAAGAGTTAGGACTGGTACTGGCCTTACAGTCCCAATACTTATGGCCCTCCTCACCACAAGCATTGCACATAACAGAATTTGTGCAGTCTTTTGCCATATGGCTAGAACCATTGCAATTCCTGCAAGCTGGCATTTCCCTACAACTATCCTGGGTATGCCCGAAATTCTTACACCTCCTGCAGTATATTGGGGCATCTGGGAAAAACAATAAACCTCTATTCTTCCCAATTGAAAAATTTAGAGGGGGGGGATGGATGCCTCCGGGGCTTTGGGGATCCATCCCAAATCTCACAAAAAATTTGAACTTTCCAGTCCAGAGCCCTTCTCCATTCAGGACCCTGTGAGAGTACTGAACATAAATGCAATGTCTCTTTAAAAATAAAGTAATGTTATCCAGGCAAACAAAAGGGTTATGCATAACAACTGCAAGTGGGACAACCCCTTAGAGTAAAGCACATTAAAGGTAAGACTTTCCAGCAAAGGATTTGCAACTCCATTTGTCAGGGCAGTAAACAAATTTGGGCAAGCAGCCATAGAAAATAGTACCAGCACATACCTGCCTTCTCTCCTGAACTCCTGCAGGCATATTATCTCAGACTTGTGAATCTTCAGGATGTCAACAAATCATGTTGACCAAATATCCCAGAGAAAAATGCAACTTCTTATCTTAAGCGATGTCAATCCTGAATCCATTTTTGACCCAGCTATCACCGGTCACAGAGAATTGAAGCTTGACTCCCATCATCCACAGCTTCCTGAATCTCCCTCCCGATACCTCCTGGCTATCTCCCAAAAGCAGCGACCAGCTTAAGCCAACAAAGTGGTGATGCTGGAAGGCCAAAAGACCGCACTCAAGGTGTTCAGGAGCCTTTGCACCTCGTCAGTGCAAAGTGTGAGTTCTGGTTTGGCTGGTTGAGAGGCATGAGACCAGTATCTAAGGCGTAACATTTCTCCTTGCGGAGTGCGACATGTTAAGCATGTCACGGCAAGGAGACATTTAAAGCCGCAATGCTCCTCTGGGAAATATGCACATTTTCTCTTCAGAGAGAAAGAGGACTGGAACTCTAGTGCCACCTACAGGAAGTAGCAATCCTAAAAGTCAATACTGACTCTTTAAGGAGCCTTATCACATGACTTAGGATATATGAGCCAGAAACTCAATTTGCAGACACTGTGTTTCGGGGTACTGCCCCTTGTCATTAAAACACAGCACATTGAGCTGCCAATCCCAAGATGGCAGCTTCCATAACTGTGATTCTGTCTTGTAATTATAGTCATTATTCTTAAAAAGGTAATTTTATTTCATGTTTATTTATATCTACAATCTCCTTACTGTAATATACCATAGTATGTGTGAAGGTGCTAGGTCCTCCTTAAAGATGACATCGGGGAAAACAAGGCAACAATCCATGAAGGAACTCCTAGAAAAATTGGCACCGACTACTAGAATTCCAGGCCTGAATAGATAAGAAACTCTCTATCACCAGCAACCTTGTCACAGAGGGTTGAGGGAAGGAACAAGTGTGCAACAACGGGAAGTGGGGGAGGGAGCTAAAACACTAGGGAAAGGGGGAGTGGAGACCCCTAAGCAGATCTGACAATCACCTTGGCTCCCCAGATGTCCCTATATAGGTTCCGCACCTATCGCCGAACAGGAAACCAAATCCCTGCGTGCCCCTAGAAATAGGCCCTAGGTAGGGAGGGGACGGTGTGAGCACTAGTCAGCCCCCACTGCAACTAAAGACAAAAAGGTAAACAGACAAGGACTCCAAGAAGAAACTAGTCGATTATTAGTACTTCAGGCCTGGACAGAGGAAAATAGAGCTATCACCGGCGACTCTCTGGAGACACTGAGGTTTTTAAACATCAAGCAAGGGTGTTTCAATTAACAGCAGAAGTTGAAAGTAACTGCTAGGTCCTAGAGAGAGAAGGATATCACAACACTACAGAGATGAACAGATCAAGAAGGTGCCTGCAAAGCCAAGTGCAATGACCTACAGCTGGATCCAGAACAACTGTCTGTCACACCTGACACACCCGTGACAGTCCTAGAGAGAGAGGGATAATGAAAGGATCAGGAAGATGTTTGCAAGGCCAAATGCAGCGATATTCTACAGTCGGACCCCGTATGACTGTCTGTCAAACCTGACACCCCCAGTGACATCCAGCCCTTGTTTATTTTGATAAGAGTCAGCCTGTCAGCATTTTCAGTTGACAGGCGGATGCGCCTATCAATTATAATACCCCCAGCGGCACTAAAAACCTGCTCTGACAAAACGTTAGCGGCAGGGCAGGCCAGGACCTCCAAGGTGTAGAGAGACAGTTCATGCTACATGTCCAGCTTGGATACCCAATAGTTGTAAGTCACAGAGGAATCACAGAGGACATTGGTATGGTCAGCAAGGTACTCCTTCAGCATCTTCCAAACCTTTCCCTCCTTGTCAGAGTACTCCACGTATCATGGCCTGGGCACTGGGAGGGTCTGAGAAAACTGTCCCAGACCTTAGACAGTGTTCCCCTTCCTCTGCTGCATCTGGTTTGTGTCTCCCCTCACCTGTACTCCTCTGTTGTCCAAGGAATTGTGACCTCTGCCGCCAGCATTGTCAGCTCAGAATTTTTTAAATAATTCTGCCACAAGGGCCTTCTGGTACTGCAATATTTTTTTAGAACTGTCCGCCACAGAAAGGAGAGATAGAAAGTTCTCCTTGTAGCGTGGGTCTAGCATTTTGAGCAACAGTAATTTACTGGTTGCTCAAAATGCATACAACGTGAGGGTCACGGGAAATGCAGCGGAACATAAACTCAGCCATGTGTGCCAGACTGACAACAGCCAAGACTTACCTGTCCCCACCAAGAGAACAACTGTCCATGTTCTCCTCATCCTCCTCCTGGTTCTCCCCCTTGTCCTCCCCCTCTTCAGGACAACCACGCTGAACAGACGGTAGGAATGTGTGGGTAGTACTGTCTGTTGTGCAGGACACCAGCTCCTGTTCCTGCTCCTCTCCCTCCTCATTATCACCCAATCCACGTTGAGATGAGATGAGGCTGGGCTATGTAGCATCATTCTGTATAGTTCCTTGCTCCATCTCATTGTGCTCTGCCTGCAATGCCTCCTTTTTAATTGTGAGCAGCAAGCGTTTCAGTAGACAGAGAAGCTGGATGGTGATGCTAATTATGTCATTATCGCTGCTCACCATCTTGGTCGAGTCCTCAAAGTTTTTGGAGGACAGACATCCATGCCCACTCATCAGCTCTTACAGTGGAGAAAAAAAGTACTTAGTCAGCCACCAATTGTGCAAGATCTCCCTCTTAAAAAGATGAGAGAGGCCTGTAATTGACATCATAGGTATACCTCAACTATGAGAGACAAAATGAGAAAACAAATCGTGAAAATCACATTGTCTGATTTGGAAAGAATATTTTTTCAAATTTTGGTGGAAAATAAGTATTTGGTCAATTACAAAAGTTAATCTCAATACTTTGTTATATATCCTTTGTTGGCAATGACAGAGGTCAAACGTTTTCTGTAAATCTTCACAAGATTGCACACACTTTTGCTGGTATGTTGGCCCATTCCGCCATGCAGCTCTCCTCTAGAGCAATGATGTTTTGGGGCTGTCGCTGGGCAACACTTTCAACTCCCTCTAAAGGTTTTCTATAGGGTTTAGATCTGGAGAAAGGCTAGGCCACTCCAGGACCTTGAAATGCTTCTTACGAAGCTACTCCTTCATTGCCCTGGAGGTGTGCTTGGGATCATTGTCATGCCCTTGCTGATGGAAGGAGGTTTGCACTCAAAATCTCACGATACATGGCCCCATTCATTCTTTCATGTACACGGATCAGTCGTCCTGGTCCCTTGGCAGAGAAACAGCCCAAAAGCATGATGTTGCCACCCCCATGCTTCACAGTAGGTATGGTGTTCTTTGGATGCAACCCAGCATTCTTTCTCCTCCAAGCACGATGAGTTGTGTTTCTACCAAACAGTTCTACTTTGGTTTCATCTGACCATATGACATTCTCGCAATACTCTTCTGAATCATCCAAATGCTCTCTAGCAAACTTCAGACAGGCCCGGACATATAATGGCTTAAGCAGGGGGACAAGTCTGGCACTGCAGGATCTGAGTCCCTGGCGGTGTATTGTGTTACTGATGGTAGCAAGTGTAATATTGGTCCCAGCTCTCTGCAGGTCATTCAGTAGGTCCCCCCATGTGGTTCTGGGATTTTTGCTCACCGTTCTTGAGATCATTTTGACCCCATGGGGTGAGATCTTGTGTGGAGCCCCAGATCGAGGGAGATTATCAGTGGTCTTGTATGTCTTCCATTTTCTAATTATTGCTCCCACAATTGATTTCTTCACACCAAGCTGCTTGCCTATTGCAGATTCAGTTTTCCCAGCCTGGTGCAGGGCTACAATTTTTTTTCTGATGTCTTTCAACAGCTCTTTGGTCTTCACCATAGTGGAGTTTGGAGTGTGACTGTTTGAGGTTGTGGATAGGTGTCTTTTATACTGAAAACAAGTTCAAACAGGTGCCAGTACTACAGGTAATGAATGGAGGACTGAGGAGACTCTTAAAGTAGAAGTTACAGGTATCTGAGAGCCAGAAATCTTGCTTGTTTGTAATTGACGAAACACTTATTTTCCACCAAAATGTAAAAAAAAATTCTTTCCATATCAGACAATGTGATTTTCAGGATTTGTCTTCTCATTTTGTCTCTCATAGTTGATGTCTACCTATGATGTCAATCACAGGCCTCTCTCATCTTTTTAAGTGGGAGAACTTGCACAATTGGTGGCTGACTAAATGCTTTTTTTCCCCACTGTATGTGCGGAGGCTGATCTCAATAACTGACAGGCGTGTTGAAACTGCTACTCAACAACTGACCTCTGCTGCTCACAAATCCTTCCCAACATATGCAACGTTGACTTCCAATGGTGATATCGCACATCAGTCGGTGAGCTGGAAGCTGCAAACGCTGCTGAAGCACTGTCAGGGCGGAGGAAGCTGTAGCTGACTTTCTGAAATGGGCATACACATGGCGTACTTTCACATGCAGCTCAGGCAGATCTGGGTAGGTTTTGAGAAACCACTGAACCACTATATTGAGCACATGGGCCAGGCATGATACGTGTGCGAGGTCGCCAAGCTTCAGAGCCGTCACCAGGTTCTGGCCATTGTCACACATGACCATGCCTGGCTTTAGGTTCAGCTGTGAGAGCCATAGATCTGCCTGCTCTTTTACAGCTTTCAACAACTCTGCAGCGGTGTGCGGTTTGTCACCTAAATAGATGTTTCAGCACAGCTTGTTGCCACTTGGCCGAGGCAGTGCTTCCAGCTTGTGACAGACATGGTAATTTCAGAGATGGAGGCTGAAGAGGAGGAGGAGGTTCAGGAGCTGTAGAATGTAGGTACAACCCTGATTGATTCAGGGCCCACAATCCTTGGCTTCGGGAGGACATGTTCCATCCCAGGGTCTGACTGGGTCCCGGCTTCCACAATATTAACCCAGTGTGCCATCAGTAAAATGTACCGTCTTTGGCCACAAGCACTTGTTCACGAATCCGTGGTTAGGTGCAAGCAGCCGAGAAATGTGGCAGTTTAGTATTGTGGCCTGTAGGTGAGTGGCTGCATATTTGCGCTTGGGTACCAAGGACTGAGGTTGGGACATGGATGTGGTTGGTGACGGTGATGATTGCAAGAGTGTACCGACAGGTGTTAGATGGGAGGCATATTCGCCTGCATAATGGACGGAGGTTTGGCGTGCATGTACAACAGCGGAAGAGGCAGTGTGGTCACCCGCAGACACTGATTCTGGACCCTGGCGTTCGGCCCAACTAGTTGGGTGCTTTGCTGCATAGTGACACTAATTATGGCATTATCACCATCTTGGTGGAGTCCTCAAAGTTTTGGAGGATGGCACAGATGTCTAACATCCATGTTCACTCCTGAATACCGACGGCCTTGTTGATGCTGGTAGACAACAATTGCCCTATTCTGCTCACAAATCCTTCCCAACATCTGCAATGTAGAGTTCCAACGCGAGGGGACATTGCAGATCAGTCAGTGAGCCGGAAGCTGCAAACACTGCTGAAGCACGGCAAGAGCGGCGGAAGCTGTTGCTGACTTTCTAAAATGGGCACACAGGTGGCGTACTTTGAAAAGCAGATCCGACAGACCTGGGTAGATTTTGAGAAACCGATGACCCATGAGGTTAAGCACATGGGCCAGGCATGGTACGTGTGTGAGTTCGGCTCGCCTCAGAGCCGCTACC
The DNA here is from genome assembly GCF_046119375.1 of Phyllobates terribilis. Classification (NCBI taxonomy): domain Eukaryota; kingdom Metazoa; phylum Chordata; class Amphibia; order Anura; family Dendrobatidae; genus Phyllobates; species Phyllobates terribilis. The sequence goes on along the minus strand of NW_027362763.1, from coordinate 912,715,154 downwards.
AGGTTCCGGCCATTGTCACACACAACCATGCCTGGCTTTAGGTTCAGCGGTGTCAGCCACAGATCTGCCTGCTCTTTCAGAGCGGTCCACAACTATTCAGCATTGTGTAGTTTGTCAACTAAGCGTATTAGCTTCAGCACAGCCTGTTGCCATTTGACCGAGGCTGTGCTGCAGTGCTTCCAGCTTGCGACTGATGTGGTCATTTTCGGAGATGGATGCTGAAGAGGAGGAGGTGCAGGAGCTGCAGAATGTGGGGTCAACCCTGATTGACCCAGGGCCCACAATCCTCGGAGTCAGGAGGATATGTTTCATCCCAAGGTCCGACTGGGTCCTGGCTTCCCCTATGTTAACCCAGTGTGCCATCAGCGAGATGTACCGTCCATGCCCACAAGCACTAGTCCACGTGTCTGTGGACAGTAACTGCGTTGTTGAGGGCACGGCTAATGTTTTGGGACACGTGCTTGTGTAATGCTGGGACGGCACACCGGGTAAAATAGTGGCGACTGGGGACCGAGTACCGAGGAACGGCCGCCGCAATGAGGTTGTGGAAAGCTTCCATCTCCACAAGCCTAAAAGGCAACATTTCGAGCCAAGCATTCGCAAAATGGACTGGGGTAGGGACAAATAAACGCTGCGCTGGGACAAGGACGTGGACGTGCTTGCTGATGGTGCTAGTTGAGAGTGTTCAATGACAGGTGCAAGGCGGGAGGCATCTTGGCATGCGGAGAGGGGATTGGCATGCACACAAAAAAAAACCCACAAAATTTGAGCTTGGTTTAAAGTGGTATACATGCAGCACATAAGTGCATGTTTCACAATGGCCATGAATCAGAAAAACCTACAAGAAGAACCCTATTTTATTTAATTGCACTTGCTTTTTATTTATTTACAGCAGGGTTTATTTTCATTTTGCTTCTTGTAGGTTTTTCTGATTCATGGCCATTGTGAAACATGTGTGACGCCTCACTTCTCGAAGGAGCCCTTTTAGTTTTGAGTTTACCCTGGGTGTTGGGGGACTCGGTGTCGGGTCCTGTAATGAAGAGATGGGATGTAGCCGTGGCCCGGACCCGACCCGTGCTCAGGGCCATCACATGAAAAGGAAGATGTTGTGGGCTCGTCTGGGTTGAGTGGCTTTATTTAATGACTACGCCACCTGTGGTGCCTGGTGAAGGGTCACCAGCGCCGCTACAGTCCGCCGAGGCCCAGTGTCATGGCGGCCAAAGTTCTCACTGCTCCCCACAGGCGGAGCAAGGCCTCAGGGCAGGTACACAGGATGGAGGGGGCTAGTAGTGCGAGGAGTACGGGCACCGAGTCGCATGGTATGGCGCGTAATGAACAGTCCGGAGGCCAAAGGGGTGAACTTCCAAGGCTTTACTCACTTAGAGGTGACAGCGGGAAGGCGACTCCCTGCTCCCCGCTGAGTCCTGCGGTCACCTGGGACGGGGGTCCGACTACCTCCGAGAAAGTCCAGTGTTCGGTAGCGACCCTACACCAGAGTGTTCCTGCACTACAGACTTCACCCTCTCCCGTCTGTGCGTGTGTAGATAGGCCAGGTCTCCCTCTGAGCTCCTCTCAGGACTAGGGCACGGGTGGCAATTCCTCTCCATCCGCTGCCCGGTGGGATCCTCAGGGCCTAACCGGGCTTTCCCATCCAGGACATAGAGTACAAGGTCGGGTGTCGGGGGCCGGTACCCCTCTTGCAGCCGGAATCCCTCTGAATAGATCAGGTAGGCGAGGATAGGTGGCGTACTCCGCTCCGTCTGCATCCTCCCCGGGACCCATTTGCTGGGGAACCACACTCTAAAGCTCCCAGGCCTTCTTGCTCATGGTCCTTGACCGGGCGGAGATAATCCTTATCTCCCGCCTGCTCATCATCCCAAGGCCTAGGGACTAGGGCCGCGTCTCCCTCCCCTGCAGGCCCACACAGGATCCACTTTCAGGGTAGGAGATCACGTTCTGACACCAGTCATGGTACGGCCACAACTACCGCCGAGTACTGACAGGTATCAGTCAAGAACAGTCACAGAACTGAGAACCAAGAACCAAGATGACCTTAAACTAAATTTTCGATTTTTAGCGCAACTAACTTGTAAGTCCTCCACTCTCACCCACTAACTGGTTCCTACCACTTTGTGTTCCCCAGTCTCCCTGTAACCAGGGGAGCAGCACCTAGTGCATACTAGCTCCCTCTGGTGGAGAAGTGTGGTGTTGGATGCAAAAGGTTAGGTCACGACTATCACACCGGCCTTACCTCAGAGGATGAACACTACACTCCATTAGAGAAGTGCAGCATTCCTGTGGCGGTCGGACCCTCAGGGGCGCCACACATGCACTTATGTGCTGCATGTATACCACTTTAAACCAAGCTCAAATCATGTGTTTTTTTCTTTGTATATTTTGCATTCTGTGCAAACCTGTGCGTGGCCTCCCTTCCTAGAGCTGAATAACACATTTAAAAGCTTCTCTTGGCTGGTGTTCTCAGTTTGGGACCAGAGCCTCAGTCTGCCCTTATTCACACAAAGGTCAACTTTGACACTTGGTAAGGTTTTTAATGTTAGACAGAGTAGGTTCTATCCCAAACGGGTTCACCTTGTCACTGGTGGGATAGCTTTCATACTATTTTTGATCAAAAACAGTGTTAGGCTGAGTTCACACGATGCGTATTTAATGCGTTTCCGCGGCGTTTTTGCAGTTGCGTAAACGCCGCGGAAACGCATGAAAAACGCATGGTAGAAGGGCAGCAATGTTCCCCAATTGAAATCCGCATGTGCTGTGCCCATGATGCGGATTTTTCCGCAGCGTAAACGCTGCTCTCAAAAATCCGCAGCATGTCAATTAATTTTGCGTAAACGCGGCGTTTTCGCCGCCATTGACTTGCATTAGAACGTGCCAGTTCCGCAAGACTGCATCTGTACTTGCGTTATTGGCGCATTCTAATGTGCGGATGGTACCCGGGTGTGGAGGAGACGAGAGTCTCATCCACACCCAGGTACTATTAAAAAAGCTGTAAAACAAGAATAAAATAAAAAAAATATATATACTTACCATCTGTCGGCCCGCGCAGCGCTCCTGCTTGGTTCCCGGCACTTGCAGTGAGTTGAAGGACCTGACGGATCACGTGACGCTGACGTTGGCAGGTCTTTCAATTCAAAGTTGCCGGCAGCTGGGAGAACGGAGTGAGCAGGACAGCGCGGGCCATCGGAGGTAAGTATATACACTCTCTCGGGTCACACTATATAAATCCATGCTGTTTGCATGGATTTATATAGTGTGACCTAGTTGTCAAGCACTTTCCAGGTGATGCTAAAATCGCCTGGAAAGCGCTTGTCAATCTGCATGCGGAAACGCATGTGAATCCGCATGTGGATCCGCATGTATTCTGCAGGAAAAACGCATGCACAATCTGCATGCATTTTTTCTGCCAGGGAGATGCAGAAATGATGCAGAAATTTTCTGCTTCATTTCTGCATCGTGTGCACATACCCTGACTAAGAACCCTATTTTATTTAAATGCACTTGCTTTTTATTTATTTACAGCAGGCTTCTTGTATTCACACACAACAGCGGAACAAGCAGTGGTGTCACCTGCAGACACTGTTGCTGGACCCTGGGATTTGGCCCACTTAGTCGGGTGCTTTGCTGCCATGTGCAGGATCATGTTGGTGGTGGTGAGGCTGGTAGTTTTGCTATCCCTGCTGATGCTGGCCTGGCAAGTGGTGCAAATGGCCTTTTTCGGATTATCGGCAGAGTCTTTAGAAAACAACCAGACTCCGGAAGACCTAACAGTTGTACTGGCAACTTTCGTCGCGTTGATATTGCGGGGAATGGTTGCTCGCCTTCTGTCTGCAGCCACCACACTGCTTGTTCTTGTCTGTTGTGGTGCTATGCCTCCCTCCCCCTGTGTGCTGCTGTCCTCGCTCTGCTTGTCACCTTGCCAGGTTGGGTCAGTGACTTCATCGTCTACCACCTCATCTTCCACTTCCGCACCCTGGTCCTCCTCCTGACTTTCTGGCAATTGTGTCTCATCATCATCCACCTCTTGTGACAGTTTCCCACTGTCGCCTTCGTGTGACCGTGGCTACTCAAATATTTGGGCATCGCTACATGCGATCTCATCTTGCCCCACTTCAAGTGGACCAGTCGAGAGGCCCAAATCTATAAATGGAAAAATGAACAGCTCTTCGGAGTGTCCAAGTGTGGGATCAGTTGTCTCTGGGTACTCGGCATGGTGGGAGGAAAGAGGATCAGGGTGAGGAATATGCAGTCCAAACTCACAGCTACTGAGACTTGACCGTGTGGAAGACAGGGTGGTGGTGGTGGCTAAGTGACTGTAAGCATTATCTGCTATCCAACCAATAACCTTTTCACACTGCTCTGTGTTCAATAGTGGTGATCTGCAGTCCCCTATTAATCGGGACAGGAAGGTCGAGTGACAAGATGTGGGTGATTGTTGTGGCACAATTTCAGCTTTCCCACGACCTCAGCCTCATCCTCTGCATGCACCATCATCACCATCACATCCACTTTCCCATCCTTTGCCACATGCCTTGCCCATTTTAAATGGAGGACAATATTTTCCACGTTCACTACAAATGTCTGGATTTGAACCGCAGTGATATGTGATATGTGACGGAAAACCACAGTTTTAAATAGCTGGCCTGTAGGTTACTATTTTTTACAGCGAACTGGTGTCAATAACTTCACTAACACATTTAGATGGAGGCCAGAAATGCCTGAATTTGCACCACACTTATATGTGATACGTGTGACAGAAAATCACAGTTTTAAATAGCAGGCCTGTAGGTTACTATTTTTCACAGCGACCTCGTGTCAATAACTTCACTGACACACTGCAAAAAAATTTAAATAGAGGCCTGAAATGCCTGAATTTGGAGCACACTTATATGTGATACGTGAGGCGGAAATCCACAGTTTTAAATAGCTGGCTTGTAGGTTACTATTTTTCACAGCGACCTCATGTCAATAACTTCACTAACACATTTAAATGGAGGCCAGAAATGCCTGAATTTGGAGTACACTTATATGTGATACATGTGACGGAAATCCACAGTTTTAAATAGCTGGCCTGTAGGTTACTATTTTTCACGGTGACCTTGTGTCACTAACTTCACTAACACATTTAAATGGAGGCCTGAAATGGCTGAATTTGGAGCACACTTATATGTGATACGTGTGACGGAAAACCACAGTTTTAAATAGCTGGCCTGTAGGTTACTATTTTTCACAGCAACCGCGTGTCAATAACTTCACTGACACATTGCAACAAAATTTAAATGGAGGCCTGAAATGCCTGAATTTGGAGCACACTTACATGTGATACGTGACGGAAAACCACAGTTTTAAATAGCTCGCCTGTAGGTTACTATTTTTCACAGCGACCACCTGTCAATAACTTCACTGACACACTGCAACAAAATTTAAATGGAGGCCAATATTTTCCACGTTCACTACAAATCTCTGGATTTTTATCGCTTTAATATGGAAAGAATCCACCTGTATTCTGCTGTGGCAACAAGCAAATGGAGCAGAAAAACTGTGTTCTCTGGATTGCTTTTTAACCAAATAATCAGGATTCAGATCAAAAAAATAATTATCCCTGGCCCCTGATACCTGGGGCTATTTGTAGAAATATCTGGAACAGAAACAGCAGACAGCATTGGAATGGAGCCTCTTGTGCTATATGCACTGTAGTCTGCCACATACACTGCCTGCCTGGCTTGCTCTGATTATATATATATATATATATGTATATCTTTATTCCTTGGGTATTATTGAAATTCTGGTATTACATGAATGTTTGAATCTTCATGACATGAACTTAAAGGGGTTCATCAGGAATGGAAAAATAAATCACTAAAGGAAATGTCATTAAAAATAAATTCTTAAATACTTTTAAGTCGCAAATCAAAATTGTTTTGTCTAGTGAGGTAATTGCCATATAATTAAAATGGCTGAGGACTTGTTACACTGAGAGAAAGCTGTCCTAGAATGTTGAACACCTTACTGCACATGCCCACAAGCTCCTGTCATAGCATTTTAGGACATGTTTCTATCTATTTAACAAGGAGGCGGAAAAATTAATTCTAGAATGAAACAAATTGACAAACTCTCTTAACAAACAGATTGTGATCTGCTGATTAAAAGTATTTAGTATTTTATTTCTAATAACATTTCTTTAGTTTTGTTGTTATATTCCCAGAGATCCCTTTTAAGCTTTATGGCACAAACTGTAAAAAACAGAAGAGGAAATCACGCAGAACAAGAATGTATGCAACATCCCATGAAATGAGTGGATATTGACAGATTAATGTTCAATATGTGCAGGTTTATAGAACACATATCCTGAATGACATTCAGTTGCAAAACATGTTAATAACCTTCATCCTGTATACTTGCACTGTTTTCATCTGTTTTTTAATTAATATTATGTTTCAGAAATAATTCATATTTTATAAAAAAAAATATTATTTATTATGTGAAAATCCAACGTATTGAATTTGTATTTACTGACACGTATTTTTTCTGTAAAACAAACACTCTATTTTCTTTTTTCAAAGATCAATAAATTCAGAAGGGTTGTTACTAGAGATGTGCTGAGCTTTTGACATTCGAATTCACTAGATGGAGTGGTGCTTCTAATCTAAGTTTCATGCACTTAGTGTCATACTTACCAGCCACCATCTTCATCTCTTCTTTGTGCTGCTTCGGTTGGTCTCCAACAGTTTGTGACCTGAAGGATCATTCCGGTGTTTGCTGGTGCAATCCAGAAGTCACAACTCAACGTAAGTCTATGAGAGCCAGAACGAGACTCTCATAGACTTACATTGAAAGCTGGAGACCATTACCTCTGACTTCTGGTCAGTCAGAAGTTGCAAAGGCAAGATGACGGTGTGAGACCAGGCCAAGACCAAGAAAACCTGAATATGGTGGCTAGTAAGTATAAGTCTAAGCTCAGGGAACTTAGACTGTAGTGGTGCTTCAATGCAAGGTACAAATCTGCTAAGACACCCGGTGTCCCTGAGCATGCTTAGCATTGCTCAACATTTAAATTTCTTTCCACATTACAAACAGTTGTATGTTCACATGCAGAGGCACAATGCGCACGTCTGAGGACACGCCTTTTCCTACTTACTGGAGAAGAGTACTGGATCAAAAGATGAAACAAGCAGAAGAGGAAGACTATGCAAGTAAACAGGGACTGAAGAGTGATGTACTGCAGATGGAGGCTGTATACTGAAACTGATGAGCATAAGCTGCAGATGGAGGCTGTATACAGGGACTGAGGAATGATGTACTGCATATGATAGCTGCATTCAGGGGCTGAGGAGTGATGTACTGCATATGGAGACTGTATACAGGTGTTGAAGATTGGTGTACTGCATGTAGTGGCTGTATAAAGAGGCTGAGGAGAGATGTAATGCATACAGAGGCAGGATACTGGGGTTGAGAAGCAGATATTGTACATGGCGGCTGTATATGTGTCACCCTGGCCTGGATGCCACAAATGTATAATAAAGCTGTGTCTGAGAGCAAAGGGGTGGATCTCTGGTCAGGGACCATTAGAATGCAGCACCTCCTGTCCCAGGCCAGTAGGGGGGGGCAGGCTGCCCCTATAAAAGCTGGAACTGGGGGCAGGGTTAGAGAGATCTGGATGACCTGTCTCTGAAGAAAGAGGTGTCCCAGAGCAGGGACAGACAGTTGTGTTGCAGCCTAAGAGGCCGTGTGGCAGTAGGAGAGCCACGAGCCAGGGGCAAGAGGTGAAGCGAGCCTGTCCTGGCAGATAGAGAAACTAATCTACCAGACTTTGGTGTCTGAGGCTGTGAGGATTCCAAGTCCTACAGCAGATAACCAGTCCGCAGGGGATTGTATGTCCCTTGGCCTAAGAAGCCCGGAGGTTCTGCCGCAGCAGAAGGGACGAGCAAAGCCGTACCAGGCCGGGAGTAGAAAAGGACCCAAGTTGCAAGCCATACGGGCAAGAAGACACGGCGAGCTCAGGAACGTGGGCTATTACACCACGAGGAGGGAAATAGCCATAAAGATCGCAGAGAGCATGGTGGGCCTACACCCTCATCCTGACCAGGAGGGATTCTCACTTGTTCTCAGACATCTAGGCCCCCTCCTAGCCGGGACTGCTTTTGGGTCGTTTCACCTGTTCTAATAAAGACCCTGAACTGTTTAGAGGCCTCCGTTTCCTGGCTATTGCGATCGGAACCATCCCCTCCATCATCCACTTACACTGCCCTGGGGCTACACTCTTCCCGTGGGGAGTTATCCTACCCCTATGCTGCACACCAACACCAGCCTCAGCGGTCTTCCTAGCAGCGGCGGTTATCCCTGACCGCAATCCACGGGTGGCGTAGTCGGACATTCAAAACATTGATAAATAGACTGCCACCATTTGGTCTGACCACCCTGAGCCACGGGATCAGGTTGCCACTACTACCCCCAGCATCGTATAGAAGGCCCAGTCTCGAGTACCCTATGGCCCAGGGGGCGAGTCAGTTTTGGCGTAGTCGGCAGGATTGTGACAAGCCCGCCACAAACGGGTATTGCGTGCCTGAAAAAGACTGTACACGTACCTTAAAAAGAGGTTTCCCGCCATCCGGAGCCATTTCCCGCCATCTTCAGCCGTTTTCCTGCCATCGGACGCCATCTGCAGGACGCCGCGCGGGAAGAAGAGGGGCGTGGACGTCCAAACCGCGCGAGACCTGAAGCTCCGCCCTACGCACCGACGCTGCGCATGGTCCTAGAAGGGAGAGAGAGCGACGCTGATGTCACCAGGACGCGACGCAAGGTTCTCGTCCGGAGCAGCACCAGCGGAGCCGCGGCCTACAGAAGAGGATCGTCGGAAGGTAGGCCACGTTTAACTAGGGGGGAGGAAGATGTCGGACGCGGAGGCACCCACTACCACCAGCGCAGCTGCAGCAGCAGTGATGCCATTCTCCCTGCCTTACATCCCTGGAGCGGCCTGGCTGCCCAAGTATTCAGGGGAGCTCCATGCACCAACTGACTTTAAGGAATGGCTGTACAGTTTATTCCAAGTTTACCCCCTGACAGAGGAACAGAAGATCAATATACTGACAGGGCAGTTAACTGGCGCAGCCCAGCGGGAGGTAAAGTCATGGCCCGCTGAGGAGAAAAGAACTGTAAAGGACATTCTGGCCCGGCTGCGGGGTACCTTTGATACACGTACCTCCGCTGAAATTAAAATGCGATTCTACAGATGTAAGCAGCGGGCACAGGACAGCATCAGAGACTATGCCCTAAATTTGCAGGAAGCTTTGAGAGCCATCAAACAAGCTGACCCTGGCAGCGTGCAGGATACAGATAAGCTATTAACAGAACAGTTCATAGAAGGTCTGCTGTCTAGCGCCCACAGGACCCAGCTGCGCCTTATGTTCTTTCAGAACCCTGATCTGACCTTTGCCCAATTCAAGGACAGGGCCATAAGGGTGCTCCGTGAACCCGCAACAAGTGGCGCTATAAACCCCCGGCGCCCTGCTCTCACCTACCACCAGGAGGCGGCACCCTCCTCTATGGACTCTGTGGGGGCCGATGCACAGGCCCTGAACCAAGCCCCATCGAAAGATCTGCACCACCAAGTCCAGGAGCTGACCAGGAGCGTCGCGGCGTTGACCAGGACCGTCCAGGCATTACAGGTGGACCCGTCAAGACCCATCGAGTTGGCTTCAAGTCCGGAGGATGTCCCGTGGCGTCAACAGAGGAGGACCCCGTCATTCCGAGGGAAGCCCACAGACCGCTACGCAGAGGATGGACAGCCCATTTGCCGTCGATGCAGCCAGCCCGGACACATTTCCAGGTACTGTCATTTAAACGGGTCCAACCTGGGGCAGAGGGCCAACCCCCAGGCATAAGATCACCAGGCCCTTACAATTGGCGTAATAAGTACGTCGGGGGGCGCCCGGTTTTACCCGTGGTGCTGGACGGTATCCCCATGAGTGCATTGCTGGATACCGGGTAGCAAGTAACTACTATCCCTTATGTACTTTTTAAGCAGTATTGGACTGATGCTGATATAACACGGTATCCAGACAATGACTTGAGCATCATCGCCAGTAATGGCTTGCCCGTGCCGCAGATGGGGTTCAAGGAGATGACCATTAAGATTGTTAAAGTTGAACTGCCGGCACAGGGAGTGATTATTGTGGACATTGACCGTCGTGAAAGTCACCCTAAAATAACTGTGGGTACTAACGTGATTGAAAATTGTCTTTCAGAGGTAATTGTAATTTTACAGCAGGTGGCGGTAAATGCTAGTTCCAGCCAACAGAGAGTCCTCAACAAAGAGAGAAAGGCTCTGATGAGACGGCAGCAGGTAGAACTGTCTGGTGGTGAGATCGGCAGCGTAAGAATGAGTGATCAGTTTCCCATTTCCATGCCTCCCAAAAGTGAAATGATGATCTAGTGTTGGACTGCAATCGGGTTGAGAGGCAGAGACTACCAAGCTATGGTAGAACCCGTGTACTCAGACAGCAGGCCCACCATTTTGACAGCCCGGGTGGTGGTTGATGTCCGTCATGGGAGGGTGCCCGTTCGCATTCTCAACATTGGGGAGAGGGAGGTACACTTACCCAGGTACACTACACTTGCCAAACTGTTAGCTGTCGAACACAAAGCTATCAGGGCCATGGAGCCTTTGCCTCCATCTCCACAGGCGGAGGGTAATGGCTCCGAGAAACAAAAGGAGGACTGGTGCCAGAAACTCCATGTGGGTGCTGACTCCACTCCCCTGCACCAAAAACAAGGAGTCTACCGGGTGGTTCAGGAATACGAGAGAATTTTTAGTAAGCACCCGCTAGACTTCGGCCGAGTAAAGGGAGTGGAACACCACATCGCCACGGGGAGCCACCCACCAATAAAAGAGAGGCACAGACCTGTACCCCCTGCACATTATCAGAACGCAAAGGGCATGCTGAGGGAAATGAAAGAAGCTGGGGTCATTAGAGATATTAGAGATAGATGTAGCCCCTTGGCAGCTCCCTTGGTTCTGGTAAAAAAGAAAGACGGTACCATGAGAATGTGCGTGGACTATAGACAAATCAACCGTATCACCCACAAAGACGCATATCCGCTGCCTAGAATAGAGGAGTCTTTAGCCGCACTAAAATCAGCTAACTTCTTTTCTACTTTGGACCTTACTAGCGGGTACTGGCAGGTTCCTGTGGCAGAGGCTGACAAGGAGAAGACCTCCTTCACCACCCCGATGGGATTAAGTGAATTTAACTGCATGCCCTTCGGGCTCTGCAACGCACCAGGGACATTCCAGAGGCTGATGGAATGCTGTCTAGGGCACCGATACTTCGAGACGGTCCTACTTTACCTGGACGACGTGATCGTCTATTCGAAGACCTACGAGGACCATCTAAAACACCTGGCAGAGGTGTTCGAAGCCCTGGCAGGCTATGGCCTGAAGGTGAAACCATCAAAGTGTCACTTGTTGAAACTGAAGGTCGAGTACCTAGGGCACGTGGTAAGTGCACAAGGAGTAGCCCCCAACCCTGACAAGGTCACAGTAATCAAGAGCTGGCCAAGCCCCTCAAACATCAAAGAAGTAAGGCAGTTCCTCGGGTTGGTAGGCTACTACCGAAGGTTCATCCCCGGGTTCACTAAGATAGGAGGTCCTGCATTAGAGCTGCCGATAGGTCAATCCAAATCCAGAAGTCAAAAGCCACCCTTCAAGTGGGACAAGCCGGAAGAGGAGACCTTCCGCCAGTTGAAGATGGCCCTCACGGGGGATGAGATCCTGGCCTACCCCGATTATGGCCAGCCTTTTATTCTCCACACAGACGCCAGTAATGTGGGGCTGGGAGCCGTACTGTCACAAAACCAACAGGGCAGAGAAAGGGTGATCGCGTATGCCAGACGGAAGCTGAGGCCCACTGAAAGAAACCCGGAGAATTACAGCTCCTTCAAGCTAGAATTCTTGGCAGTGGTGTGGGCCGTCACAGAATGGTTTAAGCATTACCTGGCCTCCGCAAAGTTCACCGTGTACACGGACAACAACCCGTTGACACACCTGGACAATGCAAGACAAGGTGCCCTAGTGCAGCGGTGGATGGCGCGACTCTCGAATTATGACTTCACAATCAAGTACCAGGCAGGCAGAACCAATGCCAACGCTGATGACCTATCAAGAATGCCTCACTTACCTGATGGAGACGAAGACCCAGAAGAGCTGGAGGAGGTAGAACTCCCTGCGTTTCACCGGTATGGAGCCACTCAATACTCCCACCGCGTGAAGGAGGAAGATTTAACAACCATCATGTTCAATCCCCAACCTCACCACAGCTGGGCCGAGACCCAAGAAAGCGACCCTGCAATCCGCATGGTGAAAGACCTGCTGACCTAGGAAGACGCCCGCCTAGATCCGGATGCTCCAGAGGAAGCCAAGCAGCTATGGAAAGAGAAGAGCAGGCTGTTCCTCTATGAAGGTAAGCTGTGCAGAAGACTCGTCAACCACCGGACGCACGAGCTGACCTGGCAAGGTGTGGACCAAAGGCGAGATGCAGCTATGGTCCTGGAGGCTTACCATGACCGAGCGGGGCACTTCGGCTGGAAGAAACTGGAGTTCCTGCTAAGAGGATGGTTCTTCTGGATCGGCATGAGAGGGGCTGTAGAGAAGTGGTTCAGGGACTGTGGCCCTTGTAATTTAAGGAGGAAGGACTGCACCAGCCAGAAGACACCCTTGAGGCCCATTGTCACCAAGCAGCCTCTTGAGCTGGTAGCTCTGGACCACGTCAAATTGGCTCCAAGCCGGTCAGGATACGTTTATGCCCTGACAATCGTGGACCACTATTCCCGATTTCTAGTGGTGGTCCCTGTAAAAGACTTGACAGCTCAAACGGCGGCCAGAGCCTTCCAGCAACAATTCAGCCGCCCACACGGGTATCCGGAACAGGTCCTGACAGACTAGGGTCCAGCGTTCGAGGCTGAAATCTTCCAAGTGTTCTGCAACCTCTATGGTTGTAAGAAGATTCGGACAATGCCTTACCACCCACAAACCAACGGGATGTGTGAGAAAATGAACAATATAGTGAATGCTACAAACTGCACCCCGGCTTACCTGATGCGAGCCAGACCAGGTAAGCTGCCCATAGACCTGGAGATGGGGGTCCTAACACCTGAGGACACCTCCCCAGATGCGGACTGGGATACGGAAAGGCGAATGCAGTACAAGAAGGTACAGGAGAGTGTGGAGAAGAGCCTGGCCCAGGTGAGAGAAAGGCAAGAGAGACTCTTCAACCAACACGCAGCTGCTGGTCCCGCAGTTCTGGACTTGAATAAATGATGCCATAGTGGTACCCGTCCTGCATTTCCTGCAACCAACTCAGCAACAACCTACACCAGAGCGGGAAGGTGGAGAGGAACAAGCAGTTCCAGAGGCAGAAGAGCCTGTACCAGCAGCCCAGGAGAATCAACCCTCTGCTGACAGTGAGCCTGCCATGCCTGCGGTAAGCCAGAGGACCTGCAGACAGCTGCCTGCCCTGCCTGTAAGTCTAGCCAGTGATGGCACCCCGAGCGCTAGTGAGAAAAATCAGGTTTATCCACCACCAGACAGTGGGTTACGTAGGTCAACCCGAAGCACTAAGGGGCAAACACCCGCTCGCTGGAAAGTGTAGAGCATAATAGCAAATGTAACTATCCTGTAAAATGTTGAATTGTGTAAAATATAACTGCATGACCAGTAACTACGCGTTTTCTCAGTTTCTTTCAGTTAAAACATGGACTAACAGGTTATGAACTGTGAGTAACCGAGACTTTCCTGTAAATATGTTTCAAGCTTTACCAACGGAATGAACAAGGACTGTCAAGGACTTGGGGCTACGGCAGACCCCCACCTGGTTAGAGCTCCCTGTTGTTGTTGGTGAAATGGACACCCGGTCACAGACCACACTGTGACCTTAAGAACTCAACTTGTGCGTCGTTTGTTTCTACCTGCCTTATAATGTTTTTATGGTCATGCATATTACTCTTGTTTCTTGTTTAGTCCCGGAGTACAAAATTTTACTAGGGGGAATGTGTCACCCTGGCCTGGATGCCACAAATGTATAATAAAGCTGTGTCTGAGAGCAAGGGAGAGGTTCTCTGGTCAGGGACCATTAGCATGCAGCACCTCCTGTCCCAGGCCAGTAGGGGGGAGCAGGCTGCCCCTATAAAATCTGGAACTGGGGGCAGGGTTAGAGAGATATGGACGATCTGTCTCTGAAGAAAGAGGTGTCCCAGAGCAGGGACAGACAGTTGTGTTGCAGCCTAAGAGGCCGTGTGGCAGTAGGAGAGCCACAAGCCAAGGGCAAGATGCGAAGCGAGCCTGTCCTGGCAGATAGAGAAACTAATCTACCAGACTTTGGTGTCTGAGGCTGTGAGGATTCCAAGTCCTACAGCAGATAACCAGTCCGCAGGGGATTGTATGTCCCTTGGCCTAAGAAGCCCGGAGGTTCCACCACAGCAGAAGGGACCAGCAAAGCCGTACCAGGCCGGGAGTAGAAAGGGACCCAAGTTGCAAGCCATACAGGCGAGAAGACACGGCGAGCTCAGGAACGTGGGCTATTACACCACGAGGAGGGAAATAGCCAGAAAGAGCGCAGAGAGCACGGTAGGCCTACACCCTCACCCTGACCAGGAGGGCTTCTCACTTGTTCTCAGACATCCAGGCCCCCTCCTAGCCGGGACTGTTTTTTGGGTCGTTTCACCTGTTCTAATAAAGACCCTAAACTGTTTAGAGGCCTCCGTTTCCTGGCTATTGAGATCGGAATCATCCCCTCCATCATCCACTTACACTGCCCTGGGGCTACACTCTTCCCATGGGGAGTTATCCTACCCCTGTGCTGCACACCAACACCAGCCTCAGCGGTCTGCCTAGCAGCGGCGGTTATCCCTGACCGCAATCCACGGGTGGCGTAGTCGAACATTCAAAACATTGATAAATAGACTCCCACCATTTGGTCTGACCACCCTGAGCCACGGGATCGGGTTGCCACTACTACCCCCAGCATCGTATAGAAGGCCCGGTCTCGAGTACCCCACGGCCCAGGGGGCGAATCATATACAGGGTCTGAAGAGTGATGCACTGTAGATTGATGTGTATACAGAGGGTTAGGAGCATGTACTGCACATGGACGCTGTATACATGGGCTGAAGAACATGTACTGTAAATGGAGGCTGTACACAGGGGCTGAAGAGTGATATAATGCATATGCAGTCTGTATGCTGCCCGGGACCCTAACACCTGCATCCAACATTACACTACTCCATACCAGCTGGAGGGGAAAGATGTGTCGCGCTTCCTGCTTTGCCCTGACCCTGGCTGGGGGGGGGTACCAAAGTAGGGGGATCCATGTAGTGTGTGTGGGTGGAGGACGTAGATCAGGGGAGCACTTGTTAGAAGTGATATAAAAGAGGGAACACTCTTAGAAAGACAGAGCAGTCTGAGAGGAGAAGTAGAGGGAGCAGTAGCTCTGTAGGAGCTCTGTTCTGGAGGAGGGCCTAGGAGAGAGGCTCAAGACTGAGAAGGAGAGGAGGAAGGAGAGAGGAGCAGGAGAAAGGCTCCAGGAATGTGAAAGGGATCCCAGGGGTACGGGCAGTGCTGGAGGCCACCTGTATGCCCGAATCTACCAGGCAGTGGAGGGATCGAGCCGCAGAGGGGACCGGCCCCTAACTAGTGAGAATTACAAAGTTCAACTAGAAACCGCAGGCTTCTGTACTTTCAGGGTGCAGTTGCCTGACTCAAGTCGCCAAAAAGGTAACCACATAGGATCCAGGGAACTCCAGGTTGCCTAGAAAGATCCGAGGATACTTGCTTGGGACATTGTTTGCGAGGTGCAGGGCAAGAAGGGTGAGAACCAGCGCATGAAGACGGCTGAGAAGGGCATATAGAACGAGGTCCTGTCAGACACTCGTGAAATACCTGAGGATTGGCTGAGCCCCTGCCCAGTGACCGCAGCACGACGTGGGAGGTTATAAGCTGGCAGTTGTAACCAGGAGCAAAGTGAGAACTGTGAGTAAATTTGGATGACTGCACCCCACTGTCTCTGTGAATTATTACTGCTGCGCCATCACCCCCGCACTACACTGCACCACAACCGCTACCTCAACATCTACAACATCTACACTGCCCTGGAGCTAAGCTCTACCTGTGGAGAGCTAAACCAACTCTGCTGCATTAACAACAGCTCCAGAGGATCTGTTTCCGCAGCGGCGGCTCCCTTTAGCCGCATACCACAGGTGGCGTCACTAACTATATATAAAACTATAAATCCCCTGTAAATAATATCCCTTTTTACCAACAGCCCTGGGTTACGGACCGGGTCACCGCCACTGTGACATCTCCCCTAGTAACGACTGGCCCGGCACCGAGTACCCCACGGCCCAGGGGGCGCGTCACAAGGGCTGATGAGTAATGTACTGCATTTGGAGCCTATAACAGAGACTGAAGAGCCATGCACTGCATATTGAGGCTGCATGCAGAGACTGAGGAACATGTATCACAATTGCAAGCTGTATACAGAGACTGAGGAGCAATATACTGCACATAGATCCTGTATATAGGGGCTGAAGAGCGATGTTCTGAAGATCAAGGCTATATACAGAGGCTGAGGAATGATGTACTGCACATGGAGGCTGTGTACAGGAACACAGGTTAAAGAAGTGGCCCATTACTTTATATTACCCCCCCAATGTATCCCCCTGGGGCCCCTAAGGATTTTTGCAAATGATGCCTGTGAGCGGCCACCGATAGCGCCGCTCACAGGCAGTATCTGCAACGTAAGCTAATTACAAAAATACTTAGGGGCCCCAGGGGGGGGTAATCTAAAGTACTGGACAACCCTTTTAATGTGAATCTGTTTGTATCAGCTGTGCGCTGGATCTTTTGGGATGGGAATATAGCAATTAATTTTGGTAAAATATATAAAATTATACCACTATGTGAGATGCTATTTTAATCTGTGGTGGGTGGGGATTTTAAAGAACCATTCCCATCAAAATGTTTATCCTCTGAATATATTGCAATCATCAGTAGTGATAAGCGAGGGTGCTTGCTACTGCTCGGCATTTACCCAAGCATCTCAATGCTCGACATGCTTGGCGTTCGGCGAGTATTTCCGGTATGCTCGGGCAGGAGTTCGGATCACCGCCTCGCATGTTTGGTGCTCTTTAGACAGCCAATTAACATGCAGAGATTGTCTGCCACGTATTGTAATGCGGTAGCCATGTTGTTTGTGGCATTACAGTGATTGGCTGGCCGCATAGCGTCATTGGGTCTATATAAGACCTGGTGACCCTATGCTCGTCACAGTCTAACCCGGAAACAGGCAGAGTAGGGAGAGGTGCTGCTGAGTGAGGGAGAGAATTGGCGGTTTATTAGGTATAGGCATTATACAGTAAGACATATATCCATCTGAACTAACAGTCCTTCTGAAGACTAATCCAGCTGCATATATTACTGGTAATAGCAGGAGTTAGGCAGGCAGGGTTTGTGGACCGTGTATACAGCACAGGAGGGTCCATTTCACGTTATGTCTACTGCTGCTGTTACAGATATCTATAGCCCTACATATCAGGGCTATTTTTTTTTGCTCTTAATCCTTATTATTTGCTTATAAAGCAGTACAGTACACCATTTTACTGCTCCATTTGCTTGTTAGCAGAATACAGCCAGATTTTTTTTATTTTATTTACATTGCTGTATTGTGGAAGCAGAGAAACTTTTCCATCATCAGATGTGATCCCATATTATTGCGGCAATAATACAGACATTTTGAGGAGCGTGCCAAATATTTTACTCCATTTAAAGTCAGCCAGCTGTGCTTGGTTGAACCTATTCACACTTGTTCGCTGACCAATACTACATCTATAAGGCCACTTCCTAAAACCGTTGTCATCAGACGTGATCCCATATTACTGTCATAATAATCCTGACATTTTTGGGAGCGTGTCAAATATTATACTCCATTTAAAGTCTGGCAGTTGTGTGTTGTTCCAAACTATTCACATCTGGTCGCTGACAAATACCATAGTACAAGGCCAGTGCCTTAAACCATGGTCATCAGACGTGATCCCATATTACTGCTGTAATAATCCTGACATTTTTGGGAGCGTGTCAAATGTTATACTTAGTGATGGGTGAGCACTAAAATGCTCGGGTGCTCGATGCTCGGGTCGAGCAAATTGGAATGCTCGGGTGCTCGAGCAACGAGCCCAATGCAAGTCTATGGGAAACTCGAGCATTTTTCAGACGGCCTCCCCCGGCGGTCTGCAGAGGGCCTAAAAATTGCCCAAATCGATGGGAACAGTGCTCAAATGACATGGGAACAGCATGGGGATGATCCCTGGAAGCATTTCTGACTCCAAGGTCACTGTGGTCAACAACGTTGTCAGAGGTATTATGCCACATTTACGGACTCAAAATAAAACATATAAAAACAAAACCAAAATGGACTTTCCTGAGAAATATGTTAAGGAACATCCTTTCCAGGGTAATGACTTGTATATAAGGCAAAATAAATATACAAAAGCAAAAATGCTCCTCCACACCTTGGGCTATGTTCACTAGTGTTGAGCCACCCCCGTAGTGTTCGGGTTCGGTTCGGTTCGTCGAACACCGGGATGTTCGAGGAACTGTTCGTCGAACTGTTCGTCGAACACCTTAGAACACCGTCGAACACCGTTAAAACCAATAGCAGGCAAACAAAAACACATAGAAACACATAGAAAACACCTGCAAAGGTGTCCAAAAGCTGACAAACTGCTCAGAAGACACTCTCTTTAAAAAAGCCGGCCGGCAAATTCAGCAGCGGCATACACCGGTACCCGACAATTTAGACAAGAAGGAATAGAGCATCACACATAGATTAGATAGATAGAAACATGTCAGTCACACATATAAGAAGCACAGTGACAGTGTTGGTTACTGCACTTGTCATTTAGTGTAAAGGATTTATTAAAAAAAATATTAGTGTTTTCATGCACCGTCTCTTTAAAAAAGCCGGCCGGCAATTCAGCATCTGTACCCGACAATTTAGAACAGAAAGAATAGAGCTTCACACATAGATTAGATAGATAGAAACATGTCAGTCACATATATAATAAGTACAGTGATAGTGTTGCTTACTGTACTTGTCATTTAGTGTAAAGGATTTATTTAAAAAAATAATAGTGTTTTCATGCACTGTCTCTTTAAAAAAGCCGGCCGGCAATTCAGCAGCGGTACCCGACAATTTAGAACAGAAAGATAGAGCATCACACATAGATTAGATAGATAGAAACATGTCAGTCACATATATATGAAGTACAGTGATAGTGTTGGTTACTGTACTTGTCATTTAGTATTAAAATAAAGGATTTATTATTAAAAAAATTGGCGTGGGGTTCCCCTTAATTTTAGGCTCTAGCGGAGGTTAAGCAGACGGCTGGGGCAGATGTTTGAAGCCTGGGAAGGGGGTAATACCCACGGAGCTTCCCAGGCTACTAATATCAGCCCCCAGCTGAATACATAGCCTTTACTAGCTATTAAAATGGGGGACCCCCCAAAAAAAATGACGTGGGGTCCCCCCTAATTTAATAGCTAGCAAAGGCTAGGCAGACAGCTGGGGGCTGATATTAATAGCCCAGGAAGGGAGCCATGAATATTGGCCCCCTCCCAGGCTAGAAACACCAGCCGTCAGCCGCCCCAGAAATGGCGCATTCATAGGATGCGCCAATTCTGGCACTTAGCCTCGCTCTTCCACGCTGCCCTGGTGCGGTGGCAGGGGGTAATAGGGTTGGGGTTGATGTCAGCTTATAATGCCAGCTGACATCAAGCCCAGGTTAGTAATGGAGAGGCGTCTATAAGATACCCCCATTACTAACCCCATAGTCAAAGTTAAAAAAAACACAAACACCCAGAATAAAGTCCTTTAATTGAAATAAAGACACAATCCTTTATTGTTCTAAATTAAACCATACTTACCATCACGCCCATTCCAGCTGAAGCCAACGATCTCCTGCAATAAAAGAAAAATAATAAAGCAACCTCATCCTTACCTTTCCATGGTTCCCACGACAGCTTCAGCTCTGCTACATCGAGATGACAGGCTGGACCGCAGCAGAACGCTGCCATCCAGCCTGTCATCCCGCAGACACTGAGAAGCGCAGGCTTGCTTGCGCTGCTCAGCGTCTCTCTGTGACGACATCCAGATGAGCCGAGTTCATGTCCAATGAACTCGGCTCACCTCATGCACGTCACTGACAGCGTGGGAAAATTCTCACGCTGAAGCGCTGATTGCAGGAGAATTTTCCCACGCTGTCAGTGACGTGCAGGAGGTGAGCTGAGTTCATTGGACATGAGCTCACCTCATGCACATCACTGACAGCGTGGGAGAATTCTCCTGCACTCAGCACTTCAGCGTGAGAATTTTCCCACGCTGTCAGTGACGTGCATGAGGTGAGCCGAGTTCATTGGACATGACCTCGGCTCATCTGGATGCCGTCACAGCGAGACAGTGAGGAGCGCAAGCATGCCTGCGCTTCTCAGTGTCTGCGGGATGACAGACTGGATGGCAGCGTTCTGCTGCGGTCCAGCCAGTCATCTCGATGTAGCAGAGCTGAAGCTGTCGTGGGAACCATGGAAAGGTAAGGATGAGGTTGGTTTATTATTTTTCTTTTATTGCAGGAGATCGTTGGTTTCAGCTGGAATGGGTGTGATGGTAAGTATGGTTTAATTTAGAACAATAAAGAATTGTGTCTTTATTTCAATTAAAGGACTTTATTCTGGGTGTTGTTTTTTTTTAAAATACTTTACTAGAAATTCATGGCGGTCATGTCTAATACTGGCGTGACCCCATGAATTTTGGGCTTGGGGCCAGCTGATAATACCAAGCTGGCCCTAACCCCTTTATTACCCAGTGAGCCACCGCACCAGGGCCCTGGATGAGTTGGGTACAGCGCCAGAAGATGGCGCTTCTATGAACGCGCCATTTTCCGGGGTGACTGCGGACTGCAATTTGTAGCGGGGGGGGGCCCAGAAATCTTGGGCCTCCCTGCGCTGCAGATTCCAGCCCCCAGCTGCCTAGTTGTACCTGGCTGGACACAAAAATAGGGCGAAGCCCCACGTACTTTTTTTTTAATTATTTCATGAAATTCATGAAATAATTAAGAAAAAAAGGCCTTCCCTATATTGTTGTGTCCGGCCAGGTACAAATAGGCAGCTGGTGGTTGGGGGCAGCCCGTTCCTGCCTGCTGTACCTGGCTGGACACAAATATAGTGCGAAGCCCCACTTCAATTTTTTTTAATTATTTCATGAAATTCATGAAATAATTAAGAAAAAAAGGGCTTCCCTATATTGTTGTGTCCGGCCAGGTACAAATAGGCAGCTGGTGGATGGGGGCAGCCCGTTCCTGCCTGCTGTACCTGGCTGGACACAAGTATAGTGCGAAGCCCCACTTCAATTTTTTTAAATTATTTCAGGAAATTCATGAAATAATTAAAAAAAAATTGACGTGGGGCTTCGCACTATATTTGTGTCCAGCCAGGTACAGCAGGCAGGAACGGGCTGCCCCCAACCACCAGCTGCCTATTTGTACCTGGCCGGACACAACAATATAGGGAAGCCCTTTTTTTCTTAATTATTTCATGAAATAATTTAAAGAAAATTGACGTGGGGCTTCGCCCTGTTTTTGTGTCCAGCCAGGTACAACTAGGCAGCTGGGGGCTGGAATCCGCAGCGCAGGGAGGCCCAAGCTTTCTGGGCCACCCCCGCTGCAAATTGCAGTCCGCAGCCACCCCGGAAAATGGCGCGTTCATAGAAGCGCCATCTTCTGGCGCTGTACCCAACTCATCCAGGGCCCTGATGCGGTGGCTCACTGGGTAATAAAGGGGTTAGGGCCAGCTTGGCATTATCAGCTGGCCCTAAGCCCGAAATTCATGGGGTCACGCCAATATTAGACATGACCACCATGGATTTCTAGTAAAGTATTTTAAAAAAACACAACACCCAGAAAAAAGTCCTTTAATTGAAATAAACACACAATTCTTTATTGTTCTAAATTAAACCATACTTACCATCACGCCCATTCCAGCTGAAGCCAACGATCTCCTGAAATAAAAGAAAAATAATAAAGCAACATCATCCTTACCTTTCCATGGTTCCCACGACAGCTTCAGCTCTGCTACATCGAGATGACAGGCTGGACCGCAGCAGAACGCTGCCATCCAGCCTGTCATCCCGCAGACACTGAGAAGCGCAGGCTTGCTTGCGCTGCTCAGCGTCTCTCTGTGACGACATCCAGATGAGCCGAGTTCATGTCCAATGACTCGGCTCACCTCATGCACGTCACTGACAGCGTGGGAAAATTCTCACGCTGAAGCGCTGATTGCAGGAGAATTTTCCCACGCTGTCAGTGACGTGCAGGAGGTGAGCTGAGTTCATTGGACATGAGCTCACCTCATGCACATCACTGACAGCGTGGGAGAATTCTCCTGCACTCAGCACTTCAGCGTGAGAATTTTCCCACGCTGTCAGTGACGTGCATGAGGTGAGCCGAGTTCATTGGACATGACCTCGGCTCATCTGGATGCCGTCACAGCGAGACAGTGAGGAGCGCAAGCATGCCTGCGCTTCTCAGTGTCTGCGGGATGACAGACTGGATGGCAGCGTTCTGCTGCGGTCCAGCCAGTCATCTCGATGTAGCAGAGCTGAAGCTGTCGTGGGAACCATGGAAAGGTAAGGATGAGGTTGGTTTATTATTTTTCTTTTATTGCAGGAGATCGTTGGCTTCAGCTGGAATGGGTGTGATGGTAAGTATGGTTTAATTTAGAACAATAAAGAATTGTGTCTTTATTTCAATTAAAGGACTTTATTCTGGGTGTTGTGTTTTTTTTAAATACTTTACTAGAAATTCATGGCGGTCATGTCTAATACTGGCGTGACCCCATGAATTTTGGGCTTGGGGCCAGCTGATAATACCAAGCTGGCCCTAACCCCTTTATTACCCAGTGAGCCACCGCACCAGGGCCCTGGATGAGTTGGGTACAGCGCCAGAAGATGGTGCTTCTATGAACGCGCCATTTTCCGGGGTGGCTGCGGACTGCAATTTGTAGCGGGGGGGGGGGCCCAGAAAGCTTGGGCCTCCCTGCGCTGCAGATTCCAGCCCCCAGCTGCCTAGTTGTACCTGGCTAGACACAAAAATAGGGCGAAGCCCCACGTACTTTTTTTTAATTATTTCATGAAATTCATGAAATAATTAAGAAAAAAAGGCCTTCCCTATATTGTTGTGTCCGGCCAGGTACAAATAGGCAGCTGGTGGTTGGGGGCAGCCCGTTCCTGCCTGCTGTACCTGGCTGGACACAAATATAGTGCGAAGCCCCACTTCAATTTTTTTTAATTATTTCATGAAATTCATGAAATAATTAAGAAAAAAAGGGCTTCCCTATATTGTTGTGTCCGGCCAGGTACAAATAGGCAGCTGGTGGTTGGGGGCAGCCCGTTCCTGCCTGCTGTACCTGGCTGGACACAAATATAGTGCGAAGCCCCACTTCAATTTTTTTTAATTATTTCATGAAATTCATGAAATAATTAAGAAAAAAAGGGCTTCCCTATATTGTTGTGTCCGGCCAGGTACAAATAGGCAGCTGGTGGATGGGGGCAGCCCGTTCCTGCCTGCTGTACCTGGCTGGACACAAGTATAGTGCGAAGCCCCACTTCAATTTTTTTAAATTATTTCAGGAAATTCATGAAATAATTAAAAAAAAATTGACGTGGGGCTTCGCACTATATTTGTGTCCAGCCAGGTACAGCAGGCAGGAACGGGCTGCCCCCAACCACCAGCTGCCTATTTGTACCTGGCCGGACACAACAATATAGGGAAGCCCTTTTTTTCTTAATTATTTCATGAAATAATTTAAAGAAAATTGACGTGGGGCTTCGCCCTGTTTTTGTGTCCAGCCAGGTACAACTAGGCAGCTGGGGGCTGGAATCCGCAGCGCAGGGAGGCCCAAGCTTTCTGGGCCACCCCCGCTGCAAATTGCAGTCCGCAGCCACCCCGGAAAATGGCGCGTTCATAGAAGCGCCATCTTCTGGCGCTGTACCCAACTCATCCAGGGCCCTGATGCGGTGGCTCACTGGGTAATAAAGGGGTTAGGGCCAGCTTGGCATTATCAGCTGGCCCTAAGCCCGAAATTCATGGGGTCACGCCAATATTAGACATGACCACCATGGATTTCTAGTAAAGTATTTTAAAAAAACACAACACCCAGAAAAAAGTCCTTTAATTGAAATAAACACACAATTCTTTATTGTTCTAAATTAAACCATACTTACCATCACGCCCATTCCAGCTGAAGCCAACGATCTCCTGAAATAAAAGAAAAATAATAAAGCAACATCATCCTTACCTTTCCATGGTTCCCACGACAGCTTCAGCTCTGCTACATCGAGATGACAGGCTGGACCGCAGCAGAACGCTGCCATCCAGCCTGTCATCCCGCAGACACTGAGAAGCGCAGGCTTGCTTGCGCTGCTCAGCGTCTCTCTGTGACGACATCCAGATGAGCCGAGTTCATGTCCAATGACTCGGCTCACCTCATGCACGTCACTGACAGCGTGGGAAAATTCTCACGCTGAAGCGCTGATTGCAGGAGAATTTTCCCACGCTGTCAGTGACGTGCAGGAGGTGAGCTGAGTTCATTGGACATGAGCTCACCTCATGCACATCACTGACAGCGTGGGAGAATTCTCCTGCACTCAGCACTTCAGCGTGAGAATTTTCCCACGCTGTCAGTGACGTGCATGAGGTGAGCCGAGTTCATTGGACATGACCTCGGCTCATCTGGATGCCGTCACAGCGAGACAGTGAGGAGCGCAAGCATGCCTGCGCTTCTCAGTGTCTGCGGGATGACAGACTGGATGGCAGCGTTCTGCTGCGGTCCAGCCAGTCATCTCGATGTAGCAGAGCTGAAGCTGTCGTGGGAACCATGGAAAGGTAAGGATGAGGTTGGTTTATTATTTTTCTTTTATTGCAGGAGATCGTTGGCTTCAGCTGGAATGGGTGTGATGGTAAGTATGGTTTAATTTAGAACAATAAAGAATTGTGTCTTTATTTCAATTAAAGGACTTTATTCTGGGTGTTGTGTTTTTTTTAAATACTTTACTAGAAATTCATGGCGGTCATGTCTAATACTGGCGTGACCCCATGAATTTTGGGCTTGGGGCCAGCTGATAATACCAAGCTGGCCCTAACCCCTTTATTACCCAGTGAGCCACCGCACCAGGGCCCTGGATGAGTTGGGTACAGCGCCAGAAGATGGTGCTTCTATGAACGCGCCATTTTCCGGGGTGGCTGCGGACTGCAATTTGTAGCGGGGGGGGGGGCCCAGAAAGCTTGGGCCTCCCTGCGCTGCAGATTCCAGCCCCCAGCTGCCTAGTTGTACCTGGCTAGACACAAAAATAGG
The DNA here is from genome assembly GCF_046119375.1 of Phyllobates terribilis. Lineage (NCBI taxonomy): Eukaryota > Metazoa > Chordata > Amphibia > Anura > Dendrobatidae > Phyllobates > Phyllobates terribilis. The sequence goes on along the minus strand of NW_027362763.1, from coordinate 912,689,689 downwards.
GCGAAGCCCCACGTACTTTTTTTTAATTATTTCATGAAATTCATGAAATAATTAAGAAAAAAAGGCCTTCCCTATATTGTTGTGTCCGGCCAGGTACAAATAGGCAGCTGGTGGTTGGGGGCAGCCCGTTCCTGCCTGCTGTACCTGGCTGGACACAAATATAGTGCGAAGCCCCACTTCAATTTTTTTTAATTATTTCATGAAATTCATGAAATAATTAAGAAAAAAAGGGCTTCCCTATATTGTTGTGTCCGGCCAGGTACAAATAGGCAGCTGGTGGATGGGGGCAGCCTGTTCCTGCCTGCTGTACCTGGCTGGACACAAATATAGTGCGAAGCCCCACTTCAATTTTTTTTAATTATTTCATGAAATTCATGAAATAATTAAGAAAAAAAGGGCTTCCCTATATTGTTGTGTCCGGCCAGGTACAAATAGGCAGCTGGTGGATGGGGGCAGCCCGTTCCTGCCTGCTGTACCTGGCTGGACACAAATATAGTGCGAAGCCCCACTTCAATTTTTTTAAATTATTTCAGGAAATTCATGAAATAATTTAAAAAAAATTGACGTGGGGCTTCGCACTATATTTGTGTCCAGCCAGGTACAGCAAGCAGGAACGGGCTGCCCCCAACCACCAGCTGCCTATTTGTACCTGGCCGGACACAACAATATAGGGAAGCCCTTTTTTTCTTAATTATTTCATGAAATAATTTAAAGAAAATTGACGTGGGGCTTCGCCCTGTTTTTGTGTCCAGCCAGGTACAACTAGGCAGCTGGGGGCTGGAATCCGCAGTGCAGGGAGGCCCAAGCTTTCTGGGCCACCCCCGCTGCAAATTGCAGTCCGCAGCCACCCCGGAAAATGGCGCGTTCATAGAAGCGCCATCTTCTGGCGCTGTACCCAACTCATCCAGGGCCCTGATGCGGTGGCTCACTGGGTAATAAAGGGGTTAGGGCCAGCTTGGCATTATCAGCTGGCCCTAAGCCCGAAATTCATGGGGTCACGCCAATATTAGACATGACCACCATGAATTTCTAGTAAAGTATTTAAAAAAAACACAACACCCAGAAAAAAGTCCTTTAATTGAAATAAACACACAATTCTTTATTGTTCTAAATTAAACCATACTTACCATCACGCCCATTCCAGCTGAAGCCAACGATCTCCTGAAATAAAAGAAAAATAATAAAGCAACATCATCCTTACCTTTCCATGGTTCCCATGACAGCTTCAGCTCTGCTACATCGAGATGACAGGCTGGACCGCAGCAGAACGCTGCCATCCAGCCTGTCATCCCGCAGACACTGAGAACCGCAGGCTTGCTTGCGCTCCACAGTGTCTCTCTGTGAGTGCATCCAGATGAGCCGAGTTAATGTCCAATGAACTCGGCTCACCTCATGCACGTCACTGACAGCGTGGGAAAATTCTCCTGCACTCAGCGCTTCAGCGTGGGAGAATTCTCACACTGAAGCGCTGAGTGCAGGAGAATTCTCCCACGCTGTCAGTGACGTGCAGGAGGTGAGCTGAGTTCATTGGACATGAGCTCACCTTATGCACGTCACTGACAGCGTGGGAAAATTCTCCTGCACTCAGCGCTTCAGCGTGGGAGAATTCTCACGCTGAAGCGCTGAGTGCAGGAGAATTCTCCCACGCTGTCAGTGACGTGCAGGAGGTGAGCTGAGTTCATTGGACATGAGCTCACCTTATGCACGTAACTGACAGCGTGGGAGAATTCTCCTGCACTCACCGCTTCAGCGTGAGAATTTTCCCACGCTGTCAGTGACGTGCATGAGGTGAGCCGAGTTCATTGGACATGAACTCAGCTCATCTGGATGTCGTCACAGAGAGACGCTGAGCAGCGCAAGCAAGCCTGCGCTTCTCAGTGTCTGCGGGATGAGAGGCTGGATGGCAGCGTTCTGCTGCGGTCCAGCCTGTCATCTCGATGTAGCAGAGCTGAAGCTGTCGTGGGAATGGGTGTGACGGTAAGTATGGTTTAATTTAGAACAATAAAGGATTGTGTCTTTATTTCAATTAAAGGACTTTATTCTGGGTGTTTGTGTTTTTTTTAACTTTGACTATGGGGTTAGTAATGGGGGTGTCTTATAGACGCCTCTCCATTACTAACCTGGGCTTGATGTCAGCTGGCATTATAAGCTGACATCAACCCCAACCCTATTACCCCCTGCCACCGCACCAGGGCAGCGTGGAAGAGCGAGGCTAAGTGCCAGAATTGGCGCATCCTATGAATGCGCCATTTCTGGGGCGGCTGACGGCTAGTGTTTCTAGCCTGGGAGGGGGCCAATATTCATGGCTCCCTTCCTGGGCTATTAATATCAGCCCCCAGCTGTCTGCCTAGCCTTTGCTAGCTATTAAATTAGGGGGGACCCCACGTCATTTTTTTTGGGGGGTCCCCCATTTTAATAGCTAGTAAAGGCTATGTATTCAGCTGGGGGCTGATATTAGTAGCCTGGGAAGCTCCGTGGGTATTACCCCCTTCCCAGGCTTCAAACATCTGCCCCAGCTGTCTGCTTAACCTCCGCTAGAGCCTAAAATTAAGGGGAACCCCACGCCAATTTTTTTAATAATAAATCCTTTATTTTAATACTAAATGACAAGTACAGTAACCAACACTATCACTGTACTTCATATATATGTGACTGACATGTTTCTCTCTATCTAATTTATGTGTGAAGCTCTATTCTGTCTGTTATAAATTGTCGGGTACCGCTGCTGAATTGCCGGCCGGCTTTTTTAAAGAGATGGTGCACGAAAACACTATTATTTTTTTTGATAAATCCTTTACGCTAAATGACAAGTACAGTAAGCAGCACTTTCACTGTACTTCGTATATATGTGGCTGACATGTTTATATCTATCTAATCTATGTGTGAAGCTCTATTCTTTCGGTTCTAAATTGTCGGGTACAGGTGTATGCCGCTGCTGAATTGCCGGCTTTTCATGTTTCACTGTTGGCACTGTTCCCATCGATTTGGGCAATCACTGTAATGCCACAACCACCATGGCTGTGGCATTACAGTGAGTGGCAGACAATCCCTGCATGATTGGTGCTCTAAATAGCGCCAGACATGCAGGACACGCTTTTGGTGCACGAACAGTTATCGAACATAACCTCGAACAGCCGAATTTTTTGCAAATCGTTCGGGTTCGTCGAACAACTCGAACACCGCCCAAAACAGCTCGAATTTGAGATTGGCGAACAGTTCTAGTCGAACACCGCTCATCTCTAATGTTCACACGTAGTGTTTCTGATGCATTTTTGCACTTTTGCATTGCTTTCAACCAAGACAAATGCATTCACTGGGAAATGTCATTTTAATATTTTACAACCTTATCGGGCCATGTGGTGTGTGACACGTCATCAGACACATGCATACAGTGCTGAAAAGACATTGGAACAGCATGGGAAACACCTCTGGAAGCATCTCTGACTCACAGGTCACTGCCTAAAAGTGTGCCCATCATAAGTGATCCCTGGCACATGCGAAGATGCCTCCCGCCATGCACCTGTTGTTGCAGACTTGTAACAATCTTGTCCCAGTGCAACGTTCAGTTGTCCCTACCCCATTCCTTGGAATGCAAGCGCAAGTATGCAGCCAGCCACCCACCCACAGGCTGCAATACTATACTGCCAAATTTTTGACAGCTGCTTGCACTTGAAATGTGTCCTTTTTGGTTCGTGGAGGCGGAAGCTGTCCACAATCTTATGGCGGCGGCCGGGTGTCCATACTTGGTCCCCAGCCGCCACTATTTCTCCCGGTATCGTCTCCGCCTTCCACAAGCACGGGTCCCACAAATTACCCGTGCCCTCCCCAGTGCACTTACTGGGAAGGACCGCCTAACCACAAACACATGGTCAAGAGAATGTGGCCAGGGATGGTAAGGAGCCAGTCCACAGCTTTTTTTTTGCTGAGAGTGGTATTTCAACACAGCCATATTGTTTAGCTTGGTGAAAGGACTTGGGAAACCATATCTACTCCAGCTGTCTTTTCTCCCAGGAAGTCCTCTCAAGCTGCTTTCACTTGAAATGTGGCCTTTCAGGCTCATGGAGGCGGAAGCTTTTCACAACCTCATGCCGTCGGCAGCCGGGTGTCCATACTCGGTCCCCAGCCGCCACTGTTTCTCCCGGTATCGTCTCCACCTTCCACAACATTACTCGTGCCCTCCCCAGTGCACTTACTGGGAAGGACCACCTAACCACAAACATGTGGACAGGTGAATGTGGCCAGGGACGGTACGGAGCCAGTCCACAGCTTTTTTTGCTGAGAGTTGTATTTCACCACAGCCATATTCTTTAGCTTGGTGAAAGGACTGACATAGAGGGAAACCGTATCTACTCTGAGTGTCATTTCTCCCAGGAAGTCCTCTAATGCAGCTTGTTGCAGAAGCAATGGCAGCCCGTCCAACATCAACTCGCACTTGTCGGTGGCGCTTTGAAACGCAAACATCTTTCTTTGCGCATTTAATTTCATGACTACAGAGTTGGGCAATGGCCTGATCTGCAATGCGGATTGAGAAATAACATGCATAAGCACGTCCAATCCACATTGAAAAAGCAGCCAAAGGGTGTCCGGGAACCTTCCCCCACACTTTTCTTAGCCAGGGCTGCTTCTTGGCAGGGTTGGACGGGCCCACCAGAAAACCGGAGACTCCTTCAGGAGAGTTCATAGTGCCGAGGTGAGGCCATGATGATGATAGAGGCCACCATCTGCGTAGTTTTCTGTTACTTGGAATGCAAGTGCAAGAATGCAGCCAGCCACCCACCCACCCACTTACCCACAGGCCGCAATACTAAACTGCCAGTTTTCTGGGCAGCTGCTTGCACTTGAAATGTAGCCTTTTAGGCTAGTGGAGGCGGAAGCTTTTCGCAAACTCATGCCTCATGCCTCGAGTCCATACTCGGTCCCCAGCCGCCACTATTTCCCCGGTGTTGTCTCCGCCTTCTACAAGCGAGGATCCCTGAACATTACTGCAGGTACTTTTCTGTGGGAATCTTCTTGCCTCCTACCAGCCTGGAATATTTCCAGTAAACTATGGTACAACGCCATGGTATTAGCACTACCCCCAGTACCAGTAGCGAAGGCATCCCCAATTTCCTTCTCAGGACTTTTATTTGGTAGACTGAGTGGCTGCCCAAATACATTTTCTCACAAAGAAGCTGAAGATAGAGTGGCAGTAGGTGCAAGTTTCTCCAGCCTGTTAGATATCAGAGGGTGAATGGCAGCACATTGGATCAGTGGGTTAGAACTGAAGCCTTGCAGCGCTGGGATCCTGGGTTCAAATCCCAGCAAAGAAAACATCTGCAAGGATTTTGTATGTTCTCCCTGTGTTTGCGTGGGTTTCCACCTCAGTAAAAAAGAAGCCATACAGTGTCCGGGAACCTTCCCACATACTTTTCTTAGCCAGGACTGCTTCTCGGCAGGGTTGGATGGTCCCACTAGAGAATCCTCTGGTGTGCCCTGGCTTCTACATCAGGAGAGTTCATGATAGCGCTAACTTTGTAGCTGCTAAGGGGCTCTTGAGCGGGGGAGAAGGGTGAACCCTCAGAATCAAATCCTCTGATGGGCCCAATGTTTTTCAATCTGAAACAGCTTCTCAGTGGGAGTTGTATTTCACCACAGCCATATTCTTTAGCTCGGTGAAATGACTGGCAAAGAGGGAAATCGTATCTACTCCGGATGTCATTTCTCCGTCACCAGGTTCCGCCCATTGTCACACACGACCATGCCTGGCTGTATGTTCAGCGGTGAGAGCCATAGATCAGGCTGCTGTGTTACAGATTTCAAGAACTCTGCAGCGCTGGGCGGTTTGTCACCTAAGCATTAAGCATGTTATCTTCAGCACAGCCTGTTGCCGCTTGGCCAAGGCAGTGCTGCAGTGCTTTCAGCTTGTGACTGATGTGGTCATTTCAGAGATGGAGGAGGAAGTGCAGGAGCTGAACAATGTGATTACATTGAGGTTACATTGGCGACTCTGTTTTTTTATACTAAAGAAAGATCCTACTGGTTGTTTGTTTTTTTACGTTATTTTTTAAGACAAATGCATTCACCGGGAAATGTCATTTTAACATTTTACAACCTTATCTGGCCATGTTGTGTCTGACACATCATCAGACACATCCTGCTTCATTTATGATGGAGGGACTCTGAAAGTCACAAAGCCTATTTTTATAGGGCCATCAGGCGGCCCTTACTATTCTTAAAATGCCAGCAGTCGGCCCTCGCTATTGTTAGAGAGCCATCAGCTGGCTATTCTTTGTTGTTCCATTATTAACAAGTGGGTCTCCTATACAGCTATTGCGTATGCAGTGACTGCAAGGGCTGCAAAAAATTTGGACGCAACCCAATACCTCTTAGAATAGAGATAGAGGAGGGTCTCAGTAAAAAAAATGTTCCCATTATAAAGGAGCGGGTCTCATATAGTGGTAATGTCCATGCTGTGACTACAAGGGCTGACCAAAATTTGGGAAAAACCCCACTAAGAAGTTAAAGACACATAGAGCAGGGCCACAGTAACGAGTATGACATGTTCCCATTAGAAAAGAGAAGGTCTGCTACACAGTTATAGGGTATGCAGTGATTCCAACGGCTGACCAAGTTTAGTAAAAACCCCACTAACAATTTAAAGACACATGGAGCAGGGCTACAGTAATGAGTATGACATGTTCCCATTAGAAAGGAGAGGGTCTACTATACAGTTATAGGGTATGCAGTGAGTCCAACGGCTGACCAAATTTAGGAAAAATCCCACTAAGAATTTAAAGACACATAGAGCAGGGCCACAGTAATGACATGTTTCCCATTACAAAGTAGCTGGTGTGCTATACAGTTATAGGGTATGCAGTGAGTCCAACGGCTGACCAAATTTAGGAAAAACTGCACTAACAATTTAAAGACACATAGAGCAGGGCCACGTAACGAGTACGACATGTTCCCATTAGAAAGGAATGCCCCTTGGAAGAGACTTAGAGGGCTTCATAAAAAAATGTTCCCATTAGAAAGGAGCGGGTCTCCTATACTTGTAATGCCCATGCACTAAGTGTATGGGCTGACAAACTTTTACCCCTGGGGGGTATATATGAACATACTGTATAAACAATTTTTTTTTACAGGCATCATAAACACCCTTTAATAAATTATGTGGGTGTTGCATAATGGACCACGGTCACCCTGGTGATATGGTGGTGGAGGATGAGGAGAAGGAGGAGGACAAGAGCAAACAGCCAAAATCAGGAAGCGTATACCCATGTGAAAAGGTGCATGGGAATACACCTCCCAAAAAAAGACACTGGATTTGAGTTTATGTTATGCTGCTATCATTCGGTGGTGTTGAGAAGTCTGGCCCAATCCAGCCCTTGTTCATTTTTATAAGAGTAAGCCTGTCAGCATTTTCAGTTGACAGGCGGATGCGCTTTTCAGTTATAATTCCACCAGCTGCACTAAAAGCTCACTCTGATAAAACGCTAGCAGCAGGGCAGGCCAGGACCTCCAAGGCGTACAGAGCCAGTTCATTCCACGTACCCAGCTTGGATACCCAATAATTATAAGTCACAGAGGAATCACGGAGGACGTTGGTACGGTCGGCAAGGTACTCCCTCAGCATCTTTACAAACTTTGCACTCCTTGTGAGAGTACTCCGCGCCTCAGGGACTGTGCGATGGGAGGGGCTGAGAAAATTCTCCCATAACTTTGACAGTGTTCACCTGCCTCTGCTGGATTGAAGTTGTGTCTCTCTCGCCTGTACTCCTTGGTTGTCCAATGAACTGTGACCTCTGCAGCCAGCTTTTTCAGATGGGAATTTTTTTAATAGTTCCGCAACAAGGGCCTTCTGGTACTGCCCCATTTTTGTAGACCTGTCCACCTCAGGAATAAGAGATATAAAGTTCTCCTTGTAGCATGGGTCTAGAAGTGTCACCAACCAGTAATGACTGTCACCCAAAATTTTGAGAACGCGAGGGTCACGGGAAAGGCAGCGTAACATAAACTAAGCCATGCGTGCCAAACTGCTAACAGGCAAGACTTCCGTGTCCTCACCAAGAGGATGACTGACCATGCTCTCCTCCTCCTTCTCCTCTCTGTCCTCTGTCCATCCACGCTGAACAGACGGTATGACAGTTGTACAGGTAGTACCGTCTATAGCGCATGAAACTTTCTCCTGTTCTTCCTCCTCCTCTTCCTCATTGTCACCCAATCCACGTTGGGATGAGATGAGGCTGGGCTGTGTGTAATCACCCTGTATTGTTCCTTGCTCCGTCTCATCGTGCTCCGCCTGCAATGCATCCTCTTTTATTGTGAGCAGAGAGCGCTTCAGTAGACAGAGAAGTGGGATGGTCACGCTAATCATGGCGTCATCGCCGCTCACCATCTTGTTGGAGTCCTCAAAGTTTTGGAGGATGGTACATATGTCTGACATCCATGTCAACTCCTGAGGTCCTATGTGAGGAGTCTGAACTGAATACCGACAGACTTGTTGATGCTGGTACTCAAAAACTGCCCTCTTCTGCTCACAAATCCTTTCCAACATCTGCAGTGTAGAGTTCCAACGTGTGGGGACATCATATACCAGTCTGTGAGCTGGAAGCTGCAAACGCTGCTGAAACACGGCAAGGGCGGCAGAAGCTGTAGATGACTTTCTAAAATGGGCACACAGGCGGCGTACTTTAACAAGCAGATCCAGCAGCTCCGGGTTGGATTTGAGAAACCGCTGAACCATGAGGTTAAGCACATGGGCCAGGCATGGTACGTGTGTGAGCTCACCTCGCCTCAGAGCCGCCACCAGGTTCCGGCCATTGTCACACACGACCATGCCTGGCTGTAGGTTCAGCGGTGTGAGCCAGAGATCTGCGTGCTCTTTCAGAGCTGTCCACAACTCTTCAGCATTGTCACTGTGTGACTTTTTGAACGCAAAATTGTCTGGAATCGAGAGCGGACACCATGTCGCGTTTGGAGAGCCTCTGATGTGCCTAAATAGTGGAAACCTCCCACAAGTGACCTCATTTTGGAAACTACACCCATCAAGGATTTTATCAAGGGGTATAGTGAACATTTTGAACCCAGAGGTATGACATAGAATTTGATAACATTAGGTCATCATATTGAATATGTTGTCATTAGTCTTGAGCGGAAGTGCTCGCTTCTTGAGTTTGCATCGGGTACTCAGGTATGCACCATGTATCACGGGTGCTCAAGTGAAATGCTCGAGTCCCCGCCCACATGTTTCACGGTTATTAGACACCCAAAAAAAACATGCGGGGATCGCTCGTGCATGGCAGGCAATCCCTGCAAGGTTTTTTTGGCTGCAAAGCATGTGGGGCGGAGACTTGAGCACCCTCGATTCTCAATGCATACCCGAGCACCCGATGCAAACTCAAGAAGCGAGCACTTGCGCTCAACACTAGTTGCCATATCGTCATCTTTTTTTTTTCCTTTTGAAAAAAATCCCAACCCTAACCCTAGCCCAACCCTAACCCTAGCCCAACCCTAACCCTAACCCTAGCAGAACCATAACCCTAACCCAAGAGTTTATTTTTTACTCCGTTCCTCGTGCAGTATAAGTCATTAGACGACTTTATTCTTCGGGTCGGTGTGACCAGAATCATATCGGGTTTTTTTGATTGACAGCTGTCACACACTAAAAGACGCATTTTTTTGTAAAATCTAGTTTTTGCATCGCCATATTTTGAGAGTTATAATTTTTCCATATTTTGGCCGACAGAGTCATGTGACAGCTTCTTTTTTGCGGGATGAGTTGACGTTTTTACTGGTACCATTTTCACGCACGTGACCTTTTTAGATCGCTTTCTATACCGATTTTTGGGAGGCACAATAAACAAAAACCAACAATTCTGGAATTGTTTTTTTTTTTATTTTTTTTATTCTGTTCCGCGTGTGGTAAAATTGATAAAATTTTTTGCATTGCTTTATTCTGAGAGCTATAACTTTTTTAGTTTTTGGCTGATGGAGCTGTATAGCAGCTTGTTTTTTGCACGACGAGATTATGTTTTCAGCGGTACCATTTTTATTTATATTTGTCTTTTTGATCGCGTGTTATTCCATTTTTTGTTTGGCGGTATGATGATAAAGCATTGTTTTTTGCTTAGCTTTTTATTTTTTATTTTACCGTGTTCACTGAAGGGGTTAACTAGTGGGAAAATTTTATAGGTCAGGTCATTATGGATGCGACGATACCAAATATGTGTACTTTTATTTATTTATTTTTTTTCAGAATAATATTTATTGATGGGTACATTATATTTTTATTTTTGGTGGATTATTTTTTTTATTTATTTTTTTATATTTTTACAATTTTTATTTTATTTTTTTTTTCACTTTCTGACATTTTTTTTACTTTTTTACTTTGTCCCACTATGGGACTTTCACTTTTTTTTATTCTGATCACCTGCATAGCACAGGAATGGAGCACCATCCCTGTGCTATACAGGCTGCCAGCGCTGCACAGGGAGAAGATAGTTTGGTCATGCACTGCGCATGACCAAACTATCTTACTGCTGTCTAGTGACCCGGATGTTGTCATGATGACATCGGGTCATCATGGCAACATCCGGGAAGTCGCAGCAGACAGCGCTGGAGCCCCGAAGAGGAGGTGAGTATTGCGATCACCTCCCCTTGCCACCGCAATGCTGCGATCGACTTCAATTGCAGCATTGCGGGGGTTAATGTGCCAGGAGAGGAGCGGGACCACTCCGGTGCCGGACCGCTCCCTGCACACAGTACCAGGTGTAAGCTGTGGAAATCAGCTGACACCTGGCGGCGATCACACCTGCACAGCTTGTGTGCGGGCACGATCTCAAAGACGTAATAATACGTATCAGGCTCTTAAAGTCCAGGGCGCAAATACGTGTTAATATGTCTTGGGCTTTAGGCTGCGTGCCCACTATGCATTTTTCAAGCGTTTTTGCTGTGGAATTTCCACAGCGAAAACGCTTAAAAAATGCTGGATAATACATGCCCCATGGTCCCCAATGATAATCTGCATGTGCTGTGCACATGCTGCGGAAATTTCTGCTGCGGATTATCATTGCGGAAAAATATGCAGCATGTCCATTAATTTTGCGGACACGCAGCGTAATCGCCGCCATTGACTTGCATTGGACCGCGTGACATCCGCATCACTGCATCTGTACATGCGGATATCACACGGCTCAATGTGCAGATGGTACCCAGGTCTGGAGGAGAGGAGACTCTCCTCCAGACCTGGGTACCATAGAACCTATTAAAAAAAGAATTTAAAATAAAAAAAAAGATTATACTTACCTTCCGATGTCCTCCCGGTGTTTTCTCCCCCCCCCCCGTCTGGTCTGTTGTATGGGTCGCGGTGTTGTGAAGGACCTGCCATGACATCATTGAGTCATGTGACCTGACGTCACCGCAGGTCCTCCACACCACCGCGAGCGGCCCAAGACACCGAACGCAGCGGAGAAAACACCGGGAGGACTTCAGAAGGTAAGTATAATCTTTTTTTTTATTTTTTACCATTCTTATTCTTTTTTTTTAACTAACTTGGTCACACTACTATAAATCCATGCCGGTTGCATGGATTTATATAGTGTGACCAAGTTGTCAAGCACTTTTCCAAGTGATGCTAAAATCGCTTGGAAAAGCGCTTGATAACCCGCATGCAGAAATGCATGCAAAAACGCTTCGCAAACGCTTCTACCTGGCGGGAAAAACGCATGTAAAAATCGCATGCGTTTTTCCTGCCAGGGAGAAGTGGAAAAATATGCATTTCTGCATCGTGGGCACATAGCCTTAAAGGGGTTAAATACCTGTCTAGTAGGTAACTATTTTGAACAGCAAACTGGTGTCAATTGCTTCACTGACACACTAAAGGAAATTTTTAATGGAGGTTAGAAATGGCAGTATTTTCTGAAAACGTATATGTGATCCGTGTGATGGAGAAAACACAGTGTTTTAAATAGCTGGATCTTTAGTGCTGTAATATGGAATGGACTTCGCTGTTGTTAAGGGGACGGTTGCAAACAACTTTATTACATAATGGAAAGCAACTGAGCCCGGGGTCCGCAATGCAGCCTGGAGGACTGCGTCCGAACACCTTCCGGGTGACAAGGTAAAACAACCAACTTAAATAACAATCCCTTCCGTGTTACTGCACACTGGAACGGGAATAGGGATTCACACTCCGTTAACTGCATGAGAGATGTGCGATAAATAATGTATCTGTAGCCCTGTTTACAGCACAGGGACTACACAGCAGGCGCTAGGATGCATGTGTGATACACGCCGGCGTATACGTGCTCCCAGCCGGCGTGCTACCAGACTGAGGAGTATCTCTCCACGTTGCTTACAGGTGGTGCTGGGAATACGACGTCTGCAGACTGCTCGGGGTGTATGGCGACCCCTTTGTCAGAGCCAGACTGTCAGATGAAGCTACCTGCCTCCCTCCATCTAAGGCTGCCTATCCCCTGCTAAACCTGCCTGACAGAAGCTAAAGCACACGTGGAGCCCAAGCGACCAAGCGTCCACACAACAACACCATCACAGCTCAATGATCAGAGCGCGCCGCCATGTTTGTGGGTGGGCTATTTAAAGATTAAGCCCTGCCCACCGTCGCACTATTGGTGACGTCACCGGATCAGCTGACTCCCAAACCACCAATCACGGTCCGCCATGTCATGGGCATGCTCAGTGCAGTGAATCTTGGACTTAGGCTGTAGCAGCCCTGTTTCTCTCCGCAACCTACGCTTCATGTTGCTAGGAACAAAGACCCAAGAGACAACTTGCACATCTTGTGCAGAAGCTAGGCATTGGGACTGATGATGATGCTGAGCAGCATCAGCCCTGGCTTGACTCAAATGGAAGACCACAGAATCCATTGATGGTTCTGAACCCATTTCAAATCCAGCAAATGCCTAACAGCTGTATTCTGCTGTGTCACCAAGCAAATGAGACATAAACACTGTGTTCTCTGGATTGCTTTTTAAGCAAATAATGAGGATTAAGATCTAAAAAAAAATTATTCCTGGCCCCTGAGACCTGGGCCTATTTCTAGAAATATCTAGCAGCAGCAGCAGCAGACAGAACTGAAATGGAGCCTCTTGTGCTATATGCACTGCAGTCTGGTATATACACTGCCTGCCTGATATCTCTACAGATGGATTAGTCCTCAGAAGGCCTGTTTGTTGAGATGGATATGTGTCTCTAATATAGTTTAGTACACCTACACTAACTAGAAACAAGCAAATCTCTCCCTAGCTCAGCAGCACCTCTCCCTACACTGTCTGATTCCAGAGTGACTGTGACGAGCATGGCGGCGCCAGGTCTGATATAGACCTGATGACGCTGTGCGGCCAGCCAATCACTGTAATGCCACAACCAACATGGCTATGGCATTACAGTGAGTGGCAGGGCAGGCAATCCCTGCATGTTCATTGGTGCTCTAAAGAGCGCCAAACATGCAGGGAGGAGACCCGAGCTCCCGCCGAGCAACCCCGGAAATACACGGCGAGCGCCGAGCATCTCAAGCAATGAGCAGTGATGAAGGAGGATCAGGGTGAGGAATATGCCGGCTCTAAGTTAAAAAAATCTTACAGATCTGCACATTCCTCAAACCATAATCTGCAAAAACACTAATGCATGCCCTCATCATCTCCCGCTTTGACTACTGCAACCTCCTGCTCTGTGGCTTCCCTTCTAACAATCTTGCACCCCTCCAATCTATCCTAAACTCTGCTGCCCGACTAATCCATCTGTCCCCCCGCTATTCCCTGGCCTCTTCTCTCTGTCAATCCCTTCACTGGCTCACCATTGCACAGAAACTCAAGTTCAAAACCCTAACCTTGGCATACAAAGCCAACCACAACCTGTCTTCTCCATACGTCTGTGACCTTCTCTCTCGGTACATACCTACATGCAACCTCTGATCCTCATAAGGTCTGTTTCTCTACTTCCCTCTTATTGTCACAGGTGTGTCAGGTTTGACAGACAGTCATACGGGGTCCAGCTGTAGAAGTTCGCTGCATTTGGCCTTGCAAACATCTTCCTAATCCTTTCATCATCCCTCTCTCTCTAGGATTCAGTGGTGATCCTCACCTTGCTTGGGGATTATACCATTAGGACCCAGCGGTGATCCTCATCTTCTGCTGCTAAATACCACACCCTTGCTGTATCCTTATATACACTCAGTTTCTCCAGAGAGTGCCTCTTGATAGACTGTTCTTATCTATTCAGGCTTGGAATTTTAGTAGTCGGCTAGAATTTTCTTTGAGTTCCTTGTGGGTTGTTGCTTTGTTTTCCCCAGTGTCATATTTAAGTTAAGTGTATTCCCTTGTTTTTTTCCCTTGTGTGTACTTTAGTTTGCAGTGGGGCTGACTAGTGTTAACCCCTCCCCTTTCTTACCTAGTGCCTAGCTTTAGAGTCAGCTAGGGCCAGGTTTCCTGCACTGCGATTGGTGCAGAACCTATATAGGGTCCATTAGGGAGTCAGGGTTTATCATTTGAGCTGTTTAGGAGTTTCTACTCCCCCTTTCCCCACTAGTAGGGCACCATTCCCTATTCCTGTCATTATACTCTGGGCTCTCTCCATACCCAGCGTGACACTTCTCTCCTTTTCCCCCAATTGCATACAAGATTTCTCCCATGCATCACCCCTACTCTGGAACTCTCTACCCCATGTCAGACTCTCGCCTACTGTTAAAGCCTTCAAAAGGAACCTGAAGACCCACCTCTTTCGACAAGCGTACAACCTGCAGGAACCCTCGCTCCACCATACCACTGCATGACCAGCTCTACCCTCACCTATTGTATCTTCACCCATCCCTTGTAGACTGTGAGCCCTCGCGGGCAGGGTCCTCTCTCCTCCTGTACCAGTTGCTGTCACGTTTTTGTTCAAGATTATTGTAATTGTTTTTGCTATGTATACCCCTTTTTCACATGTAAAGCACCAAGGAATAAATGGCTCTATAATAAGAATTTGGTCCAGGCTCACGGTTACTGAGACTGGACCTTGTGGAAGACAGGGTGGTGGTGGTGGTGTTGCAAACTGACTGGAAGGATTATATATTTATCTGCTTTCCAGCCAACAACCTTTTCAGACTAGTCTGGCTTCAAGAGTGGTATTCCGCCCCTTAGAAAGTGGGACAAAAAATGCTTGCATTTCCCATTGACTTACATTGGTATCGTTGCTCGGGTGCTCGACAGAATCTCGTTCAGGAGTTGAAGAGGGGAATGATAAATGAAGGAGCAGGAGACTTTATGTTTCTACATAAAGCAGAGAAAAGAGAAGAATTACCTGGGTAGAAAGGCAAATTGAGCAATTGTAAGTACAGTGCCATATAATATGATGACTGCAATATATTAAGAGAATAAAAACTTTAATGGGAGTGCTTCTTTAACCAATTCGCACCAGAGCCTGTTTTTGCCTTCGCGACCGGCCAATTTTTTCAATTCTGACCACTGTCACTTTATGAAGTAATTACTCTGGAATGCTTCAACGGATTCCTATGATTGTGAGAATGTTTTTTCGAGACATATTGTACTTCATGATAGTAGTAAAATTTCTTCGATATCACTTGCATTTATTTGTGAAAAAATTGGAAATTTGGCGAAAATTTTGAAAATTTTGCAATTTTCAAACTTTGAATTTTCATGCCCTTAAATCAGAGAGATATGTCACACAAAATAGTTAATAAATAACATTTCCCACATGTCTACTTTACAACAGCACAATTTTGGAATCAAATTTTTTTTTTGTTAGGAAGCTATAAGGGTTAAAAGTTGACCAGGGATTTTTCATTTTTCCAACAAAATTTACAAAAACATTTTTTTAGGGACCACATCTTATTTGAAGTGACTTTGAGGGGCCTTTATAACAGAAAATACCCAAAAGTGACACCATTCTAAAAACTGCACCCCTCAAGGTGCTCAAAACCACATTCAAGAAGTTTATTAACCCTTCAGGTGTTTCACGGGAATTTTTGGAATGTGGAAGAAAACAATGAACATTTAACTTTCTTTCACAAAAATGTTAATTTAGACCAAATTTTTTTATTTTCACAAGGGTAACAGGAAAAAATGGACTACACAATTTGTAGTACAGTTTCTCATGAGCGCGCTGATACCCCATATGTGAGGGAAAACCACTGTTTGGGTGCACTGCAGGGTTCAGAAGGGAAGGAGCGCCATTAGACTTTTTGAATGTAAAATTTGTTTGAATAATTAGCGGACGCCATGTTGCATTTGGAGAGCTCCTGATGTGCCTAAACAGTGGAAACCCCCCACAAGCGACACCATTTTGGAAACTAGACCCTTTAGGGAACTTATCTAGATGTGTGGTGAGCACCTTGCACCCCCAGGTGCTTCACAGAAGTTTATAATATTGAGCCGTAAAAATAAAATTTTCACATTTGTCCCACAAAAAATGTTTTCATCCCATAATTTTGCATTATCATAAGGATAACAGGAGAAATTGCACCATGAAATTTGTTGTGCAATTTCTCCTGAGTACGCCGATACCCCATATGTGGGGGAAAACCACTGCTTTGGTGTACGGCAGGGTTCTGAAGAGAAAGGAGCGCTATGTTGGCTGGGATAGGTTGCAGACACCATGTCACATTTGAAGAGTCGCTGACATGCCGAAACAGCAGAAACCCCCACAAGTGACCCCATTTTGTAAACTACACCTCTCAAGAAATTCATCTAGGGAAGTAGTGAGTATTTTTTATTTTTTACATTTATTCCAATGGGCAGTGAAGAAAACATAATTATATTTTTACCACAAAAAAATGTTTTACCCTCAAATTTTACATTTTCACATAGAGCAATGGGTAAAAATGGTGCTGAAATGTGTCATACAATTTCTTCTAAAAGTGGCAATACCCCATATGTGGCTGTATCGTACCGCTTAGCCATACGGCGAGATCTGGGAGGGACGGAGCGCTATTTGACAATTGGAGAACAAATTATTGTAGAATAGGCATTTGGATTTGGGAGCACAAAATTTTCTGAATTTCTTTTGGGTGGCAAGGGCCATTTTGCTTTTCCAGAGCCTTTCTGCTACCAGTACCTTGGAAGTCCCTTATATTTTTAACAGATAACGGACCTGAGTGGGGACTAGCTTTTTTTGAGGACTGAGTTGAAGCTTTTATTGGGAACATTTTACATATTGTTTATCCGGCGCTCTATGCTGAGCACTTACATCGGGGTTTCTATCTAAATTTCCAAGTGATGTAATTCAGATGAAACTCCTGCGGGATCCATTCACTGTAATGAGGCAGCAGAGTTACTCTGGACTCCGTCTGGCCTATGTTTAGTGGTGTCCTTTTTTTCAGAAGTGCACAAAACTGTGGCCAACCACACTTTTATGCACGCCTAAAAAAACTGACACCGTGGGATCACAGGCCAGACGGCATCCTCAGTGGCCTATATCTGCCTCATTACAGGGAATCTTCTGCCGTGGGTTACGTCTGAATCATGTATTTCAGAGATTTACACAGAAACTCTGGTGTAAGTGCTCAGCGCAGAGCGCAGGATAAATGTGAGCAGAGCCTTACTGCGATCTTTGGGAGACATAATAAACAAATCAGTAGCAGATGAAGAATTGGTTTTATTTATTTTTTACGCCATTCATCGTGCGGTATAAGTGATGAGATTACTTTATTCTTCGGGTCGGTGTGATTACAGAGATACCAGATTTATATCGGGTTTTTATGACTGACAGCTGTCACACACTAAAAGACACTTTTTTTGCAAAATCTAGTTTTTGCATCGCCATATTTTGAGAGATATAATTTTTCCATATTTCTGCCGACAGAGTCATGTGATGGCTTGTTTTTTGCGGGACGAGTTGACATTTTTATTGGTACCATTTTTGGGTACGTGACATTTTTTGATCGCTTTCTATTCCATTTCTTGGGAGGTAAAATTAATAAAAAACAACAATTCAGGAATTGTTTTTTGAGGTTTTTTTTATGCCGTTCTGCGTGTGGTAAAAATGTTAAGGCAACATTATTCTTCGGGTCAGTACGTTTACAGCAATACTACACTTACTGTATATTTTTTTTATGTTTTGTATTTTAGAGAAAAAATTGTTTTTTTTTGCATCGCTTTATTCTGAGAGCTATAACTTTTTTATTTTTCGGCTGTGGGAGCTGTATGGCGGCGCTTTTTTTGCGGAACAAGATGATGTTTTCAGCGGTACCATTTTTATTTCCATTTTGCTTTTTGATCGCATTTTTTTCCACTTTTTGTCTGGCGATATGATGAAAAGGCATAGTTTTTTGCTCCGTTTTTTTTTTTTTACGGTGTGCACAGAAGGAATTAATTAATGTGACAGTTTTCTAGATCGGGTTGTTTCGGATGTGGTGGTACCAAATATGTGTAATTTTTTGTTTTTGTATAAATATACGGATTTAGTGGTTTAATATTTTGTTTATTTATTTTTATTTATTTTGTGATTTTTTTTAACAGTTTGAAAACATTTTTTAAGACTTTTTTTTACATTTTTACTTAGTCCCTGTATGGGACATTAATTTTTATTTTTCTAATCACTGTTCTCATGCAATGCAATAGACATGTATTGCATTGCATGAGAGCTGTGCTGACAGTTTCACACTGTCTGTCTCCTGCTAGAGTTCAGCTGCAGGCTGAGCCTAGCAGGACACCATATATGGCAGATCCGGAGGCGGTCATGTGACCTCCGGCTGCCATGTCAACGGCAGGTCCTGTAAGACATCAGGGGGCCGTCGGAGAAGTAAGTGGACGACCCCCTCTCCTCTCACTATCTTCTAAATGCCACGATCACTATAGATCGTGGCATATAGAAGGTAGCAAAGGGTTAACATCATTGGGACCTGATCCAATCAGGTCCCGATGATGTCCCCTGTCAGAGCTGTCACTCTGCACTGCAGCCACAGAGCTTGCAGGACGCTGGGGATCCTGAGGGCTGCGGGACCACTGACCGTTCATAAACGTCAGCGCTGCACAGAGCCCAGGCAGCGCCGACGTTTATGTACAGTGGGTGGTCTGGAAGAGGTTAAAGGGTTATTACCAAAAAATGAAGCTATTTACATTTTCATAGAATAGGCGATAACTTACTGATCGGTGTGGATCTAACCACTGGAACATCCAATGATCCCAAAAGTGACGCTCTGCAGCACTATCTTGAATAGAGTGAGCTGTGCATACTCGGCCTCCGCTCCATATATTGCTTTTGGGACTTCTGGAAATTGCCGGAGGGATGCGTATGTGTACCTATACTCTATTGAGAACTGGGTTCTGGAGCTCATCAAAGGACAGACTCTCAGCAATCAGCATGTTATCCTCTATCCTATAGATAGGGGTAACTTAATTTTTTGTGAATAACCCTTTAATTAATAGACTGCAGGAGGTGTGTGATTATAATCCCAGGTGAAGGGGAATGATTATTGCAGGGACTTATGTTACAGTAAAGGGGATTGATTTATTATTATGTAACAAAGGGTGTGTGATTTTATTGAGAAAAGGGATGGTTGATAACTGCAGGAAGGGGGTTTATTATAACCTTGTTGGTTGGGATTAATTATTATAATACTGGTGATCTCTGTAATGGGGAATAAAATTAAGATGAGCGAGTTTTGTTATTATACTATGGAGTTGGGATTATTCCTGCAAGGGCCTATGTGATTGTGATGGGGGTGCCTCAAATTGCAGGGTCTTTTTATGTAAAATTAGAAATCAAATGCAAATTGCTTAAGTACATAATTTTATTGAAATTGTGCAGTCATTAACAATAAGCAAACTGTTTGTGATTAATTTCTAACCAAGTGTTACAAAAGACCAAAAAAGATGGGCTAAAGATTGGCTATGCCACTCATG
This sequence comes from Phyllobates terribilis, assembly GCF_046119375.1. Taxonomy (NCBI): domain Eukaryota; kingdom Metazoa; phylum Chordata; class Amphibia; order Anura; family Dendrobatidae; genus Phyllobates; species Phyllobates terribilis. Next base: position 912,669,848 of record NW_027362763.1, on the reverse strand, counting down.
AGCCCGTGCTTTAGAAGTGCACCCAATCAAAAATTGACAGCCAGCCACAGTTGTTCAGAATAGATGTATGTAACACTAAGGTCTACCAGGACTGTATTTAAACCCTTTTGAGCTCTTTAACCCCTTTGCACAAATGGGCATAATTATACAGAGGCGACCAAAAGTTTGCATTTTTTTTAAAAGTGTGATTACTTCTGTCCGGTTGTTGTGATGCCATTTCCCTGGTGATGAATTGAAAGTGTATGAAGTTGTCATCATTCAAGACCTTAGTTTTAACCAAAATGCTTTTGAATATTCTATAGGTATGGTCATTTAATTAAAGAAAACTGACTGCCAAAAGTTTTGCATATACTATTTATTGATCACAACATAGAGAATAACTCATTGTTTACAATGCCATAACTTAATGTTTTGTAGTATAGCCTCTTGCTTTAATTACTGCACTACACCGACGGGGCATTGAAGCCACTAGGGTATTCAAGACATCTTGAGGGATCTTGCTCCATTCCATTTGCAAATCTGCAAACAATTCATCTTTATTGCTATGGGTACGGGCCCCAACTTGTCACCCTAACTCATCCCAAAGGTGCTCTATAGGGTTTAAATCAGGTGATTGGCTTGGCTATTGCAACATGCCAACATTTTTTTTTGCTAACCAATTTTTGACTAAATTGCATATATGCTTAGGATCATTGTCTTGCTGGAATTTCCATCCCCTGCCTACTTTGGTTTCACCATGTGGCAGCATTACATTCTCCAGTATATCCTTGTACATGGTAGCATTCATATTTCCATCAATTCTATACAGAGGGCTAATGGCAGACGTAGAAAACCAGCCCCGAACCATGACATTGCCACCACCATGTTTCACTGTAAGTGTTTAGTACATTTGCGTTTTCAGATTGGGCAGTATATACAGCTCTGGCAAAAATTAAGAAACCACTGAACAGTTTTCTATTGGAAAACATGGAAAGACTGGTGGAAAGCATGCCAAGACGCATGAAAGCTGTGCTGAAAAATCATGGTTAGTCCACCAAATATAGATTTCTGAACTGTTCCTGAGTAGAGATGAGCGTTGTTCTACTCGAACTGTTCGCCAATCTCAAATTCGAGCTGTTTTGGGCGGTGTTCGAGCCGTTCGGCGAACACGAACGATTTGAGAAAAATTCGGCTGTTCGAGGTTATGTTCGATAACTGTTCGTGCACCAAAATCATAACTGGATTTTTTCTCAGTAATGATGAAAATTAATGTTAATACGCAGTTTGAGTGTACAGCGGGGTGGGGGGAGGGGCAGGGGATGGATCTCTGCAGGAATAATTAAGATCTCCATTTTTTTTTCTCTTTCCCGCATTTACAGTGGGGAGGTGCAATCTGTCTGCCTATCAGCAGCGCACACACGGAGCGAAGTGCTTTTTTTCACACAAGCAAGGGCATGTGTCATTGGCAGTGTATGTCACATGTCCTTGCCCTATAAGACCAAGCCATTTTACCCGTCGCCACCATTTTCTCACTGCTGCAGCTGCGTGTTAGACGGCACCGCTGTTGCTGTGTGCGCTATACCTTGTTAATTTCAAGCCAATTTTCGCACAAATCTACAGATAGCTTGGGAGTAGGGAATAGTTGTGATTGCAGTCCTTTTAAGGACTAGGTTACAGCATTTCCTACGACTTTTATCAGGCAGGTCTGTGCTCTTAAATAGATAGGTTGTGGGAGTAAAGACTAATTGTAATTGGAGTCCTTTTCAGGACTAGGTTACATCAGTTCCTATCAGTTTTTGCCAGGCAGGTCTGTGCCAGTGCTGTGCAAGTTTTTTTCACAGCATTTGGCTGAATCTAGCAAAGCTAATCCTTTTTGGCCTATTGCAGAGTGTGTTAGTCAGTGGAGTAGCCTATCTGTGTTGCAAGATATACCACCTGTGTATAGAATACCAATTTTTTTACTGCACCTAGTGAAGTAAAATCTTTTGGGCATAGCATCATTCTATTAGTCCATCTATACTGACCTCCATCAGGTTGCAAACTGAATATATTTTTTTCTGCATCTACCTCTGAAAAAATATTGGGCTTCTAGCTGTGTGTGGGACTTGTTCTATTAATCCATCTATACAGACCTCCATCAGGTTGCAAACTGAATATAATTTTTTTCTGCATCTACCTCTGAAAAAATATTTGGGCTTCTAGCAGTGTGTGGGACTTGTTCTATTACTCCATCTATACTGACCTCCATCAGGTTGCAAATTGAATATAATTTTTTTCTGCATCTAGCTCTGAAAAAATATTGGGCTTCTAGCTGTGTGTGGGACTTGTTGTATTAGTCCATCTATACTGACCTCCATCAGGTTGCAAACTGAATATATTTTTTTCTGCATCTACCTCTGAAAAAATATTGGGCTTCTAGCTGTGTGTGGGACTTGTTCTATTAATCCATCTATACAGACCTCCATCAGGTTGCAAACTGAATATAATTTTTTTCTGCATCTAGCTCTGAAAAAATACTTGGCCTTCTAGCAGTGTGTGGGACTTTCTCTATTAGTCCATCTATACTGACCTCCATCAGGTTGCAAATTAAAAATAATTTTTATCTGCATCTAGCTCTGAAAAAATATTTGGGCTTCTAGCTGTGTGTGGGACTTGTTCTATTACTCCATCTATACTGACCTCCATCAGGTTGCAAATTGAATATAATTTTTTTCTGCATCTAGCTCTGAAAAAATATTGGGCTTCTAGCTGTGTGTGGGACTTGTTGAATTAGTCCATCTATACTGACCTCCATCAGGTTGCAAACTGAATATATTTTTTTCTGCATCTACCTCTGAAAAAATATTGGGCTTCTAGCTGTGTGTGGGACTTGTTCTATTAATCCATCTACACAGACCTCCATCAGGTTGCAAACTGAATATAATTTTTTTCTGCATCTAGCTCTGAAAAAATATTTGGCCTTCTAGCAGTGTGTGGGACTTTCTCTATTAGTCCATCTATACTGACCTCCATCAGATTGCAAATTAAAAATAATTTTTATCTGCATCTACCTCTGAAAAAATATTTAGGCTTCTAGCTGTGTGTGGGACTTGTTCTATTAGTCCATCTATACTGACCTCCATCACGCTGCAAATTCAAAATAATTTTTTGTCTGCATCTAGCTCTGAAAAAATATTTGGCCTTCTAGCAGTGTGTGGGACTTTCTCTATTAGTCCATCTATACTGACCTCCATCAGGTTGCAAATTAAAAATTATTTTTATCTGCATCTAGCTCTGAAAAAATATTTGGGCTTCTAGCTGTGTGTGGGACTTGTTCTATTACTCCATCTATACTGACCTCCATCAGGTTGCAAACTGAATATATTTTTTTCTGCATCTACCTCTGAAAAAATATTCGGCTTCTAGCTGTGTGTGGGACTTGTTCTATTAATCCATCTATACAGACCTCCATCAGGTTGCAAACTGAATATAATTTTTTTCTGCATCTAGCTCTGAAAAAATATTTGGCTTTCTAGCAGTGTGTGGGACTTTCTCTATTATTCCATGTATACTGACCTCCATCACGTTGCAAATTAAAAATAATTTTTATCTGCATCTACCTCTGAAAAAATATTTGGGCTTCTAGCTGTGTGTGGGACTTGTTCTATTAGTCCATGTATACTGACCTCCATCACGCTGCAAATTCAAAATAATTTTTATCTGCATCTACCTCTGAAAAAATATTTGGGCTTCTAGCTGTGTGTGAGACTTGTTCTATTAGTCCATCTATACTGACCTCCATCACGCTGCAAATTCAAAATAATTTTTTGTCTGCATCTAGCTCTGAATAAATATTTGGCCTTCTAGCAGTGTGTGGGACTTTCTCTATTAGTCCATCTATACTGACCTCCATCAGGTTGCAAATTAAAAATTATTTTTATCTGCATCTAGCTCTGAAAAAATATTTGGGCTTCTAGCTGTGTGTGGGACTTGTTCTATTACTCCATCTATACTGACCTCCATCAGGTTGCAAATTGAATATAATTTTTTTCTGCATCTAGCTCTGAAAAAATATTGGGCTTCTAGCAGTGTGTGGGACTTGTTGTATTAGTCCATCTATACTGACCTCCATCAGGTTGCAAATTAAAAATAATTTTTATCTGCATCTACCTCTGAAAAAATATTTGGGCTTCTAGCTGTGTGTGGGACTTGTTCTATTAGTCAATCTATACTGACCTCCATCACGCTGCAAATTCAAAATAATTTTTATCTGCATCTAGCTCTGAAAAAATATTTGGCCTTCTAGCAGTGTGTGGGACTTTCTCTATTAGTCCATCTATACTGACCTCCATCAGGTTGCAAATTAAAAATTATTTTTATCTGCATCTAGCTCTGAAAAAATATTTGGGCTTCTAGCTGTGTGTGGGACTTGTTCTATTACTCCATCTATACTGACCTCCATCAGGTTGCAAATTGAATATAATTTTTTTCTGCATCTAGCTCTGAAAAAATATTGGGCTTCTAGCTGTGTGTGGGACTTGTTGTATTAGTCCATCTATATTGACCTCCATCAGGTTGCAAACTGAATATATTTTTTTCTGCATCTACCTCTGAAAAAATATTGGGCTTGTAGCTGTGTGTGGGACTTGTTCTATTAATCCATCTATACAGACATCCATCAGGTTGCAAACTGAATATAATTTTTTTCTGCATCTAGCTCTGAAAAAATATTTGGCCTTCTAGCAGTGTGTGGGACTTTCTCTTTTAGTCCATCTATACTGACCTCCATCAGGTTGCAAATTAAAAATAATTTTTATCTGCATCTAGCTCTGAAAAAATATTTGGGCTTCTAGCTGTGTGTGGGACTTGTTCTATTACTCCATCTATACTGACCTCCATCAGGTTGCAAATTGAATATAATTTTTTTCTGCATCTAGCTCTGAAAAAATATTTGGCCTTCTAGCAGTGTGTGGGACTTGTTCTATTAGTCCACCTATATTGACCTCCATCAGGTTTCAAATTGAATATAATTTTTTTCTGCATCTAGCTCTGAAAAAATATTGGGCTTCTAGCTGTGTGTGGGACTTGTTCTATTAATCCATCTATACAGACCTCCATCACGTTGCAAACTGAATATAATTTTTTTCTGCATCTAGCTCTGAAAAAATATTGGGCTTCTAGCTGTGTGTGGGACTTGTTCTATTAATCCATCTATACAGACCTCCATCAGGTTGCAAACTGAATATAATTTTTTTCTGCATCTAGCTCTGAAAAAATATTTGGCCTTCTAGCAATGTGTCGGACTTTCTCTATTAGTCCATCTATAGTGACCTCCATCACGCTGTAAATTCAAAATAATTTTTTGTCTGCATCTAGCTCTGAAAAAATATTTGGCCTTCTAGCAGTGTGTGGGACTTTCTCTATTAGTCCATCTATACTGACCTCCATCAGGTTGCAAATTAAAAATAATTTTTATCTGCATCTAGCTCTGAAAAAATATTTGGGCTTCTAGCTGTGTGTGGGACTTGTTCTATTACTCCATCTATACTGACCTCCATCAGGTTGCAAACTGAATATAATTTTTTTCTGCATCTAGCTCTGAAAAAATATTGGGCTTCTAGCTGTGTGTGGGACTTGTTGTATTAGTCCATCTATACTGACCTCCATCAGGTTTAAAACTGAATATATTTTTTTCTGCATCTACCTCTGAAAAAATATTGGGCTTCTAGCTGTGTGTGGGACTTGTTCTATTAATCCATCTATACAGACCTCTATCAGGTTGCAAACTGAATATAATTTTTTTCTGCATCTAGCTCTGAAAAAATATTTGGCCTTCTAGCAGTGTGTGGGACTTTCTCTATTAGTCCATCTACACTGTCCTCCATCAGGTTGCAAACTGAATATAATTTTTTTCTGCATCTAGCTCTGAAAAAATATTTGGCCTTCTAGCAGTGTGTGGGACTTTCTCTATTAGTCCATCTATACTGACCTCCATCAGGTTGCAAACTGAATATAATTTTTTTCTGCATCTAGCTCTGAAAAAATATTTGGCCTTCTAGCAGTGTGTGGTACTTGTTCTATTAGTCCACCTATACTGACCTCCATCAGGTTGCAAATTCAAAATAATTTTTTGTCTGCATCTAGCTCTGAAAAAATATTTGGCCTTCTAGCAGTGTGTGGGACTTTCTCTATTAGTCCATCTATACTGACCTCCATCAGGTTGCAAACTTAATTTAATTTTTTTCTGCATCTAGCTCTGAAAAAATATTTGGCCTTCTAGCAGTGTGTGGGACTTTCTCTATTCGTCCATCTATACTGACCTCCATCAGGTTGCAAACTGAATATAATTTTTTTCTGCATCTAGCTCTGAAAAAATATTTGGCCTTCTAGCAGTGTGTGGGACTTGTTCAATTAGTCCACCTATACTGACCTCCATCAGGTTGCAAATTCAAAATAATTTTTTGTCTGCATCTAGCTCTGAAAAAATATTGGGCTTCTAACTGTGTGTGGGACTTGTTCTATTAATCCATCTATACAGACCTCCATCAGGTTGCAAACTGAATATAATTTTTTTCTGCATCTAGCTCTGAAAAAATATTGGGCTTCTAGCTGTGTGTGGGACTTGTTCTATTAATCCATCTATACAGACCTCCATCAGGTTGCAAACTGAATATAATTTTTTTCTGCATCTAGCTCTGAAAAAATATTTGGCTTTCTAGCAGTGTGTGGGACTTTCTCTATTATTCCATGTATACTGACCTCCATCAGGTTGCAAATTAAAAATAATTTTTATCTGCATCTACCTCTGAAAAAATATTTGGGCTTCTAGCTGTGTGTGGGACTTGTTCTATTAGTCCATCTATACTGACCTCCATCACGCTGCAAATTCAAAATAATTTTTTGTCTGCATCTAGCTCTGAAAAAATATTTGGCCTTCTAGCAGTGTGTGGGACTTTCTCTATTAGTCCATCTATACTGACCTCCATCAGGTTGCAAATTAAAAATAATTTTTATCTGCATCTAGCTCTGAAAAAATATTTGGGCTTCTAGCTGTGTGTGGGACTTGTTCTATTACTCCATCTATACTGACCTCCATCAGGTTGCAAACTGAATATATTTTTATCTGCATCTACCTCTGAAAAAATATTGGGCTTCTAGCTGTGTGTGGGACTTGTTCTATTAATCCATCTATACAGACCTCAATCAGGTTGCAAACTGAATATAATTTTTTTCTGCATCTAGCTCTGAAAAAATATTTGGCCTTCTAGCAGTGTGTGGGACTTTGTCTATTAGTCCATCTATACTGACCTCCATCAGGTTGCAAACTGAATATAATTTTTTTCTGCATCTAGCTCTGAAAAAATATTTGGCCTTCTAGCAGTGTGTGGGACTTTCTCTATTAGTCCATCTATACTGACCTCCATCAGGTTGCAAACTGAATATAAATTTTTTCTGCATCTAGCTCTGAAAAAATATTTGGCCTTCTAGCAGTGTGTGGGACTTGTTCTATTAGTCCAACTATACTGACCTCCATCAGGTTGCAAATTCAAAATAATTTTTTGTCTGCATCTAGCTCTGAAAAAATATTTGGCCTTCTAGCAGTGTGTGGGACTTTCTCTATTAGTCCATCTATACTGACCTCCATCAGGTTGCAAACTGAATATATTTTTTTCTGCATCTACCTCTGAAAAAATATTTGGGCTTCTAGCTGTGTGTGGGACTTGTTCTATTAGTCCATCTATACTGACCTCCATCAGGTTGCAAATTGAATATAATTTTTTTCTGCATCTAACCCAGCCAATAGTTTTGGCCTAATACCACAGTTTGGCCACTCAGCTCTGCTCGGTTCCCATCCATTGTTTTTTTGTGCAAACAACTCCAGAGTTGTGAATTAGTTAACCACCAAAATGAGTGGAAAAAGGCCTGCTGCTGGTGGAAAGGGGAATAGGCGTGTTGGGAAGGGGAAAAAAGTTGTGTCCGTGGGGTAGGTGTTAAAACAACAGTAACATCTGCAGAAGAAAGACCATCTTCCAGCCAAACTAAAATGTCTACTTCTTTTAGCGGACAATGTGATAAGATCCCTTTCTTACAGCCACGCCAATCGCTACAAATTCCAGATGAGGCACAAAAACAGCAGGTGCTTCAACGGATATCAAGTGCTCCTTTAAGTGGGCTCTCCTCCACATCAACTTCAATATCACAAATACTCCAGTCCTCAAAGGTGTCACCCCAATCGCACTTGCTTCCTCACAGCTCCCAAATCTCCAGCTGCCCGTCTGAGTATGAGGTAGAACAGATGGTTGAGTCTGCAGAGCTGTTTACTCATACTATAGCCTGGGAATCAGAGGTCGACTCCAGCGCTTCTGTGAATCCAGACGAGGAAATGATCTGCACTGATGCCCAGAATCTTTATGAGTCGGATCCAGGACCAGACGCAGAAGGTTCTGACCATAATGTAGACCCTCATTCCCAAACTGTAACTCCTGTTGGTGGAGACAATGAGGAAGACGATGATGAGACTTAAATACCTGATTGGAGCGACAACTTTAGTTTTTTGTCAGGGCAGGAACAGGTTGGCTCTGAGGACGACGGGTGTGATAACGCACAGGGTGATGATGATGAGGTTGGAGATCCCACTTACTGTCAACCCACAGTCAGCCAAGAGATGAGGTCAGCAGAGGAGGTGGAGGAAGATGCTAGTGACGACGAGGTCAGGTTGCGCCTTCCTGGACAGAGACTTAGTACTGGAAGCACGTCAACAACTGCATCCTCAAACACAACTCTGCCTCTCACCACAAGTCATGGTGGCTCTTCAGGTCGCATGGGTGCTAAGCCTTGCATAGCCTGGGCATTTTTTCAGATCGATAAAGATGACCCAACTCGTGTTATCTGTAACATTTGTCAGCAAAAGCTAAGTAGAGGCCAAAAAATACATAGTTTGAGTACTTCATGCATGAACCGGCACATGGACATGAAGCATAAGTTGCAGTGGGAAGCTTAGTGTGCTACAATGCGGCCTAGCCGGCCGGGCCAACCACCGTCTGCCATATCTTGTGCATCCGCGGCCTCTTCATCCTCTGTGACTGGGGGGACAGCAGTCACACCTGTTTTGGGGCGCAGACCTGCCACCTCTTTACCCGCAACAGCCAGCGTGATTGGCAGGTCATCATTTTCTTTGGAGGTGGTAACACCAGCTGGTGTTGAGCGCTGTCCGACATCGATAGCACCACCTTTGGATCAAGGCAACCTAACATGTCTGCCTGCATCTTCCTCTCAGACCGGCAGTTTGCCGGGGACACCCTTATCAACCCCGTCTAAGCACAATAGCCAGCCCTCGGTCCCTCAGATGTGGACAAGTAAAAGACCATTTCCTCCTAGCCATGAGAAAGCTAAGAGGTTGAATTTCACCATCTGCAAGCTCTTGGCTACAGACATGCTGCCTTTCCGCCTGGTGGACACAGAGGATTTTCGAGACCTTATGTCCGTCGCAGTGCCCCAGTACCAGATGCCCAGTCGGCACTACTTCTCAAAGAAAGGTGTGCCTGCGCTCCACCAGCATGTCGCACACAACATCACCGCTTCTTTGAGAAACTCTGTGTGTGGCAGGGTGCATTTCACCACAGACACTTGGACGAGTAGGCATGGACAGGGGCGTTACATGTCGCTGACTGGGCACTGGGTAACTATGGTGACAGCAGGACAAGGGGCTGCTGTCCAAGTCTTGCCGTCCCCACGAGTTGTGCGTCAATCCTCTTTATGTCAAAGTTCCTCCACTGCTTCTGCCTCCTCAACCTCCTCTCGGTCTTCCACCTGCACCCAAAGCCTGTCTGGTCATGCCACAAGCTTTCTAACTGCGCAGAAGGGATCCTGCACACCTCCTTACTATGCTGGCAGTAGGGCTCAACGTCATCAGGCGGTTTTTACTTTGAAATGTCTGGGAAATGTGAGTCACACAGCTGAGGAGTTGTGGTCAGCTCTGGGGAACCAATTTCATGAATGGTTGTCTCCACTGGACCTGAAACCAGGGAAGGCCGTGTGCGACAATGCTGCAAACCTGGGTGCGGCCCTTCGCCGGGGCAATGTCACACACGTGCCTTGTATGGCTCACGTGTTGAACCTGGTTGTCCAGCAATTTTTAGCCCACTATCCCAGACTAGATGGCCTTCTGCAGAGGGCACGGTCGCTGTGTGCTCACTTCCGCCGTTCGCATCCCGCAGCTCAGCGACTTACATCTCTACAGAAGTCGTTGGGCCTGCCACTTCACCGGCTAAAATGCGATGTGCCTACCCGGTGGAATTCAACTCTGCACATGTTGCAGCGACTGTGGCAGCACCGACAAGCCCTGGTGCAATACGTTCTGACGTATAGCCTGGGCCAACAAGATCCAAACGTGGGGCAAATCACGCTGGAGGAGTGGTCTCAGATCAGGGACCTATGCACCCTTCTGCACAGTTTTGAAATGGCGACGAAGATGTTTAGTGCTGACGATGCCATTATCAGCATGACTATTCCGGTGATTTACATGCTGGAGCACATATTAAACAGAATTCGGAGTCAGGTGGTGGCACAAGAGGAGGTGGAGGAAGTAGAGGAGGAGGAGTTGTATGCGGAAGGGCTAACATCTGCAAGGTCCAGACGGTCGGCAGCACCAAGGCGGCAGGCAAGTGAGGGTGGGGGAGATGGTTTTACCAGGGCGCATGGTAGCAGCCAAACTAGTGAGGAAGGTGCAGGAGCCCAGGAAGAAGTGGAGGATGAACTGATGGAAGACTCATCAGATGAGGGAGACCTTGATCACATTTCTGTTGTGCGAGGTTGGGGGGAGAGGACAGAGGAAGGAAGCATGATTGTTACCTCGCCACCAACACAACAGGGACTTGGTGCTCCTGGATGCGCAACACACATGAGTGCCTTCTTGCTGCACTACCTGCAACATGACCTTCGAATTGTGAGAATTAGAAATAATCCTGACTACTGGGTTGCCACACTGTTAGATCCCCGGTACAAAAGTAAATTTGCAGAAATTATTCCGGCCATAGAAAGGGATGCACGCATGCAGGCGTATCAGCAGAGACTGTTGCAGAATCTTACATGTGCTTTTCCACAAAACACCAGTGGTTCACGTAGTGAATCTTACAGTTCTAACTTGCCAACCGTGGTCTGTATCGAGTTGTTCAATAAAGGGCCCAAAATTAAGATAACATAGATGGGAGAGGTCTCTATGAATAGGAATTCCTAAGTATTTGATACCCTGTGAGGGCCAGGCAAAGGGAAAGTTGGACTGGATGGAATCCTATATGGATTTGGGGAGGGACACATCGAGGGCCTCAGACTTCGCTGCATTGATTTTAAAATTTGACCATGTAACAAAGTGATCTATTTCAGCCATAACAGCATGGATGGATATATGTGATTGAGTGATATATACTAGGACATCATCAGCAAATAGAGAGCACTTGTACTCGGTGCCTCCCACCTCAATCCACCTAATATTGGGGTTATGGCGAATTGATGAGAGCAGGTGCTCCGTCACTAGGATGTATAAGAGAGGGGACAGAGAACATTCCTGCCTTGTCCCATTGGTGATTGTGAAAGGTGATGAAAATGTTCTGACGCGCCCCCTGGGCCTTGGGACACCCGGAGCCGGACCCTTTTTGGTGGATGCTGGTGGTTGTAGTCTCCGTGGCGGCGACCCGGTTCCGTGGCTCAGGGCGGTCAAACCAGTGGCGGAACTATTTATGTGGTTTTGATGTTTAAATGTCCGACTACGCCACCCGTGGATTGCGGTCAGAGTGAACCGCCGCTCCAGGGCAGACCGCTGAGGCTGGTGTTGTGGGTGCAGCAGAGCGTAGCATAACTCCCCACGGGAGGAGTATAGCCTGAGGGCAGTGTATGCGGAGGATGGGGGTGATGGTGCAGGGCAGCAGCAGTAACGACACGGAGTCAGTGATGCAGTCCAGGGCCTTTACTCACAGTTCTTATTATCCAGACCACGTCTGCAGGTAACGGCTGCCCACGTCGTACTGTGCTCACCAGGTGAGGGGCTCAGACAACTCCCAGATAACTTTGGAGTGCTTCACAGGACCCCCTTTGTGCGTCCTTTGTCTGGCCTTTCTTACCAACCCTTCTGTCCGGCTGCCTCGGGCCTCCTCTTGGTAAACTTGGCGCCAGTTTCCCTGACCCTATGTGGTGCCTTCCTAGCGGGTGTATCGAGGGGCTGCGCCACATAAAATGTCACAGCCTCCTGTTTCTAGCTGAGGGTCGTTTCCTGCCTCCACTAGTTTCGGGGACCGGTCTCCCCCTTTGGCCTGACCCCTCCACGCAGGTGGATTCGGGCGTGCGGTGGCGACTCGCCCGTCCGCACCCCTGGGATCCCTTCATTCCTCGTTCCTGGAGCCTTCTCCGCTCCTCTTCCTTCCTTCTCCCTCTTCCAGGCCTGGGCCTCTGTTACTAGGCCCGCCTCTGGAGCAGAGCTCATGCAGAGCCCCTGCTCCCTGCGACTTCTGCTCAGACTTCTCTGCACTGAACTAAGATGGTGCCCACCTTTTATACTCCCTTCTCAATGCACCCAGGAACTGCTTCCTCCCTGCTCCTGCACTACAGGGTTCCCCTTCCTCAGTGTTCTCTCCCCCCACTCCAGCCAGGGACAGGGACTGTCGTGCCCATCTCAGGGGCATATTGGTCGCCCTGCCCCACGGCAATGTGGTGTAATGCATGCAGGTGTCGGGTCCTGATCCACACTCCATCCTTACCTGAGAGTGAGATATCACACCTCTGGGTGAGGTGCAATACCTCTGTAGCAACCGAGCCCTCAGGGTAATACAGTTCCATTTATCTTCAGCCTAGGTGACGTATTGCGATACAGGGCCGTGATTTTGGCTATAAAAGGGTCCCCTAGACCCCTACCCCAAGCTTTTTAAGAGAATCATATATGGCGTGCCAGGAGACTCTATGGAATGCTTTTGTGGCACCCCAGGGGTCTGGTTTTCCACAGTAATGTAATGTTATGTCTGAGAGCAGGTGGGAGGTCCTTTGGTCAGGGATCCTGTGCATGCCACACCTCCTGCCCAGTCTTGGGAGGGGAAGAACTTCCCCTGTATAAACCCGGGGCTGAGGCAGGGTGAGTCAGACAAGGAGAGTGGAGACAAGAAGCAGCATAGAAAACAGCAGAGTTACAAGGAGTCAGGGGCTGGCAGCTACAGAGCTCGCCCTGACTAAGAAGATTCTTTACCGGACCCGGAGTCCGAGGCTGTGGGGACTAACTCTTACCCAGCAGCAGAATCCGTCAGGCAGGGGATTTCAGGTCCTCTGGCCCAGAAGCCCGAAGGCACGGTCACACGCGTGGGACCAGCACCGCCATCGTGGAGCGGAAGCCATTAGAAGGCCCCGAGTCACCGGCCATACGGGTGAGCACCACACGGTACACTCAGGGACGTGGGCTACTTACATCAGCTTCTAGCAAGGTAGCCAGAAGAGTACAGTCAGTTTGGGAGGCCTACAACTACGCCTGGCCAGGGGAGATCCCATCTGCTCAAAGACTGACCAGGCCCCGTTTGCTAGCAAGTACTCCGGGAGGGTCTGTCGTTGTTACCAGTAAAGACCCTGAACTACACCGTACCGTCTCTGAGTGGTTCCTGCTACCCCCATCATCCACGTCGGCTGCCCTGAGGCCATACCCCTCCCGTTGGGGGTTATACTATCACGCTGTACAATCCTACCACCGGCCTCAGCGGTCTGCCCTGCAGCAGCAGCTTCCTGGCTGCACTCAACGGGTGGCGTAGTCATCAACCATCTACTGCTAGTACATCGCCGCTCAGTTTGACTCCCTGGGCACGGACCGGGTCGCCGCCACGAGACTACAACCCTCAAGAGATCCGGCTCCGGGTAAGCTCCCGCGTGCGCATCGCAGCGCGACACAGGCCCAGGGGCGCGTCAACTTTGGCGTAGTCGGCAGGATTTCGTGCCCGCAACCACCGGGTACTGCGTGCCTGAAAAGCAAAGACTGTTCAAACTTACCAGTGGTGAAGGTTTCCCGCCATCCGGCGCCATCTTCTACCTTCTTCCCGCCATCCGCGAAGTTTTCCCGCCATCCGGCGCCATCTTCGACCTTCTTCCCGCCATCCGTGGAGTTTTCCCGCCATTGGACGCCATCTTGAGGACGCCGCGCGGGAAGAAGAGGGGCGTGGACTCCGAAAGCGCGCGAGAACTGAAGCCCCGCCTCACGTCCGGACGTTGCGTAAGGTCCTGGAAGGAGCCCAGCAGACGCCGACGTCACAGGAGCGCGACGGAAGGTCCTCAACCCTGACGATCCACTGCGGAGCCGCGGCCTACGGAAGAGGATCATCGCAAGGTAGGCCACGGTCCACTAGGGGGGAGGAAGATGTCGGATACGGAGGAGAGCTTCACTGCCTCAACCCCCGCCAGCGCTACCGCTGCTGCAGTTATGCCCTTCACCATGCCCTATATCCCGGGAGCAGCTTGGCTACCCCAGTACTCAGGGGAGTCACATACCCTGCATGACTTTAGAGAAAAGCTGGATAGCCTCTTCCAGGTGTACCCCCTCACAGAAGAGCAAAAAGTGAGCATCCTGGTGGCCCAACTAACCGGGGCAGCCAAAAGGGAAGTAAAATCCTGGCCACCTGGGAGGAAGACTGTCGCAGGGATACTAACCCGGCTGAAGGACACCTTTGATACCCGCACCTCAGCCGAGATTAAGCTTAGATTCTACGGGTGCAAGCAGCGAGCGCATGAGAGTATAAGGGACTATGCACTAAACCTACAAGAGGCCCTGAGGGCCATAAAGCAGACCGACCCTGATGGGGTGGGAAACGAGGACAGGCTATTGACTGAACAATTTATAGAGGGTTTATATTGCAATGCCCACCGAACCCAGTTGCGGGCAATGGCCTTACAGGATCCCCATCTGGACTTTGCACAGTTCAAGGATAGAGCTATCCGGGTGCTCCGAGAACCAGCACCGGGTGGCGTTGTTACCCACAGGCGCCCAGCTATCACTTACCACCAGGAGTCGGCGCCCTTGTCGGCAGGGCCTGTGGGAGCTGATGCGCAGGCATTGGACAATGACCCGGCTCCAGACCTACGCCATCAGGTCCAAGAGCTAGCTAAGAGCGTTGCTGCGCTAACCCGAACTGTGCAGTCTTTACAGGTTTCCACCCCAGGGAAGATCCAGCTGGCATCCGGACCGGAGGACATCCCGTGGCGTCGACCAAGGAGGACCCCACCGGCCAGAGGAAGACCCAGTGACCGATACAGCGAGGACGGACGACCCATCTGCCGCCGCTGCAATCAACCCGGACATATGGAAAGGTACTGTTCTTTAAACGGGCACAACCTGGGGTAGAGGGCCAACCCCCAGGAAAAAGATCACCAGGCCCATCGAACTGGCGCGACAGATATGTGGGAGGACGTCCAGTCTTGCCTGTGGTACTGGATGGCATTCCCATGAGTGCCCTACTGGATACCGGGTCACAGGTCACCACCATCCCGTACGTGCTCTTCAAGCAGTACTGGAATGACTCGGATATTACCCGCTACCCTGACGACGACTTGAGTATCATCGCCAGCAATGGCCAGCCCGTGCCACAGATCGGAATTAAAGAGGTGACCCTCAAAATTGGTAGAGTCGAACTGGCCGCACAGGGACTGATCATTGTAGATATTGATAAACATGAGAGTCACCCAAAAATAACTCTAGGAACTAACGTAATTGAAAATTGTCTTGCAGAGGTGATTTTCCTTTTACAGCAGGTTGCCAAGAACGCCAGCTCCGGCGAGCAGCGGGTGCTCCAGAAAGAGATCCGGGCACTGATGCAACGGCAACAAGTGGAACTCTCCGGCGGTGAGATTGGTAGCGTAAGAATGTGTGACCCTTTTCCTAT
Organism: Phyllobates terribilis; assembly: GCF_046119375.1. Taxonomy (NCBI): domain Eukaryota; kingdom Metazoa; phylum Chordata; class Amphibia; order Anura; family Dendrobatidae; genus Phyllobates; species Phyllobates terribilis. The sequence goes on along the minus strand of NW_027362763.1, from coordinate 912,653,994 downwards.
TGCCATGCCCCCAAAAAGTGAAATGATGATTTGGTGCCGGGCAGCTATTGGTCTGAGAGGTAGAGATTACCAGGCAATGGTAGAACCAGTTTACTCAGACAGTAGGCCCACCATTTTGACAGCACGGGGGGTGGTCAATGTACGCCATGGGAGGGTGCCCATTCGCATAATAAATATCGGGGAGAGGGAAGTGTACCTGCCCCGGTATGCCACGCTAGCCAAATTATATACCACTAATCAAAATTCTATACAATCTGTGGAACCCTTGCCTCCATCTCACCCGGAGGAAGGTAACGGCTCTAAGAAAGACATGGAGGACTGGTATCAGCAACTACATTTGGGTACTGATTCCACTCCCTCACATCAGAAACAAGGAGTCTATCGGGTGGTTCAAGAGTATGAGAGAGTGTTTAGTAAACACCCGTTAGACTTCGGGCGAGTCAAGGGGGTAGAACACCGCATCCCCACGGGAGATCATCCTCCCATAAAAGAGAGGTATCGACCCGTACCCCCTGCACATTACCAACACGCCAAGGGGATGCTTAGAGACATGAAGGAGGCTGGGGTAATCCGGGATAGCTGTAGCCCCTGGGCAGCCCCACTAGTTTTAGTCAAAAAGAAAGACAACACCATGAGGATGTGTGTAGATTACCGGAAAATCAACCGTATCACACACAAGGATGCGTACCCCTTACCAAGGATAGAGGAGTCATTGGCTGCTTTAAGATCTGCTAACTTCTTCTCTACCTTGGATCTCACTAGCGGGTACTGGCAGGTTACTGTAGCAGAGGCGGACCGGGAGAAGACCGCATTCACCACCCCGATGGGACTTAGCGAGTTCACCTGCATGCCGTTCGGACTCTGCAACGCCCCAGGAACCTTCCAACGATTAATGGAGTGCTGTCTGGGCCACAGAAACTTCGAGACGGTCCTGTTGTACCTGGACGATGTCATCGTATACTCCAAAACTTATGAGGACCACCTGAAACACCTGGCGGAGGTGTTCGAAGCTCTGGCGAGTTACGGCCTAAAGGTGAAACCCTCCAAGTGTCACCTCCTGAAACCAAAGGTGCAATACCTGGGACACGTGGTGAGCGCTGACGGAGTGGCTCCCGACCCCGATAAGATCACCGCAATTAAGGGATGGCCAAGCCCCTCCAGCGTAAAAGAAGTGCGGCAGTTCCTAGGGTTGGTAGGCTACTACCGAAGGTTTATTCCCGGTTTCACCAAAAAGGCAGCGCCTATGCAGGACCTCCTGATAGGCCAGTCCCGAAAGGCCAAGAACCAGAAGCCGCCCTTCAAATGGGAAGAGCTAGAAGAAGAGTCCTTCCGCCAGCTGAAGATGTCCCTCACGGGGGATGAAATCTTGGCGTACCCGGACTATAGCCAGCCCTTCATCCTCTACACCGACGCCAGTAACATCGGGCTAGGAGCCGTACTGTCCCAGATTCAGCAGGGGAGAGAACGAGTAATCTCCTATGCCAGCCGAAAACTGCGACCCACCGAAAGGAACCCCGAGAATTACAGCTCATTTAAGCTAGAGTTCCTGGCCGTGGTATGGGCAGTCACCGAGCGCTTTAGGCATTACCTCGCTTCTTCCCGGTTCACCGTATACACGGATAACAACCCGTTGACACACCTGGACACGGCAAGACTCGGTGCCCTGGAGCAGAGGTGGATGGCCCGTCTGTCCAACTACGAGTTCACAATCAAATACCGGGCAGGACGCTCCAATACTAACGCGGATGCCCTGTCCAGGATGCCCAACCTGCCGGACGAAGGAGAAGATCCGGAGGGACTGGAAGAAGTTGAACTCCCTGCGTTCCACCGTCATGGGACTATCCAGTATTCCCACCGGGTAAGGGGTAAGCAGGCTGCTACGTTGAACCCCTTACCCCACTACAACTGGGCGGAAACGCAAGACAGCGACCCTGCCGTCCGACTGGTGAAGGAGATGCTGACTCGGCCGGAGGCTCGCCTTGAACCAGACGCTCCGGAGGAAGCCAAACAACTATGGGCGGAGAAGAGTCGACTATTCCTTTACAAGGGGAAGTTGTGCCGCAGAATGGTCAACTCCCGGACGCATGAACTACTCTGGCAAGTAGTGGTGCCACGAAGAGACGCAGCCATGGTGATGGAGGCATACCACGACGGAGCTGGACACTTCGGGTGGAAAAAGCTGGAGTTCCTGCTGCGCGAGCGGTTCCACTGGGTAGGCATGAGGGGAACCATCGAGAAGTGGTGCAGAGACTGTGGCCCGTGCAATCTGAGAAGGAAGGACCGGGCCAGCCAGAAGACTCCCCTGCAGTCCATCGTCACCCGGCAACCGTTGGAACTGGTAGCCTTGGATCATGTAAAACTGACCCCAAGCAGAAGTGGCTACGTCTACGCGTTAACCATCGTGGATCATTACTCCCGGTTCTTGGTTGTCGTCCCCGTCAAGGACTTAACGGCTCAAACAGCAGCTAGAGCCTTCCAGCAGCACTTCTGCCGTCCACACGGGTACCCGGACCAAGTGCTGACGGACCAGGGACCTGCCTTTGAAGCGGAGGTCTTCCAGGAATTCTGCAATCTGTATGGCTGCCGGAAGATAAGGACGACACCCTACCATCCGCAAACTAATGGACTTTGTGAAAAAATGAACCAGGTGGTAATGGATCTTCTAAAAACATTGCCCCTGGAAGAACGCAGTCTGTGGCCTGAGAAGTTGCCCGATCTGGTGGACCTATACAACCACATCCCGGTAGGTTCCACCAACTGTACCCCGGCTTACCTAATGAGGGCGAGACCTGGTAAGTTACCTGTTGACCTGGAAATGGGAGTCCTGACACCTGAGGACACTTCACCAGAAACAGACTGGGACACAGAGAGGCAGCAGCAGTACCGGAGAGTACAAGAGAGCGTGGAGCGAAGTCTCTGTCAGGCTAGGGAAAGACAAGAGAAGACTTACAACCAGTATGCTCCCGCTGTTCCCCTGGTACCCGGAGAGCAGGTCTTGAAGAGGAAAAGACGGCTCCACAAGTTGGATGACCAGTGGGAGAAGGACCCGTACACCGTACTGCCCTCAAGCCACGAGAACCCGAAGGTCTGTACCATCAGTAAAGACGGAGGGGAAACCACAGCCATTGTATCCCGGGACCACCTGAAGAAGTGTCCCGAACAACTGAGGAACCCTGAAGAGGAACAAGAAGACCATCGACCCGTGGGAGAAAGGGAAGATATGGTTAGTACCGTGCTCGGGGACTTCCCTCGGTCTTGGACTCAAGTCAATGGTGCAGTTGTGGTACCCGTACTCACCTTCCTCCAACCATCATCCCAAGAACCTACGGAGCAACGGGTAGAGCTGGAAGAACAGCCGGTCCAGGAGGCAGAAGACTCCACACGAGTAGAACAGGAGAATCAACCCTCTGCTTATAGTGAGCCTGCCGTACCCCTAGTGAGACAAAGAGCCGGTAGACAGCTGCCCAGTTTACCCTTGACAACTCCTACACCCTGTAGTTCAGGGCCAGACAGTCAGCTCCGTAGGTCCACTAGGGCCACTAGAGGCCAGTTACCCGCACGCTGGAGAATTTGAAGTGTAAAAATAGTTTTATTTATGTTTATCTGTGTATTGTTGCTTGTGTATAATTTTGTGTTTCCAGTTGTTTTTAGGAAACCTTGGTGGATTTACCGGGAATCCTTGTATATAGTTGGAGCGTAACCCAGGATGGACTAGAGACTGTTAAGGACTCGGGGTAGGACAGACCCCTACCTGGTTACGTCTCCCTGTGTTGGTGAAATGGACACCTTTGCTTTTCTTCAGAGACTGCACCCGGTTGCGGACACGCCGTAACCATCTTTATATGTTTTCTTATTGTATTATTAATGTTTTTGCCTTGTTATGTTTTTCTAAATGTGTTTAGTCCCGGAGTACTAAATTTCACTAGGGGGGAATGTGGCACCCCAGGGGTCTGGTTTTCCACAGTAATGTAATGTTATGTCTGAGAGCAGGTGGGAGGTCCTTTGGTCAGGGATCCTGTGCATGCCACACCTCCTGCCCAGTCTTGGGAGGGGAAGAACTTCCCCTGTACAAACCCGGGGCTGAGGCAGGGTGAGTCAGACAAGGAGAGTGGAGACAAGAAGCAGCATAGGAAACAGCAGAGTTACAAGGAGTCAGGGGCTGGCAGCTACAGAGCTCGCCCTGACTAAGAAGATTCTTTACCGGACCCGGAGTCCGAGGCTGTGGGGACTAACTCTTACCCAGCAGCAGAATCCGTCAGGCAGGGGATTTCAGGTCCTCTGGCCCAGAAGCCCGAAGGCACGGTCACACGCGTGGGACCAGCACCGCCATCGTGGAGCGGAAGCCATTAGAAGGCCCCGAGTCACCGGCCATACGGGTGAGCACCACACGGTACACTCAGGGACGTGGGCTACTTACATCAGCTTCTAGCAAGGTAGCCAGAAGAGTACAGTCAGTTTGGGAGGCCTACAACTACGCCTGGCCAGGGGAGATCCCATCTGCTCAAAGACTGACCAGGCCCCGTTTGCTAGCAAGTACTCCGGGAGGGTCTGTCGTTGTTACCAGTAAAGACCCTGAACTACACCGTACCGTCTCTGAGTGGTTCCTGCTACCCCCATCATCCACGTCGGCTGCCCTGAGGCCATACCCCTCCCGTTGGGGGTTATACTATCACGCTGCACAATCCTACCACCGGCCTCAGCGGTCTGCCCTGCAGCAGCAGCTTCCTGGCTGCACTCAACGGGTGGCGTAGTCATCAACCATCTACTGCTAGTACATCGCCGCTCAGTTTGACTCCCTGGGCACGGACCGGGTCGCCGCCACGAGACTACAACCCTCAAGAGATCCGGCTCTGGGTAAGCTCCCGCGTGCGCATCGCAGCGCGACACAGGCCCAGGGGCGCGTCACTTTCTCAGCATCCAACGAGAGTATCTAATTACAAATTTTTAACTGCATCTAGCCCAGGAAATACTTTGTGCCTAGTAGCAGTGTCTGCTAGTCAGCGGATTATCCCGGCTGTTAAGCAAGCTACACCACCTGTAGTTTTGACACTTAATTTTTTCAAAGGAAATGCTTCGGGACCACGGGATACTCAGTGAAGAGCATCAGGAGGCACCCCAAGGCATAGGGGCTGGGACTGGCAGTAGGATGCCTTGCGGTGGACAGCCGAGCTCGATCCTTATAAAAGCTTTTTAACTGCAGCAGCTTTAGTGGACGCTACTGGAGCTGGAATTACGCGGCTGCTGGCATGAGACTTGCCCTCCAATAGATCCTTGTAAATGGATTTAAAGTGTATTCATTCAAATTAGAGAAACAATTTAAATTAAAAAGCTTAGAGCTGCCTCCACCACAGGGGGGCTCGCTCGACCCACCAGCGGACAGGCACCAGTATTGGGAGAGGGGGGCTGGCCGTCAGGGTTCACCGCGGCTCTGGCACAAACCCGGCGACACGGAGGTGGCACGGGCAGGAGCGGACTGAACGTGTCGGCTTCTCACTTTTTGGATTTTAGAAGGGCATGACATGCCTATATCTGTGTCTCCCCCTCCTTTTACTCCTCCACCTCTTTTCTTTTCGCATGACTATATGTACTTGTCACTTTTCCATGTGTTAGTTGTGTCTTCAGAGCAGTTTGTCAGCTTTTGGACACCTTTGAAGGTGTTTTCTATGTGTTTCTATGTGTTTTTGTTTGCCTGCCATTGGTTTTAACGGCGTTCGAAGGTGTTCGACGAACAGTTCGACGAACAGTTCGGCGAATACACGGGTGTTCGACGAACCGAACCTAACTCGAACTCTACGGGGGTGGCTCAACACTATTCCTGAGTTAAAACATGAGTAATTTGAGGTCTGAAAGCACTGTTTCTTTTTTATTATTTTGACCCTTTTTCATTTGCTGCAAATAAATACAAAATTTTTAGCTTTGAATTTCGGAGACATGTTGTCAAGTAGTTTATAGACTAAAACAACAATGAACATTTTACTCAAAAATATACCTATAAAGAGAAAAATCAGAGAAAATGAAAATTTTGCAGTGGTCTCATAATTTTTGCCAGAGCTGTATAGTGCTTGCCATCACTACCAAACAGATCGAACTTGGATTCATCTGACCACAACACCTTAGACCAATCTGTCTCTTTCCATTGACTGCGTTCTTTGGCAAACTCAAGTTGGACCTTCTAGTTCTTTGCAGAGATGAAAGGCTTCTTGACAGTAACTCATGCATTCAACCCTATTGCTCTTAGCTGTTCCACCACAGTTTGGCGACTCACTTTGACTCCATATTCTTCGTTCATTTCGTTCGAAATATGTACAGCACTTTTATGGACATCTGACACTGAATTTTTCTTAATAATGTGATCAACTCTGGAGGAAGTTTTCCGTGGTCGTCCATTTCTAGGTTTGTCAGCTGTTCCATAACCTTTTTCTTTCTTTAATATACGTTACACTTGACTCTAAGAACAGTTGAATTCCATAGCTGCCTCTTTTTGGCTTTTGCCTGACTTCATTTTCAGAATAATAAGCTTCCTGACATCTGGTGATAAATTTGGCTTTGTTTTGCCATGTTTTAACCTAAACACTAACAGCAAAAACCACACTAAGAAGAATTACAATTCCCCCAAAAATTCAAGAAAAAACAGCAAAAAAGGGCAGCAATGTTTACCTGCCCAGATCTTCAAAGCCAAATGCACTACCAGGATGCAGCAGACCCACATAAAGATGGCGGCTACACAGGTGCAAAATACTGATGAGACAATCACTCACAACCTACTATTTCATGGAGGGGGTGACTGCTAAGTATTTAAATTGCACAAAAAAAGGCATGTTTTAACCTACCATAAAAGTAAAATAAATTTTTAGCCAAAATTTGACTATCCATGACAAAATGTGCAAAATATGCAAAACATTTGGCCCAGCAAATGTTGGAAAACTAATACATAAAGGGATAAAAAAATGTCAAACACAATTTGTGACCTTATATTTGACAAATATTTACTTCTGGTTTATCAAAATCACCAGGAAAATGGCGTCACAACAACTAGACAGAAGTAATCACACTTTAAAAAAAATGCAAAACTGAGCTGAGCTGCCACCACACGTGGCTGAGTTCCGGAAGTGGCTATTAACCATATAAATGCCACTTTCAGCCTCTGACAGCGGCATTTACAGTGGCATGTAAAAGTTTGGGCACCCCTGGTCAAAATTACTGTTGTTGTGAACACTTAAGCAAGTTGAAGATGAAATTATCTCTAAAAGGCCTACAGGTAAAGATGACACTTTTCCTTCGTATTTTAGGCAAAAAATATATATATTTTCATCTTTTACATTTTAAAAGTTACAAAAAGGAAAATGGGCTGATGCAAAAGTTTGGGCACCCTGCATGGTTAGTTCATTGTAGCACCCCCTATTGCAAGTATCACAGCTTGTGATTTTTCATAGCCAGCTAAGAATTTTTCAAATCTTGTTTGAGGGATTTCATCCATTCTCCCTTGGAAAATTCTTCCAGCTCAGTGTGATTCCTGTGTCGTCTTGCATGCACTGCTATTTTGAAGTTTCCTAACAGATTTTCAATGATGCTCAGATCAGAGGACTGTGAGGGCCATTGTAAAACCTTCAGCTTGCACCTTTTAAGGCAGTCTATTGTGGATTTTTACATGTGTTTAAGATCATTATCCAGTTGTACAAGCCATCCTATTTTCGACTTCAGCTTTTTTACTGATGGTGTTATGTTTGCATCAAGAATTTGTTGAAATTTCATTGAAACCATTCTTTCCTCTATCCGTGAAATAATCCATGTGCCGTTGGTTGCAGCACAAGCTCAAAGCATGATCGATCCACCCCCATGCTTAATTGTTGGCAAGATGTTCTTTTCCTGAAATTCTGTGCCCTTTTTTCTCCACCTTTTCAATACTTTTGATCATTGTGGCCAAAGAGTTCTATTCTAACCTCATCGGTCCACAGGACTTGCTTCCAAAATGCATCATCATTTAAATGTTCTTTTGCATACTTCTAAAGCTGAATTTTATGGAGAGGATGCAGGAGAGAGAAAAAGAGAAAATGTCCAGCAATAAAATAAAGTAAAAATATCTTCCTTTATTGATTCCTTTAAAATAATCCTGAGTAGGACAAACCACACCAACACACTACAGCTCAATCAGCTGCTTGGTCTTCCAGACCTTATCTTGACCTCCACTGTTCCTGTTAACTGCCATTTCTTACTTACATTATGAACTGAGGAAAGGGCAACTTGAAAACGCTTTGCTATCTTCTTTTGCTTTGTGGGCCTCCACCATTTTTATTTTCAGAATGTTAGGCACCTGCTTAGAAGAACCCATGGCTGCTGTGTTTTGGCATAAGGTTAGAGGAGGCAGGGTTTTTATAAAGCTGGTTAATTTGCCTAATGATGATAGTGAACAAGCCATAACCCTATCAAGCTAATTAAGGTCTGAAACCTCGGTCAAAGTTATCTGAACACACAAATATCCAAGGGTGCCCAAACTTTTGCATTGGCCCATTTTCCTTTTTGTAATTTTTAACATGTAAAAAATAACAATATAAATATATTTTTGCCTAAAATACAAAGGAAATGTGTCATCTTTAACTTTAGGCCTTTTAGAAATCATTTCATCTTCAACTTGCTTAACTTTTCACAATAACAGTAATTTTGACCAGGAATGTCCAAACTTTTACATGCCACTGTAAATGACATCACAGACGGCTCAAGCGCAGGATTTCCATAGGTTACTATCACAGCAAGTGGCCTGCTGGAGGCCCCCGTTTCTGCCATCTTGGTCCTCCTCTGAAGCTCATCTACATGCTGAGCTTCAAAGGAGACTTCGATTTACACTATATACTGCAATACCATTGTATTGCAGTATATAGTACAAGTGATTAGAGAATCGCAGGTTGAAATCCCCTAAGCCATGTAAAAGATAAGTTAAAAAGTAAAAGAAAAGGTTTTTAATTAAATTTAAAGAATTTTAAAATTTGAATCACCCTACTTTCCTCCCATTAAAAGTATAGAATTAAAATAAAATACACATATGTTGTATTTCCGTGTTAGTAAAAGTCCGATCTATCACATTGAACGTAATTAACCCAATCAGTTTAATAAAAATCAAAATGACAGGATTGCCTTTTTTTCAATCAGCAAACCTCTTTAAAAAATACAAGTGACCAAATGCTTTATGTACTTCATAATAGTTTCAATGAAAATATGTGTTCGCCCTGTAAAAAATACAATCCCTCAGGCTTTATTCATGAGTCAGTATTTTTGATCAGTATTTCATCAGTGTTTGTATGTCAAAGCCAGGAGAGTCTCCAAAACCTGTGTCAATCATTCAATTTTAGCTTTTCTCTGTTCCACTTTTGGTTTTGACATAGAAACACTGATGCAAAATACTGACTAGATACTGACGTTTGATTAAGCCCTCATGCAGCTCCATAGAAGGAAAAGTAAAAACGACACACGCCTCGGAAAATGTATACACAAATTTTTTTTTTCTTTTATATAATTTTGATGTTTCTTCACACCTTAAAAGTAATCTGTCAGCAGATTTTTGCTGTGTAATCGGAGACAAAACCAAAGAAATGAGATGAAACACATGTTGGTTTAGATCAGGGGTCTGAATGGTCCTATTTCTAGTATTAAACCTTTCTGTTTGCCAGCAGGCATCAATAGATGTGGGCAGAGCACAAGACCTGACTGTTTTGCATCTGCCTGTGGAAAGCTATATAGACTAAATGCACATCCCAAAAAGGAGAAGCTACGCCCCTGTATGTACAAAGTACAACTAAAGCAAAACCAAAGAAATTAGCTGGAACACGTGTTCATATACACTGTGTTCCAAATTATTATGCAAATAATATTTTCTCAGATTTTCCCAAATTACCTATATGAATTGCAGTCATTGTAATTTTCCAGTCAAATAACTATTAGAGTACAATTGAAAGGTTTTTGTACAAACTGCCTATGATAACAGTATATTTTTAAAAAAATAAAACACTCAAACTGCACTCAAAATGCATGTTCCAAATTATTATGCACAGCAGAGGTTTCAACCTTTTCATTTTAATAAAGAACAAAAAAATGATCATTTTTGAAATTATAAGCATTAGCAAGGTTATTACAAACTGAAATCAAACAGTTTTCAACTCAAAACTTTATTCTAGGTGATGTAACATTTGCACATAGGACCCCTTGTTCGAAAGGAGCTTCTGAACTCACTCATTCATTGAATTTGTCAGGTTTTGGATGGTTTCTGCTTCAATTGTTTTGCATGAGGACAGAATACCCTCCTAGAGCTGTTGCTTAGATGTGAACTGCCTCCCGCCATCATAGACACTCCTTTTGATGACGCTCCAGAGGTTCTCAATGGGGTTGAGGTCAGGGGAGCATGGGGGCCACACCATAAGTTTGTCCCCTTTTATGCCCACAGCAGCCAGAGATGCAGATGTGTTATGTGCAGCATGAGACGGGGCATTATCATGCATGAAAATGATCTTGCTGCGGAATGCACGGTTCTTCTTCTTGAACCATGGCAGGAAGTGCTGTTTGAGAAACTCAGCATACATTATGGAGTTCATCTTTACCCCTTCAGGGATCCTAAAAGGGCCGACAATCTCTCTCCCCATGATTCCAGCCCAAAACATTACTCCACCTCCTCCTTGTTGGCGCCGTAGCCGTGTTTGCATGGGGTATCCATCAACCAGCCATCCTCCACTCGATCCATCTGGACCATCGAGATCATTTCATGCATGATAATGCACCGTCTCATGCTGCACATAACACATCTGCATCTCTGGCTGCTGTGGGCATAAAAGGGGACAAACTTATGGTGTGGCCCCCATGCTCCCCTGACCTCAACCTCATTGAGAACCTCTGGAGCATCATCAAAAGGAGTGTCTATGATGGCGGGAGGCAGTTCACATCTAAGCAACAGCTCTGGGAGGGTATTCTGTCCTCATGCAAAACAATTGAAGCAGAAACAATCCAAAACCTGACAAATTCAATGAATGAGAGAGTTCAGAAGCTCCTTTCGAACAAGGGGTCCTATATGCAAATGTTACATCACCTAGAATAAAGTTTTGAGTTGAAAACTGTTTGATTTCAGTTTGTAATAACCTGTTAATGCTTATAATTTCAAAAATGTCCATTTTTTTGTTCTTTATTAAAATGAAAAGGTTGAAAACTCTGCTGTGCATAATAATTTGGAAAATGCATATTGAGTGCAGTTTGAGTGTTTTATTTTTTTAAAAATATACTGTTATCATAGGCAGTTTGTACAAAAACCTTTCAATTGTACTCTAATAGTTATTTGACTGGAAAATTACAATGACTGCAATTCATATAGGTAATTTGGGAAAATCTGAGAAAATATTATTTGCATAATAATTTGGAACACAGTGTAGGTGCAATGTGTAGGTGTACAGTCACATTGTGGCCATTAACAAACATAACCTAAGATAAAAGCAATAAGGAAACCAGGGTCTCTGTCCCTACATCATGCTACTCTCAGATTAAAGGAGTTGTCCACTACTTTCACATTGATGCCCTAGCCGTCGATCGGCTTTTATCAGTGCCGGAAGTGCTTGCCTGCAGTGCTTGGCCGTCCATCTGTAGTAGCCACAGCGGGGTACGAATGTGCAGTAACAACCGCCGGCCACTACAACTTGATGGCCAACCACCGCATATAAGGACTTCCGGCTGGCGACCGCCGCTGCCGGCACCGACAACAGCTGATTGGCGGGGGTGACGCCTATGGATAGGGCATCAATGTGAAAGTAGTGGACAACTGCTTTAACCCCTTTCTGACATGGGGCATATTAATATGTATGTGTGCCCTGGGCTTATTGGACCAGATATGTAATAATACTCCCTGGCGATTGTGCCCGCACACAGGCTGTACGGGAGCGATCGCCGCCGGGTGTCAGCTGATTGTCACAGCTGACACCCGGAGATATGTGGAATGGTTGTTCCTGCACCACTCCTAGCACATTTACCCTGAAATGCTGCGATCAAAGTCGATTGCAGCTTTCCGGGAGCAAGGGGAGGTAAGCGCCGTTACTTACCTCCTCTTCGGCGTCCCGCGCTGTCTCTGCCGGGTCCCGGTGGTTGTCATGGTGACCCAATCTCGTCATGACGATATCTTGGTCACCAGACAGCAGGAAGTAACTTTGATCATGAATAGTGCGCGATCAAAGTAACTTCTGCCAGTGCAGGGCTGACAGGCTGTATAGCATAGAGAAGCTGCTGCTACTCTATGCTATACAGATAATCAGACTGCAAAAAGTGAAAAGTGAAAGTCCCATTGTGGGACAAAGTGTAAAAGTTAAAAAAGTGTCAGAAAGTGAAAAAAAAAAATATAAAAAAAAAAATAAAAATAATAATCCCCAAAAAATAAAAATATATTGTACCCATGAATAAATATTATTCTGAAAAAAAAAAACAATAAAAGTACACATATTTGGTATCACCGTGTTCGGAATGACCTGACCTATAAAACTGTCCTGCTAGTTACCCCTTTAGTGAACACGGTAAAAAAAAAAGAAAAAGGATGCAAAAAATGATGATTTATTATCATACTGCCAAACAAAAATTGGGATAAAACGCGATTTAAAGACTAATTAAACAAAAATGGTACCGCTGAAAATGTCATCTTGTCCTGCAAAAACAAGCTGCCATACAGCTCCATCAGCCAAAAAATAAAAAAGTTATAGCTCTCAGAATAAAGCAATGCAAAAAAAAAATATTTTTCTATAAAATAGTTTTTATTGTGTAAAAGCGCCAAAACATAAAAAAATATGAATGTGATACCATTGTAAACGTACTGACCCGAAGAATAAAGCTACCTTATCAATTTTACCACACGTGGAATGGCATAAAAAAAAAAAAAAAAAAAAATTCCTGAATTGTTTGTTTTTGTTTATTCTGTCTCCCAAAAATCGGAATAAAAAGCGATCAAAAAATGTCACATGTCTGAAAATGGCACCAATAAAAACGTCAACTGGTCTCGCAAAAGAAAAGCCATCACATGACTCTGTCAGCCGAAATATGGAAAAATTACAGCTCTCAAAATATGACAATGCAAAAACTTTTGTCCCTTTAAAGAGGTCTGTCAAAGGGGAGGCTATCATGGTGAAGTTAGGGATGCACCGGTGGTAGTAGCCCATGATGCCCAGGAACGCTCTGACCTGCTTTTTTCAGAGACGTTGTGGCCTACCCTGGATCGCGTCAACTTTATTTATTTGTGGCTTTATCTTGCCTCTACCTATGACATAGCCCAAATATTTGGCTTCCTCCATGCCCAAGGCACATTTCTTCGGGCTGATTGCAAACCCCGCCTTCCGTAGACCATCAAATATCACCTGGACTTTGCTCAGATGGCTTCCCTAATCCTGGCTGTAGGTCACAATATCATCCAAGTAGGCCACTGCAAACTTCTTGTGGGGAGCTAGGATCCGGTCCATGGCTCTCTGGAAGGTAGCTGGAGCTCCTTGCAACCCAAACGGCATCTTTGTGTACTGGAAACAACCATCTGGTGTTGAAAAGGCTGTCTTTTCCTTGGGATCTTGGGACATAGGAATTTTCCAATACCCTTTTGTGAGGTCAAGGGTGGTAATGTACCTGGCCAGCCCTAGCCTTTCAATCAGTTTATCTACCCTGGGCATTGGGTACGAATGTAACTTAGAGACCTCATTCAGTTTCCTATAGTCATTGCAAAACCTCCATCCTCCATTCTCCATCAGGTTTCAGCACCAAGACTATGGGACTGGACCAGCCACTCTTAACTCCTCAATGACTCCCAGACTTAGTATCCGCTTCACTTCTTTCGAGATCATCTCTCTCCGATACGGCTTCAGGTTTACCTGGACATCAAGCTCTGTAAGAACCTCATGCTCTATGATCTGGGTACAACCTGGTAGCTTGGAGAACAGATCTCTGTTCTGATGCAGCAACTCTTGGCACTGTTGCCTTTGGGCACGTGACAGCGAGTCTGCCACCTTGACTTTTTTCACGTCGACTTCAAACTTAGACACCAAACATGGAGCTTCCATGGGCTTCCTATCTCACCATGGCTTAATCCGGTTGACATGGTACACCTGGTAGGGCTTCCTTCTCCTTGGTTGGTGGACTTTATAGTTGACATCGCCCACCTTCTCAACTACTTCATATGGGTTCTGCCATTTGGCCAGGAAATTGCTCTCCAACGACAGTACCAGCACCAGTACCCGATCCCCAGGGTTAAAGTGTCTCACTCTCACTGATCTATTTTACACCCTTGACTGTGCCTCTTGTACTTTGAGGAGGTGTTCTTTCACAATGGGCATCACCTCTGCAATCCTCTCTTGCATCTGGGCCGCATGTTCGATTAAACTCTTGTAGGGTGTACACTCTGCCTCCAAGTCTCCTTCGCTACGTCCAGGAGTCCGCGGGGGTGTCAGCCATACAACAGCTCAAAAAGGGATAATCCAGTAGAGGTCTGGGGAACTTCTCTGATGGAGAATATAAGGTATACAGTCCTAGTCCCGGCAATCTTTCTCTACGACCTTCTTCAACAAGGCCTTCAAGGTTTTATTAAACATCTCCACTAAGCCGTCTGTCTGGGGGTGGTAGACTGAGGTCCTCAGTTGTGTGATTTGCAGGGTTTTGCACAACTCCCTCATCACCCTTGAAATAAATGGGGTCCCTTGGTCCGTTAGGATCTCCTTAGGCAACCCCGTTCTCGAAAAGATGTGGACTAGCTCCCGGGCTATGCACTTGGCAGAGGAGTTTTGTAGTGATAACGCTTCTGGGTACCATGTAGTGTAGTCCAGTACCACCATAATATACTGATGTCCTCTGGCAGATTTGACCTGGGGTCCCACTAGATCCATGGCAATGCGATCGAATGGGACCTCAATGATAGGTAGCGGCACTAAGGGGCTATGGACAGGTGGGACAGGACCTACAATAATTCATGATCTCTCGTTGGCAACCGGGCCAATAGAACTTCTGGAGGATCCTTTCCTGGGTTTTTTCTACCCCCAGGTGACCACCTAAGACATGTGCATGGGCCATATCTAACACACTGCATCTGTACAGCCCTGGCACTAGTGTTACACGCACGCCACTAGGTTCAGATAGGGTGAGATGGGTTTCATGAATTCTGGAGGAACCATTACTCAGGGCGACCATACGCTGCAGCTTCTTTCAGGCACACGATAGATTCAGTTGCTTAACAGACACATCTGACAAGAGTCTTTTTCAACAGTTTAACAGTGGAATTTAATCTGAAGCACGGCCAGTGCAATTTAGGGATATTACAGCAACAATATTCATTACAGTACAGTTTAATAAAGCAGGCACAGTAATGTAAGTCTCTTCAGTATCATAATTCAGCACAGATTAGATCTTCTATGCATACACAACCACAGGCTTTTCCTTCACAAGGACTTAATAGTACACAGCATTCTTTATCCTGCATGGAGATGGAAGGGGGAGCTCAGGGAGTCTAACTGACCTATGTTTAGCTTCCCTCCTGACCTGAATTCTTTTCCCTTGCCTTCTGTGAGATACAGATCACACACCACCTTTCTCTTTGGCTCCAGCCAGACAGTAAAAAACCTCCCCACCATCCCCCTGGGGCTCTTCTCTAAAAACTCTCCCTGTCTCCTGTGACTGTGTTAACTCTTATAGTTGCTGGAAGCTTCTGAAGCACAACACTTCCTGTCTCCTATGCTTGTGTTACTCCTAATAGTTGCTGGATGCTTTTGAAGCAACAGCACTACTTCTGCATGTCACACTCTTCCCTCCTTTTTGAATGTCGTCCTCAACATTCATCTTAATTGGTCAATCTGACCAATTCTGAGACAGTGGTAAAAGTTGAATAACTTTATATACAAATTGGCATTGTCAAATTGGTATAGCATTCATAAAAATTGACAACAACCTATTCTTATGACCTTTTTCTTGTAGGATGCCTGTAAGAAACAAACAGCTAACACAATTAAAGCAATCAGCATCTCTTCAGCTGGAGCTTTTTGTACATCTTCAACCTGCTCTCTCTCACTAGGCTTTAACAGTTCTTTGTTTCTACAAAGTCTTTTAAGGAAAATTAAAGCATGAAAACAAGTCTTTCCACCAGGCAACATCTTCCATACTGCCTCTTGGTGGTGAATACCACTCCAGTGAGCTTACCTGGTTCATAGGCAGAGATACCTGTTTACAATCGACAGTCCTTGGCACTTGACTCAGTTCACCAAGTGTCTCATACGTCACCATCACGGGCCTCCTCACTTCTTGAGTCAACATCCTCCTAGTGGGTTGTTCCTCAGATACCACGGGTTCTTCGGTCACGGGAATTTCTTCCGCCGCACTCATTTCCTGTGCTTCCTCAGATGCTCTTGGAGCTGCCTCTGTAAGTTCCTGTACTTCTCCTGAATCGCCTGTTTCTGCACGGTCTGGTCATTCCGCTCCTCGTCCATGTCGATCAGTCTCTTCAGGGACCGGATTTCGATCATCAGATCAGAATTGGACTTCATCTATACTCCTTGGTACAAACTCTGGAGCCTTGAGACTTAGTTCACTCTCCTGAGGATGGTACATGCCTCTTCTTGCCGGTCCGAGAAATACAATGGTGTGTTCTTCTTCATTTGAACTATTAAGGTCACTATCCACCTTCGGAGCTTCAGTCTGTGCAGTGAATTCAAGGGCTGCCAAAAATTGGGAAACACTTCAATGCACATTGGAAAAGACGTGGAGGAGGGCCTCATAAAAAAAATGTTCCAATTAGAAAGGGAGGGTCTCCTATACTTGTAATGCCCATGCACTAAGTGTATGGGCTGACAAACATTTACCCCTGGGGGGTATACATGAACATACTATATAAAAAAAAAATTTACGGGCATCATAAGCACCCTTTAAAAAAATTATGTGGGTGTTGCATCACGGACCACACTCACCCAGGTGATATGGTGGTGGAGGATGAGGATGAGGAGAAGGAGGAGGACAAGAGCAAATAGCCAAAATCAGGAAGTGTATACCCATGTGTGGGTGTGAAATGGTGCATGGGAATACACCTCCCAAAAAAAGACACTGGATTTGAGTTTATGTTACGCTGCTATCATTCAGTGGTGTTGAGAAGTAAGGCCCAATCCCGCCCTTGCTCATTTTTATAAGAGTCAGTCTGCCAGCATTTTCAGTTGACAGGCGGATGCGCTTATCAGTAGTGTTGAGCATTCCGATACTGAAATATCGGGTATCGGCCGATATTCACTGTATCGGAATTCCGATACTTAATTCCGATACTTTTATAATATCGAATACTGGAATCGGAAGTTCCCATAATGCCTGCGCTCTGCAGTGTCTGTGAAGGATGACAAGCTGGATGGCAGCGCTCAGCTGCGATCCAGCTTGTCATCAGAATGCCATCCCAGCGTGGGAGAATTCTCCTGATTGTTTAAAAGCAGGCGTGCGGTAAAAAGCCGCCGGCTTTTAAACAATCACACAGCCCCATACTGCTTCCCCGCAGCCTCCCACCCCGATCCTCCGCTCCCCTCGCCACCTCCAATCCCAATCGTAAATTAGGACCGGGCGGGGAGCGCAGCACCAAGGAGCGAAGGACCCGGGCGGGGAAGCCGGCAGTGAAAAGACTTCACCGCCGGCTTTCCCGTTCTGTGCTGCGCTTTCCCGCCGGTTATTTCAAATGAACAGCTGAGGTATCAGGTGATGCCGATCAGCTGTTCATTTGAAGTAGCCGCGGTGCCCTCAGAGGGTTCATGTGAGTTCATGCTTGACTGCATTGCATGAACTCACATGAACTTTCCCACGGCCGCACAGGTCAGCCACTCCTCCCAGACCCGTCATGATTAGTGTGTGTGCGGGGTGTGTGTGTGCGGGGTGTGTGTGTGCGGGGTGTGTGTGTGCGGGGTGTGTGTGTGCGGGGTGTGTGTGTGTGCGGGGTGTGTGTGCGGGGTGTGTGTGTGTGCGGGGTGTGTGTGTGTGCGGGGTGTGTGTGCGGGGTGTCTGTGCGTGCAGGCAGACATAGGCCGATGTGACACTACTACTCCCATCGGCCTATGTCTGTCCCCCGTCCACTCGTGCCAGCAGGATCAGCTCGATGGGAGCAGTAGTTCCCATCAGCCTGATCCTGCTATATAAATTGCCCTACTGTGTCCCCAATAAATGTTAGATACATGTCATTGGTGGCCAGTGGTTACCTAAAAGAAATTAGTTTATACATTACCTGTCCCCGCCGATCGCCACCTAAAATAAAGTAAAAAATAAAAAACTACACCTATACTCACCTAGACACCTAATTCCCCGAAGCCATCGATCTCCTGTAATAAAATATAAAATAATAAACCACAACCTTATCCTTACCCCTCCGTAGCAGTCCACGAGTGTCCCACGAAGATCTCCAGTTCAGAGCAGCCACATAGAATGTGACCGCTCTGAACCGCTGCCGCCGCTAGAATGACGGGGCCGTAAGGGTTCACCAGAGTTAAGGCAGCGCTGCTCCGGTTAGCTGCTTTACGGCACTGCTGTATCGTGAGAAATTCCCACGGTACAGCACTGCCGTAAAGGAGGTCTCCGGAGCTGCGCTGCCTGAATGCACTCCGGTAACCTCAGTCAGTGGCTCCCGCTGCCGGGAGCGGACGTGTTCCCGGCAGCGTGAGCTTACAGCAGCCATGCACAGCTGTCACCATCTCCAGATGTGACAGCTGTGCATGGGAGATCAGCGCAGGAACGTGGACAGGTAACTATTTTTTTTTAGTAAACTAAGAATTAAATAAAATGGTGTTTTATTTCAAATAAATTATTTTTTTCTGGGTGTAGTGTGTTTTTTCTTTTTAACACTTTGTAGGTTAGTAATGGGGGTGTCTTATAGACACCCATCATTACTAACCTGGGCTTCATGGCAGCTGGCGCTGACATGAACCCCACCACTATTACCCCCTGCCACCGCACCAGGGCAGCGTGGAAGAGCGAGGCTAAGTGCCAGAATTGGCGCATCCTATGGATGCGCCATTTCTGGGGCGGCTGACGGCTGGTGTTTCTAGCCTGGGAGGGGGCCAATATTCATGGCACCCTTCCTGAGCTATTAATATCAGCCCCCAGCTGTCTGCCTAGCTTTTGCTAGCTATTAAAATAGGGGGGACCCCACGTCATTTTTTTGGGGGGGGTCCCCCATTTTAATAGCTAGTAAAGGCTAGGTATTCAGCTGGGGGCTGATATTAGTAGCCTGGGAAGCTCCGTGGGTTTTACCCCCTTCCCAGGCTTCAAACATCTTCCCCAGCCGTCTGCTTAACCTCCGCTAGAGACTAAAATTATGGGGGATCCCACGCCATTTTTTTTTTAAATAAATCCTTTATTTTAACACTAAATGACATTTGAGGACTTAATAAAGATGCAGTCCCTAAATTATTATTTATTTTTTAATAAATTTTTCCCAAAACTTTTGACGTGGGCTTCGCCATATTTTTGTATGCCAGCCAGGTACAGCATCCAGCTTCTATGAACGCGCCATTTTCCGGGGCGGCCGCGGACTGCAATTTTCAGCGGGGGGGGGGGGGCAGAAAGCTTGGGCCTCCCTGCGCTGCAGATTCCATCCCCCAGCTGCCTAGTTGTACCTGGCTGGACACAAAAATAGGGAGAAGCTCCACGTTTTTTTTTTTTTAATTATTTCATGAAATTCATGGAATAATTAAGAAAAAAAGGGCTTCCCTATATTGTTGTGTCTGGCCAGGTACAAATAGGCAGCTGGTGGTTGGGGGAAGCCCGTTCCTGCCTGCTGTACCTGGCTGGACACAAATATAGTGTGAAACCCCACGTCAATTTTTTTTAAATTATTTCAGGAAATTCATGAAATAATTAAAAAAAAATTATGTGGGGCTTCGCCCTATATTTGTGTCCAGTCAGGTACAGCAGGCAGGAACGGGCTGCCCCCAACCACCAGCTGCCTATTTGTACCTGGCCGGACACAACAATATAGGGAAGCCCTTTTTTTTTAAATTATTTCATGAAATAATTAAAAAAAAATTGACGTGGGGCTTCGCACTATATTTGTGTCCAGCCAGGTACAGCAGGCAGGAACGGGCTGCCCCCAACCACCAGCTGCCTATTTGTACCTAGCCGGAGACAACAATATAGGGAAGCCCTTTTTTTCTTAATTATTCCATGAATTTCATGAAATAATTAAAAAAAAAAATGTGTGGCGCTTCGCCCTATTTTTGTGTCCAGCCAGGTACAACTAGGCAGCTGGGGGCTGGAATCTGCAGCGCAGGGAGACCCAAGCTTTCTGGGCACCACCCGCTGCAAATTGCAGTCCGCAGCCGCCCCGGAAAATGGCGCGTTCATAGAAGCGCCATCTTCTGGCGCTGTACCCAACTCATCCAGGGCCCTGGTGCGGTGGCTCACTGGGTAATAAAGGGGTTAAGGCCAGCTTGGCATTATCAGCTGGCCCTAAGCCCGAAATTCATGGGGTCACGCCAATATTAGACATGACCGCCATGAATTTCTAGTAAAGTATTTAAAAAAAACACAAACACCCAGAAAAAAGTCCTTTAATTGAAATAAAGACACAATTCTTTATTGTTCTAAATTAAACCATACTTACAGTCACGCCCATTCCAGCTGAAGCCAACGATCTCCTGCAATAAAAGTAAAATAATAAAGCAACCTCATCCTTACCTTTCCATGGTTCCCAGGACAGCTTCAGCTCTGCTACATCGAGATGACAGGCTGGACCGCAGCAGAACGCTGCCATCCAGCCTGTCATCCCGCAGACACTGAGAAGCGCAGGCATGCTTGCGCTCCTCAGTGTCTCGCTGTGACGGCATCCAGATGAGCCGAGGTCATGTCCAATGAACTCAGCTCACCTCATGCACGTCACTGACAGCGTGGGAAAATTCTCCTGCACTCAGCGCTTCAGCGTGAGAATTCTCCCACGCTGTCAGTGACGTGCATGAGGTGCGCCGAGTTCATTGGACATGACCTCACCTCATGCACGTCACTGACAGCGTGGGAAAATTCTCACGCTGAAGCGCTGAGTGCAGGAGAATTCTCCCACGCTGTCAGTGACGTACATGAGGTGAGCCGAGTTCATTGTCGGCTCATCTGGATGCCGTCACAGCCAGACACTGAGGAGTGGAAGTATGCCTGCGCTTCTCAGTGTCTGCGGGATGACAGGCTGGATGGCAGCGTTCTGCTGCGGTCCAGCCTGTCATCTCGATGTAGCAGAGCTGGAGCCGTCGTGGGAGCCATGGAAAGGTAAGGATGAGGTTGCTTTATTATTTTTCTTTTATTGCAGGAGATCGTTGGCTTCAGCTGGAATGGGCGTGATGGTAAGTATGGTTTAATTTAGAACAATAAAGAATTGTGTGTTTATTTCAATTAAAGGACTTTTTTCTGGGTGTTTGTGTTTTTTTTAAATACTTTACTAGAAATTCATGGTGGTCATGTCTAATATTGGCGTGACCCCATGAATTTCGGGCTTAGGGCCAGCTGATAATGCCAAGCTGGCCTTAACCCCTTTATTACCCAGTGAGCCACCGCACCAGGGCCCTGGATGAGTTGGGTACAGCGCCAGAAGATGGCGCTTCTATGAACGCGCCATTTTCCGGGGCGGCTGCGGACTGCAATTTGCAGCGGGTGGGGCCCAGAAAGCTTGGGCCTCCCTGCGCTGCAGATTCCAGCCCCCAGCTGCCTAGTTGTACCTGGCTGGACACAAAAATAGGGCGAAGCTCCACGTTTTTTTTTTTTAAATTCATGAAATTCATGGAATAATTAAGAAAAAAAGGGCTTCCCTATATTGTTGTGTCCGGCTAGGTACAAATAGGCAGCTGGTGGTTGGGGGCAGCCCGTTCCTGCCTGCTGTACCTGACTGGACACAAATATAGGGCGAAGCCCCACATCAATTTTTTTTAATTATTTCATGAATTTCCTGAAATGATTTAAAAAAAATTGACGTGGGGCTTCGCACTATATTTGTGTCCAGCCAGGTACAGCAGGCAGGAACGGGCTGCCCCCAACCACCAGCTGCCTATTTGTACCGGGTTGGACACAACAATATAGGGAAGCCCTTTTTTTCTTAATTATTTCATGAATTTCATGAAATAATTAAAAAAAAAAAATACGTGAAGCTTCTCCCTATTTTTGTGTCCAGCCAGGTACAACTAGGCAGCTGGGGGATGGAATCTGCAGCGCAGGGAGGCCCAAACTTTCTGCCCCCCCCCCCCGCTGAAAATTGCAGTCTGCAGCCACCCCGGAAAATGGCGCGTTCATAGAAGCTGGATGCTGTACCTGGCTGGCATACAAAAATATGGCGAAGCCCACGTCAAAAGTTTTGGGAAAAATTAATTAAAAAATAAATAATAATTTAGGGACTCCATCTTTATTAACTCCTCAAATGTCATTTAGTGTTAAAATAAAGGATTTATTTTAAAAAAAATTGACGTGGGGCTTCGCCCTATATTTGTGTCCAGCCAGGTACAGCAGGCAGGAACAGGCTGCCCCCAACCACCAGCTGCCTATTTGTACCTGGCCGGACACAACAATATAGGGAAGCCCTTTTTTAAAAAAATTATTTCATGAAATAATTAAAAAAAAATTGACGTGGGGCTTCGCACTATATTTGTGTCCAGCCAGGTACAGCAGGCAGGAATGGGCTGCCCCCAACCACCAGCTGCCTATTTGTACCTGGTTGGACACAACAATATAGGGAAGCCCTTTTTTTCTTAATTATTCCATGAATTTCATGAAATAATTTAAAAAAAAAATGCGTGGGGCTTCGCCCTATTTTTGTGCCCAGCCAGATACAACTAGGCAGCTGGTGGCTGGAATCCGCAGCGCAGGGAGACCCAAGCTTTCTGGGCCACCCCCGCTGCAAATTGCAGTCCGCAGCCGCCCCAGAAAATGGCGCGTTCATTGAAGCGCCATCTTCTGGCGCTGTACCCAACTCATCCAGGGCCCTGGTGCGGTGGCTCACTGGGCAATAAAGGGGTTAAGGCCAGCTTGGCATTATCAGCTGGCCCTAAGCCCAAAATTCATGGGGTCACGCCAATATTAGACATGACCACCATGAATTTCTAGTAAAGTATTTAAAAAAACACAACACCCAGAAAAAAGTCCTTTAATTGAAATAAACACACAATTCTTTATTGTTCTAAATTAAACCATACTTACCGTCACGCCCATTCCAGCTGAAGCCAACGATCTCCTGCAATAAAAGTAAAATAATAAAGCAACATCATCCTTACCTTTCCATGGCTCCCACGACAGCTTCAGCTCTGCTACATTGAGATGACAGGCTGGACCGCAGCAGAACGCTGCCATCCATCCTGTCATCCCGCAGACACTGAGAAGCGCAGGCATACTTGCACTCCTCAGTGTCTGGCTGTGACGGCATCCAGATGAGCCGAGGTCATGTCCAATGAACTCAGCTCACCTCATGTACGTCACTGACAGCGTGGGAAAATTCTCCTGCACTCAGCACTTCAGCGTGAGAATTTTCCCACACTGTCAGTGACGTGCATGAGGTGAGCTGAGTTCATTGGACATGACCTCACCTCATGAATGTCACTGACAGCGTGGGAGAATTCTCACGCTGAAGCGCTGAGTGCAGGAGAACTTTCACACGCTGTCAGTGACGTGCATGAGGTGAGCTGAGTTCATTGGACATGAACTCGGCTCATCTGGATGACGTCACAGAGAGACACTGAGGAGCGCAAGCATGCCTGCGCTTCTCAGTGTCTGCGGGATGACAGGCTGGATGGCAGCTTTCTGCTGCGGTCCAGCCTGTCATCTCGATGTAGCAGAGCTGGAGCTGTCCTGGGAACCATCGAAAGGTAAGGATGAGGTTGCTTTATTATTTTTCTTTTATTGCAGGAGATCGTTGGCTTCAGCTGGAATGGGCGTGATGGTAAGTATGATTTAATTTAGAACAATAAAGAATTGTGTCTTTATTTCAATTAAAGGACTTTACTCTGGGTGTTTGTGTTTTCTTTTAACTTTGACTATGGGGTTAGTAATGGGGGTGTCTTATAGACGCCTCTCCATTACTAACCTGGGCTTGATGTCAGCTGGCATTATAAGCTGACATCAACCCCAACCCTATTACCCCCTGCCACCGCACCAGGGCAGCGTGGAAGAGCGAGGCTAAGTGCCAGAAT
Organism: Phyllobates terribilis; assembly: GCF_046119375.1. Taxonomy (NCBI): domain Eukaryota; kingdom Metazoa; phylum Chordata; class Amphibia; order Anura; family Dendrobatidae; genus Phyllobates; species Phyllobates terribilis. The sequence continues at coordinate 912,629,848 of NW_027362763.1, read as the reverse complement.
TGGCGCATCCTATGGATGCGCCATTTCTGGGGCGGCTGACGGCTGGTGTTTCTAGCCTGGGAGGGGGCCAATATTCATGGCACCCTTCCTGGGCTATTAATATCAGCCCCCAGCTGTCTGCCTAGCCTGTGCTAGCTATTAAATTAGGGGGGACCCCACGTTATTTTTTTGGGGGGGTTCCCCCATTTTAATAGCTAGTAAAGGCTTGGTATTCAGCTGGGGGCTGATATTAGTAGCCTGGGAAGCTCCGTGGGTATTACCCCCTTCCCAGGCTTCAAACATTTGCCCCAGCTGTCTGCTTAACCTCCGCTAGAGCCTAAAATTAAGGGGAACCCCACGCCAATTTTTTTTTAAATAAATCCTTTATTTTAACACTAAATGACAAGTACAGTAATCAACACTGTCACTGTACTTCATATATATGTGACTGACATGTTTCTATCTATCTAATCTATGTGTGATTCTCTATTCTTTCTGTTCTAAATTGTCGGGTACAGATGCTGAATTGCCGGCCGGCTTTCTTAAAGAGACGGTGCATGAAAACACTATTATTTTTTTAAATAAATCCTTTACACTAAATGACAAGTACAGTAAGCAACACTGTCACTGTACTTCATATATATGTGACTGACATGTTTCTATCTATCTAATCTATGTGTGAAGCTCTATTCTTTCTGTTATAAATTGTCGGGTACCGCTGCTGAATTGCCGGCCGGCTTTTTTAAAGAGACGGTGCACGAAAACACTAATATTTTTTTTAATAAATCCTTTACACTAAATGACAAGTACAGTAAGCAACACTGTCACTGTACTTCATATATATGTGATTGACATGTTTCTATCTATCTAATCTATGTGTGATTCTCTATTCTGTCTGTTATAAATTGTCGGGTACCGCTGCTGAATTGCCGGCCGGCTTTTTTAAAGAGACGGTGCACGAAAACACTAATATTTTTTTTAATAAATCCTTTACACTAAATGACAAGTACAGTAAGCAACACTGTCACTGTACTTCATATATATGTGACTGACATGTTTCTATCTATCTAATCTATGTGTGAAGCTCTATTCTTTCTGTTGTAAATTGTCGGGTACCGGTGTATGCCGCTGATGAATTGCCGGCTTTTCATGTCATTCTACATTATTCTTAATTGTTTTACTTCATGTAGAATTAACCTACAAGGAAAGAAAGGGTTTATTTTCATTCCGATATTTGTGTCCCATTGACTTGCATTGGTTTCCGGTATCGGAATCGGCGATATCCGATACTTTTTGGGTATCGGCCCGATCCAATTCGATACGATATTTCCTGATATCGGAAGGTATCGCTCAACACTACTTATCAGTTATAATTCCACCAGCGGCACTAAAATCCTGCTCTGATAAAACGCTAGCTGCAGGGCAGGCCAGGACCTCCAAGGCGTAGAGAGCCAGTTCATTAAACGTGTCCCGCTTGGATACCCAATAATTATAAGGCACAGAGGAATCATGGAGGACGCTGGTACGGTCAGCAAGGTACTGTCTCAGCATCTTCCCAAACTTTGCACTCCTTGTGAGAGTACCTGTAGTAGGGCCTGTGCGATGGTAGGGGCTGAGAAAACTCTCCCAGAACTTTCACAGTGTTCCCCTGGCTCTGCAGGATTGGAGTTGTGTCTCTCTTGCCTGTACTACTTGGTTATCCAACGAACTGTGACCTCTGCCGCCAGCGTTTTCAGATGGGAATTTTTTTAATAGTTCTGCAACAAGGGCCTTCTGGTACTGCCCCATTTTTGAATACCTGTCTGCCTCAGGAATAAGAGGTATAAAGTTCTCCTTGTAGCATGGGTCTAGAAGTGTCACCAACCAGTAATGACTGTCACCCAAAATTTTGAGAATGCGAGGGTCACGGGAAAGGCAGCGTAACATAAACTCATGACAAAACCATGCATGCCAGACTGCTAACAGGCAAGGCTTCCATGTCCTCACCAAGAGGACGACTGACCATGCTCTCCTCCTACACCTCCTCCTCCCTGTCCTCAGGCCATCCACACTGAACAGACGGTATGACAGTTGTGCAGGTAGTACCTTTTATAGAGCATGAAACTAGCTCCTGTTCTTCCTCCTCCTCCTCTTCCTCATTGTCACCCTATCCACATTGGGATGAGATGAACCTGGGCTGTGTGTAATCACCCTGTATGGTTCCTTGCTCCATCTCATCGTGCTCCGCCTGCAATGCATCCTCTTTGATTGTGAGCAGAGAGTGTTTCAGATGACAGAGAAGCAAGAAGGTGATGCTAATTATGGCTTCATCGCCACTCACCTTCTTGGTGGAGTTCTCAAAGTTTTGGAGGATGGTACAGATGTCTGACATCCATGTCCACTCCTGAGGTCTTATGTGTGGAGTCTGAACTGAATACCAACGGCCTTGTTGATGCTGGTAGTCAACAACTGCCCTCTTCTGCTCACAAATCCTTCCCAACATCTGCAATGTAGAGTTCCAACATGTGGGGACATCACACACCAGTCGGTGAGCTGGAAGCTGCAAACGCTGCTGAAAAACGGCAAGGGCGGCAGAAGCTGTAGATGACTTTCTAAAATGGCCACACAGGCGGCGTATTTTGACAAGCAGATCCGGTAGCTCCGGGTAGCTTTTGAGAAACCGCTGAACCATGAGGTTAAGCACATGGGCCAGGCATGGTACATGGGTGAGCTCGCCTCGCCTCAGAGCCGCCACCAGGTTCTGGCCATTGTCACACACGACCATGTCTGGCTGTAGGTTCAGCAGTGTCAGTTACAGATCTTCCTGCTCTTTTCTGAGCTGTCTATAACTATTCAGCATTATGCGGCTTGTCACCTAAGCATATTAGCTTCAGCACAGCCTGTTGCCGCTTGGCCAAGACAGTGCTTCAGTGCTTCCAACTTCTGACTGATGTGGTCATTTTGGAGATGGAGGCTGAAGAGGAGGAGGAAGATGAGGTGCAGGAGCTGTAGACTGTGGGGGCAATCCTGATTGACCTAGGGCCCGCAATCCTCGACATCGGGAGGAAGTGTTCCATCCCAAGGACCGACTGGGTTCCGGCTTACACTATGTTAACCCAGCGTGCCATCAACGAGATGTACCGTTGAGGGCACGGCTAGTGTTGTGGGACACGTGCTTGTGTAATGCGGGGACGGCACACCAGGAGAAATAGTAGCGGCTGGGGACCGAGTAACGAGGAACGGCAGCCGTCAGGTTGCTGAAAGCTTCCGTCTCTAAGAGTCTAAAAGGCAACATTTCGAGCACAAGCAGTCGCAAAATGTGGGAATTCAGTAAAGTGGCCTGTGGCGCGTTGGCTGCGTATTTGCGCTTGCATTGCAAGGACTGGGGTATAGAAAACTGAACTCTGCGCTCGGAGAAGGACGTGCTTGCTGATGGTGCTAGTTGAGAGTGTGCAACGACAGGTGCAAGGCAGGAGGCATCTTTGCATGCACTATGGACAGGGGATTGGCTTGCGTGCACAACAGCGGAAGAAGCAGTGGTGTCACCCGCAGACACGGTTTCTGGAGCCTTGGGTTCGGCCCACAAAGTCTGGTGCTTTGCTGCCATGTGCCTGATCATGCTGGTGGTTGTCAGGCTGCTAGTTTTGCTACCCCTGCTGATGCTGGGCTGACAGGTGGTGCAAATTGCCTTTTTGGGGTTATCAGCAGAGTCTTTAAAAAACAACCAGACTCCGGAAGACCTAACAGTTGTACTGGCAACTTCCGTCGTGTTGGTGTTACGGGTAACGGTTGCCCGCCTTCTATCTGCGGCCACCACACTGCTTCTTCCTGCCTGTTGGGGTGCTCTGCCTCCCTCCCCCTGTGTGCTGCTGTCCTCACTCTGCATGTCCTCCTGCCAGGTTGGGTCAGATACTATATAATCCACCACCTCTTCTTCCACTTCTGCACCCTGGTCCTCCTCCTGACTTTCTGGCAATTTTGTCTCATCATCGTCCACCTCTTGTGACAGTTTCCTACCTTCGACTTCGTGTGACCGTGGCTGGTCTAATATTTGGGCATCGCTACATGCGATCTCCTCTTGCATCGCTTCAAGTGGACCAGGCGAGAGGCCCGAATCTATAAATGGAAAAGTGAACAGCTCTTCGGAGTGTCCAAGTGTGGGATCAGTTGTCTCTGGGCACTCGGCATGGTGGGAGGAAGTAGGATCAGGGTGAGGAATATGCGGTTCAGACTCATAGCTACTGAAACTTGACCGTGTGGAAGATAGGGTGGTGGTAGCTAAGTGACTGTAAGCATTATCTGCTATCCAACCAATAACCTTTTGACACTGCTCCGTGTTCAATAGTGGTGTTCTGCGGTCCCCTATTAATTGGGACAGGAAGGTCGAGCGAGAAGATGCGGGTGTTTGTTGTGGCACAATGTCAGCCTGTCCACTGCCTTGGCCTCTGCATGCACCATCACGTCCAGTTCCCCGTCCCTTGCCACGTGCCTTGCCCATTTTAAATGGAGGACAATATCTTCCATGCTCACTACAAATGGCTGAATTTGGAGCGAACTTATATGTGATCCGTGTGATGGACAAACCACAGTTTTAAATAGCTGGCCTGTAGGTAACTATTTTTAACAGCAAACTGGTGTCAATAACTTCACTGACACACTGAAACAAAATTTTAATGGAGGCCAGAAATGGCAGAATTTTCAGCGCAATTATATGTGATCCGTGTGACGGACAAACCACAGTTTTAAATAGCTGTCCTGTACGTAACTATTTTTAATAGCGCAGACCTCGTGTCAATAAGTTCACTGACACACTGAAACAAAATTTCAATGGAGGCTAGAAATGGCAATATTTTCAGCGCAATTATATGTGATCCGTGTGATGGACAAACCACAGTTTTAAATAGCTGGCCTGTAGGTAACTATTTTTAACAGCAATCAATAATTTCACTGAAACAAAATTTCAATTGAGGCCAGGAATGGCAATATTTTCAGCGGAATTATATATGATCCGTGTGACGGACAAACCACAGTTTTAAATAGCTGGCCTGTAGGTAACTATTTTTAACAGCAAACTGGTGTCAATAACTTCACTGACTGAAACAAAATTTTAATGGAGGCCAGAAATATTTTCAGCGCAATTATATGTGATCCGTGTGATGGACAAACCACAGTTTTAACCCTCCGTCACATACCATAGGCCTGACAGGCACATCTCTTTTATTTTCATTTCTCCTTCCTCACCAGATTGTGAGGAAATCCCCTCCCTCCAGGTAGTCTCCTGTCTCTAGCAGCTCTGTGAAACCTCATACCACAGTTGGATTGCAGAGCTTCAGGAGGACAGATATAACTGCGCTAATCTCTCAGGCTCATTGTATGTGAACACGTCACACTCAATAAGGTTGGTATTTTATGTTTTTATTCATCACAATTGTTTATTTAGCTTGTTTTATGAATGTATAGCACAAAGTGTGAGGATATTTCATAGAAATAAGGCAGATTAAAAAGAAAGTGTGCTGCTCAGGCATATACAGTAGTTCCCTAACACATATTCCTTCTCTTGCTTCAGATTATCTGCTGAAATGGAGAGGAAAATGTACAATTTATCAAAAAACCTTTATGTTGAGGAAGTAACAAACAAGCTGTTAGATGATGCAGACCCCAAACTGAATGAGGATTTAGGAGAGGAAAGTGAGATTGATTCTCATGATGAGGTGGAAGTATGTGAAGTGGATTCTGAAACAGAGCAAGATGGTGACAGTGATGAGGATGAAGATGTAGAATCTTATTATATGCGAAAAGATAAAGAAAAACAATGGAACAAGAAGCCACTCCAGAAAAAACATAGGAAACCTCAAAACATTATTACTCACCTTCCTGCAGTTATAGGAACTGCAAGTAATGCAAAAACTGCAGTTGAATGCTGGAATACTTTATTCACAGATGACATTCTGGACTCTATTGTCACATATACCAACCAATATATAGACATTATAAAGGACAAGTTCATCTGCAACAGAACCATCAAGGCCACAGATGAAATAGAACTGCGTGCTTTTTTTGGATAATTATACCTCGCAGGAGCTTTTAGGGCAAATAGACAAAGTTTGGAGGAAATTTGGAGTAAAGATGGGGATGGAGTTGAAAAATTTGGCCTTGTTATGTCCATAAACAGATTCAAGCTTCTAATTCGTTGCCTTCGGTTTGGCGACAGAACTACCCAAACCTAACGTAAAACACATGACCGACTTGCTCCAATTCGTGATATATTCCAAAAATTTGTTGAAAACTGTAAAAAAAGCTATTGCCCTGGGGAGAATCTCACTATTGACGAAATGCTCCCTGGTTTTCGTGGTAAATGTGCCTTTCGTCAATATATTCCATCAAAGCCTAACAAATATGGAATAAAAATGTATGCCCTTGTTGATGCCAGTAAGACCTACACTTACAACCTGGAAGTTTATGCAGGAAAACAACCAGAAGGTCCTTACTGTGTCAGCAACAAACCCAGTGATGTTGTAAAAAGACTGGCTGAGCCCTTATTTGGATCGGGTCGCAATATAACAGCTGACAATTGGTTTTCAAATTGTGATCTGATTGATTATCTGAAAATGCAGAAGCTTTCATATGTCGGAACTGTAAGAAAAAATAAAAAAGAATTGCCTACTCTGTTTGTAAGTGTGAAAGCGAGACAACAGTACAGCAGTATGTTTGCATTCCATAATGGAAAGGTTTTGGTTTCCTATGTACCACAAGCAAAAAAAATTGTACTTCTTCTATCAACACTTCATGATGATGATGCCATCGATCCTGGGACTGAGGCACAAAAAAACCCGGTGATAATTACATTTTATAATGCAACCAAAGGGGGTGTTGATACAGCTGATCAGATGTGCTCAACTTTCAACGTCAGCAGAAACACCAAACGCTGGCCAATGGTCATATTTTTTGCTATGTTGAATTTGGGTGGTATAAATTCATAAGTCATTTACCTTGAAAACAAGCTTGAACCACTCCGTAGACGATTCTATCTGAAAAAATTGGCCCATGAACTAGTGCTTGGAGAGCTACGCAGGAGAAGTATGAAAACAATCGGTATCCCCTCTCGCCTTCAAGTTCAGCTCAAAAGATTCCGCCCAGAAGATGATAGTGAAAATTCACCACCTGCACCACCTCCCAAAAGAAGGAGATGCACCACCTGCACCACGGAAAGAGGAATCAGAAGGCTTTCTAATTATGAATGTCACAAATGTCATAATGCAATCTGCCTGACACATGCAAAAATGATGTGTAATTCTTGCTCTTTGCTCTGCAAGTGTAATTTTTCTGGGGAAACTTCAGGATCTAATTCTGATTGAATATGTGTTTAATAGTACTTAAGGTACCTTAAAATTAAGTTTGTTTCCATAAATTTTCTTTGTAGAGTTTTTTGACAGAGTCGAACTGGGGACTATTTGGCGGGAGTTTTGAAATGTTTGTATTTCAGAGTTATTAGTTTTATGTTAAGTAAATTGTTTTTTTTTGCACCTGATTATGTGTAGTCTCTTTTATTACATCCCTATGAAGGTCACTGATCACTTTTAGAGCACTGAAATTGCAAACATTAGATATTATAGGTATTTTTATAGCCTGCGCCTGACAGTCACATTGTATGTGAACTCGTTAGAACCAATATTGTATGTGACGGAGGGTTAAATAGCTGGCCTGTAGGTAACTATTTTTAACAGCAATCAATAACTTCACTGAAAGAAAATTTCAATGGAGGCCAGAAATGGCAATATTTTCAGTGCAAGTATATATGATCCGTGTGACGGACAAACCACCGTTTTAAATAGCTTGCCTGTAGGTAACTATTTTTAACAGCAAACTGGTGTCAATAACTTCACTGACTGAAACAAAATTTTAATGGAGGCCAGAAATGGGAGAATTTTCAGCACAATTATATGTTATCAGTTTGACGGACAAACCACAGTTTTAAATAGCTGGCCTGTAGGTAACTATTTCTCACAGAAAACTGATGTCAATAACTTCACTGACACACTGAAATAAAATTTCAATGGAGGTTAGAAATGGCAATATTTTCAGCGCAATTTTATGTGACCTGTGTGACGGTCAAATTACAGTTTTAAATAGCTGGCCTGTAGGTAACTATTTTTAACAGCAACCTCGTGTCAATAACTTCACTGACACACTGAAAAAAAATTTCATTGGAGGCCAGAAATGGCAATATTTCAGCGCAATTACATATGATCCGTGTGATGGACTAACCACAGTTTTAAATAGCTGGCCTGTAGGTTACTATTTTTAACAGCGCCGACCTCGTGTCAATAAGTTCACTGACACAGTGCAACAAAATTTCAATGGAGGCCAGAAACGGCAATATTTTCAGTGGAATTATATGTGATCCGTATGACGGACAAACCACAGTTTTAAATAGCTGGCCTGTAGGTAACTATTTTTAACAGCGCCGACCTCGTGTCAATAAGTTCACTGACACACTGCAAGAAAATTTCAATGGAGGCCAGAAATGGCAATATTTTCAGCGCAATTATATGTGATCCGTGTGACGAACAAACCACAGTTTTAAATAGCTGGCCTGTAGGTAACTATTTTTAACAACAAACTAGTGTCAATAACTTCACTGACACACTGCAACAAAATTTCAATGGAGGCCAGAAATTGCAATATTTTCAGTGCAATTATATGTGATCCGTGTGAGGGACAAACCACAGTTTTAAATAGTTGGATTTTTAGCGCTGTAATATGGAAAGGACCTGGCTGGATTTTGCAGTGCCAACAAGCAAATGGCACAGAAAAACGGTGTTCTCTGGATTGCTTTTTAAGCAAATAATCAGGGTTAAGATAAAAAAAAAATATTCCTGGCCCCTGATACTTGGGCCTATTTCTACAAATATCTGTAAAAGCACAGCAGACAGAACTGGAATGGACCATCTTCTTGCTATATGCATTGCAGTCTGACACATACACTGCCTGCATGCTTAGCACTGCTATCTAGGCAGCTGGATTAGTCCTCAGAAGGACTGTTAGTTGAGATGGCTATGTGTCTCTAATATACACTGCTCAAAAAAATAAAGGGAACACTTAAACAACAAAATATAACTCCAAGTAAATCAAACTTCTGTGAAATCAAACTGTCCACTTAGGAAGCAACACTGATTGACAATCAATTTCACACACTGTTGTGCAAATGGAATAGACAATAGATGGAAATGATTGGCAATTATCAAGACACCCTCAATAAAGCAGTGGTTCTGCAGGTGGGGACCACAGACCAAATCTCAGTACCAATGCTTTCTGGCTGATGTTTTGGTCACTTGTGAATGTTGGTTGTGCTTTCACACTTGTGGTAGCATGAGATGGACTCTACGACACACAGAAGTTTCTCACTTAGTGCAGCTCATCCAGGGTGGCACATCAAGGCAAGCTGTGGCAAGAAGGTTTGCTGTGTCTGTTAGCGTAGTGTCCAGAGGCTGGAGGCGCTACCAGGAGACAAGCCAGTACACCAGGAGATGTGGAGGGGGCCGTAGGAGGGAAACAACCCAGCAGCAGGACCACTACCTCCACCTTTGTGCAAGGAGGAACAGGAGGAGCACTGCCAGAGCCCTGCAAAATGATCTCCAGCAGGCCACAAATGTGCATGTGTCTGCACAAATGGTTAGAAACCGACTCCATGAGAGTGGTATGAGGGCCCGACGTCCACAGATGGGGGTTGTGCTCACAGCCCAACACCGTGCAGGGCTCTTGGCATTTGCCACAAAACACCAGGATTGGCAAAGTCGCCACTGGCGCCCTGTGCTCTTCACAGATGAAAGCAGGTTCACATTGAGCACATGTGACAGACGTGACAGAGTCTGGAAACGCCGTGGAGAGCGATCTGCTGCCTGCAACATCCTTCAGCATGACCAGTTTGGCAGTGGGTCAGTAATGGTGTGGGGTGGCATTTCTTTGGAGGACCACACAGCCCTCCATGTGCTCGCCAGAGGTAACCTGACTGCCATTAGGTACCGAGATGAGATCCTCAGACCCCTTGTGAGACCATATGCGGTTGGCCCTGGGGTGCTCCTAATGCAGGACAATTCCAGACCTCATGTGGCTGGAGTGGGTCAGCAGTTCCTGCAAGATGAAGGCATTGAAGCTATGGACTGGCCCGCCCTTTCCCCAGACCTGAATCTGATTGAGCACATCTGGGAGATCATGTCTCGCTCCATCCACCAACGTCACATTGCACCACAGACTGTCCAGGAGTTTGCAGATGCTTTAGTCCAGGTCTGGGAGGGGATCCCACAGGAGACCATCCGCCACCTCATCAGGAGCATGCCCAGGCATTGTAGGGGGGTCATACAGGCACATGGAGGCCACACACATTTTGACATGTTTTAAGAACATTACATCAAAGTTGGATCAGCCTGTAGTGTGTTTTTCCACTTTAATGACTCCAAATCTAGGCCTCCATTGGTTAATAAATTTGATTTCCATTGATGATTTTTTTGTGATTTTGTTGTCAGCACATTCAACTTTGTACAGAACAAAGTATTGAACTAGAATATTTAATTTATTCAGACCTAGGATGTGTTATTTGAGTGTTCCCTTTATATTTTTGAGCAGTGTAGTCTGGTATACCTACACTTACTTGAAACAAGGAAAACTCTCTCTAGCTCAGCAGCATCTCTCCCTACACTGTCTGATTCCGGAGTGACTGTGACGAGCATGGCAGCGCCAGGTCTGATATAGACCTGATGACGCAGTGCGGCCAGCCAATCACTATAATGCCACAACCAACATGGCTGCGGCATTACAGTGTGTGGCAGACAATCCCTGCATGTTGATTGCCGCTCTAAAGAGCACTAAACATGCAGGGGGGGTCCCGAGCTCCTGCCGAGCAACCCCGGAAATACTCGGCAAGCGCCGAGCATCTCGAGCAGTGAGATGCTCGGGCGAGCACCGAGCAGTAGTGAGCATGCTCGCTCATCACTAGTGTTATCCCATTCCTCGCCCTCAGAGTGACCCCTTTCCTCTTGTTGCCCTGACAGCACAGCACAGTCCGCATGAGCCTCAGGTATCTGAGTCTCATCAGGATCACCTCCCTCCCCTGCGGTTAACGTATGGTGATGAGGGTCAGGAACCTGCTCGGACCCTACTTCGTCCTGCCCTGAATCCAAGCTAAAAAAATATTGGGCATCGGTGCAGATGCTTTCCTCCCCTTGACTCTGTGACTGTTTGTAGTACACTTCTGATGCCCATTGGTGTAGAATGGGTGAAGAGTTCTACAGACTCGCCCATCTGTGGTTCGCTACAGTCAGTTGGGCAGTTGGCCAGTTTTGACGCGGGGGGAAGCATAGGTAATTGGGGTGCCACCTCTGTGGACTGTACTGCATGTGATGTTGATGTGAAGGAAGAAGAGGAGGGGGCACTGGAAGCAGAGCTTGCCCTCCACTGGAGCACCAGCTCTTTCTGGGCCTTATCAACAAGGCGTATCGCTGTCCGGCTGCCAAACGAAGTGAGTGCAGTCGGCCGTCCACTAACATAAGTTGTCATTTGTCTTTGGATAGGACCTGTTTGTGTTGGTTCACTAGTGCTTTCACTAACATTACCACATACCCCACATACATCTTGAACACAAAGCCTATTCCCCCTTCCACCACACCCTCTCTTTTTCCCAGTCATGTTGGTCAGATACAGTGGTAGGAGCATGCAATTAACTAAAGAAAAATATTTTTTTTTTCCTGTGCAATAGTTCAGCACACACCTGAATTTTAGCGACACTAAATGACAAGGTAAGATATGGCCTGCCGTATAACATTACTAACAGACAAAAGAAATTTGTTAGTGTGCATGAGGCCGATAAAACCTACGAGATATTCTCCAAATAAATTCAAACTGAGATGTCCCCTGCTGTATTACTTTAAGAACAGAAGAATTTTTTTTTGGAATGTAGATGAGACCAGTATGACATAGAATATATGCTCCAAAATATTTAAAACTCAGATCTAGCCAGCTGTATCACTTTACTTAAAGCAAACAATATTTTTGAGTTACTCTGCATAAGCTATTCGTCCAGCTGACTTTGACCTCCACTGACGTAGTAGCTGGCAACGCCACTAAAATAGGATCTGCCTTTTAGTAGACTGGATCAACTTTGCCACAGTAAAAAACCTTTGGTGGACTCTGCCTGCCAACCAAAAATATATATAGGTTTGACTGTGCGTACAAGCTGAATTTGACCGCCACTAACAGAGTAGCTGGCTTATAGCACTGTATGACTTTTGGCACAGGAAAAAATATTTTTCGGACTGGGCCTAGAAGGAGAAGTTTTGTTTTGTGTATCGGGGTTATGAGTCCTTGGTTCCAGTTTTTGGGGAAGTAGCCAGCCTGGAGTACAGTATTGAATAGTTTTGCCATGGCAGCCTAGATGTCTGGCGGGTTGTATTTCAGCATTTCTGAGAGAATCCCATCTGTGCTGCTGTTTTTTTACCTTTTATCAGTCTGATCTTTACTATTATTTCTGACAATGTAATTGGTGTGTTCAGAGGGTTTTGAAAGTCTTTAAATTTTTCTCCATAACCTTCAGTTTGTTCACAAGCTCTTTTGTCCCGGGTTCAGGTCTTCACTTGGGATGTCTTTGTAAAGGTCCTTGAAGTACTGGAGCCAGCTGTTGCTGCTCTAGATGTGGGGGTTGTTGCTTTTTTGGTTGGATCCTAGGTGGTTCCATAGTTCCCCAAAGTAGTTGTCTTCAAGGGCATCTTGGAGTTGGAGGAGTTTGGTGGAAATGTGGTTTTGTATTTTCTTTTTGAGGATGGATGTGTAATTTTGTTGTATGGTGTGGTAGGCTTCTCTCAGAGTGGGGTTGTTTGGGTCTCTGTATGTTTTATTTGAGGCCATTCTTAGGGCCTTCCTTATAGCTTTACATTCCTTATCAAACCAATTGTTGAGATTTTGCTTACTCGGCCACTTGTTTCTGCATTTTTTCAGGTTGCACATTTCTGCTATGGCATAAAGTATGTCGTTAAGGTCTCTTAATGCTAGGTGTACTCCTTCTGGGTTAAGTTGATACACATTATTATGGAAGCATTGGAGCTCCTCCTTGATCTCTGGTCTGTTGATGGCATCTGTATATTTTGGGGCCGACATCTTGGACCACTTGAAGGATGGAGGTAAGCAAAAGAGACCGGTTTGCTACGGAGTTTGTGAGGGTGATTTGTTTGTGGATTTGATGTATAGGACCTGCTGGTTGTGGTCTGACAGATTTGTTTGTGGCGCGAATGCTTGTAGGGTCCATATCTGTGATGGCATAGTCTATCACGCTGCTGCCCACGTGGGAGCTTAGGGTGTGTGTTTCCAATGAGTCTCCCTTGGTGCAGCCGTTAAGGATACAAAAGTCCGAGGCTTCAGCATAGGTTCAGCATTGTTCTGCCACTTTTATTGACTGTGCCATCATAGCTGTTCCTCTCGGTGTGCACTGGGTTGTCACAGTCTGTATCTCCTTCAAATTTATAGACGTCTCCTTCAGTGTCACGTAATCTCTCTCCCTTCCTGTTCTTGCATTGAGGTCTCCGTAGATGAGAACATTGCCCAGAGTCTGCAAGTGAGCAGATTCACTCTGTAGGGTCTCAAAGCTGTCTGAGTTGTAGTATGGAGACTCTGAAGGAGTTACATATGCTGCACAAAGATAGATATCGGTCCGAGAGGTAAGGATGGAGCGGCTTATTTTTACCCAGATGTGGCTGTCTCCTCTCTTCATTGCTCTGATATGTTCATGAAGAACTATCTATCTATCTATCTATCTATCTATCTATCTATCTATCTATCTATCTACATCTATCTATGTATCTATATATCATCTATACATATCTATCTATCTGTCAATCTACCTATTTATCCATCTATGCATATCTATCTATCTATCTATCTATCTATTCTTCCATCTATGCATATTTATCTATCCATCCATGCATATCTATCTATTTATCCATCTATGCATATCTATCTATCTATCTATCTATCTATCTATCTATCTGTCCATCTATCCATGTATCTATTGTAGGATTTGGTACTCACTCGGCTGCGGTTCAGGTAGGCACAGAGGCGTTTTCAGGGAAATCCAGGCTGGTTTATTAAATAGCATAAACCGCTCAGGAAGCAAAACAAATACACAACCTTTCTCGGCACAAAGTGTAAACCCAAAGTAAAATGTCTATACAAGGTTGCAGGTTCGCCCGCTCAGGTTACAGTCCAGTCCTTAGGCCTTAACACAGACCAACACTCTGGAGATCCACACATCTTCAGACACAGCCACTGAATGAGACACTCGGTCTCCATTTTATAAACACACCCTGGGGTGGGGATATGTGAGCAGCCAATCCCACCCGTCTCTTATGACTGCTCGTAAAAACCAGCCCTGATACGCCCTATTAACCCTCTCAGCACTATGTGTGCTGAAACATGCTTTCCCGGTTTTACATCACTAAAGCTACCAACCTCAGCGATACATATCTCCCCCCAAGGACATACCCTCCTCTGCCCAAAGCCGGGGGGCTTGGCACCTTCCGCTAACATACAGTGGACCCTTGACAATGTGTCAGCATTGCCATGCAGTTCTCCAGGCCTATGCTCTACCTGGAAGCTGAACTACTGAAGAGCTAGGAACCACCTGTCACTCGAGCATTGTTCCCCTTCTTCTCGCTCACCCACCTTAGTGGGGCATGGTCTGACACCAGCCTGAACTTCCTGCCTAAGAGGTAGTATCTAAGGGTGTCTGGTGCCCACTTGTTGGCCAAACATTCCTTCTCCACTTTGAAGTAATTTCTCTCACAAGATGTCAGCTTCTGGCTTAAATACATTATGGGGTGCTCTTCGCCGTTCATCTCTTGTGATAGGACAGCACCCAGCCTGACACCTGACGCGTCCGTCTGAACCACAAACTCCTTCATGAAATCCAGTGCCACCAACACCGGCTGTTTACACAGTGCCTGCTTGAGTTCCTGGAAGGCCATCTCGGTTTCTGGAGACCGCTTAGCCATAGCCAATTTTGTCCCTTTAAGGAGGTCTTTCAAAGGGGCAGCTGTCATGGCGAAGTTAGGGATGAACCGGCGGTAGTAGCCCACGATGCCCAGGAATGCTCTGATCTGCTTTTTTGTGAGAGGTTGTGGCCAACCCCAGATCACGTCAATTTTATTTATTTGGGTCTTTATCACGGCTTTTACCTATGAAATAGCCCAAATATCTGGCCTCTTCCATGCCCATGGCACATTTCTTGGGTTGATGGAAAACCCTGCCTTCCATAGAGCATCAAATATCACCTTGACTTTGCTCAGATGGCTACCCCAATCCTGGCTGTAGATCACAATATCATCTAGGTAGGCTGCTGCATATTTCTTGTGGGGAGCTAGGATCCGGTCTATGGCTCTCTGGAGGGTAGCTGGAGCTCCTTGCAACCCAAACGGCATTCTGGTGTATTGGAAACACCCATCTGGCATTGAAAAGGCCGTCTTCTCCTTGGCTTCTTGCGACATAGGGATCTGCCAATACCCTTTTTGTGAGGTCAAGGGTGGTAATGTACCTGGCCGGCCCTAGTCTCTCAATTAGCTCATCTACCCTGGGCATTGGGTACTAATCAAACTTAGAGACCTCATTCAGTTTCCTATAGTCATTGCAGAACCACCATTCTCCATCTGGTTTCGGCACTAAGACTATGGGACTGGACCAGCCACTCTTGGACTCTTCGATGACCCCCAGATTCAAGCATGCGCTTCACCTCCTTTGAGATTACCTCTCGGTGGGCTTCAAGAATCCGATATGGCTTCATATTCACTCAGACATGAGGCTACGTAAGTACTTCATGCTCTATGACCTGAGTACAGCCCGGTAGATCTGAGAACAGATCCCTGTTCCGCTGCAGCAACTCTCGGCATTGTTGCTTCTGGGCACCTGACAGCGACTCTGCCTCCTTGACTTCTTCCACGTCGGTTTCAGTCTTCGTCATCAAACATGGGGCTTCGACAGGCTCCCTGTCTCACCACGGCTTAATGAGGTTGATGTGGTACACCTGGTAGGGCTCCCTTCTCCCTGGTTGGTGGACCCTATAGTTGATCTTCCACAGGCTCCTTGTCTCACCTTGGCTTAGTGAGGATGATGTGGTACACCTGGTAGGGCTTCCTTCTCCCTGGTTGTTGAACCATATAGTTGATGTCGCCAAGCTTTTCAACCACTTCATAGGGGCCCTGCCACTTGGCCAGGAGCTTGCTCTCCACCGTAGGTACCAGCAATAGTAGCCAATCCCCAGGGATGAAGTGTCTCACCCTCGCTGATCTACTGTACACCCTCGACTGCGCCTCTTGTGCTTTGACGAGGTGTTCTTTCACAATGGGCATCTCCTCTGCAATCCTCTCTTGCATCTCCACCTTCCAAGTCTCCTTTGCTACATCCTGGAGTCAGCGGGGGTGTCGACTATATAACAGCTAAAATGAGGAGAACCCAGTAGAGGCCTGTGAGACTTCTCTAATGGTGAACAGAAGGTACGGCAGTAGACAGTCCCAGTCGTCTTTCTCTTTGACCTTCTTTAACATGGCCTTCAAAGGTTTATTAAACCTCTCCACTAAGCCATCTGTCTGGGGGTGGTAGACTGAGGTCCACAGTTGTGTGATTTGCAGGGATTTGCACAACTCCCTCATCACCCATGACATAAATGGGGTCCCTTGGTCCGTTAAGATCTCTTTAGGCAACTAGAGAAGATGTGGACCAACTCCCAGGCTATAGATTTGACAGAGGATTTACGTAGTGGGACGGCTTCCGAATACCGTGTAGCATAGTCCAGTACCACCAGAATATATTGATGTCCTCTGGCGGACTTGACCAGGGGTCCCACTAGATCCATGGATATGCAATCAAATGGCACCTGAATGATTGGCAACGGCACTAAGGGGCTACAGAAGTGGGCTACTGGGGAAGTCAGCTGGCAGGTGGGACATGACCTACAGTAATTTACAAATTCTCAGTGACAACCGGGCCAGTAGAACCTCTGGAGGATCCTTTCTTGGTGGGTTTTTTCTACACCCAGATGACCACCTAAGACATGTGCATGGGCAATATCTAACACCCCGCATCTGTATGGCCCTGGCACTAGTAACTGCATGATTACCTCCCCTCTGAGCTTGGTGACCCAATATAGTAACTCCTTATTTAAGGCAAAATACAGATATCGGGTGTCAGCCCCCGGCTCTTGAACGACACCATTCACGACAGTGACATTATCAAACGCCCCCTTTAGAGTCAAGTCTCTGAGCTTTTCGGTTCAAAGTTTCCCACAGACACCTCCAGCTCAGAGATGTTGGCCTCTGGATATGCTGCCTCATCCTCATCCCTAACAAGCACACTAAAAGGAAACCCGTTGGTTGCAGCCTGCAATGAGGTTTCTTTACGTGCAACCTGGTTGTGTTAAGGGAGGGCAATAACCCTTCACGGTTGACCAAGTGAGTGTCAAATTATTAAATTATTATGTTGATTGCAATCCACAGAAAACCAAACAGAAACAATGTTCTGTATTGGGAGGATTCAAAGAATCTCTGATCCCGTTTATTTTGCTTAGCATTTTATATTGTTTTGAGTATATCAAATAGCCAATCAACTCTAAAGCCATACTACAATACTATTGGCTGACTGATGTTAGTTAATTATTACGGAAAACACATATATGGTCATATTATCATTGTTAGTTTGAAGCACTATGGAAATTTTACAAGGTCAAACTTGGCCTAAACAAGAAGTTAGATAACAGAGTGTCTGACAAAATGTTCTCTTGAGAAAAGGTTAGTGTGACATAAGTTCTATGGGAAGAGAAAGAAAGAATGTATGTTATGCAAGAAGTGATAATAACATGATTTTAAAGCGAGTAGACAAAATGGAGTTGTTCTAGCATGAGTTTCAATATGTCCTTTACATTCCCCCTAAAAACTATGTTATTATCAACAATAGAGGTTCTATCCCAGGGTCATGCTTTGAGCCTGAGGGACATTGGTCTTCACTCAATTAGTGCCTTTGTTACCAATTGAGGCTGTCGCGGCATGTCCATCCCCCCTTGTTAGTTGATATAATCATAAGCTCAGATCTGAGGTTGGTCGGGGCAAGCGGGTAAAGGTCATCATTCCCTTGTCATCCAGGTCCTCAATGCTGGTTACATCTGGGAGGTCCATGTATAGTAGCACTGGCAAGCTTTCTTTCCTCATGCAAAATGGGATACAATAAAAGACTAGTTTTAGTAAAACATATATTAACAAGCAAGCAACAACATGCAACACTGTTTGGTTAATTTGTTATGTTTGTTATACTCTTCCCTGAGTTTCCTAATGTCTTCCATTTTAGTTTTTAACTGTATGGTAGAGTCGGGGTCAATATAGTGACAACAGGCTGGGCCTATAACCTGACACATCCCTTCTTGAGCTGCTGTCAAATAGTCCAGCACTAAGGTACGTTGATTAGCCACTATGATAAGTTGATTCTGCACTGCAACAGTAGTATTAATTACTTCCAAAATATTCTAAATCGGGTCATCTAAGGAATCAGTGACTTCCACTAATTTGTCCCACATTTATGTAACCATAGGGTAGAGGAAGACAGTACTGGCTATCTTATCGGGTATACTCATTTGTACTAAATGAGGTCTTCCTGATGGGCATGGGGTGTTGTCCTTGGCACGTTTATAAATGGTATGAAGAGGGATGGTTCTCAAATCTACTTTACTATGGGGAATAAGATAAGAGGCTGGAGTTAGCCGGGCCAACGTACAAGTCCCCCCTACTCCGACTGGGAGCCATTTGTACGCATTATTCTCAAAGACCCAATATGTGGCTGATGGCAGATCCCATAAAGCAGAGTGCTGTAATACTAATTTATGTACCAAATCGATAAAAACGGTGTTATTTGATAAAATACACCATGAAGGCATTTGTCCCAGGGGGCTACAATATCCAACATTTGGATTGCCACATGTTGGATCACTAGGCTTATATTCAGAAGATTCATTACAAGGGACGTTACCAGATATTTTATAACGTGTCATTGGTGCCTTTTATAAACAGATTTGCATGTACCCATGAGTGATTATGAATGTATCTTTCCAATAATGACGGTCTGGGACGGACCGCCAGAAAGGGCATACTAGCGGCTGAAACTGGTGAATGAGTACATATCCAACAGTCACTGATCTGGTTGTTTTCTAATTGTCTTAATTCTTGTACCAAAATCTGATGGTGAGTAATGAACTTATTATTAAAGGGATCAGTACTCTGTTGTAGGCTATTCCAGGTATTGACTAGTTTAACCATACATATTATCATAAAATATCTCCGCTGTTGGGATTGTCAGGAGCACTTGGCATGGTCCGTCATACAATGGTTCTAGTCCGTGTTTCTGAACATGCCTCTTCACATACACATAATCTCCAGGCCTGAGGGTATGACAACCTTCTGCATCAGCTGGATCTGGAATAGAAGATGATACTAACGCATAGGTGTTAGTTAAGGCTTTGGCAAGCTGAATCACATATTACACAACATAATCTGTTTCTTCTGATAATTGTTGTGGGGTAAATCTAGCTATGGCTGGTTGCAACCCAAACAGTATCTCATAGGGTGACAGTTTGTGTTTCCCTATGGGAGTGGTGCGTATGTGATATGGTGCAATGGGAAGGAGCTCAGGCCACTGGGCCGTAGTTTCCTGCATCATTTTGGTTATCTGCCTTTTCAGTGTGCCATTCAATCTCTACACCTTGCCACTTGACTGTGGATGGTAAGGAGTATGTAACGTCACTGTTGATCCGATCATGGTAAGTATTTCTTGATATACGCATGAGGGAAAGACTGGTCCTTGATCACTTTTGATAACTTCTGGGACTCCATACCAGCAAACAACTTCAGAGACCAGCTTCTTGGCGGTAGTCTTGGCAGTCATGTTTGGAACGGCGAATGCTTCTAGCCAATTGGAAAACATATTTACTACCACTAAGCAGCAGTCCATGGGCCCAGGCTGCAACGGCTGGATACAGGAGTCGAGGCAAACAGTACAGTTGTTTCTTCTTCCATAGCCCAACTATCAACTTAGCACCCGCCTCCTTCCACGACTGGTGTTCTTCTTTAGAGCGTAGAGCGTGTGGAGCGTAGCTTTGTGATTGGAGGGACCGGTTTATGCTCTTCTGCAGGTTGATCCTGGGTTGGCACGGAATTTTTTGGCCTGTTGCCGCGTAAGAGCCATGAACATGGAGACATGGATGTCAGAAGAAGAGCTGCTCGCTTAGCATGGAGATCAGCAAGTGTATTACCTCTTGCTTCAGAGGCATCTGGCTGGTTGGGTATGAGCTTTTACCTTTATGACAGCCAACTGTTTTGGTAGTTGCACCACTTCCATCAATTGTCTGACGCTTTCAGCATTTTTCACAGGAGAACCTGCAGTCAGAGCTTTGAGCTCTGCTTCCTGTGCTGACATACTGGGAGGTAAGACTGCAGCCTCTACCAATGTATCTTCAGTTGTGACAGCATATCCAGTATGAAACCTGCCAGAGGTGTCAGCATATCTGGATCCATCCGTATATAACGTAAGTATATAACGTAAGTTTTGGGTCATCCAAGGGTACTTCCCCCACTAGAACGAGTGGAGTTGACTCCACAGTAATTTGTTCCAGACAATCATGCGTGGAGCCTCTTTCCCCTCTCCTTCAGGTGCTGGTAGCTGGGTAGCTGGGTTGATGGTGGTGCACCGATGTAATCTCACATTTTCTGGCAACATCAATGAAAACTGCAGCCGCAGGTGTCTCTGTGTAGACAGATGTTTAGGTTGCTGTGTGGCGTGAACCACTCGTAGACAGCTGGGGGAGCGATGCGCTGGGTAATAACCGACTGGGCGCTGCTTTGTACAGTGTCTCTGTGTGAGTACTCCGGCTGCATGTCCTCCTGTCTCAGAGACATACAAATGGAAAGGTTGAGCATAGTCCGGATTCCCAAGGGCAGGGGCTGTCATGTTCCTTGACTTTAGTTGCTCAAAGGCTTATTGCAGCTGTTCTTGGTGGTCCTTGTTGTTTACATCAGTCAGAGTGTCTTCTTTTAATGCATCATATAGGGGCTGCATCAGACGTGAGGCGTCTGGGATCCATTGTCTGCAATATGTACATAGTCCGAGAAACCGTTACAGCTCTATGGGATCTTTTGGGAATGGTAGTGCTTAGATGGCCATCTTCCTTTCTTCTGTGAGATGTCTGGCACCCTGAGTAAGGCAATGGCCTAAGAAGACCACTTGACCAAGGCAAAACTGAAGCTTCGAGGCTGAGACTCGACAATTCAGTCCTGCCAGATGCTTGAGGAGGCTAACACTGGCCCTGATGGACACTCGCTCCGTGTAAATGTAATATGTAATGTAATATGTAAATGCAAACAGAAACTGACAGTCTTTGTATAGTGGAATGCTAATAAAAAAAAAAAATTAAAAAAAAAAAACGTTTGCTTAATCAATTACTGTAAACCAGATAATGTGTATGTGCATCTATTAGAAGCTTAAGGATATATGACCATCTAGAAAATTAATTTATATAAACACATATAATGCTCTGTCACACACTGATCATGATGATCTTCCTCACACACATTCTGGGATTCTGGGTGTAGTGTGTATTGCTGCCTGTATTTCGGGTGTGCCAAGATGGCTACCACCAGAAGGAAGCATACTACAGGAAGGGTGCACCAAGATGGCCACCACCAAAGGGACATGTGGTCAGAGGCTGGAGGTGATGCAATGGGTGTAGCAACATGGCCGCTACAGGAAAGGTTGGAACTTTGGGCGGACATAGGTATAACAGATGAGGATGGGGCACTAGGAGTGGCTTGGGTAGTGGCAAGGGGTGGGTGGTCTCCTGGACGGGGCACGTGACATGCAACACAATAATCTGCTGACAATGGATTCTGCTGGCCACAATTAGAACATTTCCAACAATTCATTACTCCGCCATTATCGGAGAGCAGTATCTTTCTAATACACATAACATAGCGTCTTTCCCTTATTGTCTTTATTTTCTTCCTCCATTCACCTTTTTTCCCTCTCTGCTCAGTATCAAGCCAAGGCCGTTCTGCTATGCTAGCAGCTGTAACTGGGCGCTTATGTGGCAGCGCGCATATTTCAGTTAACCATTTGAGTTCCTCTACATACTTTTTCCTTCGGTCAACAAACTCAGCGCAACCTTCAGCGCAACTTTTCCCTCACATGTGTTCACCTTTCAACATTTTAACATTCCATTAGTATCTGATATGTTAATCATAACCGTGGGTAGTGCCCGTAAGATGCAGACCTCCTCTATGTGTGTTTCTTAGGTCTGCCATCTACACCGATCAATATTAGATTTTCGTTAGAAAATTGGACTTGGCCAGTTCAGTGGATTGATTTTAAAATGGAGTTGGCCGCCCCAGTGTCTACCATGAACTTTACCGGATGGATTCCCTCATTCCCTCCCACTGGGAGAACTACAGATGAACAGAGCCCGGGGGTGATTACGGGCATCACGATGGCAGACTCACTCTGGTTGGCCTTTCTTTCAGAACGGGCGGTCCTGGGGAACATTTTCTCGTGACAAGTCCCGTGGGCTGGGTGTCCTATTTCTGAATACCGGGACTTGTTTGGTGCACTGACCAGCAGGGGTGTGACAGTCCCTTTGGAAGTGTCCTGCTCGGCCACACCTCCAACACTGAAGATGGGAATTCACTACTGGTCTTCTCTCGGGATACATTTCTTGCTTATCAGGTACCACCATGGGGTAATAGTGGGGCTGTAAGGGAGGAGGAGGATACCGGGGGAGTAAGGGGGGATACTGTGCTATGGGTACTGCGGGTGCAGCAACTACCATTGTACTGATTGTGGGGAGATCTTGGAGGTAGGGGAATACTGGAGGAGACCAGATATCGGGTTTGATTGTGGGTTTGATTAATTGAGCAGCATAATCAACAAGATCCCTGTCGATGGCCAGGAGCCTTATCTCTCTCAATTTAGTTGGATGCATGGCAATACACTGCTTTATAGCCTCGACTATTATTTTGGCCCGCAACCTCTTTTGGGTATCCAAAGATACCAGTGGAAATGAATGGCAGGGCTAGGGTTGGGGCCGCATGAAGCTGTGATGCGTATGCCCGGGTGTTTTGGATTGACCTGGGTAAATATAGGGGATCATATTTTGGTCCAACCGCATGTATAACAAACCGGCTCTTGTAGCCATCACCTCTCCTTCTCTCAATGGACCATGGTCACGGATGTAATCATTAGATGCAGCTTGTATTGTAGGTCCCCCATTGTTAATCCGCATGTGCTGTGCACATGCTGTGGAAATTTCTGCTGCGGATTATCATGGCGGAAAAATCCGCAGCACGTCCATTAATTTTGACTTGCATTGGACCGCACAACATCCGCATGAGTTGTTTTCCGGACAACCCGGCTTCCTCCCATTCCAAAACAAGGCAAAGTCCTGCCATATTATAACAGGGTGCAACAGGTCCTTGACTATGCCCACCTCATGGGACTTGGTGCCACAGTTTGTGCCTATGACCACTTGGGCCACAGGGTAGTCCTTAGCATCCCTATGGATAGAACGGACGCTGACCTTTTTCCCCATAACCAGCCGATGAGGAACTGTGGCCCTTACTAGGGTTACCAAACTCCCGGAGTCTAGCAGAGCAGTCAATTGCACTCCATTCACTGATACGCGGCATGCCTGTGCTCCCTCGCCTGGTTGAGGAACAGCACTGCAGACTGGATAAGCAAAGTACAGACAGCGCCGTCTTGCGCTGCAGTCCATTGGTACGTTGGTCAAGGGGCAACTGACGGTTATGTGACCTGGGGTATGACATCTCCAACATACTATGTTATGCGGCTGGATATTGGGCAGCAACTCAGATCCATCCTGGGCTCTAGGACGCCCCCCAGATGTGGCTCTACCACTTGACCTAATCCCCCTCTTCTGTGTGTCCACCCCATTTTGGGAACCCCAGTATTGAGACGCTACAACCCTTGGTTTCCCAAATGAACTCTCTACCGCCTGATACCTTTCCACCAACCTCACCAGGTCATCAGCATTGTGGGGATCCTCCTGGGCAACCCAGGATTGCACCGAACTCAGAAGGGAGTGTATGAACCTGTCTATGACGACCCTCTCCACCATCTATGCTGGTGAGGAAGTTTCAGGTTGCAACTAGAGATGAGCGTTGTTCGAATCGAACTGTTCGCCAATCTCAAATTCGAGCTGTTTTGGGCGAGGTTCGAGCCGTTCGACGAACCTGAACGATTTGAAAAAAATCCAGCTGTTCGAGGTGATGTTTGATAACTGTTCGTGCACCAAAATTGTAACTGGATTTTTTCACAGTAATGCTGATAATCAATGTTAATACACAGTTTGAGTGTACAGCGGGGGGGGCGGGAGGGGCATAGGATGGATCTCTGCAGAAATAATGAAGATCTCCATTTTTTTTTCTCTTTCCCGCATTTACTGTGGGGAGGTGCAATCTGTCAGCCTATCAACAGCGCGCACACGGAGCGAAGTGCTTTTTTTCACACAAGCGAGGGCATGTGTCATTGGCTGTGTATGTCACATGTCCTTGCCCTATAAGACCCAGCCATTTTCCCCGTCGCCACCATTTTCTCACTACTGCAGCTGAGTGTTAGACGGCATCGCTGCTGCTGTGTGCACGCTATACAGTATAACTGTGTGAATTGCAAGCGAATTTTAACTGAAATAGACAGATAGCTTGGGAGTAGGGACTAGTTCTAATTGCAGCCCTTTTGAGGGCTAGGTTACAGCATTTCCTACGACTTTTAGCAGGAAGGTCTGTGCTCTTAAATAGACAGATAGTTTGGGAGTAGTGACTAGTTGTAATTGCAGCCCTTTTGAGGGCTAGGTTACATCAGTTCCTATCACTTTTTGCCAGGCAGGTCTGTTTTAGTGCTGTGCAAGTGTTTTTCACAGCATTTGGCTAAATATAGCTAAGCAAATCCTTTTGGGCCTCTTGCAGTGTGTATTAGTCAGTGGAGTAGCCTATCTGTGTTGCAAGCTACACCACCTGTGTATGTAATACAATTTTTTTACTACACCTAGCCAAGTAAAACCTTTTGGGCATATTAGCAGAGTGTGGTACTCATTGTATTAGGCAATCTATACTAAGCTCCACCAGCTTTCAAATTACTAATAATTTTTAGCTGCATCTTGCCTGTAAAATAATTTTGGGCATAGTAGTAGTGTGTGGTACTCATTCTATTAGGTCATCTATACTAAGCTCCACCAGCTTTCAAATTACTAATAATTTTTAGCTGCATCTTGCCTGGAAAATAATTTTGGGCCTATAGCAGTGTGTGGTACTCATTCTATTAGGCCATCTATACTAAGCTCCACCAGGTTTCAAATTACTAATAATTTTTAGCTGCATCTTGCCTGGAAAATAATTTTGGGCATAGTAGCAGTGTGTGGTACTCATTGTATTAGGCCATCTATACCAAGCTCCACCAGCTTTGAAATAAATAGTAATTTTTAGCTGCATCTAGCCCGGAAAATAATTTTGGGCATAGTAGCAGTGTGTGGTACTCATTGCATTAGGCCATCTATACCAAGCTCCACCAGCTTTGAAATTAATAATAGTTTTTAGCTGCATCTTGCCTGGAAAATAATTTTGGGCATAGTAGCAGTGTGTGGTACTCATTCTATTAGGCCATCTATACTAAGCTCCATCAGCTTTCAAATTACTAATAATTTTTAGCTGCATCTTGCCTGTAAAATAATTTTGGGCATAGTAGCAGTGTGTGGTACTCATTCTATTAGGCCATCTATACTAAGCTCCACCAGCTTTCAAATTACTAATAATTTTTAGCTGCATCTTGCCTGTAAAATAATTTTGGGCATAGTAGCAGTGTGTGGTACTCATTGTTTTAGGCCATCTATACCAAGCTCCACCAGCTTTGAAATTAATAATAATTATTAGCTGTATCTAGCCTGGAAAATAATTTTGGGCATAGTAGCAGTGTGTGGTACTCATTGTATTAGGCCATCTATACCAAGCTCCACCAGCTTTGAAATTAATAATAATTTTTAGCTGCATCTTGCCTGGAAAATAATTTTGGGCATAGTAGCAGTGTGTGGTACTCATTCTATTAGGCCATCTATACTAAGCTCCACCAGCTTTCAAATTACTAAGAATTTTTAGCTGCATCTTGCCTGGAAAATAATTTTGGGCATAGTAGCAGTGTGTGGTACTCATTCTATTAGGCCATCTATACTAAGCTCCACCAGCTTTCAAATTACTAATAATTTTTAGCTGCACCTTGCCTGTAAAATAATTTTGGGCATATTAGCAGTGTGTGGTACTCATTCTATTAGGCCATCTATACTAAGCTCCACCAGCTTTCAAATTACTAATAATTTTTAGCTGCATCTTGCTTTTAAAATAATTTTGGGCATATTAGCAGTGTGTGGTACTCATTTTATTAGGCCATCTATACTAAGCTCCACCAGCTTTCAAATTACTAATAATTTTTAGCTGCATCTTGCCTGTAAAATAATTTTGGGCATATTAGCAGTGTGTGGTACTCATTCTATTAGGCCATCTATACTAAGCTCCACCAGCTTTCAAATTACTAATAATTTTTAGCTGCATCTTGCCTGTAAAATAATTTTGGGCATGGTAGCAGTGTGTGGTACTCATTGTATTAGGCCATCTATACCAAGCTCCACCAGATTTTAGATTTTTACTCCAGCCTTTCTTGATTTTAGAAGGGCATGACATGCCTATATCTGTGTCTCCCCCTCCTTTTACTCCTTCACCTCTTTTCTTTTCGCATGACTATATGTATTTGTCACTTTTCCATGTGTTAGTTGTGTCTTCTGAGCAGTTTGTCAGCTTTTGAACACCTTTGAAGTGTTTTCTATGTGTTTTCTATGTGTTTCTATGTGTTTTTGTTTGCCTGCCATTGGTTTTAACGGTGTTCGAAGGTGTTCGACGAACAGTTCGACGAACAGTTCGGCGAACATACGGGTGTTCGACGAACCGAACTCGAACACTACGGCGGTGGCTCAACACTAGTTGCAACCACTTTTGGACCAGGTGTAAGAGATCGAACATTTGGGACCGGAGTAGTTTGTCACTGCAATAGGCCCAGTGGTGCACCCGTTGCGCCCTCACAGTCAGAATCATTCCCAAGCGCGCCAAGATCTCCTTTTTTAATTTGGGATACTCTTTTGCGTCCTGCAAGGCCAAGTCATAATACGCTTTCTTCGACTCACCCGTTAAATAGGGCGCCAAAACCTCCACCCACTTCCCCGGAGGCAATTTCTCCCACTCGGCCACCCTCTCAAAGACTGTCAGGAACGCCTCGATGTCATCATCCGGGGTCATCTTTTGCAATGCTCTCCTTACCGTCTTCCTCACGTGAGAGTCATCACCTGGAGTAGGGGGTGGGGCGGTTGCCCTGCCACGGATAACCTCGGCCAGGAGCTCCATCTGATGCTTGTGCTGTAGTTGCTGCATCTGCTGCTGCTGTTGCCACTGCTGCTGCTGTTGATGCTGCTGCTGTGCCTGCTGCTGCTGTTGCCACAGCTGCTGCTGCTGCTGCTGGAGATTAGCCTGCACCAGCTGCTTAATCAGCTCCTCTTTGCTGCCGGACGTCCCTTGCTGGATGGTGGCCTTCACACAGGACATAAATGGTTTTCTGTACCAGTTACACTGCCCCTTAGGATTCATGCCCGTGCTTCTACCATCAATTGCAGGGTTTAGCACTCACCAGGCTACCGTTGAGGTAGGCACAGAAGCGTTTTCAGGGAAATCCAGGCTGGTTTATTAAATAAAAAGCCAAGCAATGTGAACTGAGGTCTAAGATGGTACACATGCAAGAAATAGGAGCATGTTCACACTAGCAAAAAAATGCAAAACCTACAAAAGACAAAAAATATATCTCATACCCTACCATCATTATATATAAATGTAAAGCAAAGTTGCATATGAAATATAGGGTACTTAGTGAACTATTTTTGATCAAAAAAAGTATACAAGCCGTCCCACCAGCGACAAGGTGACCCTAAATTGGGACGGTCCTACACTGTCTATATTAAAAACCTTACTGTATATCAAAGTTGAAGTAATGCATATAAAAGGGTAGACAAATAGAACCGGGTCCCAATATCAGACCACCTAAGCCCGTGGTAAGCTACATATATACTAACCAGCTCAACAAGGGGGATGCCACACCCCTAATTTGCACAGAATGCAAACAAGACAAAAAAACAAGCAATGGGAACTGAGGTCTAAAATGGTACACATGCTAGAAATAGGAGCATGTTCACACTAGAAAAAAGATGCAAAACCTACAAAAGACAAAAAATATATCTCATACCCTACCATCATTATATATAAATGTAAAGCAAAGTTGCATATGAAATATAGGGTACTTAGTGAACTATTTTTGATCAAAAAAAGTATACAAGCCGTCCCACCAGCGACAAGGTGACCCTAAATTGGGACGGTCCTACACTGTTTATATTAAAAACCTTACTGTATATCAAAGTTGAACTAATGAATTTAAAAGGGTAGACAAATAGAACCGGGTCCCAATATCAGAACACCTAAACCCGTGGTAAGCTACATATATACTAACCAGCTCAACAAGGGGGATGCCACACCCCTAATTTGCACAGAATGCAAACAAGACAAAAAACCAAGCAATGTGAACTGAGGTCTAAGATGGTACACGTGCAAGAAATAGGGGCATGTTCACACTAGCAAAAAGATGCAAAACCTACAAAACACAAAAAATATATCTCATACCCTACCATCATTATATATAAATGTAAAGCAAAGTTGCATATGAAATATAGGGTACTTAGTGAACTATTTTTGATAAAAAAAAAGTATACAAGCCGTCCAACCAGCGACAAGGTGACCCTAAATTGGGACGGTCCTACACTGTATATATTAAAAACCGTACTGTATATCAAAGTTGAAGTAATGCATATAAAAGGGTAGACAAATAGAACCGGGTCCCAATACCAGACCACCTAAGCCCGTGGTAAGCTACATATATACTAACCAGCTCAACAAGGGGGATGCCACACCCCTAATTTGCACAGAATGCAAACAAGACAAAAAACCAAGCAATGTGAACTGAGGTCTAAGATGGTACACATGCAAGAAATAGGAGCATGTTCACAATAGCAAAAAGATGCAAAACCTACAAAAGACAAAAATATATCTCATACCCTACCATCATTATATATAAATGTAAAGCAAAGTTGCATATGAAATATAGGGTACTTAGTGAACTATTTTTGATCAAAAAAAGTATACAAGCCGTCCCACCAGCGACAAGGTGACCCTAAATTGGGACGGTCCTACACTGTCTATATTAAAAACCTTACTGTATATCAAAGTTGAACTAATGCATATAAAAGGGTAGACAAATAGAACCGGGTCCCAATATCAGACCACCTAAGCCCGTGGTAAGCTACATATAAACTAACCAGCTCAACAAGGGAGATGCCACACCCCTAATTTGCACAGAATGCACAGGTGCTTCAAAAATTGATTCGTAAAAATGAAAAAGTGGAAAAAAAAATACTTTTTCATTTTTCGAATCAATTTGTGAAGCACCTAGGGGTTCCAAGTTCTCACTATGCATCTAGATAGGTGCCTTGGGGGGTCTAGTTTCCAAAATGGGGTCACTTGTGGGGGTTTCAACTGTTTAGGCACATCAGGGGCTCTCCAAACGCAACATGGCATCCGCTAATTATTCAAGCAAATTTTACAATCAAAAAGTCAAATGGCGCTCCTTCCCTTCCGAGCCCTGCCGTGCGCCCAAACAGTGGTTTTTCCTCACATAAGGGGTATCTGCGTGCCCAGGGGAAATTGCACAACAAATTTGGGGGTCTATTTTTTCCTGTTACCCCTTAAAAAATATTGGGTCTAAAGTAACATTTTTGTGAAAAAAGTTAAATGTTTATTTTTTTCTTCCACATTCTAAAAATTCCTGTGAAGCACCTGAAGGGTTAATAAAGTTATTGAATGTGGTTTTGAGCACCTTGAGGGGTGCAGTTTTTAGAATGGTGTCACTTTTGGGTATTTTCTGTCATAAAGACCTCTCAAAGTGACTTCAAATGTGATGTGGTCCCTAAAAAAAATGGTTTTGTAAATTTTGTTGGAAAAATGAGAAATCGCTGGTCAACTTTTAACCCTTATAGCTCCCTAACAAAAAAAAATTTTGGTTCCAAAATTGTGCTGATGTAAAGTAGACATGTGGGAAATGTTATTTATTAACTCTTTTGTGTGACATATCTCTCTGATTTAAGGGCATAAAAATTAAAATTTTGAAAATTGCAAAATTTTCAAAATTTTTGCCAAATTTCCATTTTTTTCACAAATAAACGCAAGTGATATCGAAGAAATTTTACCACAATCATGAAGTACAATATGTCACGAAAAAACAATCTCAGAATCAGGGGGATCCGTTGAAGCGTTCCAGAGTAACTACCTCATAAATTGACAGTGGTCAGAATTGTAAAAATTGGCCTGGTTATTAACGTGCAAACCACCTTGGGTTGTAAAGGTGTTAAAGAGCATAAAGCGCTCAGGAAGCAAAACAAATACACAGCCTTTCCTGACCCAAAGTGTAAGCACAAAGTTAAATGTCCATACACGGTTGCGGGTTCGTCCGCTCAGGTTACAGTCCAGTCCTTAGGTCCTAACACAGACCAACACTCTGGAGATCCACACATCTTCAGACACAGCCACTGAATGAGACACTCGGTCTCCATTTTATAAACACACCCTGGAGTGTGAATATGTGAGTAGCCAATCCCACCCATCTCTTATGACTGCTCATAAAAAACGGCCCTGATACACCCTATTAACCCTCTCAGCACTATGTGTGCTGGAGCATGCTTTCCCAGTTTTACATCACTAAAGCTACCAACCTCAGTGATACATATCTCCCCTCAAGGACATGTCCGGCAGCAATGTTACACTATCTATCTGTCAATCTATCTATTTATCCATCTATCCATATCTATCTATGTATCTGTGGCACCCCAGGGGTCTGGTTGCCACAGTGGTAGAAATACCATGTCTGAGAGCGAGCATGGGTTTTCCTGGTCAGGAGCATTATTGCATGCCATGCCTCCTGCCCCAGTCCGTCGAGGGGAGGAACCTGCCCTTTATAAACTGGATCTGGGGCGGGGTTAGGGGAGAAGTTAGTTCCAGAGGAAGGGACAGAGCAGCAGCAAGGAGCTCTGTAGGAGCCAGGAGCTGAAGGCCAGGGATTGGAGCTAGCATTGCTCATCCTGGCAGAAGACACAGAGAACCGGACACCGGAGTCTGAGGCTGTGAGGATATCCACATCCAGCAGCAGAAACCACCTGGCAGGGGATTTCAGGTCCTCTGACCATAGAAAGCCAGGAGGCTCAGTCACACGCAAGGGACCGGCACCGCTATCGAGGAGCGGAAGGTACCAAAGGCCCCAAGTCACCAGCCATACGGGTGAGCACCACATGGTACACTCAGGGACGTGGGCTACTGTAGCGTCGGCGTCCCTGCCTCCTGCAAGGCAGGGACGCCGTTCCCCTCACCTCTCCGCTCCGTGCCCAGCATCTTCCTCCCGCTCTGCTGGCAGCGCGCGCTCCTTCCCGGCCACTGTGCTTAGGGCGCGCTCCCAATCTCTAAAAGGGGCCGCGTGCGCCGTCCTAAGGAGTCCCCGGCCAATGGCCAGAGGACCTCTCCATATTTAAGGCACCTCCTCCAAAATGGAGGTGCCCGAGCAATGTTGTAGCATAGTTCATCACTCTGCTTCAGCCCTCAGGTCCCGTTACCAGTTACCTGCCAGTTTCCTGCCAGTTACCTGCCAGTTTCCTGTCTGATACCTGCCTGACTCGTGTCAATCTGCTGTTATTCCTGCGGTCCGACAGTCTGCCTACCAGCCCTGCTAGTCTGTCTATGGATCCGTCTGCCCGCTCACCTGGGAGCGCTCACCTGCTACCTGCCTGCTAGCCTACCTGGAGGCTCTGCCGTCACGTGCTGTGACCACCTGCCCGTCCAGAGAATCTTACCCGCTCACCTGGGAGCGCTTACTGGTTACCTGCCTGTTAGCCTACCTGGAGGTTCTGCCGTCACTTGCTGTGACCACCCGCTTGTCCAGAGACTCTCGCCCGCTCACCTGGGAGCGTCCACCCGCTACCTGCCTGCTAGCCTACCTGGAGGCTTAGCCATCACTTGCCGTGACCACCCGCCTATCAAGAGACTGTCGCCGTCACTTGCCGTGACCTCCTGCCCTCTTACCCAGAGACTGTCCCCGTCACTTGCCGTGACCTCCTGCCCTCTTACCCAGAGACTGTCCCAGTCACTTGCCGTGACCTCCTGCCCTCTTACCCAGAGACTGTCCCCGTCATTAGTCGTAACTGCCTGCCCGCCTTCCCTGGGTGTCACCCGCTTCCTTACAAGGACTGCCCCTTTGTATAGTTGCTCTGTGGTTCCACCTCCCAGACCCGTTACAGCTACTACACGACTACAGCAAGGTAGCCAGGAAGAGTGCAGTCAGACGGGAAGGCCTACACCTCCACCTGGCCAGGGGGACTCTTGTTCGCTCACAGACTGACCAGGCCTCTAATGTTAGCCAGTACTCCCGGCAGGGTCTTCTTCAATACCAACAGTAAAGACCCTGAACTGCAATGCACGGACTCTGAGTCATTTCTGCTGCGCCCATGCACCACAACCCTCACCATCTACACATGCTGCCCTTAGGCTATACTCCTCCTGTGTGGAGTTATACTACCCTCTGCTGCGCACACAACATCAGCCTCAGCGGTCTGCCCCGCAGCGGCGGTTCTCAGTGACCGCAATCCACGGGTGGCGTAGTCAGACATTTAAACATTAAAACAAAATAAACAGATCCGCCACTGGTTTGACCACCCTGAGCCACGGGACCGGGTCGCCGCCACGGAGACTACAAACCCCCAGCATTACACAGAGACCCGGCTCCGGGTATTCCCCCACACACGGCCCAGGGGGCAAGTCATATCCATCTATGCTCTATCCATATCTATCTATCCATCTATGCATATATATATATCTATTCATATCTATCTATCCATCTATGCATATCTATTTATCTGTCTATCTGTCCATCTATCTATCCATCTATCTATTGTGGTAGATTTGGCTCACTCTGCTGCACTCGGAGGTACACACGGAACACTGTCTCTTTAAATTCCTTGGTGGTTTATTTAAAACGGCATAAACCACAGCAAAATTCATAAAATAAACACGGCTCTTATGGCATAACAGTAAAGAAAAATTTACAGAGCAGTCCTTACGCTGGCCGGGGTCCGGCCACTCAGGGTTAACAACAACACATGGTCCAGGTGAGCCCAAAAATTAAGCTCCTCTCTCTCAGGAGCTAGCCTCTCCATATATTGAACAACACCTGAGTCAAAAGGCTGGCTATTTATAGCGCAGACCCCTAGAGATGATAGGTGTTCGACTCGAACTGTTCGCCAATCTCAAATTCGAGCTGTTTTGGGTGGTGTTCGAGTCGTTCGACGAACTCGAACGATTTGCAAAAATTTGGCTGTTCGAGGTTATGTTCGATAACTGTTCGTGCACCAAAAGCGTAACTGGATTTTTTCACAGTAATACTGTTAATCAATGTTAATAGACAGTTTCAATGTAGAGTGGGCGGGGGGAGTGGCAGGGGATGGATCTCTGCAGAAATAATGCCGATCTCCATTTTTTTTTCTTTCCCGCATTTACAGTGGGGCGGTGCAGTCTGTCAGCCTATCAGCATCGCACACACGCAGCGAAGTGCTTTTTTTTCACACAAGCAAGGGCATGTGACATTGGCTGTGTATGTCACATTTCCTTGCTGTAACATACCTGGCGGCGTCTTTGCATAGTGGTCCATCTCCCACTTTGCAAGAGCGCGCACTTGATCTCCAATCCTGAATGTCTCTCTGGCTTCCCTCCATGCTGTTGTTTGCTTCTCTTTCTGCTGCTTAAGGGCGGCGCCCTATCACTTCCTGCTTTTTGTACCTGCTGCAGGCACACCCCTTGTGCGTCCTCAGCCTATTGCTGTCTGTCACCTGGTATTTTACCCAGCTGCTCCAATTAACCCATGCCTGAGCATTGTGTTTCATTCAGTGTGCTCTCTCACTCTGAATGTGCCAGGTCCCTTTCTGTGTTTCCTTGCTTGCCTTTCTTGTAGGCTGTATTTCCAGTCCTGTCTGAACACGCTCCTAGCCTGTTCGTTCCGCCTTCTAGGGGCCGCATACCTAGACCCGCTCCTGTATCTTGTCTGTCTTGTCTGAACACGCTCCTAGCCTGTTCCTCCCGCCTTCTAGGGGCTGCATACCTAGACCCGCTCCTGTATCTTGCTACTGTTTCTGTTCTTGTCTGTATACTCTCCTAGCCTGTTTTCCTGTGTTTCTCTGTGTCTGTACCTGCAGAGTCTGAACTCGTACCTAACTCCAGCTCGTTGTCACTGTACTCCCGTTTGTGAGTTTGTGGTCCACTCACTACTCCACTGCAAGTACCCTGTGGGTATCTGGTTCTGCCTTTCCCTTCCTGTCTGTTCCGTGTGAACAGAGCCCTGTCCCCCCTGCTCTGCCTTGCTCACCGCTTCGGCGGTTCTAGCCTGCTCTGCCTTTGCTCACCGCTCCGGCGGTTCTAGCCTGCTCTGTCTTTGCTCACCGCTCCGGCGGTTCTAGCCTGCTCTGCCTTTGCTCACCGCTCCGGCGGTTCTAGCCTGCTCTGCCTTTGCTCACCACTCCGGCGGTTCTAGCCTGCTCTGCCTTTGCTCACCGCTCCGGCGGTTCTAGCCTGCTCTGCCTTTTCTCACTGCCCCGGCGGTTCTAGCCTGCTCTGCCTTTGCTCACCGCTCCAGCGGTTCTAGCCTGCTCTGCCTTTGCTCACCGCTCCGGCGGTTCTAGCCTGCTCTGTCTTTGCTCACCGCTCCGGCGGTTCTAGCCTGCTCTGCCTTGCTCACTGCTCCGGCAGTCTTGCTCCGCTCTGATCCTTTGCTCACCGCTCCGGCGGTTCTAGCCCGCTCTGCCTTTGCTCAACACTCCGGAGGTTCTAGCCTGCTCTGCCTTTGCTCACCGCTCCAGGCGGCCTCGTCCTGCTCTACTCTCGCTCACCGCCCCAGGCGGCCTCTTCCTGCTCTACTCTCGCTCACCGCTCTATGCGGTCTCGTCGTGCCCTGCTCTCGCTCACCACTCTGGGCGGCCTTACTCTGCTGTGTTTGTCCGCCACATCTGTGGTTCTGTTCCTGAGTCCCAGTGTGTACTGGGTCCTATTCTGCCTGTGTTCCTACCTGCTAGTGCCTCCCTGTCTGCACTCTAGCCGTGCTTGCCTGTACCCACCCTGCCTGCATACCCGCCTGCCTGCATACCTGTTGTGCCTGCCTATACCCACCAGTCTGTGTGCCAGCCTAATCTGTCTGTTCTTGTATTCCCCTGTGTGGGTCAACAGCCGTGTCCGGGGTCTGTCCTGGAGTAGCACCTGGTCCCTCTGCTCGGTTCCTCCTTGGTGCACTGGCGTCGTATGCCATCGTGCGACCCTGGTCGGATTGGGTGAATACCTAGTTACGCCCCTCCAGGCATTCACTCTCCGGCACGGTCCAGTGGAATCACACGCACACACCGCTCAGCCCGGGCGTGTGCATTACACTTGCCCTATAAGACCCAGCCATTTTCCCCGTCGCCACCATTTTCTCACTGCTGCAGCTGAGTGTTAGACAGCACCGCTGCTGCTGTGGGCGCTATACAGTATAACTGTGTGAATTGCCAGCGAATTTCCAGTTACATAGAGAGACAGGTTTAGGGAGTAGGGACTAGTTCTAATTGCAGCCCTTTTGAGGGCTAGGTTACAGCACTTCATAGCACTTTTTGCCAGGTAGGTCTGTGCCAGTGCTGTGCAAGTGTTTTTCACAGCATTTGGCGAAATGTAGCTCAGCCAATCCTTTTGGGCCTGTAGCAGTGTCTTTTAGTCATTGGAGTAGCCTATCTGTGTTGCAAGCTACACCACCTGTGTATCTAATGCCAATTTTTTACTGCATCTAAGCCAGCCAATCCTTTTGGGCCTGTAGCAGTGTCTGGTAGTCAGTGGAGTAGCCCATCTGAAGCAAGCAACACCACCTGTGTATCTAATAACAATTTTTTACTGCATCTAACCCAGTAAATCCTTTGGGCATAGTAGCAGTGTCTCGTAGTCAGCGGAGTAGCCCACCTGTGAAGGAAGCTACACCGCCTGTGTATCTAATTCAAAATTTTTTACTGCATCTAACCCAGGAAATCATTTTGGGCCTAGTAGCAGTGTCTGGTAGTCAGCGGAGTAGCCCACCTGTGAAGGAAGCTACACCGCCTGTGTACCTAATTCTAATTTTTTACTGCATCTAACCCAGGAAATCCTTTTGGGCCTAGTAGCAGTGTCTGGTAGTCAGTGGAGTAGCCCATCTGAAGCAAGTTACACCACCTGTGTATCTAATAACAATTTTTTACTGCATCTAACCCAGGAAATCCTTTTGGGCCTAATAGCAGTGTCTCGTAGTCAGCGGAGTAGCCCACCTGTGAAGGAAGCTACACCGCCTGTGTATCTAATTCTAATTTTTTACTGCATCTAACCCAGGAAATCTTTTTGGGCCTAGTAGCAGAGTCTGGTAGTCAGCGGAGTAGCCCACCTGTGAAGGAAGCTACACCGCCTGTGTATCTAATTCTAATCTTTTACTGCATCTAACCCAGGAAATCTTTTTCGGCCTAGTAGCAGAGTCTGGTAGTCAGCGGAGTAGCCCACCTGTGAAGGAAGCTACACCGCCTGTGTATCTAATTCTAATTTTTTACTACATCTAACCCAGGAAATCTTTTTGGGCCTAGTAGCAGTGTCTCATAGTCAGCGGAGTAGCCCACCTGTGAAGGAAGCTACACCGCCTGTGTATCTAATTCAAATTTTTAACTGCATCTAGCCCAGGCAATACTTTGGGCCTAGTAGCAGTATCTGCAAGTCAGCAGAGTAGCCAAGCTGTTAAGCAAGCTACACCGCCTGTAGATCTAATTACAAATTTTTAACTGCATCTAGCCCAGGCAATACTTTGGGCCTAGTAGCAGTGTCTGCTAGTCAGCGGAGTAGCCCAGCTGTTAAGCAAGCTACACCTCCTTTGATCTAATTACAAATTTTTAACTGCATCTTGCCCAGGCAATACTTTGGGCCTAGCAGCAGTGTCTGCTAGTCAACGGAGTAGCCCAGCTGTTAAGCAAGCTACACCGCCTGTAGATCTAATTACAAATTTTTAACTGCATCTAGCCCAGGCAATACTTTGGGCCTAGTAGCAGTGTCTGCTAGTCAGCGGAGTAGCCCAGATGTTAAGCAAGCTACACCACCTGTGCTTTGGACACTTAATTCTTTCAAAGGAAACGCTTCGGGCCCCCCGGGACACTCAGTCAAGAGCATCGGGGAGGCGTCCCAAGGCAAGAGCGCTGGGACTGGCGGTAGCATGCCTTGCGGCGGACCGCCAAGCTCAATTCTTATAAAAGCTTTTTAACTGCAGCAGCTTTAGTGGACGCTACTGGAGCTGGAATTACCGCGGCTGCTGGCACTAGACTTGCCCTCCAATAGATCCTTGTAAAGGGATTTAAAGTGTACTCATTCAAATTACAGAGCCAATTTAAATTAAAGAGCTTAGACCTGCCTCCACCGTGAGGGGTCTCGACCCACCAGCGGACAGGCACCAGTATTGGGAGAGGGGGGCTGGCCTTCAGGGTCCACCGCGGCTCTGGCACAAACCCGGCGACACGGAGGTCGCACGGGCAGGAACGGCTTGGCTGTGTCGGCTTCGCAATCCAGCGTAGTACCTCTGCCCGCTCGCGCCCGTAACCTCAAAGGGATGCGCAAGCGGCTTTTCTTCCCAGGGCTGTTCCCCGCCCAGCAGGAATGTGGGGGAGCTCAGGTGGGCCTTCCATCGTACTACCTTACCTCCCTCGCCCTCTTTCCCTCTTCCGTTCTCCATCTAACCCCTCGGCTCTGTGGTGTCCGCTCTCCCTCCAGCTCTCTCCTTCTCGCAGGTGGACTACCGCGTGTATTCACACTGGGCCCAGGCATAAGAAGTCGTCGAGGTAATGGATAATATGTGCCCCCTTAGGCTATGTGCCCACGTAGCAAATTTGATCCAGAGCATTTTTGCCTCTCTCTGGCAGAAAAAAACGCATGCAGATTTACATGCGTTTTTTCTGCCAGAGAGAAGCGTTTTTTCAACGTTTTTACATGCGTTTTCGCATGCGTTTTTTCAAGCAGTTTTCCAGGCGATTTTGAGCATCACTTGGAAAAGTGCTTGACAAGTTGGACACACAATATAAATCCATGCAACCGGCATGGATTTATAATGTGTGAACAACTGATGCTTTAAATGCAGCATCTATAGTAAAAAAAAAGAGAATTAAAATGTTAAAATTAAAAAAAAAACTGTATACTCACCTCTCCGGTCTCCTCCAGTCTCCTTCCGGCGGCGATCCTGCGATCCTCTCTCTTTGGCATCCCGCAGTGTACTGTCAGGACCTGCGGTGACGTCATTTAGTCAGCTGATGGTCATGCGACCATCACCTGACCACCGACGTCAGCGGTCGCGTGACCATCAGGGGACTAAATGACGTCACCGCAGGTCCTGACAGTACACCGCGGGACGCCAAGGAAAGAGGACGTGGCTGGGAGCAGACTGGAGGAGAACGGAGGAGACCAGAGAGCAGACCGGGGGCCGCCGGAAAGGTGAATATACAGGTTTTGTTTATTTTTAACTTTTTTATTTCTTTTTTTCACCGCGTGGTAGCCTGGATGAAGAGGAGTTGTAGTCTCATCTTTATCCCGGGTACCACACGCACTGCGATTACGCTGCAAATTCGCAGCCATTGAATTTAATTGAAACGCAGCAAATCCACATATACCTGCGGGTTTGCTGAGTTTCAATGTTCCTCAATAGCCGCGAATTTGCAGCGTAATCGCGGTAGAAATTGTCATGCTGCGTTTTGCAACGCAATGCGAATTCGGCGCGCAAATTAGCGCATCATGTGCACAGCACATCCGAATTCACATTGCTTTGCATGGCAGACTGATTTACGAGCTTTTTCACAGCCGTAAAAACGCAGCAAAAACGCTACAAAAATGCTACGTGGGCACATGGCCTTAGAAACGTCCATGACGACCCATTCGAGGAAGCAACTAAACGCCTCAAATAGTGAGCAGGATATGGAGCACCCCATGGGCAAACAGCGATCTATATAGTATGCTCCTTCCCAGAAGCAGCCCAATAGGTGGACACTATTCGGAGGCACATGTAGTAAGTAACCGGAACGCCCCCTCAATGACTGTTTTTGGCCATTAGGGTGCCCCTTTCCAACTTCTTGACCCGCCTGATCGCCTTGTCAAAGAAGGTACAGTATATACTACTGTACTTGGTTCCACGTCGATGTTGTCATTTACTGACCTGCCCCTTGGATATGAAAAATGGTGGATTAGTCCGAATGTATTGGGTTCCGTTTTTGGCATGACTCCCAACGGGGATACCACTACGTCTGGTAAGGAAAGTGTTCTGAATGGAACCGCCATTCTACCTAAAGATATTTCTTATTTTAATTTTCTTGTCATGACGTCTGGGTGTTGGTAGACTGATTTTAGATTTTTACTCCAGCCTTTCTTGATTTTAGAAGGGCATGACATGCCTATATCTGTGTCTCCTCCTCCTTTTACTCCTCCACCTCTTTTCTTTTCACATGACTATATTTACTTGTCACTTTTCCATGTGTTAGTTGTGTCTTCTGAGCAGTTTGTGAGCTTTTGGACACCTTTGAGGGTGTTTTCTATGTGTTTCTATGTGTTTTTGTTTGCCTGCCATTGGTTCTAACGGTGTTCGACGAACCGTTCGACGAACTGTTCGGCAAACATGCCGGTGTTCGACGAACCGAACCCGAACACTACGGGGGTGGCTCAACACTACAAACCACACCCTGGGGTGGAGATATGGTGAATGACCTCCCACTCGCACTATGGCCATTCACAAAAAAACAGGCCCTTTTAAAATGGCGGTTTAACCCCTCAGCATATAACATGCTGGAGAAAACTTCAAGGTTTCAATTCACTGAAGCTAACTGCCGCAGTGAAACATATCCCCCCTCCAGCTCTCTGCCAGTGACTCTTGTCACACTATCTATTCATATCTATCTATCCATCTATCTATATATCTATCTATCCATATTTATCTCTATCCATATCTATCTGTATATCTATCTAATCTATCTCTCTCTCTCTCTCTCTCTCTCTCTCTATATATATATATATATATATATATATATACAGTACAGACCAAAAGTTTGGACACACCTTCTCATTTAAAGATTTTTCTGTATTTTCATGACTATGAAAATTGTACATTCACACTGAAGGCATCAAAACTATGAATTAATACATGTGGAATTATATACTTAACAAAAAGTGTGAAACAACTGAAAATATGTCTAATATTCTAGGTTCTTCAAGGTAGCCACCTTTTGCTTTGATGACTGCTTTGCAAACTCTTGGCATTCTCTTGATGAGCTTCAAGAGGTAGTCACCGGAAATGGTTTTCACTTCACAGGTGTGCCCTGTCAGGTTTAATAAGTGGGATTTCTTGCCTTATAAATGGGGTTGGGACCATCAGTTGTGTTCTGCAGAAGTCTGGTGGATACACAGCTGATAGTCCTACTGAATAGACTGTTAGCTGCTTTTTTCTTGCCATAATACAAATTCTAAGTAAAGAAAAACGAGTGGCCATCATTACTTTAAGAAATGAAGGTCAGTCAGTCCGAAAAATTGGGAAAACTTTGAAAGTGTCCCCAAGTGCAGTTGCAAAATCCATCAAGCACTACAAAGAAACTGGCTCACATAAGGACCGCCCCAGGAAAGGAAAACCAAGAGTCACCTCTGCTTCTGAGGATAAGTTTATCCGAGTCACCAGCCTCTGAAATCACAGGTTAACAGCAGCTCAGATTAGAGACTAGGTCAATGCCACACAGAGTTCTAGCAGCAGACACATCTCTTCAACAAATGTTGAGAGGAGACTTTGTGCAGCAGGCCTTCATGGTAAAATAGCTGCTAGTAAACCACTGCTAAGGACAGGCAACAAGCAGAAGAGACTTGTTTGGGCTAAAGAACACAAGGAATGGACATTAGACCAGTGGAAATCTGTGCTTTGGTCTGATGAGTCCAAATTTGAGATCTTTGGTTCCAACCACCGTGTCTTTGTGCGACGCAGAAAAGGTGAAGCATGGAGGAGGAGGTGTGATGGTGTGGGGGTGCTTTGCTGGTGACACTGTTGGGGATTTATTGAACCAGCATGGCTACCACAGCATCTTGCAGCGGCATGCTATTCCATCCGGTTTGCGTTTAGTTGGACCATCATTTATTTTTCAACAGGACAATGACTCCAAACACACCTCCAGGCTGTGTAAGGACTATTTGACCAAGAAGGAGAGTGATGGGGCGCTACGCCAGATGACCTGGCCTCCACAGTCACCAGACCTGAACCCAATCGAGATGGTTTGGGGTGAGCTGGACCGCAGAGTGAAGGCAAAAGGACCAACAAGTGCTAAGCATCTCTGGGAACTCCTTCAAGATTGTTTGAAGACCATTTCCGGTGACTACCTCTTGAAGCTCATCAAGAGAATGCCAAGAGTGTGCAAAGCAGTCATCAAAGCAAAAGGTGGCTACTTTGAAGAACCTAGAATATAAGACATATTTTCAGTTGTTTCACACTTTTTTGTTAAGTATATAATTCCACATGTGTTAATTCATAGTTTTGATGCCTTCAGTGTGAATGTACAATTTTCATAGTCATGAAAATACAGAAAAATCTTTAAATGAGAAGGTGTGTCCAAACCTTTGGTCTGTACTGTATATATAGATGGAAATATGGGAGTGAGATATGTAAAATCAATGATTTATGTTTGTAGCTTACCGTATATGCAATTTATTAATAAATGATTGAATTTCAGAAAAAAATAGCTTGAGATCCCCCTAAATTTTATTAGCCAGCAGAGAGAAAGCAGACAGCTGGGGCTGATGTTTATAGCTTGGGAAAAGGGTTAATACCTATGGAGCTTCCCAGGCTATTAATATCAGCTCATGGCTGTATGCTTAGTCTTTACTGGTTATTAAAATGGAGGACCTCCAAAAAAATTAACGTCAGCGGGGTTCATTCGGAGTTGTTCATCTCAATGACGTAGCTGCGAGTGTTTTATAATCACTAAATCTCTGAGGTAGAAAGTCTTATCTTGGACCCATTCTTCGCTTCTCTGTGGTCCACCAACTGTTAAACAAACTGTTTAACTATTTTTGCATTTCTACTAGTGTCCCAAATAGAAACAAGACATCAAATAATTGGTTGCATCTTGTCCCCAGTGAGTGCAGTTCAAACTCAAACTCTCACATCAGGTGCCTTTTCATCCTCTTTAGCCTCTTCCCATATCATAAGAGTCCTGGGCTAAGATTTCTTTGGATTTTGTTACAGATCTCCCTGAGTTGCAAGGGTTCACTACTATCTAGATTGTAGTGGATCATTTCTCAAAGATATTTCTGCTTCATTGCCAGG
This sequence comes from Phyllobates terribilis, assembly GCF_046119375.1. Classification (NCBI taxonomy): domain Eukaryota; kingdom Metazoa; phylum Chordata; class Amphibia; order Anura; family Dendrobatidae; genus Phyllobates; species Phyllobates terribilis. Next base: position 912,587,233 of record NW_027362763.1, on the reverse strand, counting down.
ACTTGCATCAGTTCCACATATGGCCCAAGTGTTTTTTAAAGAAACTTTCCAATTCAAAGGTCTTCCAGCTCACATCATCTCTGATCGCAGTGTATAATTTGCTTTCAGGTTCTGGAGGGTGCTCTGCAAGAATTTATGAATGTCCTTAGACTTCTTGTCAGCTTATTACCCCATAGTATAGAGACACGGCACACAAAAATATTTTCTCCATCACTTTATAGTATAAAATAGCTTGTATTAAAAAACACTTTCCTATTAAATCCATTATAATCACCACTCTGTGAACAACTTATCTAGACTGCGCTGCGGGCTTATCCAAGCTTTCACACTTCATTTAGATCCTCAGTGAGAGCTGTCCATGCACATTCACGCTCTACATTGGAGTGAATAGAGGAGCAGAGACGCTGAACGGCTGACAGGGAAGCACATCTGCTGCGACGTTTCGGAGAACGTAATAAATCAGAGACGAGCGACATATGTTTCGAGTGAAACACGCTTCTCTTGGCTCAGAAGAAGCATGTTTCACGTGAAACAGCTGTTGCTTCTCTCTGCTTTCCTAAGTCCACATTGTGTGCATGTTCCCTCCATAAAGATGCCATTCTAAGTTAGCAGTTGTGAGTGCCGCTATTTTTTTCAGCCTTTCTCTTGTCCATAAATGCAGGAGAATAGTTCCCATATGAATGTGCTCCAGGGACGCCCATGAGGCATATGACTCTCATATTGACACTGAGGCCAAATAGGTTATCATTATCTATCTCTATAGCATTCACTGCTGTCAAAAAATCCATGCAAAAAACACAAGCAAAAACACTACATAAAAGCAGCAAATCAGCATTAATTTTTAAACCTCCGTTTTTGCAGCACTTTTGACTTACTTCATTGAAGTCAATGAGAGAAAAAACACTGCAAAAATGGTGAAAGAATTGACAAGTTGCGGATTTGAATCTGCACCAAGTCTGCATGACACAAATAAGCAGGGTGTGCATGACACTTCAGGATTCTCATCCACTTTGCTGGCATCAGGATTCCCTTCATGTGTTGTGACAAATCCACATGGAAAAAACGTCACAAAAATGAAACGTGCACATGGTAAAACTGTTATCTGGACCTGTTTATGCTATTGCAAGTCCTGGGATGACTAAGCATCCTTAGTTTCTGTGTTTATCACTATTGGCTATGTGTTTTCTGGAGTTGTCTGCTCTGATTGTCAGCTTGCTGTCCTGGTCCACTCTGTTCCATATGTCATCTGATGTTTCAGGTCCACTGTGCCATCGCTTTCAGTCCGTGTTGTCCACCCTGACTTGTAGCTTAGAGTATCTGCCTCACCAGGTGAGCCTTTAAGACCAAGATTTGGACAGAGGAGAAGAGTGTCTGATGCATTAGAAGTCAGTTGTTGATTAGCTACACAGATGGCTGACATCTAATAAATTAGATTGTGAGCAGTGCTGCAGTTGTTTGACAGGGATCTGTGGGGTGAACAGTGGCACATGCCTAAAAGTACTGCTGTCAGCAAATTACAGCATTAATAGGAAACAAAGTGTGCTATGGTCAGCAATCAGTTCTTAGATCTAGTTGGGGTTTTACCATCTGGCTTGGAGAACCAATCTGATGCAACAAATGCCACACCTGTATTTTTTCATACAAAGGGGAGAAAATATAAGCACGTGCACATTTAATCAACCCCTGCTCCTTATCAAACCATTTGTAGACTCTTTGCCTCAAATGTTTTCATTGATAAATTAGGCTAAATATATTAGTTTCAACATTAAAATGATAAAATACTGCTATTGTGATTTAACATATGTATTTGATCTTCTTTTCTGTTGCCTGTATCGAGTGCTTTCTAAGCTGCATATCACATGATACCTGGGAGAACAGCATGCTGACACCTTGGTATTGGAGATTGTTGAACAGGATCTTTAGTGAGGAAAGACCTTGAAAATGGAGTAGTGCTGAGTAGTGTTGAGCGAACATGCTCGACACTGCTCGGTACTCGCCCGAGCATCACGCTACTCGGGATGTTCGGCGAGCACCGAGCATTTCCGGGTTACTCGGGCGGGAGCTCGGGTCTCCGCCCTGCATGTTTGGCGCTCTTTACAGAGCCAATGAACATGCAGGTGTAGCGCCCCGAGGGTTCGGCCGCTACAGGGGTATTGCACCTCAGACCAGAGGTGTGATATTCCACTCCCAGGTAAGGATGGAGTATGGACCAGGGCTCAGTTAGCTGCATACAGCACACACACCCCATTTCCGAGGGACAGCTCAACGGTGCTCCCACTAGACAGAAGTGCAGGCACGACCGACTATGTCCCTGACTGGAGTGGGGAGGGGGGTGGAATACCCAGTGCTGTAGGGGCAGATAGGGGTTGGTTCCTGAGCATAGGTAGGAGCCCATTGGTTGCTGGTCACCTGGGCTCATGGCTAGAGGGAAGTATAAAAGGGAGGAGCCATCTTAGATCTGGGTTCAGTCTGTGGGGAGAAGTTGAGAGGAGAGCTGACAGGGAGCAGCAGCTCAGGCTGAGTGCTGCTCCAGAGGCAGGCCTAGAGAAGAGGCCGGAGCCTGAGAGGAGAAGGAGAAGTGGGAACAGGAGGTGAAGGGGAGCTGAGATTCTGGCTCATCTCAGCTCCAAGAGAAAGGAACAGAAACAGAAAGGAACTGCAAAGAAGGAGAGACAGAGAAACAGAAGGGCTCAGGAACAAGAAGGTGGAAGGGACCCTAAGAACCCACGATAATCCAGGTTGCAGGGTCAGGCAGATTAAGGGTACCGGATCCCAAGTTGGTGGAGGAGAAACAACCCTCAGCCAAAGACCGGTCGTCGTGATCATATACTGGTGCGACACCTCATCAAACCTGCTAGGAAGGCACCATATAGGACAGCGGAGGACGGGGCCCACGTTTAACCGCACAGGTCCGCGGCAGCTGGACAAAAGTGGGTCACTGGTGAGGCAGGCCAGAGAAAGGATAAAAGGGGGTCCTGTGCCATGCTCCTGAACTGCCTGGGAGTTGACCGAGCCCCTCACCTGGTGGACGCAGCACGGCTCGGGCGGTCACTGCTGGCCGAAGTGACCTGGAACAAACGAACTGTGAGAAAAGACCCTGGACTGTAACTTGTTGTCTGTGTGCTCCTTCGCGCCTCCAGCACTATTAGCACCGGGACTCGCACTACCATCACTCCCACCATCCACTACACTGCCCTGGGGCTGCACTCTTCCCGTGGGGAGTCACATCACCTCAGCTGCACCCATCATCAGCCCCAGTGGACTGCCTTGCAGCGGCGTTTCCTAATAACCGAAATCCACGGGTTTCGTAGTCGGACATTATCTGAAGCACTTAGCAGACTACCATTGGTCTGACCACCCTGAGCCGCGGGACCGGGCCGCCACTACTACTCCCAGCGTCTCCCTATCGCCCGGTTCCGCGTGCCCCACGGCCCAGGGGGCGAGTCAGCTTTGGCGTAGTCGGCAGGATCGTTACCCACCCGCCACAAGCGGGTATTGCGCGCCTGAAAAGAGACTGTTTTATTGTACCAAAGATGGCGCCCGCCCCAGAAGAACGAGCGCCATAATGTGCACGCCAAAAGACCACAGGAGGCCGCCTCCCATCGTGGGCCAGGTCCCAGAATGGCGCCAAAGAAGGAGCCCACCCCCAACAGCCACGAGTGCGGCTGTGGAGATGTCCGTCAATGTGGGGGGGCTGCCCCTGAGAGTGATTGTCAGCAGAATGCCCCAGGACCACCCCTCATGGGGGCGGAAAGAGAAGAAAACTGCGGGGCAGGGGGTGGTCTGGATCAGTCACACCAGACCGCACCCAAAGGTAGAGACAGGAACCAGCTCCAGCGCCCTGGCGCGTGGCCTGCTGCAGGCCGAATCCCCATGCAGCTTTACGGAGCTGCTAGCACACCTCCCCAAGGAAGACCCCGAGTATGTGCGGGCTGCGCTGGAGGAGCTGGACCGGAGGATGGTACGGGCGCAGCGGGACGTGATTGCCGGGTGGAAAGAAGAAATGGCCCGGCGGGCCGTGATCCTGCAGCAGGAGGCGCCGTCGACATCTAGCGGCACACCAGCCACCGAGGGCAGTGAAAGCAGAGCGGAGGCCGAGTACGACGCCGCGGAGGAGGCCGCGACTGCAGAGGCAGGTAACAGAGTCGTCCCTACCCCGAACCCTGGGGCCGCCGACCTACCCCTGCACCCTGTTGCGGAGCCCAACGTACCTGAACCCGCCATCGACACCGTGCCTCCACCGCTACCAACCGGTTCCCAGGGCATCGACACCGCCAGCGAGCCCCGCCCCACGCCGTGCCCTCTGACCCCGGGCATGATCAGCAGACTACAATCGCAGGCCCGGTCGCAAGGCCTAGCGCCCCCGGACGCCGCCCGTCGACGGGAGTACTGCCGCCAACAGCTGGAGATGTTCGAGAGGGAGCAGCGGGAGCGGCGCATGAAACAGGAGAAGCTGCAGGTCCAGAGTGCGGAGCAGAAGATGAAGACCCGGCGAGATCCCCGAGCTGCCCGCGGTCCCCGAGTCACCGGGACTATCGTGAAATTTCACATGGAACATGGCTGGGGTTTCATTAAAGATCCTGAGACCATCAGCAACGTGTTCGTGACTAGGAGGGATGTAGAGAGCCACCTGCCAGAAGGTCATCGAGGGCGGGATCTATATCCAGGAGACGTGGTGTCCTACACCCAACACCAAGGCGTGAAGGGATGGTATGCCCTGCACGTTCACAGAGTGGTAGAAGAGGAGGAGCAGTACCACTTGGACTCTGAGTACCAAGAGGGCCCGGACGGGCCTGAAGATCATCACCAGGAGGAGCAAGGCGCATATGGAGGACGACTGTAGAAAGTAAGAAAAAGCGCCAGTGTAAATAGTTACCCGTCAGGATACAAAGGAACTGTTTGGAACTGTTTCAGAGAAAAGTGTGGTCCCCGTTGGGACTGATATAGGACTGTTTGACTGTTGCCCTATCCCCTAAGTAACCTGGCTGAGGACTGAGAGCAGCCATCCCTCTTCCCTTTACCAGGCTGAGGACTGTGAGCAGCCATTCCCCCTTTTCAACCGGCCGAGGACTGGGAACGGCCAATCCCTTGTATATAGTTGCACTTCTTAAAGCGCCCCCTACTGGTTTTATAAAAAGACTGCAACGTCTACCTCAAGACAAATTTGCTGGACTGTTGCACTTAGAAGAAGAAAGAACACCTGGTCGCAAGTTGCACCGCGGCCATGATCCAAGAATCCAAGAATGTGCTTTACTTAAAAATGTTTTACATGAGAAAGTTTTATATGCTGCTAGGTGATAATGCAAGAGTTTTATAAGATGTTTTATACAAAAGAGTTCCGGAAGTATTGAAAATGTTTTTTTATAATGCCTAGTGAAAAGAAAAGTGTTTCCCATAAAGGGAACTGAACTGTGTCGTCCGTTTCTAAATGTAAAAAGTTTTAAAAAGTTTTTGCATGTCCTGTAATCAACTGTTTTTGCTCTTTTCCAGCCCGAGGACGTGCTGTGTTTTACCAGAGGGGAATGTAGCGCCCCGAGGGTTTGGCCGCTACAGGGGTATTGCACCTCAGACCAGAGGTGTGATATTCCACTCCCAGGTAAGGATGGAGTATGGACCAGGGCTCAGTTAGCTGCATACAGCACACACACCCCATTTCCGAGGGACAGCTCAACGGTGCTCCCACTAGACAAAGGGCAGGCACGACCGACTATGTCCCTGACTGGAGTGGGGAGGGGGGTGGAATACCCAGTGCTGTAGGGGCAGATAGGGGTTGGTTCCTGAGCATAGGTAGGAGCCCATTGGTTGCTGGTCACCTGGGCTCATGGCTAGAGGGAAGTATAAAAGGGAGGAGCCATCTTAGATCTGGGTTCAGTCTGTGGGGAGAAGTTGAGAGGAGAGCTGACAGGGAGCAGCAGCTCAGGCTGAGTGCTGCTCCAGAGTCAGGCCTAGAGAAGAGGCCGGAGCCTGAGAGGAGAAGGAGAAGTGGGAACAGGAGGTGAAGGGGAGCTGAGATTCTGGCTCATCTCAGCTCCAAGAGAAAGGAACAGAAACAGAAAGGAACTGCAAAGAAGGAGAGACAGAGAAACAGAAGGGCTCAGGAACAAGAAGGTGGAAGGGACCCTAAGAACCCACGATAATCCAGGTTGCAGGGTCAGGCAGATTAAGGGTACCGGATCCCAAGTTGGTGGAGGAGAAACAACCCTCAGCCAAAGACCGGTCGTCGTGATCATATATTGGTGCGACACCTCATCAAACCTGCTAGGAAGGCACCATATAGGACAGCGGAGGTTGGGGCCCACGTTTAACCGCACAGGTCCGCGGCAGCTGGACAAAAGTGGGTCACTGGTGAGGCAGGCCAGAGAAAGGATAAAAGGGGGTCCTGTGCCATGCTCCTGAACTGCCTGGGAGTTGACCGAGCCCCTCACCTGGTGGACGCAGCACGGCTCGGGCGGTCACTGCTGGCCGAAGTGACCTGGAACAAACTCCTCCAGCACTATTAGCACCGGGACTCGCACTACCATCACTCCCACCATCCACTACACTGCCCTGGGGCTGCACTCTTCCCGTGGGGAGTCACATCACCTCAGCTGCACCCATCATCAGCCCCAGCGGACTGCCTTGCAGCGGCGGTTCTTAATAACCGCAATCCACGGGTGGCGTAGTCGGACATTATCTGAAGCACTTAGCAGACTACCATTGGTCTGACCACCCTGAGCCGCGGGACCGGGCCGCCACTACTACTCCCAGCGTCTCCCTATCGCCCGATTCCGCGTGCCCCACGGCCCAGGGGGCGAGTCACAGGGATTGCCAGCCAGTCACTGTAATGCCGCAGCCATGTTGTTTGTGGGCATTACAGTGATTGGCTGGCCGCACAGCGTCACCTCGAGTATTTAAAACCGGGCGCCGCCATCTTGGACACAGTCGCTCCGGATCAGACAGTGTAGGGACAGCGCTGCTGATTTAGGGAGAGATGTATCCTGCAAAATAGTTAGTGTAGGGTCTGTAAAGGCTGCCAGATCAAACAAACAGTCCTTCTCAGGACTAATATCCATCCCAGGTATATCAGGCAGGCAGGCAGGCAGGCTGTATAGGAGATGCAGTGGTTATACCAGCAAACGCTGCATTACAGTCCTGTGTGCTGCTCCTGTTGCTGAAATTGCTGGACTTAGCACCAGGTCCCGGGGGCCAGGAAAAATCCTTTTTTTTTATCTAAATCCTCTTTTTTTTTCCTCCTTCACAATGTACAAATACCCATCTTATTAACCTTTTGGTGCCCCCCCCCCCCAAAAAAAAGTGTGCCTCTGATTTTTCAGACACAAATATATCTGTTGAAAATAGTCTGGTGTAGGCCAGAGAAATAGAAGTGTGGTTTTGCAGTTCTATGGGCCATTTGTATCTAAAAAAAACAGTTTGAGTGTGTTGCTCACTGTTCAGCCGCAAATATATATATATTTTAAAAAGCCTGGTATACACCAGTAAATTATTTCTGTGCTTTTGATGTTCCACGGTAAAACATCTCTATTATCCTGTTTTTGGCATTTTTTGCTGTATAAAAATAATAATAGTGTCTCCCTTATTTTTCAGACACAAATATATCTGTTGAAAATAGTCTGGTGTAGGCCAGAGAGACAGAAGTGTGCTTTTGCTGTTCCACGGTAAAAAATCTCTATTATCCTGCTTTTTGCATTTTTTGCTGTAAAAAAAAAAAAAAAAAAATAGTGTCTCCCTGATTTTTCAGACACAAATATATCTGTTGAAAATAGTCTGGTGTAGGCCCGAGAAATACAAGTGTGGTTTTGCAGTTCCACGGTACAAACCTCTGTATCATCCACTTTTGGGCCATTTGTATCTAAAAAAAACAGTTTGAGTGTGTCACTCACTGTTCAGCCGCAAATATATATATATTTTCAAAAGCCTGGTATACACCAGTAAATTATAATTGTGGTTTTGCTGTTCCACGGTAAAAAATCTCTATTATTCAGGTTTTGGTAGTTTTTTCCGTAAAGAAAAACAGTAGTGTCTCCTGACTGTTGTGACACAAAAATATATCTGTTGAAAATAGTCTTGTGTAGGCCCGACATCCCAGTGTGGTTTCGCAGTTCCACAGGTCAAATCGCTGTACTATGCAGTTTTGGGCCTTTGGTATCTAAAAAAAAAGCAGTTTGAGTGTGTCGCTCACTGTTCAGCCTCAAATATCTCTATTTAAAAAAGTGTGGTATACCCCAGTAAACAATAACTGTGGTTTTCCTCTTCCACGGTTCTAATCTACTCTTTATTACCCTTTTTCCATTGATAGTGCAAGTGTAAGCTATTTTACTTCATTTACAATGGGCAAGGCGCGTGGCAAGGGACGTGGAAGTGGACGTTCTGGTGATGGTTCGTGCAGAGGACGGGGCCGTGGCCAAGGTGAAAATGTGCCACAACCAACAGCCACATCTTCTCGCTCCCACTTCTTGACCAAATTACTGGGGAAGCACAGAACAACACCAGTATTGAGAACTGATCAGTGTGAACAGGTTATTAATTGGATAGCAGACAATACTTCCAGTTACTAGAGATGAGCGTTGTTCTACTCGAACTGTTCGCCAATCTCAAATTCGAGCTGTTTTGGGCGGTGTTCGAGCCGGTCGGCGAACACGAACAATTTGAGAAAAATTCGGCTGTTCGAGGTTATGTTCGATAACTGTTCGTGCACCAAAATCATAACTGGATTTTTTCTCAGTAATGATGAAAATTAATGTTAATACGCAGTTTGAGTGTACAGCGGGGCGGGGGGAGGGGCAGGGGATGGATCTCTGCAGGAACAATGAAGATCTCCATTTTTTTTTCTCTTTCCCGCATTTGCAGTGGGGAGGTGCAATCTGTCAGCCTATCAGCAGCGCACACACGGAGCGAAGTGCTTTTTTTCACACAAGCAAGGGCATGTGTGATTGGCAGTGTATGTCACATGTCCTTGCCCTATAAGACCAAGCCATTTTCCCCGTCGCCACCATTTTCTCACTGCTGCAGCTGCGTGTTAGACGGCACCGCTGTTGCTGTGTGCGCTATACCTTGTTAATTTCAAGCCAATTTTCGCACAAATATACAGATAGCTTGGGAGTAGGGAATAGTTGTGATTGCAGTCCTTTTAAGGACTAGGTTACAGCATTTCCTACGACTTTTATCAGGCAGGTCTGTGCTCTTAAATAGATAGATTGTGGGAGTAAAGACTAATTGTAATTGGAGTCCTTTTCAGGACTAGGTTACATCAGTTCCTATCAGTTTTTGCCAGGCAGGTCTGTGCCAGTGCTGTGCAAGTTTTTTTCACAGCATTTGGCTGAATCTAGCAAAGCTAATCCTTTTTGGCCTATTGCAGAGTGTGTTAGTCAGTGGAGTAGCCTATCTGTGTTGCAAGATATACCACCTGTGTATAGAATACCAATTTTTTTACTGCACCTAGTGAAGTAAAATCTTTTGGGCATAGCATCATTCTATTAGTCCATCTATACTGACCTCCATCAGGTTGCAAACTGAATATAATTTTTTTCTGCATCTAGCTCTGAAAAAATATTTGGGCTTCTAGCAGTGTGTGGGACTTGGTCTATTAGTCCATCTATACTGACCTCCATCAGGTTGCAAATTAAAAATAATTTTTTTCTTCATTTAGCTCTGAAAAAATATTTGGGCTTCTAGCAGTGTGTGGGACTTGTTCTATTAGTCCTTCTATACTGACCTCCAGCAGGTTGCAAATTGAATATAATTTTTTTCTGCATCTAGCTCTGAAAAAATATTTGGGCTTCTAGCGGTGTGTGGGACTTGGTCTATTAGTCCATCTATACTGACCTCCATCAGGTTGCAAATTAAAAATAATTTTTTTCTGCATCTAGCTCTGAAAAAATATTTGGGCTTCTAGCAGTGTGTGGGACTTGGTCTATTAGTCCATCTATACTGACCTCCATCAGGTTGCAAATTAAAAATAATTTTTTTCTTCATTTATCTCTGAAAAAATATTTGGGCTTCTAGCAGCGTGTGGGACTTGTTCTATTAGTCCATCTATACTGACCTCTATCAGGTTGCAAATTAAAAATAATTTTTTTCTGCATCTAGCTCTGAAAAAATATTTGGGCTTCTAGCAGTGTGTGGGACTTGGTCTATTAGTCCATCTATACTGACCTCCATCAGGTTGCAAATTAAAAATAATTTTTTTCTGCATCTAGCTCTGAAAAAATATTTGGGCTTCTAGCAGTGTGTGGGACTTGGTCTATTAGTCCATCTATACTGACCTCCATCAGGTTGCAAATTGAATAAAAAAATTTTCTGCATCTAGCTCTGAAAAAATATTTGGGCTTCTAGCGGTGTGTGGGACTTGGTCTATTAGTCCATCTATACTGACCTCCATCAGGTTGCAAATTAAAAATATTTTTTTTCTGCATCTAACCCAGCCAATAGTTTTGGCCTAATACCACAGTTTGGCCACTCAGCTCTGCTCGGTTACCATCCATTGTTTTTTTGTGCAAACAACTCCAGAGTTGTGAATTAGTTAACCACCAAAATGAGTGGAAAAAGGCCTGCTGCTGGTGGAAAGGGGAATAGGCGTGTTGGGAAGGGGAAAAAAGGTTGTGTCCGTGGGGTAGGTGCAGAAGAAAGACCATCTTCCAGCCAAACTAAAATGTCTACTTCTTTTAGCGGACAATGTGATAAGATCCCTTTCTTACGGCCACGCCAATCGCTACAAATTCCAGATGAGGCACAAAAACAGCAGGTGCTTCAACGGATATCAAGTGCTCCTTTAAGTGGGCTCTCCTCCACATCAACTTCAACATCACAAATACTCCAGTCCTCAAAGGTGTCACCCAAATCGCACTTGCTTCCTCACAGCTCCCAAATCTCCAGCTGCCCGTCTGAGTATGAGGTAGAACAGATGGTTGAGTCTGCAGAGCTGTTTACTCATACTATAGCCTGGGAATCAGAGGTCGACTCCAGCGCTTCTGTGAATCCAGACGAGGAAATGATCTGCACTGATGCCCAGAATCTTTATGAGTCGGATCCAGGACCAGACGCAGAAGGTTCTGACCATAATGTAGACCCTCATTCCCAAACTGTAACTCCTGTTGGTGGAGACAATGAGGAAGATGATGATAAGACTCAAATACCTGATTGGAGCGACAATTTTAGTTTTTTGTCAGGGCAGGAACAGGTTGGCTCTGAGGACGACGGGTGTGATAACGCACAGGGTGATGATGATGAGGTCGGAGATCCCACTTACTGTCAACCCACAGTCAGCCAAGAGATGAGGTCAACAGAGGAGGTGGAGGAAGATGCTAGTGACGACGAGGTCAGGTTGCGCCTTCCTGGACAGAGACGTAGTACTGGAAGCACGTCAACAACTGCATCCTCAAACACAACTCTGCCTCTCACCACAAGTCGTGGTGGCTCTTCAGGTCGCATGGGTGCTAAGCCTTGCATAGCCTGGGCATTTTTTCAGATCGATAAAGATGACCCAACTCGTGTTATCTGTAACATTTGTCAGCAAAAGCTAAGTAGAGGCCAAAAAATACATAGTTTGAGTACTTCATGCATGAACCGGCACATGGACATGAAGCATAAGTTGCAGTGGGAAGCTCAGTGTGCTACAATGCGGTCTAGCCGGCCGGGCCAACCACCGTCTGCCATATCTTGTGCATCCGCGGCCTCTTCATCCTCTGTGACTGGGGGGACAGCAGTCACACCTGTTTTGGGGCGCAGACCTGCCACCTCTTTACCCGCAACAGCCAGCGTGATTGGCAGGTCATCATTTTCTTTGGAGGTGGTAACACCAGCTGGTCTTGAGCGCTGTCCGACATCGATAGCACCACCTTTGGATCAAGGCAACCTAACATGTCCGCCTGCATCTTCCTCACAGACCGGCAGTTTGCCGGGGACACCCTTATCAACCCCGTCTAAGCACAATAGCCAGCCCTCGGTCCCTCAGATGTGGACAAGTAAAAGACCATTTCCTCCTAGCCATGAGAAAGCTAAGAGGTTGAATTTCACCATCTGCAAGCTCTTGGCTACAGAAATGCTGCCTTTCTGCCTGGTGGACACAGAGGATTTTCGAGACCTTATGTCCGTCGCAGTGCCCCAGTACCAGATGCCCAGTCGGCACTACTTCTCAAAGAAAGGTGTGCCTGCGCTCCACCAGCATGTCGCACACAACATCACCGCTTCTTTGAGAAACTCTGTGTGTGACAGGGTGCATTTCACCACAGACACTTGGACGAGTAGGCATGGACAGGGGCGTTACATGTCGCTGACTGGGCACTGGGTAACTATGGTGACAGCAGGACAAGGGGCTGCTGTCCAAGTCTTGCCGTCCCCACGAGTTGTGCGTCAATCCTCTTTATGTCATTTTTCCTCCACTGCTTCTGCCTCCTCAACCTCCTCTCGGTCTTCCACCTGCACCCAAAGCCTGTCTGGTCATGCCACAAGCTTTCTAACTGCGCAGAAGGGATCCTGCACACCTCCTTACTATGCTGGCAGTAGGGCTCAACGTCATCAGGCGGTTTTTACATTGAAATGTCTGGGAAATGTGAGTCACACAGCTGAGGAGTTGTGGTCAGCTCTGGAGAACCAATTTCATGAATAGTTGTCTCCACTGGACCTGAAACCAGGGAAGGCCGTGTGCGACAATGCTGCAAACCTGGGTGCGGCCCTTCGCCGGGGCAATGTCACACACGTGCCTTGTATGGCTCACGTGTTGAACCTGGTTGTCCAGCAATTTTTAGCCCACTATCCCAGACTAGATGGCCTTCTGCAGAGGGCACGGTCGCTGTGTGCTCACTTCCGCCGTTCGCATCCCGCAGCTCAGCGACTTACATCTCTACAGAAGTCGTTGGGCCTGCCACTTCACCAGCTAAAATGCGATGTGCCTACCCGGTGGAATTCAACTCTGCACATGTTGCAGCGACTGTGGCAGCACCGACAAGCCCTGGTGCAATACGTTCTGACGTATAGCCTGGGCCAACGAGATTCAGAGGTGGGGCAAATCACGCTGGAGGAGTGGTCTCAGATCAGGGACCTATGCACCCTTCTGCACAGTTTTGAAATGGCGACGAAGATGTTTAGTGCTGACGATGCCATTATCAGCATGACTATTCCGGTGATTTACATGCTGGAGCACATGTTAAACAGAATTCGGAGTCAGGTGGTGGCACAAGAGGAGGTGGAGGAAATAGAGGAGGAGGAGTTGTATGCGGAAGGGCTAACATCTGCAAGGTCCAGACGGTCGGCAGCACCAGGGCGGCAGGCATGTGAGGGTGGGGGAGATGATTTTACCAGGGCGCATGGTAGCAGCCAAACTAGTGAGGAAGGTGCAGGAGCCCAGGAAGAAGTGGAGGACGAACTGATGGAAGACTCATCAGATGAGGGAGACCTTGATCACATTTCTGTTGTGCGAGGTTGGGGGGAGAGGACAGAGGAAGGAAGCATGATTGTTACCTCGCCACCAACACAACAGGGACTTGGTGCTCCTGGATGCGCAACACACATGAGTGCCTTCTTGCTGCACTACCTGCAACATGACCCTCGAATTGTGAGAATTAGAAATAATCCTGACTACTGGGTTGCCACACTGTTAGATCCCCGGTACAAAAGTAAATTTGCAGAAATTATTCCTGCCATAGAAAGGGATGCACGCATGCAGGAGTATCAGCAGAGACTGTTGCAGAATCTTACATGTGCTTTTCCACAAAATACCAGTGGTGCACGTAGTGAATCTCACAGTTCCAACTTGCCAACCGTGGGACCGTCAAGTGTTCAGCACTCAAACCGTAACAGAACCACAGTATCTGCTGGTAACATCAATTTTGCGGAATCATTTCACCACTTTTTTAGCCCATCCTTTGCAAGGCCACAGGAGACAAGAAGTCTGACACATAGTCAACGCCTAGAGACGATGGTACAGGAGTATCTCCAAGTAAACATTGAAGCCACGACTGTGTCACTGGACCCTTGCTCTTTTTGGGCTTCCAATCTGGATAAATGGCCGGAGCTAGCCACTTACGCCTTGGAGATCTTGTCATGCCCCGCAGCCAGCGTTCTGTCTGAACGTGTGTTCAGCGCTGTTGGTGGTGTGCTGACAGATAAGCGCACGCGGCTCTCCACTGATAATGTAGACAGACTCACGTTCATAAAGATGAACAAATCATGGATCTGAAACGACTTTTCTACCCCTGTGTCATCCTGGGGAGAGTAAAAGCTTGATGATTGTTTAAAATCACCCTACCAACCGTTTTAAGCTTTCAAATTACTAATCATGTTTATCTGTATCTTGACTGGAAAATAATTTGGGCTTTGTAGCAGTGTGCAGCACTGATCCTATTAGGCCATCTATAATAAGCTTCACCAGATTTAAAATTAAAAATAATTTTTAGCTGCATCTAGCCCGGAAAATAATTTTGGGGCTCCGAGATGCGCAAGACACATAAGTGCCTTCTTGCTGCACTACCTGCAGCATGACCCTCATATTGTCAGAATTCGAAGTAATCATGACTACTGGGTTGCCACACTCTTAGATCCCCCAAACTTTTCGATCAACCTTTTCATTTTAATAAAGACCAAAAAAATGGTCATTTTTGAAATTATAAGCATTAGCAGGTTGTTAGAAACTGAAATCAAACAGTTTTCAACTCAAAACTTTATTCTAGGTGATGTTACATTTTCACATAGGACCCCTTGTTCGAAAGGAGCTTCTGAACTCTCTCGTCCATTGAATTTGTCAGGTTTTGGATGGTTTCTGCTTCAATTGTTTTGCATGAGGACAGAATACCCTCCCAGAGCTGTTGCTTAGATGTGAACTGCCTCCCGCCATCACAGACACTCCTTTTAATGATGCTCCAAAGGTTCTGAATGGGGTAGAGGTCAGGGGAGCATGGGGGTCACACCATAAGTTTGTCCCCTTTTATGCCCATATCAGCCAGAGATGCAGATGTTTTATGTGCAGCATGAGATGGTGCATTATCATGCAGAAAAATGATCTTGCTGTGAAATACACGGTTCTTCTTCTTGAACCATGGCAGGAAGTGCTGTTTGAGAAAATCCACATACATTATGGAGTTCATCTTTAGCGCCTTCAGGGATCCTAAAGGGGCCGACAATCTCTCTCCCCATGATTCCAGCCCAAAACATTACTCCACCTCCTCCTTGTTGGCGCTGTAGCCGTGTTTGCGTGGGGTGTCCATCAACCAGCCATCCTCCACTCCATTCATCTGGACCATCGAGCGCTGCACGGCACTCATCCGTGAACAAAACAGTTTTGAAATCAGTCTTCATGTAATGTTTGGCCCACTGGAGCCGTTTCTGCTTGTGTGAAGTGGATAGAGGAGGTCGACAGGATGGCGTATGCACAGCTGCAAACCTCTGAAGGACCCTGCATCTTGTTGTTCGGGGGACGTTGGAGGCACAAGCAGCTTCAAAAACTTGTCTGCTGCTATGACAAGGCTTTTTTGCCGCTGCTCTTTCAACCTGACGTAATTGCCTGTAGGAAAGAGTCCTCAATTTGCCCTTATCAGCACGCACACGTGTGTACTGTGAATCAGCTACATACTTCTTGATTGCCAAGACACTTCATCCTGATCATCGCACAATGTTGATTGTAGTCATGCCTTGACCTAAACACTCCACAATTTGTTGCTTCTCAGCAGCCGACACATCCTTTTTCTTTCCCATTTTGGCAGAAAATGTAGGCTGCTTAATAATGTGAGAGAGCCTTCTTAAGTAGTCTTGCCTTTCATTGGACACACCTGCCAAACTAATTAGCACAGGTGTCTGCAATTGCTTACAGTGATATAAAGAGCCCTGACACACATCACCATCAATGAGTTTAACTGACAAACAAACAAATTCTTCCCTTATCACTCCTAAACACTTTTTGCATAATAATTTGGAACGCGGTGTACATGTGCTTTTCCACAAAACACCAGTGGTTCACGTAGTGAATCTTACAGTTCTAACTTGCCAACCGTGGTCTGTATGGAATTGTTCAATAAAGGGCCCAAAATTAAGATAACATAGATGGGAGAGGTCTCTATGAATAGGAATTCCTAAGTATTTGATACCCTGTGAGGGCCAGGCAAAGGGAAAGTTGGACTGGATGGAATCCTATATGGATTTAGGGAGGGAGACATCGAGGGCCTCAGACTTCGCTGCATTGATTTTAAAATTTTACCATGTAACAAAGTGATCTATTTCAGCCATAACAGCAGGGATGGATATATGTGATTGAGTGATATATACTAGGACATCATCAGCAAATAGAGAGCACTTGTACTCGGTGCCTCCCACCTCAATCCACCTAATATTGGGGTTATGGCGAATTGATGAGAGCAGGTGCTCCGTCACTAGGATGTATAAGAGAGGGGACAGAGGACATCCCTGCCTTGTCCCATTGGTGATTGTGAAAGGTGATGAAAATGTTCTGACGCACCCCCTGGGCCTTGGGACACCCAGAGCCGGACCCTTTTTGGTGGATGCTGGTGGTTGTAGTCTTCGTGGCGGCGATCCGGTTCCGTGGCTCAGGGCGGTCAAACCAGTGGCGGAACTATTTATGTGGTTTTGATGTTTAAATGTCCGACTACGCCACCCGTGGATTGCGGTCAGAGTGAACCGCCGCTACAGGGCAGACCGCTAAGGCTGGTGTTGTGGGTGCAGCAGAGCGTAGCATAACTCCCCACGGGAGGAGTATAGCCTCAGGGCAGTGTATGCGGAGGATGGGGGTGATGGTGCAGGGCAGCAGCAGTAACGACACGGAGTCAGTGATGCAGTTCAGGGCCTTTACTCACAGTTCTTATTATCCAGACCACGTCTGCAGGTAACGGCTGCCCACGTCGTACTGTGCTCACCAGGTGAGGGGCTCAGACAACTCCCAGATAACTTTGGAGCGCTTCACAGGACCCCCTTTGTGTGTCCTTTGTCTGGCCTTTCTTACCAACACTTCTGTCCGGCTGCCTCGGGCCTCCTCTTGGTAAACTTGGCGCCAGTTTCCCTGACCCTATGTGGTGCCTTCCTAGCGGGTGGAGCAAGGGGCTGCGCAACATAAAATGTCAGAGCCTCCGGTTTCTAGCTGAGGGTCGTTTCCTGCCTCCACTAGTTCGGGGACCGGTCTCCCCCTTTGGCCTGACCCCTCCACGCAGGTGGATTCGGGCGTGCGGTGGCGACTCGCCCGTCCGCACCCCTGGGATCCCTTCATTCCTCGTTCCTGGAGCCTTCTCCGCTCCTCTTCCTTCCTTCTCCCTCTTGCAGGCCTGGGCCTCTGTTACTAGGCCCGCCTCCGGAGCAGAGCTCATGCAGAGCCCCTGCTCCCTGCCACTTCTGCTCAGACTTCTCTGCACTGAACTAAGATGGTGCCCACCTTTTATACTCCCTTCTCAAATCACCCAGGAACTGCTTCCTCCCTGCTCCTGCACTGCAGGGTTCCCCTTCCTCAGTGTTCCCTCCCCCCACTCCAGCCAGGGACAGGGACTGTCGTGCCCATCTCAGGGGCATATTGGTCGCCCTGCCCCACGGCAATGTGGTGTAATGCATGCAGGTGTCGGGTCCTGATCCACACTCCATCCTTATCTGAGAGTGAGATATCACACCTCTGGGTGAGGTGCAATACGTCTGTAGCAACCGAGCCCTCGGTGCTACAGTTCCATTTATCTTCAGCCTAGGTGACGTATTGTGATACAGGGCCGTGATTTTGGCTATAAAAGGGTCCCCTAGACCCCTACCCCAAGCTTTTTAAGAGAATCATATATGGCGTGCCAGGAGACTCTATGGAATGCTTTGTCAGCATCCAACGAGAGTATCTACTTACAAATTTTTAACTGCATCTAGCCCAGGAAATACTTTGTGCCTAGTAGCAGTGTCTGCTAGTCAGCGGATTATCCCGGCTGTTAAGCAAGCTACACCACCTGTAGTTTGGACACTTAATTTTTTCAAAGGAAATGCTTCGGGACCACGGGATACTTAGTGAAGAGCATCAGGAGGCACCCCAAGGCATAGGGGCTGGGACTGGCACTAGGATGCCTTGCGGTGGACAGCCGAGCTCGATCCTTATAAAAGCTTTTTAACTGCAGCAGCTTTAGTGGACGCTACTGGAGCTGGAATTACGCGGCTGCTGGCATGAGACTTGCCCTCCAATAGATCCTTGTAAATGGATTTAAAGTGTATTCATTCAAATTAGAGGGACAATTTAAATTAAAAAGCTTAGAGCTGCCTCCACCACAGGGGGGCTCTCTCGACCCACCAGCGGACAGGCACCAGTATTGGGAGAGGGGGTGCTGGCCGTCAGGGTTCACCGCGGCTCTGGCACAAACCCGGCGACACGGAGGTGGCACGGGCAGGAGCGGACTGGCCGTCTCGGCTTCTCACTTTTTGGATTTTAGAAGGGCATGACATGCCTATATCTGTGTCTCCCCCTCCTTTTACTCCTCCACCTCTTTTCTTTTCGCATGACTATATGTACTTGTCACTTTTCCATGTGTTAGTTGTGTCTTCTGAGCAGTTTGTCAGCTTTTGGACACCTTTGAAGGTGTTTTCTATGTGTTTCTATGTGTTTTTGTTTGCCTGCCATTGGTTTTAACGGTGTTCGAAGGTGTTCGACGAACAGTTCGACGAACAGTTCGGCGAACACACGGGTGTTCGACGAACCGAACCGAACTCGAACACTACGGGGGTGGCTCAACACTACCAGTTACCTGGGCACAACCACCTCCGGACTGTCTTCCACACGGTCAACTCTTAGTAGCTGTGAGTCTCGACCGCATACTCCTCCTCACCCTGATGCTCCTTCCTCCCACCATGCCGAGTGTCGTCAGACAGCAAGTGATCCCACACTTGGACACTCTGAAGAGCTGTTCACTGGTCCATTTCCATATTTGGCCCCTCGCCTGATACGCTTGAAGTGGTGGAAGAGGAGATTCCATGTTGCGATGCCCAAATATTTGAACAGCCACGGCCACAGGAAGTCGACGTTGGCAATCTGTCACAAGAGGTGGACGATGACGAGACACAATTGCCACGAAGTGAGGAGGAGGATCGTGGTGCGCAAGTGGAAGAGGAGGAGGTGGTGGATGATCTAGTAACTGACTCAACATGGAAGGAGGACATGCAGAGTGAGGCCCGCAGCACACAGGGGGAGGGAGGCAGAGTACCCCAACAGGCAGGAAGAAGCAGTGTGGTGGCCGCAGACAAAAGGCAGGCAACCGTTCCCCGTAACACCAACACTAGGGACGTTGCCAGTACAAGTGGTAGGTCTTCCAGAGTCTGGAATTTTTTTAAAGACTCTGCTGATAACCCCAAAAAGGCCATATGTTCCACCTGCCATGCCAGCATCAGCAGGGGTGACAAAACTACCAGCCTGACCACCACCAGCATGATCAGGCACATGGCAGCAAAGCACCCGACTTTGTGGGGCGAAACCCAGGGTCCACGACCAGTGTCAGCGGGTGTCACTACTGCTTCTTCAACTGTTGTGCGTGCAATAGAACCCCCTGTTGTGTGTGCAAGGCAATCCCCTGTCCATACTGCATGTAGAGATGCCCCCTCCTCTCAGTCTTCACTTGTTATGGCAGTTTCTCAAGAAACAGCATCAACGTCCACGTCCACGTCCCACGGCAGCGTTCAATTGTCCATATCCCAGACCTTTGAACGAAAGCGGAAATTCGCAGCTAACGCCCCACAGGCCACAGTCCTAAATTCGCACATTTCACGACTGCTTGCATTGGAAATGCTGCCTTTTAGGCTGGTGGAGACGGAATCCTTCTGCAATCTTAAGGCAGTGGCCGTCCCTCGGTACTCGGTCCCCAGCCGACACTATTTTGCCCAGTGTGCCATCCCCGCACTACACAAGCATGTTTCACAAAGCATCTGCCGTGCCCTCAACAACGCAGTAACTGGGAGAGTCCACCAGACAACGGACATGTGGACAAGTGCTTGTGGCCAGGGACGGTACATCTCTCTGACGGCACACTGGGTGGAAGCCGGGACCCAGTCGGACCTTGGGACGGAACACATCCTCCCCACACTGAGGATTGCAGGCCCTATGTCAGTCAGAGTTGCCCCCACAGTGTACAGCTCCTGCGCATCCTCCTCCTCCTCCTCATGTTCAGCCTCCATCTCAGATATCACCACATCAGTTACAAGCTGGAAGCATTGCAGTACTGCCTCCGCCAAGCGGCAACAGGCTGTGCTGAAACTCATAAGCTTAGGTGATAAACCTCACACTGCTTGTGAGTTGTGGACAGCTGTGAAAGAGCAGGCAGATCTGTGGCTGAGACCGCTGAACCTACATCCCGGCATGGTCGTGTGTGACAATGGCCGTAACCTGGTGGCGGCTCTGAGGCGAGGTGAGATCACACACGTACCATGCCTGGCTCATGTGCTTAACCTCGTGGTTCAGCGGTTTCTTAAATCGTACCCCGAGTTGCCAGATCTGCTCGTGAAAGTACGCCGCCTGCCAGCTCATTTTCGCAAGTCGGCTACAGCTTCCGCCGCCCTTGCTGTGTTGCAGCAGCGTTTGCAGCTTCCGGCACACCGACTGGTGTGTGATGTCCCCACACGTTGGAACTCTACCCTCCACATGTTGCAAAGGATTTGTGAGCAGAAGAGAGCAGTTGTGGAGTACCAGCTGCAACAAGGCCGTCGATATTCAGGTCAGACTCCACACATAAGACCTCAGGAGTGGACCTGGATGTCTGACATATGTACCATCCTGACAAACTTTGAGGAGGCCACCAAGATGGTGAGTGGCGATGACGCCATCATTAGTGTCAGCATCCCACCACTTGTCTGTCTTTTGCAACGCTCTCTGCAGAGAATTAAAGAGGAGGCATTGCAGCCAGAGTATGATGAGATGGATCAAGAAGCCGTAGCGGGCGATTACACACAGACCAGCCTCATCTCATCCCAACATGCATTGGGGGACAATGAGTGAGAGGAGGAGGAGGAGGAGGAGGAAGAACAGGAGCTGCTATCATGCGTTGTAGCGGCAGAGGTCACAGTTCGTTGCCCAACCAAGGCGTACAGGCGAGAGAGATGCAACTCCAATCCAGCAGAGGCAGGGGAACACTGTCAATGTTCTGGGACAGTTTTCTGACACCCGCCCAGCTTACAGGCCCTGAGGCGCGGGGTACTCTCACAAGGAGTGGAAAGTTTCAAAAGATGGTGAGGGAGTACCTTGCCGATCGTACCAGCGTCCTCCGTGATTCCTCTGTGCCTTTTAATTATTGGGTATCCAAGCTGGACACTTGGAATGAACTCGCTGTGTATGCCTTGGAGGTCCTGGCCTGCCCTGCCGCTAGCGTGTTATCGGAGCGTGTTTTTAGTGCCGCTGGGGGAATTATAACTAGTGTTGAGCCACCCCCGTAGTGTTCGAGTTCGGTTCGGTTCATCGAACACCCGTGTGTTCGCCGAACTGTTCGTCGAACTGTTCGTCGAACACCTTCGAACACCGTTAAAACCAATGGCAGGCAAACAAAAACACATAGAAACACATAGAAAACACCTTCAAAGGTGTCCAAAAGCTGACAAACTGCTCAGAAGACATAACTAACACATGGAAAAGTGACAAGTACATATAGTCATGCGAAAATAAAAGAGGTGGAGGAGTAAAAGGAGGGGGAGACACAGATATAGGCATGTCATGCCCTTCTAAAATCCAAAAAGTGAGAAGCCGACACGGCCAGTCCGCTCCTACCCGTGCCACCTCCGTGTCGCCGGGTTTGTGCCAGAGCCGCGGTGAACCCTGACGGCCAGCCCCCCTCTCCCAATACTGGTGCCTGTCCGCTGGTGGGTCGAGCGAGCCCCCCTGTGGTGGAGGCAGCTCTAAGCTTTTTAATTTAAATTGTCTCTCTAATTTGAATGAATACACTTTAAATCCATTTACAAGGATCTATTGGAGGGCAAGTCTCATGCCAGCAGCCGCGGTAATTCCAGCTCCAGTAGCGTCCACTAAAGCTGCTGCAGTTAAAAAGCTTTTATAAGGATCGAGCTCGGCTGTCCACCGCAAGGCATCCTACTGCCAGTCCCAGCCCCTATGCCTTGGGGTGCCTCCTGATGCTCTTCACTAAGTATCCCATGGTCCCGAAGCATTTCCTTTGAAAAAATTAAGTGTCTAAACTACAGGTGGTGTAGCTTGCTTAACAGCCGGGATAATCCGCTGACTAGCAGACACTGCTACTAGGCACAAAGTATTTCCTGGGCTAGATACAGTTAAAAATTTGTAATTAGATACTCTCGTTGGATGCTGAGAAAGCATTCCATAGAGTCTCCTGGCACACCATATATGATTCTCTTAAAAAGCTTGGGGTAGGGGTCTAGGGGACCCTTTTATAGCCAAAATCACGGCCCTGTATCGCAATACGTCACCTAGGCTGAAGATAAATGGAACTGTAGCACCCTGAGGGCTCGGTTGCTACAGACGTATTGCACCTCACCCAGAGGTGTGATATCTCACTCTCAGGTAAGGATGGAGTGTGGATCAGGACCCGACACCTGCATGCATTACACCACATTGCCGTGGGGCAGGGCGACCAATATGCCCCTGAGATGGGCACGACAGTCCCTGTCCCTGGCTGGAGTGGGGGGAGGGAACACTGAGGAAGGGGAACCCTGTAGTGCAGGAGCAGGGAGGAAGCAGTTCCTGGGTGCATTGAGAAGGGAGTATAAAAGGTGGGCACCATCTTAGTTCAGTGCAGAGAAGTCTGAGCAGAAGTGGCAGGGAGCAGGGGCTCTGCATGAGCTCTGCTCCGGAGGCGGGCCTAGTAACAGAGGCCCAGGCCTGGAAGAGGGAGAAGGAAGGAAGAGGAGCGGAGAAGGCTCCAGGAACGAGGAATGAAGGGATCCCAGGGGTGCGGACGGGCGAGTCGCCACCGCACGCCCGAATCCACCTGCGTGGAGGGGTCAGGCCAAAGGGGGAGACCGGTCCCCAAACTAGTGGAGGCAGGAAACGACCCTCAGCTAGAAACCGGAGGCTCTGACATTTTATGTGGCGCAGCCCCTCGCTACACCCGCTAGGAAGGCACCACATAGGGTCAGGGAAACTGGCGCCAAGTTTACCAAGAGGAGGCCCGAGGCAGCCGGACAGAAGTGTTGGTAAGAAAGGCCAGACAAAGGACAGACAAAGGGGGTCCTGTGAAGCGCTCCAAAGTTATCTGGGAGTTGTCTGAGCCCCTCACCTGGTGAGCACAGTACGACGTGGGCAGCCGTTACCTGCAGACATGGTCTGGATAATAAGAACTGTGAGTAAAGGCCCTGGACTGCATCACTGACTCCGTGTCGTTACTGCTGCTGCCCTGCACCATCACCCCCATCCTCCGCATACACTGCCCTGAGGCTATACTCCTCCCGTGGGGAGTTATGCTACGCTCTGCTGCACCCACAACACCAGCCTCAGCGGTCTGCCCTGTAGCGGCGGTTCACTCTGACCGCAATCCACGGGTGGCGTAGTCGGACATTTAAACATCAAAACCACATAAATAGTTCCGCCACTGGTTTGACCGCCCTGAGCCACGGAACCGGGTCGCCGCCACGAAGAATACAACCACCAGCATCCACCAAAAAGGGTCCGGCTCCGGGTGTCCCAAGGCCCAGGGGGTGCGTCAGAACATTTTCATCACCTTTCACAATCACCAATGGGACAAGGCAGGGATGTCCTCTGTCCCCTCTCTTATACATCCTAGTGACGGAGCACCTGCTCTCATCAATTCGCCATAACCCCAATATTAGGTGGATTGAGGTGGGAGGCACCGAGTACAAGTGCTCTCTATTTGCTGATGATGTCCTAGTATATATCACTCAATCACATATATCCATCCCTGCTGTTATGGCTGAAATAGATCACTTTGTTACATGGTAAAATTTTAAAATCAATGCAGCGAAGTCTGAGGCCCTCGATGTCTCCCTCCCCAAATCCATATAGGATTCCATCCAGTCCAACTTTCCCTTTGCCTGGCCCTCACAGGGTATCAAATACTTAGGAATTCCTATTCATAGAGACCTCTCCCATCTATGTTATCTTAATTTTGGGCCCTTTATTGAACAATTCCATACAGACCACGGTTGGCAAGTTAGAACTGTAAGATTCACTACGTGAACCACTGGTGTTTTGTGGAAAAGCACATGTACACTGCGTTCCAAATTATTATGCAAAAAGTGTTTAGGAGTGATAAGGGAAGAATTTGTTTGTTTGTCAGTTAAACTCATTGATGGTGATGTGTGTCAGGTTTCTTTATATCACTGTAAGCAATTGCAGACACCTGTGCTAATTAGTTTGGCAGGTGTGTCCAATGAAAGGCAAGACTACTTAAGAAGGCTCTCTCACATTATTAAGCAGCCTACATTTTCTGCCAAAATGGGAAAGAAAAAGGATGTGTCGGCTTCTGAGAAGCAACAAATTGTGGAGTGTTTAGGTCAAGGCATGACTACAATCAACATTGTGCGATGATCAGGATGAAGTGTCTTGGCAATCAAGAAGTATGTAGCTGATTCACAGTACACACGTGTGCGTGCTGATAAGGGCAAATTGAGGACTCTTTCCTACAGGCAATTACGTCAGGTTAAAAGAGCAGCGGCAAGAAAGCCTTGTCATAGCAGCAGACAAGTTTTTGAAGCTGCTGGTGCCTCCAACGTCCCCCGAACAACAAGATGCAGGGTCCTTCAGAGGTTTGCAGCTGTGCATACGCCATCCTGTCGACCTCCTCTATCCACTTCACACAAGCAGAAACGGCTCCAGTGGGCCAAACATTACATGAAGACTGATTTCAAAACTGTTTTGTTCACGGATGAGTGCCGTGCAGCGCTCGATGGTCCAGATGGATGGAGTGGAGGATGGCTGGTTGATGGACACCCCACGCAAACACGGCTACAGCGCCAACAAGGAGGAGGTGGAGTAATGTTTTGGGCTGGAATCATGGGGAGAGAGATTGTCGGCCCCTTTAGGATCCCTGAAGGCGCTAAAGATGAACTCCATAATGTATGTGGATTTTCTCAAACAGCACTTCCTGCCATGGTTCAAGAAGAAGAACCGTGTATTTCACAGCAAGATCATTTTTCTGCATGATAATGCACCATCTCATGCTGCACATAAAACATCTGCATCTCTAGCTGATATGGGCATAAAAGGGGACAAACTTATGGTGTGACCCCCATGCTCCCCTGACCTCTACCCCATTCAGAACCTTTGGAGCATCATTAAAAGGAGTGTCTATGATGGCGGGAGGCAGTTCACATCTAAGTAACAGCTCTGGGAGGGTATTCTGTCCTCATGCAAAACAATTGAAGCAGAAACCATCCAAAACCTGACAAATTTAATGGACGAGAGAGTTCAGAAGCTCCTTTCGAACAAGGGGTCCTATGTGAAAATGTAACATCACCTACAATAAAGTTTTGAGTTGAAAACTGTTTGATTTCAGTTTCTAACAACCTGCTAATGCTTATAATTTCAAAAATGACCATTTTTTTGGTCTTTATTAAAATGAAAAGGTTGATCGAAAAGTTTGGGGGATCTAAGAGTGTGGCAACCCAGTAGTCATGATTACTTCGAATTCTGACAATATGAGGGTCATGCTGCAGGTAGTGCAGCAAGAAGGCACTTATGTGTCTTGCGCATCTCGGAGCCCCAAAATTATTTTCCGGGCTAGATGCAGCTAAAAATTATTTTTAATTTTAAATCTGGTGGAGCTTATTATAGATGGCCTAATAGGATCAGTGCTGCACACTGCTACAAAGCCCAAATTATTTTCCAGTCAAGATACAGATAAACATGATTAGTAATTTGAAAGCTTAAAACGGTTGGTAGGGTGATTTTAACCAATCATCAAGCTTTTACTCTCCCCAGGATGACACAGGGGTAGAAAAGTCGTTTCGGATCCATGATTTGTTCATCTTTATGAACGTGAGTCTGTCTACATTATCAGTGGAGAGCCGCGTGCGCTTATCTGTCAGCACACCACCAGCAGCGCTGAACACACGTTCAGACAGAACGCTGGCTGCGGGGCATGACAAGATCTCCAAGGCGTAAGTGGCTAGCTCCGGCCATTTATCCAGATTGGAAGCCCAAAAAGAGCAAGGGTCCAGTGACACAGTCGTGGCTTCAATGTTTACTTGGAGATACTCCTGTACCATTGTCTCTAGGCGTTGACTATGTGTCAGACTTCTTGTCTCCTGTGGCCTTGCAAAGGATGGGCTAAAAAAGTGGTGAAATGATTCCGCAAAATTGATGTTACCAGCAGATACTGTGGTTCTGTTACGGTTTGAGTGCTGAACACTTGACGGTCCCACGGTTGGCAAGTTGGAACTGTGAGATTCACTACGTGCACCACTGGTATTTTGTGGAAAAGCACATGTAAGATTCTGCAACAGTCTCTGCTGATACTCCTGCATGCATGCATCCCTTTCTATGGCAGGAATAATTTCTGCAAATTTACTTTTGTACCGGGGATCTAACAGTGTGGCAACCCAGTAGTCAGGATTATTTCTAATTCTCACAATTCGAGGGTCATGTTGCAGGTAGTGCAGCAAGAAGGCACTCATGTGTGTTGCGCATCCAGGAGCACCAAGTCCCTGTTGTGTTGGTGGCGAGGTAACAATCATGCTTCCTTCCTCTGTCCTCTCCCCCCAACCTCGCACAACAGAAATGTGATCAAGGTCTCCCTCATCTGATGAGTCTTCCATCAGTTCGTCCTCCACTTCTTCCTGGGCTCCTGCACCTTCCTCACTAGTTTGGCTGCTACCATGCGCCCTGGTAAAACCATCTCCCCCACCCTCACATGCCTGCCGCCTTGGTGCTGCCGACCGTCTGGACCTTGCAGATGTTAGCCCTTCCGCATACAACTCCTCCTCCTCTACTTCTTCCACCTCCTCTTGTGCCACCACCTGACTCCGAATTCTGTTTAACATGTGCTCCAGCATGTAAATCACCGGAATAGTCATGCTGATAATGGCATCGTCAGCACTAAACATCTTCGTCGCCATTTCAAAACTGTGCAGAAGGGTGCATAGGTCCCTGATCTGAGACCACTCCTCCAGCGTGATTTTCCCCACCTCTGGATCTCGTTGGCCCAGGCTATACGTCAGAACGTATTGCACCAGGGCTTGTCGGTGCTGCCACAGTCGCTGCAACATGTGCAGAGTTGAATTCCACCGGGTAGGCACATCGCATTTTAGCCGGTGAAGTGGCAGGCCCAACGACTTCTGTAGAGATGTAAGTCGCTGAGCTGCGGGATGCGAACGGCGGAAGTGAGCACACAGCGACCGTGCCCTCTGCAGAAGGCCATCTAGTCTGGGATAGTGGGCTAAAAATTGCTGGACAACCAGGTTCAACACGTGAGCCATACAAGGCACGTGTGTGACATTGCCCTGGCGAAGGGCCGCACCCAGGTTTGCAGCATTGTCGCACACGGCCTTCCCTGGTTTCAGGTCCAGTGGAGACAACCATTCATGAAATTGGTTCTCCAGAGCTGACCACAACTCCTCAGCTGTGTGACTCACATTTCCCAGACATTTCAAAGTAAAAACCGCCTGATGACGTTGAGCCCTACTGCCAGCATAGTAAGGAGGTGTGCAGGATCCCTTCTGCGCAGTTAGAAAGCTTGTGGCATGACCAGACAGGCTTTGGGTGCAGGTGGAAGACTGAGAGGAGGTTGAGGAGGCAGAAGCAGTGGAGGAACTTTGACATAAAGAGGATTGACGCACAACTCGTGGGGACGGCAAGACTTGGACAGCAGCCCCTTGTCCTGCTGTCACCATAGTTACCCAGTGCCCAGTCAGCGACATGTAACGCCCCTGTCCATGCCTACTCGTCCAAGTGTCTGTGGTGAAATGCACCCTGTCACACACAGAGTTTCTCAAAGAAGCGGTGATGTTGTGTGCGACATGCTGGTGGAGCGCAGGCACACCTTTCTTTGAGAAGTAGTGCCGACTGGGCATCTGGTACTGGGGCACTGCGACGGACATAAGGTCTCGAAAATCCTCTGTGTCCACCAGGCGGAAAGGCAGCATTTCTGTAGCCAAGAGCTTGCAGATGGTGAAATTCAACCTCTTAGCTTTCTCATGGCTAGGAGGAAATGGTCTTTTACTTGTCCACATCTGAGGGACCGAGGGCTGGCTATTGTGCTTAGACGGGGTTGATAAGGGTGTCCCCGGCAAACTGCCGGTCTGTGAGGAAGATGCAGGCGGACATGTTAGGTTGCCTTGATCCAAAGGTGATGCTATCGATGTCGGACAGCGCTCAACACCAGCTGGTGTTACCACCTCCAAAGAAAATGATGACCTGCCAATCACGCTGGCTGTTGCGGGTAAAGAGGTGGCAGGTCTGCGCCCCAAAACAGGTGTGACTGCTGTCCCCCCAGTCACAGAGGATGAAGAGGCCGCGGATGCACAAGATATGGCAGACGGTGGTTGGCCCGGCCGGCTAGGCCGCATTGTAGCACACTGAGCTTCCCACTGCAACTTATGCTTCATGTCCATGTGCCGGTTCATGCATGAAGTACTCAAACTATGTATTTTTTGGCCTCTACTTAGCTTTTGCTGACAAATGTTACAGATAACACGAGTTGGGTCATCTTTATCGATCTGAAAAAATGCCCAGGCTATGCATGGCTTAGCACCCATGCGACCTGAAGAGCCACCACGACTTGTGGTGAGAGGCAGAGTTGTGTTTGAGGATGCAGTTGTTGACGTGCTTCCAGTACTACGTCTCTGTCCAGGAAGGCGCAACCTGACCTCGTCGTCACTAGCATCTTCCTCCACCTCCTCTGCTGACCTCATCTCTTGGCTGACTGTGGGTTGACAGTAAGTGGGATCTCCAACCTCATCATCATCACCCTGTGTGTTATCACACCCGTCGTCCTCAGAGCCAACCTGTTCCTGCCCTGACAAAAAACTAAAGTTGTCGCTCCAATCAGGTATTTGAGTCTTATCATCGTCTTACTCATTGTCTCAACCAACAGGAGTTACAGTTTGGGAATGAGGGTCTACATTATGGTCAGAACCTTCTGCGTCTGGTCCTGGATCCTACTCATAAAGATTCTGGGCATCAGTGCAGATCATTTCCTCGTCTGGATTCACAGAAGCGCTGGAGTCGACCTCTGATTCCCAGGCTATAGTATGAGTAAACAGCTCTGCAGACTCAACCATCTGTTCTACCTCATACTCAGACGGGCAGCTGGAGATTTGGGAGCTGCGAGGAAGCAAGTGCGATTTGGGTGACACCTTTGAGGACTGGAGTATTTGTGATGTTGAAGTTGATGTGGAGGAGAGCCCACTTAAAGGAGCACTTGATATCCCTTGAAGCACCTGCTGTTTTTGTTCCTCATCTGGAATTTGTAGCGATTGGCGTGGCCGTAAGAAAGGGATCTTATCACATTGTCCGCTAAAAGAAGTAGACATTTTAGTTTGACTGGAAGATGGTCTTTCTTCTGCAGATGTTACTGTTGCTTTAACACCTACCCCACGGACACAACCTTTTTTCCCCTTCCCAACACGCCTATTCCCCTTTCCACCAGCAGCAGGCCTTTTTCCACTCATTTTGGTGGTTAACTAATTCACAACTCTGGAGTTGTTTGCACAAAAAAACAATGGATGGTAACCGAGCAGAGCTGAGTGGCCAAACTGTGGTATTAGGCCAAAACTATTGGCTGGGTTAGATGCAGAAAAAAATTATATTCAATTTGCAACCTGATGGAGGTCAGTATAGATGGACTAATACAACAAGTCCCACACACAGCTAGAAGCCCAATATTTTTTCAGAGGTAGATGCAGAAAAAAATATATTCAGTTTGCAACCTGATGGAGGTCAGTATAGATGGACTAATACAACAAGTCCCACACACAGCTAGAAGCCCAAATATTTTTTCAGAGGTACTGTAGATGCAGATAAAAATTATTTTTAATTTGCAACCTGATAGAAGTCAGTATAGATGGACTAATAGAGAAAGTCCGACACACTACTAGAAGGCCAAATATTTTTTCAGAGCTAGATGCAGAAAAAAATTATATTCAGTTTGCAACCTGATGGAGGTCAGTATAGATGGATTAATAGAACAAGACCCACACACAGCTAGAAGCCCAATATTTTTTCAGAGGTAGATGCAGAAAAAAATATATTCAGTTTGCAACCTGATGGAGGTCAGTATAGATGGACTAACAGAGAAAGTCCCACACACTACTAGAAGGCCAAATATTTTTTCAGAGCTAGATGCAGAAAAAAATTATATTCAGTTTGCAACCTGATGGAGGTCTGTATAGATGGATTAATAGAACAAGACCCACACACAGCTAGAAGCCCAATATTTTTTCAGAGGTAGATGCAGAAAAAAATATATTCAGTTTGCAACCTGATGGAGGTCAGTATAGATGGACTAATACAACAAGTCCCACACACAGCTAGAAGCCCAAATATTTTTTCAGAGGTACTGTAGATGCAGATAAAAATTATTTTGAATTTGCAACCTGATGGAGGTCAGTATAGATGGACTAATAGAGAAAGTCCGACACACTGCTAGAAGGCCAAATATTTTTTCAGAGGTACTGTAGATGCAGATAAAAATTATTTTTAATTTGCAACCTGATGGAGGTCAGTATAGATGGACTAATAGAGAAAGTCCGACAAACTACTAGAAGGCCAAATATTTTTTCAGAGCTAGATGCAGAAAAAAATTATATTCAGTTTGCAACCTGATGGAGGTCAGTATAGATGGACTAATACAACAAGTCCCACACACAGCTAGAAGCCCAATATTTTTTCAGAGGTAGATGCAGAAAAAAATATATTCAGTTTGCAACCTGATGGAGGTCAGTATAGATGGACTAATACAACAAGTCCCACACACAGCTAGAAGCCCAATATTTTTTCAGAGGTAGATGCAGAAAAAAATATATTCAGTTTGCAACCTGATGGAGGTCAGTATAGATGGACTAATACAACAAGTCCCACACACAGCTAGAAGCCCAAATATTTTTTCAGAGGTACTGTAGATGCAGATAAAAATTATTTTTAATTTGCAACCTGATGGAGGTCAGTATAGATGGACTAATAGAGAAAGTCCGACACACTGCTAGAAGGCCAAATATTTTTTCAGAGCTAGATGCAGAAAAAAATTAGATTCAGTTTGCAACCTGATGGAGGTCTGTATAGATGGATTAATAGAACAAGACCCACACACAGCTAGAAGCCCAATATTTTTTCAGAGGTAGATGCAGAAAAAAATATATTCAGTTTGCAACCTGATGGAGGTCAGTATAGATGGACTAATACAACAAGTCCCACACACAGCTAGAAGCCCAAATATTTTTTCAGAGGTACTGTAGATGCAGATAAAAATTATTTTGAATTTGCAACCTGATGGAGGTCAGTATAGATGGACTAATAGAGAAAGTCCGACACACTGCTAGAAGGCCAAATATTTTTTCAGAGGTACTGTAGATGCAGATAAAAATTATTTTTAATTTGCAACCTGATGGAGGTCAGTATAGATGGACTAATAGAGAAAGTCCGACACACTACTAGAAGGCCAAATATTTTTTCAGAGCTAGATACAGAAAAAAATTATATTCAGTTTGCAACCTGATGGAGGTCAGTATAGATGGACTAATACAACAAGTCCCACACACAGCTAGAAGCCCAATATTTTTTCAGAGGTAGATGCAGAAAAAAATATATTCAGTTTGCAACCTGATGGAGGTCAGTATAGATGGACTAATACAACAAGTCCCACACACAGCTAGAAGCCCAATATTTTTTCAGAGGTAGATGCAGAAAAAAATATATTCAGTTTGCAACCTGATGGAGGTCAGTATAGATGGACTAATACAACAAGTCCCACACACAGCTAGAAGCCCAAATATTTTTTCAGAGGTACTGTAGATGCAGATAAAAATTATTTTGAATTTGCAACCTGATGGAGGTCAGTATAGATGGACTAATAGAGAAAGTCCGACACACTGCTAGAAGGCCAAATATTTTTTCAGAGCTAGATGCAGAAAAAAATTATATTCAGTTTGCAACCTGATGGAGGTCAGTATAGATGGACTAATGCAACAAGTCCCACACACAGCTAGAAGCCCAATATTTTTTCAGAGGTAGATGCAGAAAAAAATATATTCAGTTTGCAACCTGATGGAGGTCAGTATAGATGGACTAATACAACAAGTCCCACACACAGCTAGAAGCCCAAATATTTTTTCAGAGGTACTGTAGATGCAGATAAGAATTATTTTGAATTTGCAACCTGATGGAGGTCAGTATAGATGGACTAATAGAGAAAGTCCAACACACTGCTAGAAGGCCAAATATTTTTTCAGAGCTAGATGCAGAAAAAAATTAGATTCAGTTTGCAACCTGATGGAGGTCAGTATAGATGGACTAATAGAATGATGCTATGCCCAAAAGATTTTACTTCACTAGGTGCAGTAAAAAAATTGGTGTTCTATACACAGGTGGTATATCTTGCAACACAGATAGGCTACTCCACTGACTAACACACTCTGCAATAGGCCAAAAAGGATTAGCTTTGCTAGATTCAGCCAAATGCTGTGAAAAAAACTTGCACAGCACTGGCACAGACCTGCCTGGCAAAAACTGATAGGAACTGATGTAACCTAGTCCTGAAAAGGACTCCAATTACAATTAGTCTTTACTCCCACAACCTATCTATTTAAGAGCACAGACCTGCCTGATAAAAGTCGTAGGAAATGCTGTAACCTAGTCCTTAAAAGGACTGCAATCACAACTATTCCCTACTCCCAAGCTATCTGTATATTTGTGAAAAAATTGGCTTGAAATTAACAAGGTATAGCGCACACAGCAACAGCGATGCCGTCTAACACGCAGCTGCAGCAGTGAGAAAATGGTGGCGACGGGGAAAATGGCTTGGTCTTATAGGGCAAGGACATGTGACATACACTGCCAATGACACATGCCCTTGCTTGTGTGAAAAAAAGCACTTCGCTCCGTGTGTGCGCTGCTGATAGGCTGACAGATTGCACCTCCCCACTGCAAATGCGGGAAAGAGAAAAAAAAATGGAGATCTTCATTGTTCCTGCAGAGATCCATCCCCTGCCCCTCCCCCCACCCCGCTGTACACTCAAACTGCGTATTAACATTAATTTTCATCATTACTGAGAAAAAATCCAGTTATGATTTTGGTGCACGAACAGTTATCGAACATAACCTCGAACAGCCGAATTTTTCTCAAATTGTTCGTGTTCGCCGAACGGCTCGAACACCGCCCAAAACAGCTCGAATTTGAGATTGGCGAACAGTTCGAGTAGAACAACGCTCATCTCTAATTATAACTGATAAGCACACCCGCCTGTCAACTGACAATGCTGACAAGCTGACCCTTATCAAAATGAACAAGGGCTGGATTGGGCCAGACTTCTCATCACCACCAAATCACAGCAAAGTAACATAAAGTCAAATCCACTGTGTTATTTCGGAAGGTGTATTCACATGCACCGCTTCAAACCCACACATGGGTATACGCTTCCTCGTTTCGGCTGTTTAATCTTCTTCTCTTTATCCTCAGCCTCCACCACCACTATACCACCAGGGTGCCAGCATTGCAAGTCGCTCCGTCCTAATTTGTGGCAGCTTTTGCTGGGAAAGCATAAGCAAATACCATGGGACACCCACTCCCCAATAATGGGACTTATCTTTGTAATATGCTGTACTGCATGGCTCTTGTAAGGGGCATTGCAAGTTGCTCCATCCAAATTTTTGGCAGCTTTTGCTGGGAAAGCATAAGCAAATACCATGGGACACCCACTCCCCAATAATGGGATTTATGTTTGTAATATGCTGTACTGCATGGCTCTTGTAAGGGGCATTGCAAGTTGCTCCGTCCTAATTTTTGGCAGCTTTTGCTGGGAAAGCATAAGCAAATACTATGGGAGACCCACTCCCCAATAATGGGACTTATGTTTGTAATATGCTGTACTGCATGGCTCTTGTAAGGGGCATTGCAAGTTGCTCTGTCCTAATTTTTGGCAGCTTTTGCTGGGAAAGCATAAGCAAATACTATGGGAGACCCACTCCCCAATAATGGGACTTATGTTTGTAATATGCTGTACTGCATGGCTCTTGTAAGGGGCATTGCAAGTTGCTCCGTCCTAATTTTTGGCAGCTTTTGCTGGGAAAACATAAGCAAATACTATGGAAGACCCACTCCCCAATAATGGGACTTATGTTTGTAATATGCTGTACTGCATGGCTCTTGTAAGGGGCATTGCAAGTTGCTTCGTCCTAATTTTTGGCAGCTTTTGCTGAGAAAGCATAAGCAAATACTATGGGAGACCCACTCCCCAATAATGGGACTTATGTTTGTAATATGCTGTACTGCATGGCTCTTGTAAGGGGCATTGCAAGTTGCTCCATCCTAATTTTTGGCAGCTTTTGCTGGGAAAGCATAAGCAAATACCATGGGACACCCACTCCCCAATAATGGGACTTATGTTTGTAATATGCTGTACTGCATGGCTCTTGTAAGGGGCATTGCAAGTTGCTCCGTCCTAATTTTTGGCAGCTTTTGCTTGCAAGGCATAAGCAAATACTATGGGACACCCACTCCCCAATAATGGGACTTATGTTTGTAATATGCTGTACTGCATGGCTCTTGTAAGGGGCATTGCAAGTTTCTCCGTTCTAATTTTTGGCAGCTTTTGCTTGCAAGGCATAAGCAAATACTATGGGACACCCACTCCCCAATAATGGGACTTATGTTTGTAATATGCTGTACTGCATGTGACGCGCCCCCTGGGCCGTGTGTACACGTGTGTGGGATACCCGGTGCCGGGTCTCTGGGGTCTGTAGTCTCCGTGGCGGTGACCCGGTCCCGTGGCTCAGGCTGGTCAAACCAGTGGCAGTCTTTCTTTGGTTTTGAGGTTAATTGTCCGACTGCGCCACCCGTGGATTGCGGTCAGGGAGTACCACCGCTGCGAGGCAGACCGCTGAGGCTGGTGTTGTGTGCGCAGCATAGAATGGGATAACTCCCCTCGGGAGGAGTATAGCCTCAGGGCAGTGAGTGTGGATGATGGGGGTGATGGTGCATGAGCGCAGCAGGAACGACTCAGAGTCTTTGCAGTGCAGTTCAGGGTCTTTACTGATGATTATAAGGTAGACCCTCCTGGGAGTACTGGCTAGCATAAGAGGCCTGGTCAGTCTGTGAGCAAGTAGGAGTTCCCCTGGCCAGGTGGAGTTGTAGGCCTCCCCGTCTGTCTGCACTCCTCCTGGCTACCTTGCTGTAAGCGGGTAGAAGTAGCCCACGTCCCTGAGTGTACCGTGTAGTGCTCACCAGTATGGCTGGTGACTTGGGGCATTCTGTTAGCCTCCGCTCCACGACGGCGGTGCTGGTCCCTTGCTTGTGACTGAGCCTCCGGGCTTCTATGGCCAGAGGACCTGAAATCCCCTTCCGGCTGGTTTCTGCTGCTGGATATATAAGTCCTCACAGCTTCGGACTCCTGTGTCCGGTTCCTATTGTCTTCTGCCAGGGCGAGCTCTGCTCAGCTTCCAGCCCCTGGTCTTTAGCTCCTAGCTCCTACAGAGCTCCTTGCTGTTACTTTCCCTTGCTCTCACTCTGACTCTGACTGTTCTCTGACTCATTCAACCCCGCCCCAGATCCAGTTTATAAGGGCAGAATTCTCCCCTCCCAGGACTGGGGCAGGAGGATGTTGCATGTTTAAGGGATCCTGACCAGGAAACCTCCCACTTGCTCTCCGACGTAATATCTCTATTACTGTGGTGACCAGACCCCTGGGGTGCCACACATGGCTCTTGTAAGGGGCATTGCAGTTCCTCATAATTTTTGGAAAGCCTTCCATTCACTGCTTAGGCCAACAGTGCACGGGAGACCCAGTTGCTAAAAATCGAAAAAAAGGTTTAGTTAACGCCCTCTGACCTCCATGTCATTTCCAAGGGGCATTGGAGTGGCTCGAAATTTTTGGTAGGCATTGCACTCACTGTATGCCCTATAACTGTGTAGCCGAACCGCTCCTTTTGTTACAGAAACATATCCTACAATACATATCTGGTTGACTGGTCTGATATTGATGTGAATGGTCCCTGTTCCTCCTGCTCTTTCTCCTTTGCCACCACCTCATCCATCATTTATCACCTGAAGCTTAGTTTTAACGGGAGTCATAGAACTTGGATAGTAGCAGGAAAACATCCAGCAATCCTCGGAGGAGGTAGGATATGCGCCAAAACTCGGACCACCTCAGGCCTAGCCGCTACTACATACATGCGCTTGCATTCCAAGAAAACAAAGCAGATGCTAACTTCTATCATCATCATCATGCTCCTCACCTAGGCACTCTCAACTCCCCTGATGGAGAAGCCAGGGCCCACCGGAGGAGTCTGGTTCTCTGGTGGGCTCGTCCAATGCTGCCCTAAAGCAGGCCAGGCTAAGAAAAGTGTGGGGGAAGGTGACAGGAGAAATCAGGGTGGCTGGGGACCGAGTATGGACACCTGGCCGCCACCTGGTGGCTGGGGACCGAGCGTGGACACCCGGCCGCCGGGCGGCTGGGGACAGAGTATGGATACCTCGCTGCCGAAGCGGCCATGAGGTAGTAGCCAGCTTCGGCCTCCTCCAAACTAAAAGCCCCATTTCAAGTGAAAGCTAGCAGTATGGTATTGCAGCCTGCAGGTGGGTGGGTGGTTGGCTCCATATTTTCGCTTGCATTGCAAGTAATGGTGGAGGTACAATTGAATACTGCCCTGGGACAAGGACTTGCACGGGGATAGCTGCAAGTCTGCATCTTATGATGCGGCAAGGATCACTTCTGATGGGCACACTTTTAGACAGTGACCTGGGGGTCAGAGATGCTTCCAGGGGTCTTCCCCATGCTGATCCCTTGTCTTTTCAGCACTGTATGCATGTGTCACACAGCACATGGCCAGATAAGGTTGTAAAATGTTAAAATGACATTTCCCGGTGAACGCATTTGTCACGGTTGAAAGCAATACAAAAGTGCAAAAACGCATGAAAAATGCTACTTGTGAACATAGCCCAAGGTGTGGAGGAGTATTTTTGTTTTTGGTTATTTATTTTACCTTATACACAAGTTTTTACCCTGGAAATGAAATTCCTTAACATATTTCACAGGAAAACCGTTTCAGTTTCGTTTTTGAACGTTTTATTGTGAGCCCGCAAAAGTGGCTTAATACCTCTGACCACGTTGTTGACAGCAGTGATCTGGGGGTCATAAATGCTTCCAGGGGCGATCCCCATGCTGCCCCCATGTCTTTTGAGCACTGTCACTATCGTTTTGGGCACTTTTTAGGCTTTCTACAGACTGCCGGGGGTGTTGCCGCAAAAATGCTCGGGTCTCTCATAGACTAACATTGGGCTCGTTGCTCGGGTCGAGAACCCGAGTATCACGGTAAGCTCGGCCCGAGCTTCGAGCACCCGAGCATTTTAGTGATCGCTCAACACTATCAGTCGTCATCTTGGTGAGGACACGGAAGTCTTGCCCGTTACCAGTCTGGCACCCATGGCTGACTTTATGTTATGCTGCCTTAACCGTGACCCTCGCATTGTCAAAATGTTGGGTGACAGTCATTACTGGTTGATGACACTTTTAGACCCCCTCTACAAGGAGAACTTTTACTCTCTTATTCCTGAGTTGGAGAGGTCTACAAAAATGGGGCAGTACCAGAAGGCCCTTGCTGCAGAACTATTAAAAAAATTCCCATCTGAACACGGTAGCGGCAGAGGTCACAGTTCGCTGCCCAACTAAGGCATACAGGCGAGAGAGACGCAACTCCAATCCAGCAGAGGCAGGGGAACACTGTCAATGTTCTCGGACAGTTTTCTGAGACCTGCCCAGCTTACAGGCCCTGAGGCGCAGGGTACCCTCACAATGAGTGGAAAGTTTCAAAAGATGGTGAGGGAGTACCAGCGTCCTCCGTGATTCCTCTGTGCCTTTTAATTATTGGGTATCCAAGCTGGACACTTGGAATGAACTCACTCTGTATGCCTTGGAGGTCCAGGCCTGCCCTGCCGCTAGCGTGTTATCGGAGCGTGTTTTTAGTGCCGCTGGGGGAATAATAACTGATAAGCGTACTCGCCTGTCAACTGACAATGCTGACAAGCTGACCCTTATCAAAATGAACAAGGGCTGGATTGGGCCAGACTTCTCATCACCACCAAATGACAGCAGAGTAACATAAAGTCAAATCCACTGTGTTATTTCGGGAGGTGTATTCACATGCATCGCTTCACACCCATACATGGGTATACGCTTCCTCATTTTGGCTGTTTTTTGCTCTTCTACTTATCCTCAGCCTCCACGACCACTATTCCACCAGGGTGACCGTGGTCCATGTTGCCAGCATTGCAAGTTCCTCTGACCTAATTTTTGGCAGCTTTTGCTTGGAAGGCATAGGCAAAGACTATGGGAGACCCACTCCCCAATAATGGGAATAATGTTTTTAATATGCTGTACTGCATGGCTCTTGTAAGGGACATCGCAAGTTCCCCCTTCCTAATTTTTGACAGCTTTTGCTTGGAAGGCATAGACAAAGACTATGGGAGACCCACTCCCCAATAATGGGAATAATGTTTTTAATATGCTGTACTGCATGGCTCTTGTAAGGGGCATTAAAATCGTCTTGTTAAGCTACTGTGACCTCCACGTCTCTTCCACGGGGCATTGATATTGTCTTTTTATTCCACTGTAACCTCCACCACTCTTCCAAGGGGCATTAAAACTGTCTTGTTAAACCACTCTGAACTCCACGTCTCTTCCAAGGGGCATTAAAACCATCTTGTTAAGCTACTGTGACCTCCACATCTCTTCCAATGGGCATTAAAACTGTCTTGTTAAACCACTCTGAACTCCACGTCTCTTCTAAGGGGCATTAAAACCGTCTTGTTAAACCACTCTGATCTCCACAGCTCTTCCAAGGGGCATTGACATGTTGTTTTTAATTACCTCTAACCTCCACGACTCTTGCAACGGGCATTGCATTTCCTCCTAATTTTTGTCAGCTTTTGCTTTTCAATGCATAGGCGAACACTAGGGGAGACCCACTCCCCAATAATGGGTAGAAGGTTTTTAATACGCTGTAATCCACGTCTGTTTCAAGGGGCATTGCAGTGCCTAATAATTTTTGGAAAGCCTTCCATTCCCTGCTTAGGCCAACAGTGTACAGGAGACCCAGTTGCTATAAATGGAAAAAACGGTTTAGTTAAGGCCCTCTGACCTCCATGTCACTTCCAAGGGGCATTGGAGTGCCTCGAAATATTTGGTAGGCATTGCACTCACTGTATGCCTTATAACTGTGTAGCTGAACCGCTCCTTTTGGTACAGAAACATATCCTACAAGACATGTGTGGTTGGCTGGCCTGATATTGATGTGAATGGTCCCTGTTCCTCCTGCTCTTTCTCCTTTGCCACCACCTCATCCATCATTCATCACCTGAAGCTTTGTTTTAACGGGAGTCATAGAACTGGGATAGTAGCAGGAAAACATCCAGCAATCCTCGAAGGAGGTAGAATATGCGCCAAAACGCTGACCACCTCAGGCCTAGCTGCTACTACATACATGCGCTTGCATTCCAAGGAACAGAAAGCTAAGGAGGTGGATGGCCTCATGATCATGAATAATTTACTCGTTGTGTAGGAGGCCGACCACTGCTGCTGTCTACCTTCTGAACTTTGTGTTGAAGCCTGATTGACCCAGGACCCGCAATCCTCTATGTCTGGAGGACGTGTTGCATCCCAGTGTCCAACTGTGTCCCGGCTTCCACAATATTAACCCAGTGTGAAGGCGTCAGTGAGATGGACCATTCCTGGCCACATTCACTTGTCCACGTGTTTGTGGTTAGGCTGTCCTTCCCACTAAATGCACTGGGGAGGGCACAGGTAATGTTTTAGTATGCGCGCTTGTGTATAAGGCGCATCGGGACAAATAGGGGCGGCTGGGGACCGTTTATGGACACCCGGCCACCCCCACGCGGCTGGGGACTGTGTGTGGGCACCCGGCCGCGGGGCGGCTGGGGACTGAGTATGGACACCCGGCCGCCCCCTGGCGGCTGGGGACCAAGCGTGGACACCCGGCCGCCGGGCGGCTGGGGACTGAGTATGAATACCAGGCCACCGACGCAGCCATGACGTGGTGGCCAGATTCCACCTCCACATGCCTAAAAGGCCCAATTTCAAGTGCAATCAAGCTAGCAGTATGGTATTGCAGCCTGGGGGTGGGTGGGTGGCAGGCTGCATACTTGCGCTTGTATTGCAAGTTATGGGGGAAGTACAATTGAACACAGCCCTGGGACAAGGACTTGCACGGGGATAGTTGCAAGTCTGCATCTTCTGATGCGGCAAGGATCACTTCTGATGGGCACACTTTTAGGCAGTGACCTGGGTGTCAGAGATGCTTCCAGGGGTCTTCCCCATGCTGTTCCCATGTCTTTTTAGCACTGTATGCATGTGTCACACAGCACATGGCCAGATAAGGTTGTGAATGCATTTGTCACGGTTGAAAGCAATACAAACGTGCAAAAACGCATAAAAAATGCTACTTGTGAACATAGCCCAAGGTGTGGAGGAGTATTTTTGTTTTTGGTTATTTATTTTACCTTATACACAAGTCTTTACTCAGGAAAGGATGTTTCTTAACCCCTTTCAGACCTGGTCAGTAATAGTACGCACCAGGTCGGGAAGGCCGGTTCAGCGGGGGCTCCGGTGGTGAGGCCGCACTGAAGCGAGCACATGTCAGCTGATTATTGGAATCGCAATCCACCCGCGGCTGTTAACATGTTAAATCTCTGATAGTGGCATTTAACTCGCGCTTCCGGGAGTCCTAAGCCCCGCCCATCAGTGACCCCGTCACGTGATCGCGGGTCACCAATGGGTGGGCATGACAACTCAGGGTCTGCAGCAGACGCCTGTGGTTGTCATGTCTCAATTGCTATGAGCGCCACCTAGTGGTCAGCGCTCATAGCAAGTGAGCATTTCTCCTGCATACAAGCGATCTGCTCATCGCTTGTATGCAGTAGAAGCAATCAGACAACTGCTGCTTCTAGTCTCCTCTGGAAAGTGTAAAAAAAAAGTTTTTAAAAAAATAAAAAAAATAAAAAATATATAAAGGTTTAAGTCACCCCCCTTTCGCCCCAAAAATAAAATATATATATATATATATATATAAAAAAAAAAAACACATACACATATTTGGTATCGCCGCGTTCAGAATCGCCTGATCTATCAATATAAAAGAAGAATTAATACAATCAGTAAACGGCGTAACGAGAAAAAAATTTTAAACGCCAGAATTACGTTTTTTTGGTCGCTACAACTTTGCAATAAAATGCAATAACGGGCAATCAAAACA
Organism: Phyllobates terribilis; assembly: GCF_046119375.1. Lineage (NCBI taxonomy): Eukaryota > Metazoa > Chordata > Amphibia > Anura > Dendrobatidae > Phyllobates > Phyllobates terribilis. The sequence goes on along the minus strand of NW_027362763.1, from coordinate 912,545,904 downwards.
TCGGATCTACCCCAAAATGGTATCAATAAAAACGTCAGCCCGACACGCAAAAAATAAGCCCTCACCTGGCCCCAGATCCCGAAAAATGGAGAAGCTAAGGGTCTCGGAAAATGGCGTCATTTTTTTTTTGCTTTTTTAGCAAGTTTTTGATTTTTTTACACCACTTAAATAAAAAAGAACCTATACATGTTTGGTGTCTATGAACTCATAACAACCTGGAAAATAATGATGGCAGGTCAGTTTTAGCAATCTGTGAACGTGGTAAAAAAAGGACCCAAAAAACAACTGTGGAATTGCATTTGTTTTGCAGTTTCACTGCACTTGGAATTTTTTTCCCATTTTCCAGCACACGATATGGTAAAACCAGTGATGGTGTTTAAAAGTACAACTCGTCCCGCAAAAAATAAGCCCTCACATGGCCATATTGAACGAAAATTAAAAAAGTTCTGGCTCTGGGAATAAGGGGAGCAAAAAAGGAAAACACAAAAACAGAAAGACCCATGGTCGTTAAGGGGTTAACATATTTCACAGGAAAGCACTTTCACTTTCGTTTTTGAACGTTTTATTGTGAGCCTGTAAAAGTGGCTTAATACCTCTGACCACGTTGTTGACAGCAGTGACCTTGGGGTCAGAAATGCTTCCAGGGGCGATCCCCATGCTGTCCCCATGTCATTTGAGCACTGTCACTATCGTTTTGGGCACTTTTTAGGCTTTCTACAGACTGCCGGGGGAGCCGCCGCAAAAATGTTCGGGTCTCCCATAGACTAACATTGGGCTCGTTGCTCGGGTCGAGCACCCGAGTATCACAGTGAGCTCGGCCCGAGCTTCGAGCACCCGAGCATTTTAGTGCTCGCTCAACACTAGTGCTGAGCTGTAGTATAAGTAGCCCAGGACAGTAGCCGTGGTCGAGCTGCTGCTCCATGATGCCATGGTGACGCGTCCCCTGGGCCGTGGGGTACCCGGTGCCGGGCTGGTAGATGCTGGGGGATGTCACAGTGGCGGTGACCTGGTCCATGACCCAGGGCGGTCAATAAAAAAGGGGGTTTATTGATAGGGGATTTATAGTGATTGTAAAAAGTTTGTGACGCCACCTGTGGTATGCGGCTAAGGGAGCCACCGCTGCGGAGCAGTCCTCTAGAGCTGATGTTACTGCAGCAGGAATGGTGTGGCTCTCCACAGGTAGAGCTTAGCTCCAGGGCAGTGTTGATGTTGCAGGTTATGCTGTGTGTTGTAGTGCAGGGGTTGATGGCGCAGCAAAAAACACAGAGACAAGGAAGTGCAGTCCCAGGATCTTTACTCACAGTTGTTGCAGTCCAGATTACAGGGATCCATGTAACTGCCCTCTTCGCCCTGTGTTTACTCAGGGAGGGGTTCGGTCTACCCCCAGGTAACTCCGGAGTACTTAGCAGGACCCCCGTCTGTGTGTCCTTGCTCCCTGGCCTTCTTCCTGCACCTCACACCTAGTATCTCCAATCCGGTACCCGCGGGCCTTGGCGGGCGACGTCTGTTCCATCCCCTGGGTCCCATATGGCTACCTTCTCGGTGAGACTGGCCTTGTGGCTACAGGACATAAAGTACTGCAGCCTCCGGTTTCTAGTTGGGCATAAAGTCCTCCGCTAGTTGAGGGACCGGTTCCCTTTAGATGACCTGAACCCTCCACCGCCTGGCAGATGCGGGTGTACGGGTGGCCTTCTGCACGGCCCATACCCCTGGGGTCCTTTCCTGATTCCTGGAGCCTTTCTGCACCTCTCTCTCTCTTCTCCTTTCAGTCCTGGGTCTTTCACCAGGCCCTCTGCCTGAGCAGAGCTCCTGCAGAGCCCCTGCTCCTTCACTTCTCCTCCTCTGACTGAACTCACTCCCTAAGATGGCTTCTCAAATTATACCTTCCTCTCATGTGCTCCCCTAAGCTACTTCCTCCACCCACACCCACTACGTGGTTCCCCCTCTCTAGGTTCCCCCCACTCCAGCCAAGGGAAGGGCTCAGCAAGTAGCAGAGACATCTTGCCCTCCCCTGTTTGCCTGGAGTGGTGTGTTGGATGCTGGTGTTAGGGTCCCGGGCTGTACTCCTTCTTTACCTGAGAGTGAGATGCCACATCTCTGGCTGAGATGCAACACCTCTGTGGCGACCGAACCCTCAGGGGTGCCACAATGGCATATTAAAAATAAATCATGTCCCAGTGTGCTATCTCATGTAGGGTACATTATAATAACTTGCCGGCCATAGGCCTCCGCTGTCTTCAGTTCTGCATACTCAGGAACAGCCGCACACAACTCAGGGGACACCCGGTTCATTTCAACAATTAACAGTTTACTTGAAAGTTGAAGTACATCAGATTACATCATGCAGTATCGAGCATAGCACCCTCCATTTCTTGCTTAAGTAACACAGTATATTTCCCTTTTTACTTCCCTTTCTGCCTGAACTATCCCTGCTGTAACAGTTCATGTCAGCCCCAGAGATTTTCCGTCCTGCCCCGCAGTATTACCGAGATCCATAACTAACTTTTTCCTCACATGGTTCCATGTCCAATGCAAGGGGTGTCGGTGCTCTCCATAGCCATCGACTCTAGCCTTAAGCTTTGAACATTGCAGGAGTATCCACAGGGAGTTTGCTAAGGCCTCATACACCCCAGCACAACTACAGGAAAGAGATATTTATCCAGCACAAAATCCAGAGAATTAATTAAAAGCTTGAAATTTATTTAAACATGATTAAAAAGAGTATATGTTAAAAAAAATGCTCTAGACAGCATGCTACTGACGCATTTCGAACTGTGTGTTCTTATTCCTGAGGAATACCACTTCATATGGTGAGCTGGATGAACTTTTTCACTTTCTTACGCAGGGCACAACTTGTACTTGCTTCTACTAGCAGCCCACTGCACCTTGAACTTCCCCTAGAAACTGTCACCAACAAACTCACTTATTGACTAAAACCAGGAAGTGATTGCCTTTTACTGGCTTTAACCACTCCTACTTTGGGATGGACCAATCATTAACTGTCTCTTTGCTCCCTCTGCCCCAGCAAGCAATTGCTTGCTGGGCAAATTTAACCTGTGCACTTTACTTACTATATCTAGTATTCCTACAACTGAATCTTTCTCCTTTCAAACTTAAATCCCTAAATCATTTGCTTTCCCTATATCTGAGCTGAGTGCATGTTACTCACAATAGGCATTAACTTTACAGTATTTACTCAGCAGCATCAGTACCTTAAAACACTATAGATTAGTTGCAATACTTAACATATTAATCACATTGTATTACAGTAACCAATTCACATTACTCACAGATTCATAATTTTTACGGTGATCTGTGCTCAGAAATTCATCTAAGCATGCAGAGTTGCTTGCATCCCTCCACAGTTTGGTGCTGCCACATACAAAAAAATTATTTTCAGGGCCGATTCAAATGTATTCTATATTCAACAATATTACCTCTCTTATCTGCAATTCATGTACAGTGAGCTATCGCACAAGGGATAGCGTATTACAGGCATTTAGTCAGGGATTATTGCCTTATAGTCCTTGCTGCTGCAATGGAAAACAATAATTCTATTCCCTATTAATACTGCTGTTAGCTGCATTTAGTATAGGGACAGGTACTGGGTATCATGTGCTGGAAATAAGTGGTCATTCCCGTCAACAACATATCTCTTCTACTGTCTATAACTAGTGATGAGCGAGCCCTAAAATGCTCAGGTGCTCGTTGCTCGGGCTCAGCAAATTGTAATGCTCGGGTACTCGACCCGAGCAACGAGCCCAATGTAAGTCAATGGGAAACTCAAGCATTTTTCCGGCAGCCTCTCCTCTGGAGGTCTCAAGGGGGCCTAAAAATTGCCCAAATTGATGGGAACAGCATCTCTGACTCCCAGGTCACTTCTGTGAACAATGTTGTCAGAGTATTATGACACTTTTACGGACTCATAATTAGTGTTGAGCCACCCCCGTAGTGTTCGAGTTCGGTTCGGTTCGTCGAACACCCGTGTGTTCGCCGAACTGTTCGTCGAACTGTTCGTCGAACACCTTCGAACACCGTTAAAACCAATGGCAGGCAAACAAAAACACATAGAAACACATAGAAAACACCTTCAAAGGTGTCCAAAAGCTGGCAAACTGCTCAGAAGACATAACTAACACATGGAAAAGTGACAAGTACATATAGTCATGCGAAAAGAAAAGAGGTGGACGAGTAAAAGGAGGGGGAGACACAGATATAGGCATGTCATGCCCTTCTAAAATCCAAAAAGTGAGAAGCCGACACGACCAGTTCGTTCCTGCCCGTGCCACCTCCGTGTCGCCGGGTTTGTGCCAGAGCCGCGGTGGACCTTGACGGCCAGCCCCCCTCTCCCAATACTGGTGCCTGTCCGCTGGTGGGTCGAGCCCCCCCGCAGTGGGGGGGGGTAACATCTGCAGAAGAAAGACCATCTTCCAGCCAAGCTAAGATGTCGACTTCTTTTCGTGGACAATGTGATACGATCCCTTTCTTACGGACACGCCCATCGCTACAAATTCCAGATGAGGCACAAAAACAGCAGGTGCTTCAGCGGATATCAAGTGCTCCTTCAAGTGGGCTCTCCTCCACCTCAATTTCAACATCACAAATATTCCAGTCCTCAGAGGTGTCACACCAATCGCACTTGCTTCCTCACAGCTCCCAAGTCTCCAGCTGCCCGTCTGAGTATGGGGTAACACAGATGGTTGAGTCTGCAGAGCTGTTTACTCATACTATAGCCTGGGAAACGTAAGTCTGTGTCACGCTGTCTCTGTATACTGGAGGTAGGGGGCCTAAGCTGACCCTAAGCTGGGGCCCTGACTAGTCCCTCAACCTGGAGGTACTGTTAAAGGTACAGAGGTCCAGGCCGCCAGCGTAACCCCTACCTCCTGAGGATCCCTGCACCTAAGTAATCTAGTCCTGAGAAGGACCCCGATCACAACAAAAGGGGACAAGTAATAATATGCCCACACACAGTACTTAGACGAACGAGACAGTACAAGGGAAAAACCAAAACCACCTTGCATACAACAACTACACAACTACAACAGAGGGAACACCAACGGGAAAGGAGATAAATGATAAAGCGAGGAAGGGAAAAAACACTCCAAATACACTTATCTCAGAAACTCCAAACACCACGATCCGCTCTGTTAGTCTGAATGAAATGCTTTCACCGACACTTCCCAAACAGACCAGCAGGCATTTGAAGGAGTCTCACTACAGCAGTATTGATTGCAGCTGGGCGAGGCTGGACCTCGTCTAGCACAGAGAGAGAGAGAATTAACTCCCTCACTGCCGAAAAACACAAAGCACCAACAAGTCAGCTGCGAGAAGTCAGGCTGTGTACTCGTGACGATCTTCGTGGCGACACACCCGTGACAGTACCCCCCCTTCTACGAGGGGCCTCCGGACCCTCAGGGCCAGGTTTATCCGGGTGAGTCGTGTGGAAGGCCCGAACTAATCGGTCTGCGTTAATATCCGACGCAGGAACCCACATCCTCTCCTCAGGACCATACCCTTTCCAATGAACCAGGTACTGAAGGGACCGGCGATTAAAGCGTGAATCGATGACCCTCGATACCTGGAACTCCAAGTTACCATTGACCACCACTGGAGGGGGAGGTAAAGGTGACGGTACCACCGGCGCCACATACCTCTTAAGCAACGATCTGTGGAACACGTTGTGAATTTTAAACGTAGGGGGGAGGTCAAGACGGAATGCCACCGGATTAATAATAGAACTGATTCTGTACGGCCCGATGAACCTGGGACCCAGTTTCCAGGAGGGAACCTTAAGTTTAATATTCCTGGTAGACAACCATACCCGATCGTTCACACTTAGGTCCGGACCAGACACTCTCCTCCTATCAGCCATACGTTTGTATCAGTTCCCCATAGTATTCAGATTCTTCAGCACCCCTCTCCATACTGAAGCGAGTGATGAGGAAAATCGTTCCTCCTCAGGAACCCCCGAAGAGCCCCCCCTACTGAAAGTACAAAACTGGGGGTGAAAACTATATGCCCCAAAAAACGGGGACTTACCAGTGGACTCGCTCCGCCTATTATTAAGAGCAAACTCTGCCAGAGGTAAGAAAGAAGCCCAGTCCTCCTGGTTCTCTGACACAAAACACCGGAGATATGTCTCCAAGCTCTGGTTCATACGTTCCGTCTGACCATTGGTCTGAGGATGAAAAGCCGATGAGAATGACAAATGCATCCCCCGCCGTGCACAAAACGCCTTCCAGAACTTGGACACAAACTGAGACCCCCGATCAGACACCACCTCGGAGGGTACCCCGTGAAGCCTCACAATCTCCCCAATGAACACCTGCGCAAGAGTTTTAGCATTAGGGAGAGCCGGAAGAGCGATAAAATGTGCCATCTTGCTGAACCTGTCCACTACAATGAGTATGACCGTTTTACCCGAAGACGGAGGGAGGTCCGTAATAAAGTCCATAGACAGATGAGTCCAAGGACGCTCCGGGATCTTCAAAGGTAAGAGGGCCCCAGACGGACGGGTATGTGAGGTCTTAGAGCGCGCACAAACCCCACAGGACGCGACAAAAGTTACCACCTCCTTATGTAAGTTAGGCCACCAAAACCGACGCGAGAGGAGATCCACAGTTGCTTTACTCCCCGGGTATCCTGCAAAAACTGAGTTATGGTGTGCCTCGATCACCTTTTGTCGCAACTGATCTGGAACAAACAGTCTCCCCGGAGGTCCAACAGGGGCGTCCCCCTGAGCCTCCAATACCTCCTCCTCCAGCTCAGAGCATACTGCCGAAACCACCACCCCCTCCTGAAGGATAGGAATCGGGTCGTCCGTATTCCCGGCCCCAGGGAAACTACGAGATAAGGCATCCGCCTTTACATTTTTTGACCCAGGACGATATGTAACGACAAAATTAAACCTGGTAAAAAACAATGACCACCTAGCTTGTCTGGGATTCAGACGTTTCGCGGACTCCAGATATAGCAGGTTCTTGTGATCGGTGATGACGGTGACCGGATGGACTGCCCCCTCCAAAAAATGGCGCCACTCCTCAAAAGCTAACTTAATGGCCAAGAGTTCCCTATTGCCGACATCGTAATTCCTCTCAGCGGACGACAATTTTTTAGAGAAAAAGGTGCACGGATGCCACTTACCAGGGGACGAACCCTGTGACAATACTGCTCCCACCCCTACCTCGGAAGCGTCTACCTCTACAATGAATGGCTGTGACGCATCAGGTTGAATGAGTATGGGTGCCGAGGCAAAACATTTTTTCAAGGAGGAGAATGCTTGACAAGCCTTGTCAGACCACCTAGAAAAATCCGTCCCCTTTTTAGTCATGTCTGTGAGAGGCTTAACCATGGACGAGAAATTACGAATGAACTTCCGGTAATAATTAGCAAACCCCAGGAAACGTTGTAGTGCCTTAAGATTCTCTGGCCGATCCCACTCAAGAACTGCCCGCACTTTCCCAGGGTCCATACGAAAACCGGACGCTGAAACCAGGAAGCCTAAAAACTGGAGTTCCTGTACGGCGAACACACACTTTTCCCATTTGGCATACAGTTTATTATCCCACAAGATCTGTAACACCTGCCTAACGTGCTCCTGATGAGACACCAGATCCGGCGAGTAAATTAAGATATCATCCAGATATATGACAACAAACTGTCCCACCAGGCGGCGAAAAATGTCATTAACAAAGTGTTGGAACACCGCCGGGGCATTAGTCAGACCGAATGGCATGACAAGGTTCTCATAATGCCCCTCCGGAGTGTTAAACGCCGTCTTCCACTCATCCCCCTCCTTCATCCTAATCAGATTGTACGCCCCCCTGAGATCCAACTTAGAGAACCATTTGGCGCCCACGATCTGATTAAAGAGATCGGGAATAAGTGGGAGCGGATACGGATCTCGGACCGTAATCCGATTAAGTTCACGGAAATCCAGGCAAGGGCGTAGGCCTCCATCTTTCTTCTTAACAAAGAAGAACCCCGCAGCCACCGGTGAAGATGAAGGTCTAATATGCCCCTTAGCCAGACTTTCTGAAATATAATCCTTCATGGCCTGCCTCTCAGGACCAGAAAGGTTATACAACCTAGCTTTAGGTAACTTGGCCTCAGGGAGCAGTTTTACAGAACAGTCATACTCGCGATGAGGAGGTAGTTCCTGACACCCTTTCTCCGAGAATACATCCTCAAAGTCCGCCAGAAATGGAGGTAAGACCCAAGGAGTAACCGCACCGATGACCGTGTTCATGCAGTTTTTATTACAGAATTTACTCCATTGGCTTATCTCTCTGGTTTGCCAATTAATAACCGGGTTATGCTTAGCTAACCAAGGAAGGCCCAACACTATAGGAGTGGGAAGACCCTCCAACACGTAGCAAGACAACAGTTCTTTATGTATCGCCCCCACTTGAAGTTTTACGTCATGCACAGCTTGCAAAAAACTTCCCTGACCGAGAGGCCTGGCATCGATCGAGAATATGGGGATGGGTTTAGCCAACTCACTCAATCGCATACCTTGAACCCGGGCAAACCGAGCATCAACCAGATTAGCCCCGGCCCCACTATCCAGAAGAACAGATATCCTCTCAGTTCTCGTACCCACCACCACCTCCGCCGGTACGAGAAACTGAGACGAACCTAGGGACGAAATACCTACTCCCAGATTGCCGTCCACCACACAACCTGGGATCAACAGTTTTCCGACGACTCTTCACTCTGCAAGGGACGGGATGGACACCCCCCAATAAAATGTCCCTTTCTCCCGCAGAAGAAACACCTTCCTGTCTTATGGCGCACCACCGGTCCCCTCCCCCGAAATGATGTCCCTCCTAATTGCATAGGCTCCTCTGGACTGACCAGGGGAACCACCATATGAGGAGACCTTGTAGGAGGTGGAGTCATCACATGGGGTAGAGTTATCCCGCACCTCTCCCGAAGCCGTCTGTCAACGCGAATAGCAAGGGCCATAGCGGCTTCCAGTGACGCGGGAGAGTCATACTGTGCCAACACATCCTGTAATTTGTCGGATAAACCATGACAAAACTGGCTCCTAAGAGCCGGGTCATTCCACTGGGTGTCCGTGGCCCACCTACGGAACTCCGAACAGAATTCCTCCGCCGGACGATCTCCCTGCTGGATCCTACGTAACTTAGACTCAGCAAGGGAGATCCGATCTGGGTCATCATATACGAGTCCCAGAGCAGCGAAAAACCTATCCACTGACTGGAGAGCTGGGGAGCCCGGGGGAAGAGAGAACGCCCAAGATTGTGGGTCCCCTTGTAGGAGCGAGATGACAATTCCCACCCTTTGTTCTTCACTCCCCGATGACCGAGGCCGCAGCCGAAAGTACAACTTGCATGCCTCCCGGAAAACAAAAAACTTGTCCCGCCCCCCAGTGAACCTGTCAGGGAGAGCTACTTTAGGTTCTGGTCCGGCTTGCTCCTGAGGATGCAAAACCTTAGACCTAACGTCCGCCAGCTCCATGGACAAACTCTGCAACTGCCGAGCTAGACCGGCTACTGGATCCATGGTAGCTGGAGAAAAACTAAGTGGGTCGGTGAAAATGTCACGCTGTCTCTGTATACTGGAGGTAGGGGGCCTAAGCTGACCCTAAGCTGGGGCCCTGACTAGTCCCTCAACCTGGAGGTACTGTTAAAGGTACAGAGGTCCAGGCCGCCAGCGTAACCCCTACCTCCTGAGGATCCCTGCACCTAAGTAATCTAGTCCTGAGAAGGACCCCGATCACAACAAAAGGGGACAAGTAATAATATGCCCACACACAGTACTTAGACGAACGAGACAGTACAAGGGAAAAACCAAAACCACCTTGCATACAACAACTACACAACTACAACAGAGGGAACACCAATGGGAAAGGAGATAAATGATAAAGCGAGGAAGGGAAAAAACACTCCAAATACACTTATCTCAGAAACTCCAAACACCACGATCCGCTCTGTTAGTCTGAATGAAATGCTTTCACCGACACTTCCCAAACAGACCAGCAGGCATTTGAAGGAGTCTCACTACAGCAGTATTGATTGCAGCTGGGCGAGGCTGGACCTCGTCTAGCACAGAGAGAGAGAGAATTAACTCCCTCACTGCCGAAAAACACAAAGCACCAACAAGTCAGCTGCGAGAAGTCAGGCTGTGTACTCGTGACGATCTTCGTGGCGACACACCAGTGACAGTCTGCTCCAGAGCTTCTGTTAATCCAGACGAGGAAATGATCTGCACTGATGCCCAGAATCTTTATAAGTCGGATCCAGGACCAGATGAAGAAGGTTCTGAGCATAATGTAGACCCTCGTTCCCAAACTGTCACTCCTGTTGGTGGAGACAATGATGAAGACGATGATGAGACTCAAATACCTGATTGGAGCGACAACTTGACTTTTCGGTCAGGGCAGGAAGAGGTTGGCTTTGAGGACGACGGGTGTGTAGCACTGTAGGGTGAAGGGTGAATATCAGGATCCTCCCCAATGAGCGGGTGTAGGGCCTCCTGTTTCTTGCCTCTGCGTAGTAAGTTTCTGACCTGCCTGGAGCTAGGCCTAACTTTGTCTCTGTCCTGCGCTGGCTGACCTTGTGGTAGGGCCTTCTCTTGGAGTTCACGCTCCCACTATGCGGGGCCTAAGCGTCTCCTGGCTCTGTTACGTATCAGCACCTTAGCCATCCTGGGACTTGTAGTTCTCCAGGGATTCCGGTTATGCCTTACTGAATCTAGTTAGCAGGAGCCTCGTGCTCCACTGCTGAACTATTAACTGAGTTCTCTAGACTAGACTGAGCTCCACTGCAGACTGACCTCTCTTAGGCTTCTCTACTGCAGGAACTCTTCAGAGGAACTGAACTGCCTAGCTCCACCTTCCCTATTTATATCCCTAACGGGCTCCCTCTGCTGGTCTGAGGTGGAAGGTGGAGATGTGTGAATGTTTATGGGGGCCTCTTGTGGAGGATTCCATCAATACACTCTTCTAGGATATGTGATACCAAGCACAGCGGGGCGTCACAGATGCTATTGACGATGAGGTTAGGTTGTGCCTTCCTGGACACAGATGGAGTACTGGAAGCACGTCAACAACTGCATCCTCAACCACAACTCTGCCTCTGACCACAAGTCGTAGTGGCTCTTCAGGTCGCATGGGCTCTAAGCCTTGCATAGCCTGGGCATTTATTCAGAATGATAAGGATGACCCAACTTGTGTTATCTGTAATATTTGTAACCAAAACATAAGTAGAGGCCAAAAAATCCATAGTTTGAGTACTTCATGCATGAACCGGCACATGGATATGAAGCATAAGTTGCAGTGGGAAGCTCACTGTGCTACAATGCGGCCTAGCAGGCTGGGCCAACCACCGTCTGCCCCATCTTGTGCATCCGCGGCCTCTTCATCCTCTGTGACTGGAGGGGACAGCAGTCACACATGTTTTTGGACGCAGACCTGCCACCTCTTTACCTGCAACAGCCAGTGTGATTGGCAGGTCATCAGTTCATTGGGAAGTGGAAACACCTGCTGGTGTTGAGCGCTCTCTGACATCGAGAGCACCAGCTTTGGATCAAGGCAATCTAACATGTCCGCCTGCATCTTCCTCACAGACCGGCAGTTTGCCGGGGACATCCTACTCAACCCCGTCTAAGCACAACAGCCAGCCCTCGGTCCCTCAGATGTGGAAAAGTAAAAGACCATTTCCTCCTAGCCATGAGAAAGCTAAGAGGTTGAATTTCACCATCTGCAAGCTCTTGGCTACAGAAATGCTGCCTTTCCGCCTGGAGGACACAGTGGATTTTCGAGACCTTATGTCCGTCTCAGTGCCCCAGTACCAGATGCTCAGTCGGCACTACTTCTCAAAGAAAGGTGTGCCTGCGCTCCACCAGCATGTCGCACACAACATCACCGCTTCTTTGAGAAACTCTGTGTGTGACAGCGTGCATTTCACCACAGACACTTGGACGAGTAGGCATGTACAGGGGCGTTACATGTCGCTGACTGGGCACTGGGTAACTATGGTGACAGCAGGACAAGGGGCTGCTGTCCAAGTCTTACCGTCCCCACAAGTTGTGCGTCAATCCTCTTTATCTCGAAGTTCCTCCACTGCTTCTGCTTCCTCAACCTCCTCTCGGTCCTCCACCTGCACCCAAAGCCTGTCTGGTAATGCCACCTGCATTCTAACTGCGCAGAAGGAATCCTGCACACCTCCTTACTATGCTGGCAGCAGGGCTCAAGGCATCAGTGTTTACTTTGAAATGTCTGGGAAATGTGAGTCACACAGCTGAGGAGTTGTGTTCAGCTCTGGAGACCCAGTTTCATGAATGGTTGTCTCCACTGGACCTGCAACCAGGGAAGGCTGTGTGCGACAATGCTGCATCGCCGGGGCAATGTCACACACGTGCCTTGTATGGCTCACGTGTTGAACCTGGTTGTCCATAAATTGTTAGCCCACTATCCCGGACTAGATGGCCTTCTGCAGGGGGCACGGTCGCTGTGTGCTCACTTCCGCCGTTCGCATCCCGCAGCTCAATGACTTACATCTCTACAGAAGTCATTGGGCCTGCCAGTTCACCGGCTGAAATGCGATGTGCCGACACGGTGGAATTCAACTCTGACAATGTTGCAGCGACTGTGGCAGCACCGACAAGCCCTGGTGCAATACGTTCTGACGTATAGCCTGGGCCAACGAGATCCAGAGGTGGGGCAAATCACGCTGCAGGAGTGGTCTCAGATCAGGGACCTATGAAGTTGACGCGCTCCCTGGGCTGTGGAGTACCCTGAGCCGGGCCGGTAGACGCTGGGGGTTGTAGTCACTGTGGCGGTGACCCGGTCCGTGATCCAGGGCGGTCAATCCAAGGGTAATTTGTATATATGGGTTTTATAATGTCCGACTATGCCACCTCTGGAGTGGGGCAAAAGGGGCCGCCGCTGCGGAACAGTCCTCTGAAGCTGGTGGTTTTGCAGCAATGGTATTATTACTCACCACAGGAAGAGTGTAGCTTGAGGGCAGTGTGGGTGGATGATGGTGGTTGTAGTGCAGGGAGTCAGTTATGAACACAGAGTCCGTGTGATGCAGTCCCAAGATCTTTACTCACAGTTGTTGCAGTCCAGATTACAGGTACCAGAGCAATCTCACCCGTCGTGCTGTGCGTACTCAGTGAGGGGCTCAGTCCACCCCCAGATAGCTCCGGAGTACTTAGCAGGACCCCCTTCTGTGTGTCCTTTCTCTGGCCTTCTACCTGCACCTCACACCCAGTGACACTTCTATCCGGTATCCTCGGGCCTTGGCGGGCGACTTGTGTTCCGTCCCCTGGGTCCTATGTGGCTACCTTCTTAGTGAGACTGGTGTGGACTTTTACCTGCAGTACATGAAATGCTGCAGCCTCCGGTTTCTAGTTGAGCCTTGCTGTTTCTCCGCTAGTTGAGGGACCGGTTCCCCTTATCTGGTCTGACCCCTCTACCTCCTGGTAGCAGCAGGAGTACGGGTGGCCTTCTGCACTGCCCATAGCCCTAGGGTCCCTTCGGTTCCTGGAGCCTTCCTGCTCCCACTCCTCTCTTCTCTCCTTCAGTCCTGGGCCTCCCAGGCTAGGCCTGCCTCTGGAGCAGAGCTCATGCCGAGCCTCTGCTCCTGTCACTTTTCCTCCTCTGACTGGCTTGCTCTTTCTAAGATAGCTTCCTATTTATACTCTCCCTGTCATGTGCTCCGCTAAGCTGCTCCCCTAAGCACCCACTACATAGGACCCTTCCACCAGCTAGGGACCTGGGACTGTGCTCTCCCTTAGGAGCAATCTTGCCCTACCCCCACTGCGGGTATGTGTTGGATGCAGGTGTTAGGGTCCCGAGCCATATGCCTTCCTTACCTGAGGGTGAAATATCACACCTCTGGGTGAGATGCAGTAACTCTGTGGCGACTGAACCCTCAGGGGCGCCACACACCCTTCTGCACAGTTTTGAAATGGCGACGAAGATGTTTAGTGCTGACGACGATGCCATTATCAGCATGACTATTCCGGTGATTTACATGCTGGAGCACACACTAAACAGAATTCAGAGTCAGGTGGTGGGACAAGAGGAGGTGGAGGAAGTAGAGGAGGAGTCGTATGCGGAAGGAATAACATCTCCAAGGTCCAGACGGTTGGCAGCACCAAGGCGGCAGGCATGGGAGGGGGGGGGAGAGGGATTAACCAGGGCGCATGGTAGCAGCCAAACTGTTGAGGAAGGTGCAGGAGCCAAGGAAGAAGTGGAGGACGAACTGGCGATGGGCATGGAAGACTCATCAGATGAGGGAGACCTTGATCACATTTCTGTTGTGCGAGGTTGAGGGGAGAGGGCAGAGGAAGGAAGCATGATTCTTAACTCGCTACCAACACAACAAGGACTTGGTCCTCCTGGATGCGCAAGACTCATGAGTGCCTTCTTGCTGCACTACCTGCAACATGACCCTCAGATTGTCAGAATTCGAAGTAATCCCGACTACTGGGTTGCCACACTCTTAGATCCCCGGTACAAAAGTAAATTTGCCGAAATAATTCCTGCCATAAAAAGGGATTGACGCATGCAGGAGTATCTGCAGACGCTGTTGCAGAATCTTACATGTGCTTTTCCACAAAACACCAGTGGTGCACGTAGTGAATCTCACAGTTCTAACTTGCCAACCGTGGGACTGTCGAGTCTTCATCACTCAAACCGTAACAGTAACACAGTATCTGCTGGTAACAGCAATTTTGTGGAATCGTTTCACCACTTTTTTAGACCATCCTTTGCAAGGCCACAGGAGACAAGAAGTCTGACACGTAGTCAACGCCTAGCGAGGATGGTGCAGGAGTATCTCCAAGTGAACATCGAAGCCATGACTGTGTCACTGGACCCTTGCTCATTTTGGTATTCCAATCTGGAAAAATGGCCGGAGCTCGCCACTCACGCCTTGGAGATCTTGTCATGCCCTGCAGCCAGTGTTCTCTCTGAACGTGTGTTCAGCGCTGCTGGTGGTGTGCTGACAGATAAGCGCACGCGTCTGTCCACTGAGAATGTAGACAGACTCACGTTCATAAAGATGAACAAATCATGGATTCGCAAGGACTTTTCTACCCCTGTGTTATCCTTGGGAGACTAAAACCTTGAGGATTTGGTAAAATCACCTCACCAACCGTTTTAAGCAACTGTGGGGCAATTGATGCCACTTAACCCTAGAACGCATGACCATAAAAATCTACACTTTCATATACCTGGGGCCTTTTAGGCTCGTGTGCAAATAACATGGAATAACTCAAACTCAAATGACAAACAACTATATACATGAAGAATACCTAGAGTTTCAAAATTCTAACTAAAGTAATCTTGCAGAAAATAGAAAACAATTAACAGGGCGGGCCTGCGAGGCCCCAGGTATGCGTTCTAGGGTTAAGTGGTGTCTGTGCCACAATTTTGGGAAAAAATGGAGACTCTTTTTGGAGTCCCCTTGCTGTGTCTTACGTGACGTTGGCATCGTCAATTCCAGGTGGGTTGGGTCGCTCCCCCCCCTTTTTAACTGTAAGAAACTAGATACACTATGGCTTGGGGTAACACAGATGGTTGAGTCTGAAGAGCTCAGAGGTCTGCTCCAAATCTTCAGTGTCTGCTAGTCAGCGTAGAATTTTTAACTGCATCTAGCCTAGGCAATACTTTGGGCGTAGTAGCCCAGCTGCGAAGCAAGCTGCACCGCCTGTGTATCTAATAAGAATTTTTAAATGCATCTAGCCTAGGCAGACTGTGGGGACCCCCAACCAAATCCAGACGCTCAGCCCCCCTACCGCCCCCCTTTCCTTGACAATACAATAATGTAATACTTACAACTGGATGGGTGAGGATCGGTCACAGCTTTATTAACTCTTTATTAGAGATGAGAGTTGTTCTACTCGAACTGTTCGCCAATCTCAAATTCGAGCTGTTTTGGGCGGTGTTCGAGCCGTTCGGCGAACACGAACAATTTGAGAAAAATTCGGCTGTTCGAGGTTATGTTCGATAACTGTTCATGCACCAAAATCATAACTGGATTTTTTCTCAGTAATGATGAAAATTAATGTTAATACGCAGTTTGAGTGTACAGCGGGGTGGGGGGAGGGGCAGGGGATGGATCTCTGCAGGAACAATGAAGATCTCCTTTTTTTTTTTCTCTTTCCCGCATTTACAGTGGGGAGGTGCAATCTGTCAGCCTATCAGCAGCGCACACACGGAGCGAAGTGCTTTTTTTCACACAAGCAAGGGCATGTGTCATTGGCAGTGTATGTCACATGTCCTTGCCCTATAAGACCAAGCCATTTTCCCCGTCGCCACCATTTTCTCACTGCTGCAGCTGCGTGTTAGACGGCACCGCTGTTGTTGTGTGCGCTATACCTTGTTAATTTCAAGCCAATTTTCGCACAAATCTACAGATAGCTTGGGAGTAGGGAATAGTTGTGATTGCAGTCCTTTTAAGGACTAGGTTACAGCATTTCCTGCGACTTTTATCAGGCAGGTCTGTGCTCTTAAATAGATAGATTGTGGGAGTAAAGACTAATTGTAATTGGAGTCCTTTTCAGGACTAGGTTACATCAGTTCCTATCAGTTTTTGCCAGGCAGGTCTGTGCCAGTGTTGTGCAAGTTTTTTTCACAGCATTTGGCTGAATCTAGCAAAGCTAATCCATTTTGGCCTATTGCAGAGTGTGTTAGTCAGTGGAGTAGCCTATCTGTGTTGCAAGATATACCACCTGTGTATAGAATACCAATTTTTTTACTGCACCTAGTGAAGTAAAATCTTTTGGGCATAGCATCATTCTATTAGTCCATCTATACTGACCTCCATCAGGTTGCAAATTGAATATAATTTTTTTCTGCATCTAGCTCTGAAAAAATATTGGGCTTCTAGCTGTGTGTGGGACTTGTTGTATTAGTCCATCTATACTGACCTCCATCAGGTTGCAAACTGAATATATTTTTTTCTGCATCTACCTCTGAAAAAATATTGGGCTTCTAGCTGTGTGTGGGACTTGTTCTATTAATCCATCAATACAGACCTCCATCAGGTTGCAAACTGAATATATTTTTTTCTGCATCTACCTCTGAAAAAATATTGGGCTTCTAGCTGTGTGTGGGACTTGTTGTATTAGTCCATCTATACTGACCTCCATCAGGTTGCAAATTAAAAATAATTTTTATCTGCATCTACAGTACCTCTGAAAAAATATTTGGGCTTCTAGCTGTGTGTGTGACTTGTTCTATTAGTCCATCTATACTGACCTCCTTCAGGTTGCAAATTGAATATAATTTTTATCTGCATCTAGCTCTGAAAAAATATTTGGCCTTCTAGCAGTGTGTGGGACTTTCTCTATTAGTCCATCTATACTGACCTCCATCAGGTTGCAAATTAAAAATAATTTTTATCTGCATCTAGCTCTGAAAAAATATTTGGCCTTCTAGCAGTGTGTGGGACTTTCTCTATTAGTCCATCTATACTGACGTCCATCAGGTTGCAAATTAAAAATAATTGTTATCTGCATCTACCTCTGAAAAAATATTTGGGCTTCTAGCTGTGTGTGGGACTTGTTCTATTAATCCATCTATACAGACCTCCATCAGGTTGCAAACTGAATATAATTTTTTTCTGCATCTAGCTCTGAAAAAATATTTGGCCTTCTAGCAGTGTGTGGGACTTGTTCTATTAGTCCACCTATACTGATCTCCATCAGGTTGCAAATTCAAAATAATTTTTTGTCTGCATCTAGCTCTGAAAAAATATTTGGCCTTCTAGCAGTGTGTGGGACTTTCTCTATTAGTCCATCTATACTGACCTCCATCAGGTTGCAAATTAAAAATAATTTTTATCTGCATCTAGCTCTGAAAAAATATTTGGCCTTCTAGCAGTGTGTGGGACTTTCTCTATTAGTCCATCTATACTGACGTCCATCAGGTTGCAAATTAAAAATAATTGTTATCTGCATCTACCTCTGAAAAATTATTTGGGCTTCTAGCTGTGTGTGGGACTTGTTCTATTACTCCATCTATACTGACCTCCATCAGGTTGCAAACTGAATATATTTTTTTCTGCATCTACCTCTGAAAAAATATTGGGCTTCTAGCTGTGTGTGGGACTTGTTGTTTTAGTCCATCTATACTGACCTCCATCAGGTTGCAAATTAAAAATAATTTTTATCTGCATCTACAGTACCTCTGAAAAAATATTTGGGCTTCTAGCTGTGTGTGGGACTTGTTCTATTAGTCCATCTATACTGACCTCCATCAGATTGCAAACTGAATATATTTTTTTCTGCATCTACCTCTGAAAAAATATTGGGCTTCTAGCTGTGTGTGGGACTTGTTGTTTTAGTCCATCTATACTGACCTCCATCAGGTTGCAAATTAAAAATAATTTTTATTTGCATCTACAGTACCTCTGAAAAAATATTTGGGCTTCTAGCTGTGTGTGTGACTTGTTCTATTAGTCCATCTATACTGACCTCCATCAGGTTGCAAATTGAATATAATTTTTATCTGCATCTAGCTCTGAAAAAATATTTGGCCTTCTAGCAGTGTGTGGGACTTTCTCTATTAGTCCATCTATACTGACCTCCATCAGGTTGCAAATTAAAAATAATTTTTATCTGCATCTAGCTCTGAAAAAATATTTGGCCTTCGAGCAGTGTGTGGGACTTTCTCTATTAGTCCATCTATACTGACGTCCATCAGGTTGCAAATTAAAAATAATTTTTATCTGCATCTACCTCTGAAAAAATATTTGGGCTTCTAGCTGTGTGTGGGACTTGTTCTATTAATCCATCTATACAGACCTCCATCAGGTTGCAAACTGAATATAATTTTTTTCTGCATCTAGCTCTGAAAAAATATTTGGCCTTCTAGCAGTGTGTGGGACTTGTTCTATTAGTCCACCTATACTGATCTCCATCAGGTTGCAAATTCAAAATAATTTTTTGTCTGCATATAGCTCTGAAAAAATATTTGGCCTTCTAGCAGTGTGTGGGACTTTCTCTATTAGTCCATCTATACTGACCTCCATCAGGTTGCAAATTAAAAATAATTTTTATCTGCATCTACCTCTGAAAAAATATTTGGGCTTCTAGCTGTGTGTGGGACTTGTTCTATTAATCCATCTATACAGACCTCCATCAGGTTGCAAACTGAATATAATTTTTTTCTGCATCTAGCTCTGAAAAAATATTTGGCCTTCTAGCAGTGTGTGGGACTTGTTCTATTAGTCCACCTATACTGATCTCCATCAGGTTGCAAATTCAAAATAATTTTTTGTCTGCATCTAGCTCTGAAAAAATATTTGGCCTTCTAGCAGTGTGTGGGACTTTCTCTATTAGTCCATCTATACTGACCTCCATCAGGTTGCAAATTAAAAATAATTTTTATCTGCATCTACCTCTGAAAAAATATTTGGGCTTCTAGCTGTGTGTGGGACTTGTTCTATTACTCCATCTATACTGACCTCCATCAGGTTGCAAACTGAATATATTTTTTTCTGCATCTACCTCTGAAAAAATATTGGGCTTCTAGCTGTGTGTGGGACTTGTTGTTTTAGTCCATCTATACTGACCTCCATCAGGTTGCAAATTAAAAATAATTTTTATCTGCATCTACAGTACCTCTGAAAAAATATTTGGGCTTCTAGCTGTGTGTGGGACTTGTTCTATTAGTCCATCTATACTGACCTCCATCAGGTTGCAAACTGAATATATTTTTTTCTGCATCTACCTCTGAAAAAATATTGGGCTTCTAGCTGTGTGTGGGACTGGTTGTATTAGTCCATCTATACTGACCTCCATCAGGTTGCAAATTAAAAATAATTTTTATCTGCATCTACAGTACCTCTGAAAAAATATTTGGGCTTCTAGCTGTGTGTGTGACTTGTTCTAATTAGTCCATCTATACTGACCTCCATCAGGTTGCAAATTGAATATAATTTTTATCTGCATCTAGCTCTGAAAAAATATTTGGCCTTCTAGCAGTGTGTGGGACTTTCTCTATTAGTCCATCTATACTGACCTCCATCAGGTTGCAAATTAAAAATAATTTTTATCTGCATCTAGCTCTGAAAAAATATTTGGCCTTCTAGCAGTGTGTGGGACTTTCTCTATTAGTCCATCTATACTGTCGTCCATCAGGTTGCAAATTAAAAATAATTTTTATCTGCATCTACCTCTGAAAAAATATTTGGGCTTCTAGCTGTGTGTGGGACTTGTTCTATTAATCCATCTATACAGACCTCCATCAGGTTGCAAACTGAATATAATTTTTTTCTGCATCTAGCTCTGAAAAAATATTTGGCCTTCTAGCAGTGTGTGGGACTTGTTCTATTAGTCCACCTATACTGACCTCCATCAGGTTGCAAATTCAAAATAATTTTTTGTCTGCATCTAGCTCTGAAAAAATATTTGGCCTTCTAGCAGTGTGTGGGACTTTCTCTATTAGTCCATCTATACTGACCTCCATCAGGTTGCAAATTAAAAATAATTTTCATCTGCATCTACCTCTGTAAAAATATTTGGGCTTCTAGCTGTGTGTGGGACTTGTTCTATTACTCCATCTATACTGACCTCCATCAGGTTGCAAACTGAATATATTTTTTTCTGCATCTACCTCTGAAAAAATATTGGGCTTCTAGCTGAGTGTGGGACTTGTTGTATTAGTCCATCTATACTGACCTCCATCAGGTTGCAAATTAAAAATAATTTTTATCTGTATCTACAGTACCTCTGAAAAAATATTTGGGCTTCTAGCTGTGTGTGGGACTTGTTCTATTAGTCCATCAATACTGACCTCCATCATGTTGCAAATTGAAAATAATTTTTATCTGCATCTAGCTCTGAAAAAATATTTGGCCTTCTAGCAGTGTGTGGGACTTTCTCTATTAGTCCATCTATACTGACCTCCATCAGGTTGCAAACTGAATATATTTTTTTTCTGCATCTACCTCTGAAAAAATATTGGGCTTCTAGCTGTGTGTGGGACTTTCTCTATTAGTCCATCTATACTGACCTCCATCAGGTTGCAAATTAAAAATAATTTTTATCTGCATCTACCTCTGGAAAAATATTTGGGCTTCTAGCTGTGTGTGGGACTTGTTCTATTAATCCATCTATACAGACCTCCATCAGGTTGCAAACTGAATATAATTTTTTTCTGCATCTAGCTCTGAAAAAATATTTGGCCTTCTAGCAGTGTGTGGGACTTGTTCTATTAGTCCACCTATACTGACCTCCATCAGGTTGCAAATTCAAAATAATTTTTTGTCTGCATCTAGCTCTGAAAAAATATTTGGCCTTCTAGCAGTGTGTGGGACTTTCTCTATTAGTCCATCTATACTGACCTCCATCAGGTTGCAAACTGAATATATTTTTTTTCTGCATCTACCTCTGAAAAAATATTGGGCTTGTAGCTGTGTGTGGGACTTGTTCTATTAATCCATCTATACAGACCTCCATCAGGTTGCAAACTGAATAAAAATTTTTTCTTCATCTACCTCTGAAAAAATATTTGGGCTTCTAGCTGTGTGTGGGACTTGTTCTATTAGTCCATCTATACTGACCTCCATCAGGTTGCAAATTGAATATAATTTTTTTCTGCATCTAACCCAGCCAATAGTTTTGGCCTAATACCACAGTTTGGCCACTCAGCTCTGCTCGGTTCCCATCCATTGTTTTTTTGTGCAAACAACTCCAGAGTTGTGAATTAGTTAACCACCAAAATGAGTGGAAAAAGGCCTGCTGCTGGTGGAAAGGGGAATAGGCGTGTTGGGAAGGGGAAAAAAGGTTGTGTCCGTGGGGTAGGTGTTAAAGCAACAGTAACATCTGCAGAAGAAAGACCATCTTCCAGCCAAACTAAAATGTCTACTTCTTTTAGCGGACAATGTGATAAGATCCCTTTCTTACGGCCACGCCAATCGCTACAAATTCCAGATGAGGCACAAAAACAGCAGGTGCTTCAACGGATATCAAGTGCTCCTTTAAGTGGGCTCTCCTCCACATCAACTTCAACATCACAAATACTCCAGTCCTCAAAGGTGTCACCCCAATCGCACTTGCTTCCTCACAGCTCCCAAATCTCCAGCTGCCTGTCTGAGTATGAGGTAGAACAGATGGTTGAGTCTGCAGAGCTGTTTACTCATACTATAGCCTGGGAATCAGAGGTCGACTCCAGCGCTTCTGTGAATCCAGACGAGGAAATGATCTGCACTGATGCCCAGAATCTTTATGAGTCGGATCCAGGACCAGACGCAGAAGGTTCTGACCATAATGTAGACCCTCATTCCCAAACTGTAACTCCTGTTGGTGGAGACAATGAGGAAGACGATGATAAGACTCAAATACCTGATTGGAGCGACAACTTTAGTTTTTTGTCAGGGCAGGAACAGGTTGGCTCTGAGGACGACGGGTGTGATAACGCACAGGGTGATGATGATGAGGTTGGAGATCCCACTTACTGTCAACCCACAGTCAGCCAAGAGATGAGGTCAGCAGAGGAGGTGGAGGAAGATGCTAGTGACGTCGAGGTCAGGTTGCGCCTTCCTGGACAGAGACGTAGTACTGGAAGCACGTCAACAACTGCATTCTCAAACACAACTCTGCCTCTCACCACAAGTCGTGGTGGCTCTTCAGGTCGCATGGGTGCTATGCCTTGCATAGCCTGGGCATTTTTTCAGATCGATAAAGATGACCCAACTCGTGTTATCTGTAACATTTGTCAGCAAAAGCTAAGTAGAGGCCAAAAAATACATAGTTTGAGTACTTCATGCATGAACCGGCACATGGACATGAAGCATAAGTTGCAGTGGGAAGCTCAGTGTGCTACAATGCGGCCTAGCCGGCCGGGCCAACCACCGTCTGCCATATCTTGTGCATCCGCGGCCTCTTCATCCTCTGTGACTGGGGGGACAGCAGTCACACCTGTTTTGGGGCGCAGACCTGCCACCTCTTTACACGCAACAGCCAGCGTGATTGGCAGGTCATCATTTTCTTTGGAGGTGGTAACACCAGCTGGTGTTGAGCGCTGTCCGACATCGATAGCACCACCTTTGGATCAAGGCAACCTAACATGTCCGCCTGCATCTTCCTCACAGACCGGCAGTTTGCCGGGGACACCCTTATCAACCCCGTCTAAGCACAATAGCCAGCCCTCGGTCCCTCAGATGTGGACAAGTAAAAGACCATTTCCTCCTAGCCATGAGAAAGCTAAGAGGTTGAATTTCACCATCTGCAAGCTCTTGGCTACAGAAATGCTGCCTTTCCGCCTGGTAGACACAGAGGATTTTCGAGACCTTATGTCCGTCACAGTGCCCCAGTACCAGATGCCCAGTCGGCACTACTTCTCAAAGAAAGGTGTGCCTACGCTCTACCAGCATGTCGCACACAACATCACCGCTTCTTTGAGAAACTCTGTGTGTGACAGGGTGCATTTCACCACAGACACTTGGACGAGTAGGCATGGACAGGGGCGTTACATGTCGCTGACTGGGCACTGGGTAACTATGGTGACAGCAGGACAAGGGGCTGCTGTCCAAGTCTTGCCGTCCCCACGAGTTGTGCGTCAATCCTCTTTATGTCAAAGTTCCTCCACTGCTTCTGCCTCCTCAACCTCCTCTCGGTCCTCCACCTGCACCCAAAGCCTGTCTGGTCATGCCACAAGCTTTCTAACTGCGCAGAAGGGATCCTGCACACCTCCTTACTATGCTGGCAGTAGGGCTCAACGTCATCAGGCGGTTTTTACATTGAAATGTCTGGGAAATGTGAGTCACACAGCTGAGGAGTTGTGGTCAGCTCTGGAGAACCAATTTCATGAATGGTTGTCTCCACTGGACCTGAAACCAGGGAAGGCCGTGTGCGACAATGCTGCAAACCTGGGTGCGGCCCTTCGCCGGGGCAATGTCACACACGTGCCTTGTATGGCTCACGTGTTGAACCTGGTTGTCCAGCAATTTTTAGCCCACTATCCCAGACTAGATGGCCTTCTGCAGAGGGCACGGTCGCTGTGTGCTCACTTCCGCCGTTCGCATCCCACAGCTCAGCGACTTACATCTCTACAGAAGTCGTTGGGCCTGCCACTTCACCGGCTAAAATGCGATGTGCCTACCCGGTGGAATTCAACTCTGCACATGTTGCAGCGACTGTGGCAGCACAAACAGGCCCTGGTGCAATACGTTTTGACATATAGCCTGCGCCAACAAGATCCAGAGGTGGGGCAAATCACGCTGGAGGAGTGGTCTCAGATCAGGGACCTATGCACCCTTCTGCACAGTTTTGAAATGGCGACGAAGATGTTTAGTGCTGACGATGCCATTATCAGCATGACTATTCCGGTGATTTACATGCTGGAGCACATGTTAAACAGAATTCGGAGTCAGGTGGTGGCACAAGAGGAGGTGGAGGAAGTAGAGGAGGAGGAGTTGTATGCGGAAGGGCTAACATCTGCAAGGTCCAGACGGTCGGCAGCACCAAGACGGCAGGCATGTGAGGGTGGGGGAGATGGTTTTACCAGGGCGCATGGTAGCAGCCAAACTAGTGAGGAAGGTGCAGGAGCCCAGGAAGAAGTGGAGGACGAACTGATGGAAGACTCATCAGATGAGGGAGACCTTGATCACATTTCTGTTGTGCGAGGTTGGGGGGAGAGGACAGAGGAAGGAAGCATGATTGTTACCTCGCCACCAACACAACAGGGACTTGGTGCTCCTGGATGCGCAACACACATGAGTGCCTTCTTGCTGCACTACCTGCAACATGACCCTCGAATTGTGAGAATTAGAAATAATCCTGACTACTGGGTTGCCACACTGTTAGATCCCCGGTACAAAAGTAAATTTGCAGAAATTATTCCTGCCATAGAAAGGGATGCACGCATGCAGGAGTATCAGCAGAGACTGTTGCAGAATCTTACATGTGCTTTTCCACAAAATACCAGTGGTGCACGTAGTGAATCTCACAGTTCCAACTTGCCAACCGTGGGACCGTCAAGTGTTCAGCACTCAAACCGTAACAGAACCACAGTATCTGCTGGTAACATCAATTTTGCGGAATCATTTCACCACTTTTTTAGCCCATCCTTTGCAAGGCCACAGGAGACAAGAAGTCTGACACATAGTCAACGCCTAGAGACGATGGTACAGGAGTATCTCCAAGTAAACATTGAAGCCATGACTGTGTCACTGGACCCTTGCTCTTTTTGGGCTTCCAATCTGGATAAATGGCCGGAGCTAGCCACTTACGCCTTGGAGATCTTGTCATGCCCCGCAGCCAGCATTCTGTCTGAACGTGTGTTCAGCGCTGCTGGTGGTGTGCTGACAGATAAGCGCACGCGGCTCTCCACTGATAATGTAGACAGACTCACGTTCATAAAGATGAACAAATCATGGATCCGAAACGACTTTTCTACCCCTGTGTCATCCTGGGGAGAGTAAAAGCTTGATGATTGGTTAAAATCACCCTACCAACCGTTTTAAGCTTTCAAATTACTAATCATGTTTATCTGTATCTTGGCTGGAAAATAATTTGGGCTTTGTAGCAGTGTGCAGCACTGATTCTATTAGGCCATCTATAATAAGCTCCACCAGATTTAAAATTACTAATCATGTTTATCTGTATCTTGACTGGAAAATAATTTGGGCTTTGTAGCAGTGTCCAGCACTGATCCTATTAGGCCAGCTATACTAAAGCTTCACCAGATTTAAAATTAATAATAATTTTTAGCTGCATCTAGCCCGGAAAATAATTTTGGGGCTCCGAGATGCGCAAGACACATAAGTGCCTTCTTGCTGCCCTACCTGCAGCATGACCCTCATATTGTCAGAATTCGAAGTAATCATGACTACTGGGTTGCCACACTCTTAGATCCCCCAAACTTTTCGATCAACCTTTTCATTTTAATAAAGACCAAAAAAATGGTCATTTTTGAAATTATAAGCATTAGCAGGTTGTTAGAAACTGAAATCAAACAGTTTTCAACTCAAAACTTTATTCTAGGTGATGTTACATTTTCACATAGGACCCCTTGTTCGAAAGGAGCTTCTGAACTCTCTCGTCCATTGAATTTGTCAGGTTTTGGATGGTTTCTGCTTCAATTGTTTTGCATGAGGACAGAATACCCTCCCAGAGCTGTTGCTTAGATGTGAACTGCCTCCCGCCATCATAGACACTCCTTTTAATGATGCTCCAAAGGTTCTGAATGGGGTAGAGGTCAGGGGAGCATGGGGGTCACACCATAAGTTTGTCCCCTTTTATGCCCATATCAGCCAGAGATGCATATGTTTTATGTGCAGCATGAGATGGTGCATTATCATGCAAAAAAATGATCTTGCTGTGAAATACACGGTTCTTCTTCTTGAACCATGGCAGGAAGTGCTGTTTGAGAAAATCCACATACATTATGGAGTTCATCTTTAGCACCTTCAGGGATCCTAAAGGGGCCGACAATCTCTCTCCCCATGATTCCAGCCCAAAACATTACTCCACCTCCTCCTTGTTGGCGCTGTAGCCGTGTTTGCGTGGGGTGTCCATCAACCAGCCATCCTCCACTCCATCCATCTGGACCATCGAGCGCTGCACGGCACTCATCCGTGAACAAAACAGTTTTGAAATCAGTCTTCATGTAATGTTTGGCCCACTGGAGCTGTTTCTGCTTGTGTGAAGTGGATTGAGGAGGTCGACAGGATGGCGTATGCACAGCTGCAAACCTCTGAAGGACCCTGCATCTTGTTGTTCGGGGGACGTTGGAGGCACCAGCAGCTTCAAAAACTTGTCTGCTGCTATGACAAGGCTTTTTTGCCGCTGCTATTTCAACCTGACGTAATTGCCTGTAGGAAAGAGTCCTCAATTTGCCCTTATCAGCACGCACACGTGTGTACTGTGAATCAGCTACATACTTCTTGATTGCCAAGACACTTCATCCTGATCATCGCACAATGTTGATTGTAGTCATGCCTTGACCTAAACACTCCACAATTTGTTGCTTCTCAGCAGCCGACACATCCTTTTTCTTTCCCATTTTGGCAGAAAATGTAGGCTGCTTAATAATGTGAGACAGCCTTCTTAAGTAGTCTTGCCTTTCATTGGACACACCTGCCAAACTAATTAGCACAGGTGTCTGCAATTGCTTACAGTGATATAAAGAGCCCTGACACACATCACCATCAATGAGTTTAACTGACAAACAAACAAATTCTTCCCTTATCACTCCTAAACACTTTTTGCATAATAATTTGGAACACAGTGTACATGTGCTTTTCCAAAAAACACTAGTGGTTCACGTAGTGAATCTTACAGTTCTAACTTGCCAACCGTGGTCTGTATGGAGTTGTTCAATAAAGGGCCCAAAATTAAGATAACATAGATGGGAGAGGTCTCTATGAATAGGAATTCCTAAGTATTTGATACCCTGTGAGGGCCAGGCAAAGGGAAAGTTGGACTGGATGGAATCCTATATGGATTTGGGGAGGGAGACATCGAGGGCCTCAGACTTCGCTGCATTGATTTTAAAATTTGACCATGTAACAAAGTGATCTATTTCAGCCATAACAGCATGGATGGATATATGTGATTGAGTGATATATACTAGGACATCATTAGCAAATAGAGAGCACTTGTACTCGGTGCCTCCCACCTCAATCCACCTAATATTGGGGTTATGGCGAATTGATGAGAGCAGGTGCTCCGTCACTAGGATGTATAAGAGAGGGGACAGAGAACATCCCTGCCTTGTCCCATTGGTGATTGTGAAAGGTGATGAAAATGTTCTGACGCGCCCCCTGGGCCTTGGGACACCCGGAGCCGGACCCTTTTTGGTGGATGCTGGTGGTTGGAGTCTATGTGGCGGCGACGCGGTTCCGTGGCTCAGGGCGGTCAAACCAGTGGCGGAACTATTTATGTGGTTTTGATGTTTAAATGTCTGACTACGCCACCCGTCGATTGCGGTCAGAGTGAACCGCCGCTCCAGGGCAGACCGCTGAGGCTGGTGTTGTGGGTGCAGCAGAGCGTAGCATAACTCCCCACGGGAGGAGTATAGCCTCAGGGCAGTGTATGCGGAAGATGGGGGTGATGGTGCAGGGCAGCAGCAGTAACAACACGGAGTCAGTGATGCAGTCCAGGGTCTTTACTCACAGTTCTAATTATCCAGACCACGTCTGCAGGTAACGGCTGCCCACGTCGTACTGTGCTCACCAGGTGAGGGGCTCAGACAACTCCCAGATAACTTTGGAGCGCTTCACAGGACCCCCTTTGTGTGTCCTTTGTCTGGCCTTTCTTACCAACCCTTCTGTCTGGCTGCCTCGGGCCTCCTCTTGGTAAACTTGGCGCCAGTTTCCCTGACCCTATGTGGTGCCTTCCTAGCGGGTGTAGCGAGGGGCTGCGCCACATAAAATGTCACAGCCTCCTGTTTCTAGCTGAGGGTCATTTCCTGCCTCCACTAGTTTCGGGGACCGGTCTCCCCCTTTGGCCTGACCCCTCCACGCAGGTGGATTCGGGCGTGCGGTGGCGACTCGCCCGTCCGCACCCCTGGGATCCCTTCGTTCCTCGTTCCTGGAGCCTTCTCCACTCCTCTTCCTTCCTTCTCCCTCTTCCAGGCCTGGGCCTCTGTTACTAGGCCCGCCTCCGGAGCAGAGCTCATGCAGAGCCCCTGCTCCCTGCCACTTCTGCTCAGACTTCTCTGCACTGAACTAAGATGGTGCCCACCTTTTATACTCCCTTCTCAATGCACCCAGGAACTGCTTCCTCCCTGCTCCTGCACTACAGGGTTCCCCTTCCTCAGTGTTCCCTCACCCCACTCCAGCCAGGGACAGGGACTGTCGTGCCCATCTCAGGGGCATATTGGTCGCCCTGCCCCACGGCAATGTGGTGTAATGCATGCAGGTGTCGGGTCCTGATCCACACTACATCCTTACCTGAGAGTGAGATATCACACCTCTGGGTGAGGTGCAATACCTCTGTAGCAACAGAGCCCTCAGGGTGCTACAGTTCCATTCATCTTCAGCCTAGGTGACGTATTGCGATACAGGGCCGTGATTTTGGCTATAAAAGGGTCCCCTAGACCCCTACCCCAAGATTTTTAAGAGAATCATATATGGCGTGCCAGGAGACTCTATGGAATGCTTTCTCAGCATCCAACGAGAGTATCTAATTACAAATTTTTAACTGCATCTAGCCCAGGAAATACTTTGTGCCTAGTAGCAGTGTCTGCTAGTCAGCGGATTATCCCGGCTGTTAAGCAAGCTACACCACCTGTAGTTTGGACACTTAATTTTTTCAAAGGAAATGCTTCGGGACCACGGGATACTCAGTGAAGAGCATCAGGAGGCACCCCAAGGCATAGGGGCTGGGACTGGCAGTAGGATGCCTTGCGGTGGACAGCCGAGCTCGATCCTTATAAAAGCTTTTTAACTGCAGCAGCTTTAGTGGACGCTACTGGAGCTGGAATTACGCGGCTGCTGGCATGAGACTTGCCCTCCAATAGATCCTTGTAAATGGATTTAAAGTGTATTCATTCAAATTAGAGAGACAATTTAAATTAAAAAGCTTAGAGCTGCCTCCACCACAGGGGGGCTCGCTCGACCCACCAGCGGACAGGCACCAGTATTGGGAGAGGGGGGCTGGCCGTCAGGGTTCACCGCGGCTCAGGCACAAACCCGGCGACGCGGATTTGGCACGGGCAGGAGCGGACTGAACGTGTCGGCTTCTCACTTTTTGGATTTTAGAAGGGCATGACATGCCTATATCTGTGTCTCCCCCTCCTTTTACTCCTCCACCTCTTTTCTTTTCGCATGACTATATGTACTTGTCACTTTTCCATGTGTTAGTTGTGTCTTCTGAGCAGTTTGTCAGCTTTTGGACACCTTTGAAGGTGTTTTCTATGTGTTTCTATGTGTTTTTGTTTGCCTGCCATTGGTTTTAACGGTGTTCGAAGGTGTTCGACGAACAGTTCGACGAACAGTTCGGCGAACACACGGGTGTTCGACGAACCGAACCGAACTCGAACACTACGGGGGTGGCTCAACACTACTCTTTATACTCATTCCATTAGAAAGGCATTTTATTTCTAAAATAATTCAGCTTGTTGCAGCATGCCCTGGGTCTCCACTCCGGCAAGTTGGCCAACAAGTGTAACTCTCCAACATGTCCTTTCTATTTCCAGGCCACGGAGGATCCTGCGTACTCGTATGCAGGACTCTGACCCCCACCCATCACTCTTAACGCTTGTTCCACTCCGTCCTGGAGTCCTGACAGGAATATGTCCAGTTCAATATTCATTAAGTGAACAACGTCGGGCCGTATGTGGCCTGCTTTATCTCCTTCCAGTTGTCGGTGTCGTACCACTACACCGCCTCTGTCTCTTCTAAATTTTGCCATCCGAATTTTTATTACCCGCCTTGTCCGTTCGATGGCCGTGATGTCTCGCGCACCTTGCCATACCGCTATCGGCACAATCTCTGACCATACTATCGCTAGTTTTGTGAAAAATTCTCTGAAGCGCTCAGTGTCTAGTTTCATTATTGCCATTAGTTATGCGCTGTTATGATGACCTAGGTTGTTTCCCCCGGCCTGTATAACTAAGATGACCGGACATCTTGCCTCTCTCCCTACCTTGATTACCTCCATTAGTACCTGTGGCCATAGCAGGCCTCTAATACCTCTCTAGTTGAAATATGTGTTATGAAACTCTAATTTCCTCCCGCCTGGGCAGACTTTCGCCCTTTTTTCTGCCCAATACATATACGAGTGGCCTATCACCCACACTGTTGGCTTAGCGTCACCTGTAAAAGAAACAAACCACATTAGGATAACAAGTCCGGTCTTATGTATCTTGCCAAACACGTGGATCGCCATCTCCCTATCCTCTGAACTTCCGTTTCTGACAGTCCTGCTCTTGCTGCTTCCATGGCCGCGCCTATGCGGAATGAGTGTGTCCCGTAATCTTTGGGGTGGTTCCCTGCCGATGTTATGCATTTATTAAATATAGCTTGGAACTGGTATCTTGATAATGGCATTCCATCAATGTGTGATAGGAAGAAATTACTTTGTGATCTGTTGGTTAGATATGTTTTTACTATTGTTACCCAACTCAGTGTACCGTTTGTGGGTTGTAGAAGTACCCAAGTGCCCCTGCCCGCTGGAACCGTTTTCGATTTGTGTATGCGTAGACGTATTGCATTATTGGCTATGACTACGTCCTGGTGTAATAAGCCTCCACTGGTGGTAATTTTGGATTGAGGGACTAATTCGCTTATGCATAGCGCCCCAAAGAAGGCGATCACAAATGCAGTAGACAGTAGTGTTGCTTCAAATTGTGAGTGTCATGTTAATTGTGTTAGGGATATGATGTGAGAAATCAGTTTTAGTGACACGGGACGGGACATCTACACTCCTGACTTGGCTGACCCCTTTTCCACCCTTTTATGGATTGTCTGATAATGAACCTTTGTCACATCTCCCCAATTCAGTAGTTGGAAGTGAAATGCTACTCCGGTCAGACACCGCTGCGCTGACGCCCCTGATATGCCCCTCATAATTAGCTGGTGGAGAAATTCTATGGTGACTTGTGATCTGGCTTGTTCACATTGGTCAACCCGTCTGCCTGCTACTAGTCGTGTCCACTCTTCCCATGCCTTACCGTATGCTTGCCACGTCGACGGGGCAACTGACGCTCTGATTAATGGCATCAACTATTCGCCACTAGATCCCATAGGGAAGGTGGGCAACTGTTGCCCGATGGGTGGGCGTTGTGGAAGAGCTCTGTGAAAATCTGCCAATTGAATTGTTATAAAGCGTTAGCAGCAGCTTTAGACCCCTCAGCATAGTGGCTAGCGCGGACCCATACATTGTGTTTTAGGCACAGGAATGCTAGCCTGGGTAGTAGGCCTAGCACTGGGGGAGACGATGATGCCATCTTATTAATGCAGTGTGCTAGGCTGGTGTTTTTTGTTATGAAGCGTATATTTTTGTAAGCCAGGCGCGCGCCCCATATTTCAATTGCTACCACTATTGGGAAGAAAAATTATTTTCAGGGCTAGATGCAACTAAAAATTATTATTAATTTAAAAGCTGTTGGAGCTTGGTATAGATGGACTAATACAATGAGTCCCACACACTGCTAGAAGGCCAAATATTTTTTCAGAGCTAGATGCAGATAAAAATTATTTTTCATTTGCAACCTGATGGAGGTCAGTATAGATGGACTAATAGACCAAGTCCCACACACAGCTAGAAGGCCAAATATTTTTTCAGAGCTAGATGCAGATGAAAATTATTTTTAATTTGCAACCTGATGGAGGTCAGTATAGATGGAGTAATAGAGAAAGTCCCACACACTGCTAGAAGGCCAAATATTTTTTCAGAGCTAGATGCAGACAAAAATTTATTTTGAATTTGCAACCTGATGGAGGTCAGTATAGATGGACTAATAGAGAAAGTCCCACACACTGCTAGAAGGCCAAATATTTTTTCAGAGCTGGATGCAGATAAAAATTATTTTTAATTTGCAACCTGATGGAGGTCAGTATAGATGGACTAATAGAGAAAGTCCCACACACTGCTAGAAGGCCAAATATTTTTTCAGAGCTAGATGCAGAAAAAAATTATATTCAGTTTGCAACCTGATGGAGGTCAGTATAGATGGACTAATAGAACAAGTCCCACACACAGCTAGAAGCCCAAATATTTTTTCAGAGGTAGATGCAGATAAAAATTATTTTTAATTTGCAACCTGATGGAGGTCAGTATAGATGGACTAATAGAGAAAGTCCCACACACTGCTAGAAGGCCAAATATTTTTTCAGAGCTAGATGCAGACAAAAAAATATTTTCAGTTTGCAACCTGATGGAGGTCACTATAGATGGACTAATAGAACAAGTCCCACAAACAGCTAGAAGCCCAAATATTTTTTCAGAGGTAGATGCAGAAAAAAATTATATTCAGTTTGCAACCTGATGGAGGTCTGTATAGATGGATTAATAGAACAAGTCCCACACACAGCTAGAAGCCCAATATTTTTTCAGAGGTAGATGCAGAAAAAAAATATATTCAGTTTGCAACCTGATGGAGGTCAGTATAGATGGACTAATAGAGAAAGTCCCACACACTGTGGAAGGCCAAATATTTTTTCAGAGCCAGATGCAGACAAAAAATTATTTTTAATTTGCAACCTGATGGAGGTCAGTATAGATGGACTAATAGAGAAAGTCCCACACACAGCTAGAAGCCCAAATATTTTTTCAGAGGTAGATGCAGAAAAAAATTATATTCAGTTTGCAACCTGATGGAGGTCTGTATAGATGGATTAATAGAACAAGTCCCACACACTGCTAGAAGGCCAAATATTTTTTCAGAGCTAGATGCAGAAAAAAATTATATTCAGTTTGCAACCTGATGGAGGTCAGTATAGATGGACTAATAGAACAAGTCCCACACACAGCTAGAAGCCCAAATATTTTTTCAGAGGTAGATGCAGAAAAAAATTATATTCAGTTTGCAACCTGATGGAGATCTGTATAGATGGATTAATAGAACAAGTCCCACACACTGCTAGAAGGCCAAATATTTTTTCAGAGCTAGATGCAGAAAAAAATTATATTCAGTTTGCAACCTGATGGAGGTCAGTATAGATGGACTAATAGAACAAGTCCCACACACAGCTAGAAGCCCAAATATTTTTTCAGAGGTAGATGCAGATGAAAATTATTTTTAATTTGCAACCTGATGGAGGTCAGTATAGATGGACTAATAGAACAAGTCCCACACACAGCTAGAAGCCCAAATATTTTTTCAGAGGTAGATGCAGAAAAAAATTATATTCAGTTTGCAACCTGATGGAGGTCTGTATAGATGGATTAATAGAACAAGTCCCACACACAGCTAGAAGCCCAATATTTTTTCAGAGGTAGATGCAGAAAAAAAATATATTCAGTTTGCAACCTGATGGAGGTCAGTATAGATGGACTAATAGAGAAAGTCCCACACACTGCTAGAAGGCCAAATATTTTTTCAGAGCTAGATGCAGAAAAAAATTATATTCAGTTTGCAACCTGATGGAGGTCAGTATAGATGGACTAATAGAACAAGTCCCACACACTGCTAGAAGCCCAAATATTTTTTCAGAGCTAGATGCAGATAAAAATTATATTCAATTTGCAACCTGATGGAGGTCAGTATAGATGGACTAATAGAATGATGCTATGCCCAAAAGATTTTACTTCACTAGGTGCAGTAAAAAAATTGGTATTCTATACACAGGTGGTATATCTTGCAACACATATAGGCTACTCCACTGACTAACACACTCTGCAATAGGCCAAAAAGGATTTGCTTTGCTAGATTCAGCCAAATGCTGTGAAAAAAACTTGCACAGCACTGGCACAGACCTGCCTGGCAAAAACTGATAGGAACTGATGTAACCTAGTCCTGAAAAGGACTGCAATTACAATTAGTCTTTACTCCCACAATCTATCTATTTAAGAGCACAGACCTGCCTGATAAAAGTCGTAGGAAATGCTGTAACCTAGTCCTTAAAAGGACTGCAATCACAACTATTCCCTACTCCCAAGCTATCTGTAGATTTGTGCGAAAATTGGCTTGAAATTAACAAGGTATAGCGCACACAGCAACAGCGGTGCCGTCTAACACGCAGCTGCAGCAGTGAGAAAATGGTGGCGACGGGGAAAATGGCTTGGTCTTATAGGGCAAGGACATGTGACATACACTGCCAATGACACATGCCCTTGCTTGTGTGAAAAAAGCACTTCGCTCCGTGTGTGCGCTGCTGATAGGCTGACAGATTGCAAATCCCCACTGTAAATGCGGGAAAGAGAAAAAAAAATGGAGATCTTCATTATTCCTGCAGAGATCCATCCCCTGCCCCTCCCCCCACCCCGCTGTACACTCAAACTGCGTATTAACATTAATTTTCATCATTACTGAGAAAAAATCCAGTTATGATTTTGGTGCACGAACAGTTATCGAACATAACCTCGAACAGCCGAATTTTTCTCAAATCGTTCGTGTTCGCAGAACGGCTCGAACACCGCCCAAAACAGCTCGAATTTGAGATTGGCAAACAGTTCGAGTAGAACAACGCTCATCTCTACTCATAATAAAACATACAAAAACTAAGCCAAAATGGATTTTCCAGGAAAAAATGTTAAGCAACATTCTTTCCAGGGTAATAACTTGCATATAGGGCAAAATAAATAACCAAAAACAAAACTACTCCTCTACAACTTGGGCTATGTTCACGCATAGTTTTTTGATCCCTTTTTTCACTTTTACATTGCTTTCAACGGTGAAAAATACATTTACCAGTAAATGTAATTTTAACATTTTACTACCTTAACTGGCCATGTGGTGTGTGAGACATGATCAGACACATCCTGTTTCATTTATGAAGGAGGGACTCTGAAAGTCACAAAGTCTATTTTTACGGGCCAGCAGTCAGCCCTCACTATTGTTAGAGAGCCATCAGCTGGCTATGCTTTGTTGTTTCCATTATAAAGGAGTGGGTCTCTTATATTGTTATTGCGTATGCAGTGAGTGGCAAGGCTGCCAAAAATTTGGAAGCAC
The DNA here is from genome assembly GCF_046119375.1 of Phyllobates terribilis. Lineage (NCBI taxonomy): Eukaryota > Metazoa > Chordata > Amphibia > Anura > Dendrobatidae > Phyllobates > Phyllobates terribilis. Next base: position 912,510,356 of record NW_027362763.1, on the reverse strand, counting down.
TCCAATACCCCTTTGAAGAGACATAGAGGAGGGCCTCATTAAAAAAATATTCCCTTTATAAAGGAGTGGGTCTCCTATAGTGTTAATGCCCATGCGCTAAGTGCAAGGGCTGAAAAACATTTACCCCTGGGGGGTATACATGAACATACTGTATAACATACAGAATGTTAGAGGTAGGCCTCTAAAACAATTTCCTACGGGCATCATACTCACCCTTAAAAAAATTATGTGGGTGATACATGTTGGTCATGCTGTTTATATGGTGGTGGAGGATGAGGAAAAGCAGGAGGGTGACATAAAATAGACTAAATTGGGACATGTATACCCATGTCTGGGTGTGAAAGGTGCATGGGAATAGACCCCCCAAAAAAAGCCACTGGATTTGACTTTATGTTCCGCTCCTATGATCTGATGGTGTTGAGAAGTCTGGCCCAAGCCAGCCCTTGTTCATTTTGATAAGAGTCAGCCTATCAGCATTTTCAGCTGACAGACAGATGTGCCTATCAGTTATCATGCCCTTGGTGGCACTTAAAACCTACTCTGACAAAACGATAGCGGCAGAGCAAGCCAGGACCTTCAAGGCATAGAGAGCCAGTTGATAACACGTATCCAGCTTTGATATCCAATAGTTAGAAATCACAGAGGAATCACAGAGGACACTGGTACCGACCGTAGCAAGGTACTCCTTTAGCGTGTTCCAAAACATTTTCCTCCTTGTCAGAGTACCCCGCGCATCAAGGCCTAGCCGTTAGGAGGGTCTGAGAAAATTGTCCCACACCTTTGACAATATTTCCCCTGCCTCTGCTGCATCATATTTCTGTCTTCCTCGCCTCTACTCCTTGGTTGTTCAACAAACTGTGGCCTCTGTCACCAGCATTTATATACGGGATTTTTTTAATAATTACTAGTGATGAGCGAATGTGCTCGCCACTGCTCGGTACTCACCCAAGCATCACTGTGCTCGACAAGTATTTCCGGATTGCTCGGGCAAGAACTCTGGTCCCCTTCCTGCATGTTTGGCGCTCTTTAGAGAGCCAATGAACATGCAGGGATGGCCGCCATGCACTGTAATGCTGTAGCCATGTTGGTTGTGGGCATTACAGTGATTACTGCATCATCAGGTGTATATAAGACCGGGCGCTGCCATGCTCATCACAGTCTACCCCAGAATCTGGCAGAGTAGGGAGAGCTTCTGCTGCATCAGGGAGAGATTTGCTTGCTTATAGTTAGTATAGATATTCCACAAGATATATCTATAGCCATCTGAACTAACGGTCCTTATGAGGAGTAATCCAGCTGCATATAATCAGTGCTAGGCAGGCAGTGTACAGTGGGGAAAAAAAGTATTTAGTCACCCACCAATTGTGCAAGTTCTCCCACTTAAAAAGATAAGAGAGGCCTGTAATTGACATCATAGGTAGACCTCAACTATGAGAGACAAAATGATAAAACAAATCCTGAAAATCACATTGTCTGATTTGTGAAGAAATTTTTTTCAAATTTTAATGGAAAATAAGTATTTGGTCAATTACAAACAAGCAAGATTTCTGGCTCTCACAGACATGTAACTTCTTCTTTAAGAGGTTCCTCTGTCCTCCACTCATTACCTGTAGTACTGGCACCTGTTTGAACTTGTTATCAGTATAAAAGACACCTGTCCACAACCTCAAACAGTCACACTCTAAACTCCACTATGGTGAAGACCAAAGAGCTGTCGAAGGACACCAGAAACAAAATTGTAGCCCTGCACCAGGTTGGGAAGACTGAATCTGCAATAGGCAAGCAGCTTGGTGTGAAGAAATCAACTGTGGGAGCAATAATTAGAAAATGGAAGACATACAAGAACACTGATAATCTCCCCGATCTGGGGTTCCACCCAAGATCTCACCCCCATGCGGTCAAAATGATCTCAAGAACGGTGAGCAAAAATCCCAGAACTACACAGGGGAACCTATTGAATGACCTCCAGAGAGCTTGGACCAACGTTACACAGGCTACCATCAGTAACACACTATGCTTCCAGAGACTCAGATCCTGCAATGCCAGACGTGTCCCCCTGCTTAAGTCCTTAAATGTCCGGGCACATCTGAAGTTTTCTACAGAGCATTTGGATGATCCAGAAGAGTATTGGGAGAATGTCATATGGTCAGATGAAACCAAGGTAGAACTGTTTGGTAGAGACACAACTAGGCGTGTTTGGAGGAGAAAGAATGCTGAGTTTCATCCATAGAACACCATACCAACTGTGAAGCATGGGGGTGGCAACATCATGATTTGGGGCTGTTTTTCTGCCAAGGGACCAGGACGATTGATCAGTGTACATGAAAGAATGAATGGGGCCATGTATGGTGAGATTTTGAGTGCAAACCTCCTTCCATCAGCAAGGGCATTGATGATGAAATGTGACTGGGTCTTTCAGCATGACAATGATCCCAAGCACACCGCCAGGGCAATGAAGGAGTGGCTTCTTAAGAAGCATTTCAAGGTCCTGGAGTGGCCTACCCAGTTTCCAGATCTAAACCCTATAGAAAACCTTTGGAGGGAGTTGAAAGTCAGTGTTGCCCAGCGACAGCCCCAAAACATCACTGCTCTAGAGGAGATCTGCATGGAGGAATGGGCCAACATACCAGCAACAGTGTGTGCCAACCTTGTGAAGACTTACAGAAAAAGTTTGACCTCTGTCATTGCCAACAAAGGATATATAATAGTGTTGAGCGAACATGCTCGACACTGCTCGGTACTCGCCCGAGCATCACGCTACTCGGGATGTTCGGCAAGCACAGAGCATTTCCGGGTTACTCGGGCGGGAGCTCGGGTCTCCGCCCTGCATGTTTGGCGCTCTTTACAGAGCCAATGAACATGCAGGGATTGCCAGCCAGTCACTGTAATGCTGCAGCCATGTTGGTTGTGGGCATTACAGTGATTGGCTGGCCGCACAGCGTCACCTCGAGTATTTAAAACGGGGCGCCGCCATCTTGGACACAGTCGCTCTGGATTAGACAGTGTAGGGACAGCGCTGCTGATTTAGGGAGAGATATAAACTGCGAAATAGTTAGTGTAGGGTCTGTAAAGGCTGCCAGAACAAACAAACAGTCATTTTCAGGACTAATATCCATCCCAGATACCAGGCAGGCAGGCTGTATAGGAGACACAGTGGTTATACCAGCAAACGCTGCATTACAGTCCTGTGTGCTCCTGTTGCTGAAATTGCTGGACTTAGCACCAGGTGTTGGGGGCCAGGAAAAATCCTTTTTTTTTCATCTAAATCCTCCTTTTTTTTTCCTCCTTCACACTGTACAAATACCCGTCTTATTAACCTTTTGGTGTGTCCACCCCCCCCCCCCATAAAAAAAGCGTGTCTCTGATTTTTCAGACACAAATATAACTGTTGAAAATAGTCTGGTGTAGGCTAGAGAAACAGAAGTGTTGTTTTGCACTTCCACGGTTCAAACCTCTGTATTATCCATTTTGGGCCATTTGTATCTAAAAAAAAAAAACAGTTTGAGTGTGTCGCTCACTGTTCAGCCGCAAATATCTCTATTTAAAAAAGTGTGGTATACCCCAATAAACAATAACTGTGGTTTTGCCATCCCACGGTAAAAAATCTCTATTATTCAGGTTTTGGTAGTTTTTTCCGTAAAGAAAAACAGTAGTGTCTCCTGACTGTTGTGACACAAAAATATATCTGTTGAAAATAGTCTTGTGTAGGCCCGACATCCCAGTGTGGTTTCACAGTTCCATGGGTCAAATCGCTGTACTATCCAGTTTTGGGCCTTTGGTATCTAAAAAAAAAGCAGTTTGAGTGTCTCGCTCATTGTTCAGCCGCAAATATCTCTATTTAAAAAAGTGTGGTATACCCCAGTAAACAATAACTATGGTTTTTCCATCCCACGGTAAAAAATCTCTATTATTCAGCTTTTGGTAGTTTTCTCCGTAAAGAAAAACAGTAGTGTCTCCTGACTGTTGTGACACAAAAATATATCTGTTGAAAATAGTCTTGTGTAGGCCCGACATCCCAGTGTGGTTTCGCAGTTCCACGGGTCAAATCGCTGTACTATCCAGTTTTGGGCCTTTGGTATCTAAAAAAAATGCAGTTTGAGTGTGTCGCTCACTGTTCAGCCGCAAATATCTCTATTTAAAAAAGTGTGGTATACCACAGTAAACAAAAACTGTGGTTTTTCCATCCCACGGTAAAAAATCTCTATTATTCAGCTTTTGGTAGTTTTCTCCGTAAAGAAAAACAGTAGTGTCTCCTGACTGTTGTGACACAAAAATATATCTGTTGAAAATAGTCTTGTGTAGGCCCGACATTCCAGTGTGGTTTCTCAGTTCCACGGGTCAAATCGCTGTACTATCCAGTTTTGGGCCTTTGGTATCTAAAAAAAAAGCAGTTTGAGTGTGTCGCTCACTGTTCAGCCGCAAATATCTCTACTTAAAAAAGTGTGGTATACCCCAGTAAACAATAACTGTGGTTTTCCTCTTCCACGGTTCTAATCTACTCTATATTACCCTTTTTCCATTGATAGTGCAAGTGTAAGCTATTTTACTTCATTTACAATGGGCAAGGCGCGTTGCAAGGGACGTGGAAGTGGACGTTCTGGTGATGGTTCGTGCAGAGGACGGGGCCGTGGCCAAGGTGAAAATGTGCCACAACCAACAGCCACATCTTCTCGCTCCCACTTCTTGACCGAATTACTAGGGAAGCACAGAACAACACCAGTATTGAGAACTGATCAGTGTGAACAGGTTATTAATTGGATAGCAGATAATACTTCCAGTTACCTGGGCACCACCACCTCCGGTCTGTCTTCCACACGGTCAACTCTTAGTAGCCGTGAGTCTCGACCGCATTCTCCGCCTCACCCTGATGCTCCTTCCTCCCACCATGCCGAGTGTAGTCAGACAGCAAGTGATCCCACACTTGGACACTCTGAAGAGCTGTTCACTGGTCCATTTCCATATTTGGGCCCCTCGCCTGATACGCTTGAAGTGGTGGAAGAGGAGATCCCATGTTGCGATGCCCAAATATTTGAACAGCCACGGCCACAGGAAGTCTACGTTGGCAATCTGTCACAAGAGGTGGACGATGACGAGACACAATTGCCAGGAAGTGAGGAGGAGGATCGTGGTGCGCAAGTGGAAGAGGAGGAGGTGGTGGATGATCTAGTAACTGACCCAACGTGGAAGGAGGACATGCAGAGTGAGGCCAGCAGCACACAGGGGGAGGGAGGCAGAGTACCCCAACAGGCAGGAAGAAGCAGTGTGGTGGCCGCAGACAGAAGGCAGGCAACCGTTCCCGTAACACCAACACGAGGGACATTGCCAGTACAAGCGGTAAGTCTTCCAGAGTCTGGAATTTTTTTAAAGACTCTGCTGATAACCCCAAAAAGGCCATATGTTCCACCTGCCATGCCAGCATCAGCAGGGGTGACAAAACTACCAGCCTGACTACCACCAGCATGATCATGCACATGGTAGCAAAGCACCCGACTTTGTGGGGCGAAACCCAGGGTCCACGACCAGTGTCAGCGGGTGTCACCACTGCTTCTTCCACTGTTGTGCGTGCAATAGAACCCCCTGTTGTGTGCGCAAGGCAATCCCCTGTCCATTCTGCATGTAAAGATGCCCCCTCCTCTCAGTCTTCACTTGTTATGGCAGTTTCTCAAAAAACAGCATCAACGTCCACGTCCACGTCCCACCGCAGCGTTCAATTGTCCATATCCCAGACCTTTGAACGAAAGCGGAAATTCGCAGCTAACGCCCCACAGGCCACAGTCCTAAATTCGCACATTTCACGACTGCTTGCATTGGAAATGCTGCCTTTTAGGCTGGTGGAGACAGAATCCTTCCGCAATCTTATGGCGGTGGCCGTCCCTCGGTACTCGGTCCCCAGCCGACACTATTTTGCCCGTTGTGCCATCCCCGCACTACACAAGCACGTGTCCTAAAGCATCTGCCGTGACCTCAACAACGCAGTTACTGGGAGAGTCCACCTGACAATGGACACGTGGACAAGTGCTTGTGGCCAGGGACGGTACATCTCTCTGACGGCACACTGGGTAAACATTAGTGGAAGCCGGGACCCAGTAGGACCTTGGGACGGAACACATCCTCCCCACACCGAGGATTGCGGGCCCTATGTCAGTCAGAGTTGCCCCCACAGTGTACAGCTCCTGCGCATCCTCCTCCTCCTCCTCATGTTCAGCCTCCATCTCAGATATCACCACATCAGTTACAAGCTGGAAGCATTGCAGTACTGCCTCCGCCAAGCGGCAACAGGCTGTGCTGAAACTCATAAGTTAAGGTGATAAACCTCACACTGCTTGTGAGTTGTGGACAGCTGTGAAAGAGCAGGCAGATCTGTGGCTGAGACCGCTGAACCTACATCCCGGCATGGTCATGTGTGACAATGGCCGTAACCTGGTGGCGGCTCTGAGGCGAGGTGAGATCACACACGTACCATGCCTGGCTCATGTGCTTAACCTCGTGGTTCAGCGGTTTCTTAAATCGTACCCCGAGTTGCCAGATCTGCTCGTGAAAGTACGCCGCCTGTCAGCTTATTTTCGCAAGTCGTCTACAGCTTCCCCCGCCCTTGCTGTGTTGCAGCAGCGTTTGCAGCTTCCGGCACACCGACTGGTGTGTGATGTCCCCACCTTTGGAACTCTACCCTCCACATGTTGCAAAGGATTTGTGAGCAGAAGAGAGCAGTTGTGGAGTACCAGCTGCAACAAGGCCGTCGATATTCAGGTCAGACTCCACACATAAGACCTCAGGAGTGGACGTGGATGTCTGACATATGTACCATCCTGACAAACTTTGAGGAGGCCACCAAGATGGTGAGTGGTGATAACGCCATCATTAGTGTCAGCATCCCACCACTTGTCTGTCTTTTGCAACGCTCTCTGCAGAGAATTAAAGAGGAGGCATTGCAGCCAGAGTATGATGAGATGGATCAAGAAGCCGTAGCGGGCGATTATACACAGCCCAGCCTCATCTCATCCCAACGTGCATTGGGGGACAATGAGGGAGAGGAGGAGGAGGAGGAAGAACAGGAGCTGCTATCATGCGTTGTAGATGGTAGTACCTGTACAAGTGTCATACCGTCGGTTCAGCGTGGGTGGCCTGAGGACAGGGGGAGGAGGAAGAGGAGGAGGAGGAGAGCATGGTCAGTCGTCATCTTGGTGAGGACACGGAAATCTTGCCCGTTACCAGTCTGGCACGCATGGCTGACTTTATGTTACGCTGCCTTAACCGTGACCCTCGCGTTGTCAAAATGTTGGGTGACAGTCATTACTGGTTGGTGACACTTGTAGACCCCCGCTACAAGGAGAACTTTCACTCTCTTATTCCTGAGGTGGAGAGGTCTACAAAAATGGGGCAATACCAGAAGGCCCTTGCTGCAGAACTCTTAAAAAAATTCCCATCTGAACACGCTAGCGGCAGAGGTCACAGTTCGTTGCCCAACCAAGGCGTACAGGCGAGAGAGATGCAACTCCAATCCAGCAGAGGCAGGGGAACACTGTCAACGTTCTGGGACAGTTTTCTGACACCCGCCCAGCTTACAGGCCCTGAGGCGCGGGGTACTCTCACAAGGAGTGGAAAGTTTCAAAAGATGGTGAGGGAGTACCTTGCCGATCGTACCAGCGTCCTCCGTGATTCCTCTGTGCCTTTTAATTATTGGGTATCCAAGCTGGACACTTGGAATTAACTCGCTCTGTACGCCTTGGAGGTCCTGGCCTGCCCTGCCGCTAGCGTGTTATCGGAGCGTGTTTTTAGTGCCGCTGGGGGAATTATAACTGATAAGTGCACTCGCCTGTCAACTGACAATGCTGACAAGCTGACCCTTATCAAAATGAACAAGGGCTGGATTGGGCCAGACTTCTCATCACCACCAAATGACAGCAGAGTAACATAAAGTCAAATCCACTGTCTTATTTCGGGAGGTGTATTCACATGCACCGCTTCACACCCACACATGGGTATACACTTTCTCGTTTCGGCTGTTTAATCTTCTTCTCCTTATCCTCAGCCTCCACCACCACTATACCACCAGTGTGCCAGCATTGCAAGTTCCTCCGTCCTTATTTTTGGCAGCTTTTGCTTGCAAGGCATAAGCAAATACTATGGGACACCCACTCCCCAATAATGGGACTTATGTTTGTAATATGCCGTACTGCATGGCTCTTGTAAGGGGCATTGCAAGTTGCTCCGTCCTAATTTTTTGGCAGCTTTTGCTGGGAAAGCATAAGCAAATACTATGGGACACCCACTCCCCAATAATGGGACTTATGTTTGTAATATGCTGTACTGCATGGCTCTTGTAAGGGGCATTGCAATTTGCTCCGTCCTAATTTTTGCCTGCTTTTGCTTGGAAAGCATAAGCAAATACTATGGGACACCCACTCCCCAATAATGGGACTTATGTTTGAAATATGCTGTACTGCATGGCTCTTGTAAGGGGCATTGCAAGTTGCTCCGTCCTAATTTTTGGCAGCTTTTGCTGGGAAAGCATAAGCAAATACTATGGGACACCCACTCCCCAATAATGGGACTTATGTTTGTAATATGCTGTACTGCATGACTCTTGTAAGGGGCATTGCAAGTTGCTCCGTCCTAATTTTTGGCAGCTTTTGCTGGGAAAGCATAAGCAAATACTATGGGACACCCACTCCCCAATAATGGGACTTATGTTTGTAATATGCTGTACTGCATGGCTCTTGTAAGGGACATTGCAAGTTGCTCCGTCCTAATTTTTGGCAGCTTTTGCTGGGAAAGCATAAGCAAATACCATGGGACACCCACTCCCCAATAATGGGACTTATGTTTGTAATATGCTGTACTGCATGGCTCTTGTAAGGGGCATTGCAAGTTGCTCTGTCCTAATTTTTGGCATCTTTTGCTGGGAAAGCATAAGCAAATACTATGGGACACCCACTCCCCAATAATGGAACTTATGTTTGTAATATGCTGTACTGCATGGCTCTTGTAAGGGGCATTGCAAGTTGCTCCGTCCTAATTTTTGGCAGCTTTTGCTTGGAAAGCATAAGCAAATACCATGGGACATCCACTCCCCAATAATGGGACTTATTTTTGTAATATGCTGTACTGCATGTGACGCGCCCCCTGGGCCATGTGTACACGTGTGTGGGATACCCGGTGCCGGGTCTCTGGGGTCTATAGTCTCCGTGGCGGTGAAAGCCTTCCATTCACTGCTTAGGCCAACAGTGCACGGGAGACCCAGTTGCTATAAATGGAAAAAAAGGTTTAGTTAACGCCCTCTGACCTCCATGTCATTTCCAAGGGGCATTGGAGTGGCTCGAAATTTTTGGTAGGCATTGCACTCACTGTATGCCCTATAACTGTGTAGCCGAACCGCTCCTTTTGTTACAGAAACATATCCTACAAGACATATCTGGTTGACTGGCCTGATATTGATGTGAATGGTCCCTGTTCCTTCTGCTCTTTCTCCTTTGCCACTACCTCATCCATCGTTTATCACCTGAAGCTTTGTTTTAACGGGAGTCAGAGAACTTGGATAGTAGCAGGAAAACATCCAGCAATCCTCGGAGGAGGTAGGATATGCGCCAAAACGCTGACCACCTCAGGCCTAGCCGCTACTACATACATGCGCTTGCATTACAACAAAACAAAGCAGATGCTAACTTCTATCATCCTCATCATGCTCCTCACCTTGGCACTCTCAACTCCCCTGATGGAGAAGCCAGGGCCCACCGGTGAAGTCTGATAGTCCGGTGGGCTCGGCCAATGCTGCCCTAAAGCAGGCCAGGCTAAGAAAAGTGTGGGAAAGGTTACCGGGACAAATAGGGGTGGCTGGGGACGGAGTATGGACACCCGGCCACCCCCTGGAGGCTGGGGAGCAAGCGGGGACGCCCGGCCACCAGGCGGCTGGGGACTGAGTATGGATACCAGGCCGCCGACACAGCCATGGCATGGTGGCCAGATTCCGCCTCCACATGCCTAAAAGGCCCAATTTAAAGTGCAAGCAAGCAAGCAGTATGGTATTGCAGCCTGGGGGTGGGTGGGTGGCAGGCTGCATACTTGCTCTTGCATTGCAAGGAATGGGAGAGGTACAATTGAACACTGCCCTGGGACAAGGACTGGAATGGGGATAGTTGCAAGTCTGCAACGACAGGTGCAAGGTGGGAGGAATCTTCGCATGTACCATGAACAGGGGTTTGGCATGCACACACTACAGTGGAATAGCCTCTCCTTCCCAGTAAATGCACTGGGGAGGGCACAGGTAATATTTTGGTATACGCGCTTAATCTTATGTATAAAGCACACCAGGACAAATATTGGCGGCTGGGGACTGAGTATGGATACCTCGCTGCCGAAGCAGCCATGAGGTAGTGGCCAGCTTCGGCCTCCTCCAAACTAAAAGGCCCCATTTCAAGTGCAAGCTAGCAGTATGGAATTGCAGTCTGGGGGTGGGTGGGTGGCAGGCTGCACACTTACACTTGCATTAAAAGAAAACATAGCAGATGCTAACTTCTGTCATCATCATCATGCTCTTCACCTTGGCACTCTCAACTCCACCGATGGAGAAGTCAGGGCCCACCGGAGGAGTCTGGTTCTCTGGTGGGCTCGTCCAATGCTGCCTAAAGCAGGCCGTGCTAAGAAAAGTGTGTGGGTGGATGTTCCAAGGAGAAATAGGGGCGGCTGGGAACCGTTTATGGACACCCGGCTGCCCCCAGGCGGCTGGGGACCGTGTGTGGACACCCGGCCGCGGGGCGGCTGGGGACCGAGTATGGACACCCAGCCGCCGGGCGGCTGGGGACTGAGTATGGATTCCAGGCCGCCAACACAGCCATGACGTGGTGGCCAGATTCCGCCTCCACATGCCTAAAAGGCCCAATTTCAAGTTCAAGCAAGCAAGCAGTATGGTATTGCAGCCTGGGGGTGGGTGGGTGGCAGGCTGCATACTTGAGCTTGTATTGCAAGGAATGGGGGAGGTACAATTGAACACTTCCCTGGGACTAGAACTTGCATGGGGATAGTTGCAAGTCTGCATCTTCTGATGCGGTAAGGATCACTTATGATGGGCACACTTTTAGACAGTGACCTGGGAGTCAGAGATGCTTCCAGGGGTCTTCCCCATGCTGTTCCCTTGTCTTTTCAGCAATTTATGCATGTGTCACACAGCACATGGCCAGATAAGGTAGTAAAATGTTAAAATGACATTTCACGGTGAATGCATTTGTCATAGTTGAAAGCAATACAAAAGTGCGAAAACGCATAAAAAATGCTACTTGTGAACATAGCCGAAGGTGTGGAGGAGTATTTTTGTTTTTGGTCATTTATTTTACCTTATACACAAGTCTTTTCCCTGGAAAGGATGTTCCTTAACATATTTCACAGGAAAAAAGTTTCACTTTCGTTTTTGAACGTTTTATTGTGAGCCTGTAAAAGTGGCTTAATACCTCTGACCACGTTGTTGACAGTAGTGACTTGGGGGTCAGAAATGCTTCCTGGGGCAATCCCCATGCTGTCCCCATGTCATTTGAGCGCTGTCACTATCGTTTTGGGCACTTGTTAGGCTTTTAAAAGACTGCCGGGGGTGCCACCGCAAAAATGCTCGAGTCTCCCATAGACTAACATTGGGCTCGTTGCTCGGGTCGAGCACCCGAGTATCACGGCGAGCTCGGCCCGAGCTTCGAGCACCCGAGCATTTTAGTGCTCGCTCAGCACTAATATATAACAAAGTATTGAGATGAACTTTTGTAGTTGACCAAATACTTATTTTCCACCAAAATTTTAAAAAAAATTTCTTCCTAAATCAGACAATGTGATTTTCAGGATTTGTGTTCTCATTTTGTCGCTCATAGTTGAGGTCTACCTATGATCTCAATTACAGGCCTCTCTCATCTTTTTAAGTGGGAGATCTTGCACAATTGGTGGCTGACTAAATATTTTTTTCCCCACTGTATGTGGCAGACTGCAGTGTATGATACAGCACAAGAGGGTCCATTGAACGTCCTGTCTGCTGCTGCTGCTGTATTAATTACAGATATTTCTAGACATAGAAAGGCAAAAAATTTTTTTATCTTAATCCTGGTTATTTGCAGGAGAAGAAGCAATCCAGATTACACCATTTTTATGCTCCATTTGCTTCTTCTCACTGCAGAATAAAGCTAGATCTGTTCCATATTTCAGTGATAAAAATCCAGAAATTTGAACTGAACGTGGAAAATATTGGCCTCCTTTTCCATTCTGTTGCAGTGTGTCGGTGAAGCTATTCACACTTGGTCTCTGTGTAGAATAACATTAGTAAATTACAGGCCTGCTATTTAAAACTGTGGTTCTCTGTCAGACATATCACCTATAAGACTGTTCAAAAATCATACATTTCTTCCATTTTCATTCCATTGCAGTGTGTCGGTGAAGCTATTGACACTAGGTCTCTGTGTAAAATAATATTAGTAAATTACAGGCCTGCTATTTAAAACCATGGTTCTCTGTCAGACATAACACCTATAAGAGTCATCTAAAATCAGACATTTCTTCCATTTTCATTTTGTTGCAGTGTGTCGGTCAAGCTATTCACACTAGGTGTCTGTGAAGAATAGCATTAGCAAATTACAGACCTGCTATTTAAAATTGTGGTTTTCTGTCAGACGTATCACATATAACTGCGTTCCAAAATTAGCCATGTTTTGTGAACGTAGAAAATATTGTCCTCCATTAAAAATGGGCAAGGTGCATGGCAAGGGATGGGGAAGTGGATGTGATGGTGATGGTGCATGCAGAGGCTGAGGACGTGGCCGTGGGCAAGCTGAAATTGTGCCACAACAAACACCTACATCTTGTCGCTCGACCTTCCTGTCCCAATTAATAGGGGACCGCAGAACCACTATTGAACCCAGGGTCATTTCAAAAGGTTGTTGGTTGGATAGCGAGCAATGCTTCCAGTCACTGGACCACATATTCCTCACCCTGATCCTCCTTCCTCCCACCATGCCGAGTGCCCGGAGACAACTGATCCCATACTTGGACACTCAGAAGAGCTGTTCACTTTTGCATTTATAGATTCTGACCTCTCGCCCAACCATCTTTAAGTGAGTCAAGAGGAGAATGCGTGTAGTGATGCCCAAATATTGGAGCAGCCACGGTCACATGAAGGCGATGGTGGGAAAGTGCAGTTACTGTCACAAGAGGTGGATGATGATGATGATGAGACACAATTGCCAGAAAGTCAGGAGGAGGACAGGGTGAGGAAGTGGCAGACGAGCTGGTGGATGATATAGTAACTGATCCAACCTGGCAGGGGGACATACAGAGTGAGGACAGTAGCACACAGTTGGAGGGAGGGGTAGCACCACAACAAGCAGGAAGAAGCACATGGTGGCCGCAGACACAAGGCGGGAAAGTGTTCCTCGTAATGCCAACACGACGGAAGTTGTCAATACAACTGTTAGGTCTTCCCGAGTCTGGTTATATTTTTAAGACTCTGCAGATAACCATTTGCACCACCTACCAGGCCAGCATCAGCAGGAATAGCAAAACTAGCAGCCTGACCACCACCAGCATGATCAGGCACATGGCAGCAAAGCACCCGACTAAGTGGGCCGAACCCCAGGGTCCAGCAAGAGTGTCTGCGGGTGACACCACTGCTTGTTCCACTGTTGTGCGTGCATGCCAATCCCCTGTCCATGGTGCATACCAAGATGCCTCCCGCCTTGCACCTCTCATTGCATACACTCAACTAGCACCATCAGCAAGCATGTCCTTGTCCCAGCACAGTGTTCAGTTGTCCCTACCCCAGTCCTTGGAACGCAAGCGCAAATATGCAGCGAACGCACCACAGGCCACACTACTAAATTCACACATATTGCGAATGCTTGTACTCGAAATTTTTCCTTTTAGACTCGTGGAGATGGAAGCTTTCCGCAGCCTGATGGCGGCGGCCATCCCTCAATACTCGGTCCCCAGCCGCCACTATTTCTCCTGATGTGCCGTCCCCGTATTACACGAGTACGTGTCCTACAACATTAGCTGTGCCCTCAACAATGCAGTTACTGGGAAAGACCACCTAACCACGGACACGTGGACATGTGCTTGTGGGCAGGGAGAATACATCTCACTGACGGCACACTGGGCTAATATAGTGGAAGCCGGGACCGAGTCGGACCTTGGGATGGAACATGTTCTCCCTACGCTGAGGTTTGCAGGCCCCCACATTTACAGCTCCTGCACCTCCTCCTCTTCAGCTTCCATCTCTGAAATGACCACATCAGTCGCAAGCTGGAAGCACTGCAGCACTGCCTCGGCCAAGCGGCAACAGGCTGTGCTGAAGCTAATATGCTTAGGTGACAAACCGCACAACACTAAAGAGCTGTGGACAGCTCTGAAACAGCAGGCAAATCTGTGGCTGACACCACTGAACCTACAGCCAGGCATGGTCGTGTGTGACAATGGCCGGAACCTGGTGGTGGCTCTGAGGCAAGAAGAGCTCACACATGTACCATTCCTGACCCGTGTGCTTAACCTCGTAGTTCAACAGTTTATCAAAACCTACGTGGATCTGTCTGATCTGCTTGTCAAAGTACACCGCCTGTGTGTCCATTTTAGAAAGTCAGCTACAGCTTCCACCGCCCTTGCTGTGCTTCAGCAGCGTTTGCAGCTTCCAGCTCACTGACTGATCTGCAATGTCCCCACGCATTTGAACTCTACATTGCAGATGTTGGGAAGGATTTGTGAGCAGAAGAGCGCAGTTATTGGCTACCAGCATCAACAAGGCCGTCGGTATTCAGGTCAGACTCCACACATAAGACCTCAGGAGTGGACATGAATGTCAGACATATGTACCATCCTCCAAAACTTTGAGGACTCTACCAAGATGGTGAGCGGTGATAATGCCGTAATTAGTGTCACCATCCCGATTCTCTGTCTTCTGAATCGCTCTCTGCTCTCAATTAAAGAGGATGCATTGCAGGCGGAGCACAATGAGATGGAGCAAGGAACCATACAGGATGATTACACACAGCCCAGTCTCATCTCATCAAGACGTGAATTGGGTGACAATGATGAAGGGGAGGAGGAGAAAGAACAGGAGCTAGATTCCTGCACTATAGATGGTACTACCTGCACAACTGTCATACCGTCTGTTCAGCGTGGATGGCCTGAAGACAGGGAGGAGGAGGATGAGGAGGAGAGCATGGTTAGTCGTCCTCTTGGTGAGGACAGGGAAGTCTTGCCTCTTTACAGTCTGGCACGCATGGCTGAGTTTATGTTACACTGCCTTTCCCATGACCCTCGCGTTGTCCAAATTTTAGGTGACAGTCATTAATGGTTGGTGACACTTCTAGACCCACGCTACAAGGAGAACTTTCTGTCTCTTAATCCCTGGCAGGACAGGCCTAATAAAATGGTGCAGTAGGAGAAGGTCCTTGTTGCAGAATTATTAAAAAAATTCCCATCTGAAAACGATGGTGGCAGAGGTCACAGTTCATTGGACAACCAAGGAGTACAGGTGAGAGAGACACAAATGCCAATTGGGCAGAGGAAGAGGAACACTCAAAGTTCTGGAACAGTTTTCGCAGACCCCCCCATCGCACAAGCCGTGATGCACGGGGTACTCTCTCAAGGAATGAAAAGTTTCAGAAGATGGTGAGGGAGTTCCTTGCGACCGTACCAACATCCTCCGTGATTCCTCTGTGCCTTATAATTATTGGGTATCCAAGCTGGACATGTGGCATGAACTGGCTCTATATGCCTTGGAGGTCCTGGCCTGCCTAGCGTTTTGTCACAGTGGGTTGTTAGTGCCGCTGGTCAAATTATAACCCATAGGCGCATATGAAAATGCATCAGCCTGTCAACTGAAAATGCTGACAGGCTGACTCTTATAAAAATGAACAAGGGCTGGATAGGGCCAGACTTCTCAACATCACCGAATGATAGCAACGTAACATAAACTCAATTACAATGTCTTTTTTGGGGGAGGTCTAACTCTATTCCCATGCACCTCTGTCTTCACACCTAGACATGGGTATACGCTTCCTGACTTTGTCTATTTGCTCTTTGCCTTCTTCTCCGCATCCTCATCCTCCACTACCATATCACCACCATATGGTACCATATTAACATATCTAAGTCTCTTGCAAGGGACATTGGAGTTCCTCCAAATTTTTGGCAGCTGTTGCTTCACTGCATAGGCAAACAGTATGGGAGACACACTTCCTAATAATGGGAGCATTTTTTGCAGGAGGCCCTCCGACCTCTACATCTCTTGCAAGGAGCATTGGAGTTCCTCCAAATTTTTGACAGCCGTTACTTCACTGCATAGGCAAACAGTATGGGAGACACACTTCCTAATAATGGGAACACTGTTTTCAGGAGGCCCGCCGACCTCTACGTCTCTTGCAAGGGGCATTGGAGTTTCTCCAAATTTTTGGCCGACGTTGCTTCACTGCATAGGCAAACAGTTTGAGAGACACACTTCCTAATAATGGGAGTATTTTTTGCAGAAGGCCCTCCAAATTTTTGGCAGCCGTTGCAGTCACTGCATACGCAATAACAGTATAGGAGATCCACTCGTTAATAATTGGAACAACAAAGCATAGCCGGCTCATATCTCTCTAACAATAGTGAGGGCCGACTTCTGGCCCTTTAACAATAGTAAGGGCCGCCTGATGGCCCTATAAAATAGGCTTTCTGACTTTCAGAGTCCCTCCATCATAAATGAAACAGGATGTGTCTGATAATGTGTCACACATTACATGGCCAGATAAGGTTGTAAAATGTTAAAATGACATTTCCTGGTAAATGCATTTGTCTTGGTTGAAAGCAATGCAAAAGTGCAAAAACGCATCAAAAACGCTACGTGTGAACATAGCCCAAGGTGTGGAAGAGCATCTTTGTTTTTGTATATTTATTTTGCCTTATACACAAATCATTACCCTGGAAAGGATGTTCCTTAATATATTTCCCAGAAAAATCCATTTTGGTTTCGTTTTTGTATGTTTTATTGTGAGTACGTAAAAGTGGCGTAATACCTCTGACAACGTGTTGACAGAAGTGACCTGGAAGTCAGAAATGCTTCCAGGGGTCTTCCCCATGCTGTTCCCATGTCATTTGAGCACAGTTGCCATCGATTTTGGCAATATTTAGGCCCTCTGCAGACCGTCGGGGAGAGCCACCGGAAAAATGCTTGAGTTTCCCATAGATTTACCTTGGGCTCATTACTCATCCGAGCACTCGAGCATTCCAATTTGCTCGACTCAAACAACGAGTACCCAAGCATTTTAGTGATCGCTCATCACTAATGATTACTCAAGAAGGGCCTTCTGGTACTGCACTATTTTATTAGACCTCTCCGCCACAGGAAGGAGAGATAGAAAGTTCTCCTTGTAGTGTGGGTATAGAAGTGTGACCAACCAGTAATTACTGTTCCCCAAAATGCGTACATCGCGAGGGTCACGGGAAAGGCAGCGGAACATAAAATCAGCCATGTGTGCCAGACTGCCAACAGCCACAACTTCCCTGTCCTGACCAAGAGGACGACTGTCCATGCTCTCCTCCTCCTCATCCTCCTCCTGGTCCTCCTTCTTATACTCCCTCTCCTCAGGACATCCTCGCTGAAAAAACGGTCTTACTGTTGTGTGGGTAAAACCATCTGTAGTGCAGGAAACCAGCTCCTGTTCCTCCTCCTCTTCCTCCTCCTCACTATTATCATCCAATCTGCATTTAGATGAGATGAGGCTGGGCTGTATGGCATCACCCTGTATAGTTCCTTGCTCCATCTCATTGTGCTCTCCCTGCAGTGCCTACTCTCTAATTGTGAGCAGCGAGCATTTCAGCAGAGAAACGGGATGGTGATGCTAATTATGGTGTCATCACCGCTCACCATCTTGGTGGATTCCTCCAAGTTTTGGAGGATGGCACAGATGTCAGACATCCATGCCCACTCATCAGCTCTTATATGTGGAGGCTGACCCTAATATCGATGGGTGTATTGGAGCTGGTACTCAACAACTGCCCTTTGCTACTAACAAATTCTTCCCAATACATGCAATGTTGCAGTCGGTGAGCTGTAAGCTGCAAATACTGCTGAAGCACTGTGAGGGCGGCGGAAGCTGTAGCTGACTTTCTGAAATGGGCACACACACAGCGTACTTTCACAAGCAGCTCAGGCCAATCCGGATAGGTTTTGAGAAACCGCTGAACCACTAAGTTGAGCAAATGAGCCAGGTTTGATTCATGTGCGAGATTGCCTAGCCTCAGAGCCGCCACTAGGTTCTGGCCATTGTCACACACAACCATGGATGGCTGTAGGTTCAGCGGTGACAGCACAGATCTGCCTGCTCTGTTATAGCTGTCAACAACTCTTCAGAGGTGTGCGGTTTGTCCGCTAAGCATATTAGCTTCACCACAGCCTGTTGCCGGTTGGCCAAGGCAGTGCTGCAGTGCTTCCAGCTTGTGGCTGATGTGGTCATTTTGGAGATGGAGGCTGAAGAGGAGGAGGAGGTGCAGGAGCTGTAGAATGTGGGGACAACCCTGATTGACCCAGGACCCGTTTTCCTCGGCTTCGGGAGGACGTGTTCCGTCCCAGGGTCCAACTGGGTCTGGACTTCCACTATATTAACCCAGTGTGTCGTCAGCGAGATGTATTGTCCCTGGCCACAAGTACTTGTCCATGTCTTCATGGTTAGGTGGACCTTCCCAGTAACTGAGTTGTTGAGGGCTTTGGGTAATGTTCTGGGACATGTGATTGTGTAAGGCGGAGATGGCACACCGGGAGAAATAGTGACGGCTGGGGACCGAGTACTGAAGGACGGCTGCCACCATGAGGTTGCGGAAAGATTCCGTCTCCATGAGCCTAATGTCACTGGTGTGTCCGAAGTGACAGCAGTCGCCCTGCAGTTGGCTGCAGGAGATCTCTACGTTTGCCATTACAGACATCTTCTTAGAGGCTTTGTGTCACCCTGGCCTGGATGCCACAAAATGTAATAAAGCTGTGTCTGAGAGCAAGGGGGTGGTTCTCTAGTCAGGGGAACATTAGCATGCAGTACCTCCTGTCTCAGGCCAGTAGGGGGAGCAGGCTGCCCCTATAAAAGCTGGTGCTGGGGGCAGGGTTAGGGAGAGCTGGATGACCTGTCTCAGGATTCAGGTCCCAGAGCAGAGAGGGACAGTTGTATTGCACCCTAAGAGGAAGTGTGGCAGGAGGAGAGCCACAAGCCAGAGACAAGAGGCGAAGAGAGTCTGTCTTGGCAGATAACGGACTTAATTTACCAGACTTTGGTGTCTGAGGCTGGGAGGATTCCACATTCTCCAGCAGATAACCAGTCCGCAGGGGACTGTATATTCCTTGGCCTAAGAAGCCTGGAGGCCCTGCCACAACAGAAGGGACCAGCAAAGCCGTACCAGGCCGGGAGCAGAAAGGAACCCACGTCGCAGGTCATACAGGCGAGATTACACGGAAAGCTCGGAAACGTGGGCTGTTACCCTATAAGGAGGAGATAGCCAGAAGGAGCACAGAAAGCACGGTAGGCCTACACCCTCACCCTGACCAGGGCCAATTTCCCCGTTGCTCTCAGACATCCAGGTCCCCTCCTACCCGGGACTGTTTGTGGGTCAATTTACCTGTTCTAGTATAGACCCTGGACTGCAACCTGTTGTCTGTGTGCTCCTTGCTCCTCCAGCACTATCAGCACAGGGACTCTCACTACCATCACTCCCAACATCCTCTACACTGCCCTGGGGCTGCACTCTTCCCGTGGGGAGTCACACCATCCCAGCTGCATACATCATCAGCCCCAGCGGTCTGCCTTGCAGCGGCGGTTCCTAATGACCGCAAATCCACGGGTGGCGTAGTCGGACATAATCATCAGCACATAACGGACTACCACTGGCCTGACCACCCTGAGCCACGGAACCGGGTTGCCACTACTACTCCCATCGTTTCCCTATTGCCTGGATCCGAGTGCCCCACGGCCCAGGGGGCGAGTCAGCTTTCTCTAGGACCTAGCGGCTACCTCCCTTTGGATAAATAACTCCCTGGCATGGGTGTATAAATACCTGGTGTGTTCTAGATATTCATTACTACTTGTGAAGGCTTTAGCTGGAGCTTGAGGACATCTGCGCATTTGTCTAGAGTCGTCTAAAGCTAAGCCATTTCTCCCTGTTTGTCCTTCCTTGTTGTCTATAGTGTTTAGTGGAGATCGACTAGTATTCATCTCCTCCCTTCCCTAGCCTGAGCCTCACGCCAGGGAAAAACAGGGCAAGGTATGCATGTGGTGATTGGTTAAGAGCCAATACAGGGATGTTAGGGGAGACAGGGTGACATTAGATCAAGCTAGGAGGTCTCCACTTCTCCCCCTTTCCCTAGAGTCTGGGCTCCCTTTCACTCTTCCCTTTGTGTTGCACTAAGTATTTCCCACACCTTGCGTGACATTATCGCTGGCTGAGCACTTTTTCAAAAGGAAAAAAAAAGTGACACTTTGTTTTTGTTTTTTTTCTCTGTGTGTTTTTCCTTTTGTTTTCCTTTTCTCCTTTGGTATGGGTTCAGTTGCAGAGCTCGCAGAGCTGAAAGTGAAGTTGGAAGTGAATGACCTCCGCTGTGAGATTGAGCAGCAGCATCAGCAGTTACAGGTCACCAATGTTGGAGTCTCTGCAGGTAGGCCGGTGCATCCTGAACCCAAGGTTGTCCTCCCGGACAGGTTTTCAGGAGGTAAGGACAATTTTTTTGTATTTAAGGAGGCATGCAAATTGTATTTTAAACTTTGTCCTTACTCCTCCGCAAATGAGGAGCAATGAGCTGGTATTGTGATCTCTCTATTGCAGGGAGATCCTCAGTCGTGGGCGTTTTCCTTACCGCAGGACTCGGTTTGTCTCCAGTCTGTGGAGGGGTTTTTCGGGACTCTGGCCCTCATCTATGATGACCCTGACTGAGGCGACTTGGCTGAGTCTAAGCTACGTCGCCATCAGCAGGGGAATCGGTCAGTGGAGAAGTACAGTTTGGAATTCCGTATATGGGCAACCGATTCCAAATGGAATGACTCAGCCCTTAGAAGTCAATTTTGTGAGGGGCTTACTGAACGGTTGAAAGATACCTTGGCAATATATGAAACCCCTCAGTCCCTGGAAGCTGCCATGTCGTTGGCCATACGTCTTGATAGACACCTATGGGATAGACGGGTGAGACCACCTTCTCCGGGGACTTCTTGTCGGGATTATCTACCTCTGCCGGGGGAGAGGTCTGGAGGTGAACCAGTACAGGGGGGGGGGTGGAGGAACCCATGCAGTTAGGGGGTGTTTCTACATCATACATCTCCACAGGAAAATAGCATATATGTTTTTTTGTGGGAAAAAGGGACATTTTTATTTGGACACCGCTACATCTCTCCTCTTGCCCGCTTGGAGCGAGCCAGGCGAGAGGCCCAAATCTGTAAATGGAAAAGTGAACAGCTCTTCAGAGTGACCAAGTGTGGGATCACTTGTCTCCAGGCACTCAGCATGGTGGAAGAAAGGGGGATCAGGGTGGGGAATATGTGGACCAGACTCACGGCTACTGAGACTGGACCGTGTGGAAGACAGGGTGGTGGTGGTGGTGGCAAACTGACTGGAAGCATTATCTGCCATCCAACCAACAACCTTTTCACACTGCTCTGGCTTGAATAGTGGTGTTCAGCTGCTCCCTACAAAGTGGGACAAGAAGGTAGGGTGACATTATGTGGGTGCTTGTTGTGCTCCCTCAGCAGGCACAATTTCAGCTTGCCCACGGCCTCGGCCTCTACATGCACCATCACCATCACGTCCACTTCCCCATCCCTTGCCATGCGCATTGTTCATTTTAAATGGAGTACAATATTTGGCACGCTCACAAAAATGTCTCGATTACTACCGCAGTAATATCGGATCACATATGATGACAACGGTTTTAGGCAGTGACCTTATAGTATTGTATTGGTCAGCGACCAAGTATGAATAGGTTTGACAACACACAACTGGTAGACTTTAAATGGAGTGTAATATTTGGCACGCTCCCCAAAATGTCACGATTATTACGGCAGTAATATCGGATCACGTTTAATGACCACGGTTTTAGGCATTGGCCTTGTAGAATGGTATTGGTCAGCGAACAAGTGTGAGTAGGAATAGCATCCAGGAAGTACTCGCCGAGCATCTTAAACAGTGAGATGCTCGGGCGAGTACCGAGCAGTAGCGAGCATGCTCTCTAATCACTATCTATAACTTGATTGCTTTTTTCCAAAAACTCTTTAAAAGATTCCGAATTTTACGGTGATCTGTACTCAGAAATTCCTATAAGCAGGCAGGGTTGCTTGGTTCCACCACACTTTGGTGCTGCCATATACAAAAAAAACTCTTTTCAGAGCCAATTTAAATCTATTCTATATTTTACAATATTACCTCTCTTATCTGAAATTCATGTACGGTGAGCTTTCGCACCAGGGATAGCGTATTACAGGCATCTGGTCAGGGATTATTGCCTTATAGTCCTCTCTGCTGCAACGGAAAAAAAAATATTTTCTAATCCCTATTAATACTGCTGTTGGCTGCATTTGGTATAGGGACAGGTGCTAGGTATCATCTGCTGGAAATGAGTATTCATTCTGGTCACATGCATCTCTTCCACTATCTATAATTTGATTGCTTTTTTCAAAAAACTCATTGACAGATGTGATTTTTTACAGTGATCTGTACTCAGAAATTCAGCAAATCAGACAAAATTAATTGATTTAATCTGTCTATTCTCAGTTTCTCTGTAGGATCTGTATGTAAGAGGCAGTGATGGGAGACTTTACGCTACTAGAGCTGGAATTGCCACTTCAGAACTCTCCAGTGCTTTGTTTCTATCCATTTCAGAGTGTATTGTAGGTTGCGCTAATGATCATGTTGAGGGGCACTCACTTCACCGGGTCAATTAAAGCACACATGCAACGTTTTCCGGTAATATGTAGTCACATCATAAACTGCTTATAACATAGTCCATCTCAGTGGCTCGCAGGAATGTTACACATGTAATACCCTAGAGCCTTTTCAGTGGCAGCTATGCCCGCTTGGCTTCAGATACAGACTTCAGCAAGGTAACAACATCAATGTCCATATAAAGCACCGTTTTTTGCTTTGTCAGGTATTAGCTGCTTCTATCAGCTCTGTTCTGCCCAAGCTGTGGTTTAAGGCTCACCAGACGTGGTCTCCAGCCCATGTGCCTTCCAGGGCTAATGGTGTCCCAGACACAGGGATCAGGTCTCTTGCCTCTCCCCATTTCAAAACCACCACTCCCTGCACATTAACCCCTGAAATGCTGCGATCAAAATCGATCGCAACATTCCGGTGGCAAGAGGAGGTAAGCTCGATACTTACCTTCTTTGCAGGCGTCCCGTGGCGTCTGAGTCCAGTCCCGGATGTTGCCATGGTGACTGGATGTCATCATGACAACATCCGGGTCACCAGGAGGCAGGAAGTTGCATTGGTCATGCGCATTTTGCGACCAAAGTAATTTCTCCCTGTGCAGCGCTGACAGGCTGCATAGCACAGGGATAGTTCTGCATTTCTGTGCTATACAGCCGATGAGGCTGCAAAAAGTGAAAGTCTCATAGTGGGACAAAGTGTAAAAGTAATAAAAATGTCAGAAAGTGAAAAAAAAATGTTAAAAATTTGTAAAAATATTTAAAAAAATAAAAAAAAATAATAAAAAAAAATAAAAGTATATTTTACCCATAAATAAATAATCTTATGAAAAAAAAAAATAAACCAATAAAAGTACACATATTTGGTATCACCGTGTCCGGAACGACCTGACCTATGAAATTGTTCCACTAGTTAACCCCTTTTGTGAACACGGTAAAAAAAAAAAGCATAAAACGATGTTTTATACTGCCAAACAAAAAATGGAATAAAACGCGATCAAAAAGACGAATGTAAATAAAAATGATACCGCTGAAAACATCATCTTGTCCCGCAAAAAACAAGCTGCCATACTGCTCCAACGGCTGAAAAATAAAAAAGTTATAGCTCTCAGAATAAAGTGATGCAAAAACAATTCTTTTTTCAATATAATAATTTTTATTGTGTAAAAGCGCCAAAACATAAAAAAACAATATAACTGCGGTACTGCATAAACGTACTGACCCGAAGAATAAACTGCCTTATCAATTTTACCACACGTAGAGCGGCATAAAAAAAAAAATTCTGAATTGTTGGTTTTTGTTTATTCTGCCTTCCAAAAATCGGAATAGAAAGTGAACAAAAAATGTCACGTGCCCGAAAATTGTACCAATAAAAACGTCAACTTGTCCCGCAAAAAACAAGCCCTTATATGACTGTCGGCCGAAATATGGAAAAATTATAACTCTCAAAATATGGCGATGCAAAAACTAGTCTTTGCAAAAAAAAGGGTTTTTTAGTGTGTGACAGCTGTCAATCATAAAAACCAAATATGAATCTGGCATCACTGTGATTGCACTGACCCGAAGAATAAAGTTGTGTAATCACTTATACCGCACGAGAAACGGCGTAAATAATAAACTCTAGCGTTAGGGCTGTGCTAGGGTTAGGGTTGGGGTAGTGCTAGGGTTAGGGTTGTGCTAGGGTTAAGGTTGTGCTAGGTTTAGGGTTGGGCTAGGGTTAGGGTTGGGCTAAGGATAGGGTTGGGCTAGGGTTAGAGTTGAGCTAGGGTTAGGGTTGAGCTAGGGTTTGGCTAGGGGTAGTGTTGGGCTAGGGTTAGGGTTGTGCTAGGGTTAGGGTTGTACTAGGGTTAGGCTAGGGTTAGGTTAGGGTTAGGCTATGGTTAGAGTTGGGCAAGGGTTGGGCTAGGGTTAGGGTTGGACTAAGGTTAGGGTTGGGATTGTATTAGGGTTGGGGTTGGGATTTTTTCAGAAGTAAAGAAAAAAAAATGCAGACGATATGGTGACTAATGTTGAGCCCAAGTGCTTGCTACTTGAGTTTGCATCGAGTATAGCGGGTGACATGCTCGAGTCTCCGCTCCAAATGTTTTGCAGCTGTTAAACAGACAAAAAAACCTTGCAGGGATTGTCTGCCGTGCACGAGCAAACCCTCCATGTTTTTTTTTGGGTGTCTAATAACCGTGATACATGCGGGGCGGGGACTCGAGCATGTCACTTGAGCACCCGCGATACTTGGTGCATACCCGAGTACCTGATGCAAACTCAAATAGCGAGCACCTGCACTCAAGACTAATGACAACTTATTCAATATGATGACCTAATGTTATCAAATTCTGTGTCGTACCTCTGGGTTCAAAATGTTCACTATACCCCTTGATAAAATCCTGGAGGGGTGTAGTTTCCAAAATGGAGTCGGGGGAGGGGGGGGGGCGATTTCCACTATTTAGGCACATCAGGGACTCCCCAAACGCATCATGGTGTCCGCTAATTTTTCAAGCAAATTTTACATTCAAAAAGTCAAATTACGCTCCTTCCTTTCCGAATGAAGCCGTACTCCAAAACAGTGTTTTTTCCCCACATATGGGGTATCGGCTTACTCAGGAGTAATTGTACAACAAGTTGCATGGTGCAATTTTTCCTGTTACCCTTATTCAAATGAAAAATTGAGGGTTGAAAAACATTTTTGTTGAAAAATGTGAAAAATTTTATTTTTACGGCTCAATGTTATAAACTTCTGTGAAGCACCTGGGGGTTCAGGGTGCTCACCACACATCTAGATAAGTTCCCTGGGGGGGGTCTAGTTTTTAAAATGTGGTCACTAGTGGGGGGTTTCCACTGTTTAGGCACATGGGGCTCCCCAAACGCAACATGGCATCCGCTAATTATTCAAGCAAATTTTACATTCAAAAAGTCAAATGGCGCTCCTTCCCTTCCGAACCAAGCCGTGCACCCAATCAATGCTTTTTCCCTGCGTATAGGGTATCGGCTTACTCAGGAGAAATTGCACAACAAATTGCATGGTGAAATTTCTCCTGTTACCCTTATGAAAATGCAAAATTAGGGGCTGAAAAACATTTTTGTTGAAAAAATGGGAAAATTGTATTTTTATGGCTCAATGTTATAAACTTCTGTGAAGCACTTGGGGGTTCAGAGTGCTCACCACACATCTAGGTAAGTTCCTTGGGGGGTCTAGTTTTTAAAATGGGGTCACTTGTGTGGGGTTTCCACTGTTTAGGAACATCAGGGGCTCCCCAAACGCAACATGGTATCCGCTAATTATTCAAGCAAATTTTACATTTAAAAGACAAAAGGCGCTCCTTCCCTTCCGAATCCTGCCGTGTGCCCAAACAGTGGTTTTCCCCCACATATGTGGTATCTGCTTACTCAGGAGAAATTGCACAATAAATTACATCATGCAATTTCTCCTGTTACCCTTATGAAAATGCAAAATTGGGGGCTGAAAAAATTTTTGTTGGAAAAATATGAAAATTTTATTTTTACGGCTTAATGTTATAAACTTCAGTGAAGCACCTTGGGGTTCAAGGTGCTCACCACACACTTAGATAAGTTCCCTGAGGGGTCTAGTTTCCAAAATGGGGTCACTTTGGGGGGTTTCCACTGTTTAGGCACATCAGGGGCTCCCCAAACGCAACATGGTGTCCGCTAATTATTTAAGCAAATTTTAAATTCAAAAAGTCAAAGGGCGCTCCTTCCCTTCTGAACCCTGCTGTGCGCCCAAAAAGTGTTTTTTCCTCACATATGGGGTATTTGCATGCTCAGGGGAATTTACACAACAAATTGTTGGGTCCATTTTTTCCTGTTACCCCTGCAAAAATAAAAAAAATTGGGTCTAAAGTAACTGTTGTGAAAAAAGTTAAATGTTAATTTTTTTCTTCCACATTCCAAAAATTCCTGTGAACCACCTGAAGGGTTAATAAACTTCATGAATGTGGTTTTGAGCACCTTGAGAAGTGCAGTTTTTAGAATGGTGTCACTTTTGGGTATTTTCTGTCATAAAAGCCCCTTAAAGTCACGTGAAATGTGATGTGGTCTTGAAAAATATGATTTTGTAAATTTTGTTGTAAAAAGGAGAAATCGCTGGTCAATTTTTAACCGTTATAGCTCCCTAATAAAAAAAAAAAGTTGGTTCCAAAATTGTGCTGATGTAAAGTAGACATGTGGGAAATGTTATTTATTAACTATTTTGTGTAACATATCTCTCTGATTTAAGGGCATGAAAATTAACATTTTCAAAATTGCGAAATTTTCTAAATTTTCTCCAAATTTCCAATTTTTTTACAAATGAATATATACAAGTGATATAGAAGAAATTTTACCACTATCATGAAGCACAATATGTCACGAAAAAACAGTCTCAGAATCAGCGGGATGCGTTGATGCATTTCAGAGTAATTACATCATAAAGTGACAGTGGTCAGAATTGTAAAAATTGGCCTGGTCATTAACATGCAAACCACCCTCGGGGATAAAGGGGTTAAAGTGCAGTAGCACTACATGGCTATGCAAAGCATAACCGGGTGCTGGCCCTCCAAAAATGTTGAGTGAGGGCCGGCTGCTGGACCCTAGAATTTGAGTGAGGGTCGCCGAATGGCCCTCTGACAATGGTGAGGGCTACCTGCTGGCCCTCTAACTATAGTAAGGGCCATCTGATGGCTCTCTACAAATAGTGTGGGTCACCTGATGGCCCTGAAAAAAAAAAATGGGACTTTCAGAGTCCCTCCTTCATAAATTAAACAAGATGTGTCTGATCAGGTCTCACACACCACATGGCCAGATAAGGTATTAAAATGTTAAAATTACATTTACTGATGAATGTTTTTTTGACCGTTGAAAGCAATGCGAGAGTGCAAAAAGTCAGTAAAAACATTACATGTGAACATAGCCCAAGGTGTGGAGGAACATTTTTTTTCTCTTATTTATTTTGCCTTATATACTGTACATTTAATTTTCCTGGAAAGAAAGTTTCTTAACATCCTTTCCAGTAAAATCCATTTTAGCTTCGGATTTGTATGTTTTATTGCCAGTCTGTAAGAGTGGCGTAATACTCAACAACATTGATCCCAGCAGAAACTTTAGATTCAGAGATGCTTCCAGGGGTTTTCTGCAAGCTGTTTCCATGCCATTTAAGCACTGTTTCCATAATTTTATGCAGTTTTTAGACCTGTCCAGACTTTTGGGGGAGGGGGGCACCAGAGAATTGCTCGAGTTTCGCATTGACTTCCATTATACTCGTTAGTCGAGTCGAGAACCCGAGCTTTACGATATGCTTGACTCGAGTAACGAGAATCTGAGCATTTTACTGCTCGCTCATCACTAGTTGCTACTAGAGATGAGTGAACTTTTTTGGAAAACTTTCGCCAATCTCAAAGTCGGCTTGAACATTGCACATTCGGATTCGTGTTCGGATTCCCTAGCATTTTCCTCAAAATTGGCAAAATTCAACCAATAATTTGGGTAAATGATCGTCTTTCCACTATAGCTTTTGTTAGGACTTTGGCAAGGATAGTGGTGCTGTATGATGAGCTGGGGGTCGTGTTGGATGAGGGGAGGGAATGGGGAGAGGTCAGAGTAGCGGCCGACTGTTTTTCTTTTTTTTTCTTCACTCAATGTGTGGAGATTCCGGAAGCCAATGTGTCATTGGTTGCTGAAGTCACATGTTGTTTTGGCTCCTGTAAGGCAGCGCTAGTAATCATGCTGGGGGACACTCGTTTCACCGGGTCAATTAAAGCACGCATGCGACGACTTTCCGGTATTTCACAATCCAGCAGTTTATTATTTATCATAAACCGCTCATAACCGAGTCCATCTCAGTGGCTCGCCGACATATTACACATATAATGTCCAAGAGCCTTTCCAGTGACAGATATGTCCACTTGGCTCCAGGTACAGCCTTCAGCAAGGTAAGAATATAAATGTCCACATCAAGCAGTGTTTTACCTTTGCCAGGTTTTAGCTGCTTCAGTCAGATTTGTTCTGCCACCGCTGTGGCTTTACGGCTTCACAGATGGGTGTCTCCAGCCCTCGTACCATCCAAGGCTACTGGCATCTCTTGCACACACAGGATCCAGCCTCTGCCTTTCAGGACTCTTGTCTTTCAAGCCTCTTGCCCTCCAAGGCTACTGGTATGTTTACACACATAGCATCCAGCCTCTGCCTTTCAGGCTTCACCAGGCTTCACCAGGCCTTTCTAGGCCTCACTAAGCCTCTCCAGGCTAACGGTATCCCACACAGGGAACAGGCCTCACGCCTTGTCACACCCTGTCTCAAAACTACCAGGGTTTATATATCCTCCAGTGCACATACAGGACCTGTGCTGATGTCACAGTCATGTGATCAGTCACCTGAGGGCGAGGTACATGGTCAGCCAAAACACACCCTGGACCATTACAGTAATGCCGCAAGCTGCTGCATTACACTCCATTTTGTCAATGTAACAGCTCAGAGATATTGGTCCTGCTGCTGCTGCAGGATAGTCAGATAGCTATCTAGGCGGCTGATTGTCAGTTAGATAGTTCAGATAGATAAGATCCTCTGTGGATATGAATTTAACCTTACTGCAGATCAATCCTTTTTGCTAATTGCATGGTCCAGGGACACCAGGCCACATTTCAGCATATAAATGCACTACCGTACAAACGTTTGGGGTCACCCAGACAATTTTGTGTTTTCCATGAAAAATCATACTTTTATTTATCAAATGAGTTGCAAAATGAATAGAAAATATAGTCCAGACATTGACAAGGTTATAAATAATGATTTTTATTTGAAAGAATAATTTTCTCCTTCAAACTTTGCTTTTGTCAAAGAATACTCCCTTTGCCGCAATTACAGCATTGCGGACATTTGGCATTCTAGCTGTTAATTTGCTGAGGTAATCTTGAGAAATTTCACCCCATGCTTCCTGAAGCCCCTCCCACAAGTTGGATTGGCTTGATGGGCACTTTTTGCGTACCATACGGTCAAGCTGCTCCCACAACAGCTCAATTGGGTTGAGATCTGGTGACTGCGCTGGCCACTCCATTACAGATAGAATACCAGCTGCCCGCTTCTTCCCTAAATAGTTCATGCATAATTTGCAGGTGTGCTTTGGGTCATTGTCCTGTTGTAGGATGAAATTGGCTTCAATCAAGCGCTGTCCACAGGGTATGGCATGGCGTTGCAAAATGGAGTGATAACCTTCCTTATTCAAAATCCCTTTTACCATGTCCAAATCTCCCACTTTACCAGCACCAAAGCAACTCCAGACCATCACATTACCTCCACCATGCTTGACAGATGGCGTCAGGCACTCTTCCAGCATCTTTTCAGTTGTTCTGCACTCACAAATGTTCTTCTGTGTGATCCAAACACCTCAAACTTTGATTCGTCTGTCCATAAAACTTTTTTACAATCTTCTTCTGTCCAATGTCTGTGTTCTTTTGCCCATATTAATCTTTTCCTTTTATTAGCCAGTCTCAAATATGGCTTTCTCTTTGCCACTTTGCCCTGAAGGCCAGCATCCCGGAGTCTCCTCTTCGCTGTAGACATTGACACTGGCGTTTTGCGTGTACTATTTAATGAAGCTGCGAGTTGAGGAGCTTTGAGGCATCGATTTCTCAAACTAGAGACTCTAATGTACTTGTCTTGTTGCTCAGTTGTGCAGCAGGGCCTCCCACTTCTCTTTCTACTCTGGTTAGAGCCTGTTTGTTCTCTCCTCTGAAGGGAGTAGTACACACCGTTGTAGGAAATCTTCAGTTTCTTGGCAATTTCTCTCATGGAATAGCCTTCATTTCTAAGAACAAGAATAGACTGTCGAGTTTCACATGAAAGTTCTCTTTTTCTGGCCATTTTGAGAGTTTCATAGAACAAACAAATATAATGCTCCAGATTCTTAACTAGCTCAATGGAAGGTCAACTTTATAGCTTCTCAAATCAAGCAAACTATTTTCAGCTGGTCTAACATACTTGTGCAAGGGTTTTCTAGGGTTTTCTAAACATCCATTAGCCTTCTTACACAGTTAGCAAACACAATGTACCATTAAAACACTGGAGTGGTCGTTGTTGGAAATGGGCCTCTATTCACCTATGTAGATATTGCAATAAAAACAAGACTTTTGCAGCTAGAATAGTCATGTACCACATTAACAATGTATAGAGTGTATTTCTGATTCATTTAATGTTAGCTTCATTGAAAAAAAATGTGCTTTTCTTTCAAAAATAATGAAATTTCTAAATGACCCCAAACTTTTGAACTGTAGTGTATTTTGTGCTGCTATATTATGCTCCCGCCAGGAGTCCACATTTTAGAATCAAAATTTTTTGTGCTAATAGCGTGTCCAGTAACCAGTCCACGTTTTAGCATATAAATATCTTGTGCTGCTAATATTTTTGCTCCAGCCAGGAGTCCACATTTCCGAATATAATTTTTTTGTGCTAATAGCGTGCTCCAGAAACCAGGCCACATTTAAGCATATAAATATTTTGTGCTGCTAATATTTTTGCTCCAGCCAGGAGTCCACATTTCAGAATCTAAATTCTTTGTGCTAGTAGCATACTGTAGAAACCATGCCACATTGCAGCATATAAATATTTTGTGCTGCTAATATTGTGCACCAGCTAGGAGTCTATGTTACGCACACGCCCGGGCAGACTGGCATGAGCGTGATTAGTGATCCCACTGTACCATGAACCGAGGAGTGCCTGGAGGGAGGGGCGTAACTAAGTATCAACTCGGTCCGACCAAGGTCACACGGCAGCTCAGTCGACTCCGTGAACCAGGGAGGAACCGAGCAGAGGGACCAGGTGCTACTCCAGGTCAGACCCCGGTCACAGCTGTTGACCCACACCGGGGAATACAGGAACAGGCAGGTTAGGCTGGCATACAGACAGGTGGATATTGGCAGGCACAGCTGGCATGCAGACAAGTGAGCATTGGCAGGCACGGCTGGTATGCAGACAGGTGGGCGCTGGCAGGCACGGCTGGCATGCAAACAGGTGGGCACTGGCAGGCACGGCTGGCATGAAGACAGGTGGGTACTGGCAGGTAGAAACGCAGGCAGGATAGGGACCAGTACAGACTGGGACAGAGGAACGGAGCCGCAGGTGCGGTAGACGAGCAGAGCAAAACCCGCAGATGCGGTAGACAAGCAGAGCAGAGCAAAACCCGCAGATGCGGTAGACAAGCAGGGCAGAGCAAAACCCGCAGATGCGGTAGACAAGAAGAGCAGAGCAAAACCCGGAGATGCGGTAGACAAGCAGAGCAGAGCAAAACACGCAAATGCGGTAGACAAGCTGAGCAGAGCAAAACCCGCAGATGCGGTAGACAAGCTGAGCAGAGCAAAACCCGCAGATGCGGTAGATAGGACACGGCTCTGTTCACATGGAACAGACTGGAAAACACAAGAAGACAGCTGGAACACAGGAGTCAGATGCGGAGTCAGGGAAACAGAACGAGCAGAACCAGATAAACACAAGGTACTTGCAATGAAGTAGCGAGTGGACACGAAACTCACAAACAGAAGTACAGAGACAATGAGTTGGAGTTAGGTGCAGGTTCAGACACTGCAGGAAAAGGGAAAGGTACAGACATAGAGACAAACAGGTAAGGGACTAGGACACTGTTCAGACAAGATCTGAACCAGAAACAAGATACAGGAACGAGCCTGGGAACTCAGCCGCCAGGGTGGCTTAAACTGACTAGAAGTCACAGGTACAGGTAGCGGCCCTGGTTACTCAGCCCCCAGGGAGGTGGAAACAGACTAGAAGTCAGAGATACAGGTAGTGACCCTGGGTACTCAGCCCCCAGGGTGGCGGAACAGACTAGAGTCAGGACAGGACCTGGCAACTCACAGTTGCACAGAACACACTGTAAGAAAGTGTTGCTCAGGCACCTCCTATTGGGTAGAGGGAGTTTAAGTATCCAGTGACTCACAGCAATAGGCTGGGGGTGCATTAGGACTGCGCACACTGTAGCGTTAAGAAACAGGAAGCAACAGCGCCGCCGCCCTAAGCCAGCAGACAAGAGACATACAAACAGCAGGTACTGGAGCAAAGTGTGCAGCCTGGCCTGATAGGTAAGATTGCGTTCTTGCATGGTGGGAGATGGTAAGCCATGCAAGCACGCCACCAGGGATATTACAGTCTACATTTCTGAATCTAAATTCTTTGTGCTGATAGCATGCTCCAGAAACCAGGCCACATTTCAGCATATAAATATTTTGCGCTGCTAATATTTTTGTTCCAGCCAGGAGTCCACATTTCTAAATCTATATTCTTTGTGCTAATAGCATGCTCCAAAAACCAGGCCACATTTCAGCATATAAATCTTTTGTGCTAATATTTTTGCTCCAGCCTGGAGCCACATTTCCAAATCAAAATTCTTTGTGCTGATAGCGTGCTCCAAAAATCAGGCCATATTTCAATATATAAATCTTTTGTGCTAATATTTTTGCTTCAGCCAGGAGTCCACATATCCAAATCAAAAAATTTTGTGCTAATAGCGTTCTCCAGCCACACTATCTCAGCAAATAAATACTGATTGTTAATTTAGTGACAGGTGACTGACAGGTCTAGGCCTACAGTTGTGAAGCATCTGGTAAAAATAGG
Organism: Phyllobates terribilis; assembly: GCF_046119375.1. NCBI lineage: Eukaryota > Metazoa > Chordata > Amphibia > Anura > Dendrobatidae > Phyllobates > Phyllobates terribilis. The sequence continues at coordinate 912,476,865 of NW_027362763.1, read as the reverse complement.
GCAAGGGTGTGAAAAAGCGAGGTCATGGTGGAAGGGAGAATATGCTTTGTGTTCAAGTGGGGTAGTTGGTAATGTTACTGCAAGCTCTACTGAACAAGCACAGTCTTGTCCTATCTAAAGACAACTGACAACTTCTGTAACTGGTCGGGCTACTCCACTCCCTTTCTTTGGCAGCCGCACAGGGTAAGCCTTGTAGATCAGGGACAGAAAGAGTATGTGCTCCAGTGGATGGCAAGTGCTCCATCAAGTGTTTCTTCCTCTTCCTCCACCTTAACATCACACACAGTACATTCCTTAGAGGTGGCATCCCAATTACTCTTGTTTCCCCCTCGTCACAACTCTCAACCGCCCAGCCGACTGTGGGGAACAGATGGGCTAGTCTTCAGAGTTGTTCACACATTCTATTCCAATAGCATCAGAGGTCTGCTCACAGACTGAAGAGGAGAAAAGTATCTTACAGTATAAATGTAAGAAGAAACTGGCTTCCAGGAAAAAATTTCCCCAAAATTTTTTTTTATTTTTTTTTTATTGATAGAAAAATAGTTCAGATCAGTTTGTTTTGACAAAGAGCATAGTATCATGCTCGAAACGCGTAGCTGGATTCTATGATGTGATTTATCCATTGAATTTTTATCTCATTACCTGAACTGATCTGAACTATTTTTCTATCAATAAAAAAAAAAAATTGGGGGAAATTTTTTCCTGGAAGCCAGTTTTTTCTTACATTTATACTATTTCTACTACGTGAGGCCACACGTTACTAGGCTTCCCTGCACCAGGATAAGTGAGAACCAGGTGAGCTGAATTTATTTTATTTTTTATTTTAGAAAAGTATCTTCAATGATGCCCAAATTTTTTTGTAGTTGGATCTGGGGTCAGACGAAGTAGGTTCCGAGCAGAATCCAGACCTCTGTCACCAGACGTTAACCCCCAGGGGTGGAGGTGATCCTGATCAGACTCAGATCCCTGAGGCGCACGCGGACTGTACTGTACTGTCAGGGCAGGAAGAGGAGGGTAACTCTCCAGGGCTAGGAGAGGGAGAGGGAGAACAGACAGTATGACGATGAGGTTGTAGATCCCACTAGGTGTGAACCCAGAGCAGCTGAGTAGCTCAGTAGAGAAGGTGGAGAAGGAGGAAGATGAGGAAGTTATGTTGCAGCCTCCCGCACAGACACTGGGTGATGCAACCACAATAAGCACTGCATCCTCAGCCACAATTGTAGCCACTAGTGGTGTTGGGTCTGCAGTTCACAAGGGCAGCAAGGGTTGCCTAGCCTGGGCCTTTTTTGAGACCGCAAATGATGACCCAACTCACGTTATCTGCCAACTTTGTATAAAACAACTGTCATGGGTGTGTCAGATGTGACAGCCGCCCTGCAGTTGGTTGCAGATCTCTTCATTTGGCATTGCAGATATCTTTCTAGATCTGTTGCTTGCTAGGACCCAGTGGCTACCTTCCTTGTGCTAATTCCTCTGTGGTGCTGCATCTCTGTGAAGTCGACTAAAGCTAAGCTATTTTCCCTTGTTTGTTCTCCCTTGTTGTCTTCAGTTGCTAGCAGGGATCGACTAGCGCTCATCCCCTCCCTTCCCTAGCCAGGTCCAAACGCCTGGGAAAGACAGGGCTAGGTTCCTGTGCGGCGATTGGTGCAGAACCAATATAGGGACGTTTAGGGGAGTTAGGGAGATATCAGATTAGCCTAGGAGATCTCCACTCCACCCTTTCCCTAGAGTCTGGGCCCCCTTACCCCCTTTCCTTTGTGTCATTTAGTCTTTCCTACTGTTATGTTCTGCTACTAAAGCTAAGGAAAGAGAGGAGATCTGTCCCTACTATAAGACTCAGCTGAATCCCTACGATGTAACAGGGAACCTGATCCTGCGATCAGACCTGCTAAAGTCCTAATCTAGTCTGTACGAAGACCTATAGATGTGGGGAGGGAATCCCTACAAGTACTAAGGACTGGGAGGAATATGGGACACCTCCTAACAGAAATAGTAGCAGACAGACGAACAAACAAAATAGATAGAACATAGAGGTCCGAAGACCAAGCAAACTAACAGAGTTAGATACAGAGCACAGGCTAGCTAGAAAGTAGATATACAATGAAGTCCAGCAAAGCCAGAAGGGCGGAGCAGGATTAAATAGGCCAACAAAGTCATGTGACCAGCAAAGGAAAAAAAACCTAACAGCAAGGTTCTAACAGTACCCCCCCTTCTAAGAGGATCCTCCGGATCCCCTAGGACCAGGCTTATCAGGAAATCTCCTGTGAAACGCTCTGATAAGTCTGGACGCGGAAACATCATCTGACCTCACCCAAGAGTTATCCTCGGGTCCGAAACCTTTCCAGGCCACAAGATACTGCAAACTACCTCTATACCGTCTAGAGTCAAGGATGCGAGAAATTTCATATTCCCCGTCCTCCACCACCGGAGGAACAGAGGCAGAGGCGTCACCATCCGACACAACAGCTTTTTTTAACAGAGAGACATGAAAGACCGGATTAATTCTCCAGGAGGTAGGAACCTCCAACCTAACATCAGATTGGTTGACAATCTGAAGCACCTTAAAGGGCCCTACAAACTTGGGACCCAATTTCTTAGAAGGAATCCTCAACCGCAGATTCCTAGAGGACAACCAAACCATGTCACCAACAGCGAACAAAACCTCCTGTCGTTTCCTATCAAAGTAGTCTTTAGATTTTCTGTTGGCCTCCTGAAGATTACCACGCACATCCGTCCAAACTCTTTCCAAATCACCGGAAAAATTCTCCTCCTCAGGCACGGCAGATCCCAACTTGGAGAACGACCCAAACGACGGATGTCTCCCAGAACAACAAAAAAAAGGCGAACAACCAGCAGAAGAAGATGTATGATTGTTCAGAGCAAATTCGGCAAGTGGCAGAAACTCAGACCACCCCTCTTGATTGTCTGCCACAAAACAACGCAAGAACTGCTCAACATCCTGGTTTTTCCTTTCTGTCTGGCCATTAGATTCAGGATGATATCCGGACGAAAACGACAAATGAATTCCCAACCTGTCACAAAAGGCACGCCAAAAACGAGCCACGAACTGAGGACCCCTATCAGAAACAATGTCAGTAGGAACGCCATGAAGTCTGACAATTTCCTTGACAAAGGCCTTAGCGAGAGTTTTAGCGCAGGGCAGTTTGACGAAGGGAACCAAGTGACACATCTTGCTAAAACGGTCCACGACCACCCAGATGACAGTAAAACCCTCAGAGGGGGGAAGGTCAGTTATAAAGTCCATAGCCAAATGTGTCCAAGGAGCACTGGGGACCTCCAAAGGACAAAGCAACCCCGCAGCAGGAGTATGTGAGGACTTAGATCTAGCACATATAGTACATTGGCGCACCCACTTAATGACTTCCTTCTGCCATCCAGGCCACCAAAAACTGCGACCCACCAGTCTCTTGGTCTCAGAGATTCCGGGATGACCTGCCAACCGAGATTCGTGACACTCAACAAACAAATCTCTCCTAAAGGTCCCAGGCACAAACAACCTCCCATGAGGAGTGTTAGATGGGGCATTCTCCTGAGCTTTAAGAATCTCATCTTCCAAAACGGAGTCTAAAGCAGCTATCACAACACCTTCTTGTAAAATGTTTTCCTCTTTCTCAGCACCGACTATGGGAGAAAAACTGCGAGATAAGGCATCCGCCTTAACATTCTTAGTACCAGGGATGTAAGTAACGGAGAAATTAAACCGCGAGAAAAACAGTGCCCACCTAGCCTGACGGGCATTCAGGCGCTTGGCAGCATCAAGATATATCAGATTTTTATGATCCGTAAGAACCTGAACGGGAAATTCCGCACCTTCCAAGAAGTGGCGCCAGTGTTCACATGCGAGTTTAATAGCCAATAATTCCCGATTACCAATATCGTAATTCAGTTCAGTCTCCGAAAATTTTTTTGAAAAAAAGGCACAGGGATGTAATCCATCCCCGTTATCCTGAGACAATACTGCGCCAACTCCCACAGAGGAAGCATCAACCTCAACCAAAAACGGCCTAGTAACATCAGGCTGCATAAGGATGGGAGCAGAGGTGAACCTCTCCTTGAGATACACAAAAGCTTCAATGGCCTCAGAAGACCACTGAACCGCATCAGCACCTTTCCTGGTGAGATCAGTCAGAGGTTTGACAATACTAGAAAAATTTTTTATGAATTTTCTGTAGTAATTGGCGAAACCCAAAAACCTCTGTATCGATTTCAAACCAATAGGCCTAGGCCATTCCTGCACAGCCTGAACCTTAACCGGATCCATCTCAAAACCTTTGCTGGAGATAATGTAGCCCAAAAAACTAATTCTCTGTACAGCGAACTCACATTTCTCCAGCTTAGCAAAAAGCGAATTGTCCATTAATAACTGTAATACCTCACGCACGCTCCGCCAATGAGACTCCAGATCTGGCGAATAAATCAAAATGTCATCCAAATACACAACCACATTTTTACCGATCAAAGGTCTAAGGATGTCATTAATCAGATTCCGAAAAAATGCAGGAGCATTAGTAAGACCAAAAGGCATAACCAGATTCTCAAAATGACCCACAGGAGTGTTAAAAGCAGTCTTCCATTCATCACCCTCCTTCATGCGCAACAGATTGTATGCCCCCTTAAGGTCAATTTTAGAGAACCACTTGGCCCCCAATAACTGGTTAAACAGATCAGGAATCAATGGCAGTGGGTAAGGATTGCGTACCGTAATTTTGTTAATCTCACGAAAATCCAGACAAGGACGTAAACCGCCGTCCTTTTTTTTTACAAAAAAAAATCCAACCGCCACAGGAGACTTAGAGGGCCTAATGTGACCGGCGGCCAAACTTGTCTGTATGTATTCCTCCAAAGCCTTCCTCTCAGGAATGGTAAGGTTAAATAAACGACTTTTAGGAAGAGTCGCTCCAGGGACAAATTCAATAGAACAATCATAGTCTCTATGGGGAGGCAAAACCTGCGATTCCTTCTCAGAAAAAACTCTCCAAAAATCCTGAATAGGAACAGGCAATTCTCCCCTATCCAAAGCTGCAATACGCCCATTACAACACTTGTCATAACATTTATGGCTCCAGGATTTAATTTCACTGGTAGACCAATCCGGTACAGGATTGTGAAATTTTAACCAGGGCAAACCCAATATTACTGGAGAAGGCAAGTTATTCAACACTACCAAATCCAATTTCTCATGGTGAACACCATTAATAGTGAGAGGAAATTCACTGACCTTGAGAGTAATATTCTTCAAAGGGGAGCCATCCACAGAAACCACAGCAATGAGGGATGATAAAGGTTCAGGTTTTAAATTGAGTTTTTCCACGAATCCCCCATCAATTACATTCAGTGTAGACCCGCAATCAACAAACACCCGAAATTCCATTAATTTTTTCTGAGCAATCGTGGAAGCAGCTAAAAATATACCCTTGGAATTTAAACAGGCAATACGGGCGTGACTGACCATTTTTTTTTCTTTCTTCATCCGAAGCTCACAGCCTTTAATCAAATGACCAGATTTTCCACAATAGAAGCACAAGCCTTCCGAAAAACGACGGTCTTTTTCTTGAGAGCGAGGTGCCACCGATCCAATCTCCATCGGTTCACCACTGTTAGTACACACATTATCATAACCAGAAACTGACATAGCAGAGGATTTGCTCTCATTAACCCTAGCACGCAGTCTTCTATCCACCCGTATAGCTAATTGCATAGCCTGTTGCAAATCCTCAGGTGTAGGATAAGCAATTAGCAGGTCTTTAACCCTTTCACTGAGCCCAGCAAGAAATAGACTTTTCAGAGCAGAATCGTTCCACCCTGTTTGAGTGGACCAACGACGAAAATGTGTACAATATTTTTCCACATTACCCGATCCTTGTTTTAGACGTCTCAACTCAGTCTCAGCTGATGCGACACGGTCAGGATCATCATATAATAGTCCCAAAGCAGAAAAAAAACTATCCACTGATCTGAAGCATGAATCACTAGGTTGCAAAGAAAAGGCCCACTCCTGAGGCTCTTTGCGCAAAAGTGACATTATGAACCCTACGCGCTGGGATTCATCCCCAGAGGACTTAGGTCTCAAACGAAAATACAATAAGCAAGCATTTTTAAATGAAAAAAATTCTCGGTGTTCACCAAAAAATAAATCCGGCAAACATACCTTAGGCTCCAAGAAATGTGCTCCAGGACAGTTACTCACGTGCTGACGGAGTTCGGCCACCTCCAGAGAGAGTCCCTGCAGGCGATGAGCCAAATCCTGAACCGACACCATGATGGAACAGAAAAATCTTTCCTTAGAGAATTTGCAGGCTGGACTTACTGTTATGTTCTGCTACTAAAGCTAAGGAAAGAGAGGAGATCTGTCCCTACTATAAGACTCAGCTGAATCCCTACGATGTAACAGGGAACCTGATCCTGCGATCAGACCTGCTAAAGTCCTAATCTAGTCTGTACGAAGACCTATAGATGTGGGGAGGGAATCCCTACAAGTACTAAGGACTGGGAGGAATATGGGACACCTCCTAACAGAAATAGTAGCAGACAGACGAACAAACAAAATAGATAGAACATAGAGGTCCGAAGACCAAGCAAACTAACAGAGTTAGATACAGAGCACAGGCTAGCTAGAAAGTAGATATACAATGAAGTCCAGCAAAGCCAGAAGGGCGGAGCAGGATTAAATAGGCCAACAAAGTCATGTGACCAGCAAAGGAAAAAAAACCTAACAGCAAGGTTCTAACACCTACACCTTGATTGACAACGACTTAGTAAAGGGAAAAATTCTAATAATTTGATTACTACATGCATGAACTGGCACATTCGTGATCAACATGCGTTATTCTGGGAATCTCACCGCATAGAATTGCAGCCTAGTGAGCCTTGCAAAACACCGGCTGCCCCAGCAACTGCATCTGCTACTTCTTCCTCCTCCATCAGTGGTAAATTTTCCTTCAGAGGTCTCCAGCTGCAGAGCCTCCACTTGTTTACTCGCTACAGTCGGGGTGAGTGAGAGCCTGTCAGCTGATACGGAAGTGGACATGCTTGCAGTTTTTGTTTAACCGAGCACACCACATCTTTTTCAATCCACCAGAACATCTCTTCCTGCACCTTACTCACAGTCCATCAGTCTGTCATGTTCAACCTACCCCACCCTCTTTCAGCACAGCAGCCAGTCCTCAGTCCCACAGTTGTGGTCACGTAAAAGATTGTTTCCTTCTGCACATGCCAAAGCTAAGAGCTTGAACTCCACCATCTCCAATCTGTTGGCCAGAGAAAAGCTGCCTTTCCGCCTGCTGGTTACAGACTGTTTCCGAAAGCTGATGGCCTTCGCAATCCACCAGTAGAGATGAGCGGTGTTCGACTAGAACTGTTCGCCAATCTCAAATTCGAGCTGTTTTGGGCGGTGTTCGCGTTGTTCGACGAACCCGAACGTTTTGCAAAAAATTCGGCTGTTCGAGGTTTTGTTCGATAACTGTTCGTGCACCAAAAGCGTTTCCTGCATGTCTGGCGCTATTTAGAGCACCAATCATGCAGGGATTGTCTGCCACTCACTGTAGTGCCACAGCCATGGTGGTTGTGGCATTACAGTGATTGCCCAAATCGATGGGAACAGTGCTCACAGTGAAACATGAAAAGCCGGCAATTCATCAGCGGCATACACCTATACCTGACAATTTAGAACCGAAAGAATAGAGTATCACACATAGATTAGATAGATAGAAACATGTCAGTCACATATATAAGAAGTACAGTGACAGTGTTGGTTACTGTACTTGTCATTTAGTGTAAAGGATTTATTAAAAAAAATATTAGTGTTTTCATGCACCGTCTCTTTAAAAAAGCCGGCCGGCAATTCAGCAGTGGTACCCGACAATTTAGAATAGAAGGAATAGAGAATCACACATAGATTAGATAGATAGAAACATGTCAGTCACATATATATGAAGTACAGTGACAGTGTTGATTACTGTACTTGTCATTTAGTGTTAAAATAAAGGATTTATTTAAAAAAAAAATGGCGTGGGGTTCCCCGTAATTTTAGTCTCTAGCGGAGGTTAAGCAGACGGCTGGGGCAGATGTTTGAAGCCTGGGAAGGGGTAATACCCACGGAGCTTCCCAGGCTACTAATATCAGCCCCCAGCTGAATACCTAGCCTTTACTAGCTATTAAAATGGGGGACCCCCCCAAAAAAATGACGTGGGGTCCCCCCTATTTTAATAGCTAGCAAAGGCTAGGCAGACAGCTGGGGGCTGATATTAATAGCCCAGGAAGGGTGCCATGAATATTGACCCCCTCCCAGACTAGAAACATCAGCCGTCAGCCGCCCCAGAAATGGCGCATCCATAGGATGCGCCAATTCTGGCACTTAGCCTCGCTCTTCCCACTGCCCTGTAGCGGTGGCAGTGGGGTAATAGGGCTGGGGTTGATGTCAGCTTATAATGCCAGCTGACATCAAGCCCAGGTTAGTAATGGAGAGGCGTCTATAAGACTCCCCCATTACTAACTCCATAGTCAAAGTTAAAAAAAAAACACAAACACCCAGAATAAAGTCCTTTAATTGAAATAAACACACAATTCTTTATTGTTCTAAATTAAACCATACTTACCATCACGCCCATTCCAGCTGAAGCCAATGTCTTCTGCAATAAAAATAAAATAATAAAGCAACATCATCCTTACCTTTCCATGGTTCCCACGACGGCTTCAGCTCTGCTACATTCACATAACAGGCTGGATCGCAGCAGAACGCTGCCATCCAGCTTGCCATGCCGCACACACTGAGAAGCGCAGGCATGCTTGCGCTCCTCAGTGTCTGGCTGTGACGGCATCCAGATGAGCCGAGTTCATGTCCAATGAACTCGGCTCACCTCTTGCACGTCACTGACAGCGTGGGAAAATTCTCCTGCACTCAGCGCCTCAGCGTGAGAATTCTCCCACGCTGTCAGGCATGCTTGCGCTCCTCAATGTCTCGCTGTGACGGCATCCAGATGAGCCGAGTTCATGTCCAATGAACTCAGCTCACCTCATGTACGTCACTGACAGCGTGGGAGAATTCTCACGCTGAAGCGCTGAGTGCAGGAGAATTTTCCTACGCTGTCAGTGACGTGCATGAGGTGAGCTGAGTTCATTGGACATGAACTCTGCTCATCTGGATGCCGTCACAGCGAGACACTGAGGAGCGCAAGCATGCCTGCGCTTCTCAGTTTCTGCGGCATGGCAAGCTGGATGGCAGCGTTCTGCTGCGGTCCAGCCTGTCATCTCGATGTAGCAGAGCTGAAGCTGTCGTGGGAACCATGGAAAGGTAAGGATGATGTTGCTTTATTATTTTTCTTTTATTGCAGGAGATCGCTGGCTTCAGCTGGAATGGGCGTGATGGTAAGTATGGTTTAATTTAGAACAATAAAGAATTGTGTGTTTATTTCAATTAAAGGACATTATACTGGGTGTTTTGTTTTTTTTAAATACTTTACTAGAAATTCATGGTGGTCATGTCTAATATTGGCGCGACCCCATGAATTTCGGGCTTAGGGCCAGCTGATAATGCCAAGCTGGCCCTAACCCCTTTATTACCCAGTGAGCCACCGCACCAGGGCCCTGGATGAGTTGGGTACAGCGCCAGAAGATGGCGCTTCTATGAACGCGCCATTTTCCGGGGTGGCTGCGGACTGCAATTTGCAGCGGGTGGGGGGGGGGGTTGAAAGCTTGGGCCTCCCTGCGCTGCAGATTCCAGCCCCTAGCTGCTTAGTTGTACCTGGCTGGACACAAAAATAGGGCGAAGCCCCACATATTTTTTTTTTTTAATTATTTCATGAAATTCATGAAATAATTAAGAAAAGAAGGCCTTCCCTATATCGTTGTGTCCGGCCAGGTACAAATAGGCAGCTGGTGGTTGGGGGCAGCCCGTTCCTGCCTGCTGTACCTGGCTGGACACAAATATAGTGCGAAGCCCCACGTCAATTTTTTTTTAATTATTTCATGAAATAATTTAAAAAAAAAGGGCTTCCCTATATTGTTGTGTCCGGCCAGGTACAAATAGGCAGCTGGTGGTTGGGGGCAGCCCGTTCCTGCCTGCTGTACCTGGCTGGGCAGAAATATAGTGCGAAGCCCCATGTCAAATTTTTTTTAATTATTTCATGAATTTCCTGAAATAATTAAAAAAAATTGACGTGGGGCTTCGCACTATATTTGTGTCCAGGCAAGGCAGGAACGGGCTGCCCCCAACCACCAGCTGTCTATTTGTACCTGGCTGGACACAACTATATAGGGAAGGCCTTTTTTTCTTAATAATTTCATGAATTTCATGAAATAATAAAAAAAAAAAATACGTGGGGCTTCACCCTATTTTTGTGTCCAGCCAGGTACAACGAGGCAGCTGGCAGCTGGAATCTGCAGCGCAGGGAGGCCCAAGCTTTCTGGGCCCCCCCCCGCTGCAAATTGCAGTCTGCAGCCACCCCGTTCATTGAATCGCCATCTTCTGGCGCTGTACCCAACTCATCCAGGGCCCTGGTGCGGTGGCTCACTGGGTAATAAAGTAGTTAGGGCCAGCTTGGTATTATCAGCTGGCCCTAAGCCCGAAATTCATGGGTTCACGCCAATATTAGACATGACCGCCATGAATTTCTAGTAAAGTATTTAAAAAAAACACAACACCAAGAATAAAGTCCTTTAATTGAAATAAACACACAATTCTTTATTGTTCTAAATTAAACCATACTTACCATCACACCCATTCCAGCTGAAGCCAACGATCTCCTGCAATAAAAGAAAAATAATAAAGCAACATCATCCTTACCTTTCCATGGTTCCCACGACAGCTTCAGCTCTGCTACATCGAGATGACAGGCTGGACCGCAGCAGAACGCTGCCATCCAGCCTGTCATCCCGCAGACACTGAGAAGCGCAGGCATGCTTTTTTTTAACTTTGACTATGGGGTTAGTAATGGGGGTGTCTTATAGACGCCTCTCCATTACTAACCTGGGCTTGATGTCAGCTGGCATTATAAGCTGACATCAACCCCAACCCTATTACCCCACTGCCACCGCTACAGGGCAGTGGGAAGAGCGAGGCTAAGTGCCAGAATTGGCGCATCCTATGGATGCGCCATTTCTGGGACGGCTGATGGCTGGTGTTTCTAGCCTGGGAGGGGGCCAATATTCATGGCACCCTTCCTGGGCTATTAATATCAGCCCCCAGCAGTCTGCCTAGCCTTTGCTAGCTATTAAAAGAGGGGGGACCCCACATCTTTTTTTGGGGGGGTCCCCCATTTTAATAGCTAGTAAAGGCTAGGTATTCAGCTGGGGGCTGATATTAGTAGCCTGGGAAGCTCCGTGGGTATCACCCCCTTCCCAGGCTTCAAACATCTGCCCCAGCCGTCTGCTTAACCTCCGCTAGAGACTAAAATTACGGGGAACCCCACGCCAATTTTTTTTTTAATAAATCCTTTATTTTAACACTAAATGACAAGTACAGTAACCAACACTATCACTGTACTTCTTATATATGTGACTGACATGTTTCTATCTATCTAATCTATGTGTGATGCTCTATTCTTTGTGTTATAAATTGTCGGGTACTGATGCTGAATTGCCGGCCGGCTTTTTTAAAGAGACGGTGCATGAAAACACTAATATTTTTTTTAAATAAATCCTTTACACTAAATGACAAGTACAGTAACCAACACTGTCACTGTACTTCATATATATGTGACTGACTCTACACCAGCATGTCACAGACAACATCACCCGTTCCTTGAAAGAATATATGTCTGACAGTGCATTTCACCACTGACATCTGGACGAGCAAGCATGGCCAGGGGCATTGTATCTCGCTGACTGGGCATTGGGTGACTCTAGTGGCTGTGGGGGCAGGCGAGGAAGGGGCTGCTCCATGAGTCTTGGAATCCCCAAGGCTTGTGGGACAAACATCTGTATCGAACCCTTCTGCCACTGCTTCTACCTCCTTCACCTCCTCTAAGGTTTCCCTCAACCTATGCCTTAATGAGACACGCATTCCAACAGTGTATAGAGAATCCTCCCCACCTCCGTACTGCGCATTCAGGGCTCACTGCAATCATGCAGTGTTTAAATTAATATGCCTTGGAGATCATGGTTACACAGCTCAAGAGTTGTGGACAGGTATCCAGGCTAACTTTGAGCAATGGCTGTCTCCACTGAACCTGGAGCCAGGGAAGGCCGTGTGCAATAATGATGCATACCTGGTGGCGGCCCTACGCCAGGTCAACGTCACACACATGCTTTGCATGGCTCACATCCTCAACCTGATGGTACAGCAATTTCTCCACCAATATCCAGGCCTTGATGCGCTGCTGCAGAAAGCATGGTCACTGTTTGCTCCCTTCCACTGTTTGCACCCCATGTGCCATCCACTTTCATTGCTACAGAGGTCTTTTGGCCTTCCAGTTAACAGGTTAATATGTGATGTGTCAGCACTGTAGAATTCCACTCTGCACATGTTGCAGCGACTGTGACAGCAGCGACGAGCCCTTTTGCGGTATCTCATTTTGCTAGCCTGGGCCAACACAGTATGGACGTGGTGCAAGTCACACTTGCCGAGTAGGCACAGATGAAGGATCTCTTCACCCTTCTGCACAGTTTTGAAATTGCTACTAAGAAATTTCTGCCATCATCAGCATCACAATTCTGGTCATCTACATGCTGGAGCACACTTTGAATAGTCTGCAGGAGGTGTCGGTGGTTCCAGAGGAAGTGGAGGAAGCAGGGGAGGATGTGAAAGAAATAACAATATCTCTAAGTTCCAGACTTTCGTTGCACAGGCAAGTGCCAAGGGAGGGTAGATTACAGCGATTGAGAGGGGCTCATGGTACCAGACAAACTGTTAGTAAAGATGCAGTAGCTTAGGAGCAAATAAAGGAGGACGAGGAGAAAGGTGATGGGCGTGTGACAGTCAGGAGATTAAGAGGATAATGACCCCCCCCTCTGTTCTCCATGGTTGGCGGGAGGGGACAGAGGAAGCAAGCTTGAGTGTTACCCCGCCACCAACACCATGAACTTAGACCTCATGGAAGCGCCCGACACAAGAGCGGCTTTTTGCTGCACCATCTACAACATGATGCCCTTATTGTTTGGATTATAAATAGTGTTGACTACTGGGTTGTCACTGTTAGATCTACGGTACAAGAGTACATTTTGCCAGATGCTTCCCCCCAGGAAAGTGACGCTCACATGCTGGAGTATCGAAACACATTTGTAGAGAATCTTAAGAGTGGTTTTCCCCAAAACAGCAGTGAGGCACACAGTGTGCATGGCAGTTCTAGACTTCAAACCCTGGGAACATAGAATCGTCAATGCAAAAACATTAGCAGCAGTGTAAGTGCAGAAGCAACTGTGGTTTCACACATTTTTAGACCAGCCTGTGCACCAGCAGAACGGAGTACAAGTCTGACATGAGTGAAAGACTGGAGAGGATGGTGCAGGAGTATCTCAAGCTCAATTTCAGTGCCATCAGGGGGGTATGGACCCATTTGCATTTTGGTCTTCAAAAGTAGAAGAGTGGCCTGAGCTCGCCTGTCATGCCTTGGTGGTTTTGTCATGCCCAGCAGCCAGCATTCTCTCAGAACTAGAGATGAGCGTTGTTCTACTCGAACTGTTCGCCAATCTCAAATTCGAGCTGTTTTGGGCGGTGTTCGAGCCGTTCGACGAACACGAACAATTTGAGAAAAATTCGGCTGTTCGAGGTTATGTTCGATAACTGTTCGTGCACCAAAATCATAACTGGATTTTTTCTCAGTAATGATGAAAATTAATGTTAATACGCAGTTTGAGTGTACAGCGGGGTGGGGGGAGGGGCAGGGGATGGATCTCTGCAGGAACAATGAAGATCTCCATTTTTTTTTTCTCTTTCCCGCATTTACAGTGGGGAGGTGCAATCTGTCAGCCTATCAGCAGCGCACACACGGAGCGAAGTGCTTTTTTTCACACAAGCAAGGGCATGTGTCATTGGCGGTGTATGTCACATGTCCTTGCCCTATAAGACCAAGCCATTTTCCCCGTCGCCACCATTTTCTCACTGCTGCAGCTGCGTGTTAGACGGCACCGCTGTTGCTGTGTGCGCTATACCTTGTTAATTTCAAGCCAATTTTCGCACAAATCTACAGATAGCTTGGGAGTAGGGAATAGTTGTGATTGCAGTCCTTTTAAGGACTAGGTTACAGCATTTCCTATGACTTTTATCAGGCAGGTCTGTGCTCTTAAATAGATAGATTGTGGGAGTAAAGACTAATTGTAATTGGAGTCCTTTTCAGGACTAGGTTACATCAGTTCCTATCAGTTTTTGCCAGGCAGGTCTGTGCCAGTGCTGTGCAAGTTTTTTTCACAGCATTTGGCTGAATCTAGCAAAGCTAATCCTTTTTGGCCTATTGCAGAGTGTGTTAGTCAGTGGAGTAGCCTATCTGTGTTGCAAGATATATCACCTGTGTATGGAATACCAATTTTTTTACTGCACCTAGTGAAGTAAAATCTTTTGGGCATAGCATCATTCTATTAGTCCATCTATACTGACCTCCATAAGGTTGCAAATTGAATATCATTTTTTTCTGCATCTAGCTCTGAAAAAATATTGGGCTTCTAGCTGTGTGTGGGACTTGTTGTATTAGTCCATCTATACTGACCTCCATCAGGTTGCAAACTGAATATATTTTTTTCTGCATCTACCTCTGAAAAAATATTGGGCTTCTAGCTGTGTGTGGGACTTGTTGTTTTAGTCCATCTATACTGACCTCCATCAGGTTGCAAATTAAAAATAATTTTTATCTGCATCTACAGTACCTCTGAAAAAATATTTGGGCTTCTAGCTGTGTGTGGGACTTGTTCTATTAGTCCATATATACTGACCTCCATCAGGTTGCAAATTGAATATAATTTTTATCTGCATCTAGCTCTGAAAAAATATTTGGCCTTCTAGCAATGTGTGGGACTATCTCTATTAGTCCATCTATACTGACCTCCATCAGGTTGCAAATTGAATATAATTTTTATCTACATCTAGCTCTGAAAAAATATTTGGCCTTCAAGCAGTGTGTGGGACTTTCTCTATTAGTCCATCTATACTGACCTCCATCAGGTTGCAAATTAAAAATAATTTTTATCTGCATCTACAGTACCTCTGAAAAAATATTTGGGCTTCTAGCTGTGTGTGGGACTTGTTCTATTAGTCCATCTATACTGACCTCCATCAGGTTGCAAATAAAAAATATTTTTTATCTGCATCTAGCTCTGAAAAAATATTTGGCCTTCTAGCAGTGTGTGGGACTTTCTCTATTAGTCCATCTATACTGACCTCCATCAGGTTGCAAATTAAAAATAATTTTTATCTGCATCTACCTCTTAAAAAATATTTGGGCTTCTAGCTGTGTGTGGGACTTGTTCTAAAAGTCCATCTATACTGACCTCCATCAGGTTGCAAATTGAATATAATTTTTATCTGCATCTAGCTCTGAAAAAATATTTGGCCTTCTAGCAGTGTGTGGGACTTTCTCTATTAGTCCATCTATACTGACCTCCATCAGGTTGCAAATTGAATATAATTTTTATCTGCATCTAGCTCTGAAAAAATATTTGGCCTTCTAGCAGTGTGTGGGACTTTCTCTATTAGTCCATCTATACTGACCTCCATCAGGTTGCAAATTAAAAATAATTTTTATCTGCATCTACAGTACCTCTGAAAAAATATTTGGGCTTCTAGCTGTGTGTGGGACTTGTTCTATTAGTCCATCTATACTGACCTCCATCAGGTTGCAAATTAAAAATAATTTTTATCTGCATCTAGCTCTGAAAAAATATTTGGCCTTCTAGCAGTGTGTGGGACTTTCTCTATTAGTCCATCTATACTGACCTCCATCAGGTTGCAAATTAAAAATAATTTTTATCTGCATCTGCCTCTGAAAAAATATTTGGGCTTCTGGCTGTGTGTGGGACTTGTTCTATTAATCCATCTATACAGACCTCCATCAGGTTGCAAACTGAATATAATTTTTTTCTGCATCTAGCTCTGAAAAAATATTTGGCCTTCTAGCAGTGTGTGGGACTTGTTCTATTAGTCCACCTATACTGACCTCCATCAGGTTGCAAATTAAAAATAATTTTTATCTGCATCTACCTCTGAAAAAATATTTGGGCTTCTAGCTGTGTGTGGGAATGCTTCTATTAATCAATCTATACAGACCTCCATCAGGTTGCAAACTGAATATAATTTTTTTCGGCATCTAGCTCTGAAAAAATATTTGGCCTTCTAGCAGTGTGTGGGACTTGTTCTATTAGTCCACCTATACTGACCTCCATCAGGTTGCAAATTCAAAATAATTTTTTGTCTGCATCTAGCTCTGAAAAAATATTTGGCCTTCTAGCAGTGTGTGGGACTTTCTCTATTAGTCCATCTATACTGACCTCCATCAGGTTGCAAACTGAATATATTTTTTTTCTGCATCTACCTCTGAAAAAATATTGGGCTTGTAGCTGTGTGTGGGACTTGTTCTATTAATCCATCTATACAGACCTCCATCAGGTTGCAAACTGAATAAAAAATTTTTCTGCATCTACCTCTGAAAAAATATTTGGGCTTCTAGCTGTGTGTGGGACTTGTTCTATTAGTCCATCTATACTGACCTCCATCAGGTTGCAAATTGAATATAATTTTTTTCTGCATCTAACCCAGCCAATAGTTTTGGCCTAATACCACAGTTTGGCCACTCAGCTCTGCTCGGTTCCCATCCATTGTTTTTTTGTGCAAACAACTCCAGAGTTGTGAATTAGTTAACCACCAAAATGAGTGGAAAAAGGCCTGCTGTTGGTGGAAAGGGGAATAGGCATGTTGGGAAGGGGAAAAAAGGTTGTGTCCGTGGGGTAGGTGTTAAAGCAACAGTAACATCTGCAGAAGAAAGACCATCTTCCAGCCAAACTAAAATGTCTACTTCTTTTAGCGGACAATGTGATAAGATCCCTTTCTTACGGCCACGCCAATCGCTACAAATTCCAGATGAGGCACAAAAACAGCAGGTGCTTCAACGGATATCAAGTGCTCCTTTAAGTGGGCTCTCCTCCACATCAACTTCAACATCACAAATACTCCAGTCCTCAAAGGTGTCACCCCAATCGCACTTGCTTCCTCACAGCTCCCAAATCTCCAGCTGCCCGTCTGAGTATGAGGTAGAACAGATGGTTGAGTCTGCAGAGCTGTTTACTCATACTATAGCCTGGGAATCAGAGGTCGACTCCAGCGCTTCTGTGAATCCAGATGAGGAAATGATCTGCACTGATGCCCAGAATCTTTATGAGTCGGATCCAGGACCAGACGCAGAAGGTTCTGACCATAATGTAGACCCTCATTCCCAAACTGTAACTCCTGTTGGTGGAGACAATGAGGAAGACGATGATAAGACTCAAATACCTGATTGGAGCGACAACTTTAGTTTTTTGTCAGGGCAGGAACAGGTTGGCTCTGAGGACGATGGGTGTGATAACGCACAGGGTGATGATGATGAGGTTGGAGATCCCACTTACTGTCAACCCACAGTCAGCCAAGAGATGAGGTCAGCAGAGAAGGTGGAGGAAGATGCTAGTGACGACGAGGTCAGGTTGCGCCTTCCTGGACAGAGACGTAGTACTGGAAGCACGTCAACAACTGCATCCTCAAACACAACTCTGCCTCTCACCACAAGTCGTGGTGGCTCTTCAGGTCGCATGGGTGCTAAGCCTTGCATAGCCTGGGCATTTTTTCAGATCGATAAAGATGACCCAACTCGTGTTATCTGTAACATTTGTCAGCAAAAGCTAAGTAGAGGCCAAAAAATACATAGTTTGAGTACTTCATGCATGAACCGGCACATGGACATGAAGCATAAGTTGCAGTGGGAAGCTCAGTGTGCTACAATGTGGCCTAGCCGGCCGGGCCAACCACCGTCTGCCATATCTTGTGCATCCGCGGCCTCTTCATCCTCTGTGACTGGGGGGACAGCAGTCACACCTGTTTTGGGGCGCAGACCTGCCACCTCTTTACCCGCAACAGCCAGCGTGATTGGCAGGTCATCATTTTCTTTGGAGGTGGTAACACCAGCTGGTGTTGAGCGCTGTCCGACATCGATAGCACCACCTTTGGATCAAGGCAACCTAACATGTCCGCCTGCATCTTCCTCACAGACCGGCAGTTTGCCGGGGACACCCTTATCAACCCCGTCTAAGCACAATAGCCAGCCCTCGGTCCCACAGATGTGGACAAGTAAAAGACCATTTCCTCCTAGCCATGAGAAAGCTAAGAGGTTGAATTTCACCATCTGCAAGCTCTTGGCTACAGAAATGCTGCCTTTCCGCCTGGTGGACACAGAGGATTTTCGAGACCTTATGTCCGTCGCAGTGCCCCAGTACCAGATGCCCAGTCGGCACTACTTCTCAAAGAAAGGTGTGCCTGCGCTCCACCAGCATGTCGCACACAACATCACCGCTTCTTTGAGAAACTCTGTGTGTGACAGGGTGCATTTCACCACAGACACTTGGACGAGTAGGCATGGACAGGGGCGTTACATGTCGCTGACTGGGCACTGGGTAACTATGGTGACAGCAGGACAAGGGGCTGCTGTCCAAGTCTTGCCGTCCCCACGAGTTGTGCGTCAATCCTCTTTATGTCAAAGTTCCTCCACTGCTTCTGCCTCCTCAACCTCCTCTCGGTCTTCCACCTGCACCCAAAGCCTGTCTGGTCATGCCACAAGCTTTCTAACTGCGCAGAAGGGATCCTGCACACCTCCTTACTATGCTGGCAGTAGGGCTCAACGTCATCAGGCGGTTTTTACATTGAAATGTCTGGGAAATGTGAGTCACACAGCCGAGGAGTTGTGGTCAGCTCTGGACAACCAATTTCATGAATGGTTGTCTCCACTGGACCTGAAACCAGGGAAGGCCGTGTGCGACAATGCTGCAAACCTGGGTGCGGCCCTTCGCCGGGGCAATGTCACACACGTGCCTTGTATGGCTCACGTGTTGAACCTGGTTGTCCAGCAATTTTTAGCCCACTATCCCAGACTAGATGGCCTTCTGCAGAGGGCACGGTCGCTGTGTGCTCACTTCCGCCGTTCGCATCCCGCAGCTCAGCGACTTACATCTCTACACAAGTCGTTGGGCCTGCCACTTCACCGGCTAAAATGCGATGTGCCTACACGGTGGAATTCAACTCTGCACATGTTGCAGCGACTGTGGCAGCACCGACAAGCCCTGGTGCAATACGTTCTGACGTATAGCCTGGGCCAACGAGATCCAGAGTTGGGGCAAATCACGCTGGAGGAGTGGTCTCAGATCAGGGACCTATGCACCCTTCTGCACAGTTTTGAAATGGCGACGAAGATGTTTAGTGCTGACGATGCCATTATCAGCATGACTATTCCGGTGATTTACATGCTGGAGCACATGTTAAACAGAATTCGGAGTCAGGTGGTGGCACAAGAGGAGGTGGAGGAAGTAGAGGAGGAGGAGTTGTATGCGGAAGGGCTAACATCTGCAAGGTCCAGACGGTCGGCAGCACCAAGGCCGCAGGCATGTGAGGGTGGGGGAGATGGTTTTACTAGGGCGCATGGTAGCAGCCAAACTAGTGAGGAAGGTGCAGGAGCCCAGGAAGAAGTGGAGGACGAACTGATGGAAGACTCATCAGATGAGGGAGACCTTGATCACATTTCTGTTGTGCGAGGTTGGGGGGAGAGGACAGAGGAAGGAAGCATGATTGTTACCTCGCCACCAACACAACAGGGACTTGGTGCTCCTGGATGCGCAACACACATGAGTGCCTTCTTGCTGCACTACCTGCAACATGACCCTCGAATTGTGAGAATTAGAAATAATCCTGACTACTGGGTTGCCACACTGTTAGATCCCCGGTACAAAAGTAAATTTGCAGAAATTATTCCTGCCATAGAAAGGGATGCACGCATGCAGGAGTATCAGCAGAGACTGTTGCAGAATCTTACATGTGCTTTTCCACAAAATACCAGTGGTGCACGTAGTGAATCTCACAGTTCCAACTTGCCAACCGTGGGACCGTCAAGTGTTCAGCACTCAAACCGTAACAGAACCACAGTATCTGCTGGTAACATCAATTTTGCGGAATCATTTCACCACTTTTTTAGCCCATCCTTTGCAAGGCCACAGGAGACAAGAAGTCTGACACATAGTCAACGCCTAGAGACGATGGTACAGGAGTATCTCCAAGTAAACATTGAAGCCATGACTGTGTCACTGGACCCTTGCTCTTTTTGGGCTTCCAATCTGGATAAATGGCCGGAGCTAGCCACTTACGCCTTGGAGATCTTGTCATGCCCCGCAGCCAGCGTTCTGTCTGAACGTGTGTTCAGCGCTGCTGGTGGTGTGCTGACAGATAAGCGCACGCGGCTCTCCACTGATAATGTAGACAGACTCACGTTCATAAAGATGAACAAATCATGGATCCGAAACGACTTTTCTACCCCTGTGTCATCCTGGGGAGAGTAAAAGCTTGATGATTGGTTAAAATCACCCTACCAACCGTTTTAAGCTTTCAAATTACTAATCATGTTTATCTGTATCTTGGCTGGAAAATAACTTGGGCTTTGTAGCAGTGTGCAGCACTGATTCTATTAGGCCATCTATAATAAGCTCCACCAGATTTAAAATTACTAATCATGTTAATAATAATTTTTAGCTGCATCTAGCCCGGAAAATAATTTTGGGGCTCCGAGATGCGCAAGACACATAAGTGCCTTCTTGCTGCACTACCTGCAGCATGACCCTCATATTGTCAGAATTCGAAGTAATCATGACTAATGGGTTGCCACACTCTTAGATCCCCCAAACTTTTCGATCAACCTTTTCATTTTAATAAAGACCAAAAAAATGGTCATTTTTGAAATTATAAGCATTAGCAGGTTGTTAGAAACTGAAATCAAACAGTTTTCAACTCAAAACTTTATTCTAGGTGATGTTACATTTTCACATAGGACCCCTTGTTCGAAAGGAGCTTCTGAACTCTCTCGTCCATTGAATTTGTCAGGTTTTGGATGGTTTCTGCTTCAATTGTTTTGCATGAGGACAGAATACCCTCCCAGAGCTGTTGCTTAGATGTGAACTGCCTCCCGCCATCATAGACACTCCTTTTAATGATGCTCCAAAGGTTCTGAATGGGGTAGAGGTCAGGGGAGCATGGGGGTCACACCATAAATTTGTCCCCTTTTATGCCCATATCAGCCAGAGATGCATATGTTTTATGTGCAGCATGAGATGGTGCATTATCATGCAAAAAAATGATCTTGCTGTGAAATACACGGTTCTTCTTCTTGAACCATGGCAGGAAGTGCTGTTTGAGAAAATCCACATACATTATGGAGTTCATCTTTAGCGCCTTCAGGGATCCTAAAGGGGCCGACAATCTCTCTCCCCATGATTCCAGCCCAAAACATTACTCCACCTCCTCCTTGTTGGCGCTGTAGCCGTGTTTGCGTGGGGTGTCCATCAACCAGCCATCCTCCACTCCATCCATCTGGACCATCGAGCGCTGCACGGCACTCATCCGTGAACAAAACAGTTTTGAAATCAGTCTTCATGTAATGTTTGGCCCACTGGAGCCGTTTCTGCTTGTGTGAAGTGGATTGAGGAGGTCGACAGGATGGCGTATGCACAGCTGCAAACCTCTGAAGGACCCTGCATCTTGTTGTTCGGGGGACGTTGGAGGCACCAGCAGCTTCAAAAACTTGTCTGCTGCTATGACAAGGCTTTTTTGCCGCTGCTCTTTCAACCTGACGTAATTGCCTGTAGGAAAGAGTCCTCAATTTGCCCTTATCAGCACGCACACGTGTGTACTGTGAATCAGCTACATACTTCTTGATTGCCAAGACACTTCATCCTGATCATCGCACAATGTTGATTGTAGTCATGCCTTGACCTAAACACTCCACAATTTGTTGCTTCTCAGCAGCCGACACATCCTTTTTCTTTCCCATTTTGGCAGAAAATGTAGGCTGCTTAATAATGTGAGAGAGCCTTCTTAAGTAGTCTTGCCTTTCATTGGACACACCTGCCAAACTAATTAGCACAGGTGTCTGCAATTGCTTACAGCGATATAAAGAGCCCTGACACACATCACCATCAATGAGTTTAACTGACAAACAAACAAATTCTTCCCTTATCACTCCTAAACACTTTTTGCATAATAATTTGGAACACAGTGTACATGTGCTTTTCCACAAAACACCAGTGGTTCACGTAGTGAATCTTACAGTTCTAACTTGCCAACCGTGGTCTGTATGGAGTTGTTCAATAAAGGGCCCCAAATTAAGATAACATAGATGGGAGAGGTCTCTGTGAATAGGAATTCCTAAGTATTTGATACCCTGTGAGGGCCAGGCAAAGGGAAAGTTGGACTGGATGGAATCCTATATGGATTTGGGGAGGGAGACATCGAGGGCCTCAGACTTCGCTGCATTGATTTTAAAATTTGACCATGTAACAAAGTGATCTATTTCAGCCATAACAGCATGGATGGATATATGTGATTGAGTGATATATACTATGACATCATCAGCAAATAGAGAGCACTTGTACTCGGTGCCTCCCACCTCAATCCACCTAATATTGGGGTTATGGCGAATTGATGAGAGCAGGTGCTCCGTCACTAGGATGTATAAGAGAGGGGACAGAGAACATCCCTGCCTTGTCCCATTGGTGATTGTGAAAGGTGATGAAAATGTTCTGACGCGCCCCCTGGGCCTTGGGACACCCGGAGCCGGACCCTTTTTGGTGGATGCTGGTGGTTGTAGTCTCCGTGGCGGCGACCCGGTTCCGTGGCTCAGGGCGGTCAAACCAGTGGCGGAACTATTTATGTGGTTTTGATGTTTAAATGTCCGACTACGCCACCCGTGGATTGCGGTCAGAGTGAACCGCCGCTCCAGGGCAGACCGCTGAGGCTGGTGTTGTGGGTGCAGCAGAGCGTAGCATAACTCCCCACGGGAGGAGTATAGCCTCAGGGCAGTGTATGCGGAGGATGGGGGTGATGGTGCAGGGCAGCAGCAGTAACGACACGGAGTCAGTGATGCAGTCCAGGGCCTTTACTCACAGTTCTTATTATCCAGACCATGTCTGCAGGTAACGGCTGCCCACGTCGTACTGTGCTCACCAGGTGAGGGGCTCAGACAACTCCCAGATAACTTTGGAGCGCTTCACAGGACCCCCTTTGTGTGTCCTTTGTCTGGCCTTTCTTACCAACCCTTCTGTCCGGCTGCCTCGGGCCTCCTCTTGGTAAACTTGGCGCCAGTTTCCCTGACGCTATGTGGTGCCTTCCTAGCGGGTGTAGCGAGGGGCTGCGCCACATAAAATGTCACAGCCTCCTGTTTCTAGCTGAGGGTCGTTTCCTGCCTCCACTAGTTTCGGGGACCGGTCTCCCCCTTTGGCCTGACCCCTCCACGCAGGTGGATTCGGGCGTGCGGTGGCGACTCGCCCGCCCGCACCCCTGGGATCCCTTCGTTCCTCGTTCCTGGAGCCTTCTCCGCTCCTCTTCCTTCCTTCTCCCTCTTCCAGGCCTGGGCCTCTGTTACTAGGCCCGTCTCCGGAGCAGAGCTCATGCAGAGCCCCTGCTCCCTGCCACTTCTGCTCAGACTTCTCTGCACTGAACTAAGATGGTGCCAACCTTTTATACTCTCTTCTCAATGCACCCAGGAACTGCTTCCTCCCTGCTCCTGCACTACAGGGTTCTCCTTCCTCAGTGTTCCCTCCCCCCACTCCAGCCAGGGACAGGGACTGTCGTGCCCATCTCAGGGGCATATTGGTCGCCCTGCCCCACGGCAATGTGGTGTAATGCATGCAGGTGTCGGGTCCTGATCCACACTACATCCTTACCTGAGAGTGAGATATCACACCTCTGGGTGAGGTGCCCTCAGGGTGCTACAGTTCCATTTATCTTCAGCCTAGGTGACGTATTGCGATACAGGGCCGTGATTTTGGCTATAAAAGGGTCCCCTAGACCCCTACCCCAAGCTTTTTAAGAGAATCATATATGGCGTGCCAGGAGACTCTATGGAATGCTTTCTCAGCATCCAACGAGAGTATCTAATTACAAATTTTTAACTGTATCTAGCCCAGGAAATACTTTGTGCCTAGTAGCAGTGTCTGCTAGTCAGCGGATTATCCCGGCTGTTAAGCAAGCTACACCACCTGTAGTTTGGACACTTAATTTTTTCAAAGGAAATGCTTCGGGACCACGGGATACTCAGTGAAGAGCATCAGGAGGCACCCCAAGGCATAGGGGCTGGGACTGGCAGTAGGATGCCTTGCGGTGGACAGCCGAGCTCGATCCTTATAAAAGCTTTTTAACTGCAGCAGCTTTAGTGGACGCTACTGGAGCTGGAATTACGCGGCTGCTGGCATGAGACTTGCCCTCCAATAGATCCTTGTAAATGGATTTAAAGTGTATTCATTCAAATTAGAGAGACAATTTAAATTAAAAAGCTTAGAGCTGCCTCCACCACAGGGGGGCTCGCTCGACCCACCAGCGGACAGGCACCAGTATTGGGAGAGGGGGGCTGGCCGTCAGGGTTCACCGCGGCTCTGGCACAAACCCGGCGACGCGGAGGTGGCACGGGCAGGAGCGGACTGAACGTGTCGGCTTCTCACTTTTTGGATTTTAGAAGGGCATGACATGCCTATATCTGTGTCTCCCCCTCCTTTTACTCCTCCACCTCTTTTCTTTTCGCATGACTATATGTACTTGTCACTTTTCCATGTGTTAGTTGTGTCTTCTGAGCAGTTTGTCAGCTTTTGGACACCTTTGAAGGTGTTTTCTATGTGTTTCTATGTGTTTTTGTTTGCCTGCCATTGGTTTTAACGGTGTTCGAAGGTGTTCGACGAACAGTTCGACGAACAGTTCGGCGAACACACGGGTGTTCGACGAACCGAACCGAACTCGAACACTACGGGGGTGGCTCAACACTACTCAGAACTTGTCTTCAACGCTGCTGGTAGTGACCTGATGGATAAGCACCTCCGGCTGTCTCCTGAAAGTGTAGACCACCTAACTTTTTTCAAGATTAACAAGTCATGGATCTCCAATGATTTTTGCTCCCCAGTCGCACACTAGGCAGACTAGGCGATGATGTAGTTTTTAGTGTGCAGCATTGATCTCGAGTTATTACAGTACGTGACACTTTTGCATGGCTTCAGTGCCTGCTGTTGCTTCTGCTGCTGATGTTACTAACAATTTTTTTAAATGTGGAGACTCCAAGTTGGATCTCCATCTGGTGGGTTGCCTGTAGTGAAAAGGGTGTCAGAGCCCCATTATAGTATTTCTTCTCTGTGGAATTTGATGCCACTTTAGTGGTGTCTGCCCCTAATTTTTTGAAATGTGGAGATTCCAAGTTGGCTCTCCATCTGGTGGGTTGAATCTAATGGAAGGGGTGTCAGAGCCCCATTATACTATTTCAACTCAGGGGAAATTGATACCACTTTAGCGGCGTTTGCCTCTAAGTTTTTGAAATGTAAACACTCCCAAGTTGGGTCTCCTTCATGTGTGTTGACTGTAGCAGTAGGGCTCATAGACTGGCAGGTCTGCATTTACTCTCAGTCAGCTGCCTGTGTTTCTATTCTTAAATTTTTCTACCAATAGTAGTCCATGAAACTTATGTTTGTGAAAGCGGAGTGTGGCTGAGCAGAAAAGCAGTTTGAGCAATTGCATGAGGTATCAGGGCTCCCGACACAACAGACCTACACCGGTTCCTCACCCACCTCATCTTAAATTGAACTTAAATTGAAAGCTGGAAAAGCTGGCACAGACCCTGATTCCTCATGCATGCCCATGCCTGACTGCTGCTGTGCCATTCTGGGGTTTGGATATGTTCGCCGAACTGTTCGGGGAATATCGGAACGCTTGCCATCCGACCCAAATCTTGAAAGGCTCATCTCTATTCGCTACTAGTGATGAGCGAGCGTGTTCTACTAACCCTTTCGGTGAGTCAGACAGGCTATCTCTGCATGTGTCACAGCAGTCAAACAACCGTGACACTTCCAGATGCGGCGACATTAAAAGAAATGACGAGCACTCCAAAATATTCAGCGAGCACCCGAGTGTGCTCGCCGAAAGGGTTAATAGAGCACGCTCACTCATCACTATTTGCTACGTATGTACAAACATGGAAAGTAATTCCAAAAAGTAAATTTGACTAGTCAAACAGTTGCAAAACCTTAACCGTGTTTCTTTCTTTTTAAAAAAATTATGTTCAACCAAAATAAAAAGAAAGTTAATAAAACCTAGCCATCCCTGGACAAGAA
Organism: Phyllobates terribilis; assembly: GCF_046119375.1. Classification (NCBI taxonomy): domain Eukaryota; kingdom Metazoa; phylum Chordata; class Amphibia; order Anura; family Dendrobatidae; genus Phyllobates; species Phyllobates terribilis. The sequence goes on along the minus strand of NW_027362763.1, from coordinate 912,450,555 downwards.
CTGCCCTGCTAACTAGAGACCTATCTCTAATCTTCCTTTCATCTCTAAACTCCTGGAACACTTGGTCCACTCCCGTCTAATCCGCTATCTCTCAGATAACTCTCTCCTCGACCCTCTACAATCAGGTTTCCGCTCTTTACACTCCACTGAAACTGCCCTCACTAAAGTCTCTAACGATCTACTAACAGCCAAATCCAAAGGTCACTGCTCTCTGCTGATTCTCCTAGATCTCTCTGCAGCATTTGACACTGTGGATCACCAGCTCCTCCTCACTATGCTCCGCTCTATAGGCCTCAAGGACACCGTTCTCTCCTGGTTCTCCTCCTACCTCTCTGACCGCTCCTTCACTGTATCTTTTGCCGGCTCCTCTTCCCCTCCTCATCCCCTTACTATAGGGGTTCCGCAGGGCTCAGTCCTAGGCCCCCTCCTCTTCTCTCTATACACTGCCCCTATTGGACAAACAATCAGCAGATTTGGATTCCAGTATCATCTCTATGCTGACGACACCCAATTATACACTTCTTCCCCTGACATCACCCCTACCCTAATACAAAATACCAAGGATTGTTTGTCTGCTGTGTCTAGAATCATGTCCTCCCTCTATCTTAAATTGAATCTCTCCAAAACTGAACTTCTTGTGTTTCCCCCCTCTACTAACCTAACTCTACCTAACATCGAAATTACCTTGGAGGGTTCAACCATAACTCCCAAGCAGCACGCCCGCTGCCTTGGGGTCATATTCGACACCAACCTTTCCTTTACTCCCTATATCCGATCACTCACTCGCTCTTGTCACCTGCATCTTAAAAACATCTCCAGAATCCGATCTTTTCTCACTTTTGAAACTGCTAAAACTCTTACTGTCGCTCTTATTCACTCTCGTCTGGATTACTGCAACTCTCTCCTGATCGGTCTCCCTCTTACCAAAATTTCCCCTCTCCAATCTGTCCTGAATCCGGCAGCCAGGGTCGTATTTCTGACCAGCCGCTTCACCGATGCCTCCACCTTGTGCCAGTCATTACACTGGTTACCCATTCGCTACAGGGTCCAATATAAACTCATTGCTCTCACCCACAAAGCTCTCCACAGTTCTGCACCACCTTATATCTCCTCTCTCATCTCAGTCTATCGTCCTACACGTGCCCTCCGTTCCACAAATGACCTAAGACTAATATCCCCCATAATCTGAACCTCGCACCTCCGTCTCCAAGACTTCTCTCGTGCTGCACCAGTTTTCTGGAATGCTCTACCCCAGACGATCCGATTGATGCCTAGCCCCGATGTCTTCAAGCGCGCTTTAAAAACCCATATCTTTAAACAAGCCTACCACCTCAAATACCCAGTAAACTAACTTTCCCCTGTTCCCTCCTAAATACTATTCAGAATCTGCTCCCTACTGTTCATCTGTCTCTACACCCTCCATGCACACGATAACTGCACTCGGTAATTGAGTATTGCACTTGAACATACAGGCTGATGACCGGATCATACAGCTTTATATCACAATCCCGACTTATTATAATTGCCTGACCTGAAATAACAAGCACTTTCCACCTATTGTGTCCCCCCATTTCCTTGTAGAATGTAAGCTTGCGAGCAGGGACCTCACTCCTGATGTAACTGTTAAACTGTCTCACCTTGTATTGAATTTATTGTTTGTACATGTCCCCGCTTAATTGCAAAGTGCTGCGGAATATGTTGGCGATATATAAATAAAAATTATTATTATTATTATTATTATTATTATTATTATTAAAACCTAAAATGCTATGTTATATATATGTAAATACAAAAACGTGAAACAAGATACTTCACAATTGAAGAAGAGGTCTATGGTAATGTAAAACATTATTTTTTTTAGATAATCTTTAAAATTAGCACAAAAATAAACCCATAAAATATATATACAAAAATGAAGAACTTGGCACTAACACAGGAATATGGCGAAAATAAAGTTCCTTATTTTACTTGCATTCATAATACGTTAAACGTAACTTAACTCAGACCTTCATCAGAACTGAATGCCTGGAAGAGGAACTGCAAGTAGCCATGCATGTAAAGGCGAAAGAGAAAAAGCGCGCAGATGCATCTATATATATATATACATATATATATATAGATGCATCTGCGCGCTTTTATATATATATATATATATACAGTACAGACCAAAAGTTTGGACACACCTTCTCATTTAAAGATTTTTCTGTATTTTCATGACTATGAAAGGTTCTTCAAAGTAGCCACCTTTTGCTTTGATGACTGCTTTGCACACTCTTGGCATTCTCTTGATGAGCTTCAAGAGGTAATCACCGGAAATGATCTTCCAACAATCTTGAAGGAGTTCCCAGAGATGCTTAGCACTTGTTGGCCCTTTTGCCTTCTCTCTGCGGTCCAGCTCATCCCAAACCATCTCGATTGGGTGCAGGTCTGGAGACTGTGGAGGCCAGGTCATCTGGCGTAGCACCCCATCACTCACTTACACAACTTGAAGGTGTGTTTGGGGTCATTGTCCTGTTGAAAAATAAATGATGGTCCAACTAAACGCAAACCGGATGGAATAGCATGCCGCTGCATGATGCTGTGGTAGCCATGCTGGTTCAGTATGCCTTCAATTTTGAATAAATCCCCAACAGTGTCACCAGCAAAGCACCCCCACACTATCACACCTCCTCCTCCATGCTTCACGGTGGGAATCAGGCATGTAGAGTCCATCCGTTCACCTTTTCTGCATCTCACAAAGACACGGTGGTTAGAACCAAAGATCTCAAATTTGGACTCATCAGACCAAAGCACAGATTCCACTGGTCTAATGTCCATTCCTTGTGTTCTTTAGCCCAAACAAGTCTCTTCTGCTTGTTGCCTGTCCTTAGCAGTGGTTTCCTAGCAGCTATTTTACCATGAAGGCCTGCTGCACAAAGTCTCCTCTTAACAGTTGTTGTAGAGATGTGTCTACTGCTAGAACTCTGTGTGGCATTGACCTGGTCTCTAATCTGAGCTGCTGTTAACGTGCAATTTCTGAGGCTGGTGACTCGGATAAACTTATCCTCAGAAGCAGAGGTGACTCTTGGTCTTCCTTTCCTGGGGCGGCCCTCATGTGAGCCAGTTTCTTTGTAGCGCTTGATGGTTTTTGCAACTGCACTTGGGGACACTTTCAAAGATTGCCCAATTTTTCGGAATGACTGACCTTCATTTCTTAAAGTAATGGTGGCCACTCGTTTTTCTTTATTTAGCTGCTTTTTTCTTGCCATAATACAAATTCTAACAGTCTATTCAGTAGGACTATCAGCTGTGTATCCACTAGACTTTTGCACAACAAAACTGATGGTCCCAACCCCATTTATAAGGCAAGAAATCCTACTTATTAACCTAACAGGGCACACCTGTGAAGTGAAAACCATTTCCGGTGACTACCTCTTGAAGCTCATCAAGAGAATGCCAAGAGTGTGCAAAGCAGTCATCAAAGCAAAAGGTGGCTACTTTGAAGAACCTAGAATATAAGACATATTTTCAGTTGTTTCACACTTTTTTTTTAAGTATATAATTCCACATGTGTTAATTCATAGTTTTGATGCCTTCAGTGTGAATGTACAATTTTCATAGTCAAGAAAATACAGAAAAATCTTTAAATGAGAAGGTGTGTCCAAACTTTTGGTCTGTACTGTATATATATATATATGTGACAAGAAGAAGAGGGCTCAAGAAATTATTTAAATCAATGATGCACACACTTTAGTATGTGATCATTTGTGTTTCAGTTTCAGGATTATGTTTTTTTCCTCTTTAAAAAATAAAATATAAAAATAATTTTAAAAACGTTCATGTGTATAAATAGGATGAGTCCAGGAAATCTAGGTAGAACTAAGTCCCAGTAGCAAGCACACGTTACTGGCCACTGTATTCAGGTTGCGTGTGTACATTACTCTATTTGAGCAATGAAGCGGACTCAAATTTTTTTTTTAAACAATGTGCACACTTTGCTGGTAAACACTTGTGTTTCAATTTCAGAATCTGGGAAATTTCTCTTTTTTATAAAAATGGCGGATCTCACAACACACTGATCTCACTTTTATTTACAAACAGAAACAAACCTTAAATTCAGATTTTTTTTGCAAAATCTGCAGAGTGGTTTAATAGTACCCTAGCTTGCTTGTTGTTACTGTGAAAAAAATAAAAATAAAGGTGTTGTTGCAGTTGTATATCATAGTTGTATTAATTCACAGTAACACATTGAATGGTGATGATGAGATTGCCACAACAGTTCACTGTATGTCCCTTGAATCTTGGATTTTTATTCACAGACTGAGACTACCACTCCCATTTTCAATCTGGTACATTAGAACTGAAGTAGTACACTACAATCGCATTAGGTCTTACTCTTTATCTATGCCTATCCTGTGTGCACTGAGTGCTCCTATCCCTACACAGCACAGGCACAAAAGGGCATTCCTTTATGGGCCCCTATATTTTATAGTGCCTGTGATAGCCACCCTGATTGGCTGCGCTGAACTATGTGATCGGATTGCTGCAGGGCACTATGCGGAAGCCTATGCTGCCACACCAGACACCATTAGCCCCTTTAGTATGCAGCATATGTGACATGGTGCTGCACATTTTGTTTGTTTATTGTCAACAGAGAATCTTGTTGCAGATTGTTCGAATTCGCGTGAAACTGTGAAGAAATTCAACTCGAACTCGATCTTCTGCGGATCGATCAGCTCATCTCTAACTTTTTAAATTTTTTAAATAGTAATATGTTGTGGCAAAATAGTGATTATAGTTTGTGAAAACATGGACAGCTGCTAGTTGGGACAAAAGATAGCAAAAAAAGAAACATAGGGTAATAATAGATATTACTGTACAAGAACATAACTAGATTGTTCAATCACAAAAATATTTGGAGATTAGCCAACATTTTTGCATATATAAAATAATGGAAAGGAAACTGGAAAGGGAAATAGCACACTTTATGTCAGTGTTAGGTCATACAAAGAACGATTTGAACTAGCCATAGATGTAAATCATGAAAAGATTTTCCCATCTGTTAGGAAGTAGTGATTCATACTGTGGAATTTCTGCAATGTTAAGGCCACTAGTATCATTATTCTACTCTGTGGAGTACACCTGTGATTGTTATATACAGGCACAAGATATTTAGAAAAAAAGTTACAGAAAACTATTTTTTAAATGTCACTGTGAGTACAGTTAGTGAACTAGAAAATATGTTACTATAATATACTGCAGGTAAAATCAGGGGACAAATTAATCTCATGTACACACCAGAGAGTAGGCAATGGATGAAGTATAGATGTTCCTTTTACTATTATTGTCCTTTATGTAGGGCAATGTTTAACTTAGATGCCTATTGTAGAAAAAATATCATGCTATAACATGCCATATTGGCAAATGATGATGATATCACCTGGTTGGCTCTGTCCCTCTTTTGGTTGGTTAGTGTTAATAGATTATTCCCAAAATAACAATGTGGTTTTATAATAATGCCCACATATATTTATGGGAATCAGGACAAAAGTTAGAACAAGGATGAATTCTCATCGTCACACAATAAAAGAAAAAAGGACCAAACATTTCTGTAGCCCTAATCACAGCATTATTGGCATGAAAATGGTAGCATTAAAAGGTATCTTCAAATCCCAGAGACACAGAATCGTCTATGAGTACAAATGTATGACTTCTTTTGACACACTCAGAGCAGAAATAAATGTGTCGCATGGATTTATGTCATTCTGCATCAATTAAGGAATGTGTATTATTGACCAGTATCACAACCATGGACAAGACCTTAATCTATGGATAATTAATAGTGAAGAGCAAGCACTAAAATGCTTGGGTGCTCATTGCTCGGGTCGAGCAAATAGTAATGCTCGGGTGATTGACCGGAGTTACGGACCCAATGTAAGTCAATGTGAAACTCGAGCATTTTTACGGCGTCTGGAGGGGGCCTAAAAATTGGTCAAATAGATGGAAACAGTGCTTAAATGACATGGGAACAGCATGGGGAGGACCCCTGGAAGCATCTCTGACTCCCAGGTCACTGCTGTGAACAATGTTGTCAGAGTATTACGCCCCTTTTACGTACTGACATTTAAACGTACAAAATGAAGCCAAAATGGATTTTCCTGGAAAAAATGTTATGGAACATTCTTTCCAGGGTAATGACTTATAAAGCAAAATAAATAACCAAAAACAAAAATGCTCCTCCACACTTTGGGCTATGTTCACACGTAGCATTTTTGATGAGTTTTTGCACTTTTGCATTGCTTTGAATGTTGAAAAATGCATTCACCAGTAAATGTAGTTGTAACATTTTACTACCTTATCTGACCATGTGGTGTGTGAGACATGATCAGACACATCCAGAATGAACTAACAGCTAACAGCGTTATTGTTACGGATCCGGGAGGTGGAATCTCTGTGCCGAGTTGCAAGGAGGGCTCCAGAGGGGCATGACTAAGTATCCACCCGAACCGACCCTGGTCGTACGGCAGCAAACGACACCGTGACCAGGGAGGATCCGGGCAGAGGGACCAGGTGCTACTCTGGGGACGACCTTGTAAGAGAGCAGGTGGCTCCCACGGGTCAGATGGCTGGGACTGACCGGTATGGTGGATGGATACGGCAAGCAGGCGGAAGTCTCTGGTAGCTGACAGGTGGTCACAGTTCGAGAAAGGAGGGCAAGTAGCAGTCTTTAGGCTTACCAGGAAGGTGGTCACAGCAAGTGACGGCAGGGTCTCCAGGCAGGCTGGCAGAAAACAGGCAGGTGCTCCCAGGTGAGCGGGCAGACAGACGAGGCGGGTAACTGACAGGTAACTGGTGGGCGCTCCCAGGTGAGCGGGCTGACGGACACAGCAGGTAACTGGTGGACACTCCCAGGTGAGCAGGCAGACTGACGAGGCAGGTAACAGGCAGGTAACTGGTGGACACTCCCAGGTGAGCGGTCTGACAGACGGGGCAGGCGGATGCTCCCAGGTGAGCGGGCAGATAGCCAAGGCAGGTAACAGGCAGGTAACAGGTGAGCGCTCCAGGTGAGCAGGCTGGCAGGCTCGGCAGGTAACGGACAGATAACAGGCTGGCAGGCAGGACGAGAAGTCAGGCTAGCAGCAGAACCTGAGAGCTGAAGCACAGGTGAGACAGTGCAAACAACTTTGCTCGGGCACCTCCATTTTGGAGGAGGTGCCTTAAATACGGGAAGTCCTCCGGCAATTGGCCGGGGACTCCTTAGGACGACGCGCGCGGCCCCTTTAAGAGAGGGGGAGCACGCGCGCGCCATAAGCACAGTGCCCGGGAAGGAACGCGCGCCGGCAGCAGCGAGGGAAGGAGCGTGGGAGGACGCCGCGCACTGAACAGGAAGGTGAGAGGGACGGCGTCTCTGCCTAGCCGGAGGCAGAGACGCCGATGCTACAGTTATCTATAGTGAATTTTTTTTTCAGCACAGAGTATAATACAATAATACCTGACTAGATGCCTGTAAGACGCAATCTCAACTGTTATAGGTAACCCGTACACGGATCTCAGATAAAAGAGGTACTATAGTACAATAGATAATAGAATTTAACCAGTTCCGAAGAAGTTTTTTGGTACGTTGCACCACCAAACTGTGAAGAAATGCAAGCAACCCTGTCTGCTTTCATCATTTTCTAATTACAGATCACCGTTTATGAATCAGTCAATGAGTGCATGGAAAATATAAAGTAATGCACTGTGGAAGAGATGTATTCAATGACAATGAACAACACTCATCTCCAGCTGATGATACCTTGCACCTGTCCTTATTGTAAATGCAGTTAACAGCGGTATCAATAGGAAATAGAATAGATTTTTTTTTTGCAGCAGTACGCAGTATAAGGCAATAATAATTGTAGAATATAGAATCGATTTCAATTGGCCTTCCCATTATTACGGAGTGGCTCTCCTATACTGTTTTTGTGTATATGTTATAATAACCCCGGTGGCGTTAAAAACCATGTCTAACAAAACGCTAGCGGCCAGGACCTCCAAGGCATAGAGAGACAATTCATACCACGTGTCCAGCTTGGATACCCAATAGTTGTAAGGCACAGAGGAAACACGGAGGACACTGGTACGGTCACCAAGGTAGTCCTTTAGCATCTTCCAAAACGTTTCCCTCCTTGACAGAGTAACCCGCGCATCAGGGCCTGGGAGGGTGTGAAAAAACTATCCCAGACCTTTGACAGCATTCCCCTGCCTCTGCTGCATCTGGTTTGTTTCTCCCTCGCCTTTACTCCTTGGTTGTCCAAGAAACTGTGACCTCTGCCGCCAGCGTTGTCAGATGGGATTTTTTTAAGAATTCTTCAACAAGGGCCATGTGGTACTGCACCATACAACATAGGAGTGGGTCTCTAATACTGTTATTGCGTATGCAGAAAGTGCAAGGGCTGCCAAAAATTAGTTAGGACACACTCCAATACCACTTTGAATAGATGTAGTTAGGGCCTCAGTACTTTTTTTTCCCTTATTAAGGAGTGGGTCTCTTATGCTGTTATTGCGTATGCAGTAACTGCAAGGGCTGCCAAAAAATAGGACGCACTCCAATACCCCTTTGAAGAGACATAGAAGAGGTCCTTATTAAAAAAAAATTGTTCCCATTATTAAGGAGTGGATCCCCTATACTGGTAATGCCCATACACTAGGTGCATGGGCTGAAAAACATTTACCCCTGGGGAATATACATGAACATACTGTATACATGAAAATATTGTATAACATGCAGAATGTTAGAGATAGGCATCTAAAAATATTTCCTACTGGCATCATAAACACCCTTAAAAAAAATTATGTGGGCGTTGCATGATGATCACCCTGTTGATATGGTGGTGGTGGATGAGGAGAAGGAGAATTAGGAGGGTGAAATAAAATCATGAAGTGTGTACCCATGTCTGGATGTGAAGAGGTGCATGGGAATAGACCCCCCCAAAAAAAACCTGGATTTGACTTTATATTCTGCTGCTATCATCCGGTGGTGTCAAGAAGTCTGTCCCAATCCAGCCCTTGTTTATTTTGATAAGAGTCAGCCTGTCAGAATCTTCAGTTGACAGGCAGATGTGCCTATCAGTTATAATAACCCCCGGCCGCAGTAAAAACCCTCTCTGACAAAACGTTAGCGGCAGGGCAGGCCAGGACCTCCAAGGCATAGAGAGCCAGTTAATGCCATGTGTCCTGCTTGGATACCCAATAGTTATAAGGCACAGAGAAATCACAGAGGACGCTGGTGCGGTTGGCAAGGTATTCCTTCAGCATCTTTCAAAACTTTTCCCTCCTTGTCAGAGAACCCCATGCATCATGGTCTGCCCCGTCTCATGCTGCACATAACACATCTGCATCTCTGGCTGCTATGGGCATAAAAGGGGACAAACTTATAGTGTGGCACCCATGCTCCCATGTCCTCAACCCCATTGAGAACCTCTGGAGCATCATCAAAAGGAGTGTCTATGATGGCGGGAGGCAGTTCACATCTAAGCAACAGCTCTGGGAGGGTATTCAGTCCTCATGCAAAACAATTAAAGCAGAAACCATCCAAAACCTGACAAATTCAATGGACGAGAGAGTTCAGAAGCTCCGTTCGAACAAGGGGTCCTATGTGAAAATGTAACATCACCTAGAATAAAGTTTTTAGTTGAAAACTGTTTGATTTCAGTTTGTAATAACCTGCTAATGCTTAGAATTTCAAAAATGACCATTTTTTTGTTCTTTATTAAAATGAAAAGGTTGAAAACTCTGCTGTGCATAATAATTTGGAACATGCATTTTGAGTGCAGTTTGAGTTTTTTATTTTTTTAAAAATATACTGTTATCATAGGCAGTTTGTACAAAAACCTTTCAATTGTACTCTAATAGCTATTTGACTGGGAAATTACAATGACTGCAATTCATATAGGTAATTTGGGAAAATCTGAGAAAATATTATTTGCATAATAATTTGGAACACAGTGTATACACACGTAGACATGCAGGCACTCAAATACATACACACACACACGCATGCAGGCATATACACACACACTGTACACACACAGGCATATACACACACACCGTACACACACACACATGGTACACACACAGGCATTTACACACACTGTACACACAGGCAGGCATATACACACACACGCAGGCATATACACACACACACGCACCCACAGGCATATACACGCACCCGCAGGCATATACACGCACCCGCAGGCATATACACTCTCACGCAGGCATATACACACACCCGCAGGCATATACACACACACAGGCATATACACACACACACAGGCATATACACGCACCCGCAGGCATATACACACACCCGCAGGCATATACACACACACAGGAATATACACGCACCCGCAGGCATATACACGCACCCACAGGCAAATACACACACATGCACATGCAGGCATATACACACACACGCACACGCAGGCATATACACACACACACAGGCATATACACACACACAGGCATATGACTCACCCATAAAAACGTCATTGAATATTTGGCACGGTGCTCTTGACATGAAATTGAAGCAGTGAGAGCTGTAGGCCTGCGGCCTTGTTTCCAATTCCAGGCCAGGTTGGAGAGTTGAACTGTAGAGGATGGTCACCGTCCACATATCCAGCCTCAGAGCCGGTATGAAAAAGCCCAGAATCAGAGCAGGAGAGAAGGGGGCGGTGTGCCGGTGCCACCACCCGGTCGGGAGCCGGTATTACTACAGGGGAGCAGGCCAGGCCAGATATGGAGCCGGGATGGGACCGTATCAGAAGCCCGGGAGCAGGGAGAGCAGAGCGAGACGTCGGGTTCAGTGGCGCCGGCGTATCATAGGACGGCCCCGGAGCAGAGAGAAAGCACTGCAGAGCGCGGCTGCAGTGTATCAGAGGCCAGAAGAGAGCGGCGTCAGTGTCAGCATCACCTGACACCACACCACAGTCTGCCAGCCAGCGGGAAAGCAGAGTGCAGTGCGTGTCAGCACCCAGAAAGAATCCATCCTCTTAGCGTCAGGGACTCACGTGGTAAGTATGCCGCATGCACGTCACTGCAGGCCCGCTGTCACCAATGAATGTGCCGTGCGTGCCGCTACATTTGCTTCAGCCGCGCTTTTAAAGGGCCTCCGCCACCAATTTTCTCACTCTTATATCGGGGCCCACCGGGAAATTTCCCGATTACCCGCCAGGCCAGACCGACCCTGCCTGTACTTCTTGGTTATCCAAGGAACGGTGACTTCTGCCGCCAGCGTTGTCAGCTGTGAATTATTTTAATAATTCTTCAACAAGGGCCTTCTGGTACTTAAACATTTTATTAGTCCTCTCCACCACAGGAAAGAGAGATAGAAAGTTCTCCTTGTAGCGCGGGTCTAGAAGTGTGACCAACCAGAAATTACTGTCGCCCAAAATGCGTATAATGCAAGGGTCACAGGAAATGCAGTGGAACATAAAGTCATCCATGTGTGCTAGACAGCCAACAGCCAAGACTTCCCTGTCCCCACCAAGAGGACAACTGTTGATGTTCTCCTCTTCATCCTTCTCCTGGTTCTCTTCCTCATTCTCCCTCTCCTCAGGCCACCCAGGCTTAACAGACGATATGAATATTCTTTGGGTAGTACCATCTGTAACACAGGAAACCAGTGTTATGATCTGCTACAAGAACTAAGGAAAGAAAGGAAAACTGTCCCTACAATAGGACTAAGCTGATTCCCTACGATGCAGCGGGCAACCTGTTCCTTGTGAACAGACCTGCCTTCGTCCTCAGCTAATCTGAACGCAGACCTATAGATATAAGGGAGGGGTCCCTAAAAGTACTACCGGATTAATCTTCCAGGAGGTGGGAACCTCCAACCTAACAGCAGACTGGTTCACCACCTGAAGCACCTTAAATGGTCCGACAAACTTCGGACCCAATTTCTTAGAAGGAATCCTCAACCGCAGATTCTTTGAGGACAGCCAAACCATGTCACCAACCGTAAACAAAACCTCTTGACGTTTCCTGTTAAAATACTTCTTGGACTTTTTGTTAGCCTCTTGAAGGTTACAACGTACATCAGTCCAAACTCTCTCCAAATCACCAGAAAAATTCTCATCCTCCGGCACGGCCGACACCAATTTGGAGAACGAACCAAACGACGGATGTCTCCCAGTACAACAAAAAAACGGAGAACACCCAGCAGAAGAGGATGTATGGCTGTTAAGAGCAAATTCAGCAGGTGGCAGAAACTCAGACCACCCCTCTTGATTGTCTGCCACAAAACAACGCAAAAAATGTTCAACATTCTGGTTCTTTCTTTTTGTCTGTCCATTAGACTCAGGATGATAACCAGACGAAAATGACAAATGGACTCCCAACCTGTCACAAAAGGCACGCCAAAAACGAGCCACAAACTGGGGTCCCCTATCAGAAACAATGTCGGTGGGAACGCCATGGAGCCTGACAATTTCCTTAACAAAAGCCTTAGCGAGTGTCTTAGCGCAGGGTAGTTTAATGAAAGGAACCAAGTGACACATCTTGCTAAAACCACCCAGATGACAGTGAAATCCTCGGACACAGGAAGGTCAGTAATTAAATCCATTGCAAGATGCATCCAAGGTGCACTAGGAACCTCCAGAGGGCAGAGCAACCCCGCAGCAGGAGCATGTGAAGCCTTTGATCTAGCACACACAGTACATTGACGCACCCACTTAATGACTTCCTTCTGCCACCCAGGCCACCAAAAACTGCGACCTACAAGTCTCTTAGTCTCAGAAATTCCTAGATGACCTGCCAACCGAGACTCATGATACTCAACAAACAAATCTCTCCTAAAGGTTCTAGGCACAAACAACCTCCCATGGGGAGTGTTAGATGGGGCATCCTCCTGGACTTTCAGAATCCCATCTACCAAAACGGAGTCCAATGCTGCTATCACAACTCCTTCCTGTAAAATGCTCTCCTCCTCCTCGGTACCAACCATGGGAGAAAAGCTGCGAGATAAAGCATCGGCTTTAACATTCTTAGTACCCGGGATGTAAGTAACAGAAAAATTAAACCGCAAAAAAAAAAGTGCCCACCTAGCCTGACGGGCATTCAAGCGCTTGGCAGCATCTAGATAGATCAGATTCTTATGATCAGTGAAAACCTGAATGGGAAATCTAGCACCTTCCAAGAAATGACGCCAATGTTCAAATGCGAGTTTAATAGCCAGCAATTCCCGATTACCAACATCGTAATTAAGTTCGGTTTCAGAAATTTTTTTCGAAAAAAAGGCACAGGGATGAACTCCATCCTTGTTCTCTTGAGACAAAACCGCACCACCCCCCACCGAAGAAGCATCAACCTCGACCAAAAAAGGCTTGGTCTCATCAGGCTGCATAAGGATGGGGGCAGAACTGAACCTCTCCTTGAGATACACAAAAGCTTCAATGGCCTCAGTAGTCCACTGGACCGTATTCGCACCTTTCCTGGTGAGATCGGTCAGTGGCTTAACAATTATAGAAAAATTCTTAATGAATTTTCTGTAATAATTGGCGAAACCCAAAAATCTCTGTATCGATTTCAAACCAATAAGCCTAGGCCATTCCTGCTCAGCCTGAACCTTCACCTGGTCCATCTCAAAGCCCTCGCTTGAGATAATGTAGCCCAAAAAACTAATCCTCTGCACAGCGAACTCGCATTTCTCCAGCTTAGCAAAAAGTGAATTGTCACTTAATAACTGCAATACCTCACGTACGCTCTGCCAATGAGACTCCAGATCCGGCGAATAAATCAAAATGTCATCCAAATACACAACCACATTCTTACCAATCAAAGGTCTCAGGATGTCATTAATATGGTTCTGAAAAAACGCTGGAGCATTGGTAAGACCAAAAGGCATAACCAGATTCTCAAAATGACCCACCGGAGTGTTAAAAGCAGTTTTCCATTCATCACCCTCCTTCATTCGCAACAAATTGTATGCCCCCCGGAGATCAATTTTAGAGAACCACTTGGCCCCCACTAACTGGTTAAACAAGTCAGGAATTAACGGCAGTGGGTAGGAATTGCGTACGGTAATTTTACTAATTTTGCGAAAGTCCAGACATGGACGTAAACCGCCGTCCTTTTTTTTTACAAAAAAAAATCCAACAGCCACAGGTGACTTAGAAGGTCTAATGTGACCAGCAGCCAAGCTCGCCTGTATGTATTCCTCCAAGGCCTTTCTTTCAGGGATAGTCAGATTAAATAAATGACTCTTGGGAAGAGTAGCTCCCGGAATAAACTCAATGGTGCAATCATAATCCCTATGAGGAGGTAAAATTTGCGACTCCTCCTCTGAAAAAACCTTCCAAAAATCCTGAATGGGTACAGGTAATTCCCCTTTTTCCACAGCAGCAATGCGACCGTTACAACATTTATCATAACACTTAGGACTCCAAGACTTAATCTCATTAGTAGACCAGTCTAGTAAAGGATTGTGCAGTTTTAACCAAGGCAAACCTAAAACTACTGGAGAAGGTAAATTATCCAATACCACCAAATCCAAATTCTCTTGGTGAATACCATTAATAGTGAGGGAAATTCAGCAACCTTGTGAGTAATACATTTCAAAGGAGTGTTATTAACAGCAACCACAGAAATAGGAGATGACAAAGGTTTGGATTCTAATTTAAGTTTTTCCAAAAATCCCTTATCAATCGCATTCAGTGTTGAACCACAATCCACAAATACCTGAAATTCAATCAACTCCTCCTGCAATGAGGTACTCCCTAAAAGAAATACTCCCTTAGAGTTTAAACAAGCAATACGGGCGTAACTGACCTTTTTTTTTTCTTTGTTTAACCGAAGCTCTCAGTTCTTAACAAAATGGTCAGATTTACCACAATAAAAACACAATCCCTTGGAAAACCTGCAGTCTTTTTCTTGAGAGCGGAGTGACATCGCCCCAATCTCCATCGGTTCTCCGTCGTCCGAGCAGACCCTCTGATGACTAGGAGCTGACATAGCAGGAGTTTTCTCCTCATTAACCCTGGCACGCAGACTCCTGTCCACACGTATAGCTAATTGCATGGCTTCTTGTAAGGTTCCTGGTGCAGGGAAAGCAATCAGCAGATCCTTAACCCTTTCACTTAGACCAGCAAGAAACGAACATTTTAATGCCGAATCATTCCATTCCACTTCAGAAGACCACCTTCTGAATTGTGTACAATAATTTTCAACATCACCTGACCCCTGCTTCAAACGTCTCAGTTCTGTCTCAGCAGATGAGACTCGATCTGGATCGTCATACAACAACCCCATAGCAGAAAAAAAATCTTCCACTGATCTAAAACACGGATCATTAGGTTGGAGAGAAAAGGCCCATCCCTGTAGTTCCTTGCACAAAAGTGACATGATAAACCCAATGCGCTGTGATTCATTCCCAGAGGACCTGGGTCTCAAACGAAAATATAATAAACAAGCATTTTTAAAGGAAAATAAATCTTGCTGTTTACCATAAAAAAAATCAGGCAGTCCTACCTTTGGTTCCACAAAATGCGCTCCAGGACAGCTACTCACATGTTGCTGGAGCTCGGCCACCTCAAGAAACAATCCCTGCAGGCGTTGAGCCAATTTCTGAACAGACACCATGCTGATCTCCGGATTTCTTTCCTAAGAGGTTTTTTTTTTTTTGGGCTGGACTTACTGTTATGATCTGCTACAAGAACTAAGGAAAGAAAGGAAAACTGTCCCTACAATAGGACTAAGCTGATTCCCTATGATGCAGCGGGCAACCTGTTCCTTGTGAACAGACCTGCCTTCGCCCTAAGCTAATCTGAACGCAGACCTATAGATATAAGGGAGGGGTCCCTAAAAGTACTAAGGACTGGGACAAAATTGGACACCTCCTAGCAGAAGTTGTAGCGGAGCAAAAAGACAAACAGACAAAAAGTACTTAGAGGTCCAAGGACCAAGCAAACTATAGAGATAGGTACAAAGCACCTGGCTGGATTAAGAGTCAAAGTAACACTGAAGTCCAGCAAAGCCCGGAGGGAGGAGCTGGAATAAATAGGCAGAAGGTCACATGACCACAAAATAGAAAAAAACTAACAGGAGGGTTCTAACAACCAGCTCCTGTTCCTCCTCCTCTTCCTCCTCCTCTTCATCACCCAATCCACGTTGAGATTAGATGAGGCTGGGCTGTGTAGCATTGCCCTCTATAGTTTCTTGCTCCATCTATTCGTGCTGCACCTGCAATGCCTCCTCTTTAATTGTGAACAGTGAGTGTTTTTTTTAGACAGAGAAGCCGCATGGTGATGCTAATTATGGCTGTAGGTTCAGCGGTGACAGCCACAGATCTGCCTGCTCTGTTACAGCTTTCAACAACTCTACACCAGTGTGCAGTTTGTCACCTAAGCAGATTAGCTTCAGCACAGCCTGTTGCCGCTTGGCCGAGGCAGTGCTGCAGTGTTTCAGCTTCCGACTGATGTGGTCATTTCAGAGATGGAGGCTGAAGAAGATGAGGAGGTGCAGGAGCTGTAGAATGTCTTTGGTTAAGTGTACCTTCCCAGTAACTGCGTTGTTGAGGGCACAGGTAATGTTCTGGGACACGTGCTTGTGTAAGGCGGGGATGGCACACTGGGAGAAATAGTGGCAGCTGGGGACCGAGTACCGAGGGACGGCTGCCGCCATGAGGTTGTGAAAAGCTTGAGTCTCCACAAGCTTAAAAGGCAACATTTCCAGTGCAAGCAATTGTGAAATATGGCAGTTTAGTGTTGTGGACTGTGAGTGGTTGGCTGTGTATTAGTTCTTGCATTCAAAAGACTTGGGTAGGTACAGCTAAGTGGTGTGCTGGGACAAAGACGTGGTTGCTGACGGTGATGGTTGCAAGTGTGCAATGACAGGTGCAGGGTGGGAGGCATTATTGATTGCATCATGGACAGAGGCTTGACGTGCACGTACAACAGGGGAAGAGGCAGTGGTGTCACCCACAGGCACTGTCTCTGGACCCTGGCGTTCAGCCCAACTAGTCGGGTGCTTTCCTGTTATGTGCCTGAGCATGCTGGTGGTGGTAAGGCTGGTAGTTTTGCTGCCCCTGCTGATGCTGACTTGACAGATGTTGCAAATGGCCTTTTTTGGGTTAACTGGACAGTCTTTAAAAAAGAGCCAGACTTGGGAAGACCTAGCAGTTGGACTGGCAACTTCCCTCTTGTTGGTGTTTTGGGGAACAGTTGCCTGCCTTGTGTCTGTGGCCACCCCACTGCTTGTTCCTGCCTTTTGTGGTGCTACACCTCCCTCCCCCTTCGTGCTGCTGTCCTCGCTATGCATGTTATCTTGCCAGATTGGGTCAGGGACTTCATGATCCACCACCTTGTCTTCCACTTCTTCACCCTAATCCTCCTTCTGACTAATTGTGTCTCATCATCATCCACATCTTGCGACAGTAATTGCACTTTACCACGGTCGCCTTCATGTGACCATGGCTGCTCAAATATTTGAGCATTACTACATATAAACTCCTCTTGCCGCGCTTGAAGCAGACCGTGCGAGAGGCCAGAATCTATAAATGGAAAAGTGAACAGCTTTTCAGAGTGTCCAAGTGCGAGATCACTAGTCTCCGGGAGCCCAGCATGGTGGGAGGAAGGAGGATCAGGGTGAGAGATATGCGGTCCAGACTCACGGCTACTAACACTGGACAATGTTGAAGGTAGGGTTCGGGTGGTGGTGGAAAACTGACTGGAAGCATTATCTGCTATCCAACCAACAACCTTTTTACACTGCTCTGGCTTCAAGAGTGGTGTTCCGCAGCCCCCTAGAAATTGGGACAGGAAGGTAGGACAACATGATGTGGGTGTTTGTTTTGCTCCCTTAGCAGGCACAGTTTCATCTTGCTCATGGCCTCGGCCTCTGCGTGCACCATCAGCATCACGACCACTTCCCAGAATATATTTTTGACACACAAGTAGCAGACTGTAAAATGCAGTATAAAATTTTGCAGCTTGCAATAAAAATCATGATTAATACTGCAGTATTTGATCACGTCTGATATCCAATTTTTTTGTCTAGTGAGGATATAGCGATGCTATTGGTCAGCAAACAAGTGTGAATATATTTTTGACTTACAAGTAGCGACTTTAAATGCAGTATAATATTTTTCAGCTTGCAAAAGAAAAATCAGGATTAATACTGCATTATTTGATCACGTCTGATGACCAATTCTTTTGCCCTGTGAGGGTATAGCGATGCTATTGGTCAGCGAGCAAGTGTGAATATATTTTTGAAAACCAAGTAGCAGACTGTAAGTGCAGTATATTATTTTGCAGCTTGCAAAAAATATCAGGATTTATCCTGCAGTAATATTTGACATCCTGAGATGATGGACAAGTCTCTCTGCTTCCACAATACAGCAATGCTAGTCAAAATCAACCAAATCTGGCTGTATGCTGCTAACAAGCAAATGGAGCAGTAACAATGGTGTATTATATTGCTTTTCACCAAAATTAGCAGGATTATGAGCAAAAAGAATATTATCAGCCCTTATATCTAGGGCTATTGATAGGAGTTCCAGCAGCAGAAAGAATGTGCAATGGACCCTATTCTGTACTATACTAGCTCTCCACAAACTCTGCCTAAGGGCTCGCTCTCACGTGCAATTAAATCGAGCCAATGCAATCCTTTCCGGCCCAAGGTGTACTAATACGTATCTGTGCCCTGGGCCTTATGGGCCAGATACGTATTAATACGCCTTGGCGATTCCCACGCAAGATTGCCTCCGGGTGTCAGCTGATCGTCACAGCTGACACCCGGTGCTATGTGTAGGGAGCGGTCCTGCACCGCTCCCTGCACATTAACCCCCAAAATGCTGCACCATTCCGGTGGCAAGAGGAGGTAAGCGCGATACTTACCTTCTCTGCCGGCGTCCCGAGGCGTCTGAGTCTGGTCCCGGATGTTTCATGGTGACCCGATGTCATCATGACAACTTCTGGGTCACCAGGAGGCAGGAAGTTACTTTAGTCATGCGCAGTGCGCGACGAAAGTGCTGCATTCCTGTGCTATATAGCCGATCAGGCTGAAAAACGTGAAAGTCCCATAGTGGGACAAGGTGTAAAAGATCAAAAAGTGTCAAAAAGTGAAAAAAAAATAATAAAAAAAATTGTAAAAATATTAAAAAAATAATGAAAAAAATAATAAAAAAAATATATATATATATTGTACACAAAAATAAATAATCTTATGAAAAAAAAATAAACCAACAAAAGTACACATATTTGGTATCGCCGCATCCGGAACAACCTGACCTAAAAAACTGTCCCACTAGTTAACCCCTTTAGTGAACACAGTAACACAAAAAAATTAAAAACGAAACATAAAAATGGAATAGAACGCGATTAAAAAGACAAATGTAAATAAAAATGTTACCGCTGAAAACGTCATCTTGTCCCGCATAAAACAAGCTGCCATACAGCTCCAATGGCCGAAAAATAAAAAAGTTATAGCTTTCAGAATAAAGCGATGCAAAAACAATTCTTTTTTCTATAAAATAGTTTATATTGTGTAAAAGCGCCAAAACATAAAAAAAAACAATATAAATGTGGTATCGCTGTAAACGTACTGACTAGTGATGAGTGAGCACTAAAATAGACTAAAAGTCTATGGGAAACTCGAGCATTTTTCAGGCGGCTCCCCCCGGCGGTCTGCAGAGGGCCTAAAAATTGCCCAAATCGATGGGATCAGTGCTCAAATGACATGGGAACAGCGTGGGGAAGACCCCTGGAAGCATCTCTGACTCCCAGATCACTGCTGTCAACAACATTGTAAGAGTATTACGCCTCTTTTACGGACTCACAATAAAACATACAAAAACGAAACCAAAATGGATTTTCCTGGGAAATATATTAAGGAACATCCTTTCCAGGGTAATGACTTGTATATAAGGCAAAATAAATATCCAAAAACAAATATACTCCTCCACACCTTGGGCTATGTTCACACGTAGCATATTTGATGCGTTTTTTGCACTTTTGCATTGCTTTCAACCAAGACAAATGCATTCACCAGGAAATGTCATTTTAACATTTTACAACCTTATCTGGCCATGTGGTGTGTGACACCTCATCAGACACATGCATACAGTGCTGAAAAGACATGGGAACAGCATGGGGAAGACCTATGGAAGCATCTCTGACTCCCAGGTCACTGCCTAAAAGTGTGTCCATCATAAGTGATCCTTCGCGCATGCGAAGATGCCTCCCGCCATGCACCTGTGGTTGCAGACTTGCAACAATCACCGTCCACGTCCTTGTCCCAGTGCAGCATTCAGTTGTCCCTACCACATTCCTTGGAATGCAAGCGCCAGTATGCAGCCAGTCACCCACCCACCCACAGGCTGAAATACTATACTGCCAAATTTTTGACAGCTGCTTGCACTTGAAATGTGGCCTTTTAGGCTTGTGGAGGCAGAAGCTTTTCTTAACCTCATGCCACCGGAGGCCGGGTGTCCATACTCGGTCCCCAGCCGCCACTGTTTCTCCCGGTGTCGTCTCCGCCTTCCACAGGCACGGGTCCCACAACATTACCCGTGCCCTCCCCAGTGCACTTACTGAGAAGGACCGCCTAACCACAAACACGTGGACAGGTGAATGTGGCCAGGGACGGTACAGAGCCAGTCCACAGCTTTTTTTGCTGAGTTGTATTTCACCACAGCCTTTTTCTTTAGCTAGGTGAAAGGACTTGGGAAACCATATCTACCCAGCTGTCATTTCTCCCAGGAAGTTCTCTAAAGCTGCTTTCACTTGAAATGTGGCCTTTTAGGCTCGTGGAGGTGGAAGCTTTTCATAACCTCATGCCAGCGGCGGCCGGGTGTCCATACTCGGTCCCCAGCCGCCACTCTTTCTCCCGGTGTCGTCTCCGCCTTCCACAAGCACGGGTCCCGCAACATTATGCGTGCCCTCCCCAGTGCACTTACTGGGAAGGACCGCCTAACCACAAACACATGGACAAGTGAATGTGGCCAGGGATGGTACGGAGCCTGTCCACAGCTTTTTTTGCTGAGTTGTATTTCACCACAGCCATATTCTTTAGCTTGGTGAAGGGACTTGGGAAACCATATCTACCAAGCTGTCATTTCTCCCAGGAAGTCCTCTAAAGCTGCTTTCACTTGAAATGTGACCTTTTAGGCACGTGGAGGTGGAAGATTTTCATAAGCTCATGCCGGCGGCGGCCGGGTGTCCATACTTGGTCCCCAGCCCCCACTGTTTCTCTCGGTGTCGTCTCCGCCTTCCACAAGCATGGGTCCCACAACATTAGCCGTGCCCTCCCCAGTGCACTTACTGGGAGGGACCTCCTAACCACAAACACGTGGACAGGTGAATGTGGGCAGGGATGGTACGGAGCCAGTCCACAGCTTTTTTTGCTGACTTGCATTTCACCACAGCCATATTCTTTAGCTCGGTGAAAGGACTGGCATAGAGGGAAACCGTATCTACTCTGGGTGTCATTTCTCCCAGGAAGTCCTCTAAAGCAGCTTTTGCAGAAGCAATGGCAGCCCATCCAACATCAACTCGCACTTCTCGGTGGTGCTTTGACACACAACCATCTTTCTTTGAGCATTTAATTTCATTACTACAGAGTTGGGCAATGGCCTGATCTGCAATCCGGTTTGAAAAATAGCATGCATAAGCACGTCCAATCCACATTAAAAAAACAGACATAGAGTGTCCGGGAACCTTCACTCACACTTTTCTTAGCCAGGGCTGCTTCTCGGCAGGGTTGGATGGACCCACCAGAAAACCGGAGACTCCTCCGGTGGTCCCTGGCTTCTCCTTCAGGAGAGTTCATAGTGCGGAGGTGAGGCCATGATGATGATAGAGACCACCATCTGCTTAGTTTTCTGTTACTTGGAATGCAAGAGCACGTATGCAGCCAGCCACCCACCCACCCACAGGCTGCAATACTGAACTGCCAGATTTCTGGGCAGCTGCTTGCACTTGAAATGGGGCCTTTTAGGCTCATGGAAGCGGAAGCTTTTCACAGCCTCAAGCCGGCAGTGGCCGGGTGTCCATATTCGGTCCCCAGCCGCCACTATTTCTCCCGGTATCGTCTCTGCCTTCCACAAGCACGGGTCCCAAATCATTACCCATCCCCTCCCCAGTGAACTTACTGGGAAGGACCGCCTACCCACAATCATGTGGTCGAGTGAATGTGGCCAGGGACGGTACAGAGCCAGTCCACAGCTTTTTTTGCTGAGTTGTATTTCACCACAGCCTTATTCTTTAGCTTTGTGAAAGGACTTGGGAAACCATATCTACTCCAGCTGTCATTTCTCCCAGGAAGTCCTCTAAAGCTGCTTTCACTTGAAATGTGGCCTTTTAGGCTCGTGGAGGCGGAAGCTTTTCACAACCTCATGCCTCATGTCCATACTCGGTCCCCAGTCGCCATTATTTCTCCCAGTGTGGTCTCCGCCTTCTACAAGCGTGGGTCCCTGAACATTACTGCTGGTACTTTTCTGTGGGAATCTGCTTGCCTCCTATCAGCCTGGAATATTTCCAGTAAACTATGGTACGACGCCATGGTATTAGCACTGCCCCCAGTACCAGTAGCGAAGCCTTCCCCAATTTCCTTCTCAGGAATTTTATTTGGAAGACTGAGTGGCTGCCCAAATACATTAGTTTCTCACAAAGGAGCTGAATATAGAGTGGCAGTAGGTGCAAGTTTCTCCAGCCTGTTAGATATCAGAGGGTGAACGGCAGCACATCGGATCAGTGGTTAGCACTGAAGCCTTGCAGTGCTTGGATCCTGGGTTCAAATCCAAGCAAGGACAACATC
Organism: Phyllobates terribilis; assembly: GCF_046119375.1. Taxonomy (NCBI): domain Eukaryota; kingdom Metazoa; phylum Chordata; class Amphibia; order Anura; family Dendrobatidae; genus Phyllobates; species Phyllobates terribilis. The sequence continues at coordinate 912,427,788 of NW_027362763.1, read as the reverse complement.
TGCAAGGATTTTGTATGTTCTCCCCATGTTTGCGTGGGTTTCCACCTCAGTAAAAAAGCAGCCATAGAGTGTCCGGGAACCTTCCCACACACATTTCTTAGCCAGGACTGATTCTCGGCAGGATTGGACGTTCCCACTAGAGAATCCTCTGGTGTGCCCTGGCTTCTACATCAGGAGAGTTCATGATAACGCTAACTTTGCTGCTGCTATGCGGCTCTTGAGCGGTGGAGAAAGGTGAGCCCTCAGAATGAAATCTTCTGGTGGGCCCAATGTTTTTCAATCTGAAACAGCATCTCAGTGGGAGTTGTACTTCACCACAGCCAAATTCTTTAGCTCGGTGAAAGGACTGGCAAAAAGGGAAACCGTATCTACTCCGGCTGTCATTTCTCTGTCACCAGGTTCTGCCCATTGTCACACACGACCATGCCTGGCTGTATGTTCAGCGGTGAGAGCAACAGATCAAGCTTCTGTGTTACAGCTTTCAAGAACTCTGCAGCGCTGGGCGGTTTGTCACCTAAGCATTAAGCATGCTATCTTCAGCACAGCCTGTTGCCACTTGGCCAAGGCCGTGCTGCAGTGCTTTCAGATTGTGACTGATGTGGTCATTTCGGAGATGGAGGAGGAGGTGCAGGAGCTGAACAATGTGATTACATTGTGGTTTTATACTAAGAAAAGATCCTACTGTTTTGTTTTTTTTTACGTTATTTTTTAAGGCAAATGCATTCACCAGGAAATGTCAGTTTAACATTTTACAACCTTATTTGGCAATGTGGTGTGTGACACATCATCAGACACATCCTGTTTCATTGATGATGGAGGTACTCTGAAAGACTCATAGAGCAGGGCCACAGTAACGAGTACTACATGTTCCCACTAGAAAGGAGAGAGTCTGCTATACAGTTATAGGGTATGCAGTGAGTCCAACGGCTGACCAAATTTAGGAAAAACCCCACTACGAAATTAAAAGACTTATAGAGCAGGGCCATAGTAACGACAAATTCCCATCAGAAAGGAGAGAGTCTGCTATACAGTTATAGGGTCCGCAGTGAGTCTAACGGCGGACCAAATTTAGGGAAAACCCCACTAATAAATTAAAGACACATAGAGCAGGGCCACAGTAACGACAAATTCCCATTAGAAAGGAAAGAGTCTGCAATACAGTTATAGGTAGTGTTGAGCGAGCATGCTCGACACTGCTCGGTACTCGCCTGAGCATCTCACTACTCGGGATGTTCGGCGAGCACCGAGCATTTTCAGGTTACTCGGGTGGGAGCTCGGGTCTCCGCCCTGCATGTTTGGCGCTCTTTACAGAGCCAATGAACATGCAGTGATTGCCAGCCAGTCACTGTAATGCCACAGCCGTTGTGGGCATTACAGTGATTGGCTGGCCGCACAGCGTCACCTTGAGTATTTAAAGCCGGGTGCCACCATCTTGGACACAGTCGCTCTGGATCAGTGTAGGGAGAGTGCTGCTGAGCTAGGGAGAGATTTATACTGCAAAATAGGTAGTGTAGGGTCTCTAAAGCCTGCAAAATCAAACAAACAGTCCTTTTGAGGATTAATATCCATCCCAGATATCAGGCAGGCAGGGAGGCTGTATAGGAGACGCAGTGGTTATACCAACAAACACTGCATTACAGTCCTGTGTGCTGCTGCTGCTCAAATTGCTAGACGTAGCCCCAGGTCTCAGGGGCCAGGAAAGATCCTTTTTTTTTCATTTAAATCCTCTTTCTTTTTTTTTTCCCTCAGTCAGACTGTACAGATACCCGTCTTATTAACCTTTTGGTATCCCCCCCAAAAAAAAAAAATTCAGTGTGCCTGTGAGTGTTCAGACACAAATATATCTGTTTAAAAGAGTCTGGTTTCGGCCAGATAACTAGAACTGTGGTTTTGCAGTTCCACGGTTTAAATCTCTGTATTATCCAATTTTTTGCCTTTTTTCCATAAAAAAACTGTTTGAGTGTCTCGCTGACTGCTCAGACACAAATATATCTATTTTAAAAGATTCTGGTGTAGGCCAGAGAACTAGAACTGTGGTTTTCCTCTTCCATGGTTCAAATCTGGGTGTAATCCACATTTTTGCCTTTTGCACATAAAAAAAAAACTGTTTGAGAGTCTCGCTGACTGTTCAGACACAAATATATCTGTTTAAAAGATTCTGGTGTAGGCCAGAGAACTAGAACTGTGGTTTTCCTCTTCCACGGTTCAAATCTGGGTGTAATCCACCTTTTTGCCTTTTTTCCATAAAAAAACTTAGTTTGAGTGTCTCGCTGACTGTTCAGGCACAAATATATCTGTTTAAAAGATTCTGGTGTAGGCCAGAGAAATAGAACTGTGGTTTTCCTCTTCCACGGTTCAAATCTGGGTGTAATCCACCTTTTTGCCTCTTTTACATAAAAAAGAATAGTTTGAGTGTCTCGCTGACTGTTCAGACACAAATATATCTGTTTAAAAGATTCTGGTGTAGGCCAGAGAAATAGAACTGTGGTTTTCCTCTTCTATGGTTCAAATCTGGGCGTTATCCACCTTTTTGCCCTTTTTACATAAAAAAAAACAATTTGAGTGTCTCGCTGACTGTTCAGACACAAATATATCTGTTTAAAAGATTCTGGTGTAGGCCAGAGAGCTAGAACTATGGTTTTCCTCTTCCACAGTTCAAATCTGGGTGTAATCCGCCTTTTTGCCTTTTTTACATAAAAAAAAACAGTTTGAGTGTCTCACTGACTGTTCAGACACAAATATATCTGTTTAAAAGATTCTGGTGTAGGCCAGAGACCTAGAACTGTGGTTTTCCTCTTCCACGGTTCAAATCTCCTTTTTATTACCCTTCTGCCATTGATAGTGCGAGTGTAAGCTATTTTACTTCATTTACAATGGGCAAGGCGCGTGGCAAGGGACGTGGAACTGGACGTGCTGGTGATGGTGCGTGCAGAGGAGGGGGCCGTGACCAAGGTGAAAATGTGCCACAACCAACAGCCACATCTTCTCGCTCCCAGTTCTTGACCGAATTATTATGGAAGCGCACAACAACACCACTATTGCGAACTGATCAGTGTGTACAGGTTATTAATTGGATAGCAGATAATACTTCCAGTAACCAGGGCACCACCACCTCCGGTCTGTCTTCCACACGGTCAAGTCTTAGTAGCCGTGAGTCTCGACCGCATACTCCTCCTCAACCTGATGCTCCTTCCTCCCACCATGCCGAGTGTCGTCAGATAGCAACTGATCCCACACTTGGACACTCTGAAGAGCTGTTCACTGGTTCATTTCAATATTTGGGTCCCTCTCCTGCTCCGCTTAAAGTGGCGGAAGAGGAGATCCCATGTAGCGATGGCCAAATATTTGAACAGCCACGGCCACAGGAAGGCGACGCTGGCAATTTGTCACAAGAGGTGGACGATGACGAGACACAATTGCCACGAAGTGAGGAGGAGGACCGTGGTGCGGAAGTGGAAGAGGAGGAGGTGGTGGATGGTCTAGTAACTGGCTCAATGTGGCAGGCGGACATGCAGAGCGAGGCCAGCAGCACACAGGGGGAGGGAGGCAGAGTACCCCAACAGGCAGGAAGAAGCAGTGTGGTGACCGCAGACAGAAGGCGGGCAACCGTTCCCCGTAACACCAACACGAGGGACGTTGCCAGTACAACCGGTAGGTCTTCCAGAGTCTGGAATTTTTTTAAAGACTCTGCTGATAACCCCAAAAAGGCAGTTCGTACCACCTGCCAGGGCAGCATCAGCAGGGGTGACAAAACTACCAGCCTGACCACCACCAGCATGATCAGGCACATGTCAGCAAAGCACCCGACTTTGTGGGGCGAACCCCAGGATCCACGACCAGTGTCAGCGGGTGTCACCACTGCTTCTTCCGCTGTTGTGCGTGTAAGAGAACCCCCTGTTGTGCGTGCAAAGCAATCCCCTGTCCATACTGCATGCAAAGATGCCCCCTCCTCTCAGTCTTCACTTGTTATGACGGTTTCTCAAGAAACAGCATCAACGTCTATGTCCACGTCCCACCGCAGCGTTCAATTGTCCATATCCCAGACGTTTGAATGAAAGCGAAAATTCGCAGCCAATGCCCCACAGGCCACAGTCCTAAATTTGCACATTTCACGACTGCTTGCGTTGGAAATGCTGCCTTTTAGGCTGGTGGAGACGGAATCCTTCCGCAACTTTATGGTGGTGGCGGTCCCTCGGTACTCGGTCCCCAGCCGACACTATTTTGCCCGGTGTGCCATCCCCGCACTACACAAGCACATGTCCCAAAACATCTGCCGTACCCTTAACAATGCAGTTACTGGGAGAGTCCACCTGACAACGGACACGTGGACAAGTGCTTGTGACCAGGGACGGCACATCTCCCTGATGGCACACTGGGTAAACATAGTGGAAGCCGGGACCCAGTCGGACCTTGGGATGGAACACATCCTCCCCACACCGAGGATTGCGGTCCCTATGTCAGTCAGAGTTGCCCCCACAGTGTACAGCTCCTGCGCATCGTCTTCCTCCTCCTCCGCATGTTCAGCCTCCATCTCAGATATCACCACATCAGTTACAAGCTGGAAGCACTCCAGTACTGCCTCAGCCAAGCGGCAACAGGCTGTGCTGAAACTCATAAGCTTAGGTGATAAACCTCACACTGCTTGTGAGTTGTGGACAGCTGTGAAAGAGCAGGCAGATCTGTGGCTGAGACCGCTGAACCTACAACCAGGCATGGTCATGTGTGACAATGGCCGTAGCCTGGTGGCGGCTCTGAGGTGAGGGAGACCACACACGTACCATGCCTGGCTCATGTGCTTAACCTCGTGGTTCAGCAGTTTCTTAAATCATACACCGAGTTGCCAGATCTGCTCGTCAAAGTACGCCGCCTGTCAGCTCATTTTCGGAAGTCGGCTACAGCTTCCGCCGCCCTCGCTGTGTTGCAGCAGCGTTTGCAGCTTCCGGCACACCGACTGGTGTGTGATGTCTCCACACATTGGAACTCTACCCACCACATGTTGTAAAGGATTTGTGAGCAGAAGAGAGCAGTTGTGGAGTACCAGCTGCAACAAGGCCGTCGATATTCAGGTCAGACTCCACACATAAAACCTCAGGAGTGGACCTGGATGTCTGACATATGTACCATCCTGATAAACTTTGAGGAGTCCACCAAGATGGTGAGTGGTGATGACGCCATCATTAGCGTCAGCATCCCACTTGTCTGCCTTTTGCAACGCTCTCAGCAGAGAATTAAAGAGGATGCATTGCAGCCAGAGTATGATGAGATGGATCAAGAAGCCGTAGCGGGCGATTACACACAGCCCAGCCTCATTTCATACCAACGTGCATTGGGGGGACAATGAGTGAGAGGAGGAGGAGGAAGAACAGGAGCTGGTATCATGCACTGTAGACGGTAGTACCTGTACAACTGTCATACCATCGGTTCAGCGTGGGTTGCTTGAGGACGGGGGGGGAGGAGGAGGAGGAGAGCATGGTCAGTCGTCATCTTGGTGGGTGAGGAAACGGAAGTCTTGACCGTTACCAGTCTGGCACGCATGGCTGACTTTATGTTATGCTGGCTTAACCATGACCCTCGCATTGTCAAAATGTTGGGTGACAGTCATTACTGGTTGGTGACACTTTTAGACCCCTGCTACAAGGAGAACTTTCACTCTCTTATTCCTGAGGTGGAGAGGTCTACAAAAATGGGGCAGTACCAGAAGGCCCTTGCTGCAGAACTGTTAAAAAAATTGCCATCTGAACACGCTAGCGGCAGAGGTCACAGTTCGTTGCCCAACCAAGGCGTACAGGTGAGAGAGATGCAACTCCAATCCAGCAGAGGCAGGGGATCACTGTCAACGTTCTGGGACAGTTTTCTGAGACCCGCCCAGCTTACAAGCCCTGAGGCGCGGGCTACTCTCACAAGGAGTGGAAAGTTTCAAAAGATGGTGAAGGAGTACCTTGCCGACTGTAAAAGCATCCTCCGTGATTCCTCTGTACCTTTTAATTATTGGGTATCCAAGCTGGACACTTGGAATGAACTCGCTCTGTACGCCTTGGAGGTCCTGGCCTGCCCTGACGCTAGCATGTTATCGGAGCGTGTTTTTAGTGCCGCTGGGGGAATTATAACTGATAAGCGCACTCGCCTGTCAACTGACAATGCTAACAAGCTGACCCTTATCAAAATTAACAAGGGCAGGATTGGGCCAGACTTCTTATAATCACCAAATGACAGCAGCGTAACATAAAGTCAAATCCACTGTGTTATTTCGGGAGGTGTTTTCCAATGCACCACTTCACACCCACACATGGGTATACGCTTCCTCATTTCGGCTGTTTTTTGCTCTTCTCCTTATCCTCAGCCTCCACCACCACTATACCACCAGGGTGACCGTGGTCCGTGTTGCCAGCATTGCAAGTTCCTCCATCCTAATTTTTGGCAGCTTTTGCTTGAAAGGCATAGGCAGAGACTATGGGAGACCGACTCCCCAATAATGGGAATAATGTTTTTAATATGCTGTACTGCATGCCTCTTGTAAGGGGCATTGCAAGTTCCTCCGTCCTAATTTTTGGCAGATTTTGCTTGGAAGGCATAGGCAAAGACTATGGGAGACCTACTCCCCAATAATGGGAAAAAATGTTTTTTATATGCTGTACTGCATGGCTCTTGTAAGGGGCATTGCAAGTTCCTCCGTCCTAATTTTTGGCAGCTTTTGCTTGGAAGGCATAGGCAAAGACTATGGGAGACCCACTCCCCAATAATGGGAATAATGTTTTTAATATGCTGTACTGCATGGCTCTTGTAAGGGGCATTGCAAGTTCCTCTGTCCTAATTTTTGACAGCTTTTGCTTGAAAGGCATAGGCAGAGACTATGGGAGACCGACTCCCCAATAATGGGAATAATGTTTTTAATATGCTGTACTGCATGGCTCTTGTAAGGGGCATTGCAAGTTCGTCAGTCCTAATTTTTGGCAGCTTTTGCTTGGAAGTCATAGGCAAAGATTATGGGAGACCCACTCCCCAAAAATGGGAATAATGTTTTTAATATGCTGTACTGCATGGCTCTTGTAAGGGGCATTGCAAGTTCCTCCATCCTAATTTTTGGCAGCTTTTGCTTGGAAGGCATAGGCAAAGACTATGGGAGACCGACTTCCCAATAATGGAAATAATGTTTTTAATATGCTGTACTGCATGGCTCTTGTAAGGACCATTTCAAGTTCCTCCGTCCTAATTTTTGGCAGCTTTTGCTTGGAAGACATAGGCAAAGACTATGGGAAACCCACTCCCCAATAATGGGAATAATGTTTTTAATATGCTGTACTGCATGGCTCTTGTAAGGGGCATTAAAATTATCTTGTTAAGCTACTGTGTCCTCCACATCTCTTACAAGGGTCATTAATATTGTCTTTTTGTTCCACTAGGACCTCCTCGTCTCTTCCAAGGAGCATTGATATTGTCTTTTTATTCCACTGCGACCTCCACCACTCTTCAAAGGGGCATTAAAACCGTCTTGCTAAGCTACTGTGACCTCCACGTCTCTTCCAAGGGGCATTAAAACCATCTTGTTAAACCACTCTAAACGCCACAGCTCTTCCAAGGGGCTTTGAAATGTTATTTTTAATTGCCTCTAACCTCCACAACTCTTCTAACGGGCAATGCATCTCCTCCTAATTTTAGTCAGCTTTTGCTTTTTAATGTATAGGCGAACACTAAGGGAGACCCACTCCCCAATAATGGGTAGAAGGTTTTGAGTACGCTGTAATCCACGTCTGTTTCAAGGGGCATTGCAGTTCCTCATAATTTTTGGAAAGCCTTCCATTCACTGCTTAGGCCAACAGTGTACAGGAGACCCAGTTGCTATAAATGGAAAAAATGGTTTAGTTAAGGCCCTCTGACCTCCATGTCACTTCCAAGGGGCATTGGAGTGCCTCGAAATTTTTGGTAGGCATTGCACTCACTGTATGCCCTATAACTGTGTAGCCGAACTGCTCCTTTTGATACAGAAACTTATCCTACAAGACATGTGTGGTTGACTGGCCTGATATTGATGTGAATGGTCCCTGTTCCTCCTGCTCTTTCTCCTTTGCCACCACCTCATCCATCATTCATCACCTGAAGCTTTGTTTTAACGGGAGTCATAGAACTGGGATAGTAGCAGGAAAGCATCCAGAAATCCTCAGAGGAGGTAGGATATGTGCCAAAACGCTGACCACCTCAGGCCTAGCCGCTACTACATACATGCGCTTGCATTCCAAGGAACAGAAAGCTAAGGAGATGGATGGCCTCATGATCATGAATAATTTACTCGTTGTGTAGGAGGCCGACCACTGCTGCTGTCTACCTTCTGAACTTTGTGTTGAAGCCTGATTGACCCAGGACCCGCAATCCTCTATGTCTGGAGGACGTGTTGCATCCCAGTGTCCAACTTTGTCCTGGCTTCCACAATATTAACCCAGTGTGAAGGAGTCAGTGAGATGGACCATCCCTGGCCACATTCACTTGTCCACGTGTTTGTGGTTAGGCTGTCCTTCCCACTAAATGCACTGGGGAGCGCACAGGTAATGTTTTGGTATGCGCGCTTGTGTATAAGGCGCACCGGGACAAATAGGGGCGGCTGGGGACTATTTATGGACACCCGGCCGCCCCCAGGTGGCTGGGAACTGTGTGTGGGCACCTGGCCACAGGGCGGCAGGGGACCAAGCGTGGACACCCGGCTGCCCGGTGGCTGGGGACAGAGTATGGATACCAGGCCGCCGACGCAGCCATGACGTGGTGGCCAGATTCCGCCTCCACATGCCTAAAAGGCTTAATTTCAAGTGCAAGCAAGCAAGCAGTATGGTATTGCAGCCTGGGGGTGGGTGGGTGGCAGGCTGCATACTTGTGCTTGCATTGCAAGGAATGGGGGAGGTACAATTGAACACTGCCCTGGGACAAGGATTTGAACGGGGATAGTTGCAAGTTTGCAACGACAGGTGCAGGGCGGGAGGCATCTTCGCATGTACCATGAACAGAGGGTTGGCGTGCACACACTACAGCAGAATAGGCTGTCCTTCCCACTAAATGCACTAGGGAGGGCACAGGTAATGTTTTGGTATGCGCGCTTGTGTATAAGGCACATCGGGACAAATAGGGGCGGCTGGGGACCGAGTATGGACACCCGGCCGCCCCCTGGCGGCTGGCGACTGAGTGTGGACACCCGGCCGCCAGGCGGCTGGGTACTGAGTATGGATACCAAGCCGCCGATGCAGCCATGACATGGTGGCCAGCGTCTGCCTCCACAAGCCTAAAAGGCCTCATTTCAAGTGCAAGCAAGCTAGCAGTATGGTATTGCAGCCTGGGGGTGGGTGGGTGGCAGGCTGCACACTTATGCTTGCATTCCAAGAAAACAAAGCAGATGCTAACTTCTATCATCATCATCATGCTCCTCACCTTGGAACTCTCAACTCCCCTGATGGAGAAGCCAGGGCCCACCAGAGGAGTCTGGTTGTCTGGTGGGCTCGTCCAATGCTGCCCTAAAGCAGGCCAGGCTAAGAAAAGTGTGGGGAAGGTTACCGGGACAAATAGTGGCGGCTGGGGACTGAGTATGGAGACCTCGCTGCCGAAGCAGCCATGAGGTAGTGGCCAGCTTTGGCCTCCTCCAAACTAAAAAGCCCCATTTCAAGTGCAAGCTAGCAGTATGGTATTGCAGCCTGGGGGAGGGTGGGTGGCAGGCTGCACACTTACGCTTGCATACCAAGAAAACAAAGCAGATGCTAACTTCTATCATCATCATCATGCTCCTCACCTTGGCACTCTCAACTCCCCTGATGGAGAAGTCAGGGCCCACCGGAGGAGTCTGGTTGTCTGGTGGGCTCATCCAATGCTGCCCTAAAGCAGGCCAGGCTAAGAAAAGTGTGGGGAAGGTTGCCAGTGGCGGCTGGGGACTGAGTATGGAGACCGCTGCTGAAGCAACCATGAGGTAGTGGCCAGCGTCGGCCTCCTCCAAACTAAAAGGCCCCATTTCAAGTGCAACCTAGCAGTATAGTATTGCAGCCTGTGGGTGGGTGGGTGGTTGGCTGCATATTTGCGCTTGCATTGCAAGGAATGAGGGAGGTACAATTGAACACTGCCCTGGGACAAGGACTTCCACGGGGATAGTTGCAAGTCTGCATCTTCTGATGCGGCAAGGATCTCTTCTGATGGGCACACTTTTAGGCAGTGACCTGGGTGTCAGAGATGCTTCCAGGGGTCTTCTCAATGCTGTTCCCATGTCTTTTCATCACTGTATGCATGAGTCACACAGCACATGGCCAGATAAAGTTGTAAAATGTTAAAATGACATTTCCCGGTGAATGCATTTGTCACGGTTGAAAGCAATACAAAAATGCAAAAACGCATAAAAACTGCTACTTGTGAACATAGCCCAAGGTGTGGAGGAGTATTTTTGGTTTTGGTTATTTATGTTACCTTATACACAAGTCTTTTCCCTGGAAAGGATGTTCCTTAACATATTTCACAGGAAAACAGTTTCAGTTTCGTTTTTGAACGTTTTATTGTGAGCCCGTAAAAGTGGCTTAATACCTCTGACCACATTGTTGACAGCAGTGACCTGGGGGTCAGAAATGCTTCCTGGGGTGATCCTCATGCTGTCCCCATGTCATTTGAGCACTGTCACTATCGTTTTGGGCACTTTTTAGGCTTTCTACAGACTGCCGGGGGTGCTGCCGCAAAAATGCTCGGGTCTCCCATAGACTAACATTGGGCTCGTTGCTCGGGTCGAGCACCCGAGTATCACGGTGACCTCAGCCCGAGCTTCGAGCACCCAAGCATTTTAGTGCTCGCTCAATACTAGTTATAGGGTATGCAGTGAGTCTAACGGCTGACCAAATTTAGGAAAAACACTACTAAGAAATTAAAGACACATAGAGCAGGGCCACAGTAACGACAAATTCCCATTAGAAAGAAGAGAGTCTGCTATACAGTTATAGGGTATGCAGTGAGTCTAGCGGCTGACCAAATTTAGGAAAAAACACACTTAGAAATTAAAGACACATAGAGCAGGGCTACAGTAATGACAAATTCCCATTAGAAAGGAGAGAGTCTGTTATACAGTTATAAGGGTATGCAGTGAGTCTAACGGCTGACCTGACTTAGGAAAAACCCCACTAAGAAATTAAACAAATTGACCAAATTTAGGAAAACCCCCACTAAGAATTTAAAGACACATAGAGCAGGGCCACAGTAACAAGTACGACATGTTCCCATTAGAAAGGAGAGGGTCTGCTATACAGTTATAGGGTATGCAGTGAGTCCACCGGCTGACCAAATTTAGGAAAAACCCAACTAAGAAATTAAAGACATATAGAGCAGAGCCACAGTAATGACAAATTCCCATTAGAAGGGAGAGAGTCTCTTATACAGTTATAGGGTATGCAGTGAGTCTAACGGCTGACCAAATTTAGGAAAAACCACACTAAGAAATTAACCAAATTGCCCAAATTTAGGAAAAACCCCACTAAGAATTTAAAAACACATAGAGCTGGGCCACAGTAACAAGTAGGCCATGTTCCCATTAGAAAGGAGAGGGTCTGCTATACAATTATAGGGTATGCAGTGAGTCCAACGGCTGACCAAATTTAGGAAAAAACCCCACTAACAATTTAAAGAGACATATAGCAGGGCCACAGTAACGACAAATTCTCATTAGAAAGGAGAGAGTCTCCCATAGTGTTGGTCTATGCAGTGAATGCAAGGGCTGCCGAAAATTTGGAGGCACTTCAATGCCCCTTGGAAGAGACTTGGAGGAAGGCCTCATAAAAAAATGCTTCCATTAGAAAGGAGCGGGCCTCTTATACTTGTAATGCCCATGCACAAGTGTATGGGCTGACAAACATTTACCCCTGGGGGGTATACATGAACATACTGTATAAAAAAATTTTTTTACGGGCATCATAAACACCCTTTAAAAAAATTATGTGGGTGTTGTGACGCGCCCCTGGGCCTGTGTCGCGCTGCGTTGCGCACGCGGGAGCTTACCCGGAGCCGGATCTCTTGAGGGCTGTAGTCCCGTGGCGGTGACCCGGTCCGTGCCCAGGGAGTCAAACTGAGCGGCGATGTAACAGCGGTAGATGCAGGACGACTACGCCACCCGTTGAATGCAGCTATGGAGCTGCCGCTGCAGGACAGTCCGCTGAGGCCGGTGGATGGATGGTGCAGCGTAGATGGTATAACCCCCAACGGGAGGGGTATGGCCTCAGGGCAGCAGATGTGGATGATGGGGGTAGCAGGAACCACTCAGAGACGGTGCGGTGTAATTCAGGGTCTTTACTGGTAACAACGATAGACCCTCCCGGAGTACTTGCTAGTGAACGGGGCCTGGTCAGTCCTTGAGCAGATGGGATCCCCCCCTGGCCAGGCGGAGTTGTAGGCCTCCCAAACTGACTGTACTCTTCTGGCTACCTTGCTAGAAGCGGATATAAGTAGCCCACGTCTCTGAGTGTACCGTGTGGTGCTCACCCGTATGGCCGGTGACTCGGGGCCTTCTAATGGCTTCCGCTCCACGATGGCGGTGCTGGTCACACGCGTGTGACCGTGCCTTTGGGTTTCTGGGCCTGAGGACCTGAAATCCCCTGCCGGTCGGCTTCTGCTGCTGGGTAAGAGTTAGTCCCCACAGCCTCGGACGCCGGGTCCGGTAAGAAAGCTTCTCAGTCAGGGCGAGCTCTGCAGCTGCCAGCCCCTGACTCGTAGTAGTATTGCTTCTGCTGTTTCTTGTCTCTACTCTCCTTGACTGCTCACCCTGCTTCAGCCCCGGGTTTATATAGGGGAAGTTCTTCCCCTCCCAAGACTGGGCAGGAGGTGTGGCATGCACAGGATCCCTGACCAAAGGACCTCCCACCTGCTCTTATACATAACATTACATTACTGTGGAAACCAGACCCCTGGGGTGCCACATTCCCCCCTAGTAAAATTTAGTACTCCGGGACTAAACACATTTTAGAAAAACATAACAAGATATAACAATAACAATACAATAAAGAAACACATAAAGGTGGTCACGGCATGTCCGTAACCGGGTGCAGTCTTTGAAGAAAGCAAGGTGTCCATTTCACCAAAACAGGGAGACGTAACCAGGTAGGGGTCTGTCCTACCCCGAGTCCTTAACAGTCTCTAGTCCATCCTGGGTTATGCTCCAACTATGTACAAGGATTCCCGGTAGATCCACCAAGGATTCCTAAAAATAACTGGAAACACGAAATTATACACAAGCAACAATACACAGATAAACATAAATAAAACAATTTATACACTTCAAATCCTCCAGCGTGCGGGTAACTGGCCTCTAGTGGCCCTAGTGGACCTACGGAGCTGACTGTCTGGCCCTGAACTACAGGGTGTAGGAGCTGTCAAGGGTAAACTGGGCAGCTGTCTACCGGCTCTTTGTCTCACTAGGGGTACGGCAGGCTCACTATAAGCAGAGGGTTGATCCTCCTGTTCTGCTTGTGTGGAGTCTTCTGCCTCCTGGACCGGCTGTTCTTCCAGCTCTACCTGTTGCTCCGTAGGTGCTTGGGATGCTGGTTGGAGGAAGGTGAGTACGGGTACCACAACTGCACCATTGACTTGAGTCCAAGACCGAGGGAAGTCCCCGAGCACAGTACTAACCATATCTTCCCTTTCCTCTACGGGTCGATGGTCTTCTTGTTCCTCTTCAGGGTTCCTCAGTTGTTCGGGACACTTCTTCAGGTGGTCCCGGGATACAATGGCTGTGGTTTCCCCTCCGTCTTTACTGATGGTACAAACCTTCGGGTTCTCGTGGCTTGAGGGCAGTACGGTGTACGGGTCCTTCTCCCACTGGTCGTCCAACTTGTGGAGCCGTCTCTTCGTCTTCAAGACCTGCTCTCCGGGTACCAGGGGAACAGCGGGAGCATACTGGTTGTAAGTTTTCTCTTGTCTTTCCCTAGCCTGACAAAGACTTCGCTCCACGCTCTCCTGTACTCTCCGGTACTGCTGCTGCCTCTCTGTGTCCCAGTCTGTTTCTGGTGAAGTGTCCTCGGGTGTCAGGACTCCCATTTCCAGGTCAACAGGTAACTTACCAGGTCTTGCCCTCATTAGGTAAGCCGGGGTACAGTTGGTGGAACCTACCGGGATGTGGTTGTATAGGTCCACCAGATCGGGCAACTTCTCAGGCCACAGACTGCGTTCTTCCAGGGGCAACGTTTTTAGAAGATCCATTACCACCTGGTTCATTTTCTCACAAAGTCCATTAGTTTGCGGATGGTAGGGTGTCGTCCTTATCTTCCGGCAGCCATACAGATTGCAGAATTCCTGGAAGACCTCCGCTTCAAAGGCAGGTCCCTGGTCCGTCAGCACTTGGTCCGGGTACCCGTGTGGACGGCAAAAGTGCTGCTGGAAGGCTCTAGCTGCTGTTTGAGCCGTTAAGTCCTTGACGGGGACGACAACCAGAAACCGGGAGTAATGATCCACGATGGTTAACGCGTAGACGTAGCCACTTCTGCTTGGGGTCAGTTTTACATGATCCAAGGCTACCAGTTCCAACGGTTGCCGGGTGACGATGGACTGCAGGGGAGTCTTCTGGCTGGCACGGTCCTTCCTTCTCAGGTTGCACGGGCCACAGTCTCTGCACCACTTCTCGATGGTTCCCCTCATGCCTACCCAGTGGAACTGCTCGCGCAGCAGGAACTCCAGCTTCTTCCACCCGAAGTGTCCAGCTCTGTCGTGGTATGCCTCCATCACCATGGCTGTGTCTCTTCGTGGCACCACTACTTGCCAGAGTAATTCATGCGTCCGGGAGTTAACCATTCTGCGGCACAACTTCCCTTTGTAAAGGAACAGTCGACTCTTCTCTGCCCATAGTTGTTTGGCTTCCTCCGGAGCGTCTGGTTCAAGGCGAGCCTCCGGCCGAGTCAGCATCTCCTTCACCAGTCGGACGGCAGGGTCGCTGTCTTGCGTTTCCGCCCAGTTGTAGTGGGGTAAGGGGTTCAACGTAGCAGCCTGCTTACTCCTTACCCGGTGGGAATACTGGATAGTCCCATGACGGTGGAACGCAGGGAGTTCAACTTCTTCCAGTCCCTCCGGATCTTCTCCTCCGTCCGGCAGGTTGGGCATCCTGGACAGGGCGTCCGCGTTGGTATTGGAGCGTCCTGCCCGGTATTTGATTGTGAACTCGTAGTTGGACAGACGGGCCATCCACCTCTGCTCCAGGGCACCGAGTCTTGCCGTGTCCAGGTGTGTCAACGGGTTGTTATCCGTGTACACGGTGAACCGGGAAGAAGCGAGGTAATGCTTAAAGCGCTCGGTGACTGCCCATACTACGGCCAGGAACTCTAGCTTAAATGAGCTGTAATTCTCGGGGTTCCTTTCGGTGGGTCGCAGTTTTCGGCTGGCGTAGGCGATTACTCGTTCCTTCCCCTGCTGGATCTGGGACAGTACGGCTCCTAGCCCGATGTTACTGGCGTCGGTGTAGAGGATAAAGGGCTGGCTATAATCCGGGTACGCCAGGATTTCGTCCCCCGTGAGGGCCATCTTCAGCTGGCGGAAGGACTCTTCTTCCAGCTCCTCCCATTTGAAGGGCGGCTTCTGGTTCTTGGCCTTCCGGGACTGGCCTATCAGGAGGTCCTGCATAGGTGCTGCCTTTTTGGTGAAACCGGGAATAAACCTTCGGTAGTAGCCTACCAACCCGAGGAACTGCCGCACTTCTTTTACGCTGGAGGGGCTTGGCCATTCCTTAATTGCGGTGATCTTATCAGGGTCGGGAGCCACTCCGTCAGCGCTCACCACGTGTCCCAGGTACTGCACCTTTGGTTTCAGGAGGTGACACTTGGAGGGTTTCACCTTTAGGCCGTAACTTGCCAGAGCTTCGAACACTTCCGCCAGGTGTTTCAGGTGGTCCTCATACGTCTTGGAATATACGATGACATCGTCCAGGTACAACAGGACCGTCTCGAAGTTTCTGTGGCCCAGACAACACTCCATTAGTCGTTGAAAGGTTCCCGGTGCGTTGCAGAGTCCGAACGGCATGCAGGTGAACTCGCTAAGTCCCATCGGGGTGGTGAATGCGGTCTTCTCCCGGTCCACCTCTGCTACAGGAACCTGCCAGTACCCGCTAGTGAGATCCAAGGTAGAGAAGAAGTTAGCAGATCTTAAAGCAGCCAATGACTCCTCTATCCTTGGTAAGGGGTACGCATCCTTGTGTGTGATACGATTGATTTTCCGGTAATCTACACACATCCTCATGGTGTTGTCTTTCTTTCGGACTAAGACTAGTGGAGCTGCCCAGGGGCTACAGCTATCCCTGATCACCCCAGCCTCCTTCATGTCTCTAAGCATCCCCTTGGCGTGTTGGTAGTGGGCAGGGGGTACGGGTCGATACCTCTCTTTTATAGGAGGATGGTCTCCCGTGGGGATGTGGTGTTCTACCCCCTTGACTCGCCCGAAGTCTAACGGGTGTTTACTGAACACTCTCTCGTACTCCTGAACTACCCGATAGACTCCTTGTTTCTGGTGTGCGGGAGTGGAGTCAGTACCCAGATGTAGTTGCTGACACCAGTCCTCCATGTTTTTCTTAGAGCCGTTACCTTCCTCCGGGTGAGATGGAGGCAAGGATTCCACAGATTGTATAGAATTTTGGTTAATGGTATATAATTT
This sequence comes from Phyllobates terribilis, assembly GCF_046119375.1. Taxonomy (NCBI): domain Eukaryota; kingdom Metazoa; phylum Chordata; class Amphibia; order Anura; family Dendrobatidae; genus Phyllobates; species Phyllobates terribilis. Next base: position 912,411,168 of record NW_027362763.1, on the reverse strand, counting down.
GGCTAGCGTGGCATACCGGGGCAGGTACACTTCCCTCTCCCCGATATTTATTATGCGAACGGGCACCCTCCCATGGCGTACATCAACCACCCCCCGTGCTGTCAAAATGGTGGGCCTACTGTCCGAGTAAACTGGTTCTACCATTGCCTGGTAATCTCTACCGATTTTGATGGTCACCTCTTTAAATCCGATCTGTGGCACGGGCTGGCCATTGCTGGCGATGATACTCAAGTCGTCGTCAGGGTAGCGGGTAATATCCAAGTCATTCCAGTACTGCTTAAAGAGCACGTACGGGATGGTGGTGACCTGTGACCCGGTGTCCAGTAGGGCACTCATGGGAATGCCATCCAGTACCACAGGCAAGACTGGACGTCCTCCCACATATCTGTCGCGCCAGTTCGATGGGCCTGGTGATCTTTTTCCTGGGGGTTGGCCCTCTACCCCAGGTTGTGCCCGTTTAAAGAACAGTACCTTGCCATATGTCCAGGTTGATTGCAGCGGCGGCAGATGGGTCGTCCGTCCTCGCTGTATCGGTCACTGGGTCTTCCTCTGGCCGGTGGGGTCCTCCTTGGTCGACGCCACGGGATGTCCTCCGGTCCGGACGCCAGCTGGATCTTCCCTGGGGTGGAAGCCTGTAAAGACTGCACAGTTCGGGTTAGCGCAGCAACGCTCTTAGCTAGCTCTTGGACCTGATGGTGTAGGTCTGGAGCCGGGTCATTGTCCAAAGCCTGCGCATCAGCTCCCACAGGCCCTGCCGAGAAGGGCGCCGCCTCCTGGTGGTAAGTGATAGCAGGGCGCTTGTGGGTCACAACGCCACCCGGTGCCGGTTCTCGGAGCACCCGGATGGCTCTGTCCTTGAACTGTGCAAAGCCCAGATGGGGATCCTGTAAGGCCATTGCCCGCAACTGGGTTCGGTGGGTATTACAATACAGTCCCTCTATAAACTGTTCGGTCAACAGCCTGTCCTCGTTTCCCACTCCATCAGGGTCGGTCTGCTTAATGGCCCTCAGGGCCTCTTGTAGGTTTAGTGCATAGTCCCTTATACTCTCATGCGCTCGCTGCTTGCACCCGTAGAATCTAAGCTTAATCTCGGCTGAGGTGCGGGTATCAAAGGTGTCCTTCAGCCGGGTTAGTATCCCTGCGACAGTCTTCCTCCCAGGTGGCCAGGATTTTACTTCCCTTTTGGCTGCCCCAGTTAGTTGGGCCACCAGGATGCTCACTTTTTGCTCTTCTGTGAGGGGGTACACCTGGAAGAGGCTATCCAGCTTTTCTCTAAAGTCATGCAGGGTATGTGACTCCCCTGAGTACTGGGGTAGCCAAGCTGCTCCCGGGATATAGGGCATGGTGAAGGGCATAACTGCAGCAGCGGTAGCGCTGGCGGGGGTTGAGGCAGTGAAGCTCTCCTCCGTATCCGACATCTTCCTCCCCCCTAGTGGACCGTGGCCTACCTTGCGATGATCCTCTTCCGTAGGCCGCGGCTCCGCAGTGGATCGTCAGGGTTGAGGACCTTCCGTCGCGCTCCTGTGACGTCGGCGTCTGCTGGGCTCCTTCCAGGACCTTACGCAACGTCCGGACGTGAGGCGGGGCTTCAGTTCTCGCGCGCTTTCGGAGTCCACGCCCCTCTTCTTCCCACGCGGCGTCCTCAAGATGGCGTCCAATGGCGGGAAAACTCCACGGATGGCGGGAAGAAGGCAGAAGATGGCGCCGGATGGCGGGAAACTTCACCGATGGCGGGAAGAAGGCTGAAGATGGCGCCGGATGGCGGGAATCTTCACCACAGGTAAGTTTGAAAAGTCTCTTTTTCAGGCACGCAGTACCCGGTGGTTGCGGGCACGAAATCATGCCGACTACGCCAAAGTTGACGCGCCCCTGGGCCTGTGTCGCGCTGCGTTGCGCACGCGGGAGCTTACCCGGAGCCGGATCTCTTGAGGGCTGTAGTCCCGTGGCGGTGACCCGGTCCGTGCCCAGGGAGTTAAACTGAGCGGCGATGTAACAGCGGTAGATGCAGGACGACTACGCCACCCGTTGAATGCAGCTATAGAGCTGCCTCTGCAGGACAGTCCGCTGAGGCCGGTGGATGGATGGTGCAGCGTAGATGGTATAACCCCCAACGGGAGGGGTATGGCCTCAGGGCAGCAGATGTGGATGATGGGGGTAGCAGGAACCACTCAGAGACGGTGCAGTGTAATTCAGGGTCTTTACTGGTAACAACGATAGACCCTCCCGGAGTACTTGCTAGTGAACGGGGCCTGGTCAGTCCTTGAGCAGATGGGATCCCCCCCTGGCCAGGCGGAGTTGTAGGCCTCCCAAACTGACTGTACTCTTCTGGCTACCTTGCTAGAAGCGGATATAAGTAGCCCACGTCTCTGAGTGTACCGTGTGGTGCTCACCCGTATGGCCGGTGACTCGGGGCCTTCTAATGGCTTCCGCTCCACGATGGCGGTGCTGGTCCCACACGTGTGACCGTGCCTTCGGGTTTCTGGGCCTGAGGACCTGAAATCCCCTGCCGGTCGGCTTCTGCTGCTGGGTAAGAGTTAGTCCCCACAGCCTCGGACGCCGGGTCCGGTAAGAAAGCTTCTCAGTCAGGGCGAGCTCTGCAGCTGCCAGCCCCTGACTCGTAGTAGTATTGCTTCTGCTGTTTCTTGTCTCTACTCTCCTTGACTGCTCACCCTGCTTCAGCCCCGGGTTTATATAAGGGAAGTTCTTCCCCTCCCAAGACTGGGCAGGAGGTGTGGCATGCACAGGATCCCTGACCAAAGGACCTCCCACCTGCTCTCAGACATAACATTACATTACTGTGGAAACCAGACCCCTGGGGTGCCACAGTTGCATCACGGACCACGGTCACCCTGGTGATATGGTGGTGGAGGATGAGGAGAAGGAGGAGGACAAGAGCAAATAGCCAAAATCAGGAAGCATATACCCATGTGTGGGTGTGAAAAGGTGCATGGGAATACACCTCCCAAGAAAAGACACTGGATTTGAGTTTATGTTACTCTGCTATCATTCGGTGGTGTTGAGAAGTCTGGCCCAATCCAGCCCTTGTTCATTTTTATAAGAGTCAGCCTGTTAGCATTTTCAGTTGACAGGCGGATGTGCTTATCAGTTATATTTCCACCAGCGGCACTAAAAACTAGTGTTGAGCCACCCCCGTAGTGTTCGAGTTCGGTTCGGTTCGTCGAACACCCGTGTGTTCGCCGAACTGTTCGTCGAACTGTTCGTCGAACACCTTCGAACACCGTTAAAACCAATGGCAGGCAAACAAAAACACATAGAAACACATAGAAAACACCTTCAAAGGTGTCCAAAAGCTGACAAACTGCTCAGAAGACATAACTAACACATGGAAAAGTGACAAGTACATATAGTCATGCGAAAATAAAAGAGGTGGAGGAGTAAAAGGAGGGGGAGACACAGATATAGGCATGTCATGCCCTTCTAAAATCCAAAAAGTGAGAAGCCGACACGGCCAGTCCGCTCCTGCCCGTGCCACCTCCGTGTCGCCGGGTTTGTGCCAGAGCCGCGGTGAACCCTGACGGCCAGCCCCCCTCTCCCAATACTGGTGCCTGTCCGCTGGTGGGTCGAGCGAGCCCCCCTGTGGTGGAGGCAGCTCTAAGCTTTTTAATTTAAATTGTCTCTCTAATTTGAATGAATACACTTTAAATCCATTTACAAGGATCTATTGGAGGGCAAGTCTCATGCCAGCAGCCGCGGTAATTCCAGCTCCAGTAGCGTCCACTAAAGCTGCTGCAGTTAAAAAGCTTTTATAAGGATCGAGCTCGGCTGTCCACCGCAAGGCATCCTACTGCCAGTCCCAGCCCCTATGCCTTGGGGTGCCTCCTGATGCTCTTCACTAAGTATCCCATGGTCCCGAAGCATTTCCTTTGAAAAAATTAAGTGTCTAAACTACAGGTGGTGTAGCTTGATAATCCGCTGACTAGCAGACACTGCTACTAGGCACAAAGTATTTCCTGGGCTAGATGCAGTTAAAAAATTGTAATTAGATACTCTCGTTGGATGCTGAGAAAGCATTCCATAGAGTCTCCTGGCACGCCATATATGATTCTCTTAAAGAGCTTGGGGTAGGGGTCTAGGGGACCCTTTTATAGCCAAAATCACGGCCCTGTATCGCAATACGTCACCTAGGCTGAAGATAAATGGAACTGTAGCACCCTGAGGGCTCGGTTGCTACAGACGTATTGCACCTCACCCAGAGGTGTGATATCTCACTCTCAGGTAAGGATGGAGTGTGGATCAGGACCCGACACCTGCATGCATTACACCACATTGCCGTGGGGCAGGGCGACCAATATGCCCCTGAGATGGGCACGACAGTCCCTGTCCCTGGCTGGAGTGGGGGGAGGGAACACTGAGGAAGGGGAACCCTGTAGTGCAGGAGCAGGGAGGAAGCAGTTCCTGGGTGCATTGAGAAGGGAGTATAAAAGGTGGGCACCATCTTAGTTCAGTGCAGAGAAGTCTGAGCAGAAGTGGCAGGGAGCAGGGGCTCTGCATGAGCTCTGCTCCGGAGGCGGGCCTAGTAACAGAGGCCCAGGCCTGCAAGAGGGAGAAGGAAGGAAGAGGAGCGGAGAAGGCTCCAGGAACGAGGAATGAAGGGATCCCAGGGGTGCGTACGGGCGAGTCGCCACCGCACGCCCGAATCCACCTGCGTGGAGGGGTCAGGCCAAAGGGGGAGACCGGTCCCCGAACTAGTGGAGGCAGGAAACGATCCTCAGCTAGAAACCGGAGGCTCTGACATTTTATGTGGCGCAGCCCCTTGCTCCACCCGCTAGGAAGGCACCACATAGTGTCAGGGAAACTGGCGCCAAGTTTACCAAGAGGAGGCCCGAGGCAGCCGGACAGAAGTGTTGGTAATAAAGGCCAGACAAAGGACACACAAAGGGGGTCCTGTGAAGCGCTCCAAAGTTATCTGGAAGTTGTCTGAGCCCCTCACCTGGTGAGCACAGTACGACGTGGGCAGCCGTTACCTGCAGACGTGGTCTGGATAATAAGAACTGTGAGTAAAGGCCCTGAACTGCATCACTGACTCCGTGTCGTTACTGCTGCTGCCCTGCACCATCACCCCCATCCTCCGCATACACTGCCCTGAGGCTATACTCCTCCCGTGGGGAGTTATGCTACGCTCTGCTGCACCCACAACACCAGCCTTAGCGGTCTGCCCTGTAGCGGCGGTTCACTCTGACCGCAATCCACGGGTGGCGTAGTCGGACATTTAAACATCAAAACCACATAAATAGTTCCGCCACTGGATTGACCGCCCTGAGCCACGGAACCGGATCGCCGCCACGAAGACTACAACCACCAGCATCCACCAAAAAGGGTCCGGCTCCGGGTGTCCCAAGGCCCAGGGGGTGCGTCAGAACATTTTCATCACCTTTCACAATCACCAATGGGACAAGGCAGGGATGTCCTCTGTCCCCTCTCTTATACATCCTAGTGACGGAGCACCTGCTCTCATCAATTCGACATAACCCCAATATTAGGTGGATTGAGGTAGGAGGCACCGAGTACAAGTGCTCTCTATTTGCTGATGATGTCCTAGTATATATCACTCAATCACATATATCCATCCCTGCTGTTATTGCTGAAATAAATCACTTTGTTACATGGTAAAATTTTAAAATCAATGCAGCGAAGTCTGAGGCCCTCGATGTCTCCCTTCCTAAATCCATATAGGATTCCATCCAGTCCAACTTTCCCTTTGCCTGGCCCTCACAGGGTATCAAATACTTAGGAATTCCTATTCATAGAGACCTCTCCCATCTATGTTATCTTAATTTTGGGCCCTTTATTGAACAATTCCATACAGACCTCGGTTGGCAAGTTAGAACTGTAAGATTCACTACGTGAACCACTGGTGTTTTGTGGAAAAGCACATGTACACCGCGTTCCAAATTATTATGCAAAAAGTGTTTAGGAGTGATAAGGGAAGAATTTGTTTGTTTGTCAGTTAAACTCATTGATGGTGATGTGTGTCAGGGCTCTTTATATCACTGTAAGCAATTGCAGACACCTGTGCTAATTAGTTTGGCAGGTGTGTCCAATGAAAGGCAAGACTACTTAAGAAGGCTCTCTCACATTATTAAGCAGCCTACATTTTCTGCCAAAATGGGAAAGAAAAAGGATGTGTCGGCTGCTGAGAAGCAACAAATTGTGGAGTGTTTAGGTCAAGGCATGACTACAATCAACATTGTGCGATGATCAGGATGAAGTGTCTTGGCAATCAAGAAGTATGTAGCTGATTCACAGTACACACGTGTGCGTGCTGATAAGGGCAAATTGAGGACTCTTTCCTACAGGCAATTACGTCAGGTTGAAAGAGCAGCGGCAAAAAAGCCTTGTCATAGCAGCAGACAAGTTTTTGAAGCTGCTTGTGCCTCCAACGTCCCCCGAACAACAAGATGCAGGGTCCTTCAGAGATTTGCAGCTGTGCATACGCCATCCTGTCGACCTCCTCTATCCACTTCACACAAGCAGAAATGGCTCCAGTGGGCCAAACATTACATGAAGACTGATTTCAAAACTGTTTTGTTCACGGATGAGTGCCGTGCAGCGCTCGATGGTCCAGATGAATGGAGTGGAGGATGGCTGGTTGATGGACACCCCACGCAAACACGGCTACAGCGCCAACAAGGAGGAGGTGGAGTAATGTTTTGGGCTGGAATCATGGGGAGAGAGATTGTCGGCCCCTTTAGGATCCCTGAAGGCGCTAAAGATGAACTCCATAATGTATGTGGATTTTCTCAAACAGCACTTCCTGCCATGGTTCAAGAAGAAGAACAGTGTATTTCACAGCAAGATCATTTTTCTGCATGATAATGCACCATCTCATGCTGCACATAAAACATCTGCATCTCTGGCTGATATGGGCATAAAAGGGGACAAACTTATGGTGTGACCCCCATGCTCCCCTGACCTCTACCCCATTCAGAACCTTTGGAGCATCATTAAAAGGAGTGTCTATGATGGCGGGAGGCAGTTCACATCTAAGCAACAGCTCTGGGAGGGTATTCTGTCCTCATGCAAAACAATTGAAGCAGAAACCATCCAAAACCTGACAAATTCAATGGACGAGAGAGTTCAGAAGCTCCTTTCGAACAAGGGGTCCTATGTGAAAATGTAACATCACCTAGAATAAAGTTTTGAGTTGAAAACTGTTTGATTTCAGTTTCTAACAACCTGCTAATGCTTATAATTTCAAAAATGACCATTTTTTTGGTCTTTATTAAAATGAAAAGGTTGATCGAAAAGTTTGGGGGATCTAAGAGTGTGGCAACCCAGTAGTCATGATTACTTCGAATTCTGACAATATGAGGGTCATGCTGCAGGTAGTGCAGCAAGAAGGCACTTATGTGTCTTGCGCATCTCGGAGCCCCAAAATTATTTTCCGGGCTAGATGCAGCTACAAATTATTTTTAATTTTAAATCTGGTGAAGCTTATTATAGATGGCCTAATAGGATCAGTGCTGCACACTGCTACAAAGCCCAAATTATTTTCCAGTCAAGATACAGATAAACATGATTAGTAATTTGAAAGCTTAAAACGGTTGGTAGGGTGATTTTAACCAATCATCAAGCTTTTACTTTCCCCAGGATGACACAGGGGTAGAAAAGTCGTTTCGGATCCATGATTTGTTCATCTTTATGAACGTGAGTCTGTCTACATTATCAGTGGAGAGCCGCGTGCGCTTATCTGTCAGCACACCACCAGCAGCGCTGAACACACGTTCAGACAGAACGCTGGCTGCGGGGCATGACAAGATCTCCAAGGCGTAAGTGGCTAGCTCCGGCCATTTATCCAGATTGGAAGCCCAAAAAGAGCAAGGGTCCAGTGACACAGTCGTGGCTTCAATGTTTACTTGGAGATACTCCTGTACCATCGTCTCTAGGCGTTGACTATGTGTCAGACTTCTTGTCTCCTGTGGCCTTGCAAAGGATGGGCTAAAAAAGTGGTGAAATGATTCCGCAAAATTGATGTTACCAGCAGATACTGTGGTTCTGTTACGGTTTGAGTGCTGAACACTTGACGGTCCCACGGTTGGCAAGTTGGAACTGTGAGATTCACTACGTGCACCACTGGTATTTTGTGGAAAAGCACATGTAAGATTCTGCAACAGTCTCTGCTGATACTCCTGCATGCGTGCATCCCTTTCTATGGCAGGAATAATTTCTGCAAATTTACTTTTGTACCGGGGATCTAACAGTGTGGCAACCCAGTAGTCAGGATTATTTCTAATTCTCACAATTCGAGGGTCATGTTGCAGGTAGTGCAGCAAGAAGGCACTCATGTGTGTTGCGCATCCAGGAGCACCAAGTCCCTGTTGTGTTGGTGGCGAGGTAACAATCATGCTTCCTTCCTCTGTCCTCTCCCCCCAACCTCGCACAACAGAAATGTGATCAAGGTCTCCCTCATCTGATGAGTCTTCCATCAGTTCGTCCTCCACTTCTTCCTGGGCTCCTGCACCTTCCTCACTAGTTTGGCTGCTACCATGCGCCCTGGTAAAATCATCTCCCCCACCCTCACATGCCTGCCGCCTTGGTGCTGCCGACCGTCTGGACCTTGCAGATGCTAGCCCTTCCGCATACAACTCCTCCTCCTCTACTTCCTCCACCTCTTCTTGTGCCACCACCTGACTCTGAATTCTGTTTAACATGTAAATCACCGGAATAGTCATGCTGATAATGGCATCGTCAGCACTAAACATCTTCGTCGCCATTTCAAAACTGTGCAGAAGGGTGCATAGGTCCCTGATCTGAGACCACTCCTCCAGCGTGATTTGCCCCACCTCTGAATCTCGTTGGCCCAGGCTATACGTCAGAACGTATTGCACCAGGGCTTGTCGGTGCTGCCACAGTCGCTGCAACATGGTGCAGAGTTGAATTCCACCGGGTAGGCACATCGCATTTTAGCCGGTGAAGTGGCAGGCCCAACGACTTCTGTAGAGATGTAAGTCGCTGAGCTGCGGGATGCGAACGGCGGAAGTGAGCACACAGCGACCGTGCCCTCTGCAGAAGGCCATCTAGTCTGGGATAGTGGGCTAAAAATTGCTGGACAACCAGGTTCAACACGTGAGCCATACAAGGCACGTGTGTGACATTGCCCCGGCGAAGGGCCGCACCCAGGTTTGCAGCATTGTCGCACACGGCCTTCCCTGGTTTCAGGTCCAGTGGAGACAACCATTCATGAAATTGGTTCTCCAGAGCTGACCACAACTCCTCAGCTGTGTGACTCACATTTCCCAGACATTTCAATGTAAAAACCGCCTGATGACGTTGAGCCCTACTGCCAGCATAGTAAGGAGGTGTGCAGGATCCCTTCTGCGCAGTTAGAAAGCTTGTGGCATGACCAGACAGGCTTTGGGTGCAGGTGGAAGACCGAGAGGAGGTTGAGGAGGCAGAAGCAGTGGAGGAACTTTGACATAAAGAGGATTGACGCACAACTCGTGGGGATGGCAAGACTTGGACAGCAGCCCCTTGTCCTGCTGTCACCATAGTTACCCAGTGCCCAGTCAGCGACATGTAACGCCCCTGTCCATGCCTACTCGTCCAAGTGTCTGTGGTGAAATGCACCCTGTCACACACAGAGTTTCTCAAAGAAGCGGTGATGTTGTGTGCGACATGCTGGTGGAGCGCAGGCACACCTTTCTTTGAGAAGTAGTGCCGACTGGGCATCTGGTACTGGGGCACTGCGACGGACATAAGGTCTCGAAAATCCTCTGTGTCCACCAGGCGGAAAGGCAGCATTTCTGTAGCCAAGAGCTTGCAGATGGTGAAATTCAACCTCTTAGCTTTCTCATGGCTAGGAGGAAATGGTCTTTTACTTGTCCACATCTGAGGGACCGAGGGCTGGCTATTGTGCTTAGACGGGGTTGATAAGGGTGTCCCCGGCAAACTGCCGGTCTGTGAGGAAGATGCAGGCGGACATGTTAGGTTGCCTTGATCCAAAGGTGGTGCTATCGATGTCGGACAGCGCTCAAGACCAGCTGGTGTTACCACCTCCAAAGAAAATGATGACCTGCCAATCACGCTGGCTGTTGCGGGTAAAGAGGTGGCAGGTCTGCGCCCCAAAACAGGTGTGACTGCTGTCCCCCCAGTCACAGAGGATGAAGAGGCCGCGGATGCACAAGATATGGCAGACGGTGGTTGGCCCGGCCGGCTAGGCCGCATTGTAGCACACTGAGCTTCCCACTGCAACTTATGCTTCATGTCCATGTGCCGGTTCATGCATGAAGTACTCAAACTATGTATTTTTTGGCCTCTACTTAGCTTTTGCTGACAAATGTTACAGATAACACGAGTTGGGTCATCTTTATCGATCTGAAAAAATGCCCAGGCTATGCAAGGCTTAGCACCCATGCGACCTGAAGAGCCACCACGACTTGTGGTGAGAGGCAGAGTTGTGTTTGAGGATGCAGTTGTTGACGTGCTTCCAGTACTACGTCTCTGTCCAGGAAGGCGTAACCTGACCTCGTCGTCACTAGCATCTTCCTCCACCTCCTCTGCTGACCTCATCTCTTGGCTGACTGTGGGTTGACAGTAAGTGGGATCTCCGACCTCATCATCATCACCCTGTGCGTTATCACACCCGTCGTCCTCAGAGCCTCAGAGCCAACCTGTTCCTGCCCTGACAAAAAACTAAAGTTGTCGCTCCAATCAGGTATTTGAGTCTTATCATCGTCTTCCTCATTGTCTCCACCAACAGGAGTTACAGTTTGGGAATGAGGGTCTACATTATGGTCAGAACCTTCTGCGTCTGGTCCTGGATCCGACTCATAAAGATTCTGGGCATCAGTGCAGATCATTTCCTCGTCTGGATTCACAGAAGCGCTGGAGTCGACCTCTGATTCCCAGGCTATAGTATGAGTAAACAGCTCTGCAGACTCAACCATCTGTTCTACCTCATACTCAGACGGGCAGTTGGAGATTTGGGAGCTGTGAGGAAGCAAGTGCAATTTGGGTGACACCTTTGAGGACTGGAGTATTTGTGATGTTGAAGTTGATGTGGAGGAGAGCCCACTTAAAGGAGCACTTGATATCCGTTGAAGCACCTGCTGTTTTTGTGCCTCATCTGGAATTTGTAGCGATTGGCGTGGCCGTAAGAAAGGGATCTTATCACATTGTCCGCTAAAAGAAGTAGACATTTTAGTTTGGCTGGAAGATGGTCTTTCTTCTGCACCTACCCCACGGACACAACCTTTTTTCCCCTTCCCAACACGCCTATTCCCCTTTCCACCAGCAGCAGGCCTTTTTCCACTCATTTTGGTGGTTAACTAATTCACAACTCTGGAGTTGTTTGCACAAAAAAACAATGGATGGTAACCGAGCAGAGCTGAGTGGCCAAACTGTGGTATTAGGCCAAAACTATTGGCTGGGTTAGATGCAGAAAAAAATTATTTTTAATTTGCAACCTGATGGAGGTCAGTATAGATGGACTAATAGACCAAGTCCCACACACCGCTAGAAGCCCAAATATTTTTTCAGAGCTAGATGCAGAAAATTTTTTTATTCAATTTGCAACCTGATGGAGGTCAGTATAGATGGACTAATAGACCAAGTCCCACACACTGCTAGAAGCCCAAATATTTTTTCAGAGCTAGATGCAGAAAAAAATTATTTTTAATTTGCAACCTGATGGAGGTCAGTATAGATGGACTAATAGACCAAGTCCAACACACCGCTAGAAGCCCAAATATTTTTTCAGAGCTAGATGCAGAAAATTTTTTTATTCAATTTGCAACCTGATGGAGGTCAGTATAGATGGACTAATAGACCAAGTCCCACACACTGCTAGAAGCCCAAATATTTTTTCAGAGCTAGATGCAGAAAAAAATTATTTTTAATTTGCAACCTGATGGAGGTCAGTATAGATGGACTAATAGACCAAGTCCCACACACTGCTAGAAGCCCAAATATTTTTTCAGAGATAGATGCAGAAAAAAATTATTTTTAATTTGCAACCTGATGGAGGTCAGTATAGATGGACTAATAGACCAAGTCCCACACACCGCTAGAAGCCCAAATATTTTTTCAGAGCTAGATGCAGAAAAAAATTATATTCAATTTGCAACCTGCTGGAGGTCAGTATAGAAGGACTAATAGAACAAGTCCCACACACTGCTAGAAGCCCAAATATTTTTTCAGAGCTAAATGAAGAAAAAAATTATTTTTAATTTGCAACCTGATGGAGGTCAGTATAGATGGACTAATAGACCAAGTCCCACACACTGCTAGAAGCCCAAATATTTTTTCAGAGCTAGATGCAGAAAAAAAATATTTTTAATTTGCAACCTGATGGAGGTCAGTATAGATGGACTAATAGAACAAGTCCCACACGCTGCTAGAAGCCCAAATATTTTTTCAGAGATAAATGAAGAAAAAAATTATTTTTAATTTGCAACCTGATGGAGGTCAGTATAGATGGACTAATAGACCAAGTCCCACACACTGCTAGAAGCCCAAATATTTTTTCAGAGCTAGATGCAGAAAAAAATTATATTCAGTTTGCAACCTGATGGAGGTCAGTATAGATGGACTAATAGAATGATGCTATGCCCAAAAGATTTTACTTCACTAGGTGCAGTAAAAAAATTGGTATTCTATACACAGGTGGTATATCTTGCAACACCTGCCTGGCAAAAACTGATAGGAACTGATGTAACCTAGTCCTGAAAAGGACTCCAATTACAATTAGTCTTTACTCCCACAATCTATCTATTTAAGAGCACAGACCTGCTTGATAAAAGTCGTAGGAAATGCTGTAACCTAGTCCTTAAAAGGACTGCAATCACAACTATTCCCTACTCCCAAGCTATCTGTATATTTGTGCGAAAATTGGCTTGAAATTAACAAGGTATAGCGCACACAACAACAGCGGTGCCGTCTAACACGCAGCTGCAGCAGTGAGAAAATGGTGGCGACGGGGAAAATGGCTTGGTCTTATAGGGCAAGGACATGTGACATACACTGCCAATCACACATGCCCTTGCTTGTGTGAAAAAAAGCACTTCGCTCCGTGTGTGCGCTGCTGATAGGCTGACAGATTGCACCTCCCCACTGCAAATGCGGGAAAGAGAAAAAAAAATGGAGATCTTCATTGTTCCTGCAGAGATCCATCCCCTGCCCCTCCCCCCGCCCCGCTGTACACTCAAACTGCGTATTAACATTAATTTTCATCATTACTGAGAAAAAATCCAGTTATGATTTTGGTGCACGAACAGTTATCGAACATAACCTCGAACAGCCGAATTTTTCTCAAATTGTTCGTGTTCGCCGACCGGCTCGAACACCGCCCAAAACAGCTCGAATTTGAGATTGGCGAACAGTTCGAGTAGAACAACGCTCATCTCTACTAAAAACTCGCTATGATTAAACGCTAGTGGCAGGGCAGGCCAGGACCTCCAAGGCGTAGAGAGCCAGTTCATTCCACATGTCCAGCTTGGATACCCAATAATTATAAGGCACAGAGGAATCATGGAGGACGTTGGAACGGTCGGCAAGGTACTCCCTCAGCATCTTCCCAAACTTTGCACTCCTTGTGAGAGTACCCCGCGCCTCAGGGCCTGTGCGATGGGAGGGTCTGAGAAAACTCTCCCAGATCTTTGATAGTGTTCCCCTGCCTCTGCTAGATTGAAGTTGTGTCTCTCTCGCCTGTACTCCTTGGTTGTCCAACGAAGTGTGCCCTCTGCCGCCAGCGTTTTCAGATGGGAATGCAACAAGGGCCTTCTGGTACTGTCCCATTTTTGTAGACCTGTCCGCCTCAGGAATAAGAGATATAAAGTTCTCCTTGTAGCGTGGGTCTAGAAGTGTCACCAACCAATAATGACTGTCACCCAAAATTTTGAGAACGCGAGGGTCATGGGAAAGGCAGCGTAACATAAACTCAGCCATGCGTGCCAGACTACTAACAGGCAAGACTTCTGTGTCTTCACCAAGAGGATGACTTACCATGCTCTCCTCCTCCTCCTCCTCTCTGTCCTCTGGCCATCCACGCTGAACAGACTGTATGACAGCTGTGCAGGTAGTACCGTCTATAGTGTATGAAACTAGCTCCTGTCCTTCCTCCTCATCCTCTTCCTCATTGTCACCCAATCCACGTTGGGATGAGATGAGGCTTGGCTGTGTGTAATCACCCTGTATGGTGTTAGGCCGGTACACAGGAGAAGGGCTTTCTTGCGGCGTCCGGCCAGGCCCTTTCCTGCAGGTCAGTAATTGTCAGCATTTAGGTTCCATTTTAGGGATTCTAAGTGTGGTTTCTGCGTTTCTGCTCATGTGCCGCTAAGCCACTCCCCCTTGTGGTCACGTGCCGCTAAGCCATGCCCCCTTGCGAACACGTGCCGCTAAGCCACGACCCCTTGTCATGTGCTGCTAAGCCACGCCCCCTGCTGTCTGGTACAGCGTGGTTGGTTGTCCTGGGGGCTGGGGCTGTCTCTAGTGTATTTAAGGGCTCCGTGGGCTCCGCCCCGGTGCCTAGTCTATCTCTTTCTAACCTGGGGTGAGGTCTCTGGCAGTAAATGCAGTGTGTGAGAGTTGTTGTCAAGGGTTCCTGCTGAAAGCTCCCTAGTCATCCTAGCCATCAGTTAGGGTTAGGGGCATGCTGTGAGCAGCACACTCTACCGTGTAGGTTCACCGGTTTGTGTACACACCACGGAGGTGTCCTTGCTACCGATCCAGTATTCCAGGGTCCGCCATTGTATGTGCCGCTTTTACACCCATGTGTTGGGTGATGCAAAGATTTTCCTCCTCTTTAGGAACTTAGGTTCCAGGCCTTTCCTGGCCTACAGCTATCTGCAGCTCTATACGCCGCCATCTAGTGCTCAGGCGTTTCATGCTGCCAAATCCTTCCTGCTCAGCACAGTGGTGGCTTGCAGTGCAGAAGTTTATTAGTTTCGTTTCTGGAGTGTTGTTAACTCCCAGCATTGTACCCTGTTTAGTTACTACTAGTGTGTGCACTTAACACACTAGTTCATTTCTTTCTCTGTGCTTAGCTGAACATTCCTCTGGGACTCAGCTGCTGCTGCTCCTCTGCAGTCCGGTGGACCCCGACATGTCCTTTAAGTTTTATTTTATTAAAGGACATGCTAGCGTAACATATGGTTCCTTGCTCCATATCATCGTGCTCCGCCTGCAATGCAGCCTCTTTGTAAGCAGAGAGCATTTTAGAAGACAGAGAAGTGGGATGGTGACGCTAATTATGGCGTCATCGCCGCTCACCATCTTGGTGGAGTCCTCAAAGTTTTGGAGGATGGTACATATGTCTGACATCCATGTCCACTCCAGAGGTCTTATGTGTGGAGTCTGAATAGAATACCGACAGCCTTGTTGATGCTGGTACTCAACAACTGCCCTCTTCTGCTCACAAATCCTTCCCAACATCTGTAGTGCAGAGTTCAAACACGTGGGGACATCACACACCAGTCTGTGAGCCGGAAGCTGCAAATGCTGCTGAAACACAGCAAGGGTGGTGGAAGCTGTAGCTGACTTTCTAAAATGGGCACACAGGTGGCATACTTTAACAAGCAGATACGACAGCTCCGGGTAGGATTTGAGAAACCGCTGAACCACGAGGTAAAGCACATGGGCCAGGCATGGTACATGTGTGAGCTCGCCTCGCCTCAGAGCCGCCACCAGGTTCCGGCCATTGTCATACACAACCATGCCTGGCTGTAGGTTCTGCTGTGTGAGCCACAGATCTGCCTGCTCTTTCAGAGCTGTCTACAACTCTTCAGCATTGTGCGTTTTGTCACCTAAGCATATTAGCTTCAGCACAGCCTGTTGCCGCTTGGCCGAGGCAGTGCTGCAGTGCTTCCAGCTTGTGACTGATGTGGTCATTTCAGAGATGGAGGCTGAAGAGGAGGAGGAGACTGAGGAGGTTGTGGTGCAGGAGCTGTAGACTGTGGGGGCAACCCTGATTGACCTAGGGCCCGCAATCCTAGGCATAGGGAGGACGTGTTCCGTCTCAGGGTCCGACTGGGTCCCGGCTTCCACTATGTTAACCCAGTGTGCCGTCAGCGAGATGTACCGTCCCTGCCCACAAGCACTTGTCCACGTGTCCGTGCTTAGGTGGACTTTCCCGGTAACTGCGTTGTTGAGGGCACGGCTAATGTTTTGGGACACGTGCTTGTGTAATGCGGGGACGGAACACCGGGAGAAATAGTGGCGGCTGGGGACCGAGAACCAAGGGACAGCTGCCACCATCAGGTTGTGGAATGCTTCCGTCTCCCCGAGCCTAAAAGGCAACATTTCTAGTGCAAGCAGTCGTGAAATGTGAGAATTTAGTAGTGTGGCCTGTGGGGCTGCATATTTGCGCTTGCGTTCCAAAGAATGGGGTATGGACAACTTAACGCTGCGCTGGGACAAGGACATGGATGTGCTTCCTGATGCTGTTACAGCGGAAGAAGCAATGGTGCTAAGAGCAGACACTGTTCCTGGACCCTGGGGTTCGGCCCACAAAGTCGGGTGCTTTGCTGCCATGGGCCTGATCATGCTGGTGGTGGTCAGGCTGGTCCTTTTGCCACCCCTGCTGATGCTGGCCTGGCAGGTGGTGCAAATGGCCTTTTTGGGGTTATCGGCAGAGTCTTTAAAAAACAACCAGACTCGGGAAGACCTAACAGTTGTACTGGCAACTTCCTTCGTGTTGGTGTTACGGGGAACGGTTGCCTGCCTTCTCTCTGCGGCTGCCACACTGCTTTTTCTTGCCTGTTGGGGTGCTCTGCCTCCCTCCCCCTGTGTGCTGCTGTCCTCGCTCTGCATGTCCTACTGCCAGGTTGGGTCAGTTACTATATCATCCACCACCTCATCTCCCACTTCCGCACCCTGGTCCTCCTCCTGACTTTCTGGCAATTGTGTCTCATCATCGTCCACCTCTTGTGACACTTTCCCACCATCGTCTTCATGTGAAAGTGGCTGCTCAAATATTTGGGCATCGCTACACGCAATCTCCTCTTGCCCCGCTTCAAGTGGACCGGGCGAGAGGCCCGAATCTATAAATGGAAAAGTGAACAGCTCTTCAGAGTGTCCAAGTGTGGGATCAGTTGTCCCTGGGCATTCGGCATGGTGGGAGGAAGGAGGATCAGGGTGAGGAATATGCGGTCCAGACTCACGGCTACTGAGACTTGACCGTGTGGAAGACAGGGTGGTGGTGGTGTTGGCTAAGTGACTGGAAGCATTATCCGCTATCCAACCAACAACCTTTTGACACTGCTCTGGGTTCAATAGTGGTGTGCTGCGGTCCCCTAGGAATTGGGACAGGAAGGTCAGGCGAGAAGATGTGGGTGTTTGTTGTGGCACAATTTCGGCTTGCCCACGGCCTTGTCCTCGGCCTCTGCATGTACCATCACCATCACGTCAAGTTCCCATCCCTTGCCACGTGCCTTGCCCATTTTAAATGGAGGACAGTATCTTCCACGCTCACTACAAATGACTGAGTATGGAGCGAACTTATACGTGATTCGTGTGACGGAGAAAACAGAGTTTTAAATACCTGGCCTGTAGGTAAGTAGTTTGAAAAGCACTACAGATACTGGCTGGTGATGAGCTCATGGAGCCTTTATCTATCCCTCATCCCCTCAAGATGGTTGGACCAACCTTGTAAATAAGCCATTGTACTTTATGTCACCCCCACCTCATTGTAGATTGTAAGCTCTTACGAGCAGGGTCATCATTATTTTTGCTGTAATTATAGTATTATCTTTAGCTATGTTGCTTATGAGTGTTGTATATGAACCTGTGAATTGTTAAGCGCTGCAGAATATGTTGGTGCTATGTAAATAAAGATTAATATTATTATTATTATTATTTGAACAGCAAACTGGTGTGAATTGCTTCACTGACACACTGAAAGAAATTTTTAATGGAGGCCACAAATGGCAGTATTTTCTGACAACATATATGTGATCCTTGTGACGGAGAAAACAGAGTTTTAAATACCTGGCCTGTAGGTTTGTAGTTTGAACAGCAAACTGGTGTGAATTGCTTCACTGACACGCTAAAGGAAATTTTTAGTGGAGGCCAGAAATGGCAGTATTTTCTGACAACGTATATGTGATCCGTTTGACGGAGAAAACACAATTTTAAATAGCTAGATTTCTAGCTCTGTAATATGGAAAGGATCTGGCGGTATTCTGCAGTGCCAACAAGCAAATGGCGCAGAAAAAAGGTGTCTCTGGATTGCTTTTTAAGCAAATAATGAGGATTAAGATCCAAAAAATAGTATTCCTGGCCCCTAAGACCTGGGCCTTTGTATAGAAATATCTAACAGCAGCAGAAGGCAGAAGTAGAATGGAGTCTCTTGTGCTATATGCACTGCAGTCTGCTATATACCCTGCCTGCCTGCCTATATACTCTGCCTGCCTGATATCTCTGCAGATGGATTAGTTAGTCCTCAAAAGGACTGTTTGTTAAGATGGATACGTGTAATGTATGTTTTTTCTCCCTACACTACCTAGTACACAAGCAAATCTCTCCCTACTCTGCCTGATTCCGGAGTGACTGTGATGAGCATGGCGGCGCCAGGTCTGATATAGACCTGATGACACTGTGCGGCCAGCCATTCACTGTAATGCCACAACCAACATGGCTACGGCATTACAGTGAGTGGCAGGCAATCCCTGCATGTTGATTGGCGCTCTAAAGAGAGCCAAACATGCAAGGAGAGGACTCGAGCTCCCGCCGAGCAACCCCGGAAATACTCGGCGAGAGCCGAGCATCTCGAGCAGTGAGATGCTCGGGCGAGCACCGAGCAGTAGCGAGCATGCTCGCTCATCACTAGTACTGACCCAAAGAAAAAAGCTGCCTTATCAATTTTACCACACGCAGAAACTATTCCTGAATTGTTGTCTTTTGTTTATTCTGCCTCCCAAAAATCGGAACAGAAAGCGATCAAAAATTGTCACATGCCTGAAAATGGTACCAATAAAAATGTCAACTTGTCCCGCAAAAAACAAGCCGTAACATGGCTGTCGGTCGAAATATGGAAAAATTATAGCTCTCAAAATATGGCGATGCAAAAACTAGTCTTTGCAAAAAAAGTTTTTTTTAGTGTGTGACAGCTTTTAATCATAATTACCCGATATGAATCTAGTATCGCTGTAATCGCAATGACCCGAAGAATAAAGTCGTCTAATCACTTATTCCGAGGAACGGCGTAAAAAATTAACTCCAGGGTTAGGGTTAGGGTTGTGCTAGGGTTAGGGTTGGGCTAGGGTTAGGGTAGGACTAGGGTTAGGGTTGGGCTAGAGTTAGGAATGGGCTAGGGTTAGGGTTGAGCTAGGGTTAGGCTTGAGCTAGGGTTATGGTTCGGCTAGGGTTATGGTTGAGCTAGGGTTAGGGTTGTGCTAGGGTTACGGTTGTGCTAGGGTTACGATTGTGCTAGGGTTAGGGTTGGGCTAGGTTTATGGTTGGGCTAGGGTTAGGGTTGGGCTAGTGTTGGGTTAGGGTTTTATTAGGGTTGAGGTTGTATTAGGTTAGGGGTTAGGCTTGTGTTGGGGTCGTGATTTTTTCAGATTCAAAAAGTCAAATGGCGCTCCATCCATTCCGAATCCTGCCGTGCGCCCAAACAGTGGTTTTCCCCCATATATTGGGTATCGGCTTACTCAGGAGAAATTGCACCACAAATTGGTGCAATTTCTCTTGTTACCCTTATGAAATTGCAAAATTTGGAGCTGAAACACATTTTTGTGGGAAAAATATGAAAATTTTATTTTTACGGTCAATGTTATAAACTTCTGTGAAGGTTCAGGGTGCTCACCACACTAGTTTCCAAAATGGGGTCACTTGTGGGGGGTTTCCACTGTTTAGCCTCATCAGGGGCTCCCCAAACGCAACATGGCATCCGCTAATTATTCAAGTATATTTTACATTCAACAAGTTAAATGGTGCTTCTCCCCTTCCGAACCCTGCCGTGCACCCAAACAGTGGTTTTCCCCCACATATTGGGTATCAGCATGGGGGGGAGAAGTGACATCCTGCATGGGGCATTATATGGGGGGGAGAAGTGATATCCTGCATGGGGCATTATATGGGGAGGGAGTGACATCCTGCATGGGGCATTATATGGGGGTGACATCCTGCATGGGGCATTAAAAGGGGGAGAACTGCCTGCATGGGGCATGATAAGGGGGAACAGCCTCCAGAGGGCATTATGTGGGGGGAACAGCCTGCATGGAGCATTATATGGGGGTCAGTATCCTGTATGGAGCGTTATAAGGGGACCAGTATTCTGTACGGAGCATTAAATGGGGATCAGTATCCTGTACAGAGCGTTTTATGGGAGCCAGTATTCTGTATGGAGCGTTATATGGGGACCAGTATTCTGTATGGAGCATTATATGGGGGCCAGTATTCCGTATGTAGCGTTATATGGGGGCCAGAATTCCGTATGGAGCATTATATGGGGGTCAGTATTCCGTATGGAGCGTTATATGAGGGCCAGTATTCCGTATGGAGCGTTATATGGGAGCCAGTATTCTGTATGGAGCGTTATATGGGGGCCAGTATTCCGTATGGAGCGTTATATGGGGGCCAGTATTCCGTATGGAGCGTTATATGGGGGCCAGTATTCTGTATGGAGCATTATATGGGGACCAGTATTCTGTGGAGCGATTCGCCGGTTTCAGAGCTATTTTGGAATTTAAAATAGATATATCTCATGTAATGTAAGAAGTGAAATCTTTGCATTGTACTATATATATTTCTCTGCGGTATCTGTGCATCATGAATCGTGGTATGTGTTAAAGGGGCCCACAGAGACTCTTTCGCCCGAGGCCCAGAAAAACCTGGAGCCGGCCCTGCATGGAGGCGATCAGCCTGTGGCACTGCTGAGGTGTTATGGAAGCCCAGGTTGCTTTGATAGCAGCCTTCAGCTTGTCAGCATTGTTGGGTCTGGTGTCTCTCATCTTCGTCTTGACAATACCCTATAGATTCCCTATGGGGTTAAGGTCAGGTGAGTTTGCTGGCCAATCAAGCACAGTTATACTGTTGTTTTTAAACCAGGTATTGGTACTTTTGGCAGTGTGGACAGGTGCCAAGTGGTGATGAGCGAGTATGTTCTGTTAACCCTTTCAGTGAGCATGGTCGGGCGAGCACCGAGTATCTTCAGCGTGCTCGGTGTTATGTTTAAATCACTCCTGTGTGCATGATTTGTGACTGTTTGACTGCTTTAATACATGTGAGGGATGCCTGCTTCTTAAGCATTCCTCACATGTATTAAAGTTGTCAAACAGTCGCAAATCATGCACACATGGGAGTGATTTAAACATAACACTGAGTATGCTGAAGATACTAGGTGGTCGCCCGAGCATGCTCATAAATCTCGAGTAACGAGCATGCTCGCTCATCACTATTGCCAAGTCCTGCTGGAGAATGAAATTTCCATCTCCAAAAAGCTTGTCGGCAGAGGGAAGCATGAAGTGCTCTAAAATTTCCTGGTAGATGGCTACGCTGACTTTGGTCTTGATAAAACACAGTGGACCTACACCAGCAGATGACATGGCTCCCCAAACCATCACTGATTGTGGAAACTTCACACTAGACCTCAAGCAGCTTGGATTGGGTGCCTCTACACTCTTCCTCCAGACTCTGTGACCTTGATTTCCAAATGAAATGGAGAATTTACTTTAATCTGAAAACAATACCTTTGACCACTGAGCAACAGTCCAGGTCTTTTTCTCCTAGGCCCAGGTAAGACGCTTCTGGCATTGTCTATGAGTGGCTTGACACAAGGAATGCATTTCTTGTAGCCCATGTCCTGGATAAGTCTCTGTGTGGTGGCTCTTGAAGCAATGACTCCAACAGCAGTCCACTCCTTGTGAATCTCCCCCAAATTTTTGAATGGCCTTTTCTTAACAACCCTTACAAAGCTGCGGTTATCCCAGTTGCTTGTGCAACTTTTCCTACCACACTTTTTCCTTCCACTCAACTTTCCATTAATATGCTTGGAAACAGCACTCTGTGAACTGCCAGCTTCGTTAGCAATGGCCTTTTGTGGCTTACCCTCCTTGTGGAGTGTGTCAATGACTGTCTTCTGGACATCTGCCAAGTCAACAGTCTTCCCCATGATGGTGGAGCCTAGTGAAACAGACAAAGGGACCTTTTTAAACACTTAGGAAGCCTTTGCAGGTTTCTTTTGTTAATTATTCTAATTTACTGAGATAATGACTTTGGTGTTTTCATTGACTGTAAGCCATAATCATCAACATTAACAGAAATAAACACATGATATAGATCTCTCTGTTTGTAATGACTCTATATAATAGATGAGTTTCACTGAACTGAAATAAATTAACTTTTTGCTGATATTCTAATTTAGCATTTGTACATAATGTGACTCTTGAGATTTTTTGTCAAACTAAGCCTTAGGAAGCCAAGGTTGCTTAAAAACACGTGAATACTTTATTTCTTTCATGGTTAAAATCCAAGAGATAAGATCAACAAAATGACGGAGATATACTCATTCATACCAAGTCTAAGAATGTTTTAACATTCGAAATGCGTCTGGTAGTTACAAATATTAATTGCTTCCCTATGTTCCCCTTTACTGTGGAGTAAATCTCCGTCATTTTGTTGACCTTATCTCTTGGATTTTAACCATGAAAGAAATAAAGTATTCACATGTTTTTAATTAACCTTGGCTTCCTGGGCACTGGATCAACTCTTCCTTCTCAGCAATTACTAGAGCGCCTGTAGTAGCGCTGATCACAGACCCCGGGCTGAATACAAGCAACAGAGGGTGAGCTGGTATTTTTCTTTGTCTTTTTCTAAACTAAGCCTTAGACTATGTGCGCACGATGCGTATTTGAAGCAAAAATTTCCTGAGTGTTTCTGCATCTCCTTGGCAGAAAAAACAAATGCGGATTTTACATGTGTTTTTGACATGTTTTGTGATGCGTTTTTGTACATCAATGAATGATTTTTGGAGCTAAATAAAGTTATTTGGTGGGACATTGCTTAAACCTTAAGTTAGCATCAGAACTGGGGTGAGTATATTTGTTAATTTGAATGATTGAATGTGTCTGTTGTATTTCAAATAAAGTGTTTACTCTGTGTGTTTATTTAACTCTTTACTTTAATTATGTTTGGTCATGAAAAGGTCTGATTGACACCTTGTCATAGCCAAACAAAAGAGCTAGGTGTCAGCTAGTCCCATTCACCCAATCTTCATTAGCATTTCAATTCAATTCATGTAATTTATGTGGTGGCTGCTGTGAGATGGTATTTTTAGCCTGAGAAGGTGCCATTTGCAAACATGGTCCCTGGCCATAATTAACATCTCACAGCTGGTTCATTAGCCGCTACGTCCCCACGATCAACACTCAGCAGCGCTTTGGACACGTGTCCGCTACAGAAATTGACATGCTGTGGGTGAGTTTGGGTACGTGGCCACGGTCAGGAGCCGCTGCAGGTTTGACGATGTGTGTTTATACAACGTCAAAGCCACAGTGTCCACTATGCATATATCAGAGGCTGCAAATCACCCGTGGACACTGACATGCGGTGCGTCTTTCAGGACCGCAGCATGTCAAATTCTCTTGCGGAGTTGCTAGTCTCTTCAACAGAAATTTGACCACTAGAAAGTATTGAATGTGGTAAATACGCATGGTTCAGTGAACACATGTGGATTTAACTGCGTTCAATAGAATGTAACGTTTTGGATGCAGCAAAAAATATGCCACCAAAGCGCTGCTACACCCTGATCATGGGCACAATGTTCCCTGGCTATTAATATCAGCCCACAGCTGTTTGTTTAGCTTTTACTGGCTAGATTACAGGGGGACCCCAGAAAAAAATTGACGTGGGGTCCCCCTATATAATCTAACCAGAAAAGGCAAAACTAGACAGCTGCAGGCTGATATTAATAGCCAGAAAGGGGCCATGGATACTAGCCCCCTTCACGGCTATTAATATCACACCTCAGCAGTCCCAGAAATGGCGCATCCATAAGATGCGCTAAATCTGGCACTTAGCCTCAGCTCTTCCCACTGCCCTGTAGGGGTGGCGAGTGGGGTAATGGGGTTGGGGTTCAGCCGCCAATGCAAGCCCAGGCTAGTAATGGAGGGCGTCTTTAAAACGCCCCATTATTAACTGCGTAGTAAAATGGTCACCTCCTTTTCAATAAAAACACGGCCAGAATAAAGTACTTTAATGAAATAAAAAACACACGGTTCTACAATTTTTTTTATTACACTCCGTCTGCGAAGCCATCGATCTTCTGAAAAAACGTAAAAAAACAAACAACCATATCCCTCACCTGTCCGCCGTCAACGATGTAGTCCACGATCACCGCCAACGAGTGTTTCACGACGATCCGAGTCACTTCTACAGCAGTGACATCAGCAATCACTGATGTAGAAGACAGCAGTGTATACTGACAGGGGTGTAAAATCATCCCTGTCAGTATACATGCTGCTGCAGGAGATCACTGGGGTTCATCAGCTGAAGATCAGCTGATGAGCCCGGGTGAGCTCTCACAGCCATCACCCTGGGAACTTTTTTCTGAAGGTTTCCACGGTGATGTCACGCGAGCAATCAGCTGATCGGTCACGTGACCAATCGACTGATCGATGACGTCACCGCAGGTCCTGGCAGCTCAGTACACTGCGGGGAGAGAGCCCACTCCCCACAATATACCGCCGGCCGCAGGGAGGAGAGGATCACCGCCGGGGACCAGGAGGACAATGAGGGTTGCCGAACAGGTGAGTATAAAAGGTTTTTTTTTATTTTTACTTTATATTTTCTTTTTTTTACACCGCGTGGTAGCCGGATTGGCTGGGAAGACTACTACTCCTCTCAGCCTCGCCGCTTCTGCTGTTATCAGCGGGAGCGGCGGTCGGATGAAAGGAGTTGTAGTCCTCCTCTTCAACCCGGGTACCACCCGCACCACGTTTCCGCCACAAATTTGCGGCAATTGACTTTAATTGAAGCGCAGTAAATCCACATATACCTGCGAGTTTGCTGCGGTTCAATGCAAGTCAATGGGCGCAAATTTGCGGTGGAAGCGCCCACAAAATGGTCATGCTGCGTTTTTTAATGCAATGCGAATCCAGACCAGCACATCTGCATTAGCATTGCTATGCAGGGCAGACCTATTAACAAGCATTTTTGATGCGTTTTAACGGTGGTTTTCCTGCCACGAAAACGCATCAAAAACGCTTCGTGTGCACATAGCCTTATGAAGAGACCTGAGTAGTCCGTAAAGCTTGCTATTTATTGCCATCTTTTCAGTTAGCCATTAAAATTTATCTACTACTGAGGACTCTCAATTTTAATTATTTTTCTATTGATTGGTTAGCACAGTACAAAAATACATTTCTCCTGTAACAAAATAGAGGATACCAGAATGCATCACATATTCTTGGAACTAAAGACACTTCTGAAGATACATGCTCAAATGGACAGCAACATGTTTTTCTATTCTTCTTTTTCCAAATGCAGAAAATAGAACCTATTTCGTAAAGGACTCTAGCTTACAAATCCAATTCAGCATACAGTACCTACATTACTTGTTATGGGCAAAATTTTTGTCACACTACTTCTTAGAGACTAAGATGCCACCTTTTGCAATTCTTCTACAGTATCAAGAATAAGGTCCAAGTAGAATTTGAAACATGGAGGAACACACAGAAAGCACATAACAAAAATTACAACAATACTATTATAAACTATGGACCTTTCTGATGCATAACAAGGAAAAGATACTCCATAGACTGCACATCAATTCAGGACTCAATGCAAACCGTTACAAAACAAAGATAAAACCTAACAATAGGGAAAACTACTCCATTCCAGACACAAAAGCATTTACCTGTATCATCAGAACTCAAGTGGAACTTGAAGTGCTTTCTAGAGCACTTTCATTTTGCTCTACTAAAGCCCTGGATAAAACTGAACTCTTCAACGATATGGAGAATTACTTCAGGAGACTACCTCTGAGGAAATATTTTCATCACTCAGAAGATTCAGAACCCATCCTGACTAGCGATGAGTGAACGTGCTCGCCACTGCTCGGTACTTGCCCGAGCATCTCAGAGCTTGAAATGCTCGGTGCTCTGCGAGTTTTTCCGGGGTTGCTTGGCGGAAGCTCGGGTCCCATCCCTGCATGTTTGGCGCTCTTTACAGCACCAATCAACATGCAGGGATTGTCTGCCACACACTGTAATGCTGCTGCCATGTTGGTTGTGGCATTACAGTGACTGGCTGGCCGCACAGCATCATCAGGTGTATATGACGCGCCCCTGGGCCTGTGTCGCGCTGCGTTGCGCACGCGGGAGCTTACCCGGAGCCGGATCTGTTTAGGGTTGTAGTCTCGTGGCGGTGACCCGGTCCGTGCCCAGGGAGTCAAACTGGACGGCAGTCTGTTAGCGGTAGAAAATGGTTGATGACTACGCCACCCGTTGAATGCAGCCAGGGGGCTGCTGCTGCAGGGCAGACCGCTGAGGCCGGTGGAAGGGTGGTGCAGCGTGATAGTATAACCCCCAACGGGAGGGGTATGGCCTCAGGGCAGCCGACGTGGATGATGGGGGTAGCAGGAACCACTCAGAGACGGTATGGTAGCGTTCAGGGTCTTTACTGGTAACAACGATAGACCCTCCCGGAGTACTTGCTAGCGAACGGGGCCTGGTCAGTCCTTGAGCAGATGGGATCTCCCCTGGCCAGGCGTAGTTGTAGGCCTCCCAAGCTGACTGTACTCTTCTGGCTACCTTGCTAGAAGCTGATGTAAGTAGCCCACGTCCCTGAGTGTACCGTGTGGTGCTCACCCGTATGGCCGGTGACTCGGGGCCTTCTAATGGCTTCCGCTCCACGATGGCGGTGCTGGTCCCACGCGTGTGACCGTGCCTTCGGGCTTCTGGGCCAGGGGACCTGAAATCCCCTGCCTGACGGATTCTGCTGCTGGGTAGAAGTTAGTCCCCACAGCCTCGGACTCCGGGTCCGGTAAAGAATCTTCTTAGTCAGGGCGAGCTCTTTAGCTGCCAGCCCCTGACTCCTTGTGACTCTGCTGCTTCCTATGCTGCTCTTGTCTCTACTCTTCCTGGACTAACTAACCCTGCCTCAGCCCCGGGTTTATACAGGGGAAGTTCTTCCCCTCCCAAGGCTGGGCAGGAGGTGTGGCATGCACAGGATCCCTGACCAAAGGACCTCCCACCTGCTCTCAGACGTAATATCTCTATCACTGTGACAACCAGACCCCTGGGGTGTCACACTCCCCCCTAGTGAAATTTAGTACTCCGGGACTAAACACTTTTTAGAAAAATATAACAAGGTATATCAAAGAACAATAAAATACAATAAGGAAACACAATAAGATGGTCACGGATGTCCGCAACCGGGTGCAGTCTTTGAAGAAAAGCAAAGGTGTCCATTTCACCAACACAGGGAGACGTAACCAGGTAGGGGTCTGTCCTACCCCGAGTCCTTAACAGTCTCTAGTCCATCCTGGGTTACGCTCCAACTATATACAAAGGATTCCCGGTAAATCCACCGAAGACTCCTAAAAACAACTAGAAACACAAAATTACACACAAGCAACAATAAACAGGTAAACATTGTAAAACAACTTAAACATTTAGATCCTCCAACGTGCGGGTAACTGGCCTCTAGTGGCCCTAGTGGACCTACGGAGCTGACCGTCTGGCCCTGAACTACAGGGTGTAGGAGCTGTCAAGGGTAAACTGGGCAGCTGTCTACCGGCTCTTTGTCTCACTAGGGGTACGGCAGGCTCACTATAAGCAGAGGGTGGATTCTCCTGTTCCGCTTGGGTGGAGTCTTCTGCCTCCTGGACCGGCTGCTCTTCCAGCTCTACCCGTTGCTCCGTAGGTTCTTGGGATGATGGTTGGAGGAAGGTGAGTACGGGTACCACAACTGCACCATTGACTTGAGTCCAAGACCGAGGGAAGTCCCCGAGCACGGTACTAACCATATCTTCCCTTTCTTCCACGGGTCGATGGTCTTCCTGTTCCTCCTCAGGGTTCCTCAGTTGTTCGGGGCACTTCTTCAGGTGGTCCCGGGATACAATGGCTGTGGTTTCCCCTCCGTCTTTACTGATGGTACAGACCTTCGGGTTCTCGTGGCTTGAGGGCAGTACGGTGTACGGGTCCTTCTCCCACTGGTCGTCCAACTTGTGGAGCCGTCTCTTCCTCTTCAAGACCTGCTCTCCGGGTACCAGGGGAACAGCGGGAGCATACTGGTTGTAAGTCTTCTCTTGTCTTTCCCTAGCCTGACAGAGACTTCGCTCCACGCTCTCCTGTACTTTCCGGTACTGCTGCTGCCTCTCTGTGTCCCAGTCTGTTTCTGGTGAAGTGTCCTCGGGCGTCAGGACTCCCATTTCCAGGTCAACAGGTAACTTACCAGGTCTTGCCCTCATTAGGTAAGCCGGGGTACAGTTGGTGGAACCTACCGGGATGTGGTTGTATAGGTCCACCAGATCGGGCAACTTCTCAGGCCACAGACTGCGTTCTTCCAGGGGCAACGTTTTTAGAAGATCCATTACCACCTGGTTCATTTTCTCACAAAGTCCATTAGTTTGCGGATGGTAGGGTGTCGTCCTTATCTTCCGGCAGCCATACAGATTGCAGAATTCCTGGAAGACCTCCGCTTCAAAGGCAGGTCCCTGGTCCGTCAGCACTTGGTCCGGGTACCCGTGTGGACGGCAAAAGTGCTGCTGGAAGGCTCTAGCTGCTGTTCGAGCCGTTAAGTCCTTGACGGGGACGACAACCAGAAACCGGGAGTAATGATCCACGATGGTTAACGCGTAGACGTAGCCACTTCTGCTGGGGGTCAGTTTTACATGATCCAAGGCTACCAGTTCCAACGGTTGCCGGGTGACGATGGACTGCAGGGGAGTCTTCTGGCTGGCCCGGTCCTTCCTTCTCAGATTGCACGGGCCACAGTCTCTGCACCACTTCTCGATGGTTCCCCTCATGCCTACCCAGTGGAACCGCTCGCGCAGCAGGAACTCCAGCTTTTTCCACCCGAAGTGTCCAGCTCCGTCGTGGTATGCCTCCATCACCATGGCTGCGTCTCTTCGTGGCACCACTACTTGCCAGAGTAGTTCATGCGTCCTGGAGTTAACCATTCTGCGGCACAACTTCCCCTTGTAAAGGAACAGTCGACTCTTCTCTGCCCATAGTTGTTTGGCTTCCTCTGGAGCGTCTGATTCCAGGCTAGCCTCCGGGCGAGTCAGCATCTCCTTCACCAGTCGGACGGCAGGGTCGCTGTCTTGCGTTTCCGCCCAGTTGTAGTGAGGTAAGGGGTTCAACGTAGCAGCCTGCTTACTCCTTACCCGGTGGGAATACTGGATAGTCCCATGACGGTGGAACGCAGGGAGTTCAACTTCTTCCAGTCCCTCCGGATCTTCTCCTCCGTCCGGCAGGTTGGGCATCCTGGACAGGGCGTCCGCGTTGGTATCGGAGCGCCCTGCCCGGTATTTAATTGTGAACTCGTAGTTGGACAGACGGGCCATCCACCTCTGCTCCAGGGCACCGAGTCTTGCCGTGTCCAGGTGTGTCAGCGGGTTGTTATCCGTGTATACGGTGAACCGGGAAGAAGCGAGGTAATGCTTAAAGCGCTCGGTGACTGCCCATACCACGGCCAGGAACTCTAGCTTAAATGAGCTATAATTCTCGGGATTCCTTTCGGTGGGTCGCAGTTTTCGGCTGGCATAGGCGATTACTCGCTCTTTCCCCTGCTGAATCTGGGACAGTACGGCTCCTAGCCCGACGTTACTGGCGTCGGTGTAGAGGATGAAGGGCTGGCTATAGTCCGGATACGCCAAGATTTCATCCCCCGTGAGGGCCATCTTCAGCTGGCGGAAGGACTCTTCCTCTAGCTCTTCCCATTTGAAGGGCGGCTTCTGGTTCTTGGCCTTCCGGGACTGGCCTATCAGGAGGTCCTGCATAGGCGCCGCCTTTTTGGTGAAACCGGGAATAAACCTTCGGTAGTAGCCTACCAACCCTAGGAACTGCCGCACTTCTTTTACGCTGGAAGGGCTTGGCCATCCTTTGATTGCGGTGATCTTATCGGGGTCGGGAGCCACTCCGTCAGCGCTCACCACGTGTCCCAGGTATTGCACCTTTGGTTTCAGGAGGTGACACTTGGAGGGTTTCACCTTTAGGCCGTAACTCGCCAGAGCTTCGAACACCTCCGCCAGGTGTTTCAGGTGGTCCTCATAAGTTTTGGAGTATACGATGACATCGTCCAGGTACAACAGGACCGTCTCGAAGTTTCTGTGGCCCAGACAGCACTCCATTAATCGTTGGAAGGTTCCTGGGGCGTTGCAGAGTCCGAACGGCATGCAGGTGAACTCGCTAAGTCCCATCGGGGTGGTGAATGCGGTCTTCTCCCGGTCCGCCTCTGCTACAGGAACCTGCCAGTACCCGCTAGTGAGATCCAAGGTAGAGAAGAAGTTAGCAGATCTTAAAGCAGCCAATGACTCCTCTATCCTTGGTAAGGGGTACGCATCCTTGTGTGTGATACGGTTGATTTTCCGGTAATCTACACACATCCTCATGGTGTTGTCTTTCTTTTTGACTAAAACTAGTGGGGCTGCCCAGGGGCTACAGCTATCCCGGATTACCCCAGCCTCCTTCATGTCTCTAAGCATCCCCTTGGCGTGTTGGTAATGTGCAGGGGGTACGGGTCGATACCTCTCTTTTATGGGAGGATGATCTCCCGTGGGGATGCGGTGTTCTACCCCCTTGACTCGCCCGAAGTCTAACGGGTGTTTACTAAACACTCTCTCATACTCTTGAACCACCCGATAGACTCCTTGTTTCTGGTGTGAGGGAGTGGAGTCAGTACCCAGATGTAGTTGCTGACACCAGTCCTCCATGTCTTTCTTAGAGCCGTTACTTTCCTCCGGGTGAGATGGAGGCAAGGGTTCCACAGATTGTATAGAATTTTGATTAGTGGTATATAATTTGGCTAGCGTGGCATACCGGGGCAGGTACACTTCCCTCTCCCCGATATTTATTATGCGAACGGGCACCCTCCCATGGCGTACATTGACCACCCCCCGTGCTGTCAAAATGGTGGGCCTACTGTCTGAGTAAACTGATTCTACCATTGCCTGGTAATCTCTACCTCTCAGACCAATAGCTGCCCGGCACCAAATCATCATTTCACTTTTTGGGGGCATGGCAATAGGAAAAGGGTCACACATTCTTACGCTACCAATCTCACCGCCGGAGAGTTCCACTTGTTGCCGTTGCATCAGTGCCCGGATCTCTTTCTGGAGCACCCGCTGCTCGCCGGAGCTGGCATTCTTGGCAACCTGCTGTAAAAGGAAAATCACCTCTGCAAGACAATTTTCAATTACATTAGTTCCTAGAGTTATTTTTGGGTGACTCTCATGTTTGTCAATATCTACAATGATCAGTCCCTGTGCGGCCAGTTCGACTCTACCAATTTTGATGGTCACCTCTTTAAATCCGATCTGTGGCACGGGCTGACCATTGCTGGCGATGATACTCAAGTCGTCGTCAGGGTAGCGGGTAATATCCGAGTCATTCCAGTACTGCTTGAAGAGCACGTACGGGATGGTGGTGACCTGTGACCCGGTGTCCAGTAGGGCACTCATGGGAATGCCATCCAGTACCACAGGCAAGACTGGACGTCCTCCCACATATCTGTCGCGCCAGTTCGATGGGCCTGGTGATCTTTTTCCTGGGGGTTGGCCCTCTACCCCAGGTTGTGCCCGTTTAAAGAACAGTACCTTTCCATATGTCCGGGTTGATTGCAGCGGCGGCAGATGGGTCGTCCGTCCTCGCTGTATCGGTCACTGGGTCTTCCTCTGGCCGGTGGGGTCCTCCTTGGTCGACGCCACGGGATGTCCTCCGGTCCGGATGCCAGCTGGATCTTCCCTGGAGTGGAAACCTGTAAAGACTGCACAGTTCGGGTTAGCGCAGCAACGCTTTTAGCTAGCTCTTGGACCTGATGGTGTAGGTCTGGAGCCGGGTCATTGTCCAAAGCCTGCGCATCAGCTCCCACAGGCCCTGCTGACAAGGGCGCCGCCTCCTGGTAGTAAGTGGTAGTGGGGCGTCTGTGGGTCACAATGCCACCTGGTGCCGGTTCTCGGAGCACCCGGATGGCTCTGTCCTTGAACTGTGCAAATTCTAGATGAGGGTCCTGTAAGGCCATTGCCCGCAACTGGGTGCGGTGGGCATTGCAATATAAACCCTCTATAAATTGTTCGGTCAACAGCCTGTCCTCGTTTCCCACTCCATTAGGGTCGGTCTGCTTAATGGCCCTCAGGGCCTCTTGTAGGTTGAGTGCATAGTCCCTTATACTCTCATGCGCTCGCTGCTTGCACCCGTAGAATCTAAGTTTAATCTCGGCTGAGGTGCGGGTATCAAAGGTGTCCTTCAGCCGGGTTAGTATCCCTGCGACAGTCTTCCTCCCAGGTGGCCAGGATTTTACTTCCCTTTTGGCTGCCCCAGTTAGTTGGGCCACCAGGATGCTCACTTTTTGCTCTTCTGTGAGGGGGTACACCTGGAAGAGGCTATCCAGCTTTTCTCTAAAGTCATGCAGGGTATGTGACTCCCCTGAGTACTGGGGTAGCCAAGCTGCTCCCGGGATATAGGGCATGGTGAAGGGCATAACTGCAACAGCGGTAGCGCTGGCGGGGGTTGAGGCAGTGGAGCTCTCCTCCGTATCCGACATCTTCCTCCCCCCTAGTGGACCGTGGCCTACCTTGCGATGATCCTGTTCCGTAGGCTGCGGCTCCGCAGTGGATCGTCAGGGTTGAGGACCTTCCGTCGCGCTCCTGTGACGTCGGCGTCTGCTGGGCTCCTTCCAGGACCTTACGCAACGTCCGGACGTGAGGCGGGGCTTCAGTTCTCGCGCGCTTTCGGAGTCCACGCCCCTCTTCTTCCCGCGCGGCGTCCTCAAGATGGCGTCCAATGGCGGGAAAACTCCACGGATGGCGGGAAGAAGGCTGAAGATGGCGCCGGATGGCGGGAAACTTCACCGATGGCGGGAAGAAGGCTGAAGATGGCGCCGGATGGCGGGAATCTTCACCGATGGCGGGAATCTTCACCACTGGTAAGTTTGAACAGTCTTTGCTTTTCAGGCACGCAGTACCCGGTGGTTGCGGGCACGTGATCCTGCCGACTACGCCAAAGTTGACGCGCCCCTGGGCCTGTGTCGCGCTGCGTTGCGCACGCGGGAGCTTACCCGGAGCCGGATCTGTTTAGGGTTGTAGTCTCGTGGCGGTGACCCGGTCCGTGCCCAGGGAGTCAAACTGGACGGCAGTCTGTTAGCGGTAGAAAATGGTTGATGACTACGCCACCCGTTGAATGCAGCCAGGGGGCTGCTGCTGCAGGGCAGACCGCTGAGGCCGGTGGAAGGGTGGTGCAGCGTGATAGTATAACCCCCAACGGGAGGGGTATGGCCTCAGGGCAGCCGACGTGGATGATGGGGGTAGCAGGAACCACTCAGAGACGGTATGGTAGCGTTCAGGGTCTTTACTGGTAACAACGATAGACCCTCCCGGAGTACTTGCTAGCGAACGGGGCCTGGTCAGTCCTTGAGCAGATGGGATCTCCCCTGGCCAGGCGTAGTTGTAGGCCTCCCAAGCTGACTGTACTCTTCTGGCTACCTTGCTAGAAGCTGATGTAAGTAGCCCACGTCCCTGAGTGTACCGTGTGGTGCTCACCCGTATGGCCGGTGACTCGGGGCCTTCTAATGGCTTCCGCTCCACGATGGCGGTGCTGGTCCCACGCGTGTGACCGTGCCTTCGGGCTTCTGGGCCAGGGGACCTGAAATCCCCTGCCTGACGGATTCTGCTGCTGGGTAGAAGTTAGTCCCCACAGCCTCGGACTCCGGGTCCGGTAAAGAATCTTCTTAGTCAGGGCGAGCTCTTTAGCTGCCAGCCCCTGACTCCTTGTGACTCTGCTGCTTCCTATGCTGCTCTTGTCTCTACTCTTCCTGGACTAACTAACCCTGCCTCAGCCCCGGGTTTATACAGGGGAAGTTCTTCCCCTCCCAAGGCTGGGCAGGAGGTGTGGCATGCACAGGATCCCTGACCAAAGGACCTCCCACCTGCTCTCAGACGTAATATCTCTATCACTGTGACAACCAGACCCCTGGGGTGTCACATATATAAGACCATTTCCGGTGACTACCTCTTGAAGCTCATCAAGAGAATGCCAAGAGTGTGCAAAGCAGTCATCAAAGCAAAAGGTGGCTACTTTGAAGAGCCTAGAATATAAGACATATTTTCAGTTGTTTCACACTTTTTTGTTAAGTATATAATTCCACATGAGTTAATTCATAGTTTTGATGCCTTCAGTGCTAATGTACAATTTTCATAGTCATGAAAATACAGAAAAACCTTTAAATGAGAAGGTGTGTCCAAACTTTCCTTTTGGTCTGTACAGTATATATATGTATATATACTGTATATATATGTATATATATATATACAGTATATATATATAAATATATATGTATATATATATCAGAGCTAGGTAGGCAGGCAGTGTATGTGGCAGACTGCAGTGTATAATACATCACTAGAGGCTCCATTCCAGTACTGTCTGCTGCTTCTCTTACAGATATTTCTACAAATAGCCCCAGGTATCAGGTGCCAGGGATAAATATTTTTTTGATCTTAATCCTGGTTATTTGGTTAAAAATCAATCCAGAGAACACAGTTTTTCTCCTCCATTTACTTGTTGCCACAGCAGAATGCAGCCAGATTCTTTCCATATTACAGCGTTAAAAATCCAGAAATTTGTAGTGAACGTGGAAAATATTGGCCTCCATTTAAATTTTGTTGCAGTGTGTCAGTGAAGTTATTGACACGAGGTCACTGTGAAAAATAGTAACCTACAGGCCAGCTATTTAAAACTGTGGTTTTTGGTTACACGTATCACATATAAGTGTGCTCCATATTTAGGCATTTCAGGCCTCCATTTAAATTTTGTTGCCGTGTGTCAGTGAAGTTATTGACACGAGGTCGCTGCAAAAAATATTAACCTACAAGCCAGCAATTTAAAACTGTGGTTTTCCATCACACGTATCACATATACAGTAAGTGTGCTCTAAATTCAGGCATTTCAGGCCTCCCTTTAAATTTTGTTGCAGTGTGTCAGTGAAGTTATTGACACGAGGTCGCCATGAAAAATAGTAATCTACAGGCCAGCAATTTAAAACTGTGGTTTTCCGTCACACGTATCACATATCACTGCAGTTTAAATCCAGCCATTTGTAGTGAACGTGGAAAATATTGTCCTCCATTTAAAATGGGCAAGG
Organism: Phyllobates terribilis; assembly: GCF_046119375.1. Lineage (NCBI taxonomy): Eukaryota > Metazoa > Chordata > Amphibia > Anura > Dendrobatidae > Phyllobates > Phyllobates terribilis. The sequence continues at coordinate 912,375,909 of NW_027362763.1, read as the reverse complement.
TGCGTGGCAAGAGACTGGAAAGTGCACATGATGGTGATGATGGTGCATGCAGAGGACGAGGCTGAGGCCGTGAGCAAGCTGAAATTGTGCCACAACAAACACCCACATCTTCTCGCGCAACCTCCCTGTCCCAATTAATAGGGGACCGCAGAACACCACTATTAAACACAGAGCAGGATGAAAAGGTTATTGGTTGGATAGCAGATAATGCTTCCAGTCACTTAGCCACCACCACCACCACCCTGTCTCCCACATGATCAAGTCTTAGTAGCTGTGAGTCTGGATTGCATATTCCTCACCCTGATCCTCCTTCCTCCCACCATGCCGAGTGCCCGGAGAAAACTGATCCCACACTTGGACACTCCGAAGAGCTGCTCACTTTTCCATTTATATATTTGGGCCTCTCGCCCAGTCCACTTGAAGCGGGGCAAGAGGAGATCGCATGTAGCGATGGCCAAATATTTGAGCAGCCACGGTCACATGAAGGTGAAGGTGGGAAACGGTCACAAGAGGTGGATGATGATGAGACACAATTTCCAGAAAGTCAGGAGGAGGACCAGGGTGCAGAAGTGGAAGATGAGGTGGTGGACGTTAAGTCACTGACCCAACCTGGCAAGGTGACCTGCAGAGCGAGGACAGCAGCCCACAGGGGGAGGGAGGCATAACACCACAACAGGCAAGAACAAGCAGTGTGGTGGCTGCAGACAGAAGGCGGGCAACCGGTCCCCGTAACATCAACACGACGGAAGTTGCCAGTACAACTGTTAGGTCTTCCTGAGTCTGGTTGTTTTTTAAAGACTCTGCCGATAACCCAAAAAGGCCATTTGCACCACCTGCCAGGCCAGCATCAGCAGGGGTAGCAAAACTAGGAGCCTGACCACCACCAGCATAATCAGGCACTTGGCAGCAAAGCACTTGACTAAGTAGGCCGAACCCCAGGGTCCAGGAACAGTGTCTGCAGGTGACACCACTGCTTGTTCCGCTGTTGTGCATGCAGGCCAATCCCCTGTCCATGGCGCATGTCAAGATGCCTCCCGCCCTGCACCTGTCATTGAACACTCTCAACTAGCACCATCAGCAAGCACGTCCACGTCCTTGTCCCAGCACAGCGTTGAGTTGTCCCTACCCCAGTTCTTGGAACGCAAGCGCAAATACGCAGCTAATGCCCCACAGGCCACACTACTAAATTCACACATTTTGCAAATGCTTGTGCTCGAAATGTTGCCTTTTAGGATCGTGGAGACGGAAGCTTTCCGCAACCTCATGGCGGCTGTCCCTCGGTACTCGGTCCCCAGCCACCAATATTTCTCCCGGTGTGCCATCCCCGCATTACACGAGCACGTGTCTCACAACATTAGCCGTGCCCTCAACAACGCAGTTACGGGGAAAATCCACCTAACCCCAGACACGTGGACATGTGCTTGTGGGAAGGGATGGTACATCTCGCTGACGGCACACTGGGTTAACATAGTGGAAGCCGGGACCAAGTCAGACCTTGGGATGGAACACGTCCTCCCTATGCCAAGGATTGCAGGACTTGGGTCAATCAGGGTTGCCCCCACATTCTACAGCTCCCTCACCTCTTCCTTCTCCTCTCCTTCAGCTTCCATCTCTGAAATGACCACATCAGTCGCAAGCTGGAAGCACTGCAGTACTGCCTCAGCCAAGCGGCAGCAGGGTGGGCTGAAGCTAATATGCTTAGGTGACAAAGCACACAACGCTGAAGAGTTGTGGACAGCTCTGAAAGAGCAGGCAGATCTGTGGCTGACACCGCTAAACCTACAGCTAGGCATGGTCGTGTGTGACAATGGCCAGAACCAGGTGGTAGCTCTGAGGCGAGGCGAGCTCACACACGTACCATGCCTGGCCCATGTGCTTAAACTCGTGGTTCAGCGGTTTCTCAAAACCTACCCGGATCTGTCAGATCTGCTTGTCAAAGTACGCCGCCTGTGTGCCCATTTTAGAAAGTCACCTACAGCCTAACCTCGTGGTTAAGCGGTTTCTCAAAACCTACCCGAATCTGTCGGATCTGCTTGTCAAAGTACGTCGCCTGTGTACCCATTTTAGAGAGTCATCTACAGCTTCTGCCACTCTTGCTGTGCTTCAACAGCGTTTGCAGCTTCCGGCTCACAGACTGGTGTCCCCACACGTTGCAACTCTACATTGCAGATGTTGGGAAGGATTTGTGAGCAGAAGAGGGCAGTTGTTGACTACCTGTATCAACAAAACCATCGGCATTCAGGTCAGACTCCACACATAAAACCTCAGAAGTGGACATGGATGTCAAACATATGTACCATCCTCCAAAACTTTGAAAACTCCACCAACATGGTGAGCGGCGATGGCGCCATAATTAGCATCACCATCCCGCTTCTCTGTCTTCTGAAACATTTTCTGCTCTCAATTAAAGAGGATGCACTGCAGGCGGAGCACGATGAGATGGAGCAAGGAACCATACAGGGTGATTACACACAGCCCAGCCTCATCTCATCCCAACGTGGATTGGGTGACGATGAGGAAGAGTAGGTGGAAGAACAGGAGCTAGTTTCCTGCGCTATAGATGGTACTACCTGTACAACTGCCATACTGTCTGTTCAGCATGGATGGCATGAGGACAGGGAGGAAGAGGAGGAGAGCATGGTCAGTCGTCCTCTTGGTGAGGACACGGAAGTCTTGCCTCTTTGTTGTCTGGCACACATGGCTGAGTTTATGTTACGTTGAGCACTGTTTCCATCAATTTGGGCAATTTTTAGGCCCTCTGCAGACCGCTGGGGGGAGCTGCCGGAAAAATGCTCAAGTTTCTCTTGGACTTACATTGGGCTCGTTACTCCGACCGAGCACTCAAGCATTCCAATTTGCTCAACACAAACAACGAGTACCCGAGCATTTTAGTGCTCGCTCATCACTAATCCTGACAGAAAGAAGTGGAATCTTGACAGCCAAGAAGAGGCCACCCGGACACAACCCTCATTTGGATAAGTATAAAGACTATATCAGACATTTGGTAAAATCCCCCACTCTAGATGCAAACACAAGATGATCTAATATCAGTGCTCAGGAGAAGAGGACCATACAAGTTTTGAAAACCAATAAAGAAATCATTAAACCTGCTGAGAAGGGTGGTTCAACAGTCATGATGACACACCAGACTACATAAAGGAGGAAAACAGGCTAAAGATGCTCAAATGCTCCTGCTCAAATTTGGAGCATGATACAACACAGGAATACTGTAAGGAACTAAAAAAGATCCTGAAACCCTTGGTATATAATAAATCCAGCTACATTCAAGACACATTCAAGTTGAATAAACTAGCAACAATAAGTCTTCTAAGAGAACCATCCAAGCCACCATGGATGTGTAAACTTTGTATTCTAATATCCCACACCAGGATGGATTAAATGCCTGCAAAATCCTCATGAAAATTGAAGGAATTGATTCTGTTTCTATGGTGAAGCATAGAAAATTCTTCCTCACCTAAAACTAGTTCCTTGGCATGACAGTGTTCCTGCCGTTGTTCGGCCAACTTTAGACGATTGTGTTCCATAGGTTCAGAGGTTGTAGCCAGCATAGATGAACAAGTAATAGGTGGCCTTTGGAAAGACTGAGCCATACGTCCATTGCGATGTGTTGCCAGGGACCTGAAGGAACAGGAAGCGGTAGAAAATGCCCGGCCAGATGATGCTTAGGGGTCTTGTTTTAAGCGCAGGAAGGACAGGTAGAGACATACTCCAGAATATCCTTTATCATCGTAGGCCAGCAATAAAGATGAGAAATGGGTTGCATAGTTTTCCTCTGCACAGAATGACCAGCCAACTTAGAAGAGTGCCCCCACTGCAGAACTTGCTTCTTATCAGATTCCGACACATAAGTCTTCCCGGGGGAAATCTGAGATAAGTTCACCGGAGCCATAGTCACCATCCTGGATGGTTCTTTTGATATACTGGGGTTTCTCCTTTGGTCAGGAGTAGTGTTGAGCCACCCCCGTAGTGTTCGAGTTCGGTTCGGTTCGTCGAACACCCGTGTGTTCGCCGAACTGTTCGTCGAACTGTTCGTCGAACACCTTCGAACACCGTTAAAACCAATGGCAGGCAAACAAAAACACATAGAAACACATAGAAAACACCTTCAAAGGTGTCCAAAAGCTGACAAACTGCTCAGAAGACATAACTAACACATGGAAAAGTGACAAGTACATATAGTCATGCGAAAATAAAAGAGGTGGAGGAGTAAAAGGAGGGGGAGACACAGATATAGGCATGTCATGCCCTTCTAAAATCCAAAAAGTGAGAAGCCGACACGGCCAGTCCGCTCCTGCCCGTGCCACCTCCGTGTCGCCGGGTTTGTGCCAGAGCCGCGGTGAACCCTGACGGCCAGCCCCCCTCTCCCAATACTGGTGCCTGTCCGCTGGTGGGTCGAGCGAGCCCCCCTGTGGTGGAGGCAGCTCTAAGATTTTTAATTTAAATTGTCTCTCTAATTTGAATGAATACACTTTAAATCCATTTACAAGGATCTATTGGAGGGCAAGTCTCATGCCAGCAGCCGCGGTAATTCCAGCTCCAGTAGCGTCCACTAAAGCTGCTGCAGTTAAAAAGCTTTTATAAGGATCGAGCTCGGCTGTCCACCGCAAGGCATCCTACTGCCAGTCCCAGCCCCTATGCCTTGGGGTGCCTCCTGATGCTCTTCACTAAGTATCCCATGGTCCCGAAGCATTTCCTTTGAAAAAATTAAGTGTCTAAACTACAGGTGGTGCAGCTTGCTTAACAGCCGGGATAATCGGCTCACTAGCAGACACTGCTACTAGGCACAAAGTATTTCCTGGGCTAGATGCAGTTAAAAATTTGTAATTAGATACTCTCGTTGGATGCTGAGAAAGCATTCCATAGAGTCTCCTGGCACGCCATATATGATTCTCTTAAAAAGCTTGGGGTAGGGGTCTAGGGGACCCTTTTATAGCCAAAATCACGGCCCTGTATCGCAATACGTCACCTAGGCTGAAGATAAATGGAACTGTAGCACCCTGAGGGCTCGGTTGCTACAGACGTATTGCACCTCACCCAGAGGTGTGATATCTCACTCTCAGGTAAGGATGGAGTGTGGATCAGGACCCGACACCTGCATGCATTACACCACATTGCCGTGGGGCAGGGCGACCAATATGCCCCTGAGATGGGCACGACAGTCCCTGTCCCTGGCTGGAGTGGGGGGAGGGAACACTGAGGAAGGGGAACCCTGTAGTGCAGGAGCAGGGAGGAAGCAGTTCCTGGGTGCATTGAGAAGGGAGTATAAAAGGTGGGCACCATCTTAGTTCAGTGCAGAGAAGTCTGAGCAGAAGTGGCAGGGAGCAGGGGCTCTGCATGAGCTCTGCTCCGGAGGCGGGCCTAGTAGCAGAGGCCCAGGCCTGGAAGAGGGAGAAGGAAGGAAGAGGAGCGGAGAAGGCTCCAGGAACGAGGAATGAAGGGATCCCAGGGGTGCGGACGGGCGAGTCGCCACCGCACGCCCGAATCCACCTGCGTGGAGGGGTCAGGCCAAAGGGGGAGACCGGTCCCCGAACTAGTGGAGGCAGGAAACGACCCTCAGCTAGAAACCGGAGGCTCTGACATTTTATGTGGCGCAGCCCCTCGCTACACCCGCTAGGAAGGCACCACATAGGGTCAGGGAAACTGGCGCCAAGTTTACCAAGAGGAGGCCCGAGGCAGCCGGACAGAAGTGTTGGTAAGAAAGGCCAGACAAAGGACACACAAAGGGGGTCCTGTGAAGTGCTCCAAAGTTATCTGGGAGTTGTCTGAGCCCCTCACCTGGTGAGCACAGTACGACGTGGGCAGTCGTTACCTGCAGACGTGGTCTGGATAATAAGAACTGTGAGTAAAGGCCCTGAACTGCATCACTGACTCCATGTCGTTACTGCTGCTGCCCTGCACCATCACCCCCATCCTCCGCATACACTGCCCTGAGGCTATACTCCTCCCGTGGGGAGTTATGCTACACTCTGCTGCACCCACAACACCAGCCTCAGTGGTCTGCCCTGTAGCGGCGGTTCACTCTGACCGCAATCCACGGGTGGCGTAGTCGGACATTTAAACATGAAAACCACATAAATAGTTCCGCCACTGGTTTGACCGCCCTGAGCCACGGAACTGGGTCGCCGCCACGAAGACTACAACCACCAGCATCCACCAAAAAGGGTCCGGCTCCGGGTGTCCCAAGGCCCAGGGGGTGCGTCAGAACATTTTCATCACCTTTCACAATCACCAATGGGACAAGGCAGTGATGTCCTCTGTCCCCTCTCTTATACATCCTAGTGACGGAGCACCTGCTCTCATCAATTCGCCATAACCCCAATATTAGGTGGATTGAGGTGGGAGGCACCGAGTACAAGTGCCTTCTATTTGCTGATGATGTCCTAGTATATATCACTCAATCACATATATCCATCCATGCTGTTATGGCTGAAATAGATCACTTTGTTACATGGTAAAATTTTAAAATCAATGCAGCGAAGTCTGAGGCCCTCGATGTCTCCCTCCCCAAATCCATATAGGATTCCATCCAGTCCAACTTTCCCTTTACCTGGCCCTCACAGGGTATCAAATACTTAGGAATTCCTATTCATAGAGACCTCTCCCATCTATGTTATCTTAATTTTGGGCCCTTTATTGAACAACTCCATACAGACCACGGTTGGCAAGTTAGAACTGTAAGATTCACTACGTGAACCACTGGTGTTTTGTGGAAAAGCACATGTACACTGCGTTCCAAATTATTATACAAAAAGTGTTTAGGAGTGATAAGGGAAGAATTTGTTTGTTTGTCAGTTAAACTCATTGATGGTGATGTGTGTCAGGGCTCTTTATATCACTGTAAGCAATTGCAGACACCTGTGCTAATTAGTTTGGCAGGTGTGTCCAATGAAAGGCAAGACTACTTAAAAAGGCTCTCTCACATTATTAAGCAGCCTACATTTTCTGCCAAAATGGGAAAGAAAAAGGATGTGTCGGCTGCTGAGAAGCAACAAATTGTGGAGTGTTTAGGTCAAGGCATGACTACAATCAACATTGTGCGATGATCAGGATGAAGTGTCTTGGCAATCAAGAAGTATGTAGCTGATTCACAGTACACACGTGTGCGTGCTGATAAGGGCAAATTGAGGACTCTTTCCTACAGGCAATTACGTCAGGTTGAAAGAGCAGCGGCAAAAAAGCCTTGTCATAGCAGCAGACAAGTTTTTGAAGCTGCTTGTGCCTCCAACGTCCCCCGAACAACAAGATGCAGGGTCCTTCAGAGGTTTGCAGCTGTGCATGCGCCATCCTGTCGACCTCCTCTATCCACTTCACACAAGCAGAAACGGCTCCAGTGGGCCAAACATTACATGAAGACTGATTTCAAAACTGTTTTGTTCACGGATGAGTGCCGTGCAGCGCTCGATGGTCCAGATGGATGGAGTGGAGGATGGCTGGTTGATGGACACCCCACGCAAACACGGCTACAGCGCCAACAAGGAGGAGGTGGAGTAATGTTTTGGGCTGGAATCATGGGGAGAGAGATTGTCGGCCCCTTTAGGATCCCTGAAGGCGCTAAAGATGAACTCCATAATGTATGTGGATTTTCTCAAACAGCACTTCCTGCCATGGTTCAAGAAGAAGAACCGTTTATTTCACAGCAAGATCATTTTTCTGCATGATAATGCACCATCTCATGCTGCACATAAAACATCTGCATCTCTGGCTGATATGGGCATAAAAGGGGACAAACTTATGGTGTGACCCCCATGCTCCCCTGACCTCTACCCCATTCAGAACCTTTGGAGCATCATTAAAAGGAGTGTCTATGATGGCGGGAGGCAGTTCACATCTAAGCAACAGCTCAGGGAGGGTATTCTGTCCTCATGCAAAACAATTGAAGCAGAAACCATCCAAAACCTGACAAATTCAATGGACGAGAGAGTTCAGAAGCTCCTTTCGAACAAGGGGTCCTATGTGAAAATGTAACATCACCTAGAATAAAGTTTTGAGTTGAAAACTGTTTGATTTCAGTTTCTAACAACCTGCTAATGCTTATAATTTCAAAAATGACCATTTTTTTGGTCTTTATTAAAATGAAAAGGTTGATCGAAAAGTTTGGGGGATCTAAGAGTGTGGCAACCCAGTAGTCATGATTACTTCGAATTCTGACAATATGAGGGTCATGCTGCAGGTAGTGCAGCAAGAAGGCACTTATGTGCCTTGCGCATCTCGGAGCCCCAAAATTATTTTCCGGGCTAGATGCAGCTAAAAATTATTTTTAAGTTTAAATCTGGTGAAGCTTTAGTATAGATGGCCTAATAGGATCAGTGCTGCACACTGCTACAAAGCCCAAATTATTTTCCAGTCAAGATACAGATAAACATGATTAGTAATTTGAAAGCTTAAAACGGTTGGTAGGGTGATTTTAACCAATCATCAAGCTTTTACTCTCCCCAGGATGACACAGGGGTAGAAAAGTCATTTCGGATCCATGATTTGTTCATCTTTATGAACGTGAGTCTGTCTACATTATCAGTGGAGAGCCGCGTGCGCTTATCTGTCAGCACACCACCAGCAGCGCTGAACACACGTTCAGACAGAACGCTGGCTGCGGGGCATGACAAGATCTCCAAGGCGTAAGTGGCTAGCTCCGGCCATTTATCCAGATTGGAAGCCCAAAAAGAGCAAGGGTCCAGTGACACAGTCGTGGCTTCAATATTTACTTGGAGATACTCCTGTACCATCGTCTCTAGGCGTTGACTATGTGTCAGACTTCTTGTCTCCTGTGGCCTTGCAAAGGATGGGCTAAAAAAGTGGTGAAATGATTCCGCAAAATTGATGTTACCAGCAGATACTGTGGTTCTGTTACGGTTTGAGTGCTGAACACTTGACGGTCCCACGGTTGGCAAGTTGGAACTGTGAGATTCACTACGTGCACCACTGGTATTTTGTGGAAAAGCACATGTAAGATTCTGCAACAGTCTCTGCTGATACTCCTGCATGCGTGCATCCCTTTCTATGGCAGGAATAATTTCTGCAAATTTACTTTTGTACCGGGGATCTAACAGTGTGGCAACCCAGTAGTCAGGATTATTTCTAATTCTCACAATTCGAGGGTCATGTTGCAGGTAGTGCAGCAAGAAGGCACTCATGTGTGTTGCGCATCCAGGAGCACCAAGTCCCTGTTGTGTTGGTGGCGAGGTAACAATCATGCTTCCTTCCTCTGTCCTCTCCCCCCAACCTCGCACAACAGAAATGTGATCAAGGTCTCCCTCATCTGATGAGTCTTCCATCAGTTCGTCCTCCACTTCTTCCTGGGCTCCTGCACCTTCCTCACTAGTTTGGCTGCTACCATGCGCCCTGGTAAAACCATCTCCCCCACCCTCACATGCCTGCCGCCTTGGTGCTGCCGACCGTCTGGACCTTGCAGATGTTAGCCCTTCCGCATACAACTCCTCCTCCTCTACTTCCTCCACCTCCTCTTGTGCCACCACCTGACTCCGAATTCTGTTTAACATGTGCTCCAGCATGTAAATCACCGGAATAGTCATGCTGATAATGGCATCGTCAGCACTAAACATCTTCGTCGCCATTTCAAAACTGTGCAGAAGGGTGCATAGGTCCCTGATCTGAGACCACTCCTCCAGCGTGATTTGCCCCACCTCTGAATCTCGTTGGCCCAGGCTATACGTCAGAACGTATTGCACCAGGGCTTGTCGGTGCTGCCACAGTCGCTGCAACATGTGCAGAGTTGAATTCCACCGGGTAGGCACATCGCATTTTAGCCGGTGAAGTGGCAGGCCCAACGACTTCTGTAGAGATGTAAGTCGCTGAGCTGTGGGATGCGAACGGCGGAAGTGAGCACACAGCGACCGTGCCCTCTGCAGAAGGCCATCTAGTCTGGGATAGTGGGCTAAAAATTGCTGGACAACCAGGTTCAACACGTGAGCCATACAAGGCACGTGTGTGACATTGCCCCGGCGAAGGGCCGCACCCAGGTTTGCAGCATTGTCGCACACGGCCTTCCCTGGTTTCAGGTCCAGTGGAGACAACCATTCATGAAATTGGTTCTCCAGAGCTGACCACAACTCCTCAGCTGTGTGACTCACATTTCCCAGACATTTCAATGTAAAAACCGCCTGATGACGTTGAGCCCTACTGCCAGCATAGTAAGGAGGTGTGCAAGATCCCTTCTGCGCAGTTAGAAAGCTTGTGGCATGACCAGACAGGCTTTGGGTGCAGGTGGAAGACCGAGAGGAGGTTGAGGAGGCAGAAGCAGTGGAGGAACTTTGAGATAAAGAGGATTGACGCACAACTCGTGGGGACGGCAAGACTTAGACAGCAGCCCCTTGTCCTGCTGTCACCATAGTTACCCAGTGCCCAGTCAGCGACATGTAACGCCCCTGTCCATGCCTACTCGTCCAAGTGTCTGTGGTGAAATGCACCCTGTCACACACAGAGTTTCTCAAAGAAGCGGTGATGTTGTGTGCGACATGCTGGTGGAGCGCAGGCACACCTTTCTTTGAGAAGTAGTGCCGACTGGGCATCTGGTACTGGGGCACTGCGACGGACATAAGGTCTCGAAAATCCTCTGTGTCCACCAGGCGGAAAGGCAGCATTTCTGTAGCCAAGAGCTTGCAGATGGTGAAATTCAACCTCTTAGCTTTCTCATGGCTAGGAGGAAATGGTCTTTTACTTGTCCACATCTGAGGGACCGAGGGCTGGCTATTGTGCTTAGATGGGGTTGATAAGGGTGTCCCCGGCAAACTGCCGGTCTGTGAGGAAGATGCAGGCGGACATGTTAGGTTGCCTTGATCTAAAGGTGGTGCTATCGATGTCGGACAGCGCTCAACACCAGCTGGTGTTACCACCTCCAAAGAAAATGATGACCTGCCAATCACGCTGGCTGTTGCGGGTAAAGAGGTGGCAGGTCTGCGCCCCAAAACAGGTGTGACTGCTGTCCCCCCAGTCACAGAGGATGAAGAGGCCGCGGATGCACAAGATATGGCAGACGGTGATTGGCCCGGCCGGCTAGGCCGCATTGTAGCACACTGAGCTTCCCACTGCAACTTATGCTTCATGTCCATGTGCCGGTTCATGCATGAAGTACTCAAACTATGTATTTTTTGGCCTCTACTTAGCTTTTGCTGACAAATGTTACAGATAACACGAGTTGGGTCATCTTTATCGATCTGAAAAAATGCCCAGGCTATGCAAGGCTTAGCACCCATGCGACCTGAAGGGCCACCACGACTTGTGGTGAGAGGCAGAGTTGTGTTTGAGGATGCAGTTGTTGACGTGCTTCCAGTACTACGTCTCTGTCCAGGAAGGCGCAACCTGACCTCGTCGTCACTAGCATCTTCCTCCACCTCCTCTGCTGACCTCATCTCTTGGCTGACTGTGGGTTGACAGTAAGTGGGATCTCCGACCTCATCATCATCACCCTGTGCGTTATCACACCCGTCGTCCTCAGAGCCAACCTGTTCCTGCCCTGACAAAAAACTAAAGTTGTCGCTCCAATCAGGTATTTGAGTCTTATCATCGTCTTCCTCATTGTCTCCACCAACAGGAGTTACAGTTTGGGAATGAGGGTCTACATTATGGTCAGAACCTTCTGCGTCTGGTCCTGGATCCGACTCATAAAGATTCTGGGCATCAGTGCAGATCATTTCCTCGTCTGGATTCACAGAAGCGCTGGAGTCGACCTCTGATTCCCAGGCTATAGTATGAGTAAACAGCTCTGCAGACTCAACCATCTGTTCTACCTCATACTCAGACGGGCAGCTGGAGATTTGGGAGTTGTGAGGAAGCAAGTGCGATTTGGGTGACACCTTTGAGGACTGGAGTATTTGTGATGTTGAAGTTGATGTGGAGGAGAGCCCACTTAAAGGAGCACTTGATATCCGTTGAAGCACCTGCTGTTTTTGTGCCTCATCTGGAATTTGTAGCGATTGGCGTGGCCGTAAGAAAGGGATCTTATCACATTGTCCGCTAAAAGAAGTAGACAGTTTAGTTTGGCTGGAAGATGGTCTTTCTTCTGCAGATGTTACTGTTGCTTTAGCACCTACCCCACGGACACAACCTTTTTTCCCCTTCCCAACACGCCTATTCCCCTTTCCACCAGCAGCAGGCCTTTTTCCACTCATTTTGGTGGTTAACTAATTCACAACTCTGGAGTTGTTTGCACAAAAAAACAATGGATGGTAACCGAGCAGAGCTGAGTGGCCAAACTGTGGTATTAGGCCAAAACTATTGGCTGGGTTAGATGCAGAAAAAAATTATTTTGAATTTGCAACCTGATGGAGGTCAGTATAGATGGACTAATACAAATAGTCCCACACACTGCTAGAAGCCCAAATATTTTTTCAGAGGTACTGTAGATGCAGATAAAAATTATTTTTAATTTGCAACCTGATGGAGGTCAGTATAGATGGACTAATAGTCCAAGTCCCACACACTGCTAGAAGCCCAAATATTTTTTCAGAGCTAGATGCAGAAAAAAATTATTTTTAATTTGCAACCTGATGGAGGTCAGTATAGATGGACTAATAGACCAAGTCCCACACACCGCTAGAAGCCCAACTATTTTTTCAGAGCTAGATGCAGAAAAAAATTATATTCAATTTGCAACCTGCTGGAGGTCAGTATAGAAGGACTAATAGAACAAGTCCCACACACTGCTAGAAGCCCAAATATTTTTTCAGAGCTAAATGAAGAAAAAAATTATTTTTAATTTGCAACCTGATGGAGGTCAGTATAGATGGACTAATAGACCAAGTCCCACACACTGCTAGAAGCCCAAATATTTTTTCAGAGCTAGATGCAGAAAAAAATTATTTTTAATTTGCAACCTGATGGAGGTCAGTATAGATGGACTAATAGACCAAGTCCCACACACCGCTAGAAGCCCAAATATTTTTTCAGAGCTAGATGCAGAAAAAAATTATTTTTAATTTGCAACCTGATGGAGGTCAGTATAGATGGACTAATAGACCAAGTCCCACACATTGCTAGAAGCCCAAATATTTTTTCAGAGCTAGATGCAGAAAAAAATTATTTTTAATTTGCAACCTGATGGAGGTCAGTATAGATGGACTAATAGACCAAGTCCCACACACTGCTAGAAGCCCAAATATTTTTTCAGAGCTAGATGCAGAAAAAAATTATTTTTAATTTGCAACCTGATGGAGGTCAGTATAGATGGACTAATAGACCAAGTCCCACACACCGCTAGAAGCCCAAATATTTTTTCAGAGCTAGATGCAGAAAAAAATTATTTTTAATTTGCAACCTGATGGAGGTCAGTATAGATGGACTAATAGACCAAGTCCCACACACTGCTAGAAGCCCAAATATTTTTTCAGAGCTAAATGAAGAAAAAAATTATTTTTAATTTGCAACCTGATGGAGGTCAGTATAGATGGACTAATAGACCAAGTCCCACACACTGCTAGAAGCCCAAATATTTTTTCAGAGCTAGATGCAGAAAAAAATTATTTTTAATTTGCAACCTGATGGAGGTCAGTATAGATGGACTAATAGACCAAGTCCCACACACTGCTAGAAGCCCAAATATTTTTTCAGAGCTAGATGCAGAAAAAAAATATTTTTAATTTGCAACCTGATGGAGGTCAGTATAGATGGACTAATAGACCAAGTCCCACACACTGCTAGAAGCCCAAATATTTTTTCAGAGCTAGATGCAGAAAAAAATTATTTTTAATTTGCAACCTGATGGAGGTCAGTATAGATGGACTAATAGACCAAGTCCCACACACCGCTAGAAGCCCAACTATTTTTTCAGAGCTAGATGCAGAAAAAAATTATATTCAATTTGCAACCTGCTGGAGGTCAGTATAGAAGGACTAATAGAACAAGTCCCACACACTGCTAGAAGCCCAAATATTTTTTCAGAGCTAAATGAAGAAAAAAATTATTTTTAATTTGCAACCTGATGGAGGTCAGTATAGATGGACTAATAGACCAAGTCCCACACACTGCTAGAAGCCCAAATATTTTTTCAGAGCTAGATGCAGAAAAAAATTATATTCAGTTTGCAACCTGATGGAGGTCAGTATAGATGGACTAATAGAATGATGCTATGCCCAAAAGATTTTACTTCACTAGGTACAGTAAAAAAATTGGTATTCTATACACAGGTGTTATATCTTGCAACACAGATAGGCTACTCCACTGACTAACACACTCTGCAATAGGCCAAAAAGGATTAGCTTTGCTAGATTCAGCCAAATGCTGTGAAAAAAACTTGCACAGCACTGGCACAGACCTGCCTGGCAAAAACTGATAGGAACTCATGTAACCTAGTCCTGAAAAGGACTCCAATTACAATTAGTCTTTACTCCCACAACCTATCTATTTAAGAGCACAGACCTCCCTGATAAAAGTCGTAGGAAATGCTGTAACCTAGTCCTTAAAAGGACTGCAATCACAACTATTCCCTACTCCTAAGCTATCTGTATATTTGTGCGAAAATTGGCTTGAAATTAACAAGGTATAGCGCACACAGCAACAGCGGTGCGGTCTAACACGCAGCTGCAGCAGTGAGAAAATGGTGGCGACGGGGAAAATGGCTTGGTCTTATAGGGCAAGGACATGTGACATACACTGCCAATGACACATGCCCTTGCTTGTGTGAAAAAAAGCACTTCGCTCCGTGTGTGCGCTGCTGATAGGCTGACAGATTGCACCTCCCCACTGCAAATGCGGGAAAGAGAAAAAAAAATGGAGATCTTCATTGATCCTGCAGAGATCCATCCCCTGCCCCTCCCCCCACCCCGCTGTACACTCAAACTGCGTATTAACATTAATTTTCATCATTACTGAGAAAAAATCCAGTTATGATTTTGGTGCACGAACAGTTATCGAACATAACCTCGAACAGCCGAATTTTTCTCAAATTGTTCGTGCTCGCCGAACGGCTCGAACACCGCCCAAAACAGCTCGAATTTGAGATTGGCGAACAGTTCGAGTAGAACAACGCTCATCTCTAATCTTGTCATGCCCCGCAGTCAGCGTTCTGTCTGAACGTGTGTTCAGCGCTGCTGGTGGTGTGCTGACAGATAGGCGCAGACTCACGTTCATAAAGATGAACAAATCATGGATCCGAAACGACTTTTCTACCCCTGTGTCATCCTGGGGAGAGTAAAAGCTTGATGATTGGTTAAAATCACCTCACCAACCGTTTTAAGCTTTCAAATTACTAATCATGTTTATCTGTATCTTGGCTGGAAAATAATTTGGGCTTTGTAGCAGTGTGCAGCACTGATTCTATTAGGCCATCTATACTAAGCTCCACCAGATTTAAAATTACTAATCATGTTTATCTGTATCTTGGCTGGAAAATATTTTGGGCTTTGTAGCAGTGTGCAGTACTGATTCTATTAGGCCATCTATACTAAGCTCCACCAGATTTAAAATGAATAATAATTTTTAGCTGCATTCAGCCCGGAAAATAATTTTGGGGCTCCGAGATGCGCAAGACACATAAGTGCCTTCTTGCTGCACTACCTGCAACATGACCCTCAGATTGTCAGAATTCGAAGTAATCCTGACTACTGGGTTGCCTCACTCTTAGATCCCCCACACTCTTCGATCAACCTTTTCATTTTAATAAAGACCAAAAAAATGGTCATTTTTGAAATTATAAGCATTAGCAGGTTATTAGAAACTGAAATCAAACAGTTTTCAACTCAAAACTTTATTCTAGGTGATGTTACATTTGGACATAGGACCCCTTGTTCGAAAGGAGCTTCTGAACTCTCTCGTCCATTGAATTTGTCAGGTTTTGAATGGTTTCTGCTTCAATTGTTTTGCATGAGGACAGAATACCCTCCCAGAGCTGTTGCTTAGATGTGAACTGCCTCCCGCCATCATAGACACTCCTTTTGATGATGCTCCAGAGGTTCTGAATGGGGTAGAGGTCAGGGGAGCATGGGGCTCACAGCATAAGTTTGTCCCCTTTTATGCTCATATCAGCCAGAGATGCAGATGTGTTATGTGCAGCATGAGACGGTGCATTATCATGCATAAAAATGATCTTGCTGTGGAATACACGGTTCTTCTTCTTGAACCATGGCAGAAAGTGCTGTTTGAGAAACTCCACATACATTATGGAGTTCATCTTTACCCCTTCAGGGATCCTAAAGGGGCCGACAATGTCTCTCCCCATGATTCCAGCCCAAAACATTACTCCTCCAACTCCTTGTTGGCGCTGTAGCCGTGTTTGCGTGGGGTGTCCATCAACCAGCCATCCTCCACTCCATCCATCTGGACCACTGAGCGCTGCACGGCACTCATCCGTGAATAAAACAGTTTTGAAATCAGTCTTCATGTAATGTTTGGCCCACTGGAGCCGTTTCTGCTTGTGTGAAGTGGATAGAGGAGGTCGACAGGATGGCGTACGCACAGCTGGTCTGAAGGACCCTGCATCTTGTTGTTCGGGGGACGTTGGAGGCACCAGCAGCTTCAAAAACTTGTCTGCTGCTATGACTAGGCTTTTTTGCCACTGCTCTTTTAACCTGACGTAATTGCCTGTAGGAAAGAGTCCTCAATTTGCCCTTATCAGCACGCACACGTGTGTACTGTGAATCAGCTACATACTTCTTGATTGCCAAGACACTTCATCCTGATCATCGCACAATGTTGATTGTAGTCATGCCTTGACCTAAACACTCCACAATTTGTTGCTTCTCAGCAGCCGACACATCCTTTTTCTTTCCCATTTTGGTAGAAAATGTAGGCTGCTTAATAATGTGGGACAGCCTTCTTAAGTAGTCTTGCCTTTCATTGGACACACCTGCCAAACTAATTAGCAGAGGTGTCTGCAATTGCTTACAGTGATATAAAGAGCCCTGACACACATCACCATCAATGAGTTTAACTGACAAACAAACAAATTCTTCCCTTATCACTCCTAAACACTTTTTGCATAATAATTTGGAACACAGTGTACATGTGCTTTTCCACAAAACACCAGTGGTTCACGTAGTGAATCTTACAGTTCTAACTTGCCAACCGTGGTCTATATGGAGTTGTTCAATAAAGGGCCCAAAATTAAGATAACATAGACGGGAGAGGTCTCTATGAACAGGAATTCCTAAGTATTTGATACCCTGTGAGGGCCAGGCAAAGGGAAAGTTGGACTGGATGGAATCCTGTATGGATTTTGGGAGGGAGACATCGAGGGCCTCAGACTTCACTGCATTGATTTAAAAATTTGACCATGTAACAAAGTGATCTATTTCAGCCATAACAGCAGGGATGGATATATGTCATTGTGTGATATATACTAGGACATCATCAGCAAATAGAGAGCACTTGTACTCGGTGCCTCCCACCTCAATCCACCTAATATTGGGGTTATGGCGAATTGATGAGAGCAGGTGGTCCGTCACTAGGATGTATAAGAGAGGGGACAGAGGACATCCCTGCCTTGTCCCATTTGTGATTATGAAAGGTGATGAAAATGTTCTGATGCGCCCCCTGGGCCTTGGGACACCCGGAGCCGGACCCTTTTTGGTGGATGCTGGTGGTTGTAGTCTCCGTGGCGGCGACCCGGTTCCGTGGCTCAAGCCTGTCAAACCAGTGGCGGAGCTATTTATGTGGTTTTGATGTTTAAACGTCCGACTACGCCACCCGTGGATTGCGGTCAGAGTGAACCGCCGCTGCAGGGCAGACCGCTGAGGCTGGTATTGTGGGTGCAGCAGAGCGTAGCATAACTCCCCACGGGAGGAGTATAGCCTCAGGGCAGTGTATGCGGATGATGGGGGTGCTGGTGCAGGGCAGCAGCAGTAACGACACGGAGTCAGTGATGCAGTCCAGGGCCTTTACTCACAGTTCTTATTATCCAGACCACTTCTGCAGGTAACGGCTGCCCACGTCGTACTGTGCTTACCAGGTGAGGGGCTCAGACAACTCCCAGATAACTTTGGAGCGCTTCACAGGACCCCCTTTGTGTGTCCTTTGTCTGGCTTTTCTTACCAACGCTTTGGTCCGGCTGCCTCGGGCCTCCTCTTGGTAAACTTGGCGCCAGTTTCCCTGACCCTATGTGGTGCCTTCCTAGCGGGTGTAGCGAGGGGCTGCGCCACATAAAATGTCACAGCCTCCGGTTTCTAGCTAAGGGTCGTTTCCCGCCTCCACTAGTTTCGGGGACCGGTCTCCCCCTTTGGCCTGACCCCTCCACGCAGGTGGATTCGGGCGTGCGGTGGCGACTCGCCCGTCCGCACCCCTGGGATCCCTTCGTTCCTCGTTCCTGGAGCCTTCTCCGCTCCTCTTCCTTCCTTCTCCCTCTTCCAGGCCTGGGCCTCTGTTACTAGGCCCGCCTCCGGAGCAAAGCTCATGCAGAGCCCCTGCTACCTGTCACTTCTGCTCAGACTTCTCTGCACTGAACTAAGATGGTGCCCACCTTTTATACTTCCTTCTCAATGCACCCAGGAACTGCTTCCTCCCTGCTCCTGCACTACAGGGTTCCCCTTCCTCAGTGTTCCCTCCCCCCACTCCAGCCAGGGACAGGGACTGTCGTGCCCATCTCAGAGGCATATTGGTCGCCCTGCCCCACGGCAATGTGGTGTAATGCATGCAGGTGTCGGGGTCCTGATCCACACTCCATCCTTACCTGAGAGTGAGATATCACACCTCTGGGTGAGGTGCAATACCTCTGTAGCAACCAAGCCCTCGGGGTGCTACAGTTCCATTTATCTTCAGCCTAGGTGACGTATTGCGATATAGGGCCGTGATTTTGGCTATAAAAGGGTCCCCTAGACCCCTACCCCAAGCTTTTTAAGAGAATCATATATGGCGTGCCAGGAGACTCTATGGAATGCTTTCTCAGCATCAACGAGAGTATCTAATTACAAATTTTTAACTGCATCTAGCCCAGGAAATACTTTGTGCCTAGTAGCAGTGTCTGCTAGTCAGCGGATTATCCCAGCTGTTAAGTAAGCTACACCACCTGTAGTTTGGACACTTAATTTTTTCAAAGGAAATGCTTCGGGACCCCGGGATACTCAGTGAAGAGCATCAGGAGGCACCCCAAGGCATAGGGGCTGGGACTAGCGGTAGGACGCCTTGCGGTGGACCGCCGAGCTCGATCCTTATAAAAGCTTTTTAACTGCAGCAGCTTTAGTGGATGCTACTGGAGCTGGAATTACGCGGCTGCTGGCATGAGACTTGCCCTCCAATAGATCCTTGTAAAAGGATTTAAAGTGTATTCATTCAAATTAGAGAGACAATTTAAATTAAAAAGCTTAGACCTGCCTACACCACAGGGGGCTCGCTCGACCCACCAGCGGACAGGCACCAGTATTGGGAGAGCGGGGCTGGCCGTCAGGGTCCACCGCGGCTCTGGCACAAACCCGGCGACACGGAGGTGGCACGGGCAGGAACGGACTGGCCGTGTCGGCTTCTCACTTTTTGGATTTTAGAAGGGCATGACATGCCTATATCTGTGTCTCCCCCTCCTTTTACTCCTCCACCTCTTTTCTTTTTGCATGACTATATGTACTTGTCACTTTTCCATGTGTTAGTTATGTCTTCTGAGCAGTTTGTCAGCTTTTGGACACCTTTGAAGGTGTTTTCTATGTGTTTCTATGTGTTTTTGTTTGCCTGCCATTGGTTTTAACGGTGTTCGAAGGTGTTCGACGAACAGTACGACGAACAGTTCGGCGAACACAAGGGTGTTCGACGAACCGAACCGAACTCGAACACTACGGGGTGGCTCAACACTATATACAATACTTATACCACCCTTATGTGTATTATTCTCTCTTCTTCAGTATTTTTGTGTGAGCAATGTACTGTAGGAGAGGCTGAATACAAGGGGACTGAAAGGAGAAATATCGTGCAGGAGGTAGGTGAAAGCAGCAATGTATTACAGCAGGGGTAGGGAACCTCAGGCCCGTGGGCCATTTATGGTCCTCAATGACCCTTTATCCGGCCCCAGCAGATTCCCGGGGACCGCAGTGCTTGGGCCAGCAGCTGTATTTTGATGGCCGTTGGCCCATTAATTTCTTCTTGCTCGGTGCGCATGAGCACGCAGTGTTCACTACTGAACGCTGAGATTATGTCCTGACACCAGTGCCAGTGTTGGTGGAGTTAGAGTGCAATTTGTACTGCCCCCGAAGGATGGTATAAATATCCAAATGACCCTTGGCAGAAAAAAGATTCCCCACCTATGTATTACAGGTTGGGGTTCGGTATAGAGGGGCTGAGAATTTATAGTGCAGGATGAGGCTGAATACAGGGGCTGAGATTAATTGAGCTGTGTTCATTGTCTGCTGTTGTGAGACCAGTCATGTGAAACTGCAAATGCTTCTCAATTGATGTATTTAACAGAGGATTATGTTCTGTCATATACATATTCTATTCTATACTTAGATTAGCGCGATGATGACTCAGGGACATGAGACTACTCAGAAGCACATAGGAGAGGAAGGAGAGGTCTGCAGCACTGAGGAGACACGAGTGCTGCTGGGAAATGTCATTTTAGCATATAAGAATGGGACTGCCCATTCATCTATGTGAAACTGGATGCACAAGGGGCAGATAAGAGATGAAAAAAGACACAATGGTACAAGATAAAAAAACTTTATGTTGGGCTTGGTCTGTATATTAACAGTAACTATGCATTTATTGCGCTTTGAGAAAAATAATGTGATTCTGGGAATAACCCTTTAAACTGTGAATATTTTTTTTTATAAGCAATGAGGAGGATGGACTACAATTACCAGGCTTTACTTTCCTGAAAAATGCATAAGCTGCGTTTTGTCACTTTTTCTCATTACCTGGAATTGATCATTGGAAGTGCAGCTATGACAGCAGCCGACAGCAGTAAGCTACACTGTTTTTGTTGAAATGAATATTGGATTAGATCCCAGTGACAATAAAAGTTAAATAGATGGTAAATAAAGTATAGAGATTCAAAAGATCGCCATATACAGCTATCTCTATCATTCCAATAGACAATATACTGTATATAGCAGTAGTTTGCATGTGTGGCCATCCAAGGCTCCATAGCATAGCATAGGCTCCACAGTGAAAAGTGGAGGTCTCAGCAATGTAACCTCCAATGATCAGACATTTCAATAAATGTTAATAGACCCACCCATTCAAGTAAGAAAACACAAAATTTTAAAGCCTAAGGAAATGTCAATCATTAATCTTGCAGAAATCCATTCATTAACCCTAGAACGCATACCTGAGGCCTCGCAGGCCCGCCCTGTTAATTGTTTTCTATTTTCTGCAAGATTACGTTAGTTAGAATTTTGAAACTCTAGGTATTCCTCAGGTATATAGCTGTTTGTCATTTTTGTTTGAGTTATTCCATGTTATTTGCACACGGGCCTAAAAGGCCCCAGGTATGTGAAAAAGTAGATTTCTATGGTCATGCGTTCTAGGGTTAAAGGAATTATCACCCAAGTTTGTTTCTCTACATACTTGCTCACCCACTAAAGGTACATCTACTCTTTCCTACTCAGAATTCAAATCTTATTAGAATTAGAATAGGATGGACCATGGCTAGAGGTAATGTTTGCCAAGTTGATTGTGATGCTGAGTCACTTCTTATAGACAAGCAGTGAGACAGGGAGGTCAAGGAGTCCGGGGGTCAAATACCAGAAGAGCACATCAAAGGCAAAAGGGTAAGGCAAAAAAATGGTCAAAAGGCAAAGTCCGAGGTCAGGCAACAAAGATCTGAATAGCTGAATATAGAGCACAATGCACACACATCACTTAGCAAAGCTACAACTGGCAATATTCTGACCATTGTCAGCCAGCTAAATAGCCAGGTAATCACCCGGAATGTGTGACACCTGGAGGAAATCCAGCAAGTCCAGCCAAATTGGGCGACTGAGTTGTCGCTCACAATACTGACAGCCCAGCACACCCCAGCCTCTAATTGAGTAGCTGGCCTGTCACTCACAATACTGACAGTCCAGCATGCTCCTGATTCTATAGGGTAGCCTGACAGTACCCCCTCTTCTAGGGGGCCACTGGACCCCCAGATTTCACAGGAAATTTAAAATGGAAGGCCCTGACCAAACGATCAGCCTTCATAGATCGATATGGAAGCCAGTATCTCCCATTGGTTCCTGGAAATCAGATTGGATTACAACAGGAGCAGACAGAAAACACTCTTTCAATTTTTCAAAAGCTTTAATAGCCTCCTGTGACCAAACCTTGAGATCCGCCCCCTTATGCGTGAGGTCAATAAGAGGTTTAGCAGTCTGATAAAAGCCCTGAATGAATTTTCTGTAATAGTTGGCTAATCCAAGAAAACATTATAATGCTTTAACGTCACTAGGCTTAGCCCAATCTATTATGGCTTGCACCTTCCCAGGATCCATCTTAAACCCATTAGCCCATAAGATGAACCTGAAGAGAAAAAATAAATTTCTCAAATTTAGCAAACAATGAATTCTCCCTCAACCTTTGTAATACCACACGGACATGTTCCTGGTGGGAATTAAAATGTGGCAAAAAAAATTAAATATCATCAAGGTAAATCACAATAAATCTCCCAATGCAGTCAGAAAAATATCATTCATAAAGTTTTGAATTACTGTTGGCGCACTGGCTAACCCGACTGGAGTGACAAGATTTTCAAATAAACCGGCTGATATTAAAAACAGCCCCTTGTGTCAGGTTCATGATCTTAGACTCAGTGACCTGGATTCTGTCAGGCTTGTCATAGCTTAAACCAACGGTGTTAAAGAAGGCATCAAAAGAAATCTGTTCTGGTGCTTGTGGGGACAGTGAAAATGCTCTAGTCTGAGGACCCTCTTGCAGGAGGGACATAATTATTCCTACCTGCTGGGGCTCATGAACTCAGGACTGAGGTCAAAGGGTAAAAAATACTTTACAGCTCTTCCTTAATACTCCAAACTGATTCTTCTCTCCAGAAAATTAATCAGGAAGGATCACTACAGGTTCGAAAGAGGACAACTGCACATCTGAAGGTGATGACATTGCAGTCACTGCCGGCAGCAAAGAGCTATAGAGGGCTTTAAGCTAGACACCAGGACCTGCAACTGGAACTGCAATAATTTAAGGTTCTTGTATTCTTTAGTCAGCTCATGAATCATTTGGGTCAGATTCTCCATCTGATCACAAAGAATGTAAATAGGATCCATACTGGAAAAAAAAATTGTATACGGCCAGTCATAATGTGACTCTGAGTCAATTCCCACCAACAAGCCGTGAGACAAGGAAGTCAAGGAGTCCAGGGTCAGGGACCAGGAGAGCAGGTCAAATGCAAAAGGGTAAGACAAAATAATGTTAAAAAGGAAAAGTTCTAGATCAGGCAGCAAATGTGAGAGTACGTGAAAGGCAAAGGGGCAATACAAAAGAATGGTCAAAGGACAAGTCCAAGGTCAGGGAACAAAGATCTGAATAGCTGAACACACAGCACAAGGCACACACAACACCGAGCAAAGCTACAACTGGCAATACTCTAACCATTGTCAGAAAGCTAAGTAGCCAGGTTATCACCCAGGACGGGTGACACCTGGAGGAAACCCAGCAAGCCTTGCCAGATTGAGTAGCTGGGTTGTCACTCACAATACTTACAGCCCAGCATGCTCCTGCCTCTGGTTGGGAAGCTGAGCAGTCACTCACAATACTGACAGCCCTCCATGTCCCTGATTCTATAGGGCGACTGAGCTGCTACTCACTGCGTTCCAGGGACACTGTGAGTGGTGTAATCGTGACATTGGTCAGTGACGGACATTGAATCTGATGGGTCTTGGAGGAGGATGAAAAAAGTAGGCGACTTAGGGACTTACTTTGGTAAGGGCACTCAAGTAAAGATTCTGGGTGAGCCCCTAAGTGCCACTCTCAATCATTGTGTACTTTCCCTGCCACATCCAGCCTTCACTCTGAGTTAATCATAGAGTTCCACCAGCCACTATGAAAAAAAATCTGCCTGTGCTTTAATGGGTCCTTGTGCCAACAACATTTATGGTGTTTCTCAAAACCTTACACAGACATAAGCATGCAAATATGCACTACAGCACAAAAGCAGCATGGTATCAGACAAAGTGTATATGCAGTACTGCTCCAAGTCTTTGTTGTCAAATGCGAACCATTTCTTTAAGATCCTCTATTGTTATACTTGTGATAACAGTACAGCTGTATATTTATAGCGGTGTTTCACATGGCCAGTTACTTTGAAAAAAATCTGCCCTATGTTTACTTGTGTCCTTGTGCCACTAACTTTTATGAAGTTTCTCCTAACCTTCAATTATTTTGAGAATGCAAGTGTGCACATCAGCGCAACAGAAGAATGGTCCCATACAACAAAAGGTTTAGCAGTCCTGGCTCAAGTCCTTCATATTAAATTTATTAAATAAGTACCATCTCTATAAGCACCCCTAATGCTATACTTACAGGAGGAGCACATTTAGAATAGTATTTATAAAGTTAATCTTTAAATCTATATAGATCTATATTATCTTTGCAAAGATCACAAAAAGCTCCTAACTTTTTAACTTGCAAAATATCATGCAACCCTAAAAACTATTTACATAATAGGATGGTCACTTCCTATTCACTTGGGTTAACTTCCAACAAACCTATGGACAAAGCTCTAAGTCCTGCTTCTAGAAGTCTATGCTGTTTCTCACTATTCTGTGCTTTCCGTATGTTTCCGGCCCTCTGGCCTAATCTGCCTTTCCTCAGTCTCTGTAGTAACTTCCAACTGCCACCAAGATGGCCGCCCCACTTCTTCCTGTCACACATATCCAACTGTCAACTCTGTCTCTTATCTCAACTACACCCCTCCCAACTGGGAAATCCTCTAAACACATTAACGAAGCTCCTCCCACACTGAAGCTAGACCAATCACCAACGCTCCTTTGGTTGCTGGACAAACTTCACCGTTACTACCCTCTAACAGCATGCACTGTACTCTTTATAACTTCTTATTTTTACACTGTCCCTATCTAATTATGTAATACAATGCAATACTAGAACATGGCAATGTCAATAAAATACATTTAAATCATTCACAGCATTAGTTATCGTAAAACCTTACATCAAAATATATACACAGTCTATAACAATATCCACATATTAAAGGAAAGCATACTCATTGTATTAATGAGGCATGAAGCACATGAGTGGCCCCTGTCACACCCTTACATACACCTAATTATCCTGCTTTCAAAAGTGAGAAAAAAAATCATCCCACTCTCCTGGATGAGAATGGGACCGATTTTTTTATACTTTAGTGTGCGCAAACTCTAACAGTTTCACTGGCTAGGTCTGCTCCAGTCGCAATGTGAACCCAGCAAAACTGTAGAAGAAATGGTGAATTTTACAAGAACCACCCCACATGCTCCAAGAACCTCATTTTCATGTAAATAAAAGGTACATTTTTGACAAAACTATCCAAGCAATTTTTTAATAGAAGATATCGCTCTTCATAGTGTCAAGAACTCAACAAGGGCTTGAACTTACTTTTTAATGGATTAAAAAGCCGAGAGACTCACTTAAACAATATACAGTGGTGGCCAAAAGTATTGGCACCCCTGCAATTCTGTCAGATAAAACTCAGTTTCTTCCTGAAAATGATTGCAATCACAAATTCTTTGGTATTATTATCTTCATTTAATTTGTCTTCAATGAAAAAACACAAAAAGAATTGTCCTAAAGCCAAATTGGATATAATTCCACACCAAACCTAGAAAGGGGGTGGACAAAAGTATTGGCACTGTTTGAAAAATCATGTGATGCTTCTCTAAGTCGTGTAATTAACAGCACCTGTAACTTACCTGTGGCACCTAACAGGTGTTGGCAAAAACTAAATCACACTTGCAGCCAGTTAACATGGATTAAAGTTGACTCAACCTCTGTCCTGTGTCCTTGTGTGTACCACATTGAGCATGGAGAAAAGAAAGAAGACCAAAGAACTGTATGAGGGACTTGAGAAACCAAATTGTGAGGAAGCATGAGCAATCTCAAGGCTACAAGTCCATCTCCAAAGACCTGAATGTTCCTGTGTCTTCCGTGCGCAGTGTCATCAAGAAGTTTAAAGCCCATGGCACTGTAGCTAACCTCCTTAGATGTGGACGGAAAATTTCAATGCAAGATTGTGCAGATGGTGGATAAAGAACCTCGACTAACATCCAAACAAGTTCAATCTGCCCTGCAGTCCGAGGGTACAACAGTGTCAACCCGTACTATCCGTCGACGTCTGAATTAAAAGGGACTGTATGGTAGGAAACCCAGGAAGACCCCACTTCTTACCCCGAGACATAAAAAAGCCAGGCTGGAGTTCGCCAAAACTTACCTGAGAAAGCCTAAAATTATTTGGAAGAATGTTCTCTGGTCAGATGAGACAAAAGTAGAGCTTTTTGGGAAAAAGCATCAACATAGAGTTTACAGGAAAAAAAAGAGGCATTCAAAGAAAAGAACACGGTCCCTACAGTCAAACATGGCGGAGGTTCCCTGATGTTTTGGGGTTGCTTTGCTGCCTCTGGCACTGGACTGCTTGACCGTGTGCATGGCATTATGAAGTCTGAAGACTACCAGCAAATTTTGCAGCAAAATGTAGGGCCCAGTGTGAGAAAGCTGGGTCTCCCTCAGAGGTCATGGGTCTTCCAGCAGGACAATGACCCAAAACACACTTCCAAAAGCACTATAAAATGGTTTGAGATAAAGCACTGGAGACTTCTAAGGTGGCCAGCAATGAGTCCAGACCTGAATCCCATAGAACACCTGTGGAGAGATCTCAAAATGGCAGTTTGGAGAAGGCACCCTTCAAATATCAGAGACCTGGAGCAGTTTGCCAAAGAAGAATGGTCTACAATTCCAGCAGAGCATTGTAAGAAACTCATTGATGGTTACCGGAAGCGGTTGTTCGCAGTTATTTTGGCTAAAGGTTGTGCAACCAAGTATTAGGCTGAGGGTGCCAATACTTTTGTCTGGCCCATTTTTGGAGTTTTGTGTGAAATGATCAATGATTTGATTTTTGCTTCATTCTCTTTTGTGCTTTTTCCTTGCAAGCAAATTAATTGAAGATAATAATACCAAAGAATTTGTGATTGCAATCATTTTCAGGAAGAAACTGAGTATTATCTGACAGAATTGCAGGGGTGCCAATACTTTTGGCCACCACTGTAGATTAAATTTATTACACATTTCATTACATTCAGTGAAAACTGAAACATTGCTTAATTCTATTTTTCCTCACACTAAGTGTAGGTTTCTAAAACATACACTCCTAAATATTGAAGTTGCAACACCAAGATGGAAAAGTCGTAGCATTAGATAAATCACAGGATTGATAGATATATTACTGATATGGAACTCATGGATGAATGGAAACAACATTTTCTAAACCTCTTGATTTATTCAGTGTTGAGAATGAGCACCTTGCAGAGAAATACACGCATATACAGTTGAAACCAGAAGTTTACATACACTATATAAAAAGAAACATATGCATGTTTTTCTCAATATCTGACATGAAATCAAAATAAACCTTTCCTGTTTTAGGTCAATTAGGATTACTAAAATATTTAATATTTGCCAAATGCCAGAATAATGAGAGAGCGAATGTTTTAAGGCATTTTTATTACTTACTGCAAAGTCAAAAGTTTACATACATTTCATTAGTATTTGCTACCATTGCCCTTAAACTGAATTACTTAGGTCAAACTTTTGGGATATCCTTCAACAAGCTTCTCATAATAGTTGGTCGGAATTTGGGCCCATTCCTTCTGACAAAACTGGTGTAACTGATCCAGGTTTGTAGGTCTCCTTGATCGTACCTGCCTTTTCAGCTTTGCCCATAAATTTTCAAAAGGATTAAGATCAGGGATTTGTGATGGTCACTCCAAAACATTGACTTTGTTATCCTTAAAATACACTTTGTAACCATTTTGGCAGTATGCTTTGGGTCATTGTCCGTTTGGAAGACCCATTTCCGCCCAAGCTTTAACTTCCTGGCTGATGTCTTGAGATCTTGCTTCAGTATTGCCACATAATCTTCTTTTCTCATGATGCCATCTATTTTGTGAAGTGCACCAGTCCCTCCTGCAGCGAAACAACCCACAACATGATGCTGCCATCCCCGTGTTTCACAATTGGAATGGTGTTCTTAGGCTTCCAAGCTTCTCCCTTTTCCTCCAAACGTAACAATGGTCATTATGCCCAAAAAGTTCAATTTTAGTTTCATCAGACGACAGGACATGTCTCCAAAAATTAAGGTGTTTGTTCCTGTGTGCATTTGCAATTATTAATATGGCTTTTTTATGTTTCTTTTGGAGTAATGGCTTCTTCCTGGCAGAGTGGCCTTTCAGCCCATGTTGATACAGTACTCACTTCACTGTGGTTATTGACACAATCTTACCAGCTTCCACCATCATCTTCACAAGGTCTTTTACTTTTGTTTATGGGTTGATATGCACATGTCGGACCAAAGCATGTTCTTTTCTGGGACACAGAACCCGTCTCCTTCCTGAGCGGTATGATGGCTGGACATTCCCATCTTGTTTGTACTTGCATATAATTGTTTGTACAGATGAACGAGGCACCTTCAGGTATCTTGAAATTGTACCCAAGGATGAGCCAGACTTGTGAAAGTTCACAATTCTCTTCCTGATATCTTGGCTGATTTCTTTAGACTTTCCCATTATGCTGCACAAAGAAGCAGTGTGTTTCAGGTGTGCGTTAAAATACATCCACAGGTGTGTCTCTAATTAACTCAGATGTTGACAAAAAACAGAAGCTTCCAAACACATGGCATCATCATATGGGCAGTCCAGAATTGTTTAAAGGCATAGTAATCTTAGTGAATGTAAACTTTTGACTTTGCAGTAAGTAATAAAAATGCTCTTAAAACATTCTATCTCCCCCTCTCATTATATTATATTTGTTAGCACACAAACAACTTTGCACAGGCACCTCCATTATGGAGGAGGTGCCCTAAGTAGGGGCAGTCCTCTGGCCATTCGGGGGGGCTTTTAGGATGGCGCGCATGTCCCCCTAAAGGGGAAAGGATCGCACGAATGCCCTAAGTACAGAGACTTTGGATCTACGCGCGGTGTGCGCAGCCCAGACAGACGCTGAGATGATGCCAGGGAAAGGAGCGGCGATCGCAGGACCGGAGCCGTGGTGGTGAGTAGATCGGCATCTCTGTGAGGCAGGAGGCAGAGACGCCGACGCTACATTTGTCTTTTTATATAGTGTTTGTAAACTTCTGATTTCAACTGTACATGCCTTGGCATGCTAGCAATGAAGTTATTAATGGTTGTCTGAGAAGTGTTCTGCCACTTTGAACACTTGGGCCCACATATCTGTGGTGCCCCTGAGGGTTTAGTCGCCACTAGAGATGAGCGTTGTTCGAGTCGAACTGTTCGCCAATCTCAAATTTGAGCTGTTTTGGGCGGTGTTCGAGCCGTTGGGCGAACACGAACGATTTGAGAAAAATTCGGCTGTTCGAGGTTATGTTCGATAACTGTTCGTGCACCAAAATCATAACTGGATTTTTTCTCAGTAATGATGAAAATTAATGTTAATACGCAGTTTGAGTGTACAGCGGGGTGGGGGGAGGGGCAGGGGATGGATCTCTGCAGGAATAATGAAGATATCCATTTTTTTTTCTCTTTCCCGCATTAACAGTGGGGAGGTGCAATCTGTCAGCCTATCAGCAGCGCACACACGGAGCGAAGTGCTTTTTTTCACACAAGCAAGGGCATGTGTCATTGGCAGTGTATGTCACATGTCCTTGCCCTATAAGACCAAGCCATTTTCCCCGTCGCCACCATTTTCTCACTGCTGCAGCTGCGTGTTAGATGGCACCGCTGTTGCTGTGTGCACTATACCTTGTTAATTTCAAGCCAATTTTTCCAAAAATCTACAGATAGTTTGGGAGTAGGGAATAGTTGTGATTGCAGTCCTTTTAAGGACTAGGTTACAGCATTTCCTACGACTTTTATCAGGCAGGTCTGTACTCTTAAATAGATAGATTGTGGGAGTAAAGACTAATTGTAATTGCAGTCCTTTTCAGGACTAGGTTACATCAGTTCCTATCAGTTTTTGCCAGGCAGGTCTGTGCCAGTGCTGTGCAAGTTTTTTTCACAGCATTTGGCTGAATCTAGCAAAGCTAATCCTTTTTGGCCTATTGCAGAGTGTGTTAGTCAGTGGAGTAGCCTATCTGTGTTGCAAGATATACCACCTGTATATAGAATACCAATTTTTTTACTGCACCTAGTGAAGTAAAATCTTTTGGGCATAGCATCATTCTATTAGTCCATCTATACTGAACTCCATCAGGTTGCAAATTGAATATAATTTTTTTCTGCATCTAGCTCTGAAAAAATATTTGGGCTTCTAGCAGTGTGCGGGACTTGTTCTATTAGTCCATCTATACTGACCTCCATCAGGTTGCAAACTGAATATAATTTTTTTCTGCATCTAGCTCTGAAAAAATATTTGGCCTTCTAGCAGTGTGTGGGACTTTCTCTATTAGTCCATCTATACTGCCCTCCATCAGGTTGCAAATTAAAAATAATTTATATCTGCATCTAGCTCTGAAAAAATATTTGGCCTTCTAGCAGTGTGTGGGACTTTCTCTATTAGTCCATCTATACTGACCTCCATCAGGTTGCAAATTAAAAATAATTTTTTGTCTACATCTAGCTCTGAAAAAATATTTGGCCTTCTAGCAGTGTGTGGGACTTTCTCTATTAGTCCATCTACACTGACCTCCATCAGGTTGCAAACTGAATATATTTTTTTTCTGCATCTACCTCTGAAAAAATATTGGGCTTCTAGCTGTGTGTGGGACTTGTTCTATTAATCCATCTATACAGACCTCCATCAGGTTGCAAACTGAATATAATTTTTTTCTGCATCTACCTCTGAAAAAATATTTGGGCTTCTAGCTGTGTGTGGGACTTGTTCTATTAATCCATCTATACAGACCTCCATCAGGTTGCAAACTGAATATAATTTTTTTCTGCATCTAGCTCTGAAAAAATATTTGGCCTTCTAGCAGTGTGTGGGACTTTCTCTATTAGTCCATCTATACTGACCTCCATCAGGTTGCAAATTAAAAATATTTTTTTGTCTGCATCTAGCTCTGAAAAAATATTTGGCCTTCTAGCAGTGTGTGGGACTTTCTCTATTAGTCATAGAATCATAGAATCATAGAATGGTAGAGTTGGAAGGGACCTCCTGGGTCATCTGGTCCAACCCCCTGCTCAAAGCAGGATTCACTAAATCATCTCAGACAGATGTCTGTCCAGCCTCTGTTTGAAGACGTCCATTGAAGGGGAACTCACCACCTCTCGTGGCAGCGTGTTCCACTCATTAATCACCCTAACTGTCAAAAAGTTTTTTCTAATATCTAATCTGTGTCTCCTCCCATTTAGTTTCATCCCATTGCTTCTAGTCTTTCCTTGTGCAAATGAGAATAAAGATGATCCTTCTACAATGTGACAGCCCTTGACATATTTGTAGACAGCTATTAAGTCTCCTCTCAGTCTTCTTTTTTGCAAGCTAAACATTCCCAAACCCTGCAACCGTTCCTCATAGGACATGGTTTGCAGACCAGTCACCATTCTGGTCGCTCTTCTCTGAACTTGCTCCAGTTTGTTGATGTCTTTTTTAAAATGTGGTGCCCAAAACTGTACACAGTATTCCAGATGAGGTCTGACCAAAGAGGAGTAAAGACCGATAATGACTTCACGTGATCTAGACTGTATGCTTCTGTTAATACATCCCAGAATTGTATTTGCCTTTTTTGCTGCTGCATCACACTGTTGACTCATGTTCAGTCTATGATCTATTAGTATACCTAAGTCTTTTTCACATGTACTGTTGCTTAGCTCTATTCCCCCCATTCTGTATATGCTTTTTTCATTTTTATTGCCCAGATGTAGTACTTTGCATTTTTCCCTGTTAAAAACCATTCTGTTGGTTGCTGCCCACTGCTCCAGTTTATTTAGGTCTTTTTGAATCCTCTCTCTCTCTTCTCTAGTATTAGCTATCCCTCCTAGCTTTGTGTCATCAGCAAATTTAATCAGTTTACCCTCAATTCCTTCATCTAAATTATTGATAAAGATGTTGAACAATACAGGTCCCAGGACAGAGCCCTGTGGTACCCCACTTGAGACATTCATCCAGCTGGATGTGAAGCCATTTACAACCACCCTTTGAGTCCGATCACTAAGCCAGTTATGAATCCACCTAACAGTTGCCTGGTCCATTGCATACTTGGTCATTTTTTCAATAAGGATGGTGTGAGATACTTTGTCAAATGCTTTGCTGAAGTCAAGATATACTATATCTACAGCATTTCCCTGATCCACCCAGTCAGTGATTCTGTCATAGAAGGAAATTAAGTTAGTCTGACATGACTTGTTAGTTACAAACCCATGCTGACTCTGGTTAATCACTTCATTCTTATCCATGTACTTACATACATGTTGTTTAACAATTTGTTCAAAGATCTTTCCTGGTATAGAAGTCAGACTCACCGGCCTATAGTTCCCTGGGTCCACCTTCTTCCCCTTTTTGAAGATAGGAACAACATTTGCTCTTCTCCAGTCTTCTGGGACTTCTCCTGTTCTCCAAGAATTTTCAAAGATTATGGAGAGTGGTTCTAAAATTTCTTCTACGATCTCCTTCAGTACTCTGGGGTGTAATTCATCTGGACCTGGAGACTTGAACTCATTTATGTTAGCTAAATATTCCCTCACAATCTTTCTGTTTACAGATAACTTGGATTCCTCTATTCCTTTAAAAGGACAGTGAAGATCAGTTGATGTTACATTTTCTTTCTGAGAGAAAACAGATGCAAAATAGGAGTTAAAAAGTTCGGCCTTCTCAACATTCTCTCTTACCATTTCTCCATTTTCATCCTGTAAAAATCATATAGCATCTTTGACTTTTCTTTTACTTTTGACATACCCCCAAAATCC
Organism: Phyllobates terribilis; assembly: GCF_046119375.1. Lineage (NCBI taxonomy): Eukaryota > Metazoa > Chordata > Amphibia > Anura > Dendrobatidae > Phyllobates > Phyllobates terribilis. The sequence goes on along the minus strand of NW_027362763.1, from coordinate 912,342,964 downwards.
TTTTTTATTGCTTTTGACATCTCTTGCAAGCCTTAATTCATTGTCAGCTTTAGCTAACCTGATACGTGCCCTGCAGGATCTGCAGACTGCATTATAATATTCTTTAGATATGCCTCCCTCTTTTCATTTAATAAACATTTCTTTCTTTCTTTTTAGCATGTGTTTAAGTTCTGTGTTCATCCATCCTGGTTTCCTTAAATGCTTCCCATTCTTCCTACTTTTCGGGATTGTTAACGATTGTGCTTTGAGAATCTCATTTTTAAAAATTTCCCATCCTTCCTGGACATTTTTGTCCTTAAGGACATCCAGCCATTGGATCCCTCCTCCAGTCCATCTATACTGACCTCCATCAGGTTGCAAACTGAATATATTTTTTTTTCTGCATCTACCTCTGAAAAAATATTTGGGCTTCTAGCTGTGTGTAGGACTTGTTCTATTAGTCCATCTATACTGACCTCCATCAGGTTGCAAACTGAATACAATTTTTTTCCGCATCTACCTCTGAAAAAATATTTGGGCTTCTAGCTGTGTGTGGGACTTGTTCTATTAGTCCATCTATACTGACCTCCATCAGGTTGCAAATTGAATATAATTTTTTTCTGCATCTAACCCAGCCAATAGTTTTGGCCTAATACCACAGTTTGGCCACTCAGCTCTGCTCGGTTCCCATCCATTGTTTTTTTGTGCAAACAACTCCAGAGTTGTGAATTAGTTAACCACCAAAATGAGTGGAAAAAGGCCTGCTGTTGGTGGAAAGGGGAATAGGCGTGTTGGGAAGGGGAAAAAAGGTTGTGTCCATGGGGTAGGTGTTAAAGCAACAGTAACATCTGCAGAAGAAAGACCATCTTCCAGCCAAACTAAAATGTCTACTTCTTTTAGCGGACAATGTGATAAGATCCCTTTCTTACGGCCACGCCAATCGCTACAAATTCCAGATGAGGCACAAAAACAGCAGGTGATTCAACGGATATCAAGTGCGCCTTTAAGTGGGCTCTCCTCCACATCAACTTCAACATCACAAATACTCCAGTCCTCAAAGGTGTCACCCCAATCGCACTTGCTTCCTCACAGCTCCCAAATCTCCAGCTGCCCGTCTGAGTATGAGGTAGAACAGATGGTTGAGTCAGCAGAGCTGTTTACTCATACTATAGCCTGGGAATCAGAGGTCGACTCCAGCGCTTCTGTGAATCCAGACGAGGAAATGATCTGCACTGATGCCCAGAATCTTTATGAGTCGGATCCAGGACCAGACGCAGAGGTTCTGACCATAATGTAGACCCTCATTCCCAAACTGTAACTCCTGTTGGTGGAGACAATGAGGAAGACGATGATGAGACTCAAATACCTGATTGGAGCGACAACTTTAGTTTTTTGTCAGGGCAGGAACAGGTTGGCTCTGAGGACGACGGGTGTGATAACGTACAAGGTGATGATGATGAGGTTGGAGATCCCACTTACTGTCAACCCACAGTCAGCCAAGAGATGAGGTCAGCAGAGGAGGTGGAGGAAGATGCTAGTGACGACGAGGTCAGGTTGCGCCTTCCTGGACAGAGACGTAGTACTGGAAGCACGTCAACAACTGCATCCTCAAACACAACTCTGCCTCTCACCACAAGTCATGGTGGCTCTTCAGGTCGCATGGGTGCTAAGCCTTGCATAGCCTGGGCATTTTTTCAGATCGATAAAGATGACCCAACTCGTGTTATCTGTAACATTTGTCAGCAAAAGCTAAGTAGAGGCCAAAAAATACATAGTTTGAGTACTTCATGCATGAACCGGCACATGGACATGAAGCATAAGTTGCAGTGGGAAGCTCAGTGTGCTACAATGCGGCCTAGCCGGCCGGGCCAACCAACGTCTGCCATATCTTGTGCATCCGCGGCCTCTTCATCCTCTGTGACTGGGGGGACAGCAGTCACACCTGTTTTGGGGCGCAGACCTGCCACCTCTTTACCCGCAACAGCCAGCGTGATTGGCAGGTCATCATTTTCTTTGGAGGTGGTAACACCAGCTGGTGTTGAGCGATGTCCGACATCGATAGCACCACCTTTGGATCAAGGCAACCTAACATGTCCGCCTGCATCTTCCTCACAGACCGGCAGTTTGCCGGGGACACCCTTATCCACCCCGTCTAAGCACAATAGCCAGCCCTCGGTCCCTCAGATGTGGACAAGTAAAAGACCATTTCCTCCTAGCCATGAGAAAGCTAAGAGGTTGAATTTCACCATCTGCAAACTCTTGGCTACAGAAATGCTGCCTTTCCGCCTGGTGGACACAGAGGATTTTCGAGACCTTATGTCCGTCGCAGTGCCCCAGTACCAGATGCCCAGTCGGCACTACTTCTCAAAGAAAGGTGTGCCTGCGCTCCACCAGCATGTCGCACACAACATCACCGCTTCTTTGAGAAACTCTGTGTGTGACAGGGTGCATTTCACCACAGACACTTGGACGAGTAGGCATGGACAGGGGCGTTACATGTCACTGACTGGGCACTGGGTAACTATGGTGACAGCAGGACAAGGGGCTGCTGTCCAAGTCTTGCCGTCCCCACGAGTTGTGCGTCAATCCTCTTTATGTCAAAGTTCCTCCACTGCTTCTGCCTCCTCAACCTCCTCTCGGTCTTCCACCTGCACCCAAAGCCTGTCTGGTCATGCCACAAGCTTTCTAACTGCGCAGAAGGGATCCTGCACACCTCCTTACTATGCTGGCAGTAGGGCTCAACGTCATCAGGCGGTTTTTACTTTGAAATGTCTGGGAAATGTGAGTCACACAGCTGAGGAGTTGTGGTCAGCTCTGGAGAACCAATTTCATGAATGGTTGTCTCCACTGGACCTGAAACCAGGGAAGGCCGTGTGCGACAATGCTGCAAACCTGGGTGCGGCCCTTCGCTGGGGCAATGTCACACACGTGCTTTGTATGGCTCACGTGTTGAACCTGGTTGTCCAGCAATTTTTAGCCCACTATCCCAGAATAGATGGCCTTCTTCAGAGGGCACGGTCGCTGTGTCCTCACTTCCGCCGTTCGCATCCCGTAGTTCTGCGACTTACATCTTTACAGAAGTCGTTGGGCCTGCCACTTCACCGGCTAAAATGCGATGTGCCTACCCGGTGGAATTCAACTCTGCACATGTTGCAGCGACTGTGGCAGCACCGACAAGCCCTGGTGCAATACGTTCTGACATATAGCCTGGGCCAACGAGATCCAGAGGTGGGGCAAATCACGCTGGAGGAGTGGTCTCAGATCAGGGACCTATGCACCCTTCTGCACAGTTTTGAAATGGCGACGAAGATGTTTAGTGCTGACGATGCCATTATCAGCATGACTATTCCGGTGATTTACATGCTGAAGCACATGTTAAACAGAATTCGGAGTCAGGTGGTGGCACAAGAGGAGGTGGAGGAAGTAGAGGAGGAGGAGTTGTATGCGGAAGGGCTAACATCTGCAAGGTCCAGACGGTCGGCAGCACCAACGCAGCAGGCATGTGAGGGTGGGGGAGATGGTTTTACCAGGGCGCATGGTAGCAGCCAAACTAGTGAGGAAGGTGCAGGAGCCCAGGAAGAAGTGGAGGACGAACTGATGGAAGACTAATCAGATGAGGGAGACCTTGATCACATTTCTGTTGTGCGAGGTTGGGGGGAGAGGACAGAGGAAGGAAGCATGATTGTTACCTCGCCACCAACACAACACGGACTTGGTGCTCCTGGATGCGCAACACACATGAGTGCCTTCTTGCTGCACTACCTGCAACATGACCCTCGAATTGTGAGAATTAGAAATAATCCTGACTACTGGGTTGCCACACTGTTAGATCCCCGGTACAAAAGTAAATTTGCAGAAATTATTCCTGCCATAGAAAGGGATGCACGCATGCAGGAGTATCAGCAGAGACTGTTGCAGAATCTTACATGTGCTTTTCCACAAAACACCAGTGGTGCTCGTAGTGAATCTCACAGTTCCAAGTTGCCAACCGTGGGACCGTCAATTGTTCAGCACTCAAACCGTAACAGAACCACAGTATCTGCTGGTAACATCAATTTTGCGGAATCATTTCACCACTTTTTTAGCCCATCCTTTGCAAGGCCACAGGAGACAAGAAGTCTGACACATAGTCAACGCCTAGAGACGATTAGTGTTGAGCCACCCCCGTAGTGTTCGGGTTCGGTTCGGTTCGTCGAACACCGGGATGTTCGAGGAACTGTTCGTCGAACTGTTCGTCGAACACCTTAGAACACCGTCGAACACCGTTAAAACCAATGGCAGGCAAACAAAAACACATAGAAACACATAGAAAACACCTGCAAAGGTGTCCAAAAGCTGACAAACTGCTCAGAAGACACTCTCTTTAAAAAAGCCGGCCGGCAAATTCAGCAGCGGCATACACCGGTACCCGACAATTTAGACAAGAAGGAATAGAGCATCACACATAGATTAGATAGATAGAAACATGTCAGTCACACATATAAGAAGCACAGTGACAGTGTTGGTTACTGCACTTGTCATTTAGTGTAAAGGATTTATTAAAAAAAATATTAGTGTTTTCATGCACCGTCTCTTTAAAAAAGCCGGCCGGCAATTCAGCATCTGTACCCGACAATTTAGAACAGAAAGAATAGAGCTTCACACATAGATTAGATAGATAGAAACATGTCAGTCACATATATAATAAGTACAGTGATAGTGTTGCTTACTGTACTTGTCATTTAGTGTAAAGGATTTATTTAAAAAAATAATAGTGTTTTCATGCACTGTCTCTTTAAAAAAGCCGGCCGGCAATTCAGCAGCGGTACCCGACAATTTAGAACAGAAAGATAGAGCATCACACATAGATTAGATAGATAGAAACATGTCAGTCACATATATATGAAGTACAGTGATAGTGTTGGTTACTGTACTTGTCATTTAGTATTAAAATAAAGGATTTATTATTAAAAAAATTGGCGTGGGGTTCCCCTTAATTTTTAGGCTCTAGCGGAGGTTAAGCAGACGGCTGGGGCAGATGTTTGAAGCCTGGGAAGGGGGTAATACCCACGGAGCTTCCCAGGCTACTAATATCAGCCCCCAGCTGAATACATAGCCTTTACTAGCTATTAAAATGGGGGACCCCCCAAATAAAATGACGTGGGGTCCCCCCTAATTTAATAGCTAGCAAAGGCTAGGCAGACAGCTGGGGGCTGATATTAATAGCCCAGGAAGGGAGCCATGAATATTGGCCCCCTCCCAGGCTAGAAACACCAGCCGTCAGCCGCCCCAGAAATGGCGCATTCATAGGATGCGCCAATTCTGGCACTTAGCCTCGCTCTTCCACGCTGCCCTGGTGCGGTGGCAGGGGGTAATAGGGTTGGGGTTGATGTCAGCTTATAATGCCAGCTGACATCAAGCCCAGGTTAGTAATGGAGAGGCGTCTATAAGACACCCCCATTACTAACCCCATAGTCAAAGTTAAAAAAAACACAAACACCCAGAATAAAGTCCTTTAATTGAAATAAAGACACAATCCTTTATTGTTCTAAATTAAACCATACTTACCATCACGCCCATTCCAGCTGAAGCCAACGATCTCCTGCAATAAAAGAAAAATAATAAAGCAACCTCATCCTTACCTTTCCATGGTTCCCACGACAGCTTCAGCTCTGCTACATCGAGATGACAGGCTGGACCGCAGCAGAACGCTGCCATCCAGCCTGTCATCCCGCAGACACTGAGAAGCGCAGGCTTGCTTGCGCTGCTCAGCGTCTCTCTGTGACGACATCCAGATGAGCCGAGTTCATGTCCAATGAACTCGGCTCACCTCATGCACGTCACTGACAGCGTGGGAAAATTCTCACGCTGAAGCGCTGATTGCAGGAGAATTTTCCCACGCTGTCAGTGACGTGCAGGAGGTGAGCTGAGTTCATTGGACATGAGCTCACCTCATGCACATCACTGACAGCGTGGGAGAATTCTCCTGCACTCAGCACTTCAGCGTGAGAATTTTCCCACGCTGTCAGTGACGTGCATGAGGTGAGCCGAGTTCATTGGACATGACCTCGGCTCATCTGGATGCCGTCACAGCGAGACAGTGAGGAGCGCAAGCATGCCTGTGCTTCTCAGTGTCTGCGGGATAACAGACTGGATGGCAGCGTTCTGCTGCGGTCCAGCCAGTCATCTCGATGTAGCAGAGCTGAAGCTGTCGTGGGAACCATGGAAAGGTAAGGATGAGGTTGGTTTATTATTTTTCTTTTATTGCAGGAGATCGTTGGCTTCAGCTGGAATGGGTGTGATGGTAAGTATGGTTTAATTTAGAACAATAAAGAATTGTGTCTTTATTTCAATTAAAGGACTTTATTCTGGGTGTTGTGTTTTTTTTAAATACTTTACTAGAAATTCATGGCGGTCATGTCTAATACTGGCGTGACCCCATGAATTTTGGGCTTGGGGCCAGCTGATAATACCAAGCTGGCCCTAACCCCTTTATTACCCAGTGAGCCACCGCACCAGGGCCCTGGATGAGTTGGGTACAGCGCCAGAAGATGGCGCTTCTATGAACGCGCCATTTTCCGGGGTGGCTGCGGACTGCAATTTGTAGCGGGGGGGCCCAGAAAGCTTGGGCCTCCCTGCGCTGCAGATTCCAGCCCCCAGCTGCCTAGTTGTACCTGGCTGGACACAAAAATAGGGCGAAGCCCCACGTACTTTTTTTTTAATTATTTCATGAAATTCATGAAATAATTAAGAAAAAAAGGCCTTCCCTATATTGTTGTGTCCGGCCAGGTACAAATAGGCAGCTGGTGGATGGGGGCAGCCCGTTCCTGCCTGCTGTACCTGGCTGGACACAAATATAGTGCGAAGCCCCACTTCAATTTTTTTTTATTATTTCATGAAATTCATGAAATAATTAAGAAAAAAAGGGCTTCCCTATATTGTTGTGTCCGGCCAGGTACAAATAGGCAGCTGGTGGATGGGGGCAGCCCGTTCCTGCCTGCTGTACCTGGCTGGACACAAATATAGTGCGAAGCCCCACTTCAATTTTTTTAAATTATTTCAGGAAATTCATGAAATAATTTAAAAAAAATTGACGTGGGGCTTCGCACTATATTTGTGTCCAGCCAGGTACAGCAGGCAGGAACGGGCTGCCCCCAACCACCAGCTGCCTATTTGTACCTGGCCGGACACAACAATATAGGGAAGCCCTTTTTTTCTTAATTATTTCATGAAATAATTTAAAGAAAATTGACGTGGGGCTTCGCCCTGTTTTTGTGTCCAGCCAGGTACAACTAGGCAGCTGGGGGCTGGAATCCGCAGCGCAGGGAGGCCCAAGCTTTCTGGGCCACCCCCGCTGCAAATTGCAGTCCGCAGCCACCCCGGAAAATGGCGCGTTCATAGAAGCGCCATCTTCTGGCGCTGTACCCAACTCATCCAGGGCCCTGATGCGGTGGCTCACTGGTAATAAAGGGGTTAGGGCCAGCTTGGCATTATCAGCTGGCCCTAAGCCCGAAATTCATGGGGTCACGCCAATATTAGACATGACCACCATGAATTTCTAGTAAAGTATTTAAAAAAAACACAACACCCAGAAAAAAGTCCTTTAATTGAAATAAACACACAATTCTTTATTGTTCTAAATTAAACCATACTTACCATCACGCCCATTCCAGCTGAAGCCAACGATCTCCTGAAATAAAAGAAAAATAATAAAGCAACATCATCCTTACCTTTCCATGGTTCCCATGACAGCTTCAGCTCTGCTACATCGAGATGACAGGCTGGACCGCAGCAGAACGCTGCCATTCAGCCTGTCATCCCGCAGACACTGAGAAGCGCAGGCTTGCTTGCGCTCCACAGTGTCTCTCTGTGAGGGCATCCAGATGAGCCGAGTTAATGTCCAATGAACTCGGCTCACCTCATGCACGTCACTGAACTACATAAAGAGAATCATATATGGCGTGCCAGGAGACTCTATGGAATGCTTTCTCAGCATCCAACGAGAGTATCTAATTACAAATTTTTAACTGCATCTAGCCCAGGAAATACTTTGTGCCTAGTAGCAGTGTCTGCTAGTCAGCGGAATATCCCGGCTGTTAAGCAAGCTACACCACCTGTAGTTTGGACACTTAATTTTTTCAAAGGAAATGCTTTGGGACCACGAGATACTCAGTGAAGAGCATCAGGAAGCACCCCAAGGCATAGGGGCTGGGACTGGCAGTAGGATGCCTTGCGGTGGACAGCCGAGCTCGATCCTTATAAAAGCTTTTTAACTGCAGCAGCTTTAGTGGACGCTACTGGAGCTGGAATTACGCGGCTGCTGGCATGAGACTTGCCCTCCAATAGATCCTTGTAAAAGGATTTAAAGTGTATTCATTCAAATTAGAGAGACAATTTAAATTAAAAAGCTTAGAGCTGCCTCCACCACAGGGGGGCTCGCTCGACCCACCAGCGGACAGGCACCAGTATTGGGAGAGGGGGGCTGGCCGTCAGGGTACACCGCGGCTCTGGCACAAACCCGGCGACACGGAGGTGGCACGGGCAGGAGCGGACTGAACGTGTTGGCTTCTCACTTTTTGGATTTTAGAAGGGCATGACATGCCTATATCTGTGTCTCCCCCTCCTTTTACTCCTCCACCTCTTTTCTTTTCGCATGACTATATGTACTTGTCACTTTTCCATGTGTTAGTTGTGTTTTGCAACCAAATCAATGCAACGCCGAGCTATTTGTATACCACCTGGAATGTAGACTAGAGGTGTCTAGCTACTGTACATTATGCCACCCAACACCATAATCTCAGGAGTAAGTCTGGTGTGACATTCCCTGGAGATGGCCTCTTTAAGGCATGTGCCTACATGGTCTCCAGATCAATATCCATTGATCATTACATTCAAGAAAAAAATGGGACTTATAGTACACATATATATAGCATATTGTTTCCAAAATCAGTGGAAAACTTGTAAAATCAACAGCAATGCGTCATGCACAACTGTACGCCTCAGTAGAAATCAAGTTACAAGATTGTCGAAGACCAAATTTAAGAAACACTACTTTCATACCTGAAATATAAATAGATTCAACAAGTAAAAAATAACTAATTTATTTTAATATTAATGAATGTCTTCCTAAGATCACATTCAAATACCGTACAGAATCTGCCAGAAAGATATTATTTTATGCACTCGTTTCTACATTCCTCATCATTGAAATTCTAACACGAAGAAGGAATCTTCATTGAATTATGAAAATCATAGGATCTATAGACATTGTGAGGGATCATCTCTATGGTAGACGCTGGTTCATACACAGAGATTCAGTTCATCGATTCAAATGGGCGATTTATTAAATGCCCATAAACTGGTCAGGATAACAAAATAAACAGCCTCTTCCAGGTACAAAAGGTATAACCGAACAAAAATTGAAAATAACCTGTCCATATAAAGCACGGGCTCAGCCGTTTAAATGTTAGTCCTTTTCTCTCAGACTCCAGCAGGGTCTGAGCAGCACATGCAAGGTCTCCTCCCCATGCAAACATACAAAGTGAGACAGCACCAGCTGCCTTAAATCAGACATTCCAAGACCTGGACTTGAGGTAAGTGAGCAGCTGATCTCATCCAGCTCTTTCAGCTGCTCTTGACACCCAGATCCATAATCTGGGCCCATTAAACACCTCTTAGTACTATGTGTACAGGAGCCTGCTTCTACGGGTTCTACATCACGGGTTCTATGTCACCAAGACTTTGCACCTTGGGGACACATACTGTACCTGCTGTCCATGACCTGTCCAGCTGCCACCTTACAACATGTTAATGATATGCAAATGATTAAGAAATGGAACAACATTTTCAAAACAAATCGATTTATACAGTTTTGAGTATATCGTCATGAGCAGAAAAACACACATATTTGGTTGTCTGAGGAATGTACTGCTATGCTGAGTGCACTTTCACACACAAATAATCAAGATCCACTGCTGTCAGCTCTCTTTGAAATTGCTGATGAATGACATCCCAGATGTGTTCGAAGGAAGATAAGTCCGGAGACGCTGCAGGTCATGATGCAACATGTAGGCTACTCACAGAGTATGAGCCACATAAGGTCTGGCATTGTCTTGTTGAAAAATGCCTAATGGGACACTTTGGAGAAATTGATGTACCATTAATTACACAACCAAATCAATGTAATGCGTAGCTATTAGTGTACCTATAATAAAGACTACAGGTATCTGGCTACTGTGCATTATGCCACGCCACACCATAATCCCAGTATTAAGACCCGTGTGACATTCCTTCTTGATGGTGCTCCTCTGAGCCCACGCCACCGTTCTCAAAGGCTATCATAATGCAGAGCAAGATGGCAATGTACGCTGGAATGGAGATCTATACGTGTATAGTCTTATTATGCCAATGATTTTACGTGTGATAAAAAATGGTTGTTCCACAACAACCAATTTTTATACATTTATAACCTCTTAATGAAAACTCTTGGACTCCCACTGTTGAAGAGAACAAAGGGCTCGCAGTAACTGTGCCTAGCAGGTGGAAAGTAATAAACTTGCATTGTTTTCCTCAATAAACTTGAATGTGAAGTGTTAGAAATGTCCAAACGCCTTCATATAGTTGTTTCCGAAAGCCCCTTTCACTGCAGAGATTTCATTATTCATCCTCCTCCCAACCTTTTTTTCTGGTGATTTCTAAAACCCTGCAAACCTGTCATCTATCATGGCTTTGATTTACAGATTATTAATGTAAAAAGGGCTTGTTGTAGGATAACTCCTTTACTTCAGGATTATAAATATTATATATCTTTAAGTAAATTGTACACCAAATTTTGTAAATGTGTGTAGATTATATAGCCCTATCTAACTAAAGTGTATGGTTTGTAAGAGATACGTGACCATTAGTATCCAGGGGACTAAACCACTCATTCCACTCCTACATCATTTGTTTAAAACCATGTAAGAAATCCATGAAAGTAGATTAATAAGTGAGGAGTATCTAAGGAGTATCAGTCCTGGGTTTTATGGCAATTATCCCAGCTCTGGGACTTTCTTGGCAGAATTGTTTTATTTTATTTTCTTTTTTTTGGAATATAGTTGATTTCTCTACAAGGGATTTTTTCTCTTACTGTACAGCATGCTGAAAAACAACTGTCAAGGGTATAATAAAATGACTGCTAAACTTGTTAAAATTGTTTTTTCAAGTGTACTAAACTTTTTTTCAAATCAAGAATTCTGACTTCATATTGAATCCTTTCAAGAGGCACTTTTGCAATCAATGAGATCATGGATGAATTTTAAGTTAAGCTTTCCATGAAATAATAGGCTATTTTTTTTTAAAAAAGTTTAAGTTTATTATGAGAATGGATTTTCTTTTTTAACAATAGCAGTTCAAATCTATTTGCAATTCCATTGAAAGGAATGAATACTAAGAAAATTACTAGGAGACAGCAGTATTAACATCTTTCCTCTATACTGATAAAACATTGACGTTAAAAAGATTACAACATTTCAAAAATCACAAAATACAATTTACACTTTCTACTGGCTTGACAGATAAAATATCTATGTGTATAGAAGAACCAGAGTTCTCATATATCTGCACTAGCAGTGCCATGGCAGAAAATGAAGAAAATGCCCGCAGTAACATATGCCAGTAATTTTTTATGCTGACAATGTTGCACATTTTGTACTCAATCATTTTTCTGGCAGCCCCCCCGAGGTCTGGAGGGGGTCTAAAAATTGGTCAAATCAATGGAAACAGCATGGGAAAGACCCCTGGAAGCATCTCTGAATCCTAGGTCGCTGCTGTGAATAATGTTGTCAGAGTATGGCTACACTTATACGGACTGACAATAAAACATACAAAAACCAAGATAAAATGGATTTTCCTGAAAAAAATGTTAAGAAACATTTTTTCCAGGGTAATGACTTGTATATAAGGCAAAATAAATAAGAGAAAAAATGCCCTTCCACACCTTGGGCTATGTTCACACACAGTGTTTTTGCTGTGTTTTTGTAAGTTTGCATTGCTTTCAACAGTGAAAAATGCATTTACCAGTAAATGTAATTTTAATATTTTACTACCTTATCCGGTCATGTGGTGTGTGAGACATGATCAGACACATCCTGTTTCATTTATGAAGGAGGGACTCTGAAAGTCCTATTTTTTTCAGGGCTGTCAGGCGGCCCTCACTATTTATAGAGGGCCATTAGTCGCCTCTTACTATTGTTAGAGGGCCAACAGTTGGCCTTCACTATTGTTAAATATTTAGGGGTTGCTTTACTGCCTCTGGCACTGGGTGCCTTGATTGCTGCAAGGCATCATGAAATGTGAAGATTCCAAGATTGGGTTGCAATATAGTGCCCAGTGTTAGAAAGCTGGGTTTGAATCCTAGGTCATGGATCTTACAGCAGGACAATGATCCCAAGTATACTTTAAGAAGTACCCATAAATGGATGGAAACAAAGCACTGTAGAGTTCTGAAGTGTTAATTCCAGCTCTAGTAGCGTGAAGTCTCCCATCACTACTAGTGATGGGCGAGCACTAAAATGCTCGGGTCGAGCACTTTGGAATACTCGGGTGCTCGACCCGAGCAATGAGCCCATGTAAGTCTATGGGAAACTCGAGCAATTTTCAGGCGCCCCCCCCTAAAAATTGCCCAAATCGATGGGAACAGTGCTCAAATGGCATGGGAACAGCATGGGGAAGACCCCTGGAAGCATTTCTGACTCCCAGGTCACTGCTGTCAACAATGTTGTCAAAGGTATTATGCCACTTTTACGGACTCACAATAAAACATACAAAAATGAAACCAAAATGGATTTTCCTGGGAAATATGTTAAGGAACATCCTTTCCAGGGTAATGACTTTTATATAAGGCAAAATAAATAACCAAAAACAAAAATATTCCTCCACACCTTGGGCTATGCTCACACGTAGCGTTTTTGATGCGTTTTTGTACTTTTGCATTGCTTTCAACCGTGACAAATGCATTCACCGGGAAATGAATGTCATTTTAACATTTTACAACCTTATTTGGCCATGTGGTGTGTGAGACATGATCAGACACATCCTGTTTCATTTATGAAGGAGGGACTCTGAAAGTCACAAAGACTATTTTTATAGGGTCATCAGATGACCTTTACTATTGTTAAAGGGCCAGCAGTCGGCCCACACTATTCTTAGAGAGCCATCAGCCGGCTATGCTTTGTTGTTCCCATTATTAAAGAGTGGGTCTCCTATACTGTTATTGCGCATTCAGTGAGTGGCAGGGCTGCCCAAAATTTAGACGCACCCCAATACCCCTTTGAAAATTTGGACGCACCCCAATACCCCTTTGAAGAGACTTAGAGGAAGGCCTCCTAAAAACAAATGTTCCCACTATTAGGAAGTGGGTCTCCCATACTGTTTGCCTATGCAGTGAATGCAAGGGCTGCCAAAAATTTGGATCTACTTCAATGCTCCTTGGAAGAGACGTAGAGGAGCGCCTCCTGAAAAGAAATGTTCCCATTATTAGGATGTGAGTCTCCCATTGTGTTTGCCTACGCAGTGAATGCATAGGCTGCCAAAAATTGGGAGGCACTCCACTGCCCCTTGGAATAGATGTGAAGATAAGAAGGCCTCTTGAAAACAATGTGCCCATTATTAGGAAGTGGGTCTCCCATAGTGTTGGCCTATGCAGTGAATGCAAGGGCTGCCAAAAATTAGGAGGCACTCCAATGGCACTTGGAAGAGATGTAGAGAGCCTCATGGAAAAATGTTCCCATTATTAGTAAGTGGGTCTCCCATAGTGTTGGCTTATGCAGTGAATGCAAGGGCTGCCAAAAATTTGCAGGCACATGAACATACTGTATAAAAAAAAATTATGTGGGTGTTGCATCACGGACCACGGTCACCCTGGTGATATGGTGGTGGAGGATGAGGATGAGGTGAAGGAGGAGGACAAGAGCAAATAGCCAAAATCAGGAAGCATATACCCATGTGTGGGTGTGAAAAGGTGCATAGGAATACACCTCCCAAAAAAAGACACTGGATTTGATTTAATCTTATGCTGCTATCATTCGTTGGTGTTGAGAAGTCTGGCCCAATCCAGCCCTTGTTCATTTTTATAAGAGTCAGCCTGTCAGCATTTTCAGTTGACAGGCAGATGCGCTTCTCAGTTATAATTCCACCATCGGCACTAAAAAACAGCTCTGATAAAATGCTAGCGGCAGGGCAGGCCAGGACTAGAGATGAGCGGTGTTCGACTAGAACTGTTCGCCAATCTCAAATTCGAGCTGTTTTGGGCAGTGTTCGATTTGTTCGACGAACCCGAACGATTTGCAAAAAATTCGGCTGTTCGAGGTTATGTTCGATAACTGTTCCTGCACCAAAAGCGTGTCCTGCATGTCTGGCGCTATTTAGAGCACCAATCATGCAGGGATTGTCTGCCACTCACTGTAATGCCACAGCCATGGTGGTTGTGGCATTACAGTGATTGCCCAAATCGATGGGAACAGTGCCAACAGTGAAACATGAAAAGCCGGCAATTCAGCAGCGGCATACACCTGTACCCGACAATTTAGAACCGAAAGAATAGAGCTTCACACATAGATTAGATAGATATAAACATGTCAGCCACATATATACGAAGTACAGTGAAAGTGCTGCTTACTGTACTTGTCATTTAGCGTAAAGGATTTATCAAAAAAAATAATAGTGTTTTCATGCACCGTCTCTTTAAGAAAGCCGGCCGGCAATTCAGCAGCGGTACCCGACAATTTATAACAGACAGAATAGAGCTTCACACATAGATTAGATAGATAGAAACATGTCAGCCACATATATACGAAGTACAGTGAAAGTGCTGCTTACTGTACTTGTCATTTAGTGTAAAGGATTTATCAAAAAAAATAATAGTGTTTTCATGCACCGTCTCTTTAAGAAAGCCGGCCGGCAATTCAGCATCTGTACCCGACAATTTATAACAGACAGAATAGAGCTTCACACATAGATTAGATAGATAGAAACATGTCAGCCACATATATACGAAGTACAGTGACAGTGTTGCTTACTGTACTTGTCATTTAGCGTAAAGGATTTATCAAAAAAAATAATAGTGTTTTCATGCACCGTCTCTTTAAAAAAGCCGGCCGGCAATTCAGCAGCGGTACCCGACAATTTATAACAGACAGAATAGAGCTTCACACATAGATTAGATAGATAGAAACATGTCAGTCACATATATATGAAGTACAGTGATAGTGTTGGTTACTGTACTTGTCATTTAGTATTAAAATAAAGGATTTATTATTAAAAAAATTGGCGTGGGGTTCCCCTTAATTTTAGGCTCTAGCGGAGGTTAAGCAGACGGCTGGGGCAGATGTTTGAAGCCTGGGAAGGGGGTAATACCCACGGAGCTTCCCAGGCTACTAATATCAGCCCCCAGCTGAATACATAGCCTTTACTATCTATTAAAATGGGGGACCCCCCAAAAAAAATGACGTGGGGTCCCCCCTAATTTAATAGCTAGCAAAGGCTAGGCAGACAGCTGGGGGCTGATATTAATAGCCCAGGAAGGGAGCCATGAATATTGGCCCCCTCCCAGGCTACAAACACCAGCCGTCAGCCGCCCCAGAAATGGCGCATTCATAGGATGCGCCAATTCTGGCACTTAGCCTCGCTCTTCCACGCTGCCCTGGTGCGGTGGCAGGGGGTAATAGGGTTGGGGTTGATGTCAGCTTATAATGCCAGCTGACATCAAGCCCAGGTTAGTAATGGAGAGGCGTCTATAAGACACCCCCATTACTAACCCCATAGTCAAAGTTAAAAAAAACTCAAACACCCAGAATAAAGTCCTTTAATTGAAATAAAGACACAATCCTTTATTGTTCTAAATTAAACCATACTTACAGTCACGCCCATTCCAGCTGAAGCCAACGATCTCCTGCAATAAAAGAAAAATAATAAAGCAACCTCATCCTTACCTTTCCATGGTTCCCACGACAGCTTCAGCTCTGCTACATCGAGATGACAGGCTGGACCGCAGCAGAACGCTGCCATCCAGCCTCTCATCCCACAGACACTGAGAAGCGCAGGCTTGCTTGCGCTGCTCAGCGTCTCTCTGTGACGACATCCAGATGAGCCGAGTTCATGTCCAATGAACTCGGCTCACCTCATGCACGTCACTGACAGCGTGGGAAAATTCTCACGCTGAAGCGGTGAGTGCAGGAGAATTCTCCCACGCTGTCAGTGACGTGCATAAGGTGAGCTCATGTCCAATGAACTCAGCTCACCTCCTGCACGTCACTGACAGCGTGGGAGAATTCTCCTGCACTCAGCGCTTCAGCGTGAGAATTCTCCCACGCTGAAGCGCTGAGTGCAGGAGAATTTTCCCACGCTGTCAGTGACGTGCATAAGGTGAGCTCATGTCCAATGAACTCAGCTCACCTCCTGCACGTCACTGACAGCGTGGGAGAATTCTCCTGCACTCAGCGCTTCAGTGTGAGAATTCTCCCACGCTGTCAGTGACGTGCATGAGGTGAGCCGAGTTCATTGGACATTAACTCGGCTCATCTGGATGCCCTCACAGAGAGACACTGTGGAGCGCAAGCAAGCCTGCGCTTCTCAGTGTCTGCGGGATGACAGGCTGGATGGCAGCGTTCTGCTGCGGTCCAGCCTGTCATCTCGATGTAGCAGAGCTGAAGCTGTCATGGGAACCATGGAAAGGTAAGGATGAGGTTGCTTTATTATTTTTCTTTTATTTCAGGAGATCGTTGGCTTCAGCTGGAATGGGCGTGATGGTAAGTATGGTTTAATTTAGAACAATAAAGAATTGTGTGTTTATTTCAATTAAAGGACTTTTTTCTGGGTGTTGTGTTTTTTTTAAATACTTTACTAGAAATTCATGGTGGTCATGTCTAATATTGGCGTGACCCCATGAATTTCGGGCTTAGGGCCAGCTGATAATGCCAAGCTGGCCCTAACCCCTTTATTACCCAGTGAGCCACCGCATCAGGGCCCTGGATGAGTTGGGTACAGCGCCAGAAGATGGCGCTTCTATGAACGCGCCATTTTCCGGGGTGGCTGCGGACTGCAATTTGCAGCGGGGGTGGCCCAGAAAGCTTGGGCCTCCCTGCGCTGCGGATTCCAGCCCCCAGCTGCCTAGTTGTACCTGGCTGGACACAAAAACAGGTCGAAGCCCCACGTCAATTTTCTTTAAATTATTTCATGAAATAATTAAGAAAAAAAGGGCTTCCCTATATTGTTGTGTCCGGCCAGGTACAAATAGGCAGCTGGTGGTTGGGGGCAGCCCGTTCCTGCCTGCTGTACCTGGCTGGACACAAATATAGTGCGAAGCCCCACGTCAATTTTTTTTAAATTATTTCATGAATTTCCTGAAATAATTTAAAAAAATTGAAGTGGGGCTTCGCACTATATTTGTGTCCAGCCAGGTACAGCAGGCAGGAACGGGCTGCCCCCATCCACCAGCTGCCTATTTGTACCTGGCCGGACACAACAATATAGGGAAGCCCTTTTTTTCTTAATTATTTCATGAATTTCATGAAATAATTAAAAAAAATTGAAGTGGGGCTTCGCACTATATTTGTGTCCAGCCAGGTACAGCAGGCAGGAACGGGCTGCCCCCTTCCACCAGCTGCCTATTTGTACCTGGCCGGACACAACAATATAGGGAAGCCCTTTTTTTCTTAATTATTTCATGAATTTCATGAAATAATTAAAAAAAATTGAAGTGGGGCTTCGCACTATATTTGTGTCCAGCCAGGTACAGCAGGCAGGAACGGGCTGCCCCCAACCACCAGCTGCCTATTTGTACCTGGCCGGACACAACAATATAGGGAAGGCCTTTTTTTCTTAATTATTTCATGAATTTCATGAAATAATTAAAAAAAAAGTACGTGGGGCTTCGCCCTATTTTTGTGTCCAGCCAGGTACAACTAGGCAGCTGGGGGCTGGAATCTGCAGCGCAGGGAGGCCCAAGCTTTCTGGGCCCCCCCCACGCTACAAATTGCAGTCCGCAGCCACCCCGGAAAATGGCGCGTTCATAGAAGCGCCATCTTCTGGCGCTGTACCCAACTCATCCAGGGCCCTGGTGCGGTGGCTCACTGGGTAATAAAGGGGTTAGGGCCAGCTTGGTATTATCAGCTGGCCCCAAGCCCAAAATTCATGGGGTCACGCCAGTATTAGACATGACCGCCATGAATTTCTAGTAAAGTATTTAAAAAAAACACAACACCCAGAATAAAGTCCTTTAATTGAAATAAAGACACAATTCTTTATTGTTCTAAATTAAACCATACTTACCATCACACCCATTCCAGCTGAAGCCAACGATCTCCTGCAATAAAAGAAAAATAATAAACCAACCTCATCCTTACCTTTCCATGGTTCCCACGACAGCTTCAGCTCTGCTACATCAAGATGACTGGCTGGACCGCAGCAGAACGCTGCCATCCAGTCTGTCATCCCGCAGACACTGAGAAGCGCAGGCATGCTTGCGCTCCTCACTGTCTCGCTGTGACGGCATCCAGATGAGCCGAGGTCATGTCCAATGAACTCGGCTCACCTCATGCACGTCACTGACAGCGTGGGAAAATTCTCACGCTGAAGTGCTGAGTGCAGGAGAATTCTCCCCCGCTGTCAGTGATGTGCATGAGGTGAGCTCATGTCCAATGAACTCAGCTCACCTCCTGCACGTCACTGACAGTGTGGGAAAATTCTCCTGCAATCAGCGCTTCAGCGTGAGAATTTTCCCACGCTGTCAGTGACGTGCATGAGGTGAGCCGAGTTCATTGGAAATGAACTCGGCTCATCTGGATGTCGTCACAGAGAGACGCTGAGCAGCGCAAGCAAGCCTGCGCTTCTCAGTGTCTGCGGGATGACAGGCTGGATGGCAGCGTTCTGCTGCGGTCCAGCCTGTTATCTCGATGTAGCAGAGCTGAAGCTGTCGTGGGAACCATGGAAAGGTAAGGATGAGGTTGCTTTATTATTTTTCTTTTATTGCAGGAGATCGTTGGCTTCAGCTGGAATGGGCGTGATGGTAAGTATGGTTTAATTTAGAACA
This sequence comes from Phyllobates terribilis, assembly GCF_046119375.1. Classification (NCBI taxonomy): domain Eukaryota; kingdom Metazoa; phylum Chordata; class Amphibia; order Anura; family Dendrobatidae; genus Phyllobates; species Phyllobates terribilis. Next base: position 912,323,940 of record NW_027362763.1, on the reverse strand, counting down.
ATAAAGAATTGTGTCTTTATTTCAATTAAAGGACTTTATTCTGGGTGTTTGTGTTTTTTTTAACTTTGACTATGGGGTTAGTAATGGGGGTGTCTTATAGACGCCTCTCCATTACTAACCTGGGCTTGATGTCAGCTGGCATTATAAGCTGACATCAACCCCAACCCTATTACCCCCTGCCACCTCACCAGGGCAGCGTGGAAGAGCGAGGCTAAGTGCCAGAATTGGCGCATCCTATGAATGCGCCATTTCTGGGGCGGCTGACGGCTGGTTTTTCTAGCCTGGGAGGGGGCCAATATTCATGGCTCCCTTCCTGGGCTATTAATATCAGCCCCCAGCTGTCTGCCTAGCCTTTGCTAGCTATTAAATTAGGGGGGACCCCACGTCATTTTTTTTGGGGGGTCCCCCATTTTAATAGCTAGTAAAGGCTATGTATTCAGCTGGGGGCTCATATTAGTAGCCTGGGAAGCTCCGTGGGTATTACCCCCTTCCCAGGCTTCAAACATCTGCCCCAGCCGTCTGCTTAACCTCCGCTAGAGCCTAAAATTAAGGGGAACCCCACGCCAATTTTTTTAATAATAAATCCTTTATTTTAATACTAAATGACAAGTACAGTAACCAACACTATCACTGTACTTCATATATATGTGACTGACATGTTTCTATCTATCTAATCTATGTGTGATGCTCTATCTTTCTGTTCTAAATTGTCGGGTACAGATGCTGAATTGCCGGCCGGCTTTTTTAAAGAGACGGTGCATGAAAACACTAATATTTTTTTTAATAAATCCTTTACACTAAATGACAAGTGCAGTAACCAACACTGTCACTGTGCTTCTTATATGTGTGACTGACATGTTTCTATCTATCTAATCTATGTGTGATGCTCTATTCCTTCTTGTCTAAATTGTCGGGTACCGGTGTATGCCGCTGCTGAATTTGCCGGCCGGCTTTTTTAAAGAGAGTGTCTTCTGAGCAGTTTGTCAGCTTTTGGACACCTTTGCAGGTGTTTTCTATGTGTTTCTATGTGTTTTTGTTTGCCTGCCATTGGTTTTAACGGTGTTCGACGGTGTTCTAAGGTGTTCGACGAACAGTTCGACGAACAGTTCCTCGAACATCCCGGTGTTCGACGAACCGAACCGAACCCGAACACTACGGGGGTGGCTCAACACTAGCCAGGACCTCCAAGGCATAGAGAGCCAGTTCATTCCACTTATCCAGCTTGGATGCCCAATAATTATAAGGCACAGAGGAATCACGGAGGACGTTGGTACGGTTAGCAAGGTACTCCCTCAACATCTTCCTAAACTTTGCACTCCTTGTGAGAGTACCCCGCGTCTCAGGGCCTGTACGATGGGAGGGGCTGAGAAAATTCTCCCAGAACTTTGACAGTGTTCCCCTGCCTCTGCTGGATTGAAGTTGTGTCCCTCTCCCCTGTAATCCTTGGTTGTCCAATGAACTGTGACATCTGCTGCCAGCGTTTTCAGATGGGAATTTTTTTAATAGTTGCGCAACAAGGGCCTTCTGGTACTGCCCCATTTTTGTAGACCTGTCCGCCTCAGGAATAAGATATATAAAGTTCTCCTTGCAGCGTGGGTCTAGAATTGTCACCAACCAGTAATGACTGTCACCCAAAATTTTGAGAGGGTCATGGGAAAGGCATAGTAACATATACTGAGCCATGCGTGCCAGACTGCTAACAGGCAAGATTTCCGTGTCCTCACCAAGAGGATGACTGACCATGCTCTCCTCTTCCTCCTCTCTGTCCTCAAGCCATCCACGCTGAACAGATGGTATGACAGTTGTGCAGGTAGTACCATCTATAGCGCATGAAACCAGCTCCTGTTTTTCCTCCTCCTCCTACTTTTCCTCATTGTCACCCAATCCACGTTGGGATGAGATGAGGCTGGGCTGTGTGTAATCACCCTGCATGGTTCCTTGCTCCATCTCATCATGCTCCGCCTGCAATGCATCCTCTTTGATTGTGAGCAGACAGCATTTCAGAAGACAGAGAAGTGGGATGGTGACACTAATTATTGCGTCATTGCGGCTCACCATCTTGGTGGAGTCCTCAAAGTTTTGGAGGATGGTACATATGTCTGACATCCATGTCCACTCCTGAGGTCTTATGCGTAGAGTCTGAACTGAATACCGACAGCCTTGTTAATGCTGGTAGTCAACAACTGCCCTCTTCTGCTCACAAATCCTTCCCAACATCTGCAGTGTAGAGTTGCAGCGCATGGGGACATCACACACCAGTCTGTAAGCCGGAAGCTGCAAACGCTGCTGAAACACGGCAAGGGAGGTGGAAACTGTAGGTGACTATCTAAAATAGGCACCCAGGTGGCGTACTTTAACAAGCAGATCTGGCAGCTCCGGGTAGGATTTAAGAAATCGCTGAACCACGAGGTTAAGCACATGGGCCAGGCATGGTACGTGTGTGAGCTCGCCTCATAGCCGCCACCAGGTGTAGGTTCAGCGGTCACCTAAGCATATTGGCTTCAGCACAGCCTGTTGCCGCTTGGCCGAGGCAGTGCTGCAGTGCTTCCAGCTTGTGACTGATGTGGTCATTTCAGAGTTGAAGGCTGAAGAGAAGGAGGAGGCTGAGGAGGATGAGGTGCAAGAGCTGTAGACTGTGGGGGCAACCCTGATTGATCTAGGGTCCGCAATCCTTGGCATCGGGAGAACGTGTTCTGGCTTCCACTATGTTAACCCAGTGTGCCGTCAGCGAGATGTACCGTCCCTGCCCACAAGCACTTGTCCACGTGTCCGTAGTTAGGTGGAATTTCCCGATAACTGCGTTGTTGAGGGCACGGATAATGTTTTGGGACACGTGGTTGTGTAATGCGGGGACGGCACACCGGGAGAAATAGAGGCGGCTGGGGAAAGAGTACTGAAGGACGGCCGCCGCCATCAGATTGCGGAATGCTTCTGTCTCCACGTGCCTTAAAGGCAACATTTCGAGCGCAAGCAGTCACAAAATGGGGGAATTTAGTAGTGTGGCCTGTGGGGTATTGGCTGCGTATTTGCGCTTGCATTCCAAGGACTGGGGTATGGACAACTGAACGCTGCACTGGGACAAGGACGTGGATGTGCTTCCTGATGCTGCTAGTTGACAGTGCACAATGACAGGTGCAGGGCAGGAGGCGTCTTAGCATGCACCATGGACAGGGGATTGGCTTGCATGCACAAAAGCAGAAGAATCAGTGGTGCCACCCACAGACACTGCGCCTGCACCCTGGGGTTCAGCCCACAAAGTCGGGTGCTTTACTGCCATGTGACTGATCATGCTGGTGGTGGTCAGGCTGGTAGTTTTGCCTTTGCAGCTGATGCTGGCCTGGCAGGTGGTGCAAATGGCCTTTTTGGGGTTATAGGCAGAGTCTTTAAAAGACAATCAGACTTGGGAAGACCTAACAGTTGTACTGGCAAATTCCTTCGTGTTGGTGTTATGGGGAACGGTTGCCGCCTTCTGTCTGCGGCCACCACACCTGTCCTGCCTATTGGGGTGCTCTGCCTCCCTCCCCCTGTGTGCTCCTGTCCTCGCTCTGCATGTCCTCCTGCCAGGTTTGGTCAGTTACTATATCATCCACCACCTTGTCTTCCACTTGCCCACCCTGGTCCTCCTCCTGACTTTCTGGCAATTGTGTCTCATCATCGTCCACCTCTTGTGACAGTTTCCCACCGTCGCCTTCATGTGACCGTGGCTGCTCAGTTATTTGGGCATCGATACATGCGATCTCCTCTTGCTCTGCTTCAAGAGGGCCGGGCGAGTGGCCCGAATCTATAAATGGAAAAGTGAACAGCTCTTCTGAGTGTCCAAGTGTGGGATCAGATGTCTTTGGGCACTCGGCATGGTGGGAGGAAGGATGTTCAGGGTGAGGAATATGCGGTCCATACTCACGGCTACTGAGACTTGACCGTGTGGAAGACGGAGGCCAGAAATGGCAGTATATTCTGATAACGTATATGTGATCCGTTTGACGGAGAAAACACAGTTTTAAATACCTGGCCTGTAGGTAACTATTTTGAGCAGCAAACTGGTGTCAATAGCTTCACTGACACACTGAAAAAGGTTTGAATGGAGGCCAGAAATGGCAGTATATTCTGAAAATGTATATGTGATCTGTGTGACGGAGAAAACACAGTTTTAAATAGCTTGCCTGTAGGTAACTATTTTGAACAGCAAACTGGTGTCAATAGCTTCACTGACACATTGAAACAAAATTTCAATGGAGGCCAGAAATGGCAATATTTTCACCGCAATTATATGTGATCCATGTGACGGACAAACCACAGTTTTAAATAGCTGGATTTTTAGCGCTGTAATATGGAAAGGCCTTGGCTGTGTTCTGCAAGCCAACAAGCAAATGGCGCAGAAAAACATTGTTCTCTGAATTGCTTTTTAAGCAAATAATGAGGATTAAGATCAAAAAAAAAATATTCCTGGCCCCTGAGACCTGTGCCTATGTCTAGAAATATCTAACAGCAGCAGTAGCAGTGGACAAAAATGGAATGGAGCCTCTTGTGCTATATGCACTGCAGTCTGCTATATACACTGCCTGCCTGATATATCTCTTCAGATGTATTAGTCCTTAGAAGGACTGTTTTTTGAGATGGATATGTGTCTCTAATAAAGTTTGGTATGCCTACACTTACTAGAAACAAGCAAATCTCTCCCTAGCTCAGTAGCACCTCTCCCTACACTGTGTGATTTCGGAGTGACTGTGACGAGCACAACGGCGCCAGGTCTGATATAGACCTGATGATGCTGTGCGGCCAGCCAATCACTGTAATGCCACAACCAACATTGCTGTGGCATTACAGTGAGTGGCAGACAATCCCTGCATGTTCATTGGCTCTGTAAAAAGCGCCAAACATGCAGGGAGGGGACCCGAGCTCCCGCCGAGCAACCCCGGAAATACTCAGCGAGCGCCAAGCATCTCGAGCAGTGAGATATTCGAGCGAGCACCAAGCAGTAGCGAGCATGCTTTCTCATCACTAATCACTACCTCTTACATACAGAAGCTACAAAGAAACTGCGAATGGGCACATTAAATCAGTAAATTTTGTTAACTTTGATTAATATCTGTCAAATATGAAAAAATGTTGTCAACTTTGATGAATTTCTGTCAACTTCGATGAATTTCTGTCAACTTTGATACATTTCTGTCAACTTCAATGAGTGTATGGAAAGAATAAATCAAGTTATGGACTGTGGAAGAGATGTATGTTAGCAGAATGAACACTCATTTCAAGCTTATGATACAACCTAGCACCTATCCCTATGTCAAATGCAGCTAACAGCGGTATTAATAGGGAATAGGATAGACTTTTTTTTCCGTTGCAGCAGCACGGACTATAAGTCATAAAACCCTGACTAGATGCCTATAATATGCTAATCTTTGTGTAATAGGTCAACATAGATGAATTGCAGATAAGAGAGGAAATATTGTTGAATATATAATCGATTTGAATCAGCCTCATAAAAAGTAAATTCCCAATAATAAGGTGTGGGTCTCCTAGACTGTTAATGCATATGCAGTAAGTGCAAGGGCTGCCAAAAATTAGGAGGCACTCCAATACCCCTTTCAAGAGATGTTATGAAGGGCCTCAGAAAAATTTTAGTAAAAATTATTAAGGAGTGGGTCTCCTAGACAGTTAATGCATTTGCAGCAAGTACAAGGGCTGCCAAAAATTAGGAGGCACGCCAATAACCTTTTGAAGAGACGCAATGGAGGGCCTCAGTAAAATATTTTTTTCCCATTATTAAGGAGTGGGTCTCCTAGGCTGGTAATGCTCATGCACTAAGTGCCTGGGCTGAAAAATATTTACCCCCGGGGTGTATACATTTATATTTTAAAGAATGGTGGAGGTACGCCTCTAAACATTGTTCATGTGGGCATCATAAATACCCTTAAAAAATTAATGGGGGGTTGCATGATGATCACCATGTTGATATGGTGGTGGAGGATGAGGAGAATGAGGAGGACAACATAAAAAGACGAAATCGTATACCCATGTCTGGGTGTGAAGGGGTGCATGGGAATACACCAGAAGAAAAAAATGGATTTGAGTTTATGTTCCGCTGCTGTCATCTGGTCGTGTTGAGAAGTCTGAGCCAATCTAGCCCTTGTTCTTTTTGATAAGAGTCAGCCTGCCAGCATTTTCAAATTTAGTGCCCGGTGGCACTAAAACCCGCTCTGACAAAACGCTAGAGGCAGGGCAGGCCAGGACCTCCAAGGCATAGAGAGACAGTTCATGCCACATGTCCAGCTTGAACATCCAATAGTTGTAAGGCACAGAGGAGTAACAGAGGACACTGGTACAGTCAGTCACCAAGGTACTCCTTTAGCATCTTCCAAAACTTTTCCCTCCTTGACAGAGTACCCCACCCATCAGGGCCTGGGCACTGGGGGGGTATGAGAAAATTGTCCCAGACCTTTGAGAATGTTCCCCTGCCTCTGCTGTATCTGGTATGTGTCTCTCTCGCCTGTACTCCTTGGTTGTCCAGCGTTGTCAGATGGCAATTTTTTAATAATTCTTCAATTAGGTCCTTCTGGTACTGGAACATTTTATTAGAGCTCTCTGCCATGGGAAGGAGAGACAGAATGTTCTCCTTGTAGCATGTATCTAGAAGGGTGACCAACCAGTAATGCCCAAAATGCATACAGCGCGAGGGTAATGGGAAAGGCAGCAGAACATAAACTCAGCCATGTGTGCCAGACTGTCAACAGCCAAGTCTTCCCTGTCCCCACCAAGAGGACAATTGTCCATCATCTTCCACTTGTCCTGCTCCTCATCCTGCCTCTTCCCTCCTCTTCAGGCCACCCATGCTGAACAGATGGGATGAAGGTGCTGTGGGTAGTACCATCTGTACTACTACACCTGCACAGGCATCTAGCTCCTGTTCCTCCTCCTCCTCATTATCACCCAATCAGCATTAAGAAGATGAGATGAGGCTGGGCTGTGTATCACACTATATATTTTCTTGCTCCATCTCAACTTGATCCGCCTGTAAAGCCTCCTCTTTATTTGTGAGCAGTGAGCCTTTCAATAGACTGAGAAGCAAGATTGTGATGCTGATTATGGCATAATTGCTGCTCACCATTTTGGTTGAGTCTTCAAAGTTTTAGAGAACTGCACAGATGTCAGACATCCATGTCCACTCATCAGATCTTATGTGCGGAGGCAGACCGGAATACCAACGGGCGTGTTGAAGCTGGTACTACTGCCCTCTGCTGCTCATAAAGCTATGCCCACATATGCAATATTGAGTTCCAATGCGTGGTGATATCGCACACCAGTCGGTGAGCTGAAAGACTGCCAGGGTGGCAGAAGCTGTAGCTGACTTGTGGAAATGGGCACACACGCGAAGTACTTTCACAAGCATCTCAGGCAGATCAGGGTAGGTTTTAAGAAACCGCTGATCCACAAAGTTGAGCACATGGACCAGACACTGTACGTGTGCGAGGTTGCCAAGCTTCAGAGCCGCCACCAGGTTATGGCCATTGTCACACAAGACCATGCCTGCTTGTAGGTTCAGGGGTGAGAACCACAGATCTGTCTGCTTTGATACAGCTTTCAACAACTCTGCAGCGGTGTGCAGTTTGTCACCTAAGTAAATTAGCTTCATCAGAGCCTGTTGCGACTTGGCCGAGGCAGTACAGCAGTGTTTCCAGCTTGCGACTGATGTTGTTGACGTTTCAAAGATGGAGATTGAGGAGGAGGAGGTGCAGAAACTGCTATAGAAGGTGGGGGCAACCTTGATTGAACAAGGGCCCGCAATCCTCGGCGTCAGTAGCACGTGTTCTGTCTCAGGGTCCGACTGGGTCCCAGCTTCCACAATATTCACCCAGTAAGCTATCAGTGAAATGTAGCATCCCTGGCCACAAGAAATTGTCCATGTGTCCCTATTTAGGTGGACCTTCCCAGTAACTGCATTGGTGAGGGTACTAGTAATGTTATGGGACATGTGCTTGGGTAAAGTGGGGACAGCATCCCGGGAAAATAGTGGCGGCTGGGGACTGAGTACCGAGGGACAGCTGCTACCATAAAGTTGTGGAAAGCTTCGGTCTGTACAAGCCTGAAAGGCAACATTTCCAGTGCAAGCAGTCTGGAAATGTGGCCTTTTAGCATTGTGGCCTGTGGGTGGCTGTGTTCCAAGGACTGAGGTAGGGAAAACTGAACGCTGCACTGGGACCACGTTATGCTAGCAATCTCACTGCGATAAAATGCAGACCAGCGGGCCACACCAACCATTGGCTGCATCAACCGCATCTTCTGCATCTTCCTCCTTCGTCACCGTACCAAGTGCCGGCTGAGTGAGAGTCCGTCAGCTGTAACGGAAGTGGACATGCCTTTTTTTTTGCTTCAACGAGCACACCACATCTTTATCAATCCACCGTAACTTCTCTGCCTGCACCTCACTTACAGTCCAGCAGTTTGTCGGTTTCACCCTACTCTGCCCTCTCTTAGCACTGCAGCCAGCCTTCGGTCCCGCAGTTGTGGTCACATAAAACATTGTTTCCTCCTACACATGATCGAGCTAAGAGGTTGAACTCCACCATTTCCAATCTATTGGCCACAGAAATGCTGCCTTTCCGCCTGGTTGATACAGATGGTCCCGAAAGCTGATGGCTGTCGCAGTCCACCAGTACCAGTTGCCCAGTCGCCATTACTTCTCTAAGAAAGCTGTGCCTGCGCTACACCAGCATGTCGCACACAGCATCACCCATTCTTTGACTAAATCTATGTCTGCCAGGATGCATTTCACCACAGACACCTGGACGAGTAGGCATAGCCAGGGGTGTTACATCTCGCTAACTGGGCACTGGGTAACTCTGATGGCAGGCGAGGAAGGGACTGCTCCACAAGTCTTGGAATCCCCAAGACTTGCAGGACAAACCTCTGTATTTCACACATCCTCCACTGCTTCTGCCTCCTCCGCCTCCTTTAGGGCCTCCACCTGCACCCTCAACCCCTGCCTTAATGAGACACGTGTTGCAACAGTGCTCCGTACTGCGCAGTCAGGGCTCACCACATTCAGACAGTCTGAAAATGAATATGCCTTGGAGATCACAGTCATACAGCTGAAGAGTTGTGGACAGCTATCTAGGTCGAGTTTGAACAAAGGCCGTCTCCGCTGAACCTGGAGCCAGGGAATGCCGTATGCGATAACGGTGCAACCTGGTGGTGGCCCTACACCAGGCAAGCTCACACACGTGCCTTGCATGGCTCACGTCCTCAACCTTTTGATACAGCAATTTCTCTGCCACTATCCCAGCCTGGATGCTCTACTGCAGAAAGCACAGAAGCTGTGTGCTTACTTCTGCCGTTCGCACCCCTCAGCTCATCGAATTTAATCGATACAGAGGTCTTTGTCCATGCCAGTTACCAGATTGATATGTGATGTGCCTACACAGTGGAATTCCACTCTTCACATGCTGCAGCGACTGTGGCATCAGCGACGGGCCCTGATGCAGTATCTCATGTCGTATTGCCTAGCCCAACACAGTATGGACTTGGGGCAAATCCCATTTGTGGAGTGGCCAAAGACTAAGGACCTCTGCACCCTTCTGCACAGTTTTGAAATGGCTACTAAGATGGTTAGCGCTGACAATGCCGTCATCAGCATCACTATTCCAGTGTTCTACATTCTGGAGCACACTTTAAATAGCCTGTGGGAGGAGGTGGTGGTCCCATAGGAAGAAGAGAAAACAGAGGATGATGCAGAAGGGATAACAATGTCTCTAAGTTCCAGACTGTCGTCACACAACCATGTGCCAAGGGAGGGTGGATTACAGTGATCTAGGGGGTCTGGTGATACCAGACAAACTGTTAGTGAATGTGCAAGAGCCGAGGAACAAATGGAGAAGGAAGAAGTGATGGGCGAGCAACAGTCAGGAGATGAAGAGGATAATCATCCCCTCTCTGATGTCCATTGTTGGCGGGAGGGGACGGGGGAAGCAAGCATCAGTGTTACCCAACCACCAACACAACATGGGCTTGGACCTCATGGAAGAACCCAACATATGAGCGCCTTCTTGCTGCACTATCTGCAACATGATCCCCGTATAGTTAGCATTCGAAATAGTGCTGACTAGTGAGTTGCCACTCTGTTAAAATTTGCCAGATGTTTCCTACCCAGGAGTATCGAAACACGGTTTTACACAACCTTAAGGCTATGTGCCCACGATGCAGAAATGCTCCGGATTTTTTCCTGAGCGTTTCTGCATCTCCCTGGCAGAAAAAAACGCATGCGGATTGTACATGCGTTTTCCTGCCAGGGATATGCGGAAGCGTTCTTCACTTGCATTTCCGCATGTGGGATGACAAGCGCTTTCCAAGCGATTTTAGCATCACTTGGAAAGTGCTTGTCAACTTGGTCACACTATATAAATCCATGCAAACGGCATGGATTTATATAGTGTGACCCGAGAGAATGGTTAAAAAAAAATAAAAAATCTATACTTACCCCCGGTGTCCTGCTTCACTCCGTTCTCCCTTGCCGGCAGCAGTACATTGAAGGACCTGCCGACGTCAGAGTCGCGTGACCCGTCACATGACTATGACGTCAGCGCAGGTCCTTCAGTCCATCGCGAACTGCCGGCAAGCGAAGAGAAGCGCACCGCGGGCCGCCAGAAGGTAAGTATATATTTATTTTAATTTTATTCTTTTTTTTTACAGTTTTCTATTGTACACAGGTTCGGAGGAGAGTCTCCTCTCCTCTAGACCTGGGTACCATCCGCACATTAGAACACATGGAATGCGCATCTACATAACAGTGATGCATAATCCATGCGATCTAATGCAAGTCAATGGCGGCGAAAACGCAGCACTTCCGCAAAATAATTGGTAATTCTGCGTTTTTTTCCGCAATGATAATCCGCAGCGGAAATTTCCGCAGTATGTGCACAGCACATGCGGATTATCATTGGGGAATATAGCAGGCCTTCTACCATGCGTTTTTTAAGCGTTTCTGCAGCGTTTTTGGCGCTGCGGAAACGCTTAAAAAACGCATCGTGGGCACACAGCCTTAGAGAGGTTTTCCCCAAGCCAGCTGTGAGGCACACTGCGCATCGCAGCTCTAGACTTCCAACCTCAGCCATGTCAATTAGTCAACGCGAAAACATTAGCAGCAGAAGCATTGCAAGTAGCAGAAGAAATTTCTGTGAGTCCTTTCACACATTTTTTAGACTAGCTCGTGCACCAGTACAACAGAGTACAAGTCTGACATGTGGTGAATGACTGGAGAGGATGATGCAGAAGAATCTTGTGCTCAATATTAATACCATCATGGAGGGTTTGGAACCTTTTACATTTTGGTCTTCAACAATGGAAGATTGGCCTGAGTTCACTTGTCACGCCCTGGAGGCATTATCATGCCCAAAAGCCAGCGTTCTCTCAGAACTAGTGATGAGCGAGCATGCTCGCTACTGCTCGGTGCTCGCCCGAGCATCTCACTGCTCGGGATGCTCGGTGCTCACCGAGTATTTCCGGGGTTACTCAGCGGGAGCTCGGGTCCCCTCCCTGCATGTTTGGCGCTCTTTAGAGCACCAATGAACATGCAGGGATTGTGTTCCACACTCTGTAATGCCGCAGCCATGTTGGTTATGGCATTACAGTGATTGGCTGGCCGCAAAACGTCATCAGGTCTATATCAGACCTGGCGCCGCCATGCTTGTCACAGTCTAATCCGGAATCAGGCAGTGTAGGGAGAGTTGCTGCTGAGCTAGGGAGAGATTTGCTTGTTTCTTAGTGTAGGTAAAGCACCATATATTATTCACATACCCATCTCAACTAACAATCCTTTTGAGGACTAATTCAGCTGCATACAGTGGTGGCCAAAAGTATTGGCACCCCTGCAATTCTGTCAGATAATACTCAGTTTCTTCCTGAAAATGATTGCAATCACAAATTCTTTGGTATTATTATCTTCATTTAATTTGTCTTCAATGAAAAAACACAAAAAGAATTGTCCTAAAGCCAAATTGGATATAATTCCACACCAAACCTAAAAAAGGGGGTGGACAAAAGTATTGGCACTGTTTGAAAAATCATGTGATCCTTCTCTAATTCGTGTAATTAACAGCACCTGTAACTTACCTGTGGCACCTAACAGGTGTTGGTAATAACTAAATCACACTTGCAGCGAGTTAACATGGATTAAAGTTGACTCAATCTCTGTCCTGTGTCCTTGTGTGTACCACATTGAGCATGGAGAAAAGAAAGAAGACCAAAGAACTGTCTGAGGACTTGAGAAACCAAATTGTGAGGAAGCATGAGCAATCTCAAGGCTACAAGTCCATCTCCAAAGACCTGAATGTTCCTGTGTCTTCCGTGCGCAGTGTCATCAAGAAGTTTAAAGCCCATGGCACTGTGGCTAACCTCCCTAGATGTGGACGTAAAAGAAAAATTGACGAGAGATTTCAACGCAAGATTGTGCGGATGGTGGATAAAGAACCTTGACTAACATCCAAACAAGTTCAAGCTGCCCTGCAGTCCGAGGGTACAACAGTGTCAACCTGTACTATTGACGCGCCCCCTGGGACATATTCCTTTTTGAGGGGAATACCCGGCACCGGATCAGATGGGGGGGGTTGTAGTCTCCGAGCGGCTGTGACCCGGTCCCGTGCCCAGGGCGTCAAGCTCAGTGTGTGGCAGTCCTTACTGATGTTACTCAAGTTCTTTATGTCGACTACGCCACCCGTTGTGATGCGGTCACTGTGGCCGCCGCTGCAGCAGGGTCCGCTGAGGCTGATGGTGGATGCGCAGCTTGGTAGGATAACCCCCAACGGGAGGGGTATAGCCTCAGAGGGGACAGGCGCAGAGGATGGGGGTTGTGGTGGTGCGGTGCAGCCGGCAATGAAGACAGACTCGGGTTGTGCAGTTAAGGGTGTTTACTTACTGCAGATGTTGTACTGGTCACTCCAGCTGCTAGTGACCACCCGAGCCGTGCTGCGTCCACCAGGTCCTGGATCCAGCCAACCCCCAAACAAGTCCGGAGCGTGGCCCTGAGCTCTCCCTCTGTCCTTTCTTCAGCCGTCCCCACCAGTGATTCACCTAGGTCCAGCTCCCTCGGGCCTTCTGTTGGGACACCCTTGGCCTTGGGTTCCCTGACCCTCCACGTGGTGTGCCTTCGGGGTGAATGTGGTGGGTGACCGTGGCAAACGCTGCCCACGATCTCCGGTCTCTGGCTAGGGATTGTTTTTGCCCCCACCAGCTTGGGTTCCGGTACCCTGATGCTGACTCCTCACCCGGTGCTCTAATTTGGGTTCTTGGGTCCCTTCAGTCTTCCCCCTCTGGGTCTTTCTCTGCTCCACTCTCTCTCTCTCTCCAGGGCTGTTGTTTCCTTCTCTCTCCTCTGCAGCTGACTCTCTGCGTCTGACTTGTCCTCTGCATCTGACCCTGATCTAAGTTGGTACCCTCCTTATATATCCCTCTATGTGTGAGCTCAGGTGACCAGCACCCAATGAGCTCCTATCACTACCCAGACTGCTCCCCCTATCTGCCCCTACACTACATGGGATGTACCACCCCCCTCCCACTCCAGCCAGGAACAGGCTCGGTTGTACCTGCACATTTCTAAGTGGGAGTACCATCGGCCTGCTCCTCTGAAGTGGGATGTGTGTAGTGCATGCAGTCTATCTGAGCTCAGTTCCACACTCCATCCTTACCCGGGAGTGGAATATCACACCTCTGGGTTGAGGTGCAATACCCCTGTAGCAGCCGAATCCTCAGGGTGCTACATTCCCCCCTGGTAAATCACAGCACGTCCTCGGGCTGTAAAGACATAAAACACCAAAAACATACATATTTTTATAAACATCAACATATAAAACATTATATAAAACTTTTCATATAAAACATTCTCGTCGTCTTCTCTTGTCTCTGGTTCCTCCTCCGGACACTGTGCACCGTGTGTCCGGGAAAAGTACGACAGTCTCTTAAAAAAAACTGGTTTTCCTATAAAACCGGTAGGGGGCGCTTTAGGACGCGCAACTATTTACAGGGGAAGTTGGCCGCTCTCAGTCCTCGGCCAGGTAGAGGGAAGGGAATGGCTGCTCACAGTCCTCAGCCTGTAAGATGAAGGGGTTTACGGGTAACAGTTCACTGGTCCCAACGGGGACTATTTTAGCAGCAACAGTTTCAGTTTCTTTATACCCCCATTGGGTAACTTATTTACAGCACCTGCTCTGCCGCACTCAACGGCGTCTTCCTCCTGCTCTTTGAACTTCAGACCCGTCCGGGTCCTCTTGCTCCTCCTCCCCGTACCGCAACTCCTCCTCCGTCAGGCGGTGTACGTGGAGGGCGTAAGGTCCTTTGGCACACTTGTGCCGGGTAAAGGTGACCTCATCTCCGATGTAGAGGTCACGACCTCTGTGCCCCTCCGGCAGATGGGACTCCACGTCTCTGCGCGTGACAAAGACGTCGCCGTGGGTGTTGTTGTCTCGAATGAAGCCCCACCCGTGCTGCTGGTTGAACTTTATTACAGTCCCGGTGGTACGGGGACTGTGCGCTGCACGGGGGTCCCTCCTGGTCCGGCTCTTCTGCTCGGCACTCCGTACTTGGGCCTGCTGTTCCCGGACCCGCCTCTCTCTCCGCTCCCTCGCAAACTCCTCGAGCTGTTGGCGGCAGCACTCCGCACGTTCTGCTGCAGCGGCCCTAGTTTCCTGAGTGAACCCCATTAGATCTTCTCCGGTGGGGTCCCACTCAAACTGTGCCTCCGCTAGCGGGGGCGAGATCCGTGCCACGGGCTTCGGAGCCGGAATCAGGGGTGCATCCAGGGGTCTTAGTCTCTGCTGCCGTTCCAGCTCATGGTATCCTTCGGGCCAGATGAAGGGCCGCCCGTCCGGCCATGTGAGCTGGCTGAACAGGTCCTCCCCCAGGTGTGGCACCCTTGGTATTGCGGGCGCGGGCGCGGTGGTGGTGGCGCCCGGGTTGCCCAGGCCTTGCGGCCAGGCCTGGGGCACCTGAAAGGTGAAGGGCACCGTTAGGACGGCGGCGCCCTGGGCTACCTGGCCTTGCGGCCAGGCCGGAGGCTCCGCGGAGGTAGGGGGCGCTGTTGGTGATGCGGCGCCCGGGGGTACTAGGCCTTGCGACCAGGCTGGTGGTATTTCCTGCTTTGTCACGCTCCGGGTCGAGGCGCGTGACGTCACAGGGGTCGCTGCGGCGGCTTCCGGTCGGGGCCTAGTCCATAGCGGTGACGTGGCTGCTACGGGCACAGCAGGGGGACTTTCGGGCTCTGCGACGGGGAGCTGGGGCAGGTGAGCGGTGTCACGGCTTGGGGTATAGGCGTCCCCTTTACCTGCCTCCATGCATTCGGCTCCCTTCTCGGCGCCGTCTCCGGCCTTTGGTCCTCCCGCGCCATCCTCAGAGGCGGTCTGCTTCCTCTTCCAGGGTAGCGTGCTCCGCTGACTGGTCTCTGCGTGCTGAGCCATCTCCCGGCTCCACTCCGCCAGTATCTCGCGCTGTACCCGGGCCATCCTCCGTGCGAGGCCCTCCAGGGCAGTTTGTGCACACTCCCGGTCTCGGGGGAGCTGTGCAAGGACCTCCACTAGGCCTAGTGGGGTCGTGGTGTCCAGCAGGCTCCTGACCAACGGGTCGGTGCTGCTCTGCTCTTCTTCCAGCAGGCTCCTGGCCAGCGGGCCGGTGCTGCTCTGCTCTCTGGACATCTCCGGGTGAGCTTTTCTGCTGCTCCTCTCCAGGCTTCCTGCCTCCGGGTGCGCTCGCTCCAGACTGCTCCAAGCGACACCCATCTTTTCTCTTCTCTTTCGTCTCCTCCCACTTCGAGGGCGGTCCCGGGGCAACTCGGTGACTGTCAGCTCCAGGGGGAGTTCTTTCACGCTGACAGACACCTCCAGCATCACAGTCTCTGTTGGTGGGGGCGGTTTCCACTTTTGGCGCCATTTTCTGTCCCGGCCCACGATGGGAGGTGGCCTCTTGCGCTCCTTTGGCACGCCCATAATGGCGTCCGCTGCTCTTCCAAGGCGGGAAATCTGCGGTTTTGACGGGAAGCGTCGCCCAGTGGCGGGAAACTCTGCAGATGGCGGGAACAAGTTGGAAATGGCGGACAATCGGCGGGAAACGACTGGTGATGGAGTCCGATGGCGTGGACCCTCCGGAACCGGCGGGAGACTTCTTTCTGAGGTAAACTTGCACTTTTCTTCAGGCACGCAGTACCCGGGTGTTGCGGGCACGTAATCCTGCCGACTACGCCAAAGTTGACGCGCCCCCTGGGACATATTCCTTTTTGAGGGGAATACCCGGCACCGGATCAGATGGGGGGGGTTGTAGTCTCCGAGCGGCTGTGACCCGGTCCCGTGCCCAGGGCGTCAAGCTCAGTGTGTGGCAGTCCTTACTGATGTTACTAAAGTTCTTTATGTCGACTACGCCACCCGTTGTGATGCGGTCACTGTGGCCGCCGCTGCAGCAGGGTCCGCTGAGGCTGATGGTGGATGCGCAGCTTGGTAGGATAACCCCCAACGGGAGGGGTATAGCCTCAGAGGGGACAGGCGCAGAGGATGGGGGTTGTGGTGGTGCGGTGCAGCCGGCAATGAAGACAGACTCGGGTTGTGCAGTTAAGGGTGTTTACTTACTGCAGATGTTGTACTGGTCACTCCAGCTGCTAGTGACCACCCGAGCCGTGCTGCGTCCACCAGGTCCTGGATCCAGCCAACCCCCAAACAAGTCCGGAGCGTGGCCCTGAGCTCTCCCTCTGTCCTTTCTTCAGCCGTCCCCACCAGTGATTCACCTAGGTCCAGCTCCCTCGGGCCTTCTGTTGGGACACCCTTGGCCTTGGGTTCCCTGACCCTCCACGTGGTGTGCCTTCGGGGTGAATGTGGTGGGTGACCGTGGCAAACGCTGCCCACGATCTCCGGTCTCTGGCTAGGGATTGTTTTTGCCCCCACCAGCTTGGGTTCCGGTACCCTGATGCTGACTCCTCACCCGGTGCTCTAATTTGGGTTCTTGGGTCCCTTCAGTCTTCCCCCTCTGGGTCTTTCTCTGCTCCACTCTCTCTCTCTCTCCAGGGCTGTTGTTTCCTTCTCTCTCCTCTGCAGCTGACTCTCTGCGTCTGACTTGTCCTCTGCATCTGACCCTGATCTAAGTTGGTACCCTCCTTATATATCCCTCTATGTGTGAGCTCAGGTGACCAGCACCCAATGAGCTCCTATCACTACCCAGACTGCTCCCCCTATCTGCCCCTACACTACATGGGATGTACCACCCCCCTCCCACTCCAGCCAGGAACAGGCTCGGTTGTACCTGCACATTTCTAAGTGGGAGTACCGTCGGCCTGCTCCTCTGAAGTGGGATATGTGTAGTGCATGCAGTCTATCTGAGCTCAGTTCCACACTCCATCCTTACCCGGGAGTGGAATATCACACCTCTGGGTTGAGGTGCAATACCCCTGTAGCAGCCGAATCCTCAGGGTGCTACACTATCCGTCGGCGTCTGAATGAAAAGGGACTGTATGGTAGGATACCCAGGAAGACCCCACTTCTTACCCCGAGACATAAAAAAGCCAGGCTGGAGTTTGCCAAAACTTACCTGAGAAAGCCTAAAACGTTTTGGAAGAATGTTCTCAGGTCAGATGAGACAAAAGTAGAGCTTTTTGGGAAAAAGCATCAACATAGAGTGTACAGGAAAAAAAAAGAGGCATTCAAAGAAAAGAACACGGTCCCTACAGTCAAACATGGCGGAGGTTCCCTGATGTTTTGGGGTTGCTTTGCTGCCTCTGGCACTGGACTGCTTGACCGTGTGCATGGCATTATGAAGTCTGAAGACTACCAACAAATTTTGCAGCATAATGTAGGGCCCAGTGTGAGAAAGCTGGGTCTCCCTCAGAGGTCATGGGTCTTTCAGCAGGACAATGACCCAAAACACACTTCCAAAAGCACTATAAAATGGTTTGAGATAAAGCACTGGAGACTTCTAAGGTGGCCAGCAATGAGTCCAGACCTGAATCCCATAGAACACCTGTGGAGAGATCTCAAAATGGCAGTTTGGAGAAGGCACCTTTCAAATATCAGGGACCTGGAGCAGTTTGCCAAAGAAGAATGGTCTACAATTCCAGCAGAGCATTGTAAGAAACTCATTGATGGTTACCGGAAGCGGTTGTTCGCAGTTATTTTGGCTAAAGGTTGTGCAACCAAGTATTAGGCTGAGGGTGCCAATACTTTTGTCTGGCCCATTTTTGGAGTTTTGTGTGAAATGATCAATGATTTGATTTTTGCTTCATTCTCTTTTGTGTTTTTTCCTTGCAAGCAAATTAAATGAAGATAATAATACCAAAGAATTTGTGATTGCAATCATTTTCAGGAAGAAACTGAGTATTATCTGACAGAATTGCAGGGGTGCCAATACTTTTTGCCACCACTGTAGATAGCAGTGCTAAGCATGTAGGCAGTGTATGTGGCAGACTGCAGTGCATATAGCAGCCAGTTCTGTCAGCTGCAGCTTCAGACAGGAAGAGGAGGCGGAGCCTGCCGTGTGCTGCTAGGACTGTTTGACAGTGTGGAGAGAGCTCCTGGGAAGGGAGGTAATTTTTCACCTGGGACTTTTGTCTGCCCCCTTCGCAGGGAAGAAGGCTCGAGGTGGGACTGGCCTCCGGGGCTGGGCCCCCGGCTCCCACCCCCAGCTCCAAGCCGGAGGATTACCAACCCGGCTAGGACAACCAGGTCTGGCCAAGGCTTGGGGTCCAGCATGAAGACCCGAAGGATCCCCAAGGCCATGGCCGCGGCGGCTCCTTCCCCCGGAGGTAGGTTGAATAAGAGCAGGGGTGCTGCAGTGGTGCCCCTTGATTGGGGCACCAAGGTAGCGAAGGAGTCAACCGTCAGCTATGGATCCCATGCGCACTTCTGCGAGTATGAGGACGCCTCAAGGAAGCTAAAATCCCTCTGGGGGGAGTTGAGGGTAGCTCAGGAGAAGACCGGCAGGGCCTCTAGCAGTAAAAAGGCTGAGCTATCTGCCGCGGTCAGGAGGATCAAGCGGACAATACAGGAGGCGGAGAGCCGGCGTTGTGTCATCTTGGCCGGCAGCGGGCCCTTCCGGGAGAAGCTGGAGAATGACCAGTTCAGAGCCATGGCTGGTGGATCTCTGGAGGGGTCACAGAGCTCCGGCCAGGTGGTGGAGGAGGAGGAAGAGGTGACACATTAGGTGTCAACTGTGTGGTGATCTAGGTCACCTGTATAGCCGCTGCCCCCGCTCCTTTTCCAACACCATCTCTGGCAAGGCGGGGGAGAGCCGTGGGCGGGTCCCCAGTTGTGCATCCTCTGCTGGAACTGGAGTTGGGGGAGGGAGGGGAGTTGAGGGGTCAGTGAGGAAAGGCGAGGTGAGTACACCTGCCCACCAGTGGCAACAGGTGAGGGGACAGGGGGCAGGATAAGCCTCAGGTGACTGGGGTGATGACTGTCCCCTCCCCGGAGGCTGCAGCCAGAGCCTCTGAGGCCCTGGGGGAGAAAGCGGTGAGCGAGGAGATCAGGAGGATGGAGAGGGAGGAGGCGGCTGCTTCCGATAATTCCCCCAGTGTGAAAGCCTGGATGAGGAGGTGGGGGAGCAGCCAAAAAAAACGGGTGACAAAAGTACAGGTAAGAATCGGAAGAAGAACAGGAAAAGGGCAAAAAAATCTGAAGCCCCCTCCCCTGGCCACTGAGGTGCCTACGGAAGGGCTCACCGGCTCCCCTCTGATCCCTCTCTCCAACCGGTTCCAAGCCCTCGATGACTCTGCTGTGTCGGAGGTCGGGGGTGAGGACTCGGTGGTAACATCTGGGGTGCCTTCGGGGATCGACGGGGTCCATCCTCCGGGGGACTCACATTCCCCTGGGTGGGGACTGCCCCGGGGTCCAGAGTTGAGGAATCTTGTCCTGGGAAGGAGGTGTCCGATGCTGGAGGGGTGTGCATGGACACCTCAGTGTCGCTAAAGAGGAGGGGCGAGTCGGGTTCCTCCTCAGAGGGCGAGAGGAAATCGGGGGGTACGGTGAAAATGAAATCTGTCTAACTCATTCACCCATGATGGCGGAACCTATCCCGTTGACTCTGGCGTCGATTAATGTCGTCAGCATAAAGACAGATGCGGCCAGATTTACGGCCTTTAATTTTTTCACCCGAGTTGAGGCTGACATTTTATTTTTGCAGGAGACCAGACTAACGGACATGGGGGCCATTTACAAAGCAAAGAGGAAGTGGAGGTGTGGGCCCTCATACTGGTCTCTTGCGGCCGAGCCGTATAGCGGGGTAGCGGTCCTTTTTAAGGCCGCTTCGGTGGAATGCAGACGGGTGATTGAGGTAGAAATGGGGAGGTGTTTGGTTCTTGACGTCTTCATGAGGGGACAAGAGCTCCGGCTCATTAATATCTATGGCCCGCAGTCTAAGTGGGACCGTAAATGTCTCTTCCTGAAGGTCAAGCCCTATCTTTTTACAAGCCGGCAGATGGTCTTCAGAGGGGATTTTAACACTATAACTAGATCCCGTGATAGGGGAGGCCCCGGAGACCGCTGGCTTATGATAGTAATTTTCTTAATAGCATAGCGAGTGAGGCTCGCCTGGTGGATGTCCACATCCGGCACAACCCAGGTCACGGGGGTTTCACCTTTCATAGGGGTAGCAGTAGGTCTAGGATAGATAGGTTTTTCTTAAAGGAGGAAGCCGTCTCTTCTGCAGTGCCCGCTGTTGAGGTGGAATTCTCCGACCACTGTTTCATTTTCTTTTCCTTGAATGTTACAGAGACCCCTCGGATGGGGAGAGGCCTATGGAAGCTGAATTTGTCCCTGTTGGAAGAAGCGGATGTAAGACAATCATTTGAGGAATTTCTTCAGAGCCAGGTACCTCTCTTGGGTCTCTGTAGCAATAAGTCTGAGTGGTGGGAGATCTTCAAAAGAAGGGTCGCCAGGTTCTTCCGTCAGCTCTCGAGCCTCAGGGGCCTGAACAGGTACCACCTGTATCGGGATCTGGGGAGGAAACTCGAGCAGCTCGTCTCGACTGGAGGGGACCGTGAGGAAATCTCCAGGGTGAAGACCTTGCTCAAGGGGTGCCAGTATGATAGGCACACATCCTTGGTTTTTGAGAGGGATTTCAGGAGGTACTGCTCTCTCGACCCTTACAGGAACTGCAGGATGTCAGTGAGTTTTAAGGTGGTGACAGGACTGATCAACAGCACGGGGTCCCTGAACAGATCCAAATCAGGGATCCTGGAGGTGGTCATATCCTTCTACTCGCACCTCTTGGGGAGGAGGGAACCTGATCGGGATGAGATGTCGGCTTTCCTGGCTGAGACCATCCCTGAGCCAGGGGATGACCCTTCTCTTCATGTTTTGGCAGAAGCAATCAGGGAAGAGGAAGTGAGACAGGCGATTGATGGGCTTCGGCCCAAAAAGTCGCCTGGTCTGGATGGCTTAACATCCAAATTTTACAAGACTTTTAGGGACTCTTTGGTCCCCCTCTTGACTGAGGTGTTTAATGATTGTCTCTCCTCGGACACTCTGCCCAGTTCAATGAGGACGTCAGCCTTGATTATTCTGTCAAAGGGTAAAGACTCGTCCCGTATTGAGAATTGGCATCCCATAGCGCTTCTCAATACGGACCGAAAGGTGCTTTTTAATCGGTTGGTGAAATTTGCACCCTGGCTCCTTTCGGGGGCCCAGCACTGCTCTGTACCAGCAGGCCGCAGTACATTTAGTGCTGTGCTCGGTGTCCGAGAGGCAGTGGAGCAGAGCAGGGCAGGTCACTGGAAGGGGTACTTGCTGTCCTTAGACCAGGCGAAAGCCTTTGACCTGGTTAACGATGAGTACCTCTGGTCCGTCCTTCTGAGGTACGGTCTGCCCGGGAGGTTTGTTGATTGATTGAGAGTTTTATACAATGGGGCAGAGACTTTTCCGCTCGTGAACTGTTGGGTCGGACACCCTTTTGATGGGGGAGTCTGGTGTCCGCTGGGGCTGTCCTCTGAGCCCACTGTTATATGTGTTCGCGATCGACCCCCTTCTAAGGAGGGTGGAGCGTGGACCATTGGTGGGAGTCGGGATGGACCGGGCGGAGCCAGAGGCCACCTTGAGGGTAGTGGCATACGCCTATGACATCTCCCTTTTTGTATCCTCGAGAGGGGAAGCAGATTGGGTCATGTCAGATTGGGTCATGTCTGAGGTTGAGCGCTACTCGGTGGCATCCAGGTCCATGATCAACCGTGATAAGTGTGAGAGTCTCTGGCTGTGAGGGGGAGATCCAAGTTTTGATCTCCCAGACACCCTTCCAGGGCCTCAGGCCACAGCAAAAATATTAGGCATCAGTTTCAGCCCGAGGGAATATCCCCAGCAAATCTGGGAGGGCAGACTTAAGATCGCCGCCCAGAAGGTGGATCAGTGGAAGGGTTGGTCCTTGACCCTGAGGGAAAGGGTTAGCCTGGCTAAAGGGTATTTGCTCCCTTTATTAATATACTTGGGCAGTGTCTGCATCTTGACAGAGCCTCTTTGGACACGGGTCTACAGTCTGTTCTTTCAATTATTGTGGGGGAATAGGCTGAACCTAATCAAGAGGGAGGTCACGAACCGCACGAGGAGACTAGGAGGGGTGGGTATGGTCAACCCAGTGGGGTTTCTAGTAAACACCTTTCTTAAGGCAAACATTGCCAACCTCTGGTTAGAGAGGGCTCCTCTGTGGGTATTCTCCTGTAGGGGATTGTTTTGGCCTTTCTTCCAGGAATGGGAGACAGGAGGGCAGGTGAAGGACCTTCGAACGCCTCATGGGCATCTTCCGGCTTATGCTACCCCGGTTCTGAAGGTCATCCGCCGGTGGGGTCTTGGAGTGTGGGAGATCAGGACCATGTCAAGGAGGTTAATTGACAATAGGGTCCTGTTGATCCACTTTCAGAAGCCCCTGGCGCTCAATGATTGCCCAAGCCGTGACCTGGAGGTGGGGCTTGGGTTATTAAACTCTAAGCGGATCCCCTTGAAGTTTTGGGACTTGGCTTGGTGCTGCTTCCATGGGAGACTGTATGTGAGGGACAACCTGAAGTACAGGAACTCTGATGACCGTTATTGTCCCCGCGAGGAGTGTGGCGGCATGCTTGAAAGCATGGAGCACTTCCTGCTTCGGTGTCATTTCAATACAGAGGTCTACAGTAGGGTGGGTGCTTCCATTGGCTGGCCTAGGCTGGCAGGCCTTTCCTATGCGGAGTGGGCCTATGGGGCATTTAGGTCCCTTGGTGGCCGAGATCGGGGCACGGTTTTCTTAGTTAGCTTAGTGACTAGGTTCTTCACGTGGAACGCACGGTGTTTAGTGTCCACCTGGCAGAAAGCCCTCCCCTGGGAAGAGGTGATTAGAAACATCCTGGGTGACCTGGCAAAAGTGCGCTCCCTGGAGTATGAGAGGCTGGGTGCAGGGAGAGCTTCCCTTCTATGGAGGGGGTTCTCATTTAATGCGCCCTAGGGAGAGTTAGTTTCTGTGTGTTTGTGATAGGGTGAGCTTAGTCTTTTATATTTATTTGAAGGGTCAGGTAGTTGTGTAGGGTCAGGGAGGGACAGATAGGGACAGTCTTTAGGGTTAGGTAGTTAGTATTAGGTTGGTAGTGAGGGTCAGTGAGGGACAGGCAGGGACAGGTTTTTCTTTTTCTTTATTAGGGAGGGACAGGGAGTTGTGTGATAGTTTAGGGTGAGAGCCTCTGTAGTCTCCAGTTTCCTGGTGGTGGGCTGCTCCCCTCACTTGTAAGTTTTTGTTTTTCGGTATCAGAAACCTGAATATAGGGCTTGCAAGCACTGAACTTGGGTCTGATTTTTGGTTCATGGTTGGTTTTTATGGTTAGTTGTTATGTTGTCATGTTATGTTGTGTTATTGTTTATTATATGTATATGTATGTGTATTGCGCGTGGGGGGGTTTAGTTTAGGTTGGGTGGGTGGTTTCAGGGGGGAGGGGTTTTGGTAGAATGGACATCCTGCGGGATGTGGGAAAAAAGGCGAAAAAGAACCTTTTTGTGTGTGATAAATGGCCACAAAGTTTCATTGGACCTTGCTTTGTTAAAGGCCACAGACTTTCGTGGGACCTTGGGTGTTGGTTGAGGGGTAAAAATAAAAAAGAGTTTTCCGTGTATGTATAGAGTTAAGTTTTGGCCAGGTGGCCTATCTCTTATTTTGGGCTATGGGCCAGTTTTTAGTTTTCTTTTTTTTTTTTTAGGGGGTTAGGTGTGAATGTGCGGGTATGAATGTGGGCAGATATTGAGGGCTTTGTGCGCCTTCGGGCGAGGTCTGGTAAAGAGGTACGTTAAGGTCTTCCCTTGCTGGGGGGTCTCCTGGAGAGCGAGGACATTTCTGTATCATGTATTATTTTTCTGGACTCTGGAAATTTCAGACTTGGGCTATGTTTTGCTGGGTTTTTTTCTTGTATAATGTTTGTATTTGTGTTTTGTATCTGTGTTTTGTACTTTTTATAATAAAAAAGAGTTCCAGTTCTGTCTGCTGGTGCTTTTACAGATATTTCTAGAAATAGCCCCAGGTATCAGGGGCCAGGGATAATTTTTTTTTTGGATCTTAAAACTGATTATTTGCTTAAAAAACAATCCAGAGAGCACAGTTTTTCTGCTCCATTTGCTTGTTGGCACTGCAGAATACAGCCAAATACTTTTCATATTACAGCACTAAAAATCCATCAATTTAAAACTGAGGTTTGTCAGTCACACAGATCACATATAAGTGCGCTGAAAATTCTGCCATTTCTGGCCTTCATTAAAATTTTGTTGCAGTGTGTCAGCGAAGTTATTGATGTGAGGTCGCTGTTAAAAATAGTTACCTACAGGCCAGCTATTTAAAATTGTGGTTTGTCCGTCACACGTATCACATATAAGTGCGCTGAAAATTCTGCCATATCTGGCCTCCGTTGAAATTTTGTTGCAGTGTGTCAGCTAAGTTATTGACACGAGCTTGCTGTTAAAAATAGCTACCTACAGGCCAGCTATTTAAAACTGTGGTTTTCCGTCACACGTATCACATATCACTGCGGTTGAAATCCAGCCATTTGTAGTTAACGTGGAAAATATTGTCCTCCATTTAATATGGGTAAGGAGCGTGGCAAGGGACGGGAAAGTGGACGTGATGGTGATGATGGTGCATGCAGAGGACGAGGCCGAGGCCACACTACTAAATTCACACATTTCGCGACTGCTTGCTCTTGAAATGTTTCCTTTTAGGCTTGTGGAGACGGAAGTTTTCCGCAACCTGATGGAGGCGGCCATCCCTCGGTACTCGGTCCCCAGCCGCCACTATTTCTCCCGGTGTGCTGCATTACACGAGCACTCGTCCCACAACATTAGCTGTGCCCTCAACAACGCAGTTACTGTGAAAGTCCACCTAACCAGGGACAAGTGGACAAGTGCTTTTGGGCAGGGACACTTTTCCTGGTGTGTGCCCCTAATTTGAGCTGTTTTGGCAGCTTTTGGGCCCGTTTGAAGTTGTTGTGTATGTGTTTGCTTTTGCCTCATATTGAATCCACTGGGGTTCGGTATGTTTGACAAACTGTTCGACTAATTCTTTGGCGAACATCAGTAAGTTCAAAGGTTTGCTCATCTCTAGTAGTCATTCAAAGCTACAATTCTAATTGCCAAATATGAGTGCTCGCATGTGTATGTTGACAGAAAAAAAATAAATTAATGGCTTTTTAAAGAAGATAAGAAAAAAATGAAAGTGCAAAGATCAAAAATTCCCTTCTCTTTAACCCCTTTACCCCCAAAGGTGGTTTGCACATTAATGACCAGGCCAATTTTTACAATTCTGATCACTGTCACTTTATGAGGTAAAAACTCTGGAACGCTTCAACGATCCCACTGATTCTGAGATTTTTTTTTCGAGACATATTGTACTTCATGATAGTGGTAACATTTATTCAATATGACTTGTGTTTATTGGTGAAAAAATCAGAAATTTGGCAAAAATTATGAAAATTTTGCAATTTTCAAAATTTGAATTTTAATGCCCTTATATCAGAGAGATATGTCACACAAAATAGTTAATAAATAACATTTCCTATTTTACATCAGCATAATTTTGGAACCAAAATTTTTTTTGTTAAGAAGTTATAAGGGTTAAAAGTTGACCAGCAATTTCTCATTTTTCCAACAAAATTTACAAAACCATTTTTTTAGTGACCACAGCACATTTGAAGTGACTTTAAGGAGTCTTTATGACAGAAAATACCCAAAAGTGACACCAATCTAAAAACTAAACTCCTCAAGGTACTCAAATTCAAGAAGTTTATTAACCCTTCAGGTGCTTCACAGGAATTTTTGGAATGTGGAAGAAAAAAATGAACATTTAACTTTTTACACAAAAATGTTACTTTAGACCTATTTTTTTTATTTTTCAACAGTAGCAAGAAAAAAAGACCCCTAAATTTGTTGTAACATTTCTCCTGAGCACATGATACCCTATATATGTGGGGGAAAACCACTGTTTGGGCACACGGCAGGGTTCGGAATGGAAGGAGCACCATTTGACTTTTTGAATGTAAAATTTGCTTGAATAATTAGTGGATGCCATGTCATGTTTGGGGAGCCCCTGATGTGCCTAAACAGTGGAAACCCCCACAAGTGACACCATTTTGGAAACTAGATCCATCAGGGAACTTATCTAGATGTGTGGTGAGCACCTTGAACCCCCAGGTGCTTCACAGAAGTTTATAACATTCAGCCGTAAAAATAAAATTTTCACATTTTTCCCACAAAAATGTTTTTCAGCCCCAAATTTAGCATTTTCATAAGGATAACAGGAGAAGTTGCACCGTGCAATTTGTTGTGCAATTTCTCCTGAGTATGCCGATACATATGTGGGAGAAAACCACTCTTTGGGAACACAGCAGAGTTCGGAAGGGAAGGAGCACTGTTTGACTTTTTTGAACGCAAAATTGGCTGGAATCAAGAGCGGATGCCATGTCGCGTTTGGAGAGCCCCTGATGCACCTAAACAGTGGAAACCCCCCCACAAGTGACCCCATATTGGAAACTAGATCCCTCAAGGATTTTATCAAGGGGTATAGTGAACATTTTGAACCCAGAGATATGACACAGAATTTGATAACATTAGGTCATCATATTGAATAAGTTGTCATTAGTCTTGAACATAAGTGCTCGCTGCTTGAGTTTGCATCGCTTATGCACCAAGTATCGCGGGTGCTCGAGTGACTTGCTCGAGTCCCCGCCCCACATGTTTCATGGTTGTTAGACACCCAAATAAAAACATGAGGGGATTGCCTGTGCACGGCAGGCAATCCCTGCATGCTTTTTTTTTGCTATATAACAGCCACGAAACATATGGGGCGGAGACAAGAGCATGTCACTCGAGCGATACTCGGTGCATATCCGAATACCTGATTCAAACTCAAGTAGCGAGCACTTTAACTCAACACTAGTCACCATATCGTTATCATTGTTTTTTCTTTACTTTTGAAAAAATCCCAACTCAAACACAACCCTAACCCCAACCCTAATACAACCCTAACCCTAGCACAACCCTAGCCCTAGTACAACCCTAGCACAACCCTAACCCTAGAACAACCCTAACTCTAAAGTTTATTTTTTACGCCGTTCCTCGTGCGGTATAAGTGATTAGATGACTTTATTCTTCAGGTCGGTGCGATTACAGTGAAATAAGATTTATATCAGGTTTTTATGATTGACAGCTGCCACACACTGAAAACCCCTTTTTTTTGCAAAGACTAGTTTTTGCATTGCCATATTTTGAGAGCTATAATTTTTCCATATTTCGACCGACAGAGTCATGTAAGGGCTTGTTTTTTGTGGGACAAGTTAACGTTTTTCTTGGTACCATTTTTGGGAACGTGACATTTTTTGATCGCATTCTATTTCTATTTATGGGAGGCAAAATAAACTAAAACCAACAATTCATGAATTGTTTTTTCGTTGTTTTTTTATGCCATTCCGCATGGTAAAATTGATAAGGCAGCATTATTCTTTGAGTCAGTACGTTTACAGCAACTCTACATTCATATAGTTTTTTTTATGTTTTGGAGCTCTTACACAATAAAAACTATTTTATAGAAAAAAAATATTTTTTTGAATCGCTTTATTCTGAGAGCTATAAGTTTTTTATTTTTCAGCTGATGGAGCTGTATGGTGACTTGTTTTTTGCGGGACAAGATGATGTTCTTAGCGGTACCATTTTTATTTACATTTACGTTTTTGATCATGTTTTATTCCATTTTTTGTTTGGCGGTATGATGATAAAGCATCGTGTTTTTTTTGTTTGTTTTTTACTATGTTCACTAAAGGGGTTAACAAGTGGAACAGTTTTATAGGTCAGGTTGTTTCGGAAGCGGCTGTGTACTTTTATTGTTTTTTGTTTTTATTATAATATTTTTTTATAGATGCAGTTTATTTTTATTTTTTTGGATTATTTTTTCTTTTTTTTTAATATTTTTACAATTTTTTTTTCACTTTTTTTACTTTTACACTATGTCCCACTATGGGACTTTCATTTTTTGCAGGCTGATCGCTTGCATAGCATAGAGATGCAGCAGCAGCATCTCTATGCTATGCAAACTGTCAACCCTGCAGACACAAGTTAGGTAGCACTGAGCACGATCTACCTAACTTCCTGATGCCTGGTGACCCAGATGTTATCATGACGACATCGGGTCACCATGGCAACAATCCGGACCCCCTGCTCTTACTGCTGCCTGCCCCGGAAATGCTGCAATCGTCTTCGATAGCCGCATTTCGGGGGTTAATGTGCCAGGAGTGGTGCCGGACCACTTCTGGCACATAGTACCGGGTGTCAGCTTTTAGAATCAGCTGACACCCAGCTGCGATTGGGCCCGCACAGCCTCTGTGCAGGCGCGATCGCCAGGGCATAATAATCCGTACCTGGTCCATAAGGCACAGGGCGCAAGTATGTATTATTATGCCCAAAGTCAGAAAGGGGTTAAAGGATTAAAGGGGTTGTCTGGCCTCAGGCTACTAGTCTGCAGTCACTCTATATGACTGCAGATTTGTGAATCCTCACATTGTGTGTACTGTTCACTGTGAGGATTCTACGATCTCTGTGCAGTGAGCAGGCGGTCACATGACTGCAACTATCCAATTGCCTACTCTCAGCCACATTCCGACTACACATGTCCAGCTTTGCTCAATACACTTGCATTCAGTGAGGCTGCGCACATCGAGTCGGCACATGACCGCATGTATGCTAGTCGTGCGTCGGCATTGAATAGTCCTAACAACTCACGCAAAATGAGGATTCACAAGTCTACAGTCAGATAGAGTGACTGCAGACTTGTACTCTAAGGCTGGACGACCCCTTTAGTGAAGCCTAAATGCCCATATTTCAGCTTACAATGCACAATATTTTATAAATAATACACGGTAGATATGGAGTTCCATTACACAATTTGCAGTGGGCGCCCCAGGAGCTCCAAATTCTGCCTTTTCAAAGAAGACTTATTTAGTGCCTTTTGTTTGCCATCTTATTTAGATGCCAATAAGAGGTTGCTGAGCACCAAAACAACTGGAAAAAAATATCTGCAAAAAAATATATGATATGATCCTGGCAATCATACAATGTTTCTTTCTCTGGGAGCTTTTCACCATGACTATAAATATCAGGGATAAAAGTATCAATTCACCAACTACAAATGACAACTGGATTGTAACAAACTTATTTATATGAGATATTATACTGCCACACATGTACACAAAATAACTGTAAATCTCTTTAACTGCACAGATTTGGAGAATAAAGATTTACATTGAGAAGTGCAATGAGATTTTCGTATGTAGAAGTTGCATAGAGTATAATGGTTTTAGAGAGGACGCCTTTAACCACACTGCTATGTTTTACAGACGTTACATCCCATTCTGTGAGTAAAAAGGGAGTCTTGACCCTCTGTTCAACCTCCACTCATAATATATCTGAACATCAGCAAGAACTTGGTTATGGTTTGCATTACAAAAAAGCCTGTACATAAGATGTGGCAATTTAATTATTCCCAAATGGAACAGGCCAGCTGACTGACTGCTACAGAAGGAATTGTGTTTATAGACAGGTTGGCGTAATGCAAGCAGTGCATGTTGTCTGGGCTGAAGAGCTTCATGTTTTACTGTGAAATTTATAGTGTCTTTCCAAGACTCAGTTATTTCCTGAAGATGGAAACTCATTATTCTCCATCAACTGTATGGAAAAATTTGTGAAAAAAGAAAGGAATAAAAATCTTTTGTGAATATAATTTGATGCTAGAATGAATGTCCTTAAAATCATTGGAAAGAAGTTGTAAATGCAACATTAAAATGCTTAGGTAAGGTGATGATACTCTCTATGTAGTAGTGATGATTCTTTTTTATAGAAGCTTGGAAACTGCTGCTCAGGCTTTAGGAAGGGAGGTACAGCAATAAAGATAAGTGACTCACCAGCTCCACAAATGTACTATACAATGTGCCAAATCTTCACTATAAATATCAAAGATCACAGTCTGAAAATATTATTGTTGCTGTTACTTAATAATTGAACTTACCTAGACTTGAAGCCTGGACTTCCCAGTTATATTACAGTATACACACCTACAATAAGAGGGATATATAGCAATACTCAAAGAGAGAGATATAAATATAGATAATAATCAAATGTGTCTATTGGAACATAGTTAAAATATGAAAACACATACAAAAGCCCAGTAAAGACCAAATTGATGAAAATTGCAAAAAGTAGATTACTTAGATCAATAAATGGCTAGATAAACACAATTTAAAAACATGTATACAAAACTCTAGGTATTTAAAATACAAGTGAGGTGGAGAAACAAGGCCTATGTAAAAATTAATTCAGACAGGAATGTATATATATCCTCTATCATACAAAAAAAGACAATGACATCCAGTGATCACATCAATTGAATTTTTAATGTCCATATATATGTATAAGTATAGATACCAAAGCCACATAAGGGACCCTGCTTCTTTTCGCTTTACACAGCCATGGCCCTTAAACAACTAGTATAATTCTCCCTGGTACTGCTGATCAATGTCTATTCATTTGTTTAGGAGCTGATCAGTACTCAGGAGCGGCCA
Organism: Phyllobates terribilis; assembly: GCF_046119375.1. Taxonomy (NCBI): domain Eukaryota; kingdom Metazoa; phylum Chordata; class Amphibia; order Anura; family Dendrobatidae; genus Phyllobates; species Phyllobates terribilis. The sequence goes on along the minus strand of NW_027362763.1, from coordinate 912,292,889 downwards.
CCAATCAATATGGTTAAGCTGGGGTGTCCCACTCCTTACACTGTTTACATCCAGCCACTGCTGGAGATGAGAAATTAAAAAATTAAAAATCTGTTTTATTCAACTCTTCAGGCACTATTCCATGATGTCAAAGACTAATCTAGGTTTTCCTGTACCCAGGGTAAAAATTCAGTTTGGCGCCAACTCCTAAACTCAGCTTAAGTTGTTTGAATAGTCATCATCTAGTAGCTTAATTAAAGGAAATCAACAATAACAGAACCACGAACAATACTGAAATATATCACCAGAAACACCAATAGTACATAAATAAATCACCAGAACCACCAACAGTTCAGAAATACATCAGAACCACCAACAGTACAGAAATGCATCACTAATAGCAACCAATAGTAGAGTACATTACCAGATCGACTATCAGTATAGGAATTCATCACCAGAGGTACAATCAGTACATGAACACTTCACCAGAGCTATCATCAGTACAGAAATACAGCATTAGAGATGAGCGAACATTTCCATGTGCGGTTCAGAAATGTTCACCGAATATTTAGAAATTCGCCGAATTTATTCGTCGAATGTTCATCGAACATTACCGAATGCCATAGGATTCAATGGGGGGACAAAAAAGAGCATACGCAACACCTTCAAACGGGCCCAAAAGCTGCCAAAACACATCAAATAAGGGGTAGACACCAGGAAAGTGCCATCAGCTGACCCAGAGTACAAGTACTATAATTATTATTACTATTACAGCGACATTTATTCCGTGGCGCGTTACATGTGAAAAGGGGTCACCGACTGGTACAAGAGGAGAGAGGACCCTGCACGCGAGGGTGCACAATGTACAAGGGATGAGTGAGGGTATAGTAGGTAAGGGGACAGCAAGTCGTGCAGTGGTGTGCTGGAGCGAGGGTTACCGCAGATTTTATGCTTGTCACAAGAAGTGGATCTTCAGCTTCCATTTCAAGGTTTCCACAGTAGGCGAAAGTCTGATGTGTTGGGGTACAGCATTAGCACAGTAGGGGAGATGCACGGGACAAATCTGCTGAGAGCCTAAATCATGGTAAGCTTCCAGGAGCTCATAGCTGAGTAGATTAACCCCTGCACTGATTAATATGAAGGCAAAAGGCTTCTAATTAGTGCAGGAGTGGGAGGAATCTGAAGCTGCAGTCTTCTGGCTTCTCTCTGTCATGGTAAACCCATGACACCTTGCAAGCTACAACACAATGTTCACAAGGTAGATAGCAGCGGTGGTCAGTCTCTTAGAAAATGAGCTAACTCCTTTATGATGTTAGAGGTCAAGATCTGCAAGTAGTTTGTATGTTAGAAAGGAATAAGTCCAGCACTATAAGTCCATTAAAAATCCATTCTTCATTTATTTCATAGCTTCAAATGGTATAAAATCCATTAAGTCACAGTCCAGACATTAAAAACATGCGCGTTTCGACGCAAAGCAGTGCGTCTTAATCACTGACCATTGTTTTTAATGTCTGGACTGTGACTTAATGGATTTTATACCATTTGAAGCTATGAAATAAATGAAGAATGGATTTTTAATGGACTTATAGCGCTTGACTCATTCCTTTCTAAGTTCTGAAAACTGGCCGCACAGCAGGATCCGTGCGCTCCAGGAGGTGGTGAGCAGACATTAACTTTTTTGTATGTTTTTCAAGTAGTTTGCATGTTCTCCCCGTGTTTGGTTCTCCGGTTACCTCCTCAGTAAAATAGCAGCTATACAGGAGTGTTCACAGTTCCAAAAATTAGGGCCTGACACCACCATTTCCATGGCCAACAGATTGGAGATGGTGGAGTTCCCCCTCTTAGCTTTGTCATGTGTGGGAGGAAACAATCTTTTATGTGACCACAACTGAGGGAACGAGAGCTGGCTGCAGTGCTGAGAGAGGGCGGAGTACGGTGAAACGGACATACTGGTGGACCGTGAGTGAGGTGCAGGCGCAGATGTTACGGTGGACTGAGAAACAGGAGGTGTGCTCGGTGAAACAAACACAGCAGGCATGTCTGCTTTCATTACAGCTGACGGGCTCTCACTCAGCCTGACTGGAGCGGGTAGAGAACCAGAAGTTCTGCAGTGTGCATGATAACAGAGGAGGAAGAAGAAGCAGCGGATGCGGTTGATGAGGCAGCTGATTGTTGCTGAGGTCCGCTGGTCCACATTTCAGCATAGTGAGATTCCCAGCATGACGCATGTTGTTTGCGCATGTGATTGTTCATGCATGTAGTAGTCAAATTATTGCAGTTTTTCCCTCTACTGAGTTTTTTCAGGCAAAGTTTGAGGATAACGTTAGTTGGCTCATCCTTTGCGGTGACAAGACTAAGAATGCAGTGCTCCTCATGCTTGCACCACTCCGTGTCTGCGCCAGAGTGTGACAGGTAACCTCCTCATCTTCCTCCTCCACCTCCTCAAATGAGTTACTCGGCTGAATGACTCTGGGTTCACACCGAGTAGGATCTTCAACCTCGTCATCATCCAATGTGTTATCCCATTCCTCGCTTTCAGAGTGACCCTTCTCCTCTTGTTGCCCTGACAGCACAGTACAGTCTTCATAAGCCTCAGGTATCTGAGTCTCATCAGGATCACCTCCCTCCCTGGGGGTTAACATCTGGTGACAAGGGTCAGGAACCTGCTCAGACCCTACTCCGTCCTGCCCCAAATTCAACCTAAAAATATTTTGGGCATTGGTGCAGATGCTTTCCTCCTCTTCTTGACTATGGTAATATTTGGAGTACACTTCTGATGCCCATGGCATAAAATGGGTGAACAGTTCTACAGACTCACTCATCTGTGGTTCGCTACAGTCAGTTGGGCACTTGGACAGTTGTGACGCGGGGGAAAGCAAGGGTAATTGGGTGCCACCTCTGTGGAGTGTACTCTGTGATGTTGAGGTGGAGGAAGAAGAGGAGAGGCCACTTGAAGCAGCACTTGCCATCCACTGGAGCACCTACTCTTTCTGACCCTTATCAAAAAAGTGTATTGCTGTGCGTCTGCCAAAGAAAGGGAGTGGAATAGCCCGTCCACTAACAGAAGTTGTCAGTTGTCTTTGGATAGGACATGACGGTGTTGGTTCACTAGTGCTTTCACTAACATTACCACCTAGTCCACATATACCTTGAACACCAAGCCTATTCCCCCTTCCACCAAGGCCCCGTTTTTTTTCCACACATGTTGCTCAGATACTATGGTAGGAGCACGCTATTAGCAAAACAGAATTAGATTTTTTTTTGGACTATGCCTAGCAAGACAAAAAAATCTAATTTTTTACTCTGAAAACAGCTGAAGTTCACCGTCACTAAAATAGTAGGTAGCTTTTATCAGAGTGTATCACGTTTGCAACACAATAAAATCTTTTGTGGACTCTGCCTAGCAAGACAAAAAAATCTATTTTTTTACTCTGAAAACAACTGAACTTCACCACACTAAAATAGTAGGTGGCTTTTAGCAGAGTGTATCACATTTGCGACACAAAAAAATCTTTTGTGAACTCTTCCTAGTAAGACAAAAAATATTTTTGTTACTCTGAAAACAGCTGAAGTTCACCGCCACTAAAATAGTAGGTGGCTTTTAGCAGAGTGTTTGCGACACATAAAAGTATTTTGTGGACTCTTCCTGCCTACAGAAAAAAATATATTTGTTTTACTGTGCTAAATTTCACCTACCAAAAAATGACAAACTGGGCTAACACAGCTATCACATTTGCAAATGAAAGAAAAAGGTTTTTGTGCTTTGCACTCAGAAGCTCTGCAGAGTCTGCAGACAGCTGAATTTCAGCCACACAAAATCAAAAAGTGGCCTACATGGACTTGCTTTCTTTATCACATTAGCAAGTGCAAAAATAGATTGAAGGTATACGCCTGCATGGAGCACAATACAACAGGTGCACAACACTATTCTATGGCATGGGCCCTGCTCTTTCTGTCAGAATCTCAGTAATTGCACAAGAGAAAAAAATGTGCTGCAAGGTCGATTGAACAGGTACACAGTACAGGACTTATCTACACTATCTGACTTCCACACAAGCGCCCATCTATCTAGCTAATATATCTCATTACACAGGAGGAGCACACTGAGCAGCATCTGTCTCCAGCAGTGACATGGATAAAATGGCGCTGAGGGAACATGGCCGCTTTTTATATAGAGAGTACATGTGATTTCAGCAGCCAATTGCAGAAGCCCTTGTGTCTGGACAGTGTGGATGGTTCCTGTGCTCTGATTGGCTAGCTGTTCTTTTCTGACTTAAAAGTTAACCGCCTACAGGAAGAAAAAAATTATAAGCGCGCCTCAGATCTGACCTGTTCTGAGCTATCACCAGACCCGCAACTCAGGTACCAAGTACCCTCGCTCATCATACACAAACACTATGCTAGCAAAACTGTTAAAAACGCTGTCGTTGCCCTGCAGTCATGTTCCTGCAAGTTCCTGCATTTATTCACCGAACGTTGCCAATTTTTCTCGTAATTAAGAAAATTTGCTCGCCTTTCCAATCACGAATCCGAATGTGTCATATTTGTGTTGAATTTAAGTTGTAAGTTCGGATTTTGAACAAATTCGCTCATCACTAATCATAACCACCATCAGTATATGAATGCATCATCAGAATCACCAACATTACAGAAATACATCACCAGAACCACCATCAGTGCATGAATATATTAGCTAATCTTAGTACAGTGATCAATTGCAATATCAGGTCAGCCCCATATACAATTGTATCACATGACCCTACAACTCTCAGTATATCTTTATCAATGGTAAGGATATACTGGGAGTTGTTGTTAACAGCTATCTTCAGACTACGGACCATACAGAAACAACAATACTGATGAGACAGTGTAAATATGACAAATAAACATTTACATTCCGGTACCTTATAGATTACATCTTCAGTGGTTGGAGTCATTATCTTTTTTTTTCTTCTCCATTTTACCCAGATGCTAAAATGACTTTTCACATCCACAGCTTAACTCTGCAGACTTTCCTCTTCACTAGTCTTCTGCAGCACATTCTGACACGGAGCCCTTAAAAATAACAGTGTGATTAAGATGCTTCTGAATAAAAAATATCTGCACTACACCACTCCCCTGAATAATTGCCCCACACTGAGCTCCCTGCACAAAAATGTTCTCTATACTGTCCTTTCCTTTCCATACTGGACCCCCTCCCTTCACATAATGTCACCCCTATGTTGCCCAGTGTTTATACTGTGCCCTCTCGGAACACTTCCCCCTGCATACTGTCCTCTCACACTACCCCTCTCTATACTGCCCCTCCACACTACCCAGTCTCTATACTGTGCCCTCACACTTTTCTCCCCATACTGTCCCCTCATACTTTCCTGTCCCTTTACATTCACACCCTACTGTCCCCTCACATTTCCTACATACTATCCCCGTGCATTTTACTCTCACCATACTTCTCCCTTTACAGTTTTCTTACAATGTTGTTAATGCACACTTTTCTCTCCACATTACACTTTCCCCCTTACTGTGGTCTCACACTAATTTCCTCCATACTGTCCTCACACACAAACTTTTCTCCCATCATACTGTCTTTTCCTGTTTCTCCCCTATATTGTCCCCTATCATTTTCACCCCATACTGTCTCCTCAAACTTCCCCCATATTGTTTCCTCACACTCCCCCAATACTGTCCCCTCACACTTTTCTTTTCATACTGTTCCCTCACACACACACACACATGCCCTACTGACCCCTCAAACTTCCCCTCCATACTGTCCTATCACAAGATTCCTCCCTCCTCCAATAACACTCCTGCTTCTTTGGTTCCACTGGAGAGCATACCATTAGCTGCTGACTTTCCCCTCACCCGGAAGGGCCGTCAATGAGAACTTCAATTGCACCTGTGCCTGAAAGATGAACAATTGAGTATAATTGAACTAGCTATTGAACTTGTTCTACACCCAGGTGGTGAGTATTTTTATTGATATATTTCTGCCAAATTCGTATATACAGTGTCTTCAATAAAATAGCGCTGGATATGTCTGACTCCAGCGCCATTTTATTGAAGTAATGTACTACAATGTCAACATAGCAGTCCGCCCAAGTTTCATGCAGCATATTCCCTCCCAAGGCACGAAGAGGGGGAATGCCCATTTCCCTTCCCTGATCAAGAGGTGAGGATAGCGGGGGTGGTAGAAAGAAAGAAACAGTGGGAAAAGGAAGTCTGGGAAGAGCTGCAAATCCCGTGGAGGAGCCATGGCGACCACAGGACACGCAGCCTACTCACCTACACCAAACTGTCCCATGGGTATGGGTTTATTCGTGAATCTGGCATGGGAGACAAGATATATATAAATGCTGGATCAATTAACTACCAGCGGCCACTGCGGGTGGGAGATCTCATTACCTTTATTAACGAGAATGGACCCTGGGGTACTTTGCAGTGGCGGTCACCCTCCTCTTGCCTGAGGATGACCTGGAAGTGGGCACATGCACGGAGAGCTGGTGGAAGCAGGCGATGTCCACAGTACAAATAGCTGCCGCTAATCAGGAGAACCTGATTTCCCTTAGGTCAGCAGCATTCAGGCCAGAGACCCCCGGAGCGGCATCTGAACTGCAGCCAAACATGGCAGTATGACCACTGAGCCCGGTGATTAGAAAGCGAGTTAGAAGAGGACGCAGTTACTCGTCTTCAAGTAGGTCGTCATCGGGGCCTACCTTCATATACGTGCACGGCCACGGAGAGGCCAACTATGCCAGCCGCAAGGACGCAACAAAGTGAATGCAGCTCCTTTAAATTTCCGGGCCTAAACAAGAAGTTGTACTCCTTGCACCAAAAGGAAAAAAATAGGGATTGTTCTGCATCCCTTAGGGAAGGAGCCCCTGAATACACCGGGGAAGTACCGGTGCTGGCCAGAAGGGCCGATGTTTGAGTTAGGAGTGTGTTTATATTGTTTTCCTCCTCTCCAAGTTTAAGCGCTTGTTGTGCATCCCCCTGCTGGATTACAGGACTAAAACCCTTACAGAGTCAAACCCCCCTTTACTACGGAAACGGACTGTGCGTGACTGCTCTATCAACTGTGCCCTTGTGTTTCCATGAACTGCCTTTACTTTTACCTAGAACTTTCTGCCCAGGGACATATGGGCTGCACACTTCTTTTAAAGGGGCTGTAATCTACTGAAAGAAGAGAGGGGGAAAACTGGTCAGACGACCCGTGGATTGAGGCTGGTCATTGTTCCTGGACTTTCGGAGGTGTGTGAGTTGGCCTGGACTTGCGGAGGTGTGGTGAGTTGGCCAATGGGCCATTACGTTTAACAAAATAGACATCTTGTATCTGGATACCCGGAGCAGGAAAAGGTTGGCCAATGGGCCTTTGTGTTGTAAAGTGGACATGATGTGTCCGGGTCCCTGAAGCAGTGAGACCAGGGTCATGTGGCCCGTGTTTTAGGAAAAACAAACTTGGACACTCTGTGTCGGGGTCTCCACAGCGGTGTGACCGGGGTCAGGCAGACTCGTATTTCCAAACGCATAACCCGAGGCTCGTGCTGGGTTGAAAAGGAGGAGGAGGACTGTTTCCATGGACTTTTGGGCAATTGCTTATGTGGGCCAAAGGGACGAATTATAAAAACAAAAAACCTATTCTAACAAATGAGTGTAATAATTTTATACATAATTGTTTAAAATGTGGTTTTATATGAATATGTATATGTTGGTATCCTGCCAGTACTTGTCAGGATTTCTGTTGCCTTCTACAGTTTGACCACTAGTGGCCGCTATTGTTCACTTTGATAATTGTGCTGCAGGTTCAGTCCTTACCACTGGAGGCTGCTGTTGTTTTCTGCAATTGCCCTTTACCAAGATGGCGGGTTCTGAATTCAAACTGGTCCCGCAACAGTAAGCGTTATTCACCTGCCTCAACCACCAGTCCCAGCGACTTTGAGGTAAAGAGTCCTCACATATCTGAAGCTGAATCCATGCAGGTCAATAGCATGTTAAAAAGTGAAAGTGCTGAGAGAAAAGAACGGAGACTTCGGGAAAATCATTGTTTTTATTGTGGCAAGACTGACCACTTTCTCATCAATTGTCCTTCTCGACTACGTAAAACAGTGGCAATGGTAGCGGATCTTAACTTTTCAGACAAAGAATAAGTCTTGTCTGAACCAGCACCTCCAGTGAATGCTATCATCCATTCAATTTCTTCTATTGCACCCAACATTAAGAAAGAAAACAAGGACTTTCATTGCTTCCTTTCTATCAAGTTTCAAGTTGATTCTCAATGGATTTCCACATCTGCCATGGTTGATTCAGTAGCAAACGAACATTTTATGGACATCTTTCGCAAAAGAACATGGGGTAAAAATTCAAAACAGACTTTTGTTATTATGACATACTATTATCATGACAACTGTTGACGGATCTCCACTATATTCGGGACCATTGAATCAAGAGACTGCACCCCTAGAGATAGTTATGGAACCTAATTACCATGAGGTCTTATCCTTCTTACCAATCTCATCTCCACATTTTCCAATAATCCTGGGGTTGCCATGGCTAAAGACTCAGAATCCCACAATCAATTGGGAAACCAAAGAAGTGTCTTTTCCATCTACTGTTCACTCCCCACAGGCTTCACCAAATGAAGAGGTTATAGAGGATCCTGAACAATATTCTAAACTACCATCTATATATAAGGAATTTTTCTGATGTGTGCGACAAGAAAAAATGCTGACAATCTCCCTCCTCATCGGCCATATGATTGTCCAATTGATCTATTGCCTGGACCAGTGATACCCTTTGCAAAGCATTTACCCACTGGCTGAGTAGGAGTCAAAAACACTCAAGGAATACATTGATGAAAATTTAGCTAGAGGGTTTATTGGTTCATCTTCATCACAAGAAGGTGCACCTATATTTTTTGTTAAAAAGAAAGACGGCTCCTTGAGAACCTACATTGATTGCAGAGAATTGAATAAAATTAATGGAAAGAATCGTTACCCTCTGCCTTTGATCCCTGAATTGCTGGATAGAGCTCATCATGCAAAGTTATTCACAAAACTGGATCTTCGAGGGGCATACAACTTGGTTCGTGTTAGACCAGGTGATGTAAGGAAAACAGTATTCAGATCACGTTATGGACACTATGAGTACTTAGTCATGTCATTTGGACTGTGCAATGCTCCTGCAACATTACAGCATTTTGTTAATGACATTTTCAGAGACTTTCTTGATCAATTTGTAGTCATTTATCTGTATGATATACTAATCTTTTCTAATTCTGCAGAAGAGCATCAGAATCATGTGAAAACTGTCCTAGAGCGTCTAAGAACCCACCATCTTTATATTAAGCTGGAAAAATTAGAGTTTCATCAAACAGAGATCCAGTTCTTGGGCTATATAATCTCTACTCAAGGATTGCAAATGGACGCTAGCAAGATTCAAGCTATCACTGGCCAACTCCAAAAAACGTGAAAGAAGGCCAAAGATTTGTGGGCTTTGCAAATTTTTAAGTTTCATTAAGAATTTTTCAGGTATAATTGCACCAATCACTGAATTAAAAAGAAAGGCATATTGTTTGTTTATTCTCCTCAAGCACAAGATGCTTTCTCTTGAACATTCTTACCCAGACTGTTCTAAATTCATCTACAGATTGGTTCTTACAAATCCTTGCAAACTTTAAGAACTTCTACTACCACTTGCTGTTCCTGCTTGTGCTCCTTCGACCACTTGTTTCCGACAGCATTAGTCCAGTAACGTTACAGTACTATATGGTCTGGGACAACCATGTCTTAGGAGGGAGGTATGTCCGGGACAAGTATGCACTTCATTCCACCTTACTAAAACGGGTGCGTTTTTGTGTATTTTAAGTGTATTGTACGGTTTATGCTTAATAATATAATGTATACGGTTTTATTTTATATGTGGATGACCTGTATCTATTCTAATAATGCTATAATGTGTGTTGTATTAAAATAGAGACAGTATAGGAATAGGATCAGGAAATAGTTAATTTAGATAGGAATGGGAAGTGCAGTGGAAGGCACTGTAGTTCAGGAAGTTAGATAGGTTCAGTACAGAAGCAGTTAATGTGTCCAGGAAAGTCACCTCAGTTGGGAGCGGTAGGAGCAGATATTAGAGGGTCACTTCCTGGTTTTAGACAGAAAGAGATAGTTGGAAATAGATGCAGAGTTAAGATAGTGACAGTGTGAGGGATTCGTTGAAAAGCAGATTAGGCCAATGCGCCGATTAGCACAGAAAAGTATGGAACTTTTGGGGAGCAGCATGAGGACGGCTGGTACTAATTTTAGTGGTCCTTCTCATGATATCCGAGGCCTAATTAGGTATGGATGTGAGTACCTTATTCATCTTCCAGAAGGGGAAGTCAGATGGGAAGCCGTGTCAGAGAAGTGAGGCAGAAAGCATGGGCGAGGTGGAACCAGATACAGCATCTCACGGACCAGAAGTGCCAGAAAGCGAAGGGAGAGCTCAGGCTGAACAAACATACTGTGCTGTAACTGCGATTAAATACCAGATGTTAAGTAAAGCTGAACTGTTTAAAAAGGACAAAGAGTCTGTTGTTGACTGTGAGGGTGGGTCCGGATCCGGAATCGTGGAGCAAGTGGAGCCCGCAGGACAAAAAGTGAGTGTTATCCACTTTATACAAACCACATAACAGACATGAAATTATTTACTTGTGGGGTGCCAGGGTGTGGAAAAAAACAGCCCCTCGCCCATGACTACCGCTTGGCGCACCTTACAGGTTATATTGACACAAAAGTATTAATACATTTGTTCAATATTATAAGATGACATTGTGATTTTGGGAATGCGCCTTTAAGAATATGTATTTAAATACATAAATCTTAAAAGAAAAAGAAAAATTATGCGAGAGTGAGAAGGAATGGGAATAAAATTTCATTTGTAGTCAAACATACAAAGTGTTACTGAGACTGATTGCAATAATGGAAACTAAAGACTCATTGGAAGGCAGAAACGCCAGCATGGCTGGTACTACAGGCCTTATTATTCAATATTTCCAGTACTTATATACAAACTTCCAGACAGGATATCCATTGAAAAATGTAATATGGAAAATCAGAGAAAAAATGATGTTGCAAAGTATCCCGGCAAACATGAGCACAGAAAGTTCAATTTCAAGTCCAGAATTAGTGTAAATCTTTATTAGTGAGCAAAATACAGGATACAGAGACCGTTAAAACAGCTGCTAATGCAGCTTTTCAAGCGTGGAAGCAGCTGGAAAAGTTTACAAACCACAGCATTGACATTCTGAAAAAAGCCTGTCTAGTCTGTGCAATAATGTATATATTTTTTTCTAGTATTGATATTGATAGAACTATAGGGACATAAAGGTAAAGGAATACAATGCCATAGGTTCCCTTAATAATTGTAAATTCTGCTCATCTGGTATCCAACAAAAAGGTTATAATTATTATCATAAAAGCCCTTAATAGCCTGGCATTGCAAGTCTGAATGTGGAAATAAGTGGATCATTTAATAAAATTTTGCATGTGAAACGGAGAGCAAGTGGTCTAACAAAGTAGCAGTATAACAGTTTCAATAAACTTCTGATATGTCACAGAGGAATAATAAGTTTTCACCAGTCCAAACTCTGTCCTTATCTCTCATAGTTGAAATCTACAGATAAAATATGAAATAATTAGGAGAAGTATACCTCTGGGACCCCCTTAAACATTAAAGAGGTTGTACACTTCAAGGACAACCTCTTCTCTTTCCAAATGTTTGGCCCCGATAAAATAAAAAAGCTTATACTCACCTCCCGTGCTGGCGTCGTTCCAGCAGTGTCAGCATTCACGTTCACGGGGCTCATGTGTGGTTGTTGTGATACGTGAGCCTGGCTCCCAATCACCGCTGGCGTCACTGTCTCCTCCTTCAGACGTATAAGTAATCAGGAGGAAGTGAGAGCTGCGGCTGCTGCTCACTTCCTCTTGATTATTGATTCTATATCTACACTGTTCAAGGGTCCATTTACACGAACAACCAATGGCACTAAGCAACCATTGATCGGTCGTTTAATAGCCTGTTCATAAAAGCAGACTGCAGTAAACTATACAAACTGAGAGATCTGTAATAGATCTGTGAACCCCTTAGTGACTAATAGACGTCTTTATACTGACCTGTGATATAAGAGACTAGCAATCCTGTAACTGTCACCTGTACATAATAGCTGAGAACTTGCTGCATCAGCCACGCTCAGTGTTGGCACCAACCATGTACGTCTAACCCCTTAGATTCTGCTGTCAATAGTGACTATAGAATCTAAATAGTTAACAGCGTGTGGAGGCTCCCTCTTTAACCTCATCGGCACCCCGAGATCTTGACTGTGTGGTCCTAATGTTTGCCATGGCAGGTAACGGTGAAATAACAGCCTTAGAGTCGGCCAGCTACAGCGGCCTGTTCAGAAGTTATCACAATTTAGGTGATAAAAATAAACTTTTTCATTCTTGTCATGCCAATTTCCATTACTTCCTGAAAAGAACCAGAAGGGTTAATGAACTACCTGAAAGCAATTTTAAATACGTTGAGGGGTGCAGTTTTTAAAATGGTGTCACTTTTGGGTGGTTTCCAACATATTGGACCCTCAAAGTCACTTCAAAACTGAACAGGTCCCTATAAATATAAGTTTTGTACTAAATTTCCTTGATAAAATGAAAAATTGCTGCTACATTTTTAAACCTTCTAAAATGCTAACAAAATAATACAACACTTTCAAATGGTGCTGATGTAAAGCAGACATGAGGGAAATGTTCTTTATTAATGTTTTTGTGTGGTAAGACTTTTGGGATTAAAGGGATAGTCATTCAAAGTTTGAAAATTGCAATTTCTAAAACATTTTTGTCAAATTTCAGATATTTTTATAAATAAACACAAAGCATATCAACCTAAATTTACCATTATTATAAAGTATAATATGTCACGAAAAAACAATGTCAAAATCAATTGGATATGTTGAAGCATTTCAGAATTATTACTACACAAAGTGACACTGGTCAGATTTAAAAAAATTGGTCCGGCACTAAGGGGTTAAAGATCGTTTAGTGCACATAGGCTGCCATAATTCTTGGCAGTGCAAGTACTGTTTGCACAGGATGATGCACAAAAGATAATTTCACCTGATGAACGAATATTTTGCTCCTTCATTGGATGATTGGCAACCTGTTTACACTGAAAGATTATATTTTAAGAAAGCTCAATCACAGGGGTGGGTCTGGGGGCAGTGGGGCAGGAGCTGTTCAGGGCTGCCTACTTCTTCTTCTTCATCCGGGCCAGCACTGCCTGCACCTTTAATCGTGTTTTTTTGTGTCATCTCTGTCATGTCACAGCTAGCGGACATGGGCCTGTGCATGGCTGTGTCTGCTAAAGTGACGTCACACACTGTGCCCTAAACTGCCATCTTCCCGCCGTAGAGAAGCTATAAGGGAAATAAACTGGGGAAAGGTGGGCAATGCGTGTTGCTGCCCCATGTAAGAATACCCATAGTGTGTCTATGTGCATATATCATTGTGTATATCTATGTATGTTTGCTGATATGTATATTTGTCTGCTGATATGTATGTTTGTGTATGTGTTCCAATATGTACATGCCTGTATGTGTATGTGTCTTTGTGCAGTGGGGAAAATAAGTATTTGATCCCTTGTTGTTTTTGTAAGCTGCCCACTGACAAAGACATGAACAGTCTATAATTTTAAGGGTAGGTTAATTTTAGCATTGAGAGATATAATATCCCCCCAAAAAATAAGACAATCACATTGTATAAATTAGATAATTTTTTTTGCATTTTGCAGTGAGAAATAAGTATTTGATCCCCTACAAACTATTATGAGTTCTGGCTCCTACAGACCAGTTAGATGCTCCTAATCAACTCGTTACCTGCATTAAAGACAGCTGTCTTACATAGTCACCTGTATAAAAGACTCCTGTCCACAGACTCAATTAATCAGTCAGACTCTAATTTCTACAACATGGGCATGACCAAAGAGCTTTCTAAGGATGTCAGGGACAAGATCATAGACCTGCACAAAGCTGGAATGGGCTACAAAACCATAAGTAAGACGCTGGGTGAGAAGGAGACAACTGTTGGTGCAATAGTAAGAAAATGGAAGAAATACAAAATGACTGTCAATCGACATCGATCTGGGGCACCATGCAAAATCTCACCTCGTGGGGTATCCTTCATCATGAGGAAGGTGAGAGATCAGCCTGAAACTACACGGGGGGAACTTGTTAATGATCTCAAGGCAGCTGGGACCACAGTCACCAAGAAAACCATTGGTAACACATTATGCCTTAAAGGTTTAAAATCCTGCAGTGCCCACAAGGTCCCCCTGCTCAAGAAGGCACATGTGCAGGCTCGTCTGAAGTTTCCCAATGAACACCTGAATGATTCTTTGAGTTATTGGGAGAAGGTGCTGTGGTCAGATGAGACAAAAATTGAGCTCTTTTGCATTAACTCAACTAGCCATGTTTGTAGGAAGAAGAAGGATGAGTACAACCCAAAAAACATCATCCCAATCATGAAGCATTGTGGGGGAAACATTATACTTTGGGGGTGCTTTTCTGCAAAGGGGATATGATGACTGCACCATACTGAAGGGAAGATGGATGGGGTGTATCGCAAGATTTTGGCTAAAAATCTCCTTCCCTCAGTAAGAGCAACAAAGGAGTAGCTCAAAAGGAAGCACAGTAATGTCATAGAGTGGCCTAGCCAGTCTCCAGACCTTAATCCCATAGAAAACTTATGGAGGGAGTTGAAGCTCAAGTTGCCAAGCAACAGCCTCAAAGTCTTAATGATTTAGAGATGATCTGCAAAGAGGAGTGGACCAATATTCCTCCTGATATGTGCACAAACCTCATCATCAACTATAAAAAAAAGTCTGACTGCTGTGCATGCCAATAAGGGTTTTGCCACCAAGTTTTAATGCAAAATGCAAAAAAAATATCTAATTTATACAATGTGATTTTCTTGATTTTTTGGGGGATATTCTATCTCTCAATGTAAAAGTTAACCTACCCTTAAAATTATAGACTGTTCTTGTCTTTGCCAGTGGGCAAACTTACAAAAACAGCAAGGGATCAAATACTTAATTCCCCACTGTATACACTGTATATGTCTCTATATATGTTTGTGTGTGCATGACTGTGTGTGTTACTGCGTGTGCTTGTGTGTGTGACCGTGTGAGCGTGACTGCATGTATGTCTCTGCCTGACTGCATGTGAGTGACGCGCCCCCTGGGCCATATTCTTTAGGGGAATACCCGGAGCCGGATCAGATGGGAGTTGTAGTCTTCCGAGTGGCTATGACCCGGTCCGTGCCCAGGGTGTCAAACTCAGTTGTATGTGGCAGTCCTACAGATGTTATTAAGTTCTTAATGTCGACTACGCCACCCGTTGTATTGCGGTCACTATGGCCGCCGCTGCAGCAGGGTCCGCTGAGGCTGATGGTGTTGGTGCAGCTTTTGATAGTATAACCCCCAACGGGTGGGGTATTGCCTCAGGGGGTCAGGTGCAGAGGATGGGGGTTGTGGTGGTGCAGCATAGATGTTAAATGAAGACAGAGTCGGGTTGTGCAGTTTAGGGTATTTACTCACTGCTGATGTTCCGGTCACTCTAGCTTCAAGTGACCACCCGAGCCGTGCTGCGTCCACCAGGTCCTGGATTCAGCAAACCCCCAAACAAGTCCGGAGCGTGACCCTGAGCTCTCCTTCTGTCCTTTCCTCTGGCCGTCCCCACTAGTGATCCACCTAGGTCCAGCTCCCTCGAGCCTTCTGTTGGGACACCCTTGGCCTTGGGTTCCCTGACCCTCCACGTGGTATGCCTTCGGGGTGGATGTGGTGGGTGGCCGTGGCAGACGCTGCCCACGGCCTCCGGTCTCTGGCTAGGGTGTGCTTTTGCCCCCACCAGTTTGGGATCCGGTACCCTATTGCCAACTCTTCACCCTTTGATTTAGTTTGGGTTCTCAGAGTTCCTTCTGTGTCCCCCTCTGGGTCTTTCTTTCTTCTCCTCTCTCACTCTGGGCCTTGGAGCTGCTCTTCTCCTCTGCTCTGCTCTGACAAAAAGCTGACAGACTGACCCTGATCTTAGATGGTGCCCACCTTAAATACTCCCTCTATGTGTGAGCTCAGGTGACCAGCACCCAATGAGCTCCTAACTTTACCCAGGCTGCTCCCCCTATCTGCCCCTACACTACTTGGGATGTACCACCCCCCTCCCACTCCAGCCAGGAACAGACTCGGTCGTACCTGCACATTTCTAAGTGGGAGTACCGTCGGTCTGCTCCTCGGAAATGGGATGTGTGTAGTGCATGCAGCCTACCGAGCTCAGGTCCACACTCCATCCTTACCCGGGAGTGGAATATCACACCTCTGGGTTGAGGTGCAATACCCCTGTAGCAGCCGAATCCTCAGGGTGCTACATTCCCCCCTGGTAAATCACAGCACGTCCTCGGGCTGTAAGAACAAAACACCATAAAACATACAAATTTTTTTCATAAACATATAAAACATATAAAACAACATATATTAGCAGCATTATAAAACTTTTCATATAAAACATTCTCGTCGCCTCTGGCTCCTCCTCCCTCCTCCGGTCACTGTGCAACGTGTGACCGGGTAAAGTGCGACAGTCTTTGGAACTCGTGGCTTTCCTATAAAACCAGTAGGGGGCGCTTTAGGACGCACAACTATTTACAAGGGGTAGTGGCCGCTCTCAGTCCTCGGCCAGGTATTAGGGAGAAATGACCGCTCTCAGTCCTCGGTCAGTGGGATTTAAGGGTTAAACTGGTAAACAGTTCACACTTGCTGGTCCCAACGGGGACTATATTAGCAACAGTTACAGTTCACTGTGCCCCGACGGGCAACTATATACAGTCTCTATACTACCGTACTCAACGACGGCGTCCTCCTGCTCTTTCTTTGTGGACAGTTTCAGTTTCAGACCCGTTCGGGCACGTATGCTGGGCAAATAGATTTTCTCCCAGATGCGGCACTTTTGGTCTTATGGGCGCGGTGGTGTTAGCGCCCGGGTTGCCCGGGCCTTGCGGCCAGGCCTGGGGTATCTGGAAGGTGAAGGGCACCGTAAGGACGGCGGCGCCCTGGGCTACTTGGCCCTGCGACCAGGCCGGTGGCTCCGCGGAGGTAGGGGGCGCTGTTGGTATTGCGGCGCCCGGGGGTACTAGGCCTTGCGACCAGGCTGGTGGTACTTCCTGCTTGGTCACGCTCGGGGTCGAGGCGTGTGACGTCACAGGGGTCGCGGCTCCCGTTTGAGGCCTAGTCTGCGGCGGTGACGTTGCAGCGACGGGCACGGCAGGATAGACTTCGGGCTCTGCGACGGGGAGCTGGGGCAGGTACGCGGTTTCCCGGTTTGGGGTATAGACGTCCCCTTTACCTGCCTCCACTCGTTCGGCTCCCTTCTCGGCGCCGTCTCCGGCCTTCAGTCCTCCTGCGCCATCCTCAGAGGCGGTCTGTCTCCTCGTCTCGGGTGGCGTGCTCCGCTGACAGGTCTCGGTCTGCTGGGCCATCTCACGGCTCCACTCCGCCAACGTCTCTCGCTGCACCCGGGCCATCCTCCTTGCGAGGCCCTCCAGAGCGGTCTGTGCACACTCCCGGTCTCGGGGGAGCTGTGCTAGGACCTCCACTAGGCCTAGTGGGGTCGTTGTTTCCAGCAGGCTCCTGACCAACGGGTCGGTGCTGCTCTGCTCTCCTACAGTTGTTTCCAGCAGGCTCCTGGCCAGCGGGCCGGTGCTGCTCTGCTCTCCCTCCTCTGTTTCTAGCAGGCTCCTGGCCAACGGGCCGGTGCTGCTCTGCTTTCTCGCCATCTCCGGGTAAGCTCCTCCGATACTCTTCTCCAGGCTTCTTGCCTCCGGGTGCGCTCGCTCCAGACTGCTCCAAACGACACCCATCTTTTCTCTCTTCTTCTCAGTCCTCCCACTTCGAGGGCGGTCCCGGGGCCACTTGGTGATTGTCAGCTCCAGGGGCAGTTCTTTCACGCTGACAGACACCTCTAGCATCACAGTCTCTGTTGGTGGGGGCGGTTTCCACTTTTGGCGCCATTTTCGGTCCTGGCCCACGATGGGAGGCGGCCTCTTGCCATCCTCTGGCACGCCCATAATGGCGTCCGCTCTGACAAGGCGGGAAACCTTTGGAAATGGCGGGAATCGTCTCCCAGTGGCGGGAAACTCTGCAGATGGCGGGAAAACGCTGTTAATGGCGGACAACCGGCGGGAATCGATCTGTGATGGGGTCCGATGGCGGGGACCCTCCGGAACCGGCAGGAGACTTCTTTTTGAGGTAAACTCGTTCTTTTCTTCAGGCACGCAGTACCCGGTTGTTGCGGGCACGTAATCCTGCCGACTACGCCAAAGTTGACGCGCCCCCTGGGCCATATTCTTTAGGGGAATACCCGGAGCCGGATCAGATGGGAGTTGTAGTCTTCCGAGTGGCTATGACCCGGTCCGTGCCCAGGGTGTCAAACTCAGTTGTATGTGGCAGTCCTACAGATGTTATTAAGTTCTTAATGTCGACTACGCCACCCGTTGTATTGCGGTCACTATGGCCGCCGCTGCAGCAGGGTCCGCTGAGGCTGATGGTGTTGGTGCAGCTTTTGATAGTATAACCCCCAACGGGTGGGGTATTGCCTCAGGGGGTCAGGTGCAGAGGATGGGGGTTGTGGTGGTGCAGCATAGATGTTAAATGAAGACAGAGTCGGGTTGTGCAGTTTAGGGTATTTACTCACTGCTGATGTTCCGGTCACTCTAGCTTCAAGTGACCACCCGAGCCGTGCTGCGTCCACCAGGTCCTGGATTCAGCAAACCCCCAAACAAGTCCGGAGCGTGACCCTGAGCTCTCCTTCTGTCCTTTCCTCTGGCCGTCCCCACTAGTGATCCACCTAGGTCCAGCTCCCTCGGGCCTTCTGTTGGGACACCCTTGGCCTTGGGTTCCCTGACCCTCCACGTGGTATGCCTTCGGGGTGGATGTGGTGGGTGGCCGTGACAGACGCTGCCCACGGCCTCCGGTCTCTGGCTAGGGTGTGCTTTTGCCCCCACCAGTTTGGGATCCGGTACCCTATTGCCAACTCTTCACCCTTTGATTTAGTTTGGGTTCTCAGAGTTCCTTCTGTGTCCCCCTCTGGGTCTTTCTTTCTTCTCCTCTCTCACTCTGGGCCTTGGAGCTGCTCTTCTCCTCTGCTCTGCTCTGACAAAAAGCTGACAGACTGACCCTGATCTTAGATGGTGCCCACCTTAAATACTCCCTCTATGTGTGAGCTCAGGTGACCAGCACCCAATGAGCTCCTAACTTTACCCAGGCTGCTCCCCCTATCTGCCCCTACACTACTTGGGATGTACCACCCCCCTCCCACTCCAGCCAGGAACAGACTCGGTCGTACCTGCACATTTCTAAGTGGGAGTACCGTCGGTCTGCTCCTCGGAAATGGGATGTGTGTAGTGCATGCAGCCTACCGAGCTCAGGTCCACACTCCATCCTTACCCGGGAGTGGAATATCACACCTCTGGGTTGAGGTGCAATACCCCTGTAGCAGCCGAATCCTCAGGGTGCTACATGAGCATGCCTGCTTGCTTGTGCGTGTGTGTTTACGTATTGTGTGCATGCGTGTTTGCATATTGTGTGTGCACATGTCTGCGTATTGTGTGTGTACGTGTCTGCGTATCGTATGTGTACACTTCTGCATTTTTCCACCCCACCATAATGGGACACGACCGTTCTCTGAGCAAGCTGTCAAGCTGACAGTCGGCTCAGAGACAGTGTAACACACTGGGTTACAGCAATCAATCATACTCGCATCTTTCAGGCCCTGAATGCCTGCCCTTCTGGATTAGGATGACGTCAGCAGCACGATTAGGTCATCTGATCATGCTGCTGAGATCACTTTCCAAAGGCGTGAAGAACGTTGGTATGGTAAGCACTTCAAATGAGCTGAAGAAACCAAAGATTTATTGTAATTTAGAGGACAAAATGTTTTATGTAGAGAGTATGGGGAGAATCTGTGGGAGGTTGAGGGCACAGCAAGGAGGGGACATTATGTCGAGGAGCAGTGAGTGTGATGAGGGTGTACAGTATAGAGACTGGGCAGTAAGGGGGTGCAAAGTATGAGAAGACAGTATGAAAAGGGGGCCCTGGATGGAAAAAAGGATAGTGTGGAGGACTTGTACCATAAGAGGGACAGTGTTAGGGTCATATTTTGCGCAGGGGCACAATGTAGGGCAGATATTTTTATTCTTGAGCATTATAACGACACAACTGTTTTAAATGCACCGTGTCAAGATGTGTTGCAGAAGACCAGAGAAGATGGAAGTCTGCAGAGATGAGCTGTGGATGTGAAAAGTCATCATGGAGTCTGGACAAGATGAAGAAGAAAATAAAGAGAATGACTCCAATAAGAGAAGATGTCATCTATAAAGAATAATGTAGTAAGATCTGCTGTGTTTCCATAGCTATTTATCAGCCGCTGTTATTTTTAAAGCCTGTTACCACTGTTGCTTTAATGCGGGGACCAGAGATTAGTAGGCTAAAGTTGGGCTGCTGCAACTCGAGGGCCACTGTTTTGTGATTGAATCCCCAGGCCAAACTTTGCCTGCCAGCCCCTGCTAGTTCATGATTATCCTTCAGTATAAATTCAGCTTTACATGCACAGAGGTGAAGGAAGTAATTCTCTTGTTTGTAAAGCAAACTCCTTTATTATGAATAGTGCTGTCCCTTAGTATATAGGGTCTTCTTTTAATATGTATAGCGCTGATCCTTATTCTTGTACATAGTATCATCTATTGTTATGTATAGAGTTATACATAAGGGAAAAAAATTGATGCAGAGCTACTGTTTCTTTCTCCTTACATCTGCAGATGTGCAACAAAGCACCCCCAAAAAACACCATGTAACACGTCACATGATAGATCAGGTGCTGAAGGGGGCATACATTCTAAGCGGTCCAGAGGCCTGGTTGAAGTAAACAATAGAGATTACACTCACTGCTACTTCTAAAAACTTTTTCTTTATTCCATTTTCATATACAAGGCATAATTGAAAGAATATACAGTGGAGAGGGTATCTTATAGAGGCCAGTTGTAGCAAATGTAACGCAAAACAGGGCTCCAGCCCGCTTCCCTGTATATGCTTGCATTTGACAAAAAATGCGCATATGGCATTAACCAAATAGCTTGTGGTTTTATTGCGTTTTTTGTGCTCACCTTGCGATGCTGTGAAACCTCAGTTATACCCCAGTTGCTGCTGCTCCACTGGTTGAATAGACCAACGCCGATATGTAGAAAAGGGTGAAATGTGGGTTTCAGGATTCAGATGAAAAGGACTGGAGTGTTGTTTAGTCCCAACACGTTTCTAGGTCGAACAGACCTCTTCCTCAGGGGAACCACAATAAAGATGAAAAATTTAATTGTGTTTCCTCTCAGGAAGAGGTCAGTTCGACCTAGAAACGAGTTGATAATAAACTACAGTCTCTTTCTATTCATCTGAATCCTGTGAATTCCTTACCAATTTTGCAAGTTTTCTAGCTTAAAACACCGTATTTAGTTGAAAACGTTGTGACTTTTGGTATTTTCATGATGGTGCCCACAAACTATGCCAAAATTTTCGGGGTACTAGTGGGACAGGGGCGTAGTTCAGTCCACCCGTCTAATTCATGAACAGTTACACAACTTTTTGGGGTGTAACTTTTGCCAGAAATGTACGTACTTAAATGCCTGACTGGAGTAAATCTCTGGTCAAAGAGCTTGGCAGTAGTAAGATGAGCTTAATTCATTTTGTGCCATGTGCCTCTTAATGAATTAGGCACATCTTAGTACTGCACGCCCTTTCATTAAGACAGGAGTGCACAATAGAGATGAGTGAACTTGTTTGGAAAATGTTCGCCAATCTCAAAGTCAGCACGAAAATTGGACATTTGGATTGGTGTTCGGATTGCCGAGCATTTTCCTCAAAAATGGCAAAATTTGGTAAATGATCGAGTTTACACTAATGCTAATGCTTTTGTTAGGACTTTGGCTAGGATAGTGGTGCTGTATGATGAGCGGGGGGGGGACGTGTTTGATGAGGAGAGGGGGTGGGGAGAGGTCAGAGGAGCGGCAGACTGTTATTCTTTTTTTTTATTAACTTAATGTGTGGAAATTCCGGCAGCCAATCAGGGCACATAAATCATCCACAATATCTATACACAAGGGCTTGTGTCATTGGCTGCTGAAGTCACATGTCCCTCTCCATATAAAAACAGACATGTGGCTTTGGCGCCATTTTATCAGTGTAATGGTGAGGCTGCTGCAAGTACTCAGATAGTTAGCTAGGCGGTTTATTGTCAGCTAGTTCAGATACATAGGATCCTGTGTCAAATTGACCTTCTAGCATATAAATCTTTTGTGCTAATTGTGTGGTCTAGCCAGCAGTCAACATATCAGTATTTAAATCCTTTGTGCTAATTGTGTGGTCCAGCTAGCTGTCTACATTTCAGCATCTAAATCCTTTGTGCTAATTGTGTGGTCCAGACACTAGTCCCCATTTCAGCATCTAAATCCTTTGTGCTGTGTGGCCCAGCCAGCAGTCCACATTTCAGCATCTAAATCCTTTGCGCTAATTGTGTGATCTAGACACCAGTCCACATTTCAGCATCTAAATCCTTTGTGCTAATTGTGTGATCCAGACACCAGTCCACATTTCAGCATATAAATCTTTTGTGCTAATTCTGTGGTCCAGCCACACTATCTCAGCAAATAAATACTGATTGTTAATTTAGTGACAGGTGACTGACAGGTCTGGGCCTGGGGTTGTGAAACAGCTGGTAATAGAAGGGAAGGGTACATCCAACATGAGTGGGAAAAAGCGAGGTCGTGGTGGAAGGGGGAAAGGCTTAAAGTTCAAGGTGTATGTGGGGTAGGTGTTACTGACAGCTCTACTGACCAAACACCGGCTCATCCTATCCAAAGACAACTGACAATTTCTGTTACTTTACGGGATACTCAACTCCCGTTCTTTGGCAGTCGCACAGCGATACACCTTACATACACCTTACAGATGAGGGCGAGAAAGAGCATGTGCTCCAGTGGATGGCAAGCACTGCATCTAGTGGCCTCTCCTCCTCTTCCTCCACCTTAACATCACACACAGTACAGTCCTCAGAGGTGGCACCCCAATTACCCTTGTTTTCCCATGCGTCACAACTCTCCAACTGCCCAACTGAGTGTGGGGAACCACAAATGGGTGAATCTGCAGAGCTGTTCACACATTCTATTCCATGGGCATTAGAGGTCTGCTCAAAAGATTCACAGACTCAAGAGGAGGAAAGCACTGCACCGATGCCCCCAATTTTTTTCAGTTGGATCCGGGGCCGGACGAAGTAGGGTCTGAGTGGAATCCAAACCCTTGTCACCAGAGGTTAACCCCCGGGGGTGGAGGTGATCTTGATGAGACTCAGATACCTGAGGCGTACGTGGATTGTACTGTGCTGTCAGGGCAGGAAGAGGAAGAGGGTAACTGTCAGGGCGAGGAGTGGGAGAACAGAGAGGATGACAATGAGGTTGTAGATCCCACTCGGTATGAACCCAGAAGCAAGCAACTGAGTAGCTCAGCAGAGGAAGTGGAGGAAGGGGAAGATTTAGAGGTTAAGACAGGGAGTGATGCAACCAAGACAAGCACTGCATCCTCAGCCACAACTCTGGCTGTGCCAGCAGCGGTCGCGGGTCTGCAGTTCGCAGGGATGGCAAGAGTTGCCTAGCATGGGCCTTTTTTGAAACTGCAAATGATGACCTATCTCACGTTATTAGCCAACTTTGTAAAAAACAACTTAGTAGAGGTAAAAATTCCAATATTTTGTCTACTAAATTAATGAACCAGCATATGCATGATCAACATGTGTTAGTCTGGGAAACTCACTGCACTAAAATGTGGAATACCGGGCCTCACCAACCACCGGCCACCCCATCAACCGCATCTGCTGCTTCTTCCTCCTCCATCACTGTGGCAAGAGTTCTCACACAGGTCTCTGGCAGCAGAACCACTTGTTTACCCGCTATAGTCAGGGTGAGTGAGAGCCAGTCAGCTGTTAGGGAAGTGGACATGCCTGCAGTTTTTGACCGATCTCAGATACCGAGCACACCACATCTTTCTCAATTCACCGTAACATCTCCGCCTGCACCTCACTCACATTCCAGCAGTTTGTCGTGTTCACCCTACTCCACCCTTTCTCAGCACAGCAGTCAGACCTCGGTCCCGCAGTTGTGCTCTTTTAAAAGATTGTTTCCTCGTACACATGCCAAAGCTAAGAGCTTGAACTTCACCATCTCCAATCTGTTGACCACGGAAGTGCTGCCTTTCCACCTGGTGGATACAGATGGTTTCCAAAAGCTGATGGCCATCGCAGTCCCCCAGTTATCAGTTGCCCAGTCATCATTACTTCTCTAAAAAAGCTGTGCCTGTGCTACACCAGCATGTTGCAGACAACATCACCCATTCCTTGAAAAAAATATCTGACAGGGTGCATTTCACCACCGACACCTGGACTAGCAAGCATAGCCAAGGGCGTTACCTCTCACTGACTGGGCACTGGGTGACTCTGGTGGCTGTGGGGGCAGTCGGGGAATGGACTGATCTGCAAATCTTGGAATCCCCAACCTTTGTACCTAAAATTTCCTCCACTGCTTCTGCCTCCTTCATCTCCTCTAGGGCCTCTACCTGCACCCTCAACCTCTCCCTTAATGAGACACACATTCCCACAGTGCAGAGAGAATCCCCCCACCTCCATACTGTGCAGCCAGGGCTCATCACAATCAGTCAGAGTTTAAATTAATATGCCCTGGAGATCGCAGTCACACAGCTCAAGAGTTGTGGATAGCTATCCAGGCCGAGTTTGAGCAATGGCTGTCTCCACTGAACCTGGAGCCAGGGAAGGCCATGTGCGATAACGGTGCAAACCCGGTGGAGGCCCTACGCTCTGGCAACCTCACACACATGCTTTGCATGGCTCATGTCCTCAACCTGGTGGTACAGTAATTTCTCTGCCACTATCCTGCCCTAGATGTGCTTCTGCAGAAAGCACGGTCACTGTATGTTCACTTCTGCCATTTGCACCCCGCAGGTCATTGACAGAGGTCTTTCGGCGTACAGATTAACTGGTTGATATGCGATGTGCCGACACAGTAGAATTACACTCTGCACATGTTGCATCAACTGTGGCAGTAGCGATGAGCCCTGGTTAAGTATCTCATTTTGCATAGCCTGGGCCAACACAGTAAGGATGTGGTGCAAATCACAGAGTGAGTGGGCAATGATGAAGGACCTCTGCACCCTTCTGCACAGTTTCAAAATGGCTATTAAGATAGTTAACCCTGACGATGCAATCCTCAGCATCACTATTCTTGTCATCTCCATGCTGGAGCACACTTTGAATAGTCTGCAATAGGAGGTGGTGGAGGAAACAGACGAGGATGCGGAAGGAATAACAATATCTCTAAGTTCTGGACTGTCATTGCACAGGCGGGTGCCATGGAAGGGTGGATTAGAGCGATCAAGGGGGGCTCATGGTACCAGACAAACTGTTAGTGAATGTGCAGGAGCTGAAGAACAAATGGAGCAGGACGAGGAGGAAGAGGTGATGGGCGCGCAACAGTCAGGAGATGAAGAGGATAATGATCCCCTCTCTGTTGTCCATGGTTGGCGTGAAGGGACAGAGGAAGCAAGCTTGAGTGTTACCCCACCACCAACACACCATGTACTTGGATCTCATGGAAGCGCCAGACACGAACGCCTTCTTGCTGCACTATCTGCAACATGATGCTCATATTGTTAGGATTAGAAATAGTTCTGACTACTGGGTTGCCACTCTGTAGATCTACAGTACCAGAATAAATTTTGCCAGATACTTCCCATCCTGGAAAGGGACGCGCGCATGCTGGAGTATTGAAACACGATTGTAGACAATCTTAAAACTGGTTTTCCCAAAGACAGCAGTGAGTCACACAGTGTGCATCGCAGTTCTAAACTTCAGACCCCGGGAATGTCAAGTCGTCAATGCAAAAACATTAGCAGCAGTGTAAGTGGCAGGAGCAATTTCTGTGAGTCGTTTCACACATATTTTAGACCAGCCTGTGCACTAGCAGAACAGAGTACAAGTCTGACACATGGTGAACAATTGGAGAGGATGGTACAGGAGGATTTCAAACTCAGAATCAATGCCATCAGGGCATTTCCATTTTGTTCTTCAAAAATGGAATAGTGGCCTGAGCTCGCCTGGCATGCCTTGGAGGTTTTGTCATGCCCGGCATTCAGCGTTCTCTCAGAACATGTCTTCAGTGCTGCTAGTGATGCCCTGACAGATAAGCACATCCAGCTGTCCCCTGAAAGTGTAGACTGCCTAACTTTCATAAAGATGAACAAGTCATGGATCTCCAATGACCTTTGCACCACAGTCGTAGACTGAGCAGACTAGGCGATGGTATAGTTTTTAGTGTGCTGCATTGATCTCGCGTTATTGCAGTCTGTGACACCTTTGTCGTGGCTTCTGTGCCTGCTATTGCTACTGCTGCTGATGTTACTAACAATTTTTTGAAATGTGGAGACTCCAAATTGGGTCTCCATCTGGTGGGTTGAATGTAGTGGAAGGGGTGTCTGAGCCCTATTATAATATTTCTACTCTGGAGAAATTGATGCCACTTTAGTGGTGTGTGGCAATAGTTTTTTTAAATGTAGAGACTCCAAGTTGGGTCACCATTTGGTGGGTTGCCTGTAGTGCAAGGGGTGTCAGACCCCCATTATACTAGTTCTACTCTGGGGAAATTGATACCATTTTAGTGGTGTCTGCCTCTAATTTTTGGGAATGTTTGGACTCCTTCACATGTGTTGCCTGTAGCAGTAGGGCTCCCAGACCGACAGGCCTGTATTTACTTTCAATCGACTACCTTTGTTACTATCTTTAAATTTTTCTAACAATAGTAATCTACAAAGCTGATAATTGTGCCACCTGAGTATTGCTGAACAGAAAAGCAGTTTGAGTGGTTGCATGAGGTATCAGGGCTTCCAGCACAGCAGGCCTGCACCAGTCCCTCAACCACCTCTTAATTTGAACTTAAATTCAAAGCTGTAAATGCTGGCCCAGACCCTGTCTCATGCATGGCCCATGTCTGACTGCTGCTGTGCCATTATAAAATTTCTACTATAGGTCAACTGATGCTAGTTTTCCTGGTGTCTGCCCCTAATTTTTGGAAATGTTTGGACTCCAAGTTGGGTCTCCTTCATGTGGGTTGCCTGAATTTGGCAAGGCTCTCAGAGCATCAGGCCTACACCTGTTACTGATCAATGTTAAAGCTAGAAATGCTGGTCCAAGTGACGCGCCCCTGGGCCTGTGTCGCGCTGCGTTGTGCACGCGGGAGCTTACCCGGAGCCGGATCTCTTGAGGGTTGTAGTCTCGTGGCGGTGACCCGGTCCGTGCCCAGGGAGTCAAACTGAGCGGCGATGTAACAGCGGTAGATGCAGGACGACTACGCCACCCGTTGAATGCAGCTATGGAGCTGCCGCTGCAGGACAGTCCGCTGAGGCCGGTGGATGGATGGTGCAGCGTAGATGGTATAACCCCCAACGGGAGGGGTATGGCCTCAGGGCAGCAGATGTGGATGATGGGGGTAGCAGGAACCACTCAGAGACGGTGCGGTGTAATTCAGGGTCTTTACTGGTAACAACGATAGACCCTCCCGGAGTACTTGCTAGTGAACGGGGCCTGGTCAGTCCTTGAGCAGATGGGATCTCCCCTGGCCAGGCGGAGTTGTAGGCCTCCCAAACTGACTGTACTCTTCTGGCTACCTTGCTAGAAGCGGATATAAGTAGCCCACGTCCCTGAGTGTACCGTGTGGTGCTCACCCGTATGGCCGGTGACTCGGGGCCTTCTAATGGCTTCCGCTCCACGATGGCGGTGCTGGTCCCACGCGTGTGACCGTGCCTTCGGGTTTCTGGGCCTGAGGACCTGAAATCCCCTGCCGGTCGGCTTCTGCTGCTGGGTAAGAGTTAGTCCCCACAGCCTCGGACGCCGGGTCCGGTAAGAAAGCTTCTCAGTCAGGGCGAGCTCTGCAGCTGCCAGCCCCTGACTCGTAGTAGTATTGCTCCCACTGAGCTTCTGCTGTTTCTTGTCTCTACTCTCCTTGACTGCTAACCCTGCTTCAGCCCCGGGTTTATATAGGGGAAGTTCTTCCCCTCCCAAGACTGGGCAGGAGGTGTGGCATGCACAGGATCCCTGACCAAAGGACCTCCCACCTGCTCTCAGACATAATATCTCTATCACTGTGGCAACCAGACCCCTGGGGTGTCACATTCCCCCCTAGTGAAATTTAGTACTCCGGGACTAAACATATTTTAGAAAAACATAACAAGATATAACAATAACAATACAATAAGAAACACATAAAGGTGGTCACGGCATGTCCGTAACCGGGTGCAGTCTTTGAAGAAAGCAAGGTGTCCATTTCACCAAAACAGGGAGACGTAACCAGGTAGGGGTCTGTCCTACCCCGAGTCCTTAACAGTCTCTAGTCCATCCTGGGTTACGCTCCAACTAATTGTACAAGGATTCCCGGTAGATCCACCAAGGATTCCTAAAAATAACTGGAAACACAAAATTATACACAAGCAACAATACACAGATAAACATAAATAAAACAATTTATACACTTCAAATCCTCCAGCGTGCGGGTAACTGGCCTCTAGTGGCCCTAGTGGACCTACGGAGCTGACTGTCTGGCCCTGAACTACAGAGTGTAGGAGCTGTCAAGGGTAAACCGGGCAGCTGTCTACCGGCTCTTTGTCTCACTAGGGGTACGGCAGGCTCACTATAAGCAGAGGGTTGATCCTCCTGTTCTGCTTGTGTGGAATCTTCTGCCTCCTGGACCGGCTGTTCTTCCAGCTCTACCTGTTGCTCCGTAGGTGCTTGGGATGCTGGTTGGAGGAAGGTGAGTACGGGTACCACAACTGCACCATTGACTTGAGTCCAAGACCGAGGGAAGTCCCCGAGCACAGTACTAACCATATCTTCCCTTTCCTCTACGGGTCGATGGTCTTCTTGTTCCTCTTCAGGGTTCCTCAGTTGTTCAGGACACTTCTTCAGGTGGTCCCGGGATACAATGGCTGTGGTTTCCCCTCCGTCTTTACTGATGGTACAAACCTTCGGGTTCTCGTGGCTTGAGGGCAGTACGGTGTACGGGTCCTTCTCCCACTGGTCGTCCAACTTGTGGAGCCGTCTCTTCCTCTTCAAGACCTGCTCTCCGGGTACCAGGGGAACAGCGGGAGCATACTGGTTGTAAGTTTTCTCTTGTCTTTCCCTAGCCTGACAGAGACTTCGCTCCACGCTCTCCTGTACTCTCCGGTACTGCTGCTGCCTCTCTGTGTCCCAGTCTGTTTCTGGTGAAGTGTCCTCGGGTGTCAGGACTCCCATTTCCAGGTCAACAGGTAACTTACCAGGTCTTGCCCTCATTAGGTAAGCCGGGGTACAGTTGGTGGAACCTACCGGGATGTGGTTGTATAGGTCCACCAGATCGGGCAACTTCTCAGGCCACAGACTGCGTTCTTCCAGAGGCAACGTTTTTAGAAGATCCATTACCACCTGGTTCATTTTCTCACAAAGTCCATTAGTTTGCGGATGGTAGGGTGTCGTCCTTATCTTCCGGCAGCCATACAGATTGCAGAATTCCTGGAAGACCTCCGCTTCAAAGGCAGGTCCCTGGTCCGTCAGCACTTGGTCCGGATACCCGTGTGGACGGCAAAAGTGCTGCTGGAAGGCTCTAGCTGCTGTTTGAGCCGTTAAGTCCTTGACGGGGACGACAACCAGAAACCGGGAGTAATGATCCACGATGGTTAACGCGTAGACGTAGCCACTTCTGCTTGGGGTCAGTTTTACATGATCCAAGGCTACCAGTTCCAACGGTTGCCGGGTGACGATGGACTGCAGGGGAGTCTTCTGGCTGGCACGGTCCTTCCTTCTCAGGTTGCACGGGCCACAGTCTCTGCACCACTTCTCGATGGTTCCCCTCATGCCTACCCAGTGGAACCGCTCGCGCAGCAGGAACTCCAGCTTCTTCCACCCGAAGTGTCCAGCTCCGTCGTGGTATGCCTCCATCACCATGGCTGCGTCTCTTCGTGGCACCACTACTTGCCAGAGTAATTCATGCGTCCGGGAGTTAACCATTCTGCGGCACAACTTCCCTTTGTAAAGGAACAGTCGACTCTTCTCTGCCCATAGTTGTTTGGCTTCCTCCGGAGCGTCTGGTTCAAGGCGAGCCTCCGGCCGAGTCAGCATCTCCTTCACCAGTCGGACGGCAGGGTCGCTGTCTTGCGTTTCCGCCCAGTTGTAGTGGGGTAAGGGGTTCAACGTAGCAGCCTGCTTACTCCTTACCCGGTGGGAATACTGGATAGTCCCATGACGGTGGAACGCAGGGAGTTCAACTTCTTCCAGTCCCTCCGGATCTTCTCCTCCGTCCGGCAGGTTGGGCATCCTGGACAGGGCGTCCGCGTTGGTATTGGAGCGTCCTGCCCGGTATTTGATTGTGAACTCGTAGTTGGACAGACGGGCCATCCACCTCTGCTCCAGGGCACCGAGTCTTGCCATGTCCAGGTGTGTCAACGGGTTGTTTTCCGTGTACACGGTGAACCGGGAAGAAGCGAGGTAATGCTTAAAGCGCTCGGTGACTGCCCATACTACGGCCAGGAACTCTAGCTTAAATGAGCTGTAATTCTCGGGGTTCCTTTCGGTGGGTCGCAGTTTTCGGCTGGCGTAGGCGATTACTCGTTCCTTGCCCTGCTGGATCTGGGACAGTACGGCTCCTAGCCCGATGTTACTGGCGTCGGTGTAGAGGATAAAGGGCTGGCTATAATCCGGGTACGCCAGGATTTCGTCCCCCGTGAGGGCCATCTTCAGCTGGCGGAAGGACTCTTCTTCCAGCTCCTCCCATTTGAAGGGCGGCTTCTGGTTCTTGGCCTTCCGGGACTGGCCTATCAGGAGGTCTTGCATAGGTGCTGCCTTTTTGGTGAAACCGGAAATAAACCTTCGGTAGTAGCCTACCAACCCGAGGAACTGCCGCACTTCTTTTACGCTGGAGGGGCTTGGCCATTCCTTAATTGCGGTGATCTTATCAGGGTCGGGAGCCACTCCGTCAGCGCTCACCACGTGTCCCAGGTACTGCACCTTTGGTTTCAGGAGGTGACACTTGGAGGGTTTCACCTTTAGGCCGTAACTTGCCAGAGCTTCGAACACTTCCACCAGGTGTTTCAGGTGGTCCTCATACGTCTTGGAATATACGATGACATCGTCCAGATACAACAGGACCGTCTCGAAGTTTCTGTGGCCCAGACAACACTCCATTAGTCGTTGGAAGGTTCCCGGTGCGTTGCAGAGTCCGAACGGCATGCAGGTGAACTCGCTAAGTCCCATCGGGGTGGTGAATGCGGTCTTCTCTCGGTCCGCCTCTGCTACAGGAACCTGCCAGTACCCGCTAGTGAGATCCAAGGTAGAGAAGAAGTTAGCAGATCTTAAAGCAGCCAATGACTCCTCTATCCTTGGTAAGGGGTACGCATCCTTGTGTGTGATACGATTGATTTTCCGGTAATCTACACACATCCTCATGGTGTTGTCTTTCTTTCGGACTAAGACTAGTGGAGCTGCCCAGGGGCTACAGCTATCCCTGATCACCCCAGCCTCCTTCATGTCTCTAAGCATCCCCTTGGCGTGTTGGTAGTGGGCAGGGGGTACGGGTCGATACCTCTCTTTTATAGGAGGATGGTCTCCCGTGGGGATGTGGTGTTCTACCCCCTTGACTCGCCCGAAGTCTAACGGGTGTTTACTGAACACTCTCTCGTACTCCTGAACCACCTGATAGACTCCTTGTTTCTGGTGTGCGGGAGTGGAGTCAGTACCCAGATGTAGTTGCTGACACCAGTCCTCCATGTTTTTCTTAGAGCCGTTACCTTCCTCCGGGTGAGATGGAGGCAAGGGTTCCACAGATTGTATAGAATTTTGGTTAATGGTATATAATTTGGCTAGCGTGGCATACCGGGGCAGGTACACTTCCCTCTCCCCGATATTTATTATGCGAACGGGCACCCTCCCATGGTGTACATCAACCACCCCCCGTGCTGTCAAAATGGTGGGCCTACTGTCCGAGTAAACTGGTTCTACCATTGCCTGGTAATCTCTACCTCTCAGACCAATAGCTGCCCGGCACCAAATCATCATTTCACTTTTTGGGGGCATGGCAATAGGAAAAGGGTCACACATTCTTACGCTACCAATCTCACCGCCGGAGAGTTCCACCTGTTGCCGTCGCATCAGTGCCCGGATCTCTTTCTGGAGCACCCGCTGCTCGCCGGAGCTGGCGTTCTTGGCAACCTGCTGTAAAAGGAAAATCACCTCTGCAAGACAATTTTCAATTACATTAGTTCCTAGAGTTATTTTTGGGTGACTCTCATGTTTGTCAATATCTACAATGATCAGTCCCTGTGCTGCCAGTTCGACTCTACCGATTTTGATGGTCACCTCTTTAAATCCGATCTGTGGCACGGGCTGGCCATTGCTGGCGATGATACTCAAGTCGTCGTCAGGGTAGCGGGTAATATCCGAGTCATTCCAGTACTGCTTAAGGAGCACGTACGGGATGGTGGTGACCTGTGACCCGGTGTCCAGTAGGGCACTCATGGGAATGCCATCCAGTACCACAGGCAAGACTGGACATCCTCCCACATATCTGTCGCGCCAGTTCGATGGGCCTGGTGATCTTTTTCCTGGGGGTTGGCCCTCTACCCCAGGTTGTGCCCGTTTAAAGAACAGTACCTTGCCATATGTCCAGGTTGATTGCAGTGGCGGCAGATGGGTCGTCCGTCCTCGCTGTATCGGTCACTGGGTCTTCCTCTGGCCGGTGGGGTCCTCCTTGGTCGACGCCATGGGATGTCCTCCGGTCCGGATGCCAGCTGGATCTTCCCTGGGGTGGAAGCCTGTAAAGACTGCACAGTTCGGGTTAGCGCAGCAACGCTCTTAGCTAGCTCTTGGACCTGATGGTGTAGGTCTGGAGCCGGGTCATTGTCCAAAGCCTGCGCATCAGCTCCCACAGGCCCTGCCGACAAGGGCGCCGCCTCCTGGTGGTAAATGATAGCAGGGCGCTTGTGGGTCACAACGCCACCCGGTGCCGGTTCTCGGAGCACCCGGATGGCTCTGTCCTTGAACTGTGCAAAGCCCAGATGGGGATCCTGTAAGGCCATTGCCCGCAACTGGGTTCGGTGGGTATTACAATACAGTCCCTCTATAAACTGTTCGGTCAACAGCCTGTCCTCGTTTCCCACTCCATCAGGGTCGGTCTGCTTAATGGCCCTCAGGGCCTCTTGTAGGTTTAGTGCATAGTCCCTTATACTCTCATGCGCTCGCTGCTTGCACCCGTAGAATCTAAGCTTAATCTCGGCTGAGGTGCGGGTATCAAAGGTGTCCCTCAGCCGGGTTAGTATCCCTGCGACAGTCTTCCTCCCAGGTGGCCAGGATTTTACTTCCCTTTTGGCTGCCCCGGTTAGTTGGGCCACCAGGATGCTCACTTTTTGCTCTTCTGTGAGGGGGTACACCTGGAAGAGGCTATCCAGCTTTTCTCTAAAGTCATGCAGGGTATGTGACTCCCCTGAGTACTGGGGTAGCCAAGCTGCTCCCGGGATATAGGGCATGGTGAAGGGCATAACTGCAGCAGCGGTAGCGCTGGCGGGGGTTGAGGCAGTGAAGCTCTCCTCCGTATCCGACATCTTCCTCCACCCTAGTGGACCGTGGCCTACCTTGCGATGATCCTCTTCCGTAGGCCGCGGCTCCGCAGTGGATCGTCAGGGTTGAGGACCTTCCGTCGCGCTCCTGTGACGTCGGCGTCTGCTGGGCTCCTTCCAGGACCTTACGCAACGTCCGGACGTGAGGCGGGGCTTCAGTTCTCGCGCGCTTTCGGAGTCCACACCCCTCTTCTTCCCGCGCGGCGTCCTCAAGATGGCGTCCAATGGCGGGAAAACTCCACGGATGGCGGGAAGAAGGCAGAAGATGGTGCCGGATGGCGGGAAACTTCACCGATGGCGGGAAGAAGGCTGAAGATGGCGCCGGATGGCGGGAATCTTCACCACAGGTAAGTTTGAAAAGTCTCTTTTTCAGGCACGCAGTACCCGGTGGTTGCGGGCACGAAATCCTGCCGACTACGCCAAAGTTGACGCGCCCCT
This sequence comes from Phyllobates terribilis, assembly GCF_046119375.1. Lineage (NCBI taxonomy): Eukaryota > Metazoa > Chordata > Amphibia > Anura > Dendrobatidae > Phyllobates > Phyllobates terribilis. The sequence continues at coordinate 912,258,665 of NW_027362763.1, read as the reverse complement.
GGGCCTGTGTCGCGCTGCGTTGCGCACGCGGGAGCTTACCCGGAGCCGGATCTCTTGAGGGTTGTAGTCTCGTGGCGGTGACCCGGTCCGTGCCCAGGGAGTCAAACTGAGCGGCGATGTAACAGCGGTAGATGCAGGACGACTACGCCACCCGTTGAATGCAGCTATGGAGCTGCCGCTGCAGGACAGTCCGCTGAGGCCGGTGGATGGATGGTGCAGCGTAGATGGTATAACCCCCAACGGGAGGGGTATGGCCTCAGGGCAGCAGATGTGGATGATGGGGGTAGCAGGAACCACTCAGAGACGGTGCGGTGTAATTCAGGGTCTTTACTGGTAACAACGATAGACCCTCCCGGAGTACTTGCTAGTGAACGGGGCCTGGTCAGTCCTTGAGCAGATGGGATCTCCCCTGGCCAGGCGGAGTTGTAGGCCTCCCAAACTGACTGTACTCTTCTGGCTACCTTGCTAGAAGCGGATATAAGTAGCCCACGTCCCTGAGTGTACCGTGTGGTGCTCACCCGTATGGCCGGTGACTCGGGGCCTTCTAATGGCTTCCGCTCCACGATGGCGGTGCTGGTCCCACGCGTGTGACCGTGCCTTCAGGTTTCTGGGCCTGAGGACCTGAAATCCCCTGCCGGTCGGCTTCTGCTGCTGGGTAAGAGTTAGTCCCCACAGCCTCGGACGCCGGGTCCGGTAAGAAAGCTTCTCAGTCAGGGCGAGCTCTGCAGCTGCCAGCCCCTGACTCGTAGTAGTATTGCTCCCACTGAGCTTCTGCTGTTTCTTGTCTCTACTCTCCTTGACTGCTAACCCTGCTTCAGCCCCGGGTTTATATAGGGGAAGTTCTTCCCCTCCCAAGACTGGGCAGGAGGTGTGGCATGCACAGGATCCCTGACCAAAGGACCTCCCACCTGCTCTCAGACATAATATCTCTATCACTGTGGCAACCAGACCCCTGGGGTGTCACACAAGTCCTGTCCCATGCATCCATGCTGCGCAATTATACTATTTGTACTCCGGGTCAATTGATGCCACTTTTTCTGGTGTCTGCCCCTGATTTGAGCTGTTTTGGCAGCTTTTGGATCCCCCTGAAGGTGTTGTCTATGCATTTGGTTTTGCCTCCCATTGAATTCAATGGGGTTCGGATATGTTCGATGAACTGTTCGGCATATATCGAGGTTTGCTCATCTCTAGTGTGTAATGGGGCAAAGGGTGGTAGTCACGGGCGAGTGGCACGTCTGTTTCAGTGACTTTCTCTTCCGCCCGGCCCACTACAGAAATATGGGGACGTGCTTCTTCCTGGGTGTGTGTGTGTGTTGTGGTGATTCTGTGGAGGGAGCCTCCATACTCACTTCTGACCCGCCATCCTGGGTGTCGACTCTTTTAGCCTTCAGAAGGAGAAGATCGGACAGTTTGATAAAGTCTATTTTACTTGTCAAACAATCAGCATACAAAGGATAGCAGGAATTACACTTATTCACTTCTGCACCAAACAGAGGCACGTTCTTGGCAGTTACTGGCGACGGCACAATACTTGTGTCAAACGTTACTGGCAATTTACAGTTTAGGCAGAGGATCTCCATATTACTAATGCAGCACCACCCGGGTCGATATGTTTCACCATGGAACTGCACTCAGACCAATCTTTCCTCGGGAGCAGAAGGGAGCTTCTCCCACTATCAACTTCCAATTCGTGCCCAGACCCCGCTGTCTCCGTCTATTAGACTGCAGATCTTGGGCCTATCCAGTAGAGATGAGCGTTGTTCTACTCGAACTGTTCGCCAATCTCAAATTCGAGCTGTTTTGGGCGGTGTTCGAGCCGGTCGGCGAACACGAACAATTTGAGAAAAATTCGGCTGTTCGAGGTTATGTTCGATAACTGTTCGTGCACCAAAATCATAACTGGATTTTTTCTCAGTAATGATGAAAATTAATGTTAATACGCAGTTTGAGTGTACAGCGGGGCGGGGGGAGGGGCAGGGGATGGATCTCTGCAGGAACAATGAAGATCTCCATTTTTTTTTCTCTTTCCCGCATTTGCAGTGAGGAGGTGCAATCTGTCAGCCTATCAGCAGCGCACGCACGGAGCGAAGTGCTTTTTTTCACACAAGCAAGGGCATGTGTGATTGGCAGTGTATGTCACATGTCCTTGCCCTATAAGACCAAGCCATTTTCCCCGTCGCCACCATTTTCTCACTGCTGCAGCTGCGTGTTAGACGGCACCGCTGTTGCTGTGTGCGCTATACCTTGTTAATTTCAAGCCAATTTTCGCACAAATATACAGATAGCTTGGGAGTAGGGAATAGTTGTGATTGCAGTCCTTTTAAGGACTAGGTTACAGCATTTCCTACGACTTTTATCAGGCAGGTCTGTGCTCTTAAATAGATAGATTGTGGGAGTAAAGACTAATTGTAATTGGAGTCCTTTTCAGGACTAGGTTACATCAGTTCCTATCAGTTTTTGCCAGGCAGGTCTGTGCCAGTGCTGTGCAAGTTTTTTTCACAGCATTTGGCTGAATCTAGCAAAGCTAATCCTTTTTGGCCTATTGCAGAGTGTGTTAGTCAGTGGAGTAGCCTATCTGTGTTGCAAGATATACCACCTGTGTATAGAATACCAATTTTTTTACTGCACCTAGTGAAGTAAAATCTTTTGGGCATAGCATCATTCTATTAGTCCATCTATACTGACCTCCATCAGGTTGCAAACTGAATATAATTTTTTTCTGCATCTAGCTCTGAAAAAATATTTGGGCTTCTAGCAGTGTGTGGGACTTGGTCTATTAGTCCATCTATACTGACCTCCATCAGGTTGCAAATTAAAAATAATTTTTTTCTTCATTTAGCTCTGAAAAAATATTTGGGCTTCTAGCAGTGTGTGGGACTTGTTCTATTAGTCCTTCTATACTGACCTCCAGCAGGTTGCAAATTGAATATAATTTTTTTCTGCATCTAGCTCTGAAAAAATATTTGGGCTTCTAGCGGTGTGTGGGACTTGGTCTATTAGTCCATCTATACTGACCTCCATCAGGTTGCAAATTAAAAATAATTTTTTTCTTCATTTAGCTCTGAAAAAATATTTGGGCTTCTAGCAGTGTGTGGGACTTGTTCTATTAGTCCTTCTATACTGACGTCCAGCAGGTTGCAAATTGAATATAATTTTTTTCTGCATCTAGCTCTGAAAAAATATTTGGGCTTCTAGCGGTGTGTGGGACTTGGTCTATTAGTCCATCTATACTGACCTCCATCAGGTTGCAAATTAAAAATAATTTTTTTCTGCATCTAGCTCTGAAAAAATATTTGGGCTTCTAGCAGTGTGTGGGACTTGGTCTATTAGTCCATCTATACTGACCTCCATCAGGTTGCAAATTAAAAATAATTTTTTTCTGCATCTAGCTCTGAAAAAATATTTGGGCTTCTAGCAGTGTGTGGGACTTGGTCTATTAGTCCATCTATACTGACCTCCATCAGGTTGCAAATTAAAAATAATTTTTTTCTTCATTTAGCTCTGAAAAAATATTTGGGCTTCTAGCAGTGTGTGGGACTTGTTCTATTAGTCCTTCTATACTGACCTCCAGCAGGTTGCAAATTGAATATAATTTTTTTCTGCATCTAGCTCTGAAAAAATATTTGGGCTTCTAGCGGTGTGTGGGACTTGGTCTATTAGTCCATCTATACTGACCTCCATCAGGTTGCAAATTAAAAATAATTTTTTTCTGCATCTAGCTCTGAAAAAATATTTGGGCTTCTAGCGGTGTGTGGGACTTGGTCTATTAGTCCATCTATACTGACCTCCATCAGGTTGCAAATTAAAAATAATTTTTTTCTGCATCTAGCTCTGAAAAAATATTTGGGCTTCTAGCAGTGTGTGGGACTTGGTCTATTAGTCCATCTATACTGACCTCCATCAGGTTGCAAATTGAATAAAAAAATTTTCTGCATCTAGCTCTGAAAAAATATTTGGGCTTCTAGCGGTGTGTGGGACTTGGTCTATTAGTCCATCTATACTGACCTCCATCAGGTTGCAAATTAAAAATATTTTTTTTCTGCATCTAACCCAGCCAATAGTTTTGGCCTAATACCACAGTTTGGCCACTCAGCTCTGCTCGGTTACCATCCATTGTTTTTTTGTGCAAACAACTCCAGAGTTGTGAATTAGTTAACCACCAAAATTAGTGGAAAAAGGCCTGCTGCTGGTGGAAAGGGGAATAGGCGTGTTGGGAAGGGGAAAAAAGGTTGTGTCCGTGGGGTAGGTGCAGAAGAAAGACCATCTTCCAGCCAAACTAAAATGTCTACTTCTTTTAGCGGACAATGTGATAAGATCCCTTTCTTACGGCCACGCCAATCGCTACAAATTCCAGATGAGGCACAAAAACAGCAGGTGCTTCAACGGATATCAAGTGCTCCTTTAAGTGGGCTCTCCTCCACATCAACTTCAACATCACAAATACTCCAGTCCTCAAAGGTGTCACCCAAATCGCACTTGCTTCCTCACAGCTCCCAAATCTCCAGCTGCCCGTCTGAGTATGAGGTAGAACAGATGGTTGAGTCTGCAGAGCTGTTTACTCATACTATAGCCTGGGAATCAGAGGTCGACTCCAGCGCTTCTGTGAATCCAGACGAGGAAATGATCTGCACTGATGCCCAGAATCTTTATGAGTCGGATCCAGGACCAGACGCAGAAGGTTCTGACCATAATGTAGACCCTCATTCCCAAACTGTAACTCCTGTTGGTGGAGACAATGAGGAAGACGATGATAAGACTCAAATACCTGATTGGAGCGACAACTTTAGTTTTTTGTCAGGGCAGGAACAGGTTGGCTCTGAGGACGACGGGTGTGATAACGCACAGGGTGATGATGATGAGGTCGGAGATCCCACTTACTGTCAACCCACAGTCAGCCAAGAGATGAGGTCAGCAGAGGAGGTGGAGGAAGATGCTAGTGACGACGAGGTCAGGTTGCGCCTTCCTGGACAGAGACGTAGTACTGGAAGCACGTCAACAACTGCATCCTCAAACACAACTCTGCCTCTCACCACAAGTCGTGGTGGCTCTTCAGGTCGCATGGGTGCTAAGCCTTGCATAGCCTGGGCATTTTTTCAGATCGATAAAGATGACCCAACTCGTGTTATCTGTAACATTTGTCAGCAAAAGCTAAGTAGAGGCCAAAAAATACATAGTTTGAGTACTTCATGCATGAACCGGCACATGGACATGAAGCATAAGTTGCAGTGGGAAGCTCAGTGTGCTACAATGCGGTCTAGCCGGCCGGGCCAACCACCGTCTGCCATATCTTGTGCATCCGCGGCCTCTTCATCCTCTGTGACTGGGGGGACAGCAGTCACACCTGTTTTGGGGCGCAGACCTGCCACCTCTTTACCCGCAACAGCCAGCGTGATTGGCAGGTCATCATTTTCTTTGGAGGTGGTAACACCAGCTGGTCTTGAGCGCTGTCCGACATCGATAGCACCACCTTTGGATCAAGGCAACCTAACATGTCCGCCTGCATCTTCCTCACAGACCGGCAGTTTGCCGGGGACACCCTTATCAACCCCGTCTAAGCACAATAGCCAGCCCTCGGTCCCTCAGATGTGGACAAGTAAAAGACCATTTCCTCCTAGCCATGAGAAAGCTAAGAGGTTGAATTTCACCATCTGCAAGCTCTTGGCTACAGAAATGCTGCCTTTCCGCCTGGTGGACACAGAGGATTTTCGAGACCTTATGTCCGTCGCAGTGCCCCAGTACCAGATGCCCAGTCGGCACTACTTCTCAAAGAAAGGTGTGCCTGCGCTCCACCAGCATGTCGCACACAACATCACCGCTTCTTTGAGAAACTCTGTGTGTGACAGGGTGCATTTCACCACAGACACTTGGACGAGTAGGCATGGACAGGGGCGTTACATGTCGCTGACTGGGCACTGGGTAACTATGGTGACAGCAGGACAAGGGGCTGCTGTCCAAGTCTTGCCATCCCCACGAGTTGTGCGTCAATCCTCTTTATGTCATTTTTCCTCCACTGCTTCTGCCTCCTCAACCTCCTCTCGGTCTTCCACCTGCACCCAAAGCCTGTCTGGTCATGCCACAAGCTTTCTAACTGCGCAGAAGGGATCCTGCACACCTCCTTACTATGCTGGCAGTAGGGCTCAACGTCATCAGGCGGTTTTTACATTGAAATGTCTGGAAAATGTGAGTCACACAGCTGAGGAGTTGTGGTCAGCTCTGGAGAACCAATTTCATGAATGGTTGTCTCCACTGGACCTGAAACCAGGGAAGGCCGTGTGCGACAATGCTGCAAACCTGGGTGCGGCCCTTCGCCGGGGCAATGTCACACACGTGCCTTGTATGGCTCACGTGTTGAACCTGGTTGTCCAGCAATTTTTAGCCCACTATCCCAGACTAGATGGCCTTCTGCAGAGGGCACGGTCGCTGTGTGCTCACTTCCGCCGTTCGCATCCCGCAGCTCAGCGACTTACATCTCTACAGAAGTCGTTGGGCCTGCCACTTCACCGGCTAAAATGCGATGTGCCTACCCGGTGGAATTCAACTCTGCACATGTTGCAGCGACTGTGGCAGCACCGACAAGCCCTGGTGCAATACGTTCTGACGTATAGCCTGGGCCAACGAGATTCAGAGGTGGGGCAAATCACGCTGGAGGAGTGGTCTCAGATCAGGGACCTATGCACCCTTCTGCACAGTTTTGAAATGGCGACGAAGATGTTTAGTGCTGACGATGCCATTATCAGCATGACTATTCCGGTGATTTACATGCTGGAGCACATGTTAAACAGAATTCGGAGTCAGGTGGTGGCACAAGAGGAGGTGGAGGAAGTAGAGGAGGAGGAGTTGTATGCGGAAGGGCTAACATCTGCAAGGTCCAGACGGTCGGCAGCACCAGGGCGGCAGGCATGTGAGGGTGGGGGAGATGATTTTACCAGGGCGCATGGTAGCAGCCAAACTAGTGAGGAAGGTGCAGGAGCCCAGGAAGAAGTGGAGGACGAACTGATGGAAGACTCATCAGATGAGGGAGACCTTGATCACATTTCTGTTGTGCGAGGTTGGGGGGAGAGGACAGAGGAAGGAAGCATGATTGTTACCTCGCCACCAACACAACAGGGACTTGGTGCTCCTGGATGCGCAACACACATGAGTGCCTTCTTGCTGCACTACCTGCAACATGACCCTCGAATTGTGAGAATTAGAAATAATCCTGACTACTGGGTTGCCACACTGTTAGATCCCCGGTACAAAAGTAAATTTGCAGAAATTATTCCTGCCATAGAAAGGGATGCACGCATGCAGGAGTATCAGCAGAGACTGTTGCAGAATCTTACATGTGCTTTTCCACAAAATACCAGTGGTGCACGTAGTGAATCTCACAGTTCCAACTTGTCAACCGTGGTCTGTATGGAATTGTTCAATAAAGGGCCCAAAATTAAGATAACATAGATGGGAGAGGTCTCTATGAATAGGAATTCCTAAGTATTTGATACCCTGTGAGGGCCAGGCAAAGGGAAAGTTGGACTGGATGGAATCCTATATGGATTTAGGGAGGGAGACATCGAGGGCCTCAGACTTCGCTGCAATGATTTTAAAATTTTACCATGTAACAAAGTGATCTATTTCAGCCATAACAGCAGGGATGGATATATGTGATTGAGTGATATATACTAGGACATCATCAGCAAATAGAGAGCACTTGTACTCGGTGCCTCCCACCTCAATCCACCTAATATTGGGGTTATGGCGAATTGATGAGAGCAGGTGCTCCGTCACTAGGATGTATAAGAGAGGGGACAGAGGACATCCCTGCCTTGTCCCATTGGTGATTGTGAAAGGTGATGAAAATGTTCTGACGCACCCCCTGGGCCTTGGGACACCCGGAGCCGGACCCTTTTTGGTGGATGCTGGTGGTTGTAGTCTTCGTGGCGGCGATCCGGTTCGGTGGCTCAGGGCGGTCAAACCAGTGGCGGAACTATTTATGTGGTTTTGATGTTTAAATGTCCGACTACGCCACCCGTGGATTGCGGTCAGAGTGAACCGCGGCTACAGGGCAGACCGCTAAGGCTGGTGTTGTGGGTGCAGCAGAGCGTAGCATAACTCCCCACGGGAGGAGTATAGCCTCAGGGCAGTGTATGCGGAGGATGGGGGTGATGGTGCAGGGCAGCAGCAGTAACGACACAGAGTCAGTGATGCAGTCCAGGGCCTTTACTCACAGTTCTTATTATCCAGACCACGTCTGCAGGTAACGGCTGCCCACGTCGTACTGTGCTCACCAGGTGAGGGGCTCAGACAACTCCCAGATAACTTTGGAGCGCTTCACAGGACCCCCTTTGTGTGTCCTTTGTCTGGCCTTTCTTACCAACACTTCTGTCCGGCTGCCTCGGGCCTCCTCTTGGTAAACTTGGCGCCAGTTTCCCTGACCCTATGTGGTGCCTTCCTAGCGGGTGGAGCAAGGGGCTGCGCCACATAAAATGTCAGAGCCTCCGGTTTCTAGCTGAGGGTCGTTTCCTGCCTCCACTAGTTCGGGGACCGGTCTCCCCCTTTGGCCTGACCCCTCCACGCAGGTGGATTCGGGCGTGCGGTGGCGACTCGCCCGTCCGCACCCCTGGGATCCCTTCATTCCTCGTTCCTGGAGCCTTCTCCGCTCCTCTTCCTTCCTTCTCCCTCTTGCAGGCCTGAGCCTCTGTTACTAGGCCCGCCTCCGGAGCAGAGCTCATGCAGAGCCCCTGCTCCCTGCCACTTCTGCTCAGACTTCTCTGCACTGAACTAAGATGGTGCCCACCTTTTATACTCCCTTCTCAATGCACCCAGGAACTGCTTCCTCCCTGCTCCTGCACTGCAGGGTTCACCTTCCTCAGTGTTCCCTCCCCCCACTCCAGCCAGGGACAGGGACTGTCGTGCCCATCTCAGGGGCATATTGGTCGCCCTGCCCCACGGCAATGTGGTGTAATGCATGCAGGTGTCGGGTCCTGATCCACACTCCATCCTTATCTGAGAGTGAGATATCACACCTCTGGGTGAGGTGCAATACGTCTGTAGCAACCGAGCCCTCGGTGCTACAGTTCCATTTATCTTCAGCCTAGGTGACGTATTGTGATACAGGGCCGTGATTTTGGCTATAAAAGGGTCCCCTAGACCCCTACCCCAAGCTTTTTAAGAGAATCATATATGGCGTGCCAGGAGACTCTATGGAATGCTTTCTCAGCATCCAACGAGAGTATCTACTTACAAATTTTTAACTGCATCTAGCCCAGGAAATACTTTGTGCCTAGTAGCAGTGTCTGCTAGTCAGCGGATTATCCCGGCTGTTAAGCAAGCTACACCACCTGTAGTTTGGACACTTAATTTTTTCAAAGGAAATGCTTCGGGACCACGGGATACTTAGTGAAGAGCATCAGGAGGCACCCCAAGGCATAGGGGCTGGGACTGGCACTAGGATGCCTTGCGGTGGACAGCCGAGCTCGATCCTTATAAAAGCTTTTTAACTGCAGCAGCTTTAGTGGACGCTACTGGAGCTGGAATTACGCGGCTGCTGGCATGAGACTTGCCCTCCAATAGATCCTTGTAAATGGATTTAAAGTGTATTCATTCAAATTAGAGGGACAATTTAAATTAAAAAGCTTAGAGCTGCCTCCACCACAGGGGGGCTCTCTCGACCCACCAGCGGACAGGCACCAGTATTGGGAGAGGGGGGCTGGCCGTCAGGGTTCACCGCGGCTCTGGCACAAACCCGGCGACACGGAGGTGGCACGGGCAGGAGCGGACTGGCCGTCTCGGCTTCTCACTTTTTGGATTTTAGAAGGGCATGACATGCCTATATCTGTGTCTCCCCCTCCTTTTACTCCTCCACCTCTTTTCTTTTCGCATGACTATATGTACTTGTCACTTTTCCATGTGTTAGTTGTGTCTTCTGAGCAGTTTGTCAGCTTTTGGACACCTTTGAAGGTGTTTTCTATGTGTTTCTATGTGTTTTTGTTTGCCTGCCATTGGTTTTAACGGTGTTCGAAGGTGTTCGACGAACAGTTCGACGAACAGTTCGGCGAACACACGGGTGTTCGACGAACCGAACCGAACTCGAACACTACGGGGGTGGCTCAACACTACTATCCAGTCCTAGGGCTGTTTCCACCACCTCTCTTAGAAAGGTTCCTCAAACGTCTCTTCCTCACTGTAGGTCCCCCAACTTGACTGTGTTCGGGAGAACACTGTCGCACTGTAGTTTTGCTGCGAACACTTGCTTCCTTTTACACTGACTCCCACACACACCCTTCTGTTGTACTTGTTCCTGTATCCTCCTGACACATCTCCACTCTTCACTGTCACTGAACAACTAACTAAGATGGCCAAAACCAACCTCCCAGAGATCCCTCAGTCCCCATTGTCACCGAGGGCGGCGCATCCTAGGTTAACCCTCTATGTGCCCCCAACTACCATGAGGGTAAGATAATACAAGTTTAGACCTCTGCTGCCATCTAATCGCCGTTCCTGAAAACAACAGTTTTTTTCAGATAACTAAAACCTACACAGTTATTAAAACAGTACAGTTCTATAGGGGAGTGGAGCTGACATTCTCCACACACCCCTCACAAGTGTACAACCAAGGTCTTAATAAATCAGGCCAAAAGTTTTTAGAAGTACAGGTGAGTACAATCTGTATCTTCTACTTTGACAGTGAAACAAAGAACTATTGATAAATATAAATTCTAATCCCTAAACACGACACACAAGTGCAAAGCTCACACAATGTCCTTTTGATAAAAGGTCCGTTCACAACAAATACAAGGGAATCCATTGATTAGTAAATTTGAAGAATCAGTTAAGCTTCCAGATCGTTCTTTCAGAAGTAATTTTCAAAGAGTTGGCACAAAAGCAACTGCTATTTGCTATTCACTCTTCTAAAGCACAACTGCCAGAGTTTGAATAATTCCTCTGTACATGTCTGGCTTCAGAAGTTTGTAAGTACCCTTCAAGAAGATATGGGATACCTCTAATAGTATAATAATTGGCAGGAAGTCTACTGACAGATATTACTCCCACCTCCTCCAGCATACATGTTTATATAGAATTTGTATGGAAATATGATGTCATTACAGTACAGTGGATTTGCTAAAGTCTATGGTATAAACATTATCAGATCTCAGACAGGAGATGTATGACCAAATACAGCTACATCATACAATTGATTTTTCCAAATGGAAAACCTAAATTAAGTTTCTAGTTACTGTGGATGACAGACCAAATACAGTCTTGACAGCTTGGACTCAAGTTAGGTAGGGTTGGTGCCATAAAGTAGCTAAAATTATAATAAAATTGGTCTACATTAAACTAGCCTTTCTGAACGGATCCACAAAAATTATACTAGTGACCTAGTGGCAAATTAAAGGAAAAATATTTTTGTCAGATGAGATCTAGTTCTAACTTTTGGCTGAAGTTCAAGGCATTGTGGTGTCCTTGATCTCAATACAGTAGAGACTTTGTCATTAACTATAAACAGTCGTATGTGTCGCCTTCAGAACCTAAATGCCCAGGAGAAAATCTTCCAGAGAGATTCCATTGTAATAATCAGCAAAAAAACATTGCTACAATTAGTAAAGTGTAGTAAAGTGTGTTGATTGCATACAAATGAGAGGATTGTGTTTCTTTTACCTCTATAGAGGATCTATCACCGGGTCAAAAGTGACCAGTTTTATCTCTTATTTAATGATCTTCTGAATATAACACTTTTTTTTAAAATCCGCCATACAGTTTCTGAGATATGGACCCTTTTATTTAGTGCTAATTTTTCTGGTCTTTACTAAGGGGGTATAGCTCACAGCAGTGGCGGACAGAGACAGAAGCAGGCCCCTGTGCAACAACAGTATAAGGGCCTTTAGCAGTCCAATAATTTGTCTGTGACAGAAGCAGCTTGCTGCTTTGGAAGTGGAAGTGGCCTCCTTACCTCTTGGGCCCCTGTAAGGCTGTAAAGGTTGCACCAATGTTATGTCTACTCCTGGCTCACATGGTAATGATGCAGAGCAGCGTAAAGGCATACATCAGATAATCCTGTGAACAGCACTTGGTAAAGACCAATTACTATTAGTACTAAATGAAAAGATTTCTGGAACCGTATAACGGATTTAATAAAAAAAAAAAAAATCTGAATACTCACAGGAGTAGTGGGAATAAAATAAGAGCAAAAATGCCCGCTTTTGACCTTGTGAGAGGTCCTCTGTAAGCCAAAAAATGTTAAATGAAAAGAGATGCAAATCGAACATCTCTATATTCTCCAAAACACCATTTATTTTAAACTTTATTTAAGTTCTAAAATGTAACAAAACCACAAAATGTTACAAAATAGACCCTCACTTTACAGCAGCCATTAAACTGTAATTCCACAGAATATGCAGGTGAAGTGTATATTAAAGTTTATGTAGTAAGTCCTATAGTCCAGCCACTGATATATATTTCAGGCTGCCATGTTCATATAGACACAAAGTGACAAAATAAGTTTTCTAGGCTTCACAGAGGTCTAAGGGGTAACGTTTCTCCATACGGAGAGTGACACACCAGCTCTGGCACGTCAAGGTAAGGAGGCTTATTCACCGTGCAATGCTCGTCTGGGAAATTTAATATGCAAATTGCCTCTTCAGTGAAAAAGAGGACTTGTACTCTATAGCGCCACCTATTGGAAGCAGCAATCCTACAAGTCACAATCAACCCTTTAACGAGTCGTGCAATATGACTTAGGATAAAAGCCAAATCAGAATCTCAATTTGCAGACATGGTGTTGGCCCTCGTCAGTGCTAGGATTCACATAAATTTCTGCAGTCGCTCTATGTGACTGAAGATTGCTGAATTCTTACAGTATACAAATTGCACACTGTAGCGTCGGCGTCCCTGCCTCCTGCTAGGAAGGGACGTTGTTCTCCTCACCTCTCTGCTCCGTGCCCGGCGTCTTCCTCCCGCTCTGCTGGCAGCGCGCGCTCCTCCCCGGTCACTGTGCTTAGGGCGCGCGCGCACTCCCCCTCTCTTAAAGGGGCCGCGCGCGCCGTCCTAAGGAGTCCCCGGCCAATGGCCGGAGGATCTCTCCATATATAAGGCACCTCCTCCTAAATGGAGGTGCCCGAGCAATGTTGTAGCATAGTTCATCACTCTGCTTCAGCCCTCAGGTCCCGTTTCCAGTTACCTGCCAGTTACCTGCCAGCTACCTGCCAGTTTCCTGTCTGATACCTGCCTGACTCATGTCTATCTGCTGTTATTCCTGCGGTCTGACAGTCTGCCTACCAGCCCTGCCAGTCTGTCTATGGATCCGTCTGCCCGCTCACCTGGGAGCGCTCACCTGCTACCTGCCTGCTAGCCTACCTGAGGCTCTGCCGTCACGTGCTGTGACCACCTGCCCGTCCAGTGTCTCTTGCCCGCTCACCTGGGAGCGCTCACCTGTTACCTGCCTGCTAGCCTACCTGGAGGCTCTGCCGTCACGTGCTGTGACCACCTGCTCGTCCAGAGACTCTTACCCGCTCACCTGGGAGCGTCCACCTGTTACCTGCCTGTTAGCCTACCTGGAGGCTCTGCCGTCACTTGCTGTGACCACCCGCTTGTCCAGAGACTCTCGCCCGCTCACCTGGGAGCGTTCACCTGCTACCTGCCTGCTGGCCTACCTGGAGGCTTAGCCATCACTTGCCGTGACCACCCGCCTGTCAAGAGACTGTCCCCGTCACTTGCCGTGACCTCCTGCCCTCTTACCCAGAGACTGTCCCAGTCACTTGCCGTGACCTCCTGCCCTCTTACCCAGAGACTGTCCCTGTCACTAGCCGTGACTGCCTGCCTGCCTTCCCTGGGTGTCACCCGCTTCCTTACAAGGACTGCCCCTTTGTATAGTTGATCTGTGGTTCCACCTCCCAGACCCGTTACAGTTTGCTCGGGCCATGGAACCCGGTGGCACCCAAGCTCCCTCGCTCTCGGACCTATGTCATGAACTGTCCCGGCAGAGGTCCCAACAGGAGTCCATCCTGAGTCACCTGCGGAATGTCAACTCTCGCCTGGACACTCTGACTGCTCCACCAGCAACCACCACTAGTGTCATGACTCGCAACCCGGCAGCGCCGCTGCCCACCAATACCATGGTATCCTGCCCCGGACCCCGGCTTTCTGCACCTCCTCGCTTCGGAGGCGACCCCGCTCAAGCCCGGGGCTTCATAAACCAGTGCACCCTGTACTTTGAACTCCTGTCCCACCAGTTTATCTCCGACCAGGCCAAAGTAGCCTTCATTATGTCCCATCTCACGGGGGAGGCACTGGCTTGGCTAAATCCTCTATGGGAGAGAGGAGACCCCCTGGTGTCCAACCTGCCAGCCTTTCTCACGGCTTTCCGGAAAGTCTTCGACGAACCCGGACGGAAGACCTCATCCGCATCATCTCTGCTACGCCTCCATCAAGGAAATCTCACCGTGGGCCAATATGCCATACGGTTCCGTACCCTTGCTTCGGAGCTGGTCTGGGATAACGACACCCTGGTGTCTGTCTTTTGGGAGGGTCTGTCCGGCCGTATTAAAGATGAACTCGCCGGTCGGGACATTCCTACCACTCTCGACGACTTAATAACTCTTGCCACCCGGATTGACATCCGGTTACAGGAGCGCACCAAAGAGGTCACCCGTGAGAGGAGGTTTCCACGTCTAGCCCCTACCTTTCAGAAACCCGTCTCTTCTCCCGCTACTCCCCAGGCGCACTCACCCGAACCTATGCAGGTCGACCAGACCAAGATGGTCAAAACCCGTCAAGAGTTACGCCGAGCTGAGGGGAGCTGCTTCTACTGTGGCAGTAACGAGCACCGGATCCGTACCTGCCCGGAGAGGTCGGGAAATGCCTGTGTCTAGGATCGCTCAGAGAGGTCGTCCTAGACAAGAATAAACCCTCTCCATCTCTGCTGCTGTCGGTCTCTATCATCTGCGGGGAGAACCGTTATTTTGAACTAGCCCAACTTGACTCTGGAGCTGCCGGGAATCTCATTTCTCAGTCCCTGGTAGAAAAATACCGCATTCCCACCAAACCTCTGGCTGTACCCTTATCTGTCGCTGCCGTGGATGGGGGCCTCTTACCACGTCCCATCCAACTCATCACCGAATCCATTACTCTGCAGGTGGGAATGCTGCACTCTGAGAGCATCTTCTTTCATGTTCTGCCTGGACTCTCTCACACCCTCTTGCTAGGCCTACCTTGGCTTCAGAGACATGCACCCCTGCTTGATTGGCAGACCGGAGAAGTCCTTCGCTGGGGACAGGACTGCCATAAGACTTGTTTAGTTCCCGTCCATCCTGTCCGTCCTTCTCCTACCCAAGCTAATCTACCTGGACTTCCGATTCCTTATTGGTCTTATGCGGACGTCTTTAATAAAAAGGAGGCAGAGACATTACCCCCTCATAGACCATACGACTGCCCAATCGACCTGTTACCCGGCACTACTCCTCCCCGTGGGCGTATTTACCCGTTGTCCGCTGCTGAGACCCGGTCTATGTCTGAATATATTGAGGAGAATCTGGCCCGGGGATTTATCCGGAAATCTACCTCCCCGGCGGGAGCAGGCTTCTTCTTCGTTAAAAAGAAGG
This sequence comes from Phyllobates terribilis, assembly GCF_046119375.1. Taxonomy (NCBI): domain Eukaryota; kingdom Metazoa; phylum Chordata; class Amphibia; order Anura; family Dendrobatidae; genus Phyllobates; species Phyllobates terribilis. The sequence continues at coordinate 912,243,087 of NW_027362763.1, read as the reverse complement.
ACGGCTCTCTCCGTCCCTGTATAGACTATAGAGGCCTTAACCAGATCACGGTGAAGAATAAATACCCCCTTCCGCTCATTCTGGAATTATTTGACCGTGTGAGGGGGGCTAGAATCTTCACCAAGCTGGACCTCCGTGGGGCCTATAACCTGGTCCGTATCCGACAGGGGGATGAATGGAAAACGGCATTCAACACCCGGGACGGCCACTATGAATATCTGGTAATGCCCTTTGGTCTCTGTAACGCTCCCGTCGTCTTTCAAGAGTTGGTCAATGACATCTTCCGGGACCTTCTCTACTCCTGCGTAGTGGTGTACCTGGACGACATCTTGGTCTTCTCTCCGGATCTCCAGACTCACCGGAGGGACGTTCGTCAGGTCCTGCTCAGGCAGAACCACCTCTACACCAAATATGAGAAGTGCCTCTTTGAGCAGACCTCGCTTCCGTTTTTGGGCTACATAATTTCTCAGACCGGCCTACGAATAGATCCTGAGAAACTGTCTGCCATCGAGAAGTGGCCTCGACCAGAGGGGTTGAAGGCTATTCAGTGGTTCCTGGGATTCGCCAACTACTACCGCCTCTTCATACCGCACTTCTCTTCCCGGACTGCCCCAATCTCTGCGCTCACCCGTAAGGGCACTAATCCCAGAGAATGGCCGCCCGAAGCAGAGGAAGCCTTTCTTTCCTTAAAACAGGCTTTCTCTTCCGCTCCGGTGCTGCATCGCCCGGACGGCAACAAGCAATTCTTCCTGGAAGTTGACGCCTCCTCCTCTGGAGCCGGAGCGGTACTTACCCAAAAATTGTCTTCCGGGAGAATGGTAACTTGCGGCTTCTTTTCCAAACTCTTCTCCTCTTCTGAGCGCAACTATTCTATAGGAGACCGAGAGTTACTGGCCATTAAGCTGGCATTGGAGGAGTGGCGTTACCTGCTCGAGGGGGCTCTTCACCCGGTAATAATTTACACGGACCACAAGAACTTGGCTTACCTCCAGAGTGCCCAGAGACTTAACCCGCGTCAAGCCCGGTGGTCCTTGTTTTTTGCTCGCTTTGATTTTGTTCCTCATTTTCGCCCGGCTGACAAAAACATCAAAGCTTACGCCTTATCCCGATCCTTCCTGGTGTCTGATCTTGAGGAGGAACCTAAACACATCATCGATCCCGCCAGAGTAATGCAGGTGGCCCCCGTGAATCTAAATCATCTCCCTCCCGGTAAGACTTTCGTAACGGTACCTGATCGGGAGAAGATCCTACACTGGGGTCACTCGTCTAAGCTAGCTGGCCACGCCGGTCAGAAAAAGACCCTCCAGCTTATCACCCGGCACTACTGGTGGCCTACCCTGCACAAGGACGTAATAGACTTTGTTTCTGCCTGTGTGTCCTGCGCCCGCAACAAGGTTCCGAGACACCTGCCAGCCGGTCGCCTCCTTCCTCTTCCAGTACCTGCTGCCCCCTGGCAGCATATAGCTATGGACTTCATAACAGATCTCCCTGTCTCTGCCGGTTGTACGGTCATTTGGGTGGTCGCTGACCGCTTTTTCCAAAATGGCTCATTTCATTCCCCTGCCAGGCCTCCCGTCTGCACCCGAGCTGGCTAAAGACTTTATCCGCCACATCTTCCGTCTTCATGGCCTGCCCCTCCACATCGTGTTGGATCGTGGGGTTCAGTTCACCTCACACTTCTGGAGAGCCACATGTAAGCTGCTAGACGTCACCCTGGACTTCTCCTCCGCTTACCACCCACAGTCCAATGGTCAAGTGGAGCGGATCAATCAGATCCTGACCAGTTACCTCCGGCACTTCGTTAATGCCCACCATTCAGACTGGGTGGATCTCCTGCCTTGGGCCGAATTCTCTTACAATAATCACGAGAGCGAATCTTCCTCCGAATCCCCGTTTTTTGTAGTCTTCGGTCAGCATCCTCGGATCCCATTTCCCGTCTCCACCTCGGTGGACAATCCGGCTGCGGAATCTCTCGTTAGCAAATTTTCCTCCATTTGGGAGAGTACCCGATCCGCACTCCTTCAGTCGTCCGAGCGGATGAAAAAACACGCTGACAAAAAACGCCTGGATCCTCCACAATTCCGTCCTGGAGATAAAGTCTGGCTCTCGTCCAAGTATGTCCAGCTCAAGGTTCCTTCCTACAAGTTAGGGCCTCGGTTCATCGGCCCACTGGAAGTTATCAAACAGATCAACCCAGTGGCCTATAAATTGAAACTCCCGGCCAACTTGCAGATCCCTAATTCCTTCCATGTATCTCTCCTCAAACCCGTGGTACTTAACTCTTTTTCCAAGTCTACAGGTACGCCTCCTGCTCCGGTTTCCGCTGAAAATGAGTTTGAGGTAGAGAACATTCTGGCCACCAAAAGGGTAAGAGGAAAGACCTTTTTTCTAGTAGATTGGAAGGGGTTTGGTCCTGAGGAGAGAACGTGGGAGCCCCGGGAGAACATCCATGCCCCTCTCATCCTTGGTAAATTTCGGTCTGGCCTAAAAAAGGGGGGGCCTAAAGGGAGGGTACTGTAGTGTCGGCGTCCCTGCCTCCTGCTAGGCAGGGACGCTGTTCTCCTCACCTCTCCGCACCGTGCCCGGCGTCTTCCTCCCGCTCTGCTGGCAGCGTGCGCTCCTCCCCGGTCACTGTGCTTAGGGCGTGCGCGCGCGCGCTCCCCCTCTCTTAAAGGGGCCGCGCGCGCCGTCCTAAGGAGTCCCCGGCCAATGGCCGGAGGACCTCACCATATATAAGGCACCTAATTCTAAATGGAGGTGCCCGAGCAATGTTGTAGCATAGTTCATCACTCTGCTTCAGCCCTCAGGTCCCGTTTCCAGTTACCTGCCAGTTACCTGCCAGCTACCTGCCAGTTTCCTGTCTGATACCTGCCTGACTCGTGTCTATCTGCTGTTATTCCTGCGGTCTGACAGTCTGCCTACCAGTTCTGCCAGTCTGTCTATGGATCCGTCTGCCCGCTCACCGGGGAGCGCTCACCTGCTACCTGCCTGCTAGCCTACCTGAGGCTCTGCCATCACGTGCTGTGACCACCTGCCCGTCCAGTGTCTCTTGCCCACTCACCTGGGAGCGCTCACCTGTTACCTGCCTGCTAGCCTACCTGGAGGCTCTGCCATCACGTGCTGTGACCACCTGCCCGTCCAGAGACTCTTACCCGCTCACCTGGGAGCGTCCACCTGTTACCTGCCTGTTAGCCTACCTGGAGGCTCTGCCGTCACTTGCTGTGACCACCCGCTTGTCCAGAGACTCTCGCTCGCTCACCTGGGAGCGTCCACCTGCTACCTGCCTGCTTGCCTACCTGGAGGCTCAGCCGTCACTTGCTGTGACCACCCGCTTCTCCAGAGACTCTCGCCCGCTCACCTGGGAGCGTTCACCTGCTACCTGCCTGCTGGCCTACCTGGAGGCTTAGCCATCACTTGCCGTGACCACCCGCCTGTCAAGAGACTGTCCCCGTCACTTGCCGTGACCTCCTGCCCTCTTACCCAGAGACTGTCCCAGTCACTTGCCGTGACCTCCTGCCCTCTTACCCAGAGACTGTCCCCGTCACTAGCCGTGACTGCCTGCCTGCCTTCCCTGGGTGTCACCTGCTTCCTTACAAGGACTGCCCCTTTGTATAGTTGCTCTGTGGTTCCATCTCCCAGACCCGTTATACACACTATCAGGATTCCATTCTTTCGCCAGCTTGAGTGGTCATCACATGACCGCCCATATGCGATTTGCATATGACTCGCCCCCTGGGCCGCGGGGCACTCGGAACCGGGCAATAGGGGAACGATGGGGGTAGTAGTGGCAACCCGGTTCCGTGGCTCAGGGTGGTCAGACCAGTGGTAGTCCCTTTATAAGTTTTAAGTGATGTCCGACTACGCCACCCGTGGTTTGCGGTCAGGGTTAACCGCCGCTGCAGTGCAGACCGCTGGGGCTGATAGTGTGTGCAGCTGAGACTGTATAACTCCCCACGGGAGGAGTGTAACCCCAGGGCAGTGCAATGGATGGTGGGAGTGATGGTGAGGAGAGTCCCGGTACCGTTAGTGCTGGAGGAGCAAGAAACACACAAACGATGTACTGCAGTCCAATGCCTTTTACTCACAGTTCGTATATTCCCAGTCACTTCTGTCAGCAATGACCGCCCAAGCCGTGCTGCGTCCACCAGGTGAGGGGTTCGGTCAACTCCCAGGCAGTTCAGAAGTCTGGCTCAGGACCCCCTTTTGTCCTTTCTCTGGCCTGCCTCACCAGTGACTCACTTTTGTCCTGCTGCCGCGGATCTGCGCGGGTAAACGTGGGCCCCGTTCCCCGCTGTCCTATATGGTGCCTTCCTAGCAGGTTTGATGAGGTGTCGCACCAATAAATGATCACGACGTCCGGTCTTTGGCTGAGGGTAGTTTCTCCTCCACCAACTTGGGATCCGGTACCCTTAATCTGCCTGACCCTTCACCCTGTATTCTTATGGGTTCTTAGGGTCCCTTCCACCTTCTTGTTTCTGAGCCTTTCCACACTTTGGACACTTCTCTTTCTGTTTCTGTTCCTTGCTGTTCCTTTCTGTTCCTTTCTGTTCCTTTCTTCTACTCCGGCCTTCACTCTAGGCCTGTCTCATGGAGCTGGGCCGAGGCTGAGCCACAGCTCCCTGTCACATCTCCACTCTGCTTCTTCTCTGACTGAACTGACCCAGAACTAAGATGCCCACCTTTTATACCCTTCCCTAGTGTGTGAGCTCAGGTGACCAGCAACCAATGAGCTCCTTACTATGCTCAGAAGCCGTCCCCTTCTGCTCCTAGATCACTGGGCATTCCTCCCCCCTCCCCACTCCAGCCAGGGACAGATTCTGTCGTGCCTGCATTACTATATAAATGGGAGCACCGTTGAGCTGTCCCCCGGAAATGGGGTGTGTGTGATGCATGCAGCTAACTGAGCCCTGGTCCATACTCCATCCTTACCCGGGAGTGGAATATCACACCTCTGGCAGAGGTGCAATACCCCTGTAGCGGCCGAACCCTTGGGGCGCTAAACATACTTCAGTAACTTGCCAACTTTTCCAGCTTCTCTCAATCTTCTACTGAGAAACATTGATGAGAAGATAGTCTTCTCAGGTTGGTAAAAGAGAGAAATTCTGACAGTGTACAAATTGCACATTGTTTGGATTTGACAATTTGTAGTCAAATAGAGGTCCTGCAAAAATGTAAGTGTAGACAGAAAAACCCCTTTAAACAAATACATTTTTTTACCCATGTGTGATCCAATATGCTCATAATGTCAATGGCATCACAGAGGTTATCATAATTTGTTTTTCCTGAAGAGTAGTGAAAGGAGCTCAACAAAATACATAGAAGAAATGAGTTCATATTATATAGAAGTTTAGAGTTCAGGGTCAAGCATCAGTGCAAGGTTACCCTTGGTAGGGAGGTGAACCCATTTGAAGTCCATGGGCAGGAGAAGCGTAGGGATAGAAATTAAGGGATATAAACTGAATGTCAATGTTTACTGACCCATTAGTTCTTGCGCAACTTAAAACCATGAATTTAGAAACTGGACCTCAGGAAGACCAGGATTGAAGTGTCGTAACAAAAAAATACTTTTAAACTACTTCAAATTGATTTTTACCATGTATTATTATTAAATGTGATGATTTTAAAATTTAATTTACATTTAAACCATAACAGAGGAATGTAAAGTATCAAAGTGTACAGATTATACTATATATTGTATCCACCCAGTTAATCAATTTATAGTGAAAGACTGAAACACAAATGCAAACAACACAGTAAAGATAAATCCGATCCCAATGGACTCATGTTATTGCATATAAGACTCATAAAAAGAACGGGCCATCGTCTTGTAACAGTAAAGGGAATGAGGGGTTTGTTCCTCTGTGAAGCAGAGAAACAAATAGATGGCCACACAAGTTCAAAATGGTAAAGAAGAAAAAAAATTCCTTTATTAACACATGTAGTAAACACAAATTACAGAGATAAATGCGGACAATAGAGTGGACACAGAGTGCTGGATCCACATGAATAAAACAATGTTAAAAACCGTGACACAGCACCCGAAAGGTCAGCCTATATAGCAAATGGGACTATAAGGGGGACAGCAACAGGGTCACATGTATTAATAAATATGTACACACTTATAGAATAAGCTTTCCCAAATAATACCCCCAATACAATAATATCCCATCACAATCAAAATACCCAGCAACAAAAGGGGTTAAAACCCTTATACAGATAGAAGTAATGTAAACAATAGATCATAAATAGGCTGAAATAGCTGTGTACCTGGGTAAGGCAACCAGACAGGCTCTGCTACCGTCACCCCGACGCACGTTTCGGAAGGAAAACCTTTTTCAAGGGGTAATGCTGCACACCAACCATCCACCTTTTATACCCACATATCCATATCTGCAGCATGCACATGTTGCACAGTAAAGCGGAAGTGCCGTATAACTGACTTCCTGTCTCACTCACTGCATGTAACTGACTTCCTGCCTCACTCACAACGTCTCCATGGAGAGGCATCAACAGCCCTGTCATGTGGCTCCAGGTTCCACCCCCTCACTACACATGATCAAGCCCAAGGTACCACCCCCATGATCATGGGATGTAAACAACACCGCCGCCCGGCCATGAAGGACAGGCGCACAGCGGCATCAGCATCACAAGGACGTCGAGAGCCACGGGGCGCATACGCGAAGCGGAGAGACCGCGTACCGGCCAGGCAGCGATGGCGTGCACAAGAGTCACCACCAGGGCACGTGACAGCTGGAAAAAGACAAGGAAAGGAAACAGAAAAAAACAAAAAAAAGGATTAAAAGGAGAAGGAGGAGGAGAAGACAAAATAGTCACTAGTGGGAAATAGGAGGCAGACAAGGAAGGGAGGAGAGAAGAGATCATAATAGCACATAGGAAATGTGTATACATATAAGTACTGCAATCAAAAGTATTACCATCTATAGATGGAAGACATATATACATCTAAAACTGTTAACCCATATCCATATCAGTACATACAATATAGAGTACATAAATATCAATCCCATTAGGGCATTATACAGTACAATCTTCTGCAGATAAAAAAATGTGCATAGATGAAACAACAAAACCACACATATCTCTCCATATATGCTATATCAGTGGATAATGCAGTCATCTTCTCATGGTATCCGCAAAACTACATCATCACCATCCTCCATGGAGTCCTGGTAGATGGCTGCATGATGTCAAACAATGGAGAACCGGCAGGTAAGGGCAGACTCACTCATCACTGGTAACAGGGCAGACAATATATCACAGACAACAATCTAGTGGAGAGTCAATGTGCAGCATTAAAATAAGAACAATAATGAATAATTAAAATGAAAAAAATATAAAAACAACTGAGGACATCACATGCAGACCAGAGATTAAAGAAATGGGAGGAAGCTAATACTCTCGTTTAACCCCTCCGGTTGCAGGGTTTTAAGTGCCCATATCCATTTAGATTCAAGCTGGGCCAACCTCTGCGTCACTCGACCACCACGGATACCCACAACTATATTGTCTATGCCTCTCACTCTCAGCCCGGTGGAGTCATATCCATGGTATAATTTGAAGTGGCGTGGGATGGTCTTGAGGGTGGATGCATCAGTGTGGCCCAGTGCCGCCTCTATGCCCAGTACGTGTTCCCTTACCCGTGTTTTAAAATGTCGAATCGTCATGCCCACATAAATGAGACCACACGGGCAGGTTGCATGGTATATCACGTACCGTGTTTGGCAAGTGATGTAACTACTGATCGGAAATCTATTACCGTCAGAGTCCCAAAATTCATTACTTCGATCAATATTGGGACAGGCGACACACCGGCCACACGGACTGCACCCACGCCGAACACCACCCACACCACTCAAAAAAGTCTGTCGGGGTACCCCCTCATAATGACTCCGCACGAGATGATCCCTTAGATTCTTAGCGCGTCTGAAAGTTATGCATGGTTTTTCAGACACATATCTCATTGGAATCGGGTCATTCATAAGTACCGGCCATGCTTTCTCCAGTGCCTTCCTCATAGCCGGTGCTTGAGTGTGGTACTTAGTGATGAACCTAACGATCTCAGTGTTGTTATCATCTCTTGACCCATATAAGAGATCATCACGTGCAGAGTATTTAGCCCTATTGAAGGCCTTTTTCACAGATCTATGGCTATAGCCACGGGCATAAAATCTCTCCATTAACTCCCCGGACTGAGCGAGAAAATCACTGTCCGTTGAGCAGAGCCGTCTTAAACGCAGAAATTGGCCCACCGGAACCGACCTTATCATGTGTTGTGGGTGGGATGACGATGCATGCAGCAATGTATTGTTGGATGTGGGTTTCCTGAAAATATTGGTCTTAATGCTCTGGTTCGCTTCTCTGTTGAGAGTCACGTCCAGAAATTCAGCCCTGTTGGGATCACACTGATATGTAACATGGATATTTATGTTATTGCAATTGAGTTTGTCCATAAATTCAATTAAGCATTGCTGTGAGCCCTGCCAGATCAGGAAGATGTCGTCGATGTAGCGTGCCCAAAAGAGGACACGGTCCATCGACGACCCTAGATCTGACAAGGAGAGGTCTCTCTTCCACAGCCCCAGGAAGAGGTTAGCGTATGAGGGGGCAAAAGCCGCCCCCATCGCTGTCCCCTGGAGCTGTAGGTAGAAAGACCCCTTAAAAATGAAAAAATTGTGCGTCAGTGTGAAATCCAACAGTTCCACCAATAAGGACCTCATTTTTTCTGACAGGTTAGACCCCTTTAAGAAGAAAGCCACAGCCCATAAACCGTCAGCATGCTTGATATTGGTATAAAGGGATTCAATGTCCTCTGTTACCATCATAGTGTCATGATCTAAATAGAGGCCATCAACTCTCCTAAGGAAATCACCCGTATCGCGTAGGAATGATGGGAGGTTCTCTACCAAAGGCTGCAATATAGAATCAATCCAGCGGCTAACATTCTCGAGAAAGTTACCCCTTCCCGAAATTATCGGACGCCCAGGTGGTTTATTAATGTTTTTATGCAATTTCGGGAGTAGGTACATTGTAAGGATGGTAGGCTCTGTCACTCTCAATGCTGATGCTAGTTCGCGGGTAATCACCCCCTCTCCACTCGCCCTATCCAAAATAGATTCCAATTGTACACAGAATGACGACAAGGGGTTGAAGGTAAGCCTCTTGTAGCAGTTTTTATTGTGGAGCTGGCGGAATGCTTCGCATTCATACATATCAAGTGGCCAGATAACAATGTTCCCCCCCTTGTTGGCAGGCTTAATACTTCTCCTGGAAGTTCCCTAAGTACTTTTAATCTCCTCCTTTCATTCCTGGTCAAATTGTTACCAGATATATATTTAGGAATTTTATGAAATTCTTTGCTGACAATCTGAACAAACATGTCCACATTGGTACATGAGGATAATGGAGGGAATTTCTTCGATCTAGGGTGGATGGAAAGGGGTATATTATCGCTTTCAGATGTATTATGTTCTACTGCCAGTTCCTCCAGTGCCTTTAATGCCATTTGTTCTTTTTCTGAAGGAAATAATTTACAGGTATTATCATTATGAAAATGGCGCTTGAACAGCAATGATCGTGCAAACATATGTAGGTCCTTCACCGCGGTGAACTCATCGAACCCATCAGACGGCGAAAAGGAAAGGCCTCTGCTGAGAAGCGACAGGCCCTTCGCAGAGAGTGAATGACCACTAAGGTTAACCACCTTGTTATCGGAATCACTGCCTATACCCGTATAACGTGCAACAGCACTGGAGGAACTGTTTACCTTAGCATCCCTAGAATCAGATTGTTCAAAAGGTCCATCATTCCGACGTTTATACGGATGAAAATTACGGTACATTCTGGTATACGTCCCAGGTCCCGTTGACATCGATGAGGTGGACCCATCAGATATATCACTTAGGGAAGATGTAGAAGCCACAATTGACATACAAGATACATTGGATCGTGCACTAGGGGATGGTCTCCATTTATACACTTGCTTCATTTGATAATCACGTGTATCCCTCTTGAGTTTAGCAGCATGGTTTGTTTGAATTTTTTTGACAAGGTCATCAATCATCTGATCAGTCGTGGTATCAAACTTGGTCAATCTATCAGACTTGGGGTCCAATTTAATAGAAGCCTGAGAGGCATCAATCAGACTGTCCAATTTGTCGATCATGTGGGTATTTAGACCTATTAATAATTTCATAAATCCAATAGAACAACTGTTGCATAGTTCCTCCCACTTTGCTACAAATTCATCATCCTCCACATGAAAGGCCGGCACCACTGGAACACGTAACCCCCTTGGAATCAATTTTCTCGATATATAGGTTTCCAGCAGGGCACGGTTCCACCATAATTTAGTACGTCTACATAGTAGCCCCTGTAGATTATTAGATTCATCATCCCACTTCGCATCTCCGATCTGCTGTGAACCACCAGCCTCTGTCCCAAAAACCTGCTCCGCTTGTGAATGCCAAATACGTTCTTTGGCTCTGTAGTCCATGGTCTCAGTAACCAAACCTGTGCTGAACACAGTAGATATATATAGTGAAAGACTGAAACACAAATGCAAACAACACAGTAAAGATAAATCCGATCCCAATGGACCCATGTTATTGCATATAAGACTCATAAAAAGAACGGGCCATCAATTTATGCACCCAACACCCAGAATCATTTCCTTTGTAATAAATAGCAGATAAGCCAATTTATTTTATACATTCTGGCAAGTAAACTGGGTATGCATCTGTCTTCTTTTCTCCCTATATACAGTCTATGGTCTCCGCTTACTATGTTCTATTCTGGGTCATGGGTGGTCCATTGTGCAGCACAGAACAACTTACAAGTGTCTATTAAGTGTATAGAAAATGTGGTCACTAATACAAGGAGTCATTGACAGTGGGAAAGGAGGATTTGAGTGAGGAACTAATAATGGTATGTTGCAAGATACAGTGAATATCCCCACATGCAACATAAAATTAAGTGAGCAAGTTTACCGTGGATCAGTTTCAGTGCAAATTCACATTTGAATTGGAAAATCGAGCAATCTGAATCATTTTGGATGAGAAATGATGATCAATGAAAGTTTAGGGAAAATCTGTATTTAAAAATCTGGTTGTTCCAAGGAATAGGGGCACATTCAAGCAGAGTCAAATACATTGCTGCTGATAAAACTAATGTGTCTGTGCGCACAGATCTGCTGTAACTACATGTCAGTAGCTCCATCTATTTGGCAATAAATGTGAGAAGCTATCTTGTTCCCATGCAACAATATTCCTGCAGAATAATTTTAACATCTAGAGGAATATATGCTACAAAAAATTGCTGTGCTTTGTGACAAAGTCACTGGCAAAGTACTGGAGGGGAGATATGTAGCACTGAGATTGATAGCTGCAGTAATAGTACATAGGAAAAAGGTTCCAGCACACGAGTTGGTTAAACAGCAGACCTTAATTCTGAACTGTCCGCTGTATCTGGGGGCCGTCCGCTGTATCCGGGGGCCGTCCGCTGTATCCGGGACAGTTGGGACTAGAGATGAGTGGATGGATTCCCGGGTCTCTGGTCCAGCATCCAGGTCTGTGGTACCTGGCGACTGGATGGGAGGCTGTGAATCTTTCACGCTTCCGGTGTCCCCGGCGGCTTTTGATCACCCAGGGCAGCGCAATGTTATCAGTGCGTCCTGCTCATCTCTAGATAACTTTCTTATCTTTATGTAGCTTCACTATACGACATCTTGCTTTTTTGTGTCTGTAAGGCCGTGTTGCAGAAATAATGTGTTTTTTGTTTTCTGCAAGATCCGCACCAAACTCCACAATAAGAATCAAAGTTTTTCTGTACTGCTAAAACGGGAAAACGCATAAAAGAAACGTAGCAAACAATCCATAATCAGAGAAGATTGTTACTGTGTCGTGTGGTATGGACACCTGCAGAAAAAAAGCAGCAGAAAGAACGCAGCATTTTTGCTACATGTGAACACGGCCTCAGCATTACTGTTTCATTAAATTTTTATGGGTTTAATAGAGAAAAATATAAATTACGCCATTTTTTTACGTCATTTACCGATCCACGTAAATAATCTGATCGCTGTGCTGTGTGGGTCATTACGATTACAGGGACACCAAATATGTCCGTGTTATTTGCTGATTTGTGAGGTTTATTATTTAATAATAAACGCATTAAAAATAAAAAAAAATTTTCATTATCAAGTGTTTTTCATTATTATTTTTTTAGCAATTTTATAAGATGAAAAAATCTCTTAGGGTATGTGCATACAATCCAGAGCCGCTGCAGGTTCGACTCTACGTGTTATGCAGCGTCAAACCCGCAGTGGCCAAATGAAAATGTACACGGACATGCGGCGCGTCTTTTCCGGTGTCAGCATGATGCCACAGCTGTGAGAGTGACCTGCGGTAAAAAGCTTATCGAGGGTCATAGGCACCGGCTGACAGTACTACTACCACCATCAGCCAGCGCCTACTGCCATAGGAAACAGCGAGCGCAGGCACTGCTGAATGAGAGCAGTAGAATCCAATCCGCCGGCGCCTGTGCTCTGCTGAAAGTAAAAAAAAAAATGTTAAAATTAATAAAAAAAATTCAAATAAAAATAAAACACACCTTGTCCCTGATGTCCTCCGCTCCCGCAAAAAATAAAAAAACACCATATACTCACCTTACAGCTAATCCCCGAAGCCCATGATCACCTGTTATAAAGGTAAAATAATAAAGCAAACTCATCCTCACCTGTCACATTTCTTGCGTGCTGCGCCAATTCTTTGGAATGCACTACCCAGGACAGTTCGATTAATTCCCAATACCCACAGTTTCAAGCGGACCCTAAAAACCCATTTCTTTAGACTGGCGTATCGCCTCCACACACTATATGTCCGTCCCAGTTTTTCCCCATATTAAAATCTTCTTCAATTTCAGGTTCATACCAACCATGCACTTAACCGGTTCCCGACCGCCCACTGTAGATAAACGTCGGCGCTTGCTGGGCTCTGTGCAGCGCCGACGTTTAAAAACGGTGGGTGGTCTCGCAGCGCTCAGGACCCCCAGGGTCCAGCAAGCGCTGCGATTCCGGTGCAGAGCGTTAGCTCTGACAGGGAACATCATCGGGACCTGATTAGATCAGGTCCCAGTGATGTTAACCCTTAGCTGTCTTCTATATGCTGTGATCTATAGTGATCGCGGCATATAGGAGACAGCAGGAGGAGAGGGGGTCGTCAACTTACCTCTCCGAAGACCTCCGAGTCCTTCCAGGACCTAGGGTTGCTATGGCAGCTGGAGGTCACATGACCGCCTCCAGCTCTGCCATATATGGTGTCCTGTCTGGCTCAGCTGCAGCTGTAGCCAGACAGGAGACTCTGACTGAAACAGTCAGGGAAGATCTCATGTAATGTAATATATGTCTATTACATTACATGAGATCAGAGATCAGAAAAATAAAAATTAATGTCCCATACAGGGACTAAGAAAAAATGTGAAAAAAAGTAAAAAAAAAAGTTTTTAAACTATTAATAAAAAAATCACAAAATAAATAAAAATAAATAAATAAAATATTAAACCAATAAATCCGTATATTTTTACAAAACCAAAAAAAGTACACATATTTGGTATCGCCGCGTCCGAAACAACCCGAGCTATAAAACTGTCACACTAATTAACTCCTTCTGTGCACACCGTAATAAAAATAAATAAAAAACGGAGCAAAAAAATATGCTTTTTCATCATATTGCCAAACAAAAAGTGGAAAAAAATGCGATCAAAAAACAAAATAGAAATAAAAATGGTACCACTGAAAACGACATCTTGTTACGCAAAAAAAAAGCCGCCATACAGCTCCATCAGCTGAAAAATAAAAAAGTTATAGCGCTCAGAATAAAGCAATGCAAAAAAAATATTTTTTTCTATAAAATAGTTTTATTGTGTAAAAGCGCCAAAACATAAAAAAAATACAGTAAGTGTAGTATCGCTGTAAACGTACTGACCCGAAGAATAACGCTGCCTGATCACTTTTACCACACGCAGAACGGCATAAAAAAAAAACTCAAAAAACAATTCCTGAATTGTTTGTTTTTGTTAATTTTACCTCCCAAAAAACGGAATAGAAAGCGATCAAAAAATGTCACGTCCCCAAAAATGGTACCAATAAAAATGTCAACTCGTCCCGCAAAAAACAAGCCATCACATGACTCTGTCGGCCGAAATATGGAAAAATTATAGCTCTCAAAATATGGTGATGCAAAAACTAGATTTTGCAAAAAAAGCGTCTTTTAGTGTGTGACAGCTGTCAGTCATAAAAACCCGATATCAATCTGGTATCTCTGTAATCACACCGAACCGAAGAATAAAGTAATCTAATCAGTTATATCACACTAGGAACGGCGTAAAAAATAAATAAAACCAATTCTTCACCTGCTACTGATTTGTTTATTATGTCCCCAAAGATCCCAGTAAGGCTCTGCCCACATTTATCCTGTGCTCTGCGCTGAGCACTTACACCAGAGTTTCCGTGTAAATCTCTGAAATACATGATTCAGCCGGAACCCATGACGGAAGATTCCCTGTAATGAGACAGATATAGGCCACTGTGGACGCCGTCTAGCCTGGGATCCCACGGTGTCATTTGTTTTAGGCGTGCATAAAAGTGCGGTTGGCCACAGTTTTGTGCACTTCTGAAAAAAAGGACACCGCTACACAGAGGCCAGACGGTGTCCAGAGTAACTCTGCTGCCTCATTACAGTGAATGGATCCTGCAGGGGTTTCATCTGAATTACATCACTTGGAAATTTAGATGGAAACCCCGATGTAAGTGCTCAGCCTAGAGCGCCGGATAAATGTTACGTAAAATGTTCCCAATAAAAGCTTCAACTCAGTCCTCAAAAAAAGCTAGTCCCCACTCAGGTCCGTCATCTGTTAAAAATATAAGGGACTTCCAAGTTACTGGTAGCAGAAAGGCTCTGGAAAAGCAAAATGACCCTTGCCCCCCAAAAGAAATTCAGAAAATTTTGTGCTCCCAAATCCAAATGCCTATTCTACAATAATTTGTTCTCCAATTGTCAAATAGCACTCCGTCCCCCCCAGATCTCACCGTATGGCTTAGCGGTACGATACAGCCACATATGGGGTATTGACACTTTTAGAAGAAATTGTGTGACACATTTCGGCACCATTTTTACCCATTGCCCTGTGTGAAAATGTAAAATCTGAGGGTAAAACATTTTTTTGTGGTAAAAATATAATTATGATTTTTTCACTGCCCAATGGTATAAATTTAAAAATTAAAAAATACTCACTACTTCCCTAGATGAATTCCTTGAGAGGTGTAGTTTACAAAATGGGGTCATTTGTGGAGGTTTCTGCTGTTTTGGCATGTCAGCGACTCTTCAAATGTGACATGGTGTCTGCTGCCTATCCCAGCCAACATAGCGCTCCTTTCTCTTCCGAACCCTGCCGTACACCAAAGCAGTGGTTTTCCCCCACATATGGGGTATCGGCGTACTCAGGAGAAATTGTACAACAAATTTCATGGTGCAATTTCTCCGGTTATCCTTATGATAATGCAAAATTAGGGGATGAAAAACATTTTTTATGGGAAAAATGTGAAAATTTTATTTTCACGGCTCAATATTATAAACTTCTGTGAAGCAGCTGGGGGTGCAAGGTGCTCACCACACATCTAGATAAGTTCCCTAAGGGGTCTAGTTTCCAAAATGGTGGCACTTGTGGGGGGTTTCCGCTGTTTAGACACATTAGGGGCTCCACAAATGTGACATGGCGTCCGCTAATTATTCAAACAAATTTTACATTCAAAAAGTCAAATGGCGCTCCTTCCCTTTCAAACCCTGCCGTGCGCCCAAACAGTGGTTTTCCCTCACATATGGGGTATCGGCGTGTTCAGGAGAAATTGCACAACAAACTTCATGGTGCAATTTATCCTGTTACCCTTATGATAATACAAAATTAGAGAATGAAAAAGATTTTTTGTGGGAAAAATGTGAAAATTTTATTTTTACGGCTCAATATTATAAACTTCTGTGAAGCAGCTGGGGGTGCGAGGTGCTCACCACACATCTAGATAAGTTCCCTAAGGGGTCTAGTTTCCAAAATGGTGGCACTTGTGGGGGGTTTCCACTGTTTAGTCACATTAGGGGCTCCCCAAATGCGACATGGCGTCTGCTAATTATTCAAACAAATTTTAGATTCAAAAAGTCAAATGGCGCTCCTTCCCTTTCAAACCCTGCCATGCGCCCAAACAGTAATTTGCCTCCACATATGGGGTATCAGTGTGTTCAGGAGAAATTGCACAACAAATTTCATGGTGCAATTTATCCTATTACCCTTATGATAATGCAAAATTAAGGGATGAAAAACGGTTTTGTGGGAAAAATGTGAAAATTTTATTTTTACGGCTCAATATTATAAACTTCTGTGAAGCAGCTGGGGGTGCGAGGTGCTCACCACACATCTAGATAAGTTCCCTAAGGGGTCTAGTTTCCAAAATGGTGGCACTTGTGGGGGGTTTCCACTGTTTAGTCACATTAGGGGCTCCCCAAATGCGACATGGCGTCTGCTAATTATTCAAACAAATTTTACATTCAAAAAGTCAAATGGTGCTCCTTCACTTTCAAACCCTGCCATGCGCCCAAACAGTAATTTGCCTCCACATATGGGGTATCAGCGTGTTCAGGAGAAATTGCACAACAAATTTCATGGTGCAATTTATCCTATTACCCTTATGATAATGCAAAATTAAGGGATGAAAAACGGTTTTGTGGGAAAAATGTGAAAATTTTATTTTTACAGCTCAATATTATAAACTTCTGTGAAGCACCTTGGGGTTCAAGGTGCTCACCACACATCTAGATAAGTTCCCTAAGGGGTCTAGTTTCCAAAATGGTGTCACTTGTGGGGGGTTTCCACTGTTTAGGCACATCAGGAGCTCTCCAAACGCAACATGGCGTCTGCTAATTATTCAGACAAATTTTACATTCAAAAAGTCTAATGGCGCTCCTTCCCTTCCGAACCCTGCAGTGCGCCCAAACAGTGGTTTTCCCTCACATATGGGGTATCAGCACGCTCAAGAGAAATTGCACAAAAAAATTTGGGGTCCATTTTTTCCTGTTACCCCTGTGAAAATAAAAAAAAATTGGGTCTAAAGTAACATTTTTGTGAAAAAAGTTAAATGTTAATTTTTTTTTTCCACATTCCAAAAATTCCTGTGAAGCACCTGAAGGGTTAATAAAGATCTTGAATGTGGTTTTGAGCACCTTGAGGGGTGCAGTTTTTAGAATGGTGTCACTTTTGGGTATTTTCTGTCATAAAGACCCCTCAAAGTGACTTCAAATATGATGTGGTCCCTAAAAAAATGTTTTTGTAAATTTTGTTGGAAAAATGAGAAATCGCTGGTCAACTTTTAACCCTTATAGCTCCCTAACAAAAAAAAATTTTGGTTCCAAAATTGTGCTGATATAAAGTAGACATGTGGGAAATGTTATTTATTAACTATTTTGTGTGACATATCTTTCTGATTTAAGGGCATGAAAATTCAAAGTTTGAAAATTGCAAAATTTTCTAAATTTTCACCAAATTTCCGATTTTTTCACAAATAAACGCAAGTTATATGGAAGAAATTTTACCACTATCATGAAGTACAATATGTCATGAAAAAACAGTCTCAGAATCAGGGGAATACGTTGAAGCGTTCCAGAGTAATTACCTCATAAAGTGACAGTGGTCAGAATTGAAAAAATTGGCCCGGTCACGAAGGCAAAAACAGGCTCTGGTGCGAAGTGGTTAATAGCCTCGGTCAGGACTGTACACATACTGGCAGGCGACCAGTCCATGCATTATTTATCCTATTTAGTATATCAAGGCTGCATTATACAATATATGTACATTCTACCGTTTGTGTCTTCCCCATTTCCTCATAGACTGTAAGCTTGCGAGCAGTGCCCTCACTCCTTTCGATATGAGATATGCTTATTTTGTATTGTCTGTATAAGTCCCCCCTAAAATTTGTAAACTGCTGCGGAATATGTTGGCGCTATAAAAATTATTATTATTACTATTACCTGTCCGATGCAGTCCAAATATCGAGGGTCCCACAATGATCCCATGAACAGAACGGGCACATTGTAAAATGCGACTGCTGTGTTCATTTGCCGGCAATACACAGACACTCAGTGTACTGCCGGCAAATGAGGTCAGCGCATGCACGGTGAGTATTTTCCCACGCTTGTGCTGACAGGAATGAGTTCAACGTCAACGTCACTTTTTTGGGGGGTCCCCCATTTTAATAGCCAGTAAAGGCTAAGTATACAGCTGGGGGCTGATATTAGTAGCCTGGGAAGGTCCATGGGTATTACCCCCTTCCCAGGCTAAAAACATCCGCCCCAGCTGTCCGCTTTCACTCTGCTAGTTAATAAAATTACGGGGGACCCCACACCATTTTTTCCCCAGAAATTTACTCATTTATTAACAAATGACATGAACAGTACACACGCAAAACACAGATTATATATATCATATATTTATATCTATCTGTATATATACAGTACAGACCAAAAGTTTGGACACACCTTCTCATTTAAAGATTTTTCTGTATTTTCATGACTATGAAAATTGTACATTCACACTGAAGGCATCAAAACTATGAATTAACACATGTGGAATTATATACTTAACAAAAAAGTGTGAAACAACTAAAAATATGTCTTATATTCTAGGTTCTTTAAAGTAACCACCTTTTGCTTTGATGACTGCTTTGCACACTCTTGGCATTCTCTTGATGAGCTTCAAGAGGTAGTCACTGGAAATAGTCTTCCAACAATCTTGAAGGAGTTACCAGAGATGCTTAGCACTTGTTGGCTCTTTTGCCTTCACTCTGCGGTCCAGCTCACCCCAAACCATCTTGATTGGGTTCAGGTCTGGTGACTGTGGACTCCAGGTCATCTGGCGTAGCACCCCATGACTCTCCTTCTTGGTCAAATAGCCCTTACAGAGCCTGGAGGTATGTTTGGGGTCATTGTCCTGTTGAAAAATAAATGATGGTCCAACTAAACGCAATCCGGATGGAATAGCATGCCGCTGCAAGATGCTGTGGCAGCCATGCTGGTACAGTATGCCTTCAATTTTGAATAAATCCCCAACAGTGTCACCAGCAAAGCACCCCCACACCATCACACCTCCTCCTCCATGCTTCACGGTGGGAACCAAGCATGTAGAGTCCATCCGTTCACCTTTTCTGCGACACACAAAGACACGGTGGTTGGAACCAAAGATCTCAAATTTGGACTCATCAGACCAAAGCACAGATTTCCACTGGTCTAATGTCCATTCCTTGTGTTCTTTAGCCCAAACAAGTCTCTTCTGCTTGTTGCCTGTCCTTTGCAGTGGTTTCCTGGCAGCTATTTTACCATGAAGGCCTGCTGCACAAAGTCTCCTCTTAACAGTTGTTGAAGAGATGTGTCTGCTGCTAGAACTCTGTGTGGCATTGACCTGGTCTCTAATCTGAGCTGCTGTTAACCTGCGATTTCTGAGGCTGGTGACTCGGATAAATTTATCCTTAGAAGCAGAGGTGACTCTTGGTCTTCCTTTCCTGGGGCGGTCCTCATGTGAGCAAGTTTCTTTGTAGCGCTTGATGGTTTTTGCAACTGCACTTGGGTACACTTTCAAAGTTTTCCCAATTTTTCGGACTGACTGACCTTCATTTCTTAAAGTAATGATGGCCACTCGTTTTTCTTTACTTAGCTGCTTTTTTCTTGCCATAATACAAATTCTAACAGTCTATTCAGTAGGACTATCAGCTGTGTATCCACCAGACTTCTGCACAACACAACTGATGGTCCCAACCTCATTTATAAGGCAAGAAATCCCACTTATTAAACCTGAGAGGGCACACCTGTGAAGTGAAAACCATTTCCGGTGATTACCTCTTGAACCTCATCAAGAGAATGCCCAGAGTGTGCAAAGCAGTCATCAAAGCAAAAGGTGGCTACTTTGAAGAACCTAGAATATAAGACATATTTTCAGTTGTTTCACACTTTTTTGTTAAGTATATAATTTCACATGTGTTAATTCATAGTTTTGATGCCTTCAGTGAGAATTTATAATTTTCATAGTCATGAAAATACAGAAAAATCTTTAAATGAGAAGGTGTGTCCAAACTTTTGGTCTGTACTGTATATATCTATTATCTGTCTATCATCTATATATCTAGCTATCCATATATCTATCTTTCGATCTATTATCTATTTATCTATCTATCTATCCATATATCTATTATCTATCTATCTATCTAGCTATCCATATATCTATTATCTTTCTATCTATCAATATATCTATTATCTATCCATCTATCTATATATCTATCCATATATCTATTATCTATCAATAAATCTATCCATATATCTATTAATCTATTTATCAATCTATCCATATATCTATTATCTATCTATCAATATACATGTATACCCATATAGCTAACTATTATCTATCTATATATAAATCTATTTATCTATCTATCGATCTATCATCTATTTATCTATCTATCTATTATCTATCTATCCATATATCTATTATCTATTTATCTCTCTATATATCTATTAACTATCTTTCTATCCATACATCTATCGATCTATTGTCTATCAATATATATATTATCTATCTATATATCTATCCAAATATCTATTTCCATATATCTATCCACATATCTATTAATTATCTATCTATCCATATATCTATCCATCTAACCATATATCTATTATCTATCTATCAATATATCTATTTCCATATATCTATCCACATATCTATTAACTATTTATCCATATATCTATCCATATATTTATCTATTGATCTATTATCTATATATCTATCTATATAGATATCCAAAAAGAGAATGGAGGCAGCACACAAACGGATGATGAAAAATTGTCTTTTAATAGCCCATGTGGCTGTAGCAACGTTTCGGTCCCAAGATGTGGACCTTTCTCAAGCCAGTCACATCTTGGGACCGAAACGTTGCTACAGCCACATGGGCTATTAAAAGACAATTTTTTCATCATCCGTTTGTGTGCTGCCTCCATTCTCTTTTTGGATATATAAAGGACTGGTGTGTACCTGGGGGGCTTTGCACCTTTTTCTATTTTTTGTGCTGCTTTTGATCAAAGATAGATAGATAGATAGATAGATAGATAGATAGATAGATAGATAGATAGATAGATAGATAGATAGATAAAAAGAAAGCGCAGCAGCACTCCATTATGGCCAAAATACATAAAGACAATAAAAACGTTTGATTTAAACTGTGTTATTACTCAATGAACTTTTCTTACAAAAAACGGAGGTTCTTAGCGCATAAATTGGCCAATTCATGTGTGCCCATCAACAGCTGCAAGGTGACCTCCCATCTGATGGGTACTACTCTGCCTACATGCCTCTCTTGGGCTACAAGCCTATAACTCTGGACAGAACATGTCACTTCTGGGCTGAAACACCTACAATTTAAATGGGCTGGTAGAGTAGAATATACATCACCTGCTGGTTAAATGGGGGGAGTGCAAGGTCAAACAGGAGGTAGATAGATAGATAGATAGATAGATAGATAGATAGATAGATAGATAGATAGATAATAGTTACATATGGATATATAGATATACTGATTGATTGATAGATAATAGATACAGTTATATGAAAAAGTTTGGGCACCCCTATTAATCTTAAGCTTAATGTTTTCTTAAAATTGGTGTTTTTTGCAACAGCTATTTCAGTTTGATCTATGTAATAACTGTTGGACACAGTAATGTTTCTGCCTTGAAATGAGGTTTATTGTACTAACAGAAAATGTGCAATCTGCATTCAAACAAAATTTGACAGGTGCATAAGTATGGGCACCCTTAGCACTTTCTTGTTTTAAATACTTCTACCTACTTTTTACTAACTTACTAAAGCACTTTTTTGGTTTTGTAACCTCATTGAGCTTTGAACTTCATAGCCAGGTGTATGCAATCATGAGAAAAGCTACTTAAGTGGCCACTTGCAAGTTGTTCTCCTGTTTCAATCTCCTCTGAAGAGTGGCATCATGGGCTCCTCAAAACAACTGTCAAATGATCTGAAAACAAAGATTATTCAACATAGTTGTTCAGGGGAAGGATACAAAAAGCTGTCTCAGAGATTTAACCTGTCAGTTTCCACTGTGAGGAACATAGTAAGGAAATGGAAGAACACAGGGACAGTTCTTGTTAAGGCCAGAAGTGTCAGGCCAAGAAAAACATCAGAAAGGCAGAGAAGAAGAATGGTGAGATCAGTCAAGGACAATCCTCAGACCACCTCCAGAGAGCTGCAGCATCAACTTGCTGCAGATGGTGTCACTGTGCATCGGTCAACTATACAACGCACTTTGCACAAGGAGAAGCTGTATAGGAGAGTGATGCGAAAGAAGCCATTTCTGCAAGCACGCCACAAACAGAGTCGGCTGAGGTATGCAAAAGCACATTTGGAGAAGCCAATTTCTTTTTGGAAGAAGGTCATGTGGACTGATGAAACCAAGATTGAGTTGTTTGGTCATACAAAAAGGCGTTATGCATGGCAGCAAAAAAAGACAGCATTCCAAGAAAAACACTTGCTACCCACAGTAAAATTTGGTGGAGGTTCCATCATGCTTTGGGGCTGTGTGGCCAATGCCGGCACCGGGAATCTTGTTAAAGTTGAGGGACGCATGGATTCCACTCAGTATCAGCAGATTCTTGACAATAATGTTCAAGAATCAGTGATAAAGTTGAAGTTACGCAGGGGATGGATCTTTCAGCAAGACAATGATCCAAAACACCGCTCCAAATCTACTCAGGCATTCATGCAGAGGAACAATTACAATGTTCTGGAATGGCCATCCCAGTCCCCAGACCTGAATATCATTGAACATCTGTGGGATCATTTGAAGAGGGCTGTCCATGCTCGGCGACCATCAAACTTAACTGAACTGGAATTGTTTTGTAAAGAGGAATGGTCAAAAATACCTTCATCCAGGATCCAGGAACTCATTAAAAGCTACAGGAAGCGACTAGAGGCTGCTATTTTTGCAAAAGGAGGATCTACTAAATATTAATGTCACTTTTCTGGTGAGGTGCCCATACTTATGCACCTGTCAAATTTTGTTTGAATGCAGATTGCACATTTTCTGTTAGTACAATAAACCTCATTTCAAGGCAGAAACATTACTGTGTCCAACAGTTATTACATATATCAAACTGAAATAGCTGTTGCAAATACACCAATTTTAAGAAAACATTAAGCTTAAGATTAATAGGGGTGCCCAAACTTTTTCATATAACTGTATATAGATAGATAGATAGATAGATAGATAGATAGATAGATAGATAGATAGATAAATTAATAGATACAGTGAAGGAAATAATTATTTGATCCCTTGCTGTTTTTGTAAGTTTGCCCACTGACAAAGAAATGAACAGTCTATAATTTTAAGGGAGGTTAATTTTAACATTGAGAGAGAGAATATCCCAAAAAAAATCAAGACAATCACATTGTATAAATTAGATAAATTTATTTGCATTTTGCAGTGAGAAATAAGTATTTGATCCCCTACAAACCATTATGAGTTCTGGCTCCTACAGACCAGTTAGACGCTCCTAATCAACTCGTTACCTGCATTAAAGACAGCTGTCTTACATGGTCACCTGTATAAAAGACTCCTGTCCACAGACTCAATTAATCAGTCAGACTCTAACCTCTACAACATGGGCAAGACCAAAGAGCTTTCTAAGGATGTCAGGGACAAGATAATAGACCTGCACAAAGCTGGAATGGGCTACAAAACCATAAGTTAGACGCTGGGTGAGAAGGAGACAACTGTTGGTGCAATAGTAAGACAATGGAAGAAATACAAAATGACTGTCAGTTGGCATCGATCTGGGGCACCATGCAAAATCTCACCTCGTGGAGTATCCTTGATCATGAGGAAGGTGAGAGATCAGCCTAAAACTACACGGGGGGAACTTGTTAATGATCTCAAGGCAGCTGGGACCACAGTCACCAAGAAAACCATTGGTAACACATTACGCCTTAAAGGTTTAAAATCCTGCAGTGCCCGCAAGGTCCCCCTGCTCAAGAAGGCTCATGTGCAGGCCCGTCTGAAGTTTGCCAATGAACACCTGCATGATTCTGTGATTTATTGGGAGAAGGTGCTGTGGTCAGATGAGCCAAAAATTGAACTCTTTGGCATTATCTCAACTCACCGTGTCTGGAGGAAGAGAAATGCTGCCTATGACCCAAAGAACACAGTCCCCAGTGTCAAGCATGGAGGTGGAAACATTATGTTTTGGGGGTGTTTCTCTGCTAAGGGCACAGGACTACTTCATGCAGTAGCGTAGCTACCGGGGGGGCAAAGGGGGCGGTGGCCCCGGGCCCCGTGCTCTGAGGGGGTCCAACCGGGGCTAGGCTAGTTCAACTGTATCCGGCATGCACAGCAGCAGCAGAGCCGGGAGACTATGTCCCTGAACTGCCCGGCAGCCACTATTGGGCCCTTGAGCAAGAGGGGGGCCCCCAGTGCCAGCATCGGGTCCCCCCGCCCATCACTGCCGCAAGTTTACTGATGAGAGAGGGAGCGCGGTTCCCTCTCCCATCAGTCCCCTCTCTGTGACTGACGTCTCTGACGTCATCACTTGGCGCCCGGCCAGCTGTGCTGAAGATGTGTGCGGGCCGAGCACTCTGATCAGCGAGGGAACCAGGAGGAGAGGTGAGCACTGTTTATTTATTTTTTGCCGGGCGGGGGGGTGGCATTATATTACAGACTCTGCCTATGGGGAGGGGGGGCCATTATACTAAAGACTCTGCCTATGGGGAGGGGGGGAAATTATACTAAAAACTCTGCCTATGGGGAGGAGGGGGCATTATACTACAGACTCTGCCTATGCGGGGGCATTATACTACAGACTCTGCCTATGGGGGGCATTATACTAAAGACTCTGCCTGCCTATTGGAGGGGGGGAGCATTACACTAAAGACTCTGCCTATGGGGGGGCATTATACTACAGACTCTGCCTATGGGGGGCATTATACTAAAGACTCTGCCTATGGGAGGGGGGGAGCATTACACTAAAGACTCTGCCTATGGGGAGAGGGGGTAGCATTATACTAAAGACTCTGCCTATGGGGAGGGGGGAGCATTACACTACAGACTCTGCCTATGGGGGGGGCCGAAAATTATACTAAAGACTCTGTCTATGGGGGGGTATTATACTACAGACTTTGCCTATGGGGAGGGGGGAGCATTATGCTACAGACTGCCTATGAGGAGGGGGGAGTATTATACTACAGATTCTGCCTATGAGGAGGGGTGGAGCATTATACTAAAGACTCTGCCTATGGGGGGGCATTATACTACAGACTCTGCCTATGGAGAGGGGGGCCATTATACTAAAGACTCTGTCTATGGGGAGAGGGGGGCATTATACTAAAGACTCTGCCTATGGGGAGGGGAGGCATTATACCAAAGACTCTGCCTATGGGGAGGAGGGGGCATTATACTAAAGACTCTGTCTGCCTATGGGAGAGGGGGGAAGCATTATACTAAAGACTCTGCCTATGGGGAGGGGGGGCATTATACTACAGACTCTGTCTATGAGGAGGGGGGGCATTATACTAAAGACTCCGCCTATGTGAGAGGGGGGAGCATTACACTAAAGACTCTGCCTATGGGGAGAGGGGGGAGCATTATACTAAAGACTCTGCCTATGGGGAGGGGGGAGCATTATACTAAAGACTCTGCCTATGGGGGGGACATTATACTACAGACTCTGCCTATGGGGAGGGGGGAGTATTATACTACAGACTCTGCCTGTGAAGAGGGGTGGAGCATTATACTAAATACTCTGCCTATGGGGGGGCATTATACTACAGACTGCCTATGAGGAGGGGGGACTATTATACTACGGACTCTGCTTATGAGGAGGGGTGGAGCCTTATACTAAATTCTCTGCCTATGGGGGGCATTATACTACAGACTCTGCCTATGGGGAGGGGGGAGCATTATACTACAGACTCTGCCTATGGGGAGGGGGGAGCATTATACTACAGACTCTGCCTATGGGGGGGGCATTATACCACAGACTCTGCCAATGAGGAGGGGGGAGCATTGTACTACAGACTCTGCCTATGGGGGGGCATTATGCTGCAGACTCTGACTATGGGGTGGCATTATACTACAGACTCTGCTTATGAGGAGGGGGAGAGCATTATACTACAGACTCTGCCATTGGGGGGAGCATTATACTATAGACTCTGTCTATGGGGGGGAGCATTTTACTACAGACTCTGCCTATGGGGGGTGCATTATACTATATGAAGGACTATGGGGAGTGCATTATACTATATTGAGGACAATCTGGTGCATTATACTATATGTAGTCTATCTATACAGTGTGGGAGATAATGTGATAATGTGGGGTCTTTGCACAGTGTGGGGGCCATCATACAGTGTGAGAGATAATGTGGGGTCTTTGTATAGTTTGGGGGCCATCATACAGTGTTGGAGATATTGTGGGGTCTTTGTATACTGTGGGGGCCATCATACAGTGTGGGAGATAATGTGGGGTCTTTGTACAGTGTGGGGGCCATCATACAGTGTGGAAGATAATGTGGGGTCGTTGTATAGTGTGGGGGCAATCATACAGTGTGGGAGATAATGTGGGATCTTTGTACAGTGTGGGGGCCATCATTCAGTGTTGGAGCCATCAGCTTGGGGGCTACTAAGGGGTCAGTATACTGTGTGGGGGTACTATGCAGTGAGGGGGCATTATACTGCGTATAGGAGAACATCATACTGGTTAGAGGGGAGCTCTACATGGGGGAGACTCAGGACATTATTAAATCTTAAGTGGGCACTTATTGTTATAGGGGAACTCAGGTTATCGTGACTGTCAAAGGGGCACACAGGGGGAAATATTACTTTCTAGGGGGCACAATGTGGGACCTGTTTTCTAGGACACTTGCACATGGCATTACTATATTCTAAAGGGTTGTTTTACCATCTAGAGGGCACACAGCAGGTGCAGTAATAGGGACACATTTCGTAGCAGCGGCTCAGTATTGGGGTATCAGCAGGATGAGAAGTTTGTGCAGGTTGGGAATAGATGTGATCAGTGCCTGAAATGTAAGGAGTCAAATGTGTATTTGTTGTGATCTCTGCAGACCTGAGACTCTGAGCACTGGCTGGAGAAGTTGTCGTGTCGGTCTGGGCCAGATGGAAAAGACGGGAAAAGTGAACAATTTAATCAGAATGAACGTCAGCTGTAAGGTACTATATATAACTGTGCTGTGATCTCTTATATGTTCTGCAGGGCTGGCATCTTATCAATATATGGTCACAATATGGCGGTAGTATCAGTGCTGGTCTTTGTATAGACATTATTTTTAGTAACAGCGTGGTTATCTGCTGAAGGTCTTCTACATCCACTATCTGGGTGCGCCACTATAGTTGTAATCAGGGTTACCTGGTGAGGGGCCTACTCAGAAGATTGCCGGCAAATGAGGGCAGCGCATGCGCGGTGAGTATTTTCCCACGCTTGCGTCAATTAGTTGAACTCAGTTCAACTCATTGACGTCAGTGCAAGCGTGGGAAAATACTCACCGTGCATGCACTGACCTCATTTCCTGGCAATACACTGAGTGTCAGTGTATTGCCAGCAAATGAACAGAGCGGTCACATTTTACAATGTGCCAGTTCTGTTCATGGGATCATCGTGGATTGTGGGGGACAGGTGAGGATGAGGTTGCTTTATTATTTTACCTTTATTACAGGTGATCATGGGTTTCGGGGATTAGCTGTAAGGTGAGTATATGGTGTTTTATTATTTTTAATTTTTTGCAGGGGCGGAGAACATCAGGGACAAGGTGTAGGTAAGTATAATGTTTTTTTTTTTTATTTTATTTTTTTTTATTAATTTTAACTTTTTTTTTTTACTTTCAGCAGAGCACAGGCGCCGGCGGATGGGAGACTACTGCTCCCATCCAGCGGTGCCTGCGCTCGCTGTTTCCTATGACAGTAGGCGACATCCGATGGTGATAGTAGTACTATCAGCCGGCGCCTATGACCCGCGGAAATCTTTTTACCGCGGGTCACTGTTACAGCTGTGGCATCATTCTGACACCTGTCAGCATGATGCCACAGCGCTCTGACCACGGTAATGCTATTACTGCCGATCAGAGCTTGTGTTTCCTGCGCTGTCATCACGCAAGTGACAGCACGGGAAACACGTGAACATGAGCCCGAACGCGAACATTAACACAGACTTCTTGAGGAAGTCCATGTTCGGGGTCCGTGCGCAAACAGTAGGTGTTTGGTACGGACTCCGAACTTTAGTGTTCGGGTTCGCCCATCACTAAAGATAAATATTTTTCTTCACCTCAATATACAGGCACCATAAAAACACATTGTTTTACAACCCCTGGCAAAAATTATGGAATCACTGGGCTCGGAGGATGTCCATTCAGTTGTTAATGTTGTTGAAAAAAAGCAGATCACAGACATGGCACAAAACTAAAGTCATTTCAAATGGCAACTTTATGGCTTTAAGAGACACTAAAAGAAATTAAGATAAAAAATGTGGTACTCAGTAAGGGAAATTTTTTTAAAAGACCAAGCAGAGGGAAAATATTATGGAATCACTCAATTCTAAGGAAAAAAATATGGAATCACCCTGTAAATTTTCATTTCCAAAACTAACACCTGCATCAAATTAGATCTGCTCGTTAGTCTGCATCTAAAAAGGAGTGATCACACCTTAGAGAGCTGTTGCACCAAGTGGACTGACATGAATCATGGCTCCAACGTGAGAGATGTCAATTGAAACAAAGGAGAGGATTATCAAACTCTTAAAAGAAGGTAAATCATTACGCAATGTTGCAAAAGATGTTGGTTGTTCACAGTCAGCTGTGTCTAAAATCTGGACCAAATACAAACAACATGGGAAGGTTGTTAAAGGCAAACATACTGGTAGACCAAGGAAGACATCAAAGCATCAAGACCGGAAACTTAAAGCAATATGTCTCCAAAACAGGAAATGCACAACAAAACAAATGAGGAACGAATGGGAGGAAACTGGAGTCAATGTCTGTGACCGAACTGTAAGAAACCGCCTAAAGGAAATGGGATTTACATACAGAAAAGCTAAACATAAGCCATCATTAACACCTAAACAGAAAAAAACAAGGTTACAATGGGCTAAGGAAAAGCAATCGTGGACTGTGGATGACTGGATGAAAGTCATATTCAGTGATGAATCGCGAATCTGCATTGGGCAAGATGATGATGCTGGAACTTTTGTTTGGTGCCGTTCCAATGAGATTTATAAAGATAACTGCATGAAGAGAACATGCAAATTTCCACAGTCATTGATGATATGGGGCTGTATGTCAGGTAAAGGCACTGGGGAGATGGCTGTCATTGCATCTTCAATAAATGCCCAAGTTTACATTGATATTTTGGACAGTTTTCTTATCCCATCAATTGAAAGGATGTTTGGGGATGATGATATCATTTTTCAAGATGATAATGCATCCTGCCATAGAGCAAAAACTGTGAAAACAGTCCTTGAAAGAAGACACATAAGGTCAATGTCATGGCCTGCAAATAGTCCGGATCTCAATCCAATTGAAAATCTTTGGTGGAAGTTGTAGAAGTTGAAGAAAATGGTCCATGACAAGGCTCCAACCTGCAAAGCTGGCAACAGAGAAAGTTGGAGCCAGATTGATGAAGAGTACTGTTTGTCACTCATTAAGTCCATGCCTCAGAGACTGCAAGCTGTTATTAAAGCCAGAGGTGGTGCAACAAAATACTAGTGATGTATTGGAGTGTTCTTTTGTGTGTTTGTTTTTCATGATTCCATAATTTTTTCCACAGACTTGAGTGAGTCCATAATATTTTCCCTCTGCTTGGTCTGAAAAAAATTACCCTTACTGAGTACCACATTTTTTATCTTGATTTCTTTTAGTGTTTCTTAAAGCCATAAAGTTGCCATTTGAAATGACTTTAGTTTTGTGCCATGTCTGTGATCTGCTTTTTTTCAACAACATTAAACAACTGAATGAATATCCTCCGAGCCCGGTGATTCCATAATTTTTGCCAGGGGTTGTATATGCAATATATTTTTATGGAGATGTATACTCTGCTTCTGGATTCATTGCAATGTAGAGTCAAGATAACCAAATTCTTGTATGTTTCTCATTATGGGCTGTAGCTCAGTGGTTAGAGCAAACAGCCTATGAACATTGAGAAACACATTGACACTGTGATGTGAGTTTGAGTCCCAGATGAGACTGGATAACAGGAGTGAGAGGAGGTGAATATTTAATTTATACACTGAGAAGAGGTGATCAGCCCTGCCCCCGAGGAGGTGGAGCTACGGAGCAATGAAAACGTCAGGAAGAGGCAAGTATAGAAGCCGGGAGAACAGCTGAGCCATGATGAGATGCGGGACTAAGCTCTCAAAGCTGGACAGTCCCGCCGAAAACGGGACGGTTGGGAGCTACGTCTTTGGTGCTGGAATGATTGAACACCTGTAGAAAAGGAGGAACTCAGAGGATAAATTCACAGCCTTTCAGAGCATTTGGTGTGGGGAGGGCATGGAGGTGAAAGCTTTGAGCTATTTAGTCATAGGAAGGAAAGACAAACCTGGGATTGCTTGTTCCTGAAGCGGGCGGTTACCAATAGCAACAAGGACTGTGCCATACATTATAGTTATGTTTTTAAACTCAGCAGAAGATTTAAAGAGACAGTGTTCCTGTGTACCTCTATATTCAACCAAGTGAGTCGATCTACCACAGCTTCTGGAAGGATAAAGAGGGTCCAAAGCACTACTAGATAGATGTCTCAAATACAGCGTATATTCATTCTATAATATGGTGGTTACATTATCAGATTCTATTTGGTAGGCTTAGTAAATGGTGTCTAGTCTGTGCATGTAACAATGGTAAAAGTGAATGAAAATCTATAGCACTTCAACTGCATCCAAAATGTAGGTAATTTACTTACCAGGCATTCCCGGTGGATAAACAGCATACAGTGGTGGCCAAAAGTATCGGCACCCCTGCAATTCTGTCAGATAATACTCAGTTTCTTCCTGAAAATGATTGCAATCACAAATTCTTTGGTATTATTATCTTCATTTAATTTGTCTTCAATGAAAAAACACTAAAAGAATTGTCCTAAAGCCAAATTGGATATAATTCCACACCAAACCTAAAAAAGGGGGTGGACAAAAGTATTGGCACTGTTTGAAAAATCATGTGATGCTTCTCTAATTCATGTAATTAACAGCACCTGTAACTTACCTGTGGCACCTAACAGGTGTTGGCAATAACTAAATCACACTTGCAGCCAGTTAACATGGATTAAAGTTGACTCAACCTCTGTCCTGTGTCCTTGTGTGTACCACATTGAGCATGGAGAAAAGAAAGAAGACCAAAGAACTGTCTGAGGGACTTGAGAAACCAAATTGTGAGGAAGCATGAGCAATCTCAAGGCTACAAGTCCATCTCCAAAGACCTGAATGTTCCTGTGTCTTCCGTGCGCAGTGTCATCAAGAAGTCTAAAGCCCATGGCACTGTGGCTAACCTCCCTAGATGTGGACGGAAAAGAAAAATTGACGAGAGATTTCAATGCAAGATTGTGCGGATGGTTGATAAAGAACCTCGACTAACATCCAAACAAGTTCAAGCTACCCTGCAGTCCGAGGGTACAACAGTGTCAACCCATACTATCTGTCGGCGTCTGAATGAAAAGGGACTGTATGGTATGATACCCAGGAAGACCCCACTTCTTACCACGAGACATAAAAAACCAGGCTGGAGTTTGCCAAAACTTACCTGAGAAAGCCTAAAACGTTTTGGAAGAATGTTCTCTGGTCAGATGAGACAAAAGTAGAGCTTTTTGGGAAAAAGCATCAACATAGAGTGTAAAGGAAAAAAAAAGAGGCATTCAAAGAAAAGAACACGGTCCCTACAGTCAAACATGGCGGAGGTTCCCTGATGTTTTGGGGTTGCTTTGCAGCCTCTGCCACTGGACTGCTTGACCGTGTGCATGGCATTATGAAGTCTGAAGACTACCAACAAATTTTGCAGCATAATGTAGGGCCCAGTGTGAGAAAGCTGGGTCTCCCTCAGAGGTCATGGGTCTTCCAGCAGGACAATGACCCAAAACACACTTCCAAAAGTACTATAAAATGGTTTGAGAGTAAGCACTGGAGACTTCTAAGGTGGCCAGCAATGAGTCCAGACCTGAATCCCATAGAACACCTGTGGAGAGATCTCAAAATGGCAGTTTGGAGAAGGCACCCTTCAAATATCAGGGACCTGGAGCAGTTTGCCAAAGAAGAATGGTCTACATTTCCAGCAGAGCATTGTAAGAAACTCATTGATGGTTACCGGAAGCGGTTGTTCGCAGTTATTTTGGCTAAAGGTTGTGCAACCAAGTATTAGGCTGAGGGTGCCAATACTTTTGTCTGGCTCATTTTTGGAGTTTTGTGTGAAATGATCAATGATTTGATTTTTGCTTCATTCTTTTTTGTGTTTTTTCCTTGAAAGCAAATTAAATGAAGATAATAATACCAAATAATTTGTGATTGCAATCATTTTCAGGAAGAAACTGAGTATTATCTGACAGAATTGCAGGGGTGCCAATACTTTTGGCCACCACTGTACATTGTGGATGAAGTTGGACCTTGACAATACACTGCTTTGCAACCATTTGAAATAAATATACTAACAAGTGTCCTGCTTTCTCATTTTTACTTCACTGGTCGGCACTATTGTTGAGCGAGCATGCTCAGCACTTCTCTGTACTCAATCGAGTATCCCTGGTGCTCGTGCACATGCTCGAGTCCCCGCCGCACATGTTTCTTGGCTGTTTTTCAGCCACTAAATATGTGAGGATTGCTTGCCAATCAAGGTAATGCCATAGCCATGTTGGCTACTGGCCTTCCTGTGATTGGCTGGCCGCATCACGTCATCGGGTCTATATAAGACCTGATGACACGATGCTCACCACACTGTATCCCAGAAACAGAGTAAGGAGAGGTGCTGCAGAAGGGAAATATATCATTATAGGCCTAGTAACAATTTATATTGCATTACATGCATTGCTGCAGAAACCAAAAAACCACCAGTCTTTATCAAGGCTACATGAATACCTCCAACTTTTGAAGAATAGAAAGAGGGACATATCATGCGGCGTGCGTAGGGTGCACCAACAAATTTTGGCCACACCCCTGGTCATGCCCAATGCACGCCCATTTGCAATTTCTTTGTACCCTGCCAGAAAGAGATGTCAGAGGGAAATTCACCAGATGCCCAAGACTGCAGGGCATAGACCCAAATCCGGGATTGTCCACTGTATCCAGGACAGTTGGGATTAGAGATAAGTGGATCGATTCATGGGTCTCTGGTCCAGCATGCAAGTCAGTGCTACCTGGCGGCTTGACAAGGAGGACTGCGAATCTCTTACCTTCCAGCGTCCCTGGAACAGCTTTTGATCAGCCAG
This sequence comes from Phyllobates terribilis, assembly GCF_046119375.1. NCBI lineage: Eukaryota > Metazoa > Chordata > Amphibia > Anura > Dendrobatidae > Phyllobates > Phyllobates terribilis. Next base: position 912,209,528 of record NW_027362763.1, on the reverse strand, counting down.
AGATGGCGTGATGTCATCTGTGCGTCCTGCTCATCTCTAGTTGGGACCTGTGGATTTATTTTTTTTTATTCATTTGCAGTCAGAGCCGCCAGAACTTTCTCATCTTTATGTAGTTTCAGTTCACGATATCTGGATTTTCCTGTGTCTGCAAGGCCGTGTTCACACGTTGCTGAAATACTGTGTTTTTTGTTTTCTGCAGGATCCACACCAAACTGCACAATAACAATCTTCTCCCCCTTATTTGATGCGTTTTTGGTACAGATGTGAAGCCGCATTTTTAATGTGTTTTTTATAGTACAGAAAAGCTTGGATTCTGCACTTAAAAAAGTAACTGCAGCTTTTACATGCGTTTTTTTAGGCTCCACATAGATGACAAGAGAGGAAAAAAAGCACCAAAACCGCACAGTTCATGAGCGTCCTTGGGCACTCAGCAGGCACAGATTTCATGAAATCACATCCACTTTGCTTGGACAGTTAAACCTAGCAGAATTTTTGTGCAAAAAATCAGCAGAAAATACACAGCATTTACTCTACATGTGAACAAGGTCTAAATTTCGAAGCAAAATTGATGTGATTCCATGAAATCTCTGTACCCTGTGATTTGAAGATGCTGCTGAACTCTGCAGTTTTAGTGCATTTTTTCTCTATAGGCTTCTTCTGAAAAAAAAGCATGAAAAACAAATGTCGTTGCATTCTTAAGAGCCAAATCAAAGTTTTTCTGTACTATTAAAAAAGTGCTAAAAAGTCTGCTTCATATCTGCCCCAAAATCACATCAAATAAGTGGGAAAATGCATAAAAGAAATACAGCAAACATGCAAAAATCAGAGAAGATTGTTAATGCATTGTGTAGTGAGGAAACCTGCAGGAAAAAAGCAGCAGAAAGAACGCAGCATTTACACTACATGTGAACATGGCCTCAGCATTACAGTTTTATTACATTTTTTATGGGTTTAATAGATAAAAGATATCAATCACAAATATATCCATGTTATTTGCTGATTTTGATGTTTATTGTATTTTATAAAACACATTAAAAATTACATTATTTTTTCATTATCAAGTGTTTTTCATTATTATTTTTTAGTAATTTTATAGGATGAAAAAATCTCTTATTCTCCCTCTAGAATACAAATACATACATTGTGCATAGCAGTGTATTTCTATCAGTATAATCTGCCTGCTGCACAGATCAAGTACACAAACTGCTCCTCATTACATTATTAGGGTTTGTGGCTCAGCAGTTTAAAGCACCTGTCTGTAATGTAAAGGTTCAAGACCAGGAGACTCAAAGAAAAAAAATTGGAATTGCAATATAATTATTTCAAAATCATACAATGTGATTTTCTGGTTTTTATTTTTAGATTCTGTCTCTCACAGTTGAAGTGTACCTACGATAAAAATTACAATCCTCTCTATTCTTTATAGGTGGGAAAACTTGCAAAATCGTCAGTGTATCAAATGCTTAATTTCCCTACTGTATGTATACCCCCAGGGGTAAATGTTTTTCAGCCCTTGCACATAGTGCATACACTTCACCAGTCTAGGAATCCCACTCCTTAATAATGGGAAAAAACATTTTTCTGGGGCCCCCCTATAAATCTCTTCCAGGATGTATTGCAATTAGTGTTGAGCGATACCTTCCGATATCAGGAAATATCGTATCGGATTGGATCGGGCCGATACCCAAAAAGTATCGGATATCGCCGATTCCGATACCGGAAACCAATGCAAGTCAATGGGACACAAATATCGGAATGAAAATAAACCCTTTCTTTCCTTGTAGGTTAATTCTACATGAAGTAAAACAACTAAGAATAATGTAGAATGACATGAAAAGCCGGCAATTCATCAGCGGCATACACCGGTACCCGACAATTTACAACAGAAAGAATAGAGCATCACACATAGATTAGATAGATAGAAACATGTCAGTCACATATATATGAAGTACAGTGACAGTGTTGCTTACTGTACTTGTCATTTAGTGTAAAGGATTTATTAAAAAAAATATTAGTGTTTTCGTGCACCGTCTCTTTAAAAAAGCCGGCCGGCAATTCAGCAGCGGTACCCGACAATTTATAACAGAAAGAATAGAGCTTCACACATAGATTAGATAGATAGAAACATGTCAGTCACATATATATGAAGTACAGTGACAGTGTTGCTTACTGTACTTGTCATTTAGTGTAAAGGATTTATTTAAAAAAATAATAGTGTTTTCATGCACCGTCTCTTTAAGAAAGCCGGCCGGCAATTCAGCATCTGTACCCCACAATTTAGAACAGAAAGAATAGAGAATCACACATAGATTAGATAGATAGAAACATGTCAGTCACATATATATGAAGTACAGTGACAGTGTTGATTACTGTACTTGTCATTTAGTGTTAAAATAAAGGATTTATTTAAAAAAAAATTGGCGTGGGGTTCCCCTTAATTTTAGGCTCTAGCGGAGGTTAAGCAGACAGCTGGGGCAAATGTTTGAAGCCTGGGAAGGGGGTAATACCCACGGAGCTTCCCAGGCTACTAATATCAGCCCCCAGCTGAATACCTAGCCTTTACTAGCTATTAAAATGGGGGAACCCCCCCAAAAAAATAACGTGGGGTCCCCCCTAATTTAATAGCTAGCACAGGCTAGGCAGACAGCTGGGGGCTGATATTAATAGCCCAGGAAGGGTGCCATGAATATTGGCCCCCTGCCAGGCTAGAAACACCAGCCGTCAGCCGCCCCAGAAATGGCGCATCCATAGGATGCGCCAATTCTGGCACTTAGCCTCGCTCTTCCACGCTGCCCTGGTGCGGTGGCAGGGGGTAATAGGGTTGGGGTTGATGTCAGCTTATAATGCCAGCTGACATCAAGCCCAGGTTAGTAATGGAGAGGCGTCTATAAGACACCCCCATTACTAACCCCATAGTCAAAGTTAAAAGAAAACACAAACACCCAGAGTAAAGTCCTTTAATTGAAATAAAGACACAATTCTTTATTGTTCTAAATTAAACCATACTTACCATCACGCCCATTCCAGCTGAAGCCAACGATCTCCTGCAATAAAAGAAAAATAATAAAGCAACCTCATCCTTACCTTTCGATGGTTCCCAGGACAGCTCCAGCTCTGCTACATCGAGATGACAGGATGGACCGCAGCAGAAAGCTGCCATCCAGCCTGTCATCCCGCGGACACTGAGAAGCGCAGGCATGCTTGCGCTCCTCAGTGTCTCTCTGTGACGTCATCCAGATGAGCCGAGTTCATGTCCAATGAACTCAGCTCACCTCATGCACGTCACTGACAGCGTGGGAAAGTTCTCCTGCACTCAGCGCTTCAGCGTGAGAATTCTCCCACGCTGTCAGTGACATACATGAGGTGAGGTCATGTCCAATGAACTCAGCTCACCTCATGCACGTCACTGACAGTGTGGGAAAATTCTCACGCTGAAGTGCTGAGTGCAGGAGAATTTTCCCACGCTGTCAGTGACGTACATGAGGTGAGCTGAGTTCATTGGACATGACCTCGGCTCATCTTTATGCCGTCACAGCCAGACATTGAGGAGCACAAGCATGCCTGTGCTTCTCAGTGTCTGCGGGATGACAGGATGGATGGCAGCGTTCTGCTGCGGTCCAGCCTGTCATCTCGATGTAGCAGAGCTGAAGCTGTCGTGGGAGCCATGGAAAGGTAAGGATGAGGTTGCTTTATTATTTTACTTTTATTGCAGGAGATCGTTGGCTTCAGCTGGAATGGGCGTGATGGTAAGTATGGTTTAATTTAGAACAATAAAGAATTGTGTGTTTATTTCAATTAAAGGACTTTTTTCTGGGTGTTGTGTTTTTTTAAATACTTTACTAGAAATTCATGGTGGTCATGTCTAATATTGGCGTGACCCCATGAATTTTGGGCTTAGGGCCAGCTGATAATTCCAAGCTGGCCTTAACCCCTTTATTACCCAGTGAGCCACCGCACCAGGGCCCTGGATGAGTTGGGTACAGCGCCAGAAGATGGCGCTTCAATGAACGCGCCATTTTCTGGGGCGGCTGCGGACTGCAATTTGCAGCGGGGGTGGCCCAGAAAGCTTGGGTCTCCCTGCGCTGCGGATTCCAGCCCCCAGCTGCATAGTTGTATCTGGCTGGACACAAAAATAGGGCGAAGCCCCAAGCATTTTTTTTTTTAATTATTTCATGAAATTCATGGAATAATTAAGAAAAAAAGGGCTTCCCTATATTGTTGTGTCCAACCAGGTACAAATAGGCAGCTGGTGGTTGGGGGCAGCCCATTCCTGCCTGCTGTACCTGGCTGGACACAAATATAGGGCGAAGCCCCACGTCAATTTTTTTTAAAATAAATCCTTTATTTTAACACTAAATGACATTTGAGGAGTTAATAAAGATGCAGTCCCTAAATTATTATTTATTTTTTAATTAATTTTTCCCAAAACTTTTGACGTGGGCTTCGCCATATTTTTGTATGCCAGCCAGGTACAGCATCCAGCTTCTATGAACGCGCCATTTTCCGGGGTGGCTGCGGACTGCAATTTTCAGCGGGGGGGGGGGGGGGGAGAAAGCTTGGGCCTCCCTGCGCTGCAGATTCCATCCCCCAGCTGCCTAGTTGTACCTGGCTGGACACAAAAATAGGGAGAAGCTTCACGTATTTTTTTTTTTTAATTATTTCATGAAATTCATGAAATAATTAAGGAAAAAAAGGGCTTCCCTATATTGTTGTGTCCAACCAGGTACAAATAGGCAGCTGGTGGTTGGGGGCAGCCCGTTCCTGCCTGCTGTACCTGGCTGGACACAAATATAGTGCGAAGCCCCACGTCAATTTTTTTTTAATTATTTCATGAAATTCATGGAATAATTAAGAAAAAAAGGGCTTCCCTATATTGTTGTGTCCGGCCAGGTACAAATAGGCAGCTGGTGGTTGGGGGCAGCCCGTTCCTGCCTGCTGTACCTGACTGGACACAAATATAGGGCGAAGCCCCACATAATTTTTTTTTAATTATTTCATGAATTTCCTGAAATAATTAAAAAAAAATTGACGTGGGGCTTCACACTATATTTGTGTCCAGCCAGGTACAGCAGGCAGGAACGGGCTGCCCCCAACCACCAGCTGCCTATTTGTACCTGGCCAGACACAACAATATAGGGAAGCCCTTTTTTTCTTAATTATTCCATGAATTTCATGAAATAATTAAAAAAAAAAAAACGTGGGGCTTCTCCCTATTTTTGTGTCCAGCCAGGTACAACTAGGCAGCTGGGGGATGGAATCTGCAGCGCAGGGAGGCCCAAGCTTTCTGCCCCCCGCTGAAAATTGCAGTCCGCGGCCGCCCCGGAAAATGGCACGTTCATAGAAGCTGGATGCTGTACCTGGCTGGCATACAAAAATATGGCGAAGCCCACGTCAAAAGTTTTGGGAAAAATTTATTAAAAAATAAATAATAATTTAGGGACTGCATCTTTATTAAGTCCTCAAATGTCATTTAGTGTTAAAATAAAGGATTTATTTTAAAAAAAAATGGCGTGGGATCCCCCATAATTTTAGTCTCTAGCGGAGGTTAAGCAGACGGCTGGGGCAGATGTTTGAAGCCTGGGAAGGGGGTAAAACCCACGGAGCTTCCCAGGCTACTAATATCAGCCCCCAGCTGAATACCTAGCCTTTACTAGCTATTAAAATGGGGGACCCCCCAAAAAAAAATGACGTGGGGTCCCCCCTATTTTAATAGCTAGCAAAGGCTAGGCAGACAGCTGGGGGCTGATATTAATAGCTCAGGAAGGGTGCCATGAATATTGGCCCCCTCCCAGGCTAGAAACACCAGCCGTCAGCCGCCCCAGAAATGGCGCATCCATAGGATGCGCCAATTCTGGCACTTAGCCTCGCTCTTCCACGCTGCCCTGGTGCGGTGGCAGGGGGTAATAGTGGTGGGGTTCATGTCAGCGCCAGCTGCCATGAAGCCCAGGTTAGTAATGATGGGTGTCTATAAGACACCCCCATTACTAACCTACAAAGTGTTAAAAAGAAAAAACACACTACACCCAGAAAAAAATAATTTATTTGAAATAAAACACCATTTTATTTAATTCTTAGTTTACTAAAAAAAAATAGTTACCTGTCCACGTTCCAGCGCTGATCTCCCATGCACAGCTGTCACATCTGGAGATGGTGACAGCTGTGCATGGCTGCTGTAAGCTCACGCTGCCGGGAACACGTCCGCTCCCGGCAGCGGGAGCCACTGACTGAGGTTACCGGAGTGCATTCAGGCAGCGCAGCTCCGGAGACCTCCTTTACGGCAGTGCTGTACCGTGGGAATTTCTCACGATACAGCAGTGCCGTAAAGCAGCTAACCGGAGCAGCGCTGCCTTAACTCTGGTGAACCCTTACGGCCCCGTCATTCTAGCGGCGGCAGCGGTTCAGAGCGGTCACATTCTATGTGGCTGCTCTGAACTGGAGATCTTCGTGGGACACTCGTGGACTGCTACGGAGGGGTAAGGATAAGGTTGTGGTTTATTATTTTATATTTTATTACAGGAGATCGATGGCTTCGGGGAATTAGGTGTCTAGGTGAGTATAGGTGTAGTTTTTTATTTTTTACTTTATTTTAGGTGACGATCGGCGGGGACAGGTAATGTATAAACTAATTTCTTTTAGGTAACCACTGGCCACCAATGACATGTATCTAACATTTATTGGGGACACAGTAGGGCAATTTATATAGCAGGATCAGGCTGATGGGAACTACTGCTCCCATCGAGCTGATCCTGCTGGCACGAGTGGACGGGGGACAGACATAGGCCGATGGGAGTAGTAGTGTCACATCGGCCTATGTCTGCCTGCACGCACAGACACCCCGCACACACACCCCGCACACACACACACCCCGCACACACACACCCCGCACACACACACACCCCGCACACACACACCCCGCACACACTAATCATGACGGGTCTGGGAGGTGAGGCTGACCTGTGCGGCCGTGGGAAAGTTCATGTGAGTTCATGCAGTCAAGCATGAACTCACATGAACCCTCTGAGGGCACCGCGGCTACTTCAAATGAACAGCTGATCGGCATCACCTGATACCTCAGCTGTTCATTTGAAATAACCGGCGGGAAAGCGCAGCACAGAACGGGAAAGCCGGCGGTGAAGTCTTTTCACTGCCGGCTTCCCCGCCCGGGTCCTTCGCTCCTTGGTGCTGCGCTCCCCGCCCGGTCCTAATTTACGATTGGGATTGGAGGTGGCGAGGGGAGCGGAGGATCGGGGTGGGAGGCTGCGGGGAAGCAGTATGGGGCTGTGTGATTGTTTAAAAGCCGGCGGCTTTTTACCGCCCGCCGGCTTTTAAACAATCAGGAGAATTCTCCCACGCTGGGATGGCATTCTGATGACAAGCTGGATCGCAGCTGAGCGCTGCCATCCAGCTTGTCATCCTTCACAGACACTGCAGAGCGCAGGCATTATGGGAACTTCCGATTCCGGTATTCGATATTATAAAAGTATCGGAATTAAGTATCGGAATTCCGATACAGTGAATATCGGCCGATACCCGATATTTCAGTATCGGAATGCTCAACACTAATTGCAATCCCTCCTTTAAATTTTTGCTAGGCCTTGCACTAAGTGCATAGGCTTTAGCAGTGTAGGAGTCCCACTCCTTTTAAACTTCTCTATCTGGACATGAGCCTCTGAGAAAATGACCACGGACAGTGACTCACCACACACCTCCTGAGCGCATAGTTCCTCCTCTTTTGAGGCCGGTGCTCTAACGCGCTGCCAGCCACTCTCTTCAGCTGGACTGCTCTGACCCTCTGCTCTTCACTAGTTACAGTGAACGTGGCTTTCTCCATCACATTCTTGTTTGGGGCGCTTCTTCATTTTTTAATACAGCAATGGTGGTGGTGATCTTCACTTTCCACATTGTTTTCACGCAGCCCGTCTACAGCTTTAGTTTCATTCAAGTCAAGCTCTAGCTTTTTCCCATCTTGTCTTACTTCTCTTTGTCTCTTGTCAGTATCATCTGATGAAAATGAGTGTTCCTTCTGGTCACATACAGTAAATCTCTTCCACAGTCCACAACATCATAACTTATTTCCATTCATTGACAAATTTTGTCTCTTTGTATAATCTTTTTAAAATTCTAAAAAAATTTATTCTGAGGCCATCCTCTATGTGTATTCCAGGGTATATTGGAGTCCTCCTTTAAAATTTTGCTAGAACTTGCACTTAGTTCATAGACTGTTCATAGTCTAGGAGTCCCAATACCTAACATTTTTAACAGAATGTGTGTGTGGCTCTCCTTTATGTCTAATACAGGGTGTATCGGAGTCCCTATTCCTTCTAATTTTTGGCAGCTCTTGCATTGTCTGCATAGGCTTTGTGAGCTTCAGAGTCCCTCCTTCATAAAGTAAACAGTATGAGTCTGACCATGTCACACACCACATGTACAGATAAGGTAATACAATTTTAAAATTACATTTACAAGTGAATGTCTTTTAACCATTGAGAGCAATGAGAAAGTGCAAAAACGCTACGTGTGAACATAGTCTAAGGGGTGGAGGAGGTGTTTTTTTTTTCTCTTTTTAATTTTGCCTTATATACAAGTCATTATACAGGAAATAATGTTTCCTAACAATTTTTCCTGTAAAATTAATTTTATGTTCGGTTTTGGGTGTTTTTTCGCCACTCCTTAAAAGTGGCGTAATGCTCTGACAACATTGTTCCCAGCAGTGACCTGGGAATCAGAGATATGTCCAGTCATCTTCTCCATGCCGGTCCCATTCCACTTGAGTGGTGTTTCCATCCTTTTCAGTGATTTTCCTACCCCCCAGATCTTGTCTCCGCCTTCCACAAGCACGGGTCCCACAACATTACCCATGCCCTCCCCAGTGCACTTACAGGGAAGGACCGCCTAACCACAAACACGTGGACAGGTGAATGTGGCCAGGGACGGTACGGAGCCAGTCGACAACTTTTTTTGCTAAGAGTTCTATTTAGCTCGGTGAAAGGACTGGCATAGAGGGAAACCGTATCTACCCTGCGTGTCATTTCTCCCAGGAAGTCCTGTAATTGAGCTTGTTGTAGAAGCAATGGCAGCCCATCCAACATCAACTCGCACTTGTCGGTGGTGCTTTGACACACACATCTTTCTTTGCGCATTTAATTTCTTGAATACAGAGTTGGACAATGGCCTGATCTGTAATGCGTTTTGAGAAATAACATGCATAAGCATGGCCGATCCACATTAAAAAAAGCAGCCATAGAGTGTCCGGGAACCTTCCCCCACACTTTTCTTAGCCAGGGCTGCTTTTCGGCAGGGTTGGACAGGCTCACCAGAGAACAGGAGACTCCTCCGGCGGGCCCTGGCTTCTCCTTCAGGAGAGTTCATAGTCCCGAGGTGAGGCCATGATGATGATAGAGGCCACCATCTGCTTAGCTTTCTGTTACTTGGAATGCAAGTGCAAGTAGGCAGCCAGCCACCCACCCACCCACAGGCCACAACACTAAACTGCCAGATTTCTGGGCAGCTCTTTGCACTTGAAATATGGCCTTTTAAGCTCGTGGAGGCAGAAGCTTTTCACAACCTCATGCCGGCGGCGGCCGGGTGTCCATACTCGGTCCCCAGCCTCCACTATATTTCCCGGTATCGCCTCCGCCTTCCACAAGCACGGGTCCCACAGCCCTCCCCAGTGCACTTACTGAGAACGACCGCCTAACCACAAACACGTGGACAGGTGAATGTGGCCAGGGACGGTACGGAGCCAGTCCACAACTTTTTTTGCTGAGAGTTGTATTTAGCTCGGTGAAAGGACTGGCATAGAGGGAAACCGTATCTACCCTGTGTGTCATTTCTCCCAGGAAGAAGGCTAAAGCTGCTTGCACTTAAAATGTGGCCTGAACATTACTGCTGGTACTTTTCTGTGGGAATTTGCTTGCCTCCTACCAGCCCGGAATATTTCCAGCAAACTATGGTACGATGCCATGGTATTAGCACTGCAACCAGTACCAGTAGCGAACCCATCCCCAATTTCCTTCTCAGGAATTTTATTTGGTACACTGAGTGGCTGCCCAAATACATTTTCTCACAAAGGAGCTGAAGATAGAGTGGCAGTAGGTGCAAATTTCTCCAGCCTGTTAGATATCAGAGGGTGAACGGCAGCACATTAGATCAGTGGTTAGCACTGAAGCCTTGCAGCGCTGGGATCCTGGGTTCAAATCCCAGCAAGGATAACATCTGCAAGGACTTTGTATGTTCTCCCCGTGATTGCGTGTGTTTCCTCCTCAGTAAAAAGCAGCCATAAAGTGTCCGGGAACCTTCCCACACACTTTTCTTAGACAGGACTGCTTCTCGGCAGGGTTGGACGGTCCCACCAGAGAATCCTCTGGTGTGCCTTGGCTTCTACCTCAGAAGAGTTCATGATAGCGCTAACTTTGCAGCTGTATGGGGCTCTTGAGCGGGTGAGAAAGGTTAGCCCTCAGAATCAAATACTCTGGTGGGCACAATGTTTTTCAATCTGAAACAGCTTCTCAGTGGGAGTTGTATTTCACCACAGCCATATTCTTTAGCTCGGTGAAAGGACTGGCATAGAGGGAAACCGTATCTACCGCGGCTGTGATTTCTCCATCACCAGGTTCCGCCCATTGTCACACATGACCATGCCTGGCTGTATGTTCAGCAGTGAGAACCACAGATCAGGCTGCTGTGTTACAGCTTTCAACAACTCTGCAGCGCTGGGCGGTTTGTCAATTAAGCATTAAGCATGTTATCTTCAGCACAGCCTGTTGCCGCTTAGCCAAGGCAGTGCTGCAGTGCTGTCAGGTTGTGAATGATGTGGTCATTTCGGAGATGGAAGAGAAGGTGCATGAGCTGAACAATGTGATTACATTGAGGTTAAGTTGGTGACGCTGTTTTTTATACTAAAGAAAGATTCTATTGTTTTGTTTTTTTTATGTTATCTTGTAAGACAAATGCATTCATCGGGAAATGCAATTTTAATATTTTACAACCTTATCTGGCAAAGTGGTGTGTGACACATCATCAGGCACATCCTTTTTTATTTATGATGGAGGGACTCTGAAAGTCATAAAGCCTATTTTTACAGGGACATCAGACGGCCCTTACTATTTTTAAAAGGTCAGCAATCGGCCCTAGCTATTGTTAGAGAGCCATCAGCCGGCTATGCTTTGTTGTTCCCATTATTAACAAGTGGGTCTCCTATACTGTTATTGCGTATCCAGTGACTGCAAGGGCTGCCAAAAATTTGGATGCAACCCAATACCCCTTTGAAGAAACATAGAGGAGGGTCTCAGAAACAAAAATGTTCCCACTATAAAGGAGCGGGTCTCCTATAGTGGTAATGCCCATGCTGTGACTGCAAGGGCTGTCAAAATTTGGGAAAAACCCCACTAAGTATTTAAAGACACATGGAGCAGGGCCACAGTAACAAGGTACGACATATTCCCATTAGAAAGGAGAGGGTCTGCTATACAGTTATCGGGTAAGCAGTGAGCCCAATGGCTGACCAATTTTAGGAAAAACCCCACTAATAATTTAAAGACACATGGAGCAGGGCAACAGTAACAAGGTACGACATGTTCCCATTCGAAAGGAGAGGGTCTGCTATACAGTTAAAGGGTATGCAGTGAGTCCAACGGCTGACCAATTTTAGGAAAAACCCCACTAAGAATTTAAAGACACACGGAGCAGGGCCACAGTAACAAGGTACGACATGTATGTTTCCATTAGAAAGGAGAGGCTCTGCTATAAAGTTATAGGGTATGCAGTGAGTCCAACTGCTGACTAATTTTAGGAAAAACACCACTAAGAATTTAAAGACACACGGAGCAGGACCACAGTAACAAGGTATGACATGTTCCTGTTAGAAAGGAGAGGGTCTGCTATACAGTTATAGGGTATGCAGTGAGGCCAACGGCTGACCAATTTTAGGAAAAACCCCACTAAGAATTTAAACACACATGGAGCAGGGCCACAGTAACAAGGAACGACATGCTCCCAATAGAAAAGAGAGGGTTTGCTATACAGTTATACGGTATGTATTGAGTCCAACGGCTGACCAATTTTAGGAAAAACCCCACTAAGAATTTAAAGACACACGGAGCAGGGCCACAGTAACAAGGCACGACATGTTCCCATTAGAAAGGAGAGGGTCTGCTATACAGTTATAGGGTATGCCGTAAGTCCAACGGCTGACCAATTTTAGGAAAAACACCACTAAGAATTTAAAGACACATAGAACAGGGCCACAGTAACAAGGTACGATATGTTCCCATTAGAAAGTAGAGGGTCTGCTATACAGTTATAGGGTAAGCAGTGAGTCCAACGGCTGACCAATTTTAGGAAAAACCCCACTAAGAATTTAAAGACACACGGAGCAGGGCCACAGTAACAAGGTGCGACATGTTCCCATTAGAAAGTAGAGGGTCTGCTATACAGTTATAGGGTATGCAGTGAGTCCAACGACTGACCAATTTTAGGAAAAACACCACTAAGAATTTAAAGACACATAGAGCAGGGCCACAGTAAGAAGGTATGACATGTTCCTGTTAGAAAGGAGAGGGTCTGCTATACAGTTATAGGGTATGCAGTGAGTCCAACGGCTGACTAATTTTAGGAAAAACACCACTAAGAATTTAAAGACACACGGAGCAGGACCACAGTAACAAGGTATGACTTGCTCCCAATAGAAAGGAGAGGGTCTGCTATACAGTTATAGGGTATGCAGTGAGTCCAACAGCTGACCAATTTTAAGAAAAACACCACTAAGAATTTAAAGACACATAGAGCAGGGCCACAGTAACAAGGTACGACATGTTCCCATTAGAAAAGAGTGGGTCTGCTATACAGTTATAGGGTATGCAGTGAGTCTAACGGCTAACCAATTTTAGGAAAAACACCACTAAGAATTTAAAGACACATAGAGCAGGGCAACAGTAACAAGGTATGACATGTTCCCATTAGAAAGGAGAGGGTCTGCTATACAGTTATAGGGTATGCAGTGAGTCCAACGGCTGACCAATTTTATGAAAAACACCACTAAGGATCTAAAGACACATAGAGCAGGGCCACAGTAACAAGGTGCGACATGTTCCCATTAGAAAGGAGATGGTCTGCCATACAATTATAGGGTATGCAGTGAGTGCAACGGCTGACCAATTTTAGGAAAAACACAACTAAGAATTTAAAGACACACAGAGCAGGGCCACAGTAAATAGGTATGACATGTTCCCATTAGAAAGGAGAGGGTCTGCTATACAATTATAGGGTATGCAGTGAGTGCAACGGCTGACCAATTTTAGGAAAAACACAAATAAGAATTTAAAGACACACAGAGCAGGGCCACAGTAAATAGGTAGGACATGTTCCCATTAGAAAGGAGAGGGTCTGCTATACAGTTATAGGGTATGCAGTGAGTCCAACGGCTGACCAATTTTAGGAAAAACACCAGTAAGAATTTAAAGACACATAGAGCAGGGCCACAGTAAGAAGGTATGACATGTTCCTGTTAGAAAGGAGAGGGTCTGCTATACAGTTATAGGGTATGCAGTGAGTCCAACGGCTGACCAATTTTAGGAAAAACACCAGTAAGAATTTAAAGACACATGGAGCAGGGCCACAGTAACAAGGTATGACTTGCTCACAATAGAAAAGAGAGGGTCTGCTATACAGTTATAGGGTATGCAGTGAGTCCAATGGCTGACCAATTTTAGGAAAAACACCACTAAGGATTTAATGACACATAGAGCAGGGCCACAGGAACAAGGTGCGACATGTTCCCGTTAGAAAGGAGAGGGTCTGCTATACAGTTATAGGGTATGCAGTGAGTCCTATGGCTGACCAATTTTAGGAAAAACACCACTAAGGATTTAATGACACATAGAGCAGGGCCACAGGAACAAGGTGCGACATGTTCCCGTTAGAAAGGAGAGGGTCTGCTATACAGTTATAGGGTATGCAGTGAGTCCAATGGCTGACCAATTTGAGGAAAAACACCAGTAAGAATTTAAAGACACAAAGAGAAGGCCACAGTAAATAGGTACGACATGCTCCCATTAGAAAAGAGAGGGTCTGCTATACTGTTATAGGGTATGCAGTGAGTCCAACGGCTGACCAATTTTAGGAAAAACACCACTAAGAATTTAAAGACACACGGAGCAGGGCCACAGTAACAAGGTACGACATGTTCCCATTAGAAAGGAGAGGATCTGCTATACAGTTATAGGGTATGCAGTGAGTCCAACAGCTGACCAATTTTAGGGAAAACACCACTAAGAATTTAAAGACACATAGAGCAGGGCCACAGTAACAAGGTACGACATGTTCTCATTAGAAAGGAGAGGGTCTGCTATACAGTTATAGGGTATGCAGTGAGTCTAACAGCTGACCAATTGTAGGAAAAACCCCACTAAGAATTTAAAGACACATGGAGCAGGGCCACAGTAACAAGGTATGACATGCTCCCAATAGAAAGGAGAGGGTCTGCTATACAGTTATAGGGTATGTAATGAGTCCAACGGCTGACCAATTTTAGGAAAAGCCCCACCAAGAATTTAAAGACACATGGAGCAGGGCCACAGTAACAAGGTACGACATGTTCCCATTAGAAAGGAGAGGGCCTGCTATACAGTTATAGGGTATGCAGTGAGTCCAACAGCTGACCAATTTTAGGAAAAACACCACTAAGAATTTAAAGACACACGGAGCAGGGCCACAATAACAAGGTACGACATGTTCCCATTAGAAAGGAGAGGGTCCGCTAGACAGTTATAGGGTATGCAGTGAGTCCAACGGCTGACCAATTTTAGGAAAAGCCCCAACAAGTATTTAAAGACACATGGAGCAGGGCCACAGTAACAAGGTACGACATGTTCCCATTAGAAAGGAGAGGGCCTGCTATACAGTTATAGGGTATGCAGTGAGTCCAACAGCTGACCAATTTTAGGAAAAACACTACTAAGAATTAAAGACACACGGAGCAGGGCCACAGTAACAAGGTACGACATGTTCCCATTAGAAAGGAGAGGGTCTGCTATACAGTTATAGGGTATGCAGTGAGTCCAACGGCTGACCAATTTTAGGAAAAACCACACTAAGAATTTAAAGACACACGGAGCAGGGCCACAGTAACGAGAAAATCCCATTAGAATGGAGAGAGTCTCCCATAGTGTTGGCCTATTCAGTGAATGCAATGGCTGCCAAAAATTTGGAGGCACTTCAATGCCCCTTGGAAGAGACGTGGAGGAGGGCCTCATAAAAAAATGTTCCCATTTGAAAGGAGGGGGGCCTCCTATACTTGTGGGGTATACATGAACATACTGTATAAATAAAAAATTTTACGGGCATGATAAACACCCTTTAAAAAAATTAAGTGGGTGTTGCATCACGGACCACGGTCACCCTGGGGATATGGTGGTGGAGGATGATTAGAAGGAGGAGGACCAGAGCAAATAGACAAAATCAGGAAGCGTATACCCATGTGTGGGAGTGAAAAGGTGCATGAGAATACATCTCCCAAGAAAAGACACTGGATTTGAGTTTATGTTACTCTGCTATCATTCAGTGGTGTTGAGAAGTCTGGCCCAATCCAGCCCTTGTTCATTTTTATAAGAGTCAGCCTGTCAGCATTTTCAGTTGACAGGCAGATGCGCTTATCAGTTATAATTCCACCAGCGGCACTAAAAACCCGCTCTGATAAAACGCTGGCGGCAGGGCAGGCCAGGACCTCCAAAGCATAGAGAGCCAGTTCATTCCAAGTATCCAGCTTGGATACTCAATAATTATAAGGCAGAGAGGAATCACGGAGGACGTTGGTAAGGTCGGCAAGGTACTCCCTCAGCATCTTCCCAAACCTTGCACTCCTTGTGAGAGTACCCCGCGCCTCAGGGCCTGTGCGATAGGAGGGTCTGAGAAAACTCTCCCAGAACTTTGACAGTGTTCCCCTGCCTCTGCTGAATTGAAGTTGTGTCTCTCTCGCCTGTACTCCTTGGTTGTCCAATGAAGTGTGCCCTCTGCCGCCAGTGTTTTCAGATGGGAATTTTTTTAATAGTTCCGCAACAAGGGCCTTCTGGTACTGCCCCATTTTTGTAGACCTGTCCGCCTCAGGAATAAGAGATATAAAGTTCTCCTTGTAGCGTGGGTCTAGAAGTGTCACCAACCAGTAATGACTGTCACCCAAAATTTTTAGAACGCGAGGGTCATGGAAAAGGCAGCGTAACATAAACTCCGCCATGCGTGCCAGACTACTAAAAGGCAAGACTTCAGTGTCCTCACGAAGAGGATGACTGACCATGCTCTCCTCCTCCTCCTCTCTATCCTCTGGCCATCCACGCTGAACAGACGGTATGACAGCTGTGCAGGTATTACCGTCTATAGTGCTTGAAACTAGCTACTGTCCTTCCTTCTCCTCCTCTTCCTCATTGTCACCCAATCCACGTTGGGATGAGATGAGGCTTGGCTGTGTGTAATCACCCGGTATGGTTCCTTGCTCCATCTCATCGTGCTCCGCCTGCAATGCATCTACTTTGATTGTGAGCAGAGAGCGTTTCAGAAGACAGAGAAGCGGGATGGTGACGCTAATTATGGCATCATCGCTGCTCACCATCTTGGTGGAGTCCTCAAAGTTTAAGAGGATGGTACATATGTCTGACATCCATGTCCACTCCTGAGGTCTTATGTGTGGAGTCTGAACTGAATACCGACGGCCTTGTTGATGCTGGTACTCAACAACTGCCCTCTTCTGCTCACAAATCCTTCCCAACATCTGCAGTGTAGAGTTCCAACGTGTGGGGACATCACACACCAGTCTGTGAGCCGGAAGCTGCAAACGCTGCTGAAACACTGTAAGGGCGTCGGAAGCTGTAGCTGACTTTCTAAAATGGGCACACAGACGGCATACTTTAACAAGCAGATCCGGCAGCTCCGGGTAGGATTTGAGAAACCGCTGAACCACGAGGTTAAGCACATGGGCCAGGCATGGTACGTGTGTGAGCTCGCCTCGCTTCAGAGCCGCCACTAGGTTCCGGCCATTGTCACACACGACCATGCCTGGCTGTAGGTTCAGCGGTGTGAGCTACAGATCTGCCTGCTCTTTCAGAGCTGTCCACAACGCTTCAGCATTGTGCGTTTTTTCACCTAAGCATATTAGGTTCAGCACAGCCTGTTGCCGCTTGGCCGAGGCAGTGCTGCAGTGCTTCCAGCTTGTGACTGATGAGGTCATTTTGGAGATGGAGGCTGAAGAGGAGGCTGAGGTGCAGGAGCTGTAGACTGTAGGGGCTACCCTGATTGACCTAGGGCCCGCAAACCTTGGCGTCGGGAGGACATGTTCTGTCCCAGGGTCCGACTGGGTCCCGGCTTCCACTATGTTAACCCAGTGTGCCGTCAGCGAGATGTACCGTCCCTGCCCACAAGCACTTGTCCACGTGTCCGTGGTTAGGTGGACTTTACCGGTAACTGCGTTATTGAGAGCACGGCGAATGTTTTGGGACACGTGCTTGTGTAATGCGGGGACGGCACACTGGGGGAAATAGTGGCAGCTGGGGACTGAGTACCGAAGGACGGCCGCCGCCATCAGGTTGCAGAATGCTTCCGTCTCCACGAGCCTAAAAGGCAACATTTCAAGCACAAGCAGTCGTGAAATGTGAGAATTTAGTAGTGTGGCCTGTGGGGCGTTGGCTGATGACGCTGTGCAGCAGCCAATCACTGTAATGCCCACAACCAACATGGCTACGGCATTACAGTGCATGGCAGGCAATCCCTGCATGTTCATTGGCTCTCTAAAGAGCGCCAAACATGCAGGGAGGGGACCCGAGTTCCCGCCCGAGTAACCCGGAAATACTCGGCGAGCGCCGAGCATCTTGAGCAGTGAGATGCTCCGGCGAGCACCAAGCAGTATCGAGCATGCTCGCTCATCACTAGTCTTTATTTGAATGTAATAAAATATATGAATTACACTTGATAGTATTGTAGTCCCTTGAATACCTTTCTTTTGTGGTTTGCTGACACTTGTTCATCCTGCACTATCCTCAAGCCCCCTGATTCCATCAGCCTCAAGGATTTCCTGTCCACTTCAGCAGTGCACCCGGGACCGGCCACCTGTCCCCCATGTAATTCCACGACCACCGATCTTAAGATGTCAGAAAACCAGGCCTGCTCCTTGGTACCTAGCCCGAGCCCTAGGCTTCAGACGTCACCAGAATGTCCATCAGGGATATCACTATGGCCTCCCACGGCCTCTAACATTTGGCCCATACTGCCCCTAGAAGCCCACTGCATCTGAACATGACCTTGACACTGCACTTCTCTAACCACTCACTAGCAGGAAGTGCCCCCTTTTTATCAACACTAGTTCCCAACCACTGGGCTAGTTCTATCATTAACTATTTCCTATTCTATAGACTAAACCTATTGTTCTTATCCTATGTCCTATACTGCTGCTAAACCACTTACTATGTACACCATACTTATGCTATCTTAAAGCTAATCCTATGCTTAATCTGCTCTATACACGAATCACATTTCACATTAACACCTTACATGACTTATATGCGGTACATTACCATAACACATTATATAAGACTCACTATTACATGTAAAACCACATGACACTACTCACATACCGCAAATGTTGTCTTCAGGGGCAGGAACAGGGTAATCCCTACATTTGTTCCTATTTGGCTTAATTAAAAAAAAAGATAAAATTAAAATTAAAAAAGTGTCAGGACAGAAATAATCAATCCAATATATTAAATCATCATAATCTTTATTAAATACAATTCATCGCAACAGTAGGTGCAAGCAATCCCAGCAATATAGACAAACACTTATTACAATTGGTGGTTGAGTAATTGTGGGAAACCCCAGAAGGTATAGGGCAGACTCAATGCATGGTATAACATACATGTAACAAGAAGTGATAAAACATGTATAAGAATCAGTATTCCACGGTATTGGGATGTATATATACCCATAGGTAAATTCCCAAATCAAGTATACAGAAAGGTATATAAACTAATATTCAATAACTTTTGGGTGAGCATATTATTCACTATCCTTTTTAATTCTAACCTTTGTTTACATGAGGGATATACTTTACTGTATTTTATTGGACATTGTCTCTGTGCGTATGTCCATATACCCAAATACTATTAAATATTGATTCATATACAGTACAGACCAAAAGTTTGGACACACCTTCTCATTTAAAGATTTTTCTGTATTTTCATGACTGAAAATTGTACATTCACACAGAAGGCATCAAAACTATGAATTAACACATGTGGAATTATATACTTAACAAAAAAGTGTGAAACAACTGAAAATATGTCTTATATTCTAGGTTCTTCAAAGTAGCCACCTTTTGCTTTGATGACTGCTTTGCACACTCTTGGCATTCTCTTGATGAGCTTCAAGAGGTAGTCACCGGAAATGGTTTTCACTTCACAGGTGTGCCCTGTCAGGTTTAATAAGTGGGATTTCTTGCCTTATAAATGGTGTTGGGACCATCAGTTGTGTTGTGCAGAAGTCTGGTGGATACACAGCTGATAGTGCTACTGAATAGACTGTTAGAATTTGTATTATGGCAAGAAAAAAGCAGCTAAGTAAAGAAAAACGAGTGGCCATCATTACTTTAAGAAATGAAGGTCAGTCAGTCCGAAAAATTGGGAAAACTTTGAAAGTGTCCCCAAGTGCAGTTGCAAAAATCATCAAGCGCTACAAAGAAACTGGCTCACATGGGGACCGCCACAGGAAAGGAAGACCAAGAGTCACCTCTGCTTCTGAGGATAAGTTTATCTGAGTCACCAGCCTCAGAAATCGCAGGTTAACAGCAGCTCAGATTAGAGACCAGGTCAATGCCACTCAGAGTTCTAGCAGCAGACACATCACTTCAACAACTGTTAAGAGGAGACTTTGTGCAGCAGGCCTTCATGGTAAAATAGCTGCTAGGAAACCACTGCTAAGGACAGGCAACAAGCAGAAGAGACTTGTTTGGGCTAAAGAACACAAGGAATGGACATTAGACCAGTGGAAATCTGTGCTTTGGTCTGATGAGTCCAAATTTGAGATTTTTGGTTCCAACCACCGTGTCTTTGTGCGACGCAGAAAAGGTGAACGGATGGACTCTACATGCCTGGTTCCCACCGTGAAGCATGGAGGAGGAGGTGTGATGGTGTGGGGGTGCTTTGCTGGTGACTCTGTTGGGGATTTATTCAAAATTGAAGGCATACTGAACCAGCATGGCTACCACAGCATCTTGCAGCGGCATGCTATTCCATCCAGTTTGCGTTTAGTTGGACCATCATTTATTTTTCAACAGGACAATGACCCCAAACCCACCTCCAGGCTGTGTAAGGGCTATTTGGCCAAGAGGGAGAGTGATGGGGGGCTACGCCAGATGACCTGGCCTCCACAGTCACCAGACCTGAACCCAATCAAGATGGTTTGGGGTGAGCTGGACCGCAAAGGGCCAACAAGTGCTAAGCATCTCTGGGAACTCCTTCAAGATTGTTGGAAGACCATTTCCGGTGACTACCTCTTGAAGCTCATCAAGAGAATGCCAAGAGTGTGCAAAGAAGTCATTAAAGCACAACGTGGCTACTTTGAAGAACCTAGAATATAAGACATATTTTCAGGTGTTTCACACTTTTTTGTTAAGTATATAATTCCACATGTGTTAATTCATAGTTTTGATGCCTTCAGTGTGAATATACAATTTTCATAGTCATGAAAATACAGAAAAATCTTTAAATGAGAAGGTGTGTCCAAACTTTTGGTCTGTACTGTACGTTTTATCATTTTTTGTTACATGTATGTTATACCATGCATTGACTCTGCCCTATTGTAAAATCTACCTTGCCATGGAAGTTGACCTCTTAATTTGAAATACGGTGCCCCCGCTCACTGGAGTTTTGCCCTAATACCACCCTAATAAATCACTATCTTCAGTACTGAGTGTCAAAAAATGTGCTATATTATTTAAAGAAATATGTGTGAAACAGCATTAAATGCATGTGCAAAATAGAATCAATATAACTAGTAAAATATCTGTGCAAAAACAGGAAGTAGGAAGCTCTGTTGCTGGAAATAACCTATACCGTGTCCTGTAAAGCTATCTTCAGGTCACAACAGCCATTCAGCTTCTAGATAGACAGGGTGGACGATAATGAGAATAGCCTCTTATTACTTCTGCACCCTTGGTATCTCTAATATTAGATCAGAAAGACAGGCTGGACATCTTTGTCTGTAGCTTATTCTTACCTTTCCTGAATTAATATCCCATTAATGAATTTAGTATCCATAATAACCAGTATTATTATATTTTGAAAGAATGGCATCCAGGTCCTCCTTGAAGTTTTGTAGTGAATCATTACAGCATCGTATGGCAGAGAGATTTAACCTTCATCCTCTAAACGTAGAGTCATCATTGCATGTCTAGGTGTAAAAAGATGATTAGAAAGATATCTATACTGTCCCATCATATATTTGTACAGTGTTATAAGATCGCACCTAATCATTCATTTTTTCAAACTGAATAACCTCAAGTTTGATAACCTGTCTTGGTATTGCAACATAATGACACCAGGGAAATTATCTTCTTGGATCAAGAATTGTACGAAAAAAGTATTTCATACAGAAAAATGTCTTCAGTTTATAATCATAATACATGATAAAATAGAATAAGGTGCTTCATGCCAAGAGGAGATGCAGTAACAAAAAACCTTTGTAGGCAATATACTGTATAAGGTACCCACCACACACTGGCTACTTTGACAATCCTGGTACAAGTGTACACCTTTGATATATCCTATAAAACACAATGAAACAGAGAAACAGAGTTCCAAGTATAGATGCCTGAAGTGTATCCAACACAAACAATAGGTATGGTATACAGGTCTGTTTTTCCTAAAACAAGAGTGCTAGATACATCTACGTAGGAGATAGCACTGCGTCTCTCCACCTCGACGCCCATTTCGTCTTGCTTCTTCTGGGGGTGTCGATGGTTACGACCACTAACAACTAATTAACTGTCACTAAATCAGTGGTCATAGTCATGGATACCTAAGCTTCTGCAATGCCCTGCACATGGGGTAAGCGACATAGCGAATCAGAAGAACTATACTACATTTCTAATTGAGGTATTTGCTAATATTATTATTATTACACCTACTACATATTAGGATAGGATTTTGGAGATGGGAATACCCCTTTAACGGCCACATAAACTCAAGGCCAAAAGAGGGCACCGCCGAAGCTTCAAATTGTGGTCAAGAGGCAAAGCTGAAGCCAGTAAGCCCACCATGGATCTTTCTGAGTCTTAACGACCCCCACTGGTAGATTCGCTTCAGATTATTGGTAGGAGTTATAAAGAGCAGGGACACTTTTGCTTTTTATCATGTGCAGATATTTGTATCTGTGTAAAAGATTTAATACAAATTGCGGTTAAAAGACAATAATTGTCACAACGATACAAAAAAGTCAGGAAAAGTAAAAAAAAATTCTGAGGAGCCCAAGGGCAAAAGGTACCTGGTGAGAAATAAGGAGCCTGTAAAGGAAAGATTTCAAGTATTGGTAATTTCCCTCAAACCTGTCATGGCAAATGTCTATTGTACCTCTAGGCCATTCATTCATTCTGTTGTAAGAAGAAAGTTGATGTAATGATCACATTATTAAGAGCTGTCATTTCCAGTATCTCCTAATATGTATGAACAAGTTTAGAGTGGCAACTTTTGCTTACCTTGAAACAAAATTTTCAAAACATCATGATTTTTATTACCACAGAACTTAAAAAAGTATTTAAATCACAAGTACATAAACGGTATGAACTTTAGATGATATATTTATAGTATACTTTACATTGCAGTCTTCAATATCTAAAGTTTATCTCATTTGTTTGCTTGTGATTTGTAGACTTTTTTAAAAATTTTGCAGCAATGAAAAGATTATCATAATGCCTAGACTATTCTACTTTTACCTGAAAGGTGTGCTACTTTTGTAGGTTTCAGATTTTTATTTATTTGTAACTTATTCTATGTGTATATTAGGATCTTTCTACATTGCTGTGAAATTTAGGATTCCATTGCAACAAGGGTCCTGGTATGTTTGGTCCAAATGTTGGCTGTTACATGCACATTTGGTTTCTGAGATGCTAACTTCACTGGCGAAGAATTTTAAATATTTGAAGAAAAGTAGCTGTTATATACTTTTGCAGTTCAGGATGAGAGAAAAACAGAAGTTCCACTGAGGAAGTAGAGGATATCAACACTTAATTTTACACCTTAGAAGAGAGAATATTTGTGTAAAAAAGTTTGCGTGTGTATCTATCACCACCTGCTGGTTGTACAAGGCTGGTGATTCATTACACTGCTGTGAAATGTATTGTAGTTTTAATTTTAAAGAGGACCTGTCATGCAAAAATGCTATTTACATGCAAATAAAGGTTTAATGTGCAGAGAGTTAACGTTATAGCCTCCCAGGAGCCGCTAGCTTTCAGTCATAGGCTTACCTCTCAAATTTTACAGAAGAGAAGGACAAACTACGAGGCCAAATCTAATTTTGACCACGGCCTAGTTCCATCTCCAAACCACCCCATTTACCATTTCTTTTTAGTCTGGCCGGAGATTATGTCAGAAGGAGCATCGTCTCAGTGAGGCACATTTAGCAGACCACCCAAGACAGCAAGGCAGAGACCCAAATCCGGGACTGTCCTGCTGGAGGATGATTGGAATTTCTGAATTTATTTTTTGTTCATTCATTCATAGTTGTAGTAGCCATAACCAAGTGTCATGTCTAGGGAAGACAGACAGGGCATTTTCCCCTGGGTGCACCAGGTAGGGGAAATATGGCTCTCCTTGGAGACATCTCAGGCCGGCACATCAGGCGGCCTAAGATGTCTCTAAGGCGGCTGATTTCTGAGATGGCTGGGTGAAAATGTGTGTGGAGACAGTATGAGGAAGGAGTAAATGTGTGAGGTGATAGTATGAGGAGGGGGAAAAGTGTGAGGAGACAATATCAAGAGAGGATAAATGC
Source organism: Phyllobates terribilis (assembly GCF_046119375.1). Lineage (NCBI taxonomy): Eukaryota > Metazoa > Chordata > Amphibia > Anura > Dendrobatidae > Phyllobates > Phyllobates terribilis. The sequence goes on along the minus strand of NW_027362763.1, from coordinate 912,185,507 downwards.
ATGAGGAGACAGTATGAAGACTGTGAGGGAAATATGTGAGGAGACTGTATGGCGTGTATAGGGGAATGTATGAGGAGACACTATGTGTAGTGGGGGAGAATGTGTGAGAATACAATATGGGCAATCTCTGCATGTGTCATAGCTGTCTAACAGCCGTGACACTTGCAAGGTGCGGCGACAGTGAATGAAATGCCGAACACGCCAAAATACTTGACGAGCACCTGAGCATGCTCACCGGAAAGGGTTAATGATACATACTTGATCAACACTAGTAGGAGACAGTATGGGGAGTGTGGGGGAATGTGTGAGGAGACAGTATGGGGAGGGAGTTTTGTGAGGAGACAGTAGGGGGAGGGAGGAAATGTGTAAGGAGAAAGTATGAGTCGGGATATGTAAGGAGACAGTATAGAGGTGGGGTTAAATGTGTGAGTAGACAGTACGGGAGAGAGGAATGTATGAGGGAACATTAGGGGGGTAATGTGAGGATTCTTCTGTGATGGCGGCGAGACCGAGTGGTCATGTTACCGGAAGTATGCGATGTGCATACTTACAACCACACTTTGACTAGACGTGTATGTATGCGATATGCATACTTACAGTCACATTCTGACTAGTCCACACACGTTTAATCAAAACATGGCTGGGAGTATGCATATCGCATAATTTGTCACATGACTGCTTGGTCTCACCACCGGCATCAGAGAATCCTCACAGTATGTGCTGCGTGTGAAGTGAGGATTTGAAAATCTGCAGCCACATAGAGTGAGTGCAGACTTTTGTAATAAGCCTGGACAACCCCTTTAAGGACACTAATGTGATATAATTGAATATAGGGGTGACCTCAATTACAATTTATCACTATACTAAACTTGGTGCTGATTTCATGTACTGATAGTGGTTCTGGTGATGTATTTCTGTTCTGTTGGTTGTTCTAGTGATGTATTCATGTTCATATGGTACTTCTAGTGATGTATTCCTATACTGATGATGGTTCCGATGCTGTATTTCTGTATTGGTCGTGGTTCTGACATGTACTGTTGGTATTTCTGGTGTTATTCATGTGCTGTTGGTGGTTCTGGTGATGTATTCATGTACTGTTAGTGGTTCTGGTGATGTTTTCCTGTATTATTATGGGTTCTGATTATGTACACATGTAACAATCCATAACTTATCAGAAAACCTAATACATGGCTATGTTAATAAAGTATTGTGTGGCTGTCAAGTTAAGAGTTACTACTTCTCTATTTATATTATGAGCATTGATTCTAAAATTAAGCACTGTAGTTTGCCAAATCCTAACAGCATGTAATATACTCACTGTCAGGTTTCGACTCTGCTTGCCAATTCTAGAAGTTATCATGTGACCATCTCCTTGCAATTGTCATACTTATGGTCACGTGAAAACTAGCTTCACTAGGGGCTGTAGTTTTTCACTTTAAGAAAATTAGAAAGGGAGGCTAGTCAGCATGTGACTATAAGTATGCAAATCACATATCAGCGGTCACATGACAACTAATCAGATCATATAACCCATTGTGGTAAAGCAACTTACTCTGCTCTCACACACGTTTCGGGTTAACTTCCTGCTGGTTTATTGTATGGCATGAACTCCAGCAGCGTTCCACAAAAATAAACAGGCCCTCTCTGGGTGAACGGGAAAACAAAATATAAAGTATAGTAGAGTCCATTAGCGAGCGAGGCTTTGCCCGCTCCGAGTAGCACAGTGAAGTCCCACCAAATACCAGTCCTTCAGTGTTACATAAAGCCACACCCTTTAGGTGAGTTAACCCCCAACATATAACATGCTGGAGGAAAGTTTGAAGGTTTCAGTTTACACAGGCTGGCAGCCCTGGCATATAACACCAGTGACTCTGTCACATATTTTCCCCCATTGCCCAAAGCCGGGGGTTTGGGCACCTTCAGACACCAGACAGGGAATTCTAGAAAGGGCATCAGCATTCCGGGGCCTATGCTCCATGTGAAAATTAAAGACCTGGAGACCTAAGAACCATCTAGTTACCCGGACATTTTTATCCCTCTTTTCCCTCAACCATCTCAAAGGGGCATGGTCTGACACCAATTCCGGCCTAGTAGGTAATTTCTTAGTGTATCTACGAACCATTTCACCGCTAAGCACTTTTTTTCTACTATTGCATAATTCTTTTCGCTGGACGAGAGCTTCCGGCTCAGATAGAGAATGCGATGTTCTTCCCCATTTATCTCTTGAGAGAGTGCAGCTCCCAGGCCAACTTCAGAAGCGTCTATCTGGACTACGAATTCCTTCTTAAAGTATGGTGCGACCAGGACCGGATGCTTACACAATTCTAGCTTCAACTGTTGGAACGCCTCTCTGTTTCACCATTGTTGATCTGGTGCCTTTTAGGAGATCTGTAAGCGGCGCGGCCATCATGGCAAAATTTTAGATAAACCGCCGGTAATATCCCACAATCCCCAGGAACGCTCTCACATGCTTCTTGGAGAGTGGTTGCGGCCAGTTCTGGATTGCCTCCACTTTATTGACTTGTGGCTTTATTTCGCCTCTCCCAATAACATAGCCCAAGTATTTGGCCTCCTCCTTTCCAACAGCACATTTTCAGGTTTATAGTAAACCCACTTTCCTCAGAGCATCCAGAATGGCCTGTACCTTAGGTAGATTACTAGCCCAGTCTGGGCTTAAGAACACAATGTCGTTAATGTAGGCTACGGCATACTTCTTATGTGGGGCAAGGATCCGATCCATAGCCCTCTGGAAGGTGGTTAGGGCCCCCCTGCAGTCCGAACGGCATCCAAATGTATTGGAAGCACCCATCAGGTGTCGAGAAAGACGCCTTCTCCTTAGCCGTCTGGGACATGGGGATCTGCCAATAGCCCTTTGTCAGGTCCAAGCCTCTCAATGAGTTCGTCGACAAGGTGTATCGGGTATGCATCACACTTGAACACCTCAATCAGCCGGCGGTAGTCATTACAAAACCACCATTCCCGTTCGGTTTTGGCACGAGGAAACTCAACCATCCACTCTTCGACTCCTCTATCACCCCGAGGTCTAACATCCTTTTCACCTCGGTTGAGATCACCTTTCGGCGTGCTTCAGGATTCCTGTAGGGCTACAGGTTCACTCTTATATGCGGCTCTGTTAGCACGTGCATGCTCTACCACCTGAGTACGCCCCGGCAACTCTGAGAACAGGTCACAATTCGACTGTAGCAGTTCTCAACACTGTTGCTTCTGGGCTGGCGATAGAGTCTCTGCTATCATGACCTCTTCTACCTTGCCTTCGGGAGCAGCTCCCAGGCAAGGAGCTTCCCCAGGATCCCGATCTCGCCATGGCTTGAGCAGATTCACTTGGTACACTTGGTGCGGCTTGGTGGATTTTATAATTAACTTCGCAGACTTTCTCCACCAACCTGTACGGGCCTTGCCATTTGGCCAGGAACTTACATACAGTAACCTGGTCAAATGCCCCCTTTAAGGTCAGGTCCTGACCTTGAGCAGTCTCAAAGTTCTCTCCGGACACATCTAACTCAGGAAGGTTGGCCTCCTCAGTCACCGTCTCGCCCTCATCACCGGCAAGGACACACAGTGGGAACTCATCCACTTGAGACTTTGTCGGGGTTCTTCCCTAGGGACCTGGCTTTTGTCCACGCTAATTAGTCCGGTTTCCTTTCCCCACAAGTCCCAAAGCAAAGAAAAATCATGGCCCAGTATGACGGGATGTATCAGGTCCTTAACCACCCTGACCTCGTGGGACTGGGCACCACAGTCTGTTCCCACTGTCACTGTGGCCACAGGGTAGTTCTTGGCATTCCCATGGATGCGCCGAACATCCATAGATTTGGTGGGGACCAATTGGTGGGGAAGGGAAGCTCTGATTAAGGTCACCAGACTACCAGAGTCTAACAGTCCAAGCACCTTTACTCCATTAATGGACACGGCACATGCCTGCGGCCCCTCACCGGGTTGACAGTCCACACTGCAGGGTGGATAAGCATAATAGGAACACCGTCTGCCTAGACTGCAGCCCACTGGCTCAGCGGACATATGACACTGGGCAGCTACGTGTCTCAGATTGTGACACCGCCAACAGACTACATCCTTAACAACAGTCCTTGTGGCACCTTCAGTGGAAGTGGGAGACCCCCCCCAGTTGTGGCTGTAAACCCCTTCTGTGGTGAACCCACCCCCTTTTGGGTATCCCAGTACAGGGAAGTGACTATATCTGGTTTCCCGAGGGATTTCTCAACCACCTGGTACCTTTCTACTAGGCCGACGAGGTCTTCTGCATTCTGGGGATCGCCCTGGGCAACCCAAGTCTGTACTTGGGAAGGGAGTGCATGAATCTATCAATCACCACCCGCTCGACCATCTGGGCAGGAGTGGAAGACTCTGGCTGCAACCACTTCAGGACAAGATGCAGCAGGTCAAACATCTGTGAACGAGGGGGTTTGTCACCAGCATACGCCCAGTGGTGGACTTGTTGGGCCCTCACCGCCAAATTCACTCCCAGGCGTGCCAAGATCTCTGTCTTTAGTTTGGCATATTCTTTGGCATTCTGCAGTGCTAAGTCATAATATGCCTTTTGGGGTTCACCGACAAATATGGAGCCAGAACCTCTGCCCACTGTTCTGGTGGAAGTCTCTTCCAATCAGCCACCCTCTCAAAGACCATCAGAAAAGCTTCTACATCATACCCGGGGGTCATCTTCTGCATGGCCCATCTTACTGCCTTCCTGACGTGTGAGTCATCAGTCAGCCCTCGGGGGGGGCGGTTGCTCTGCCCTGGATGGTGTCCGCCAGAATCTGTATCTGCTGCTGCTGCTCCTGTTGGTGCTGCTGCTGCGTTTTCTGCTGCAACTGGATCTGTTGCAGCAACAGTTTGGTCATTTCCTGTTGAGCTTGCTGCTGCTGCAGGATCTGCTGCTTTTGCTCCCGGTATTGCTGTAGCTGTTCCCGGTGCTGCAGCTGCATGCTCTGCTGGCTCTGTTGGTGCTGTTGGTGCTGCGCTTGTTGGCTTTGAAGCAGGTGTTTGAGGAGCTCCTCCATGCTGCCGGACATCTCTGGCTGGCTGATGGCCTTCACCCAGGACATCCACCATTCTCTATGGCAGGTACACATGTTCCTGGAATCTTGCCAGCACACTCACACCAACTGTGGTAAAGCCAGTTGCTCGGCTCTCACAGAGGCAGACAAAGAACACACAGTTTGGGTTAACTTCCTGCTGGTTTATTGTATGGCATGAACTCCAGCAGCGTTCCACAAAAATAAACAGGCCCTCTCTGGGTGAACTGGAAAACAAAAGATAAAGTATAGCAGAGTCCATTAGCGAGCGAGGCTGTGCCCACTCTGAGTAGCACAGTGAAGTGCCACCAAACACCAGTCCTTTGATGTTGCTCTCTGGCTTCACCAAACACATCCTGAAGACTTCACTCTCCAGACCACACACTCCAGAAAAAAAAAATGACTGAGCATTTAAGCTTGCTCAGCCACACTCTGAGGGGAGGAAAGGTGAATGACTTCCCACCCTCTTTGCCACTCACATAAAACCACACCCTTTAGGTGAGTTAACCACCATAATATAACATGCTGGAGGAAAGTTTGTAGGTTTCAGTTCACACAGGCTAGCAACCGGAGTGACACATACCTCCCCTCGCATATAACACCAGTGACTCTGTCACACTCTTCATGGCCTTGCGATTTTCCATGTTTGTGCTTTCATTTTTTCCTTCCCTTATTCCAAAAGTCATAACTTTTTTATTTTTCTGTCTCCATAGCTGTTTGAGGGCTTGTTTTTTTGCAGGACGAGTTATACTTTTGAATGAAAGCATTTATTTTAGCATGTGATGCACTGGAAAGCAGGAAAAAAATCCAAGTGCATTGAAATTGCAAAGAAAAGTGCAATTTCACAATTCTTTTTTGGATATTTTATTTACCATGTTCACTATATGTTAAACCTGACCTGGTAATATGATTCTTCAGGTCAGTATAAGTACGAAAATGCCAAACATGTAAAGGTTTTTTTTTATTGAAGGCTGAAATTTGAAAGAAAAAAAAATTTGGCTTATGTCACCATTTTCCGAGACCTGTAGCTTTTTCATTTTTCGGATATGGAGCTGTGTGACGACTTACTTTTTGCTCCTTGAGCTGACGATTTTATTTATCAAATAACTAAAAATTGGCAGGTGCATATGTATTCACACCTTTTGTGATGAAGACGCTAAAAATTTCTGGTGCAAGCAATTACCTTTATAAACCACATGCTTAGTGAATAGAAGTCCAGCTGTTTGCATTCTAAGTGTCACATGGTCAGTCAGTATATATACAGCTTTTCTGAAAGGCCACAGAGACTGTAACACCATTAAGCAAGAGGCACCACTAACCAAACAACACCATGAAGGCCAAGGAGATCTCCAAACAAGTCAGGGACAAAGTTGTGGAGCAGTCAAAGCAAGGGTTGGGTTATAAAAAAATATTCCAATCTCTGCTGATCCCTCAAAGCAGCATCAAATCCATTACCTTGAAATGGAAAGAACTTGGTACCACAACAAACCTGCCAAGAGAGGGCCACCCACCAAAACTCACAGCCCGAACAAGGAAGGCATTAATCAGAGCGGCAGCACAAAGACCAAAGGTAACCATCAAGGTGCTGCAGAGTTCCCAAGCAGGGACTGGAGTATCTGTCCATACGACCACAATAAGCCGTACACTCCAAAAAGGTGGCCTTTATGGAAGAGTGGGCAGAAAAAAGCCTTTATTTACACACAAAAATTGTAAGGCTCATTTTGAGTTTGCCAAAACACATGTGGGAGACTCCCCAAATGTATGGAGGAAGGTGCTGTGGTCACATGAAATGAAAATTTAACTTTTTGGTCACCAAGGTAAACACTATGTCTAGCACCAAACCAACACAGCTCATCACCCCGAAAACACCATCCCCACAGTGAAACATGGTAGTGGCAGCATCAGGCAGTGTGGAAGATTTTTGGCAGCAAAGACAGGGAAAATGGTCTGAGTCGAGGGGAAGATGGATGTGTGAAATACCTGGATACAAGAACAAAATCTGTTTCAGTCTGTCAGTGATTTAAGCATGGGATGGAGGTTCACTTTCCAAAAAGACAATGACACAAAGCATACTGCTAAAGCAACACTCGAGTGGTATAAGGTGAAACTTGTAAATGTTTTGGAGTGGCCTAGTGAAAGCCCAGACCTTAATCCAACTGAGAATCTGTGGTCAGACTTGAAGATTGTTGTTCACCAGAGTAAACCCACTAATTTGAAGGAGCTGGAGCAGTTTTGCCTTGAGGACTGGGCAAAAGTCACAGTGGCAAGATGTGGAAAGCTCATAGAGACTTATACAAAGTGAGGAAAGCTCATAGAGACTTATCCAAAGTGACTTGCAGCTGTAATTGCCACAAAAGGAGGTTCTACAAAGGACTGGCTTTAGAGAGGTGAATAGTTATGCACACTGAAGTTTTCAGTTATTTTGCCCTATTTGTTGTTTGTGTCACAATAAAAAGAAAAACAAATGTTCACAGTTGTAGGCATGTTCTTTACATGAACTGATGCAAACCCTCAAAAAAACAGTGAGTTTCCAGGTTGTGAGGTACCAAAACACAAAAAATGCCAAGCAGGTGAATACTTTCACAAGCCACTGTATGATGTTTTGATTGCCTCTTATTGCATTTTAATGTTGCGGTGGTCAAAATAATGTACTGTATTTTTTCGACTATAATACACACTTTTTTCCTCCACTGAAGCCGGTGTCGAGAGGTTGATGGGACTATGGGAGTGGAGAGCAGCGAATATTCATTCTTTAATAGCGGTAACATGTGACTTCCCAGCTGCTGCAGGAGCCGAGCTGGCATCTGAGGCTAACAGTATGATCGCTATTAAAGAGAATGAATATTCACTGCTCTCCACTCTCATAGTCCCGGGCGTGGGGAGCCTTGAATATTTTAACAGCTGACCTCGGCATGTGGGGCACATGGCAGTGACATCATGGGCTGCTTACACGCTGAAATCAGCTGCTGGCATCAGAACCGGACGCCGCTATGGAGCAGAGAGAAGGTCAATAGAATAGTTTTTTTATGTGTGCAGCGTGATGGGGGCCATATATACAAGGACGGGGGGCCATGTATACCAGTGTGGGGATGGGGGGCCATGTATACCAAGAGGGAGACGGGGGACCATGTATACCAAGATGGCGATGGGGGACTATGTATGCCAGGATGGGGATGGGGGACCATGTATACCAGGATGGGGATGGGGGAACATGTATACCAGGATAAGGGACCATGTATACCAGGATGGGGATGGGGGATCATGTATACCAGGATGGGGATGGGGGGCCATGTATACCAGAATGAGGGACCTTATATACCAAGATGGGGGGCATGTATATTAGTATGGGGATGGGGACCATGTATACCAGGATGGCGTGCCATGTATACCAGGAAAGGTGGCCATGTATTCCAGGATGGGGGGCCATGTATATCAGAATGAGAGACCTTATATACCAGGATAGGGGCCATGTATGTCAGGAAGGGGGGCCATGTATACCTGGATGGGGGGCCATGTATACCAGAATGAGGGACCTTATATACCAGGATGGGGGGTATGTATATTAGTATGGGGTGCCATGTATACCAGGAAAGGTGGCCATGTATACCAGGATGGAGGGCCGTGTATATCAGAATGAGGGACCTTATATACCAGGATGGGGGCCATGTATACCAGGAAGGGGAGCCATGTATACCTGGATGGGGGGCCATGTATACCAGGATGAGGATCATATATATCAGGACGGAGGGACCACATATACCAGGATGGAGGCATATACTGTATATATACAAGGATGGAGGATATTAGTACAGAATTGGGGGACATTACCCCTATAACAGTGTCAGCAGCAGATCAATCCCCCCCATAACAGTGTGTCATGACCACATTTTTTGCTTGCATTTTTTTTTATATTTTCCTTTTCTAGGTGTGTCTTATAGTCCGGTGCATCTTACATTCTGAAAAATACGGTAATTCTGGCGTCTTGATTTTTTTCTCATTACGGTATTTACCGATCGGATTAATTTATTTTATATTTTGATAGATCAGACTTTTAATAACACAGTGAAACCAAATATGTGTATTTTTTTACTAAATGGGACAAAAGGGGAGTGAATTGAACTTTTGTGTTTTTTTATTTTTTTCATATTTTTCAAAACTTTTTTTTCGCACTTTTTACTTTTGTTAATAGTAGGAGACTTGAAGCTGCGATCATCTGATCGCCTGTGCTATACATAGTATAGCAGAAATCACAATCTCCTATGAATGCCAGCCCAGAAATATTGTAATGACAGGCATGGGTGTCATCAGCAGAACCCCGACTGTCATGATAACCCATCACCTCCCCCGCGATCATGTGACAGTGGCGCCGATGGGCAGGATGAATTATGTGCTTCCAGCCGGTGAGTGTTAAATCGCTGTCAGTGATTGACAGTGAGATTTAACTAGTCAAAAGCCACACGTAGAGCTGTTAAAGGCACAGGATGACTAATTAAATCAGCCATGATGTGTGGGGAAAGATTTGGGCTCGGTGTACAAGCCTACATCAAAGGCAGGAATACGACTTTTGACATGACTATATGTCAATGGTCATGAAGGGGTTAAGCTGTGTACAGGAGGGGCGTCAACTGAATTTTTGCCCTGGGTGCAGAAAACCCTAGATTTGTCTCTGCATAACCATTTCATTTTTACATAAGCTTGACTATATGACACATTGTTTTTTTGTGCCTTTAAAGCCATATTCACTAGTGATGAGAGAACATGCTCGCCACTGCTCGGTACTCGCCCGAGCATCACGGTGCTCGACAAGCTCCGCGCTCGGCGAGTATTTCCGGGTTGCTCGGGCGGGAACTCGGGTCCCCAGCCGGCATGTTTGCCGCTCTTTAGAGAGCCAATGAACATGCAGGGATTGCTTGCCATGCACTGTAATGCCGTAGCCATGTTGCTTGTGGGCATTACAGTGATTGGCTGGCCGTACAGCGTCATCAGGTCTATATAAGACCTGGCGCCGCTATGCTCGTTACAGTCTACCCCGGAATCAGGCAGAGTAGGGAGAGCTACTGCTGAGTCAGGGAGAGATTTTCTTGTTTAGAGTTAATATAGGAATTCCAAAATATATATCTATGTATCCATCTAAACTAACAGTCCTTCTGAGGACTAATCCAGGTGCATATTTTCAGTGGTGAAGGTGATAGCAGGAGTTAGGCAGGCAGTGTATGTGGCAGACTGCAGTGCATATAGTGCAAGAGGGACCATAGCACATTCTTGTTGCTGCTGTTCTTATTGATATTTGTAGACATAGCCCCATATATCAGGGACCAGGGCCAATTTTTTTAATCTTAATCCTGATTATTGGATTAAAAAACAATCCAGAGCACACATTTTTCTGATCCATTTGCTTGATAGCACTGCAGATCTTTTCCATATTTCAGCAATAAAAATCCAGAAATTTGAACTGAACGTGAAAAAAATTGGCTTACATTTTCATTTAGTTGCAGTGTGTCGGTCAAGCTATTCAAACTAAGTCTCTGAGAAGAATAGTATTACCAAACTACAAGCCTGCTATTTAAAACCGTGGTTCTCTGTCAGAAGTATCTCACATATAACTTTGTTCCAAAATCAGCCATTTCTGCATTCCATTTCGTTGCAGTGTGTCGGTCAAGCTATTCACACTAGGTCTCTGTGAAGAATAGTATTAGTAAATTACAGGCCTGCTATTTAAAACCGTGGTTCTGTCAGATGTATCTCACATATAACTGTGTTCCAAAATCAGCCTTTTCTGCTTTCCATTTCATTCCAGTGTGTCGGTCATGCTATTGACACTAGGTCTCTGTGAAGAATAATATTAGTAAATTACAGGCCTGCTAATTAAAACTGTGGTTCTCTGTCAGACGTATCACATATAACTGCGCTCCAAAATCAGACATTTATAGAGAACGTGGAAAATATTGTCCTCCATTTAAAATGGGCAAGGTGCGTGGCAAAGGATGGGGAAGTGGAAGTGATGGTGATGGTGCATGGCAGAGGCCAAGGCCGAGGCTGTGGGCAAGCTGGAATTGTGCCACAATAAACACCCACATCTTGTCGCCCGAACTTCCTGTCCCAATTGCTAGGGGACCGCAGCACACCACTATTGAACCCAGAGCAATGTCAAAAGGTTGTTGGTTGGATAGCAGATCATGCTTCCAGTCACTTTGCCACCACCACTACCTCCCTGTATTCCACACGGTCAAGTCTCAGTAGCCATGAGTCTGGACCGTATATTCCTCACCCTGATCCTCCTTCCTCCCACCATGCCGAGTGCCCGGAGACAACTGATCCCACACTTGGACACTCAGAAGAGCTGTTCACTTTTCCATTTGCAGATTCAGGCCTCTCGTCCGGCCAGCTTCAAGTGAGTCAAGAGGAGAACGCGCGTAGGGATGCCCAAATATTTGAGCAACCAAGGTCACACATAGGTAATGGTGGGAAAGTGCAATTACTGTCGCAAGAGCTGGATGATGGTGATGATGAGACACAATTACCAGAAATTCAGGAGGAGGATCAGGGAGCGGAAGTGGAAGACGAGGTGCTGGATGACATAGTAACTGACCCAACCTGGCAAGGCAACATGCAGAGCAAGGACAGCAGCACACAGGGCGAGGGAGACGTAGCACCACAACAGGCAGGAAGAAGCAGTGTGGTGGCCACAGACACGAGGCGGGAAAGCATTCCCCGTAACACCAACATGACGGAAGTTGCCATTACAGCTGTTAGGTGTTCCCAAGTCTGGTTGTTTTTTAAAGACTCTGCTGATTACCCCAAAAAGGCCATTTGCACCACCTGCCAAGCCAGCATCAGCAGGGGTAGCAAAACTAGCAGCCTGACCACCACCAGCATGATCAGGCACACGGCAGCAAAGCACCCTACTAGGTGGGCTGAACCCCAGGGTCCAGAAACAGTATCTGTGGGTGACACCACTTCTTCTTCCGCTGTTGCGAGTGCACGCCAATCCCCTGTCCATGGCACATGCGAAGATGCCTCCCACCCTGCACTCTCTCAAGTAGCACCATCAGCAAGCATGTCCACATCCTTGTCCCAGAGTTCAGTTGTCCATACCCTAGTCCTTGGAATGCAAGCGCAAATACGCTGCCAACGCCCCATAGGCCACACTACTAAATTCACACATTTGGCTTGAAATGTTGCCTTTTAGGCTCGTGAAGACAGAAGCTTTCCACAACCTGATGGCGGCGGCCGTCTCTCGGTACTCAGTCCCCAGTCGCCACTATTTCTCCCAGTGTGCCGTCCCCGCATTACACAAGCATGTGTCCAACAACATTAGCCGTGGCCTCAGCAACGCAGTTAGTGATAAAGTCCACTTAACCACGGAAATGTGGACAAGTGCTTGTGGGCAGGGATGGTACATCTCGCTGACGGCACACTGGATTAACATAGTGGAAGCCAGGACCAAGTCAGACCTTGGGACGGAACACATGCTCCTGACGCCGAAGATTGCGGGCCCTGGGTCAATCAGGGTTGCCCCCACATTCTACAGCTCCTGCACCTCCTCCTCCTCAGCCTCCATCTCCGAAATGAGCACATTAGTCAGAAGATGGAAGCACTGCAGCACTGCCTCGGCCAAGCGGCAACAGTCTGTGCTGAAGCTAATATGCTTAGGTGACAAACCGCACACCGCTGAAGAGTTGTGGATGGCTCTGAAAGAGCAGACAGATCTGTGGCTGACAGTGCTAAACCTACAGCCAGGCATGGTCGTGTGTGACAATGGCCGGAACTTGGTGGCGGCTCTGAAGCGAGGCGAGCCCACAAAAGTACCATGCCTGGCCCATGTGCTTAACCTCGTGGTTCAGCAGTTTCTCAAAACCTTCCCAGATCTGTCCCATCTGCTTGTCAAAGTACGCTGCCTGTGTGCCCATTTTCAAAATTCAGCTACAGCTTCCGATGCCCTTGCTGTGCTTCAGCAATGTTTGCAGCTTCCAGCTCTCCGACTGATCTGTGATGTCCCCACACATTGGAACTCTACATTGCAGATGTTTGGAAGGATTTGTGAGCAGATGAGGGCAGTTTTTGACTACCAGCATCAACACTGCCATCGGTATTCAGGTCAGACTCCACACATAAGACCTCAGGAGTGGACATGGATGTCAGACATCTGTACCATACTCCAAAACTTTGAGGAGTCCACCAAGATGGTGAGCGGCGATGACGCCATAATTAGCATCACCTTTCTGCTTCTCTGTCTTCTGAAACGCTCTTTGCTCACAATTAAAGAGGATGCATTGCAGGCGGAGCACGATGAGATGGAGCAAGGAACCATACAGGGTGATTACACACAGCCCAGCCTCATCTCATCCCAACGTGGATTGGGTGACAGTGAGGAGGAGGAGGAGGAACAGGAGCTAGTTTTCCTGTGCTATAGACGGTACTACCTGCACAACTGTCATACCGTCTGTTCAGTGTGGATGGCCTGAGGACAGGAAGGAGGAGGAAGAGGAGGAGGATGAAGAGGAGAGCATGGTCAGTCGTCCTCTTGGTGAGGACACGGAAGTCTGGCCTCTTTGCAGTCTGGCACACATGGCTAAGTTTATGTTATGCTGCCTTTCCCGTGACTCTCACGTTGTCCACATTTTGGGTGACAGTCATTACTGGTTGGTGACACTTCTAGACCCATGCTACAAGGAGAACTTTCTGTCTCTTATTCCCGTGCAGGACAGGCCTAATAAAATGGGGCTGTACGAGAAGGCACTTGTTGCGGAATTATTTAAAAAATTCCCATCTGAAAACGCAGTTCACAATTCGTTGGACAACCAAGGAGTACAGGCGAGAGAGACACAAATGCAATCCAGCAGAGGCAGGGGAACACTGTCAAAGTTTTGGACAGTTTTCCCAGACACTCCCATTGTACAGGCCCTGAGGCGCTGAGTACTCTCACAAGGAGGCAAAAGTTTCGGAAGATGCTGAGGGAATACCTTGCTGACCGTACCAACGTCCTCTGTGCCTTATAATTATTGGGTATCCAAGCTGGACATGTGGCATGAACAGGCTCTCTACACCTTAGAGGTTCTGGCCTGCCCTGCCTCTAGCATTTTGTCAGAGCGAGTTTTTAGTGCCACTGGTGGAATTATAACTGATAGGTGCATACGCCTGTCAAGTGAAAATGCTGACAGGCTGACTCTTATAAAATTGAACAAGGGCTGGATTGGGCCAGACTTCTCAACACCACCGAATGATAGCAGCGTAGCATAAACTCAAATACAGTGTCTTTTTTTGGGAGGTCTAACTCTATTCGCATGCACCTCTCTCTTCACACCCAGACATGGGTATAAGCTTCCTGATTTTGTCTATTTGCTCTTGTCTTCCTCCTTCTCCTCATCCTCCACCACATCATCACAATATCTACCATATCACCATATCTACGTTTCTTGCAAGAGGCATTGGAGTTCCTCCAAATTTTTGGCAGCCGTTGCATTCACTGCATAGGCAAACAGTATGGGAGACCCACTTCCTAATAATGGGAATATTGTTTTCAAGAGGCTCTCTGACCTCTCTGTCTGTTGCAAGGGACATTGGAGTTCCACCAAATTTTTGTCAGCTGCTGCATTCACTGCATAGGCAAACAGTATGGGAGACCCACTTCCTGACAATGGGAACATTGTTTGCAGGAGGCCCTTCAACCTATATGTCTCGTGCAAGGGACATTGGAGTTCCTCCAAATTTTTGGCAGCTGTTGCATTCACTGCATAGGCAAACAGTATGGGAGACCAACTCAAATTTTCTAATGGGAACATGTCATTAATGTGGCCCAGCTCTATGTGTCTTTAAATTGTTATTGGGATGTTTCCTAAATTTTGGCAGCCGTTGGACTCACTGCATACCCTATAACTGTATAGCAGACCCGCTCCTTTCTAATGGGAACATTTCGTTACTGTGGCCCAGCTCTATGTGTCTTTAAATTGATGTTGGGGTTTTTCCCAAATTTCGGCAGCCCTTGCAGTCACTGCATGGGCATTACCACTATAGGAGACCCACTCCTTTATAATGGGAACATTTTTTTTACTGAGACCCTCCTCTATGTCTTTTCAAAGGGGTACTGGGGTGTGTCCAAATTTTTGGCAGCCCTTGCAGTCACTGCATACGTAATAACAGTATAGAAGACCCACTCTTTAATAATGGGAACAACAAAGCATAGCTAACTGCTGGCCCTTTAAGAATAGTAAGGCCTATAAAAATAGTGTTTGTGACTTTCAGAGTTCCTCCTTCATAAATGAAACAGGATGTGTCTGATGATGTCTCACACACCACATGGCCAGATAAGGTAGCAAAATGTTAAAATGACATTTCCTGGTGAATGCATTTTTCACTGTTGAAAGCAATGCAAAAGTGCAAAAATGCATCAAAAACGCTACATGTGAACATAGCCCAAGGTGTGGAGGAGCGTTTTTGTTTTTGGTTATTTATTTTGCCTTATCTACAAGTCATTACTCTGGAAAGGATGTTCATTAACATTTTTTCCAGGAAAATCCATTTTGGTTTCGTTTTAGTATGTTTTATTGTGAGTCCGTAAAAGTGGCATAATATCTCTGACAACGTTGTTGACAGCAGTGACCTGGGAGTCAGAAATGCTTACAGGGGTCTTTCTCATGCTGTTCCCATGTCATTTGAGCACTGTTCCCATCAATTTGGGCAATTTTTAGGCCCTCTGCAGACCGCCGGAAAAATGCTCGACCCAAGCAACGAGTACCCAAGCATTTTAATGCTCGCTCATCACTAATATTTACATGTTGAGTAAATACAATTTTTTTTTCCTGCATGTTTTCCGCAGGCATCCGCACCAAACTACACAATAACAATGGTCTCTGGTTATTGTATTGTTGGTGCATTTTTATACGTTTTCCTTCTTATTTGATATATTTTTAGTGCAGATGTGAAGCAGTGTATTAATGTCTTTTTTATAGTGCAGAAAAGCTTTGACTCTGCTTTTATGACCACAGCCCCACTAGTATTTGGTCAGTATTTTTTCTCAGGAGTGGGAGCCAAAACCAGGTGAGGAACAATCAGAGAAAGGGCATAATAGAAATAAGTGCATCCATTCTGCATTTATCACCCACTCCTGGTTTTGGCTCCCACTCCTGAGAAAAAATACTGACCAAATACTGATAGTGGGGACGTGGCCAAAGAAAGCAACTGCCTTTTTGCATCATGCTTTTTTGCAGGCTCCCCGGTAAAGCCCATAGAGGACAAAAAAGAACCAAAACCACACAGTTCAACAGTTCCTTTAGATGTACAGTGTGTGGTGTTTTCATGACATAACAACTGATTTGCTTACAAAATTAAGTGCAGCAAAAAAATCTGCGGAAAAATGCAGCATTTACACTACGTGTGAACATGGCCTAACTGTCCAAGCAAGCGTGGATGTGATTACATGAAAACTCCTGATTACTGTACGTCTACAGACGCTGTTGAATTGTGCAGCTCTGGTGCATTTTTCCTCTATAAGCTTCTTCGTGGAGACTGAAAAAAATGCATGAAAAAAATGTTGCATTTTTAACCCCTTAAGGACTGACCCACTTTGTACGTTAATGACAGAGCCTCATTTTTAAAATCTGACCAGTGTCACTTTATGTGGTAATAACTCTGGAGCGCTTCAATATATCTCAGTGATTCTGAGACTCTCTGATTGCTCCTCACCTGGTTTTGGTTCCCACTCCAGAAAAAAAAACACTGACAGAATACTGACCAAATACTGATAATGGGGCCATGGCTTTACACTGAGTAGTGACCTCTGGCAAGCCTATCAAACACTGGCGTGATCCGGCATGTCACAACCTGCATAAGACGACCAGGGCGACACCGATAACAAATGAAGTTGGAGACTGGTAAGTATAATACTAGGGGCTGGGAACTTACATTAGTGTTACCACTCTACCAGTGAAATAAAAACAAAAAACACTCACGTGGTGTTTTAACCTCTTTCACCTTCATGATTAGTCCAAGTTTTACAATTCTGACCAGTGTCACAATAACTCTGTAACACTTCAACGGATCCCACTGATTCTGAGTTCTGAGACTGTTTTCTCATCACATATTGTACGTCATGATAGTGGTAAGATTTGTTCAATACAACTTGCGGTTATTTGTGAAAATATCAGAAATTTGGAGAAAATGTTGCAATTTTTTAACTTTTAATTTTTATGCCCTTAAATCATTATAGCACACAAAATAGTTAACATTTCACAATATGTCTACTTTACATCAGCACAATTTTTTAAACCTTTTTTTTCGGAAGTTAGAGGGTTAAAAGTTGATCAGCAATGTCTCATTTTTACACTAAAATTTACAAAACCATTTTTTAGGGACACATTTGAAGTGACTTTGAGTGGCCTATATGACAGAAAATGCCCAAAAGTGACACCATTCTAAAAACTGCAAACCTAAAAGTGCTCAAAACCATATTCAATAAGTTTATTAACCCTTCAGTTGCTTCA
This sequence comes from Phyllobates terribilis, assembly GCF_046119375.1. Classification (NCBI taxonomy): domain Eukaryota; kingdom Metazoa; phylum Chordata; class Amphibia; order Anura; family Dendrobatidae; genus Phyllobates; species Phyllobates terribilis. The sequence goes on along the minus strand of NW_027362763.1, from coordinate 912,167,974 downwards.
CAAGAATTAATCCAATGTGGAAGGAAAAAAATGAACATTTAACTTTTTTTTCACAAAAATTCTATTTTATCCCCAAATTATTTATTTTGACAAGGGTAACAGGAAAAAAATGGACCCCAAAATTTGTTGTGCAATTGGCTGGAATCGAGAGCATATGCCATAGTATTTGAATAGCCCCCAATGTGCCTAAACAGTAGAACCCCCCCCAAGTGACCCAATTTTGGAAACTAAACTCCTCAAATAATTTTTCTAGATGTGTGGTGAGCACCTTGAATCCTCAGGTGCTTCACAAAAATTTATAATGTTGAGCCGTGAAAATTACAAAAAAATATATATCACATTTTTTCTAAAAATGTGTTTTAGCCCCAAATTTTTTACTTTCACAAGGGTAACAGGAGAAAATGGACCCCAACACTCGTTGTGCAACATCTCCTAAATACGCTGATATCCCATTTGTGAGTGAAAACTACTGTTAGGCACACGACAGGGCTCAGAAAGGAAGGAGTGATGTTTGTGATGGTCTGTGGGTGTCATGTCGCGTATGGAGAGCCCTTGATGTGCCTAAACACTGGAAACCCCCCACAAATGACCCTATATTGGAATTGATGCAATGTTTTCCTGGTATGTGAATTTTATAATGTGGTGGCATACGTGAGTAGTGTAGAGTTCATCAGGTTGGCATATGAGTTGTGTAGAGTGCATCAGGCTGGCATATGTGGGTAGAGTTTATCAGGTTGGTATACGTGAGTTGTGTACAGTGCATCGGGTTGGCATACGTGAGTTGTGCACAGTGCATCAGGTTGGCATATGTGTGTTGTGCAAGTCAGAAATAAATGTATTAGTCCATGGATGAGTGATAGACTGAAACATTCTTTCATACACAGACCAGGTTTGTCAGGTCATGTGTCACACTGATAAATGGTGTCCTTTCGTATCCTCCTTCTGTAACACACTTTGTACCTTTTTTGTGACCTTTCTCTCTTTGCAGTTTAAGGGACCTCACTGGGAAAATGTTGCCCTGGTATAACACGGGCACCTTAAGTTCTGGGGCCCGCTCCTTCCTGACTGCCAAATATTAGGGCCTTGATCACTACCTCCCAGAACTGAAGGAAGGTTCCTGTCTGGCCTGCACATCGTGATAGCAGGAAAGTTATATATTGCCATGTGTACGATGCGCACGGCCTGCTTCTTCTACCACACCTTGGCTTTTCTCATGGCACTGTACGGTTGGAGGACTTGATGAGAGAGATCAGCTGTACCCCAGGACAGTCTGGTTTGGTGACCTGTGTAAAGGAACCTCTTACAGCGGTGGGGGTGCTGCCATCACCATGTATGGTGGTCAAGAAAAGGACATGTCTCTTGTCCTTGACCACCAGCATGTTGTCACTACATTGAGCTCTGCTCTCACCCTTTCTGAGCAGCTGCCCAACTAGTGTCCTAGGGAGGCCTCTTTGATTGTTGCCAACAGTACCACATGCTACTGTAGCTTGCACAGAGAGTGACTTGAAGAGTGGGATTCTGGTATCAAAGTTATTTACGTAGAAGTGATAATTTTGATCCACTCACTCCTAGGACAGGGGGACATTCAGTGGATTAAATCCAGGTGTCCTTCCCTTCATAATCCTTAAAATTGTGGGTGTACCCTTTGGCAACCACAGTTTGAAGAGCTTAATTCCGTTTCTGGTCCTCTTACTGGGCAGATAGGCTCAAAGAAATCGAAACCGATTGTATTTTAGTTTGAAATAAAAATTATCTTCGAATTCGAATATCGAGTTCCATCATCATCCTTCAGGAGCGCATATTGCTGGGAAAAATATTTGCAAAGTGGTATTGCCCATGAAAGCACTGTGGAATGTTATCCAAAACATCAACACTCCTATATTGCCGAATTTCTGGCTTCCTCACTATCACCATGTGAATAACAAGGCCCCAAAACTTCATTTCCACGGCGTCTACAGGGGCGAAGTTGGCAAATGATGAAGTGGGATTTTGGGATAAAAATTGTTGTGCGTACAAATTTGTCTGGGACACCATGAGATCTACAAAATTGTCAGAGAAAAAGATTTTGAAAAAGTCAATTTCTGTGAGGCTGGCAGTGTCAAACTGGATTCCTGATTCCCATAATCAGGAATCTGTGGCTCATAATTTTTGGGAGGCAAGGTCCATAGGGGTTCACTAACGGTAGGCGTTAGTTCACTTTTGGTCCTGGGGCATCTGCGTGGTGGTTTGGTATCACTTGAGGAAGAGGAAAAAGGAAGGTGGGATGCTCTCCCTCACTGTCAGGGTCGGAGGCAAGGAAGGCGTATGTCTCATCCGCTGAATACCAGATTTGGGTAGAGCGAAACATTTTTTTCATGTATGCGGTATTTGTGTGTGTGTACCAAATTTTGTGTGTGTTTGGTGTAAATTTACGTTCCCTAAACCAGTTCTATAAACTAATCTAAATAATTTTTTTTTGTGTGAAAAAAGGAATCAAGAACTGGATGCCGATCAGTGATGCTCGATTGCTGGAGGACGCAAACATGGATATTATTTTTTTCTTCCCGTTTTGCTATCTGACACTAACCCTGACTAAATTCAGTAAAAAATACTGTAGTAGACGCCAACTACTACAGTATATTTTCACTGTACTAATCTAATTTTTTTTGTGTGTAAAACAAACAAACAAAAAATAAAGCTGTTCAGAATTGAACAGCCAATCACAGCGATCGTGGTTGCGGGGATGGGGGGGGCAGTGACACCCCCCAGGATGATGACGCCATCTACCCTAAGGTACGATGGCACATGAAATTTAATGCCATCACCGTGACTTCGGTCACGGTGCTGCATTAAAGGTAGGGCGTAATAATGCGTACCTGGTCCAATAAGCCCAGGGCGGAGGTACATATTGATACGCCTGACGTCAGAAAGGGGTTAAAAAGGTCCAGCACAGCGCAACAGAACTGGACTATGACCGCTCTGCACATGTCCAAAGCTGGAATGGGGGAGTCCAGAGAGTTCAGTGAGGTCAGATAGAGTCTTTGCACTCTGATTGGTGCAATCGATGTCATTGTCCAGTCAGTGCTGGGCTGGTGACACTGGCATTGCTAGGCTCCAGTCTATGATCCGTGCTATTACAGCACAGATCATAGGCTGGACATCAGTGTTTCAGGCAATTTTATTGCCTGAAACACTGAAATCGCTGTGATTGACTGTTCAATTCACAACAGTCAATCACGGCAGCACCACCTCAAGGGGCAACGAGTCCCAGTGCCCTGCTGTCAGAAACAATCATACGATCGCCGTGTGTTTAGTCACGGTGTTCGCAGAAATTATATGCATGTATGTACGTACGGGTGCTTCTTACAAAATTAGAATATCATCAAAAAGTTAATTTATTTCAGTTCTTCAATACAAAAAGTGAAACTCATTATATAGAGTCATTATAGACAGTTATCTATTTCAAGTGTTTATTTCTGTTAATGTTGATGATTATGGCTTACAGCCTATGAAAACACAAGTAATTATCTCAGTAAATTACAATAATTAACAAAAAACACCTGCAAAGGCTTCCTACGCATTTAAAAAGGTCCCTTAGTCTGTTTCAGTAGGCTCCACAGTCATGGAGAACACTGAAGACTTGATAGATGTTGAGTGCGTCAATGACTGCATTCTGGACAAGGAGGGTAAGCCACAAAAGGTCATTGCTAAAGAAGCTAGCTGTTCACAGAGTGCTGTATCCAAACATATTAATGGGAAGTTGAGTGGAAGTAAAAAGTGTGGTAGAAAAAGGTGCACAAGCAACCAGGATAACCGCAGCCTTAAAAGGATTAAGAAGAGGCCATTCAAAAATTTGGGGGAAATTCACAATGAGTGGACTGCTGCTGGAATCATTGTTCCCTCTGCCGACAAGCTTTTTGGAGATTGAAATTTAATTCTCCAGCAGGACTTGGCACTTGTCCACACTGCCAAAAGTACCAGTATCACTGTGCTTGATTGACCTGCAAACTCTCCTGACCTTAACCCCACAGAGACTCTATGGGGTATTGTCAAGAGGAAGATGTGCGACACCAGACCCAACAATGCAGACGAGCTGAAGGCTGCTATCAAAGCAACCTGGGCTTCCATAACACCTCAGCATGCCACACCACATTGATGCAAAAGCAGCCCCGACCAAGTATTGAGTGTATTTACTGAACATACATTTCAGTAGGCCAACATTTCAGATTTTAAAATAATTTTTCAAGCTGTTGCTATAAAGTATTCTAATTTACTGAGATAATGACTTGTGTTTTCATTGGCTGTAAGCCATAATCAGCAACATTAACAGACAAACACTTGAAAGAGATCACTGTTTGTAATGACTCTATAATATATGCGTTTCACTTTTTGTCTTGAAGAACTGAAATAAAGTTACATTTTTGATATTCTCATTTTGTGAGAAGCACATGTATGTATATATTTATACAGTGTGTACGTGTACACACACTTCATATGGAAGGGCAGGACTTAATCTTTTTATTGATATAGTACCAATATATTCCACAGTGCTTTACAATTCAGACAATTTACAGACCCTATGGGCACTGTCTCCATTGGGTTTAACAATCTAATTCCCTATCAGTAAGTCTTTGGAGTGTGGGAGGAAACCCACGCAAACATGGGGAGAACATACAAACTCCTTTGCAGATGTTGTCCTTGGTAGTTTTTGAACCCAGGACTCCAGTGCTAACCACTGAGCCACCATCCTGCCCCAACCCACCATGCTGACTTACCGACCAAACGTGTGTGTGTGTGTGTGTGTGTGTGTGTGTGTGTGTGTGTGTGTGTGTGTGTGTGTGTGTGTGTGTACTGCAAATGTCGGGAAGAGGTTAAATACTGGCCCTTGTAGCAGGGGCTCTGATGTATAATAAAGGCAGCACTCACAGCAGATGGCATGGACACTGCTCTTGTATCCATATAGCTGCACAATTATGGTTTTAGCTAGATCCACACTGCAGTGGGGAACTATAATTCAGACAAATTGTACACTAATGACCACCAAAAGCTTAAAGGAGAGTTAAAAGAAAAAAAAAAAAAAAAAAACTAGAATTGAGTTTGTAAGCCTGAGTCTCTTCTACATCAGTGTCTAACCTCACAAATGCTTTTCTTGACAATTCATCAGAAATTCCCACTGAAAGCTGCAGAGAGAACTTACCCATATTCACTCCTTTCCAACATTGGACATACTAGTGTGTACAATGTCTGCTTCATGTTTTTATGTGGGGTAACAAGTTGAGGCCACATACTTGCCAGCAGATGATGGCAGTGTTATTTGGACATCATCTGCCTTTAACTGTCATAAGTGGAGAGGCGCTCTGCAACCTGACAAATGCAGCTGTCAATTTCTCACAGCGGCATTAAGAATGTGCTGGCATGGTGACACACAGTTCTAACCACCCATTGGCACCCCCATGATGCAATCACAGGGACCCAATGACCTGTCATGATTGCTGGAGGTCTGTTAAAGACCCTTATGCCTATCATGACTCTGCTCCTATGAAATCCAGCTGATGGCCAAACTTCATAGAAAGTGATATTTGTTATAAACAGCAACATTGTTGCTTGGGTCACCATTCTGGCCAATACAAATTTTTTTGTACAAATTTCTGAATTTCTCACTACTTTAATTAAAAAACAAACAAGAAAAAAAACAAAAAACACTCCACTATACATGTCTGAGGTCTTCATAATTGTACCGACCTGGGCAATCTTACTTTTTACCATGCAATGAATGCTGTAAAGACAGAAGCCAAAAACCTATTGAGGAATTGTTTTACCAGTTTCCAGTAGATTGCATGGCAATATAGATGGTGTCATTTAAAAGTGTAACTTGTCCCACAATAAACAAAACCATGACAGTTACATTATTTTTCCGTCAAAGAAATGATATGCCCTTGGAAAAAGGGGAGGGAAAAAAAAAACTAAAAAAGCAAAAACAGAAAATAGTCATGTCGAGAAGGGGTTAATACTTATTGGTTTAGAATGAAACTTCATAAAAGCTCTTGTACGAGTAATGTGTAGTTCCCAATACTCTTGTCCGTGTAGTGTATATGAAGAATGAAAATATAATTCACTTTATTAACTTTATTCCAGACAGATTGCACTTTCATTCTCAAAACAGAAACCAAGCAAAACTCCTTATATTTCCAGAAATGTAACAGTACAAGTGCTCTAAATGATGTGGCATGGATTATGTTTTAATTCCCTTGTATTCACAAAATTTCTAAGGAAGCCCAGCTACAAGTTAGTGGGTTCTAAGTGCTTATCGAGGGGGATTACAGAAATCAAGTTCATTTTTTGCAGGTCCGATATCTTTCTGCTACATTCTCCCAGTTGATAACATTCCATATTGCCTTCATATAGTCAGGTCTTACATTCTTGTACTGCAGGTAGTAAGCATGCTCCCAAACATCAATACCCAGAAGAGGAATAAGACCTGGAAGACAGAACACAAGAATTATTAGTCAGGAAGTCAATGACAACTGAACAACAACAACAAAAAGTGAATACATGTCATCCAGTAGCAATCGCCAATAACGCTGCAGCCGAACCAACTTTGAATTTATTTTTACTCTATCCATTGGAAATGCTAATTAAGGAAACCTGCTAATTGGAGCACTCACACAGCAGTATTTTGTGTTCATAGAAAATTTTTATGCAAGAATAGTCTCCAGAAGATACTTACCTACACGCAACCTCCGATCCTCATAAGATCTCCTTCTCTACTCTTCCCACAATCGCATACAAGATTTCTCCCGTACATCCCCTCAACCCCATATCAGACTCTCACCTACCGTGGAAACCTTCAAAAGGAACCTGAAGACCCACCTCTTCCAACAAGCGTACAACCTGCAGTAACCCACGCTCCACTACACCGCTGCATGACCAGCTCTACCCTCACCCATCCCTTGTAGACTGAGCCCTCGCAGGCAGGGTCCTCTCTCCTCTGTACCAATCGGTGATTTGTATTGTTCATGACTATTGTACTGTTTTTTTTATTATGTATACCCCTTTTCCCCTGTAGAGAGTCATAGAATTGATGGCACCATAATAAAAAACACTTTGTTGAACCATTGCAACATTACCTATATGATCAAAACAGGATCAAACGTTAAACTGAATTACTTTGTAATAATACAAAAACATAAAAAAAAAAAAAATAAAAAAAATCAAGAAAAACCAGGGACAAAAATTATAAGATGGACAGAACAGTATTGTAATCATAAAAATATGCTCTATGCACCCTTGGTATGGCCAAGAGGCTCAGTGCACTGTTGCACCCATTGGTTTTACAAGTCTTCACCTCCCTCAGTGGTGATTGACCTCTCTGTACTGTCTGCAGAAAAAGATCAGACAAGCCAGTGATGTCAATCACAAGCGAGGGAGGTGAAGGAATGAAAAGCCAAAAAGCAGAATAGTGCATTGAGCCTCTTAGCCATGCCAAGGATGCATCAGAGATATCACATTTTTATTTTATTTATTTATCTCACTTATATAGCGCCATTAATTCCACAGTGCTTCACAGACAATATCAAACATATGCACAGCAATGTACAAACTACTTGCTGTGCACAGTGTTTTGTCACTTTTCAAAAGCTGAGAATTGGCAGCTTTCACCATCATTTTATATAGGGAATTCAACAAAAAAAAAATCCTGGATGCAAAAAGTGTCCAAAAAGACATCAGAAAGGGCAAATTCAAAGAAAGTGCCGCCAGTTTCCTGAAGGGACTTAGGATTCAAAAACGATGTGGGAACGACGGTGTCTTTTGGGGTGTACAAACCCTTATCCCCTTCATCTCACACTCCCCACCCCCACCACCATTTTATTTATTTTAATTCTGACCAGTGTCACTTTATGAGGCAATAACCCTGGAACACTTCAACAGTCTCAATCACTGGGATGCCTTTTCATGACTCGTAATTCATATTAGTGGTAAATTTGAGTCAATATGATTTGCGTTTACCGTATATACTCGAATATAAGCCAACCCAAATATAAGCCGAGGCAACTAGTTTTACCACACACAAAAAAAAAAAAAAAAGAAAAAAAAAAAGCCTGGGAAAACTTATTGACTCGAGTATAAGCCTAGGGTGGGAAATACAGCAGCTACTGGTAAATATCCCAAATCCTTGGTATGCATGAGCCCGCCTCACCACAGCCTGGTATGCATGGGAGCCCCTCCACCCCCCCCCCCCCATCACTGCACACATGACAGCAAAAAAACAAACACACTTCTACTCACCTTCCTTCCCTCTGCTCCAACAATGCATCCTGTTCTGCCAGCAGCTGATCTCAGCATCTGAGCAGTGCATGAGGTCACTGCTATGTGGCCTCAAATGCCGAGGTGAGCTGCAGGGATATTTACTCCTCTCCACGTTTATACCATGGGCATGGAGAAGAGTGAATATTCATTACCCTTAATAGCACACACATTGTCAATCATGGTCGTGATTGACAGTGTGTGCCATTAATGAAAATGAATATTCACCCTTCTCCACGCCCATGGTCGTGCAGAAGAGTGAACATTTTTCTTTACTAGCGGGCACACGTGGTAGCTTCAGCAGCTGGCTATTACCTATGCACTGGTCCTCTGCAACACCACCCACCACAGCGGGAATATACTATAATACAACCCCTGGAAAAAATTATGGAATCATCAGGCTTGGAGGATGTTCATTTAGTTGTTTAATGTTGTTGAAAAAAAAGCAGATCACAGACCTGGCACAAAACTAAAGTCATTTCAAATGGCAACTTTATGGCTTTAAGAAACACTAAAAGAAATTAAGATAAAAAAATGTGGTACTCAGTAAGGGTCATTTTTTTCAGACCAAGCAAAGGGGAAAAAAAAAAAAAAAAAAAAAATCATGGAATCACTCAATTCTGAGGAAAAAATTATGGAATCATGAAAAACAAACACACAAAAGAACACTCCAATACATCACTAGTATTTTGTTGCACCACCTCTGGCTTTAATAACAGCTTGCAGTCTCTGAGGCATGGACTTAACCCCTTAATTACCGGGGACGTATTAGTACGCATATTTGCGTACTGCCCGTTCAGTGAGGGCTGCTGCACTGAGCCCTCACTGAACGGAGCACGTCAGCTGATTCTTACAGCTGACATGTGCCCGCAACAGCCGCGGGTGGAATCGCGATCCACTCGCGGCTGTTAACATGTTAAATGCCGCTGTCAATCTCTGACAGCAGCATTTAACACGCGCTTCCGGGTAGCGCGTCATAAGCCCCGCCCACCGGCGACCCCGTCACGCAGACGCCTGTGGTTGTCATGATCTTGTCGCTATGAGCGCCACCTAGTGGTCGGCGCTCATAGCACAGGACCATTTCTGCTGCATGCAGGGGACCTGCTCGTCCCCTGTATGTAGCAGAGGCGATCGGATAGTTGCTGCTTCTAGTCTAGAAGCATGCAAAAAGTAAAAAAAAAGTTTTTAAAAATATAAAAAAAAAAATGAAAAAATATAAAAGTTTAAATCACCCCCCTTTTGCCCCATTCAAAATAAAATAAAAAATAAACCCCACATACACATATTTGGTATCGCCGCGTTCAGAATCGCCCGATCTATCAAGATAAAAAAAAGAATTAATCCGATCGGTAAACGGCGTAACGAGAAAAAAATTCTAAACGCCAGAATTACGTTTTTTGGTCGCCGCAAAATTGCAATAAAATGCCATAACAGGCGATCAAAACATCAGATCTACCCCAAATGTTATCAATAAAAATGTCAGCCCGGTGCGCAAAAAATAGGCCATCAAACAGCCCCAGATCACGAAAAATGGAGAAGCTACGGGTCTTAGAAAATGGCGCTATTTTTTTTTTTTTTTTTTTTTACCAAATTTTGGAATTTTTTTTCACCACTTAAATATAAAAGAACCTATACATGTTTGGTGTCTATGAACTCGTAATGACCTGTAGAATAAGAAGGGCAGGTCAGTTTTAGCATTCAGTGAACGTGGTAAAAAAAATAAATAAAAAACAACTGTGGTATTGCACTTTTTTTGCAATTTTACCGCACTTGGAATTTTTTTCCCCGTTTTCCCGTACAGGATATGGTAAAACTAGTAATGGCGTTGAAAAAGTACAACTCGTCCCGCAAAAAATAAGCCCTCACATGGCCATATTGACCAAAAAATAAAACCGCTATGGCTCTGGGAACAAGGGGAGCAAAAAAGAAAATGCAAAAAACGGAAAATGCTCCGGGGCTTAAGGGGTTAATGAGTGACAAACAGTACTCTTCATCAATCTGGCTCCAACTTTCTCTGATTGCTGTTGCCAGCTTTGCAGGTTGGAGCCTTGTCATGGACCATTTTCTTCAACTTCCACCAAAGATTTTCAATTGGATTGAGATCCGGACTATTTGCAGGCCATGACATTGACCTTATGTGTCTTCTTTCAAGGACTGTTTTCACAGTTTTTGCTCTATGGCAGGATGCATTATCATCTTGAAAAATGATATCATCATCCCCAAACATCCTTTCAAATGATGGGATAAGAAAACGGTCCAAAATATCAATGTAAACTTGGGCATTTATTGAAGATGTAATGACAGCCATCTCCCCAGTGCCTTTACCCGACATACAGCCCCATATCATCAATGACTGTGGAAATTTGCATGTTCTCTTCATGCAGTCATCTTTATAAATCTCATTGGAACGGCACCAAACAAAAGTTCCAGCATCATCATCTTGCCCAATGCAGATTCGCGATTCATCACTGAATATGACTTTCATCCAGTCATCCACAGTCCACGATTGCTTTTCCTTAGCCCATTGTAACATTGTTTTTTTCTGTTTAGGTGTTAATGATGGCTTTTGTTTAGCTTTTCTATATGTAAATCCCATTTCCTTTAGGCTGTTTCTTACAGTTTGGTCACAGACATTGACTCCCGTTTCCTCCCATTCGTTCCTCATTTGTTTTGTAGTGCATTTCCTGTTTAGGAAACATATTGCTTTAAGTTTCCGGTCTTGATGCTTTGATGTCTTCCTTGGTCTACCAGTATGTTTGCCTTTAACAACCTTCCCATGTTGTTTGTATTTGGTCCAGATTTTAGACACAGCTGGCTGTGAACAACCAACATCTTTTGCAACATTGCATGATGATTTACCTTCTTTTAAGAGTTCGATAATCCTCTCCTTTATTTCAATTGACATCTCTCATGTTGGAGCCATGATTCATGTCAGTCCACTTGGTGAAACAGCTCTCCAAGGTGTGATCACTCCTTTTTAGATGCAGGCTAACGAGCATATCTAATTTGATGCAGGTGTTAGTTTTGGAAATGAAAATTTACATGGTGATTCCATAATTTTTTCCCTCTGCTTGGTCTGAAAAAAAAAAAAAAAAAAACTCGTACTGAGGAGAGCTGGTGGGATACTTCCACTTTCATAGTTTTCATTACTGCAGATAAATGTGCCTCAGTGTCTTCCCATTAAGAGAGATTTTTTCTTCTTCTTTTCTTCTGGGGGGGCTGAGATAGAACCTTCCCTTTCATCTTGTTCAGGATCGGAGTAATCCGGCGATTCTTCCTCCTCTGAACTGGATTCTGTCTCCTACCGGGGCAGTTTTTGCCTAGGGCCTGCCTGGGAAGTTAGTGTGGGGACTAAATCCGCAACAGGACTTTGGACCCCTTCCCTTATTATGGCCCTTATGTCCGTCATAAAGGAGGAATGTTCATCTTTAAAGGGGTATTCCCATGTCCAAGATCCTATCCCAATATGTAGTAGGTGTAATAGTAATATTAGCAAATATCTCCAATTAGCAAATCAAAAATACTATACTACATTTCTATCTCTCTTACCTCATGTGCAGGCATTGCAGGACCTTAGGCATCCATGGTTACGACCACTAGCAACTAGCCAACTAACTGACTTTATCAGTGGACGTAACCATGGATACCTACGGTCTTGCGATGCCTGCACATAAGGAAAGAGACATAGTGAATCAAAAATACTATACTACATTTCTAATTGGAGATATTTGCTATTATTACTACACCTACTACATATTGGGATAGGATCTTGGAGATGGGAATACCCCTTTAACTACTCAAACAATACAGTCGGTGCATAGGTGCTTCCGATATGTATCCGGTCGCTTTAAGTTACAGATGGCGCATCTTTTCCCTTTTTCTTAGGGGTGGTGTGATGGATTTCTTAGGGATTTCCTTGTCCTTCAACAAGGGATTATATAATCTACTACTGCAGACAGATGGAATCAGGGCATGAATAAAAAAAAAAAAAAAAAACCTTCAACAGGAGGTTCAGCTGGCGTTTCAGAGCGACCAGTCGTTTGTCCTTCCATAGCTAGCGGTCTGGATGTGCTGAACCTCAGATCTATCCCCACAGTTAAATAGAATTTCTCACCTGTCTTCCATCTAATTCGTCAAAATAGGAGTTGCCCCTTAAAAATGGTGGCAAACCTGAATTAATTTCAAATGAAACCGGACGTGCGTTCCAGCGTGGTTGCACGCCAGCTACTAGAGGCACGCACTTCACTGCCCCTGTAACCAGAAGTGCCACACATTCTTCTCCCCTGCGCACATAGGAACCACACGCAGGGCTGCAGCAGAGTGGACCCAGAACCCTCTTTGCGGGTGCAGCGGTCCTCCTTGGGAGCCGGTGCTCGTCCAGATAGGCTGAGGGACCCCTTTTTCAGCGGGGTGTCAGCCTCTAGACCACGGCAGAAAGAAGGGGAGGAGTGCGAGGACCCCATCCCGATCCTCCTGCTTCCAGCATCAGGAGTTCCTGCTCATTGGAAGTTCCAGTAAGTGCAGACTTCTGCATCCTCAGTCTGTAGGTAGAGGAAAAACACCGAGGTATGGGTGTAGGGAAAGGGCCTTTTAAACTGTGTTCCTGTCCCTATCAATATGAAGGACGTCCTCCTGATGGCGCTGTAAGGAGGGATGCCGTGGAAAATGAAGTTACTAATTTATTTTTAATTAAGATGCTGCTTTAGCCCCATATTTCTCCTTTTCACAAGAGGAATAGGAGAAAATAGACAAGGAATTCATCTATGGATGCGGTGAGCAACTTGAACCAAAGCATGCTTCACAGAATTTTATAACACTAGGCTGTGAAAATGAAAAATGATAGCCGCAAAGTTTTATCACTTTTACATGGGGGTAATAGGAGACAAAGAACCCACAGTTTGTTGTACAATTTCTTTAGATATCTCATGTGGTTGGAATCTACAGTTTGGACTCGCAGCTGAGTTTGGAAAGGAAAGAGCACTATTTGACTTTTAGGGTATGTTCACATGTTAAGTATTTGGTGCAGAAATTTCTGCATCTTTTGGCAGGAGGAGCACTGTCAAAGGCATGTTTTTTGGTGCAGATTTTTCTCTACTCATTAGAAATGGGAGAAATCTGCAGCAAAAAAAAAAAAAAACCACTGAAAGTTGACATGCTGCAGATTTAAAGCTTCAGGTCAAAAATAAGCAACGTGTGCATGAGAAGTCAGGATTCTCATTCACTCTGCTGGCATCAGGAATCCCTTCAGATTTTTGTGACAAATATGCACTGAAGAAAACGTGACAGAGGGTGGGGGTGGGACACTTGACAAATCTGCAACTTGTGCACACTCACTTAGAGCAGATTTTTTTCTGGGATACTTGGCAGATGCCATTTGCAGATTCCCAAGTGCAAAACCAGCATAAACAGCCCTCAAATGACTTCATTTGGGAAATTACGCATCTGAGAATTAATCTATGGCTGTAGTGACTATTTTGACTCCATGCAGTTACCAGAAAATAAGCGAGTAGCTAGTGTTGGAGAGTGAAAAGTGAAAATATACCAACTAAATGCCCAATAAATTATAGTGCCCAAGAACCCTGGCTATTGTCAAGTCGGCTTTCCAACACTACAGTAATGTCATACATTTGGATGTCAACTGTGGTTTAGGCACACTGTTGGGCTCAGCAAGGATGAGAGCAGATTAAGCTTTTCCAGAGCCTTTCTGCTACCAGCAATGTGGAATGCACCTAGATTTTCACTAACAGATGAGGGACCTGAGTGGAGGTTTGCGTTTTGCGAGTTACATATTTATTGGTGCCCTTTTTGGATAAACATTATAGGTTGCTTAAGATATATTACCAAAAATTTTGTACATGTCTTTACTTATTTTCAATATATACTGACTGTATTAGATGTCAGTATCCATCTAAATTTTTTTTTTTTTAGCACCCATTTTTCCCATGAAAGCACGCTGCCATCTTGTGGATGGCACAGCTTCTCACTAATCCTTCTGCACCATGCATGCTTCTAATCCACAGGCAGAGACTGGAAGCGTGCTGCTCCCAGGAACATAGTGCTATGTTATTAGAAGATTTTTCCCGACTTGTCTGCAGTTTCACCATATCTACCATGCAAAGTGCAGCGTTGTCTCTGGGAGCCGCACATATGATATCACCAAGCAGAAATCCCACGACAACTTTATCACACACAAGTATTAGACCTGACAGCTTCACACTGACAGGAGGCCTTTTAGACCTTGCTAACAAGCCACCGTATACCTGGCAGACCAGGATGTCGTTTCTTGACCTCCAGTTGCCATGCATTCCATGATCATATTGCGAGGGGACTAATGAGGTGTGAGCAAAAGCCACCCTACCCCCCAGCACCTCTTGCAGCCTGCTAAGTACCAAGCGTGCTATTGACCGTGGCATTTAGAGGGTTAAAAACAGCCAGAGTGGTGCTGGCACCAACCCCAGCTTTTGCTGCAGAAGATTAACTATAAGTTTGCAGCGCTATGTCCATATGCTGAACAACTTGGCAAATTGGACGTACCAGTACATTTGATGGTGGCAAGGAATTAATAAACCTGTCAATCGGATTTTGCTAAGTAAACTACAGGCAGTCAGGTTGGCGCTGTTACACCGATTAAATTGGTACCTAGGTTGAATAAATCCATTACGTGTTTGCAGTTTTGAGTTCATGAGAGGCTTGTGCTCCGGGATGTGCCTGTGGGCAGGTCTTTTTTTGGCACTCTGGCCTGTCATTTAAGACAGAATGATGACAATGAGGTCACAGCCTTCAGTGACCTGCCTCCTATTTTAAATACTGCGCGTGTGCAGTTAACATTGTGGTCTTTAAAAAAAAATAAAATAAAAGATTTGGGCTCCAGCAAAATGGCGTTGGCGCATACGCAGAAGCATCTATCTGAAAGTGATGCTCTTAATCTGCACACGCCCCACCCACTGGGCGCCATTTTGCTGGTGCCAAGATTTTTTGCAAACACAGATTAAACCACAAGACTGCTTTCATCAACCCATATATCATTTTAATCAGTGTAAAAGCACCAAACTGACAATGCCTGTAGTTTACTTAACAAAATCCTGATGACAGGTTTCCTTTAACCCCTTTACAGCCTGTGCTGTATTTGTACACACAGGCTGTAACCCCCGGTTCAGTGAGGGCTCTGGCGCGGAGCCCGCACTGGACCGGGCACATGTCAGCTGATTATTATAGCTGACATGTGCCCACAACAGCCGTGGGTGGAATCGCGATCCACCCGCGGCTGTTAACATGTTAAATGCCGCTGTCAATCTCTGACAGCGGCATTTAACATCGCCGCGCCGGAAGCGCGTCACTTACCCCGCCCATTGGTGACCCAGTCACGTGATCGCGGGTCACCGATGCGTGGGCATGACAACCCTGGGTCTGCCGCAGACTCCAGTGGTTGTTATGAGCTGATCGCTATGAGCGCCACCTAGTGGTCGGCACTCATAGTACAGGAGCACAGGAGCATTTCTGCTACATAGAGGTGATCTGCTGATCACATCTATGTAGCAGAGGCGACCAGATAAGTGCTGCTTCTAGTTTCCTATGGAGACTATAGAAGCGAGCATAAAGTGAAAAAAAAAAAAAAAGTGTTTAAAAATATAAAAAAGTTTAAATCACCCCCCTTTCGCCCCATTCAAAATAAAAAAAACACAAACAAAAAAACCCCACATATTTGGTATCACCGCGTTCAGAATTGCCCGATCAATTAAAAAAAGAATTAATCTGATTGGTAAACGGTGTAATGAGAAAAAAAAATTTTTCTAAAACGACAGAATTACGTTTTTTTGGTCGCCACAACATTGCAATAAAATGCAATAACGGGCGATCAAAACATCGGATCTACCCCAAATTGGTATCAATAAAGATCCCGAAAAATGGCGCATTTTTTTTTTTTTTTTTTTTTTTTTTTTAAAGCAAACTTTGGAATTTTTTTTTCACCACTTAAAGAACCTATACATGACCTGGAGAATAATAATAGCAGGTCAGTTTTAGCATTCAGTGAATGTGGTAAAAAAATAAAAACACATCTGTGGTATTGCATTTTTTTTGCAATTTCACCGCACTTGGAATTTTTTCCCGTACACAATATGGTAAAACTAGTAATGGCGTTGAGAAAGTACAACTTGTCCCGCAAAAAATAAGCCCTCACACGGCCATATTGACCAAAAAATAAAAACGCTACGGCTCTGGGAACAAGGAGCACAAAACGAAAATGCAAAAACAGAAAATCCCAGGGTTGCGAAGGGGTTAAAGAAAAAACATGAGGAAAATGATTTTATGTAAATCATGCAACAAATACTAATGAAGCAGTGTACCCCAGCCTGGAGAAAGCTAGTTAAGGTCTCACCTGTTGTTCCTTGTAGAGGGTCCTGATTGGCACAAGTAGCAACTTGCAGGCGACTTGATTCCTTGTTGTAACCTAGCCAACCCCATCCTGATCCCTGGACAGCTACTGATGCAGTGGACAGCTTCTCCTTAAACTTCTCAAAGGAGCCAAAGTCACGTTTGATTGCCTCTAACAGGTCACCTGTCATGAATACGATTTGTGATTGGAGGAAAGTCACAGCTTTAAGGAAAAAATATCTTTTGCAAGTGGTGCACACATGAATACTGACCGTGAGGTTCTCCACCACCACTGGGAGAAAGATTTGTCCAGAAAATTGTGTGATTTATATGTCCACCACCATTAAATTTAAGGGCTGGCTGAAGAGCTATCTGAGCAGTCACGTCCCCTACAAATGAATTAGAAAGGCAGGTTATACTTTTCAAGTTTGTTCATATTGAGACACTACACATGCAGCTTTACCTTGGATATGCTAGGACAAAAGGAGAACGGATGCAAAACTAGGCACCAAGTATTTCAAATAAATAACGTAACAAACAGCAATTATAGAAAAAGGTATACACTTTGACAACAGCAAACAGACAGCACAGAGTAAAACATACTTAAAAACAAAAGATGACCCCTTGAGACACCACAAATATAGCATATTATGTGACTCATTGATAATATAAATGCAGGTGGAGCTAGTAAGTCTGAATAAATGTAATATCAAAAATGATCAATATAGGCCAGTAGATGTATAACAATAGCCCCAATAGAGAATTCCTTATCCCTATCCAAAGACAGCAACCATATCAAAGACAATAATATATAAGATAAATAACAGGCTAGAAAAACTGGGAGAACTCGTATAGGGGATAATTTACCCCTGAGGAAGCCATGGTTGGATGGCGTAACGCGTAGGGTTTCATCTCTTCTGATCTCCTCCTTTCGCATGGACAACGGTAGTCTGTATTATACGCCTTTCTTCGTTATCCCCTATACGAGTTCTCCCGGTTTTTCCCTCCTGTTGTTTATCTTATACTATTGTCTTTGATACGGTTGCTGTCTTTGGATAGGGATAAGGGATTCTCTCGTGGGGCTATTGTTATACATCTACTGGCCTATATTGATCATTTTTGATATTGCATTTATTTATTCAGACTTACTAGGTCCACCTACATTATCAATGATTCACATAATATGCTATATATCTGGTATCTCAAGGGGGTCATCTTTTGTTTTTAAAGTATGTTTTACTCTGTGCTGTCTGTTTCATGTTCTCAAAGTTTGCATCTGTTTCTATAATTGCTGTTTGATACATTACTCATTTGGAATACTTGGTGCCTATTTTTGCACCCCTCTTTCTCCTTTTGTCCTAGCATTATTATATGGGGGCTTTGGCACAGTATTCAACTATTTTTGTGAGGTGCCAGGTCATTTCTTTTTCTTTTACCATGGATATAGCACGGTGATGGAAAGAGTCAAATTTTCAACACCAATTTTTCCAAGGGTATGTTTTATAGCACTTGGCCCAATGTTATAGTGTGGGACAGAGCAAATCTGCTATTATGTTCTCATGCCGATTCTGCATGAGAAAACAATTGCAGCTTGATGAGAGTGCCTCCGATAGTCGGATCATGCATACTTATACAGATCTATGGGTGTATGTGAAACATCGGACTGCACTCGGATGTCATTTGAGTGCAGTCTGATGTTTGTGCACAGAGACAATTGAGAAATTACATTCTCTATACCTGCGCTGCGATGCTCTCATGTGAGGATTGGATCACACTCAGATCCAGCAGAGTTTGAGCCGAGTGTCATTAGCATAATCGGCCTGATTCTCTCGCATGAGAGCCATACGCCAGTGTGAGCGAGCCAGCCCTTAGGCTGCGGCTACACAGTAACTTTGTCTGCAATACAAGTCACATGGTCAAAGACTGCTCTGTGAGGATGCCAAGTTACCGTGTGAGGCAAGTAAATGGGAACGCGTTGTGACCCCCAGGGTACAGAGACAGTGACAATTAAGCCAGAAGAGTTGGATCCATTTGTTTTTTTTACGGCTTTGTCGAGGCTGGGTTACCCCTAGGGGTTCCAACGTGATACCATTCATCAACTTTACGTTGCGCTGTAGCAGTGACAAAGCGATTTATGGCTGTGTGACTGGAGCTGCAAAAAAAATAAATAAGCCATTAAGTCCCAAGCATAAAATGCCATACTGCGAAATTGCACCAATAGTCACATGGATTTTTTTCGGCAGTAACATCCACTTTGCAGCCACTGTAATATGCTGTGAGTTTTTTTTTCAAACCACAAAATCGTATGAAAAATCTGCAGCATAAGTAAATATTCACTGAGAGCAAGTCATAAAATAGCTTAACCTCGTACAATCCAGATATTATAAAATGCCCCAACAAATGTTTGAAGAAGCCATTGCATCCATAAATCTGCATCCTAGCCATCAATGGCAAGGGACGTGGGCTAGAGTTCATTGTGTTGTAGGGCAACATTATATGGCCAGTTTGACGCTTATTCTATAATCTGTCTCGGATGGAAGCAAATAACTTTTTTTCTAAAATCCAAAACAAAACCATGTTGCTTATAAACTGTAAAAATGCAATTGTGATCACAGTAATGCAGAATTCACACATCCATGAAATGTGCCGTGCACAGATAGCTACACTCAGCCTGACTTGCATAAGCATATGAGAGGCAGTTAGCTCAGGGAAGGAAACCCAATCATGGTCCAAGTTCCACAGATGTGTGAATTCTGACCTAATACGCAGATTTAACATGATTTTTCCTTCTGTGGCTGTGATAATGAGACAAGAGCCTTGTTGCTCACCTTTCGCCAGGGCTTCAGCATATTTCTCCTCCGCAATGTTTAGGTTGTTCACATAAGTGGCATGATGTTTGGTATAGTGGAGCTGCATGATCTCCGCATTGATATGGGGCTGCAGTGCACCATAATCATAAGGCAAGTCAGGCAATGTATGCTTCTGTCGTGAGGCTAAAGCAGGCGCAAGTCTAAGGCTTGTCCTAAATAATAGTAAAAAAAATAAAATAAACACCACAATTTGGACCCCCCCCCCACTCAGATTTTAGCATCATAAAGATAACCTTTGTCTGTATACTTTTTTAATCAATGCTTTATTAAAACAAGTCCAACAATGACAGATCCAGGATTGTTTTTCCTTTTCAATCCCCAACTCCCACTCCTCCCCCCCCACACCCGCTTGCCCATTTTAATGCACATAAAACTGTTACCAATATAGTACATGGACCACACATCAAAAACAGTGAAATTTCTAACATCTCATCAATGAACAAGCTAATTGAAGACAACGTCTCTGGCCAGCTCTTCTGACACTACCATTTGGCATTTAATCCAAGCACTCCATTGTTTCTCAAGTTTAGCAATAGCCCCCCCTTTTGACTTTTTCCATTAGAATAGTGTTATTGTTATTCAAACAGCGCACCACTTATATTAAGGGAGCAAAGTGCTCACCACACATCTAGATAAGTTCCTTGAGAGGGTGGAGAGGGGGTGGTCTAGTTTCCAAATTGGGGTTACTTGTGGGGTGGGGGTTTCCACTGTTTAGGCACATCAGGGGCTCTCCAAAACACTTCTGGCTCTCTATTCCAGACAATTTTGCATTCAAAGAGTCAAATGGTGCTCCTTCCCTTCCGAGCCTGCCATGCACCCAAACTGTTTTTCCCCCCACATATGAGGCATCGGCATGCTGAGAAGAAATTGCACTAGAATTTTTGGGGTCCATATTCTTCTGTTAACCTTGTGAAAATAAAAAATTGGGTCTAAAAATTTTTGTAAACAAAAAATTACAGTAAAATGTTCATTTTTTTCCTTCCACGGTGCTTCAATTCCTGTGAAGCACGTGAAGGGTTAATAAGCTTCTTGAATGTGGTATTTTCGGTCATATAGACCCCTCAAAGTCACTTCAAATGTGATGTGTCCACCCTCCAAAAAAAAAAAGTTTTGTAAATTTTGATGTATAAAATGGGGAGGAAAAACAAAACAAAAAAAAAAACAAAAAAAACCCACCACGATGGTCAACTTTTTAAAAAAAGAAAACCTGTTTCCAAAATTGTGCTGATGTAAAGTAGACATGTGGGTAATATTCTTTATTAACCATTTTGTGTGACATAACTGATTTAAGGGCATAAAAATTAAAACTTTGAAAATCGCAAAACTTTCCAAAATTTCTTGCGTTTGTGAAAAAAAAAACAAACAAAAAAAAAAAAGTCTTATCAAACTAATTTTACCACTAACATGAAGTACAATATATCACGAGGAGAAAAACAGTCTCAGAATCACTAGGATCCATTGAAGCGTTCCAAAGTTAGCTCATAAAGTGACAGTGGTCAGAATAGTGAAAACAGGCTGGGGAGGTGAAGGGGATTTTATATATATGATCCATCCTTTGGATAGGTAATCAGTATCAGATTGCTGGGTGTCTGACACCAACACTGGCACAGGCTGGCTATAAATAGTGTAGAGCATGGAATAGCAAAGATCTGTTAGTGTTTAGTGGCAGCTGCCAGGTACTGCAGATCAGCTCCTATTGAAGATAATAAGTAGACTAGCAATATCAGGAGCAGTCCCTAAATAGTTCAACGGCGCTGCGCTTTTCTTTGTACAGAGTTTACATCCCACTGCCGGCAGATGTGATAACAGCTGATCAGTGGGAGTGCTGCTTGTTGGATCCTCATTGATCTGATATTGGTAACCTATCCAATGGATTTGTCATTAAATATCACAGTAGTGTACAACCCATTTCATAGAATGCTGTGGGTGACTAAGCCCCCTCTATACATATATGGCAGGTGTGCAGGTATTGGGCAGAATCAATGTATTTACTTCAGGGATGAAATACAAGTAGGTCTCATCACAGAAAACCATTTAATGTACAAGTCTTTTATCCCGCTCCAGTGAGATCCAAGGCAAGCAGTTGATTTTCCTAGTGTTGCTACTGGCGTTAATTTTGGAGGGCACTACAAGAAAAGCAAAAGTAGGTATTAGACCTACAGATAATAGGTTTTCCAGGAGTCCCTCATGACAGCACATCAGGATGACGTCATTCATATCACTGATAGGGACAGGAAACACAGAAGAGTTTAAAAGCCACCCCCCCCTCCCTTCAGTGATTTTCCAAGTACCACACCAGGATGGATGCAACACTATTTTATTTAGCTTCCTTCTATCTATGTTGACATCACACAGCAGAATGGAAGTTTAGGAGGTCAATGTAATGGGTGCTGTCATGAGGGACTCCTGTAAAACCTATTACTAGTAGGTCTAATACCTACTTTCCAGGACGTCCCTCCTGACAGCACCTCAGGAGATTACCAGAGTATATATTCAGGGAGGGATTACAGCTTGGAGGACTTTCTTGCCAAAAGCCATTTTTTGATTAGACAATGTCCAGCTTATAGTGTCTGCAAAAGGTGTTTAGGCTTGTCCATGTTGCAGCCCTACATATTTGATCTATAGATGCACCTGCTCGTTCTGCCCATGATGTGGCCATTGCAAGAGTAGCATGGGCTCTGATATGACCTGGAGGAGTTTTCCTTCTGAAGAATAGGCAAGATCTAGCACCAATGTGACCCACCTTGCCAGTCATTTTTTGACCCCCCCCCCTTTGTTTTTAACTGCGAATTGTACAAACAGGTTAGAGTCAACTCGCCAGTTTTTCGTGGTTTCTAAATACTGAAGAACTAGTCTCCTGACATCTAGGGAATGAAAGGCTAGCTCTTGCTCATTTTTATGGTCCTGACAGAACTATTTCCTGATTCATGTGAAACCGTGTTACCATTTTCGTCAAAAATGCTGGATCAAGTCTGAGGCTGATACAGTCGTCCAGAATCTTTAAAGTAGGGATCTTTAATTGAGAAAGCTTGTATCTCCCCAATGCGTGTCGCCGTTGTTATAGCCACTAGAAAAGCAGAGAAATTTTTCACTCGCTTCTCTGAGGTGTTCATAAGGTTGTTTGCATAAATTACTTAAGGCTGCATTCAAAACCCAAGGAGTGATACGAGTTTTTACGGTCGGTCTCATCTCGTTGTGGCTTTAACGAACCTTTCGATCCATGGATGAAGTGCTAGGGGGTAAATCCATGAAAGTACTATTAGCTGCAACCTGCACCTTTAGAGTGCTACGTCTTAGACCTTTGTCAAAACCAGCCTGCAGGAATTCTAATACCTCCGAGATGTTAGGACTAGAATCTTCCATTGCCGATTCCCCGTATAGCGTACAAAACTTCTTCCATATTTTTGTGTAGATTGCTGATGTTACAGGTTTTCTACTATTTTTCATTGTTGATATTACCGCATCTGAGAGCCCTTTGGATCTTAGTATCTTCCTTCAGGATCCAGGCTGAAAGTTGTAGACATTTTACCTTGGGATGGCATAATGGTCCTTGGAAGAGTAGATCTTCTCTTTCTGGTAGAATAATTGGATCCTCCAGGGCAATCTTCAGCAAAGGAAAGCCTTAGTTACTTACCGGTAACGGGATTTTGTGGAGCCCATGACAGCACCACGTGAGAGAGAGGATCCGCCCATCAAGGATAGGAAACCTACAGCTTAAAAAGGGCGGCCCTCTCTTCCCGCCACAGTTTAGTTAACAGAGCATGAGAGTACCGCCAAGGTTAGTTATAACAAAACAATCATATTAAGTACATTACTTTTCATCAATTTCCCACAAGGGTGCACAAAAAGAAATCAACTCTACGGGAGTGCACAACACCAATGAAGGGAGGGAATATACGGGTGCTGTCATGGGCTCCGAAAAATCCCGTTACCGGTAAGTAACTAAGGCTTTATTCGGTCTCCCATGACAGCACCACGTGAGAGAATTGCAGAGACGAAGGAAATTAGGGAGGGACCACAGCTTGAAGCACCCTTCTCCCGAAAGTGAGATCTGCAGAGCCACCCAGATCCAATCTATAGTGCCTATAGGAAGTAGAGGGAGAAGACCAAGTGGCAGCCTTACAAATTTCCTCAATGGAAAGCCCTGTCTTCTCCGCCCAGGAGGTTGATACCGCTCTGGTAGAATGTGCCCTCAATCCCTCCGGTATCTCTTTATCCCCTGAGGAGTATGCGAGGGAAATGGCCTCCTTGATCCATCTAGCGATTGTAGCCTTTGAGGCCTTACAACCCTTTCTAGCCCCCTGATAGCAAATAAATAGGGACTTATCCTTTCTAAATCCACGCGATACTTCCAAGTACTTTAGTACGCACCTCCTAACGTCTAAAGTGTGAAGCCTCTCCTCTTCTTGATTTTTGGGCGGGAAGCAAAAAGTCGGGAGAACTATCTCCTGGGTTCTATGGAATCGAGTGGCCACTTTAGGAAGAAAGGATTATATTAAAACCTGATCCAGCCTATCGTCCAGAATTTGCGTAAATGGAGGGTATAGTGAAAGGGCCTGTAGGTCACTGACTCTCCTGGCTGAAGTTAGGGCTACTAACAGGACCGTCTTTAGGAAAATCATTTTGGGGGGAGACTAAATCTAGTGGCTCAAAAGGAGGACTGGTCAAGGCATCTAAGACAAAATTCAAATCCCAGGGAGACATCTTTGCTTTGGTAATGGGTCTACACCTAAAGGAAGCTTTTATAAAACGGGCTATCCAATAGTTATCTGCAATATTGGAAGAAAATAAAGCCCCCAACGCCGACACCTGTACTTTCAAGGTACTGGTAGAGAGACCCAATTCTAAGCCCCGCTGCAGAAATTCCAGAATTTTCCCAATAGGGGGCCCCTCCTCCACCTTAACTTCTGCAAAGGACAGAAACTTCCTCCAGGTCCTGGCATAAATACGGGTGGTAAGAGGTTTTCTGCTAGCCAGGAGAGTATTCACTACATTTGCGGGGAATCCTTTGTTGGTCAATAACACCCTCTCAAATTCCACGCCGTCAAATGTAGACTCGGGGTTGGAGGATGGGAAAGTGGCCCCTGAGTGAGGAGGACTGGAATCTCCGGAAGAACCCAGGGATCTGATATGGACATCTTCCAGAGACAAGGGAACCACGGTCTTTTGGGTCAAAAGGGGCATATGAGTATCACTCTGGCCCGGTGTGCCCTGATCTTTCTTATCACCGCTGGGAGCAGGATCATGGGAGGGAAGGCATATGCCAGAGGAAATCTCCAGGGAACCATGAAGGAGTCCACTGCCAGGGGTTCTTCTCTGGGGTCTAAGGAACAAAAATGTTCCACTTTCCGATTGGCTATTGTTGCGAATAAGTCCACAGTCGGAAGGCCCCACATTTCTACGATTCTGGAGAATATTAGCGTATTTAGGGACCACTCTCCCTCTTTTACGGAAGTACGGCTGAGGAAATCCGCTGTGATGTTTTCCCTCCCTCTTAGATGAGTAGCCGAAAGAGAGGGACAATGATCTTCGGCTTTCAGCAGAAGTGTGTTCGCTACCCTCATCAAGTTTCTTGAGCGGGTTCCCCCTTGGTGGTTTATGTAAGCTACCGTGACTTGATTGTCCGAGAGTATACGGACATGCTGGCCCTGTAAATATATAAGAAACTCGTTGAACGCATGCTGCACCGCCAGAAGCTCCGTAACATTTGAGGACAACTGTCGCTCACTGCTTGACCAGGTTCCCTGCACTAATCTCCCTTCAAAGTGAGCTCCCCAACCTGTAGCAATTGCATCAGTGGATAAGACTGCAGTTGGACTACATTCCCAGGGAACCCCTTTAGCAAGATTGTCTTGTCGCAACCACCAACGAAGGGACCTTATGGCACGAGGACCTAGCGTAAACTCACGGTCTAGATGCCCCTCTAAAGCTGCGTTATTGTACAACACATCCCACTGAAAAGCTCTTGAATGTAATTGTGACCAATGAACCGCAGGAAAAGTGGAGGTGAAGGTTCCCAATAGTGACATGACCTTACGGAGTGACATAGAAGGTTTACGTATACATTGTGCTACCAACCCCCGGATTCTATCAATTTTTTCTTCTGGAAGACAACATAGCTGTTTCCTGGAATCTAATAGGACCCCCAGATATTGTTGTACCTTGAGTGGAGATAGTCTAGACTTTTCTAAATTTAGAAACCACCCCAGACCGACATGGTCTCCCGCAGGTGGGTCTCGCACTGAACCAACGAGTTCCCCACTATCAGGAGATCATCCAGGTAAGGGATAATTAGAATGTCCCTTTCTCTTACATGGGCCATAACTTCCGCCATTACTTTAGTAAAAACTCGCGGGGCTATAGCTAAACCGAAGGGGAGTGCAGTGTATTGAAAGTGTTTAACCACCCCGTCAATTTCAATGGCCAGCCTCAAGTATTTCTGATAGTCACTATGAATTGGGATATGGTAATACGCATCTTTGAGATCGAGCACTACCATATAGCAGTGGGGAAAAGGTAACTTTATTACGGATTTTAAAGACTCCATTTTAAAAGGAAATTCAGGGATTTCAGATTTATGATTGTCCTGAAACTTCCATCCGGTTTCGGAACCAAGAAGAGCGGGGAGTAGAAACCAAGACCCTTTTCAGCCTCCGGAACCTCAATCAGGACGTGCTTTCTTATTAGGGTTTGCCTAGGCGTTCTGGGGAAAAACTGGAGGGAACAACCATGAACCTTTTGTGAGGCAATGCTTTAAATTGAAATTTAAGACCATACTTAATCAGGCTTAAAATCCAATTACTATAAGAAATCTGTTCCCAAGCTGGGACAAAAAATGACAATCTGCCTCCCACCTGGGCTGATTGTGTATCCCCTGGCTTCTGCTCAATTTTTGGAGACGGACCAAAGAGTAGACCTCTACCTTTTCGACCCCTTTCGTCAGACTTGTCTTGCTCCCTGAAATATCTCTTCCGGAAAAATTTCCTCTTCCGGAACGATCTCTTAAAGGAGGGTAGAGGTACTGATGGAAACCCCCTCTTAGGATCCCCAGCTTTTCCCAATAAGTCATCCATGGTCTGACCAAATAGGTATTCTCCTTCGCACGGGATTGTGCACAGTCTGGATTTAGTCTGTAAATCCCCTGGCCAGCATTTAATCCACAAGGCTCGCCGAGCAGCATTTGACAGTGCTGCTGATTTTGCTGCCAACATTACTGAGTCCACAGATGCATCCGCAAGAAAAGCTGCCGCCCCCTGAACCAGTGGAAGGGAAGAAATAATGTCTTTCCTAGAAGTCCCATCCTTCAACTGACTGTCTAGCTGTTCAAGCCACACCATCAGGGCTCTGGACGTTGGTCTCAGTGCTCCCGCAGCTGTCTCCCATGCCCCTTTCAAGAAAGTATCAGCCCGTCTGTCTAGGGGGTCTCAATGCACCCATATCATCGAACGGGATGGAAGTTCTTTTCGCTGCTTTGGTAACAGCAACATCCAGCTTGGGTGCTTTTAACCAGGAGGAACACATAGCATCCTCAAATGGATATTTCCTTTTAAAGGATGGAGGAACACTACCCTTCTTGTCAGGTTTCCTCCACTCCTTATCAATGAGGTCTTTCACCTTTGAATTTACTGGGAAGACCCTTCTTTTCTTTAGCCCCAGACCACCAAACATAACATCCTCAGCCG
Organism: Phyllobates terribilis; assembly: GCF_046119375.1. Lineage (NCBI taxonomy): Eukaryota > Metazoa > Chordata > Amphibia > Anura > Dendrobatidae > Phyllobates > Phyllobates terribilis. Next base: position 912,140,766 of record NW_027362763.1, on the reverse strand, counting down.
ACTTCTCTGCCCTCGTGTCCACTATCCCCATTGCAGATCGGACGGCTTTTACTAGGGCATCGACCTTCAGGGGAAAGCACTGTCTATCTGGCTCACTGTCAGAGGAAGAGAAGGCGGAGGAGGAGGTGACAGACAGTTCAGAGTCTGAACCCGGGTGGGTTTCTTGAGGAATATGCCCAGACTCTGAACCCTGCAATGCTTTGCCTATTTCTTCCCTTATTAAAGTTCTTAGGCCTAGGGAAAAAAAATCTGGGGTTTCCTCCGACATCATTTTGCTAATACAAAGCTGGCATAACCTCTTGCTATATTAATCAGGGAGTGGACAGCTGCATAAGGCACATTCTCTGTGCTTGGATTTCGAGGAACATTTCTTGCTCTAAAAGAAAGTTAGATAGAAAGAAGGAGGAAACATTAGTAGAACTTTCACGAAGATTCCATTCACCCCATAGAACCTTCGGTACCGTAGAAGCAGAAGAATCCAACATGCATGGCGAGGAATCACGCCGCACTGGACCGTCCTTCCTGCTCTTAGTGGCAGCTCTTCTAGTTGAACAACCAGACCCTAGCCGGGAATGGCGCTGCGCCACTAGTTGTGAGGGCTCCCCAGAGGGCTGCTCCTGCAGCAGATGTTGTTGCCTAGGTGACAGCTCTGGGAAGCACCTCTGTATGTTACCAGACACTTTATATACTGGCCATACCGGTACCATGTGTGGGTGTGTGCTCCTCTCTTTTTTTTTACCCAGGAGGGCGTTACCTGCTCCTTGGTCTTCCTCCCCAGGTGGCCAGGTGGGTTCCAGGTGGGCTCCTCACCGCCAGGTCCTTAATCCCCCGGCGTTCAGCTGCTCGCGCGCAAAATTCAAACGAGCTCCGCCCCTTCCAATGACATCACCGGGACTTCCTGCCCGGCGCACTGGAAGTCACGTCAGTAGGTCGCGCCTGTCACGTGCCCTGCCGGCACGACCTGGATCTCCTGCGAATTGTAGCGGGGGGAGGAAGCCGCTAGCGGCCCCACACCTGGCGGATATCTACCTCCCCGTGAGGCGATGTCGCGCCCGCCGCAACGCTCACGGAGGCGCCCCACTGAGCCCTACCGTGGAGTCTCCAGAGGACCGGGACGGACCGTCTCCAACCACCTGCTGTGGCCCTCTCTGGGACAGGAGTCCATCTTCTGCAGGTAAGCCTGCGAGGTCTCCCATCATGGACAGGAAACCTAAAACTGAGGCGGGAAGAGAGGGCCGCCCTTTTTAACCTGTAGGTTTCCTGTCCTTGATGGGCGGATCCTCTCTCTCACGTGGTGCTGTCATGGGAGACCGAATAAATTAGCTCCTCTTCAACCAGAAAGGTAGGATTATTATTACCTTGGCCCGTTCTTCCTGTATCTTCCTTAACACTAGTGGAATTAAGGGTAGAGGAGGAAATGCGCAAGCCAGGTCCATGTCCCATTTCTGGGACAGAGCATCTACTCCTGTTGGTCTGTCTGTTGGGTGGAGGGAGAAAAATGCTTTTGTTTTTGGCATTCTTTCTGGTGGCGAATAGATTGATTTGAGGAGAACCTCATCTGGAGTTCTATGCAACGGAACGCCGTCCAATTCAGCATGTTGTAGTTTTCCGACTGAGGAAGTCTACCACAGAGTTCTGAGAACTTTTCAGATGTATCGCAGTTATTGAAAGTACAGTCTTTTCTGCCCACCGAAAGATTTTGTTCGATAAGGCTTGCAGTTGATGTCCTGGCCCCCCTTGATGTCTGAGGAAAGCCACAGTAGTCATATTGTCAGGACTCGGATATGTTGATGTTTCAGATCCATGTGACATGCTTTCAATGTTTTCCAGACCGCTAGGAGTTCTCTTAGGTTCGACGATTCAAGAAGATATTGTGCTCCCCAGGTGCCAATCTTTCACCTGTGCTCCGCAGCCTCTGCTGCTTGCGTTGGTGGTAAGGGTGATGAATGGTGTCGACTTCCACATAACTCCCCTCTAAGTTGGTTCTTGAAATCCACCACTTCAGAGATTCCTTTGTTGTTCCTGACAAGGTTATCTTCTTGCCCAGACCATCCATCTTCCTGTTCCAGGACGTTCAGATTTGGTGCTGAAGAGGCCTTGAATGAAATTGGTTCCACCGAACCATAGGCATGGAGGCTGTCATTAGACCCAAGATCTTCATGCATTCTGATTGCCACCTTTGATTTCTTCCCAAAGGCGTTGATCCTGTCAGTGAGATCCGTTTGTTTTTCTTCCGGAAGGAGGGACTTCAGTCTTTCAGAGTCCAGAAAAATCTTCTTTTCCCGGTAACAAATTGATTTTTTCCAGTTTATACTCCAACCTAGATTCTTTAGAACTAAGGTTGTTGATGATAAACTGTCTTAATTGCTGGGGAGAATCTGCCATTAGAAGGAAATCATCAAGGTACTGGATTATCAGAACTCCTTATTCTCTTAGGAAAGCCATAACCTTGGCTACTAGTTTGGTGAAAATGCGTGGGGCCGAGGAGAGACCAAACGGGAGGAATCTGAACTGATAATGCTGGACGTTGTGCCCGACTTACAAAGCAAGTCTTAGATATCTCTGGCTGTGGGGGTGAATGGGTACATGATAATATGCCTCGAGGTCCAACGTGCACATCACCATGTTCTCTCTGACCAGCGGAATGGTGGATCTGATGGATTCCATTTTGAATTTTTTGTACGCCACTGAGCTGTTTAACGACTTTAGGTTAAACAGTACAGTACTCGCATAATAATAAAAATAATATTATTAATAATATTTCGAGAAAAGGCTTGATTGATATCCTGAAAACTGTTCGGCCACTGGCACCGGTATTACTACCACTGCTAGTAACAGTTTCTTGACATCCGTCAGCAATCTTTGTTGGACTAATGGGGACTGTGCCATCGTTAGATGGAACCTGAGGAACCCTTACCATCTCCATCTTGTACCCATCTGCAATTACCCAGAGTATCCATGGACTGCTGGATACCCCCGACCATGTCCCTAGAAAGTGTTGGAGTCTCCCTCCTACTCTTATGGTGTCATTGTCAACACGAGCCATTTCCTGAACTAGAAAAGGTACTCCTGCTTTTACCTCCTTTCGGGTAGCTCCATCTACCCCATTTTCCCTTCCCAGAGTATTCTGGGCTCTGTTGGGGACATGGTCTCCGAAAGAATGTTGTTTTCCTGGGCTTTTCTTCTGGAAAACCTTTTTCGTCCGAGACCTTTTCTAGCATATCATCTAAGAACGGGCTGAACACTCGGAGGCCAGAAAAAGGTATGGAGAACAACTTGTTTTTGGAGTGGTTATCTCCAGAACAGGTTTTTAGCCATATTGCTCGCCTGGCTGTTGTGGATAAAGCGTAATTTCTTGCAGCAAACCTTATTGATACAGCGGAGTAGTCAGCCAAAAATTCTGCAGAGGGATGGAGTCTCGGATGTCCTCTCTGGAGATTCTCAGATGGTCTTCCAATTGTTCTACCAAATGATCTTGGATCTTGCTACCGAAGTTGTTGCAATGTTTGTTTTGATTACAGCAGCCGCTGTTTCCCAGGTCTTTTTGAGTAGGTTGTCTGCCTTCCTGTTCATAAGGTCTTTTAAGCATGACGAGTCTTCAAAAGGAATCAACGTTTTCTTTGCTACCCTGGCTATTGGAATTTCAATCTTTGGAATTTCTTCCCACGGCTTAATTTCTTCTGGTTCGAAAGGCAAACAGGATCTGAAACTTCTGGGAATGACTACTCTCTTCGCTACCTCCTCCCATTCCTCCAAGATCATTGCTTTAATATGATTATTGACCGGAAATACTCTGTTCATTCAGGTTCTCAACCCTCTGAACATTTCATCTCGTATCGAGGAGGGCTGGAGGTTGGTCTTCCACTTTCATAGTCTTTCTGACAGCTGATAAAAGTGGTTCAGTGTTCTCCCATTAAAAGAGATATTTTTCCTTTCTTCTGGGGGAACTGAAATCGAGCCTTCTCCTTCATCCTGTTCAGGGTCAGAGTAAACTGACCGTTCCTACCCCTCCTTTGAACTAGATTCCATATCCCACCGGGTCTTTTTTGTCTAGGTCCAGGCTGGGAGGCTTGTGTGGACCTCCACTGAACTGTGGACCTCCTCTCTTATTAAGGATCGGGGAGGAATGTTCATCCCTGATTACTCGGGCAATACAGTCGGTGCATAATTGCTTCCCATATGTGTCCGGTAGCTTCAGGTTACAGATGGCGCATCTTTTCCCTTTTTCTTAGGGGTTGATGACGTTGTGAATTTTTTAGAACTCTGCTTGTCCTACAAACAAGGGATAATATAATATGCTACCCAAGGCAGATGGTTACAGGGAATTTGTACCGGGGTTTCCGCTGGCGTATCAGGGCGAACAGTGGTTAATCCTTCCATGGCTGGTGACCAAGACACAGTGATACCTCAGATCCAACCCCACAGCCTACTGGGATAGTAGGCTGTGGGGTTGGATCTGAGGTATCACTGTGTCTTGGTCACCAGCCATGGAAGGATTAACCACTGTTCGCCCTAATATGCCAGCAGAAACCCAGGTACAAATTCCCTGTAACCATCTGTCTTGGGTAGCATATTATATTATCCCTTGTTTGTAGGACAAGCAGAGTAAATAGCCTTTTTGTCTTACCTGTCTTCCATCTGATTTGTCAATTCAGGAGTTTCTCCATTCATTTTAGGATTGGAACCATTTTTTTAAAACAAATCCCGGAACCGGAAATGCGTTCCAGCATGGAATGCACGCCGGTTACTAGAGCCATGCGTACCAATGCCCCTGTAACCGGAAGCGCCGCCTAGTCTTCTCCTCTGCGCACACAGGACTGCAGCAGCATGGACCCAGAGCCCCCTTTACGGGGGAAAACGGTCCACTTCGGGAGCCACCGCTCGACCGGCAAGGCTGAGGAACCCCTTGTCTGGCGGGGTGTCGGCTTCCGGACCGCGGCAGAAGGAAGGGGAGGAGTGCGAGGAACCCATCCCGATCCTCCTGCGTCCGACATCAGGAACTCCTGCTCAGTGGAGGGAGGAGAGTCTTCTGCGTCCTGTCTAGGGACAGGAAAAACACTGAAGGTATGGGTGGAGCCTTTTAAATTATGTGTTTCCTATCCCGATCAGAGATATGAAGGACATCCTCCTGAGGTGCTGTCAGGAGGGACGTCCAGGAAATACTACCCATTTATTATTTATATGGACCAGGGAGTTACACTAGATCGGGGGATCTCAGGAATGGGATCCCATCAGGGGCAGACATGCTGCCTATGCAGCTACACAGGGGTACACAGTATGAGGGGGGGGGGGCAGAGTCAGAAAGCTCATTATTGTCTCATGTGTTTAAGAGACAAAATTACTTGAGCCAGCAAGTGGCAGCATTGCAGAATTGTAGCACAACATTCTACTATGTTTGGGCCTCTCCAAATCAATAGCACACCCTAACCTCAGCTCGTGGCTGAATACCAAATAGGCACATTAGCACCAGGTTTAGCATACAGCTATGCAGAGCAGGTGTCCAAATGGTTACTTAGGGGAGTAGCCCCACAAGGAAGAGCAGGTCTGAATGCATACATACTAGCTTTGAAGTTGAAGAGATAAGTTAAAGGGAATCTGTCACCAGGTTTTTGCCACCTAAACTGAGAGCAGCATAATTTAGAGACATAGGCAAATAAGTGAAATAACTGGAATCAGGCTCTATGCAGTGTAATTTTAATAATCACTAGAAGACTAAGCCTGCTGCCAGGTAGTCCTCCATACTCATGAGCTCTGCATAACTCCGCCCCCACCACTGATGAGCTGCTTTGTGTACACTGTAGATGGCACAGAAAGCTGTCAACCTGGTATGGGTGGGGTTATACAGAGCTCCGCATTAAGGGAACAGGTAGATCTGCAGCAGATAAAACAGATTTTATCAAAACTACAGCAAGCAGTCCAGTAAATTACACATCGCTGGAATCAGTTCTCTGCCTCTACATCATGCTGCTTTCAGATGGGGTAGCAAGAAGCTGGTAGCAGATTCCCTTCAAGTGCTAAATTGGTCATAGGAGGATATTGCCAGATAAGGGGATGCTTGAAGCTGGATGTGATAGTGCTTGGTGCAGAATAACAAATGATGGCAAGGTGGGAACCCCAGGATGCAAACACGTAAATAGCCTCAGTGTGATTTCTGTAGGGAAGCTTTGGCAGCCGAGAGCTAGATGTCACCAATCAGGAGGGTGGAGGTCTCTGGATGTGGCCCCCCCCCCCCCCCCAACACTTTCAGGGATAAATGAGGCTCTTAAGGTCAGAAAGTTTGGGGACCACTGCACTAGAGGCTGTGGGAAAAGAAGGAGGGAGGACAGACTGATCATCTGCAGAGCCAGGCAATACAAGAATTGAGAGCTCCCGTTACAGCCCTCTCCATTCTGTGCTGCATGCTCATCCTCTATCTATATACCTGGTTATGGCTTCTGCGCAAGTATAGTGAAGGTCCTTGCCGTTTCCAGAGACAGTGTATATACATAATGTATATTCCTACGGTGTGGTATTCTTTGTGTAAGTGATATTAACCTATATTCTTGTTTATATATGATTGTGGTCTTACAGGAAGCTTTTATACTGTAGTTTTTGTACATGGCAGACAGACAGCAATATTAGGCCTTGTTCACATGTTTTTCCATCCATGTTTAGCATGAATATTGGGAAAGTAACCAACGTACACACTAAATACGTTAATAGTCTTATATTGCCCGATAGTGGCCAAAATAGTGTCCTTTGTCAGGTTTAGAATAGTGCAGTAGACTACTTTGTATCACACCACAGTATCCTGTAAAAGAACTTGAGTGTATAACCACAATATCCAATGGATAACAGATGCCCCAGACATTAAAGGGGATGTCTGGTCTAAAGCTACAAGTCTGTAGTGACTGACTGCAGACTTGTGAATCCTCACATCGCACGTACACTGAGGATTCTCCGGCACTGGTGTTGGGAGCAGGTGATCACCTGACTGCAAGTATGTGAATGGCACACTCCTGGCCGCATTCTACCTACAGGTGCCCAGCCTCGCTCAGTACACTTGCTTTAAGCAAGTCGGCACATCGGGTCGGTGCGTGACCGTATGTGTGGAAGTCACACCCGCTGTTCCCGGAGTCGGAGAATCCTCACAGAGCGAGTGACGTGAGGATTTACAAGTCTGCAGTCACATAGATTTAGATTGGACAACCCCTTTACGACGTGGTATGTAATAGTACGCACCATGACGTAACCCCCGGTTCAGCGCGGGCTCCGGCGCTGAGCCCGCATTAAACCGGGCACATGTCAGCTGTATAAATCAGTGCCCGCAACAGCAGCGGGTGGAACCGCGCTCCACCCGCGGCTGTTAACTAGTGAATATTATGCGGTTCAATGCGCGGATGGTACCCGGGTCTGGAGAAGAGGAGACTCTTAACCAACCTAGGTACCATGGTACCTGCAAGTTAAATAATTATAAAAGTAAAAAATAAATATTCATACACACCTCTCCGGCAGCCCCGGATCTGTTTCAGGCAGCGTTCTCAGTCCTCGGCGGCCCGCAGTGTTCTGCCAGGACCTGCGGTGATGTCAGTCAGCTGATGGTCACGCGACGTCAGCGGTCGTGTGACCATCAGCTGACTAAATTACATCACCGCAGGTCCTGCCAGTACATCACGGACTGCCAAGGAGAGAAGATCGCAGCCGGGAGGAGAGCATGAAATAATATTATATAATTATTTATATATATATATATATATATATATATATATATATATATATATATATATATATATATATATATATATATATATATATATATATATATATATATATATATATATATATATATATATATATATATTATATATTTTACTATAGGTGCAGTATTTTAAGCAGAAATCTCGATATAAATCCACGACAGTTGCATGGATTTATATTGTGTGACCAACTTGACAAGCCCTTTTCCAAGTGATGCTCAAAATCGCTTGGAAAAGCGCTGAAAAAAACAAATGCATGAATGCATGTAAAAACACATGTAAAATCTGCATGCGTTTTTTCTGCCAGGGAGATGAAAAAACGCTCAGGAAATTTCTGCTTAAAATCTGCATCATGGGCACATACCCTAAATAGCAGCTCACCCAGGACTGCTTGCATGGGCTTGTCCTTATAGAAGCTCCCGAACTCATCATCCTTCTCCTTCCAGCATCTGCTCCCACAAATGAGGGGAAGACGCTGCTGCAGGGCAGGGCCACCATGTTGCGTTCAAATGGCAAATCAATATAATTTAAAGGGTTTATCTGGTTCTTTTGCACTGATGACCTAGCCTTAGGATAGATCATGAATACCAAATATGTGGGATGCAACATCTGCAGATCAGTTGTTCCCAGGGGCAGATGTGCTCATTTGGAAAGCAGAACAGTACAGCTCTGTCAACTCTACAGCGGCCAGGTACCATAGATTCATCCCTTTTGATTTCAATAAAAGCTGATGTACAGTATCTGGCCACAGCCACTATAACGTTGACAGAGCTGTACTGTTCAGCTCCAGAACTGAGCACATCCGGCCTCTGCTGGCAGGGCCGCCATGAGGGCATCACTACCCTTACTGCTGTATGGGGCCCCGTGAGTAGCAGTACAGAAACCCCCCCCCCCCCCCCACTCTTGTGCTTCTGCTCACAGGGCCACATGCTGTAGCAAAGTGCCGAACATTGCCTTTGATGGCGAACACCTCGGCTCCAAGTTCCTTGCTGGAACTGCGCAGCCATGCAGCTCCCTACAACTTCTCCTGACTTCTGGTCAGGTGACAGCGCGTACACGCCATCACCTGACAGAAGTCAGGAGAACCTGGCGGTATACCTCTCCTGGCATAAAGGCCCTAGCAGCACTCACAGCCTTCAACACTGAATGGCTGTGCAGCAGCTCCAAGGGGGTCCCTCCTCCCCTGTAACGCACTGGTGAAGGTATGCGATGACTGATCGCATGGGTGCCTGCAGAGAGCAGGAGCCGCACCAGGATGCCAGTACAGCTGCAGGGATCGCATGAGAGGCAAGTATGACAACTTTATTTTATTTTTTTTTAATAGAAATAATTAAATTTCTTGGGGACAAGCAAATGGAAGGTGGAAAGAGCACATGGGGAATTGGGAGTGGAGAGGGTAAATGATGATGAATAGAGGGTAGGGGTGGTGAGAGCACAGTCATGACAATTAATTGGGGCAGAGGGGGCTTGTAAATATAATGAATCAGGGGAGCAGGAGGTACAGAGTAGGGGGTGTTAAGGATGCAGGAGTGTGAATGGTAATAAATTGGGGGAAAGAGTACAGGTTCTAATTAATTTATATATTTATTAGGTGGGAAAGCGACCATATACAGTTAGTGGGGGCACAGTGGTGGATTACAATTTATATTTGGAAAGGTGGGTTGCATACTTAATATATTAATGGTGGGTGTACATCTGTATTCAGCTGTGTAATGTAAAAATTGGGGAATGTGCTCTAGATAACTTTTATTTTACGCACAGACGAGTCCTGGCTGGAACAAGTGATGGCAGTCCGTGCTGGATGAAGGACTTCACCTAGAGAAGTCACCGGTGTGTCAGTGTGTTACCTGTACACTGACACTATATACAGAGCTCCTGTGTATAGTGTCACTGGTGATCACTATATTACCTGTACACTTACATTATACACTGTATACTATGTACAGAGCTTCAGTGTCTAATGGCACTTTTGGTAATATTAGCATTATGTTTTTGTTTTGTTTTTTTATTAATGATTATTGTAGTATTCGGTCACTATGTGGTGGTAAAATGTGGTGTGGCGGTTTTTGTCCCTTGTATGTGGCATTATTCGGTCACTATGTGTTCGTAAAATATGGTGTGGTCATGGTGTGGAGGTTTTTAGTCCCTTGTATGTGGCATTATTCGGTCACTATGTGGTGGGAAGATGTGGCGGTTTTTGTATTGGTACACCCTAGGCTATCACCCCCGGGTTCAGTGAGGGCTCTGGCGCCGAGACCGCACTGAACCAGACACATGGTCAGCTGTTTCTTACAGTTGACATGTGCCCGCAACAGCCGCAGGTGGAATCGCGATCCACCCACGGCTTTTAACCAGTTAAATGCCGCTGTCAATCTCTGATAGCGGCATTTAACAGCGCTGCACCGGAAGCACAACATTAGTCCCGCCCAACAGTGACCCAGTCACGTGATCGCGGGTCATTGATGGGTAGGCATGACAACCCGGGGTCTGCGGTTGTCATGTCTCGCTTGCTATGAGCGCCACCTAGTGGCCAGCGCTCATAGCCTGTATGCAGTAGAAATGCTCACTTGCTATCTGCTCATTGCTTGTATGCAGTAGAAGCAATCAGAAAACTGCTGCTTCTAGTCTCCTATGGAGACTATTGAAGCATGCAGAGAGATAGAGATATATTATACACAGTACAGACCAAAATTTTGGACACACCTGATCATTTAAAGATTTTTCTGTATTTTCAAGACTATGAAAATTGTACAGTCACACTGAAGGCATCAAAACTATGAATTAACACATGTGGAATTATATACTTAAAAAAGTGTGAAACAACTGAAAATATGTCTTATATTCTAGGTTCTTCAAAGTAGCCACCTTTTGCTTTGATGACTGCTTTGCACACTCTTGGCATTCTCTTGATGAGTTTCAAGAGGTAGTCACTGGAAATGGTTTTCACTTCACAGGTGGGCCCTGTCAGGTTTAATAAGTGGGATTTCTTGCCTTATAAATGAGGTTGGGACAATCAGTTGTGTTGTACAGAAGTCTGGTGGATACACAGCTGATAGTCCAACTGAATAGACTGTTAGAATTTGTATTATGGCAAGAAAAAAGCAGCTAAGTAAAGAAAAACGAGTGGCCATCATTACTTTAAGAAATGAAGGTCAGTCAGTGCGAAAAATTGGGCAAACTTTGAAATGTGTCCCCAAGTGCAGTTGCAAAAACCATCAAGCGCTACAAAGAAACTGGCTCACATGAGGACCGCCCCAGGAAAGGAAGACCAAGAGTCTCCTCTGCTTCTGAGGATAAGTTTAATCGAGTCACCAGCCTCAGAAATCGCAGGTTAACAGCAGCTCAGATTAGAGACCAGGTCAATGCCACACAGAGTTCTAGCAGCAGACACATCTCTTCAACAACTATTAAGAGGAAACTTTGTGCAGCAGGCCTTCATGGTAAAATAGCTGCTAGGAAACCACTGCTAAGGACAGGCAACAAGCAGAAGAGACTTGTGTGGGCTAAAGAACACAAGGAATGGACAGTAGACCAGTGAAAATCTGTGCTTTGGTCTGATGAGTCCAAATCTGAGATCTTTGGTTCCAACCACCGTGTCTTTGTGCGACGCAGAAAAGGTGAACGGATGGACTCTACATGCCTGGTTCCCACCGTGAAGCATGGAGGAGGAGGTGTGACGGTGTGCTTTGCTGGTGACACTGTTGGGGATTTATTCAAAATTGAAGGCATACTGAACCAGCATGGCTACCACAGCATCTTCCATCCGGTTTGCGTTTAATTGGACCATCATTTATTTTTCAACAGGACAATGACCCCAAACACACCTCCAGGCTGTGTAAGGGCTATTTGACCAAGTAGGAGAGTGATGGGGTGCTAAGCCAGATGACCTGGCCTCCAGTCACCAGACCTGAACCCAATCGAGATGGTTTGGGGTGAGCTGGACCGCAGAGTGAAGGCAAAAGGGCCAACAAGTGCTAAGCATCTCTGGGAACTCCTTCAAGATTGTTGGAAGACCATTTTCGGTGACTACCTCTTGAAGCTCATCAAGAGAATGCCAAGAGTGTGCAAAGCAGTCATCAAAGCAAAAGGTGGCTACTTTGAAGAACCTAGAATATAAGACATGTTTTCAGGTGTTTCACACTTTTTTGTTAAGTATATAATTCCACATGTGTTAATTCATAGTTTTGATGCCTTCAGTGTGAATGTACAATTTTCAAAGTCATGAAAATACAGAAAAATCTTTAAAATGAGAAGGTGTATCCAAACTTCTGGTCTGTACTGATTATCTAGATAGCTAATAAAAAATAAAAACACACATTCACATTTGACATCGCCGCATTCAGAATCGCCCGATCAAAATAAAAAGGTTACTCCGATCAGTAAATGGCGCAACGAGAAAAAAAAAAAAAATCTAAATGCTAGAATTACGTTTTTTTTTTTGGCCATCGCATCATTGAATTAAAACGCAATAACAGCCGCTCAAAACATCACATCTGCCCCAAAATGGTATCCGTAAAAAAAAATCAGCTCGTTGCGCAAAAAATAAGCCCTCACCCGGCCCCAGATCCTGAAAAATGGCTTTTTTTTTTTTTTTTTTTTTAATTAGCAAACTTTGAATTTTTTTTTCACGACTTAAATAAAAAACAACCTATACTTGTGTGATGTTCGGTGTCTACTAACTCGTAATCACCTGGAGAATCATAATGGCAGGTCAGTTTTAGCATTGAGTGAACGTTGTAAAAAAACAAAAGTGGAATTGCATTTTATTTGGAATTTCACCGCAGTTTTCCCTGTTTTCCAGTACATGATATGGTAAAACCAGTGATGGCGTTTAAAAGTACAACTCATCGCGCAAAAAATAAGCTCTTACATGGCCATATTGACCAAAAAATAAAAAGGCTATGGCTCTGGGAAGAAGGAGAGCAAAAAATGAAAACGCAATTAACCAAGGTGACAGGTCATATATTGAGGCGCACTCTGTGCCAGAAATCTCACACCTGGAGTAACCCCATTGCATTGGGTCACTTTGCATATAACAAACTGCATGTCTGAGAATTCAACATGTAAACAATTGCTCCATCTGTAGATATTGATAGTATGGCATTTATCGCTATGGTATTGACAGGCGAGGGGACCCAGCACATGTCCTGTACAGGGGCCCTCCAGTGTCAGTGTCCACTCCTGGACCCCACAATAGCAATGGATCGTCAGCAGAAAACAGCAGTGTATGAACAAATGTGATGGGGCTTCACTGCTGCGCTCCATGGCACCACAGGCATGTGCCCTGCTGAGCCTTGGGGTGCCGGGGCACAACTGTCACAAATGCCCCCTGCAGCTTTTGAGTACTCCTGAAACCATGAGCGGGCGCAGGGACACATCCACTGTTACACAACTGGCAGAGAAGAGCCGTACATATCCCGCACGACCTCTGTGCAGTCAGCTCACTGTGAGGGGACACTCACCTGGCGCACACGCTAAGCCTGCACTGCATGACAGCTACTGTAAGGTATGGCGCAGACTGCTACCGCTAGTCTTTCAGCGTGACTGTCCGTCCTTGCCGTAGCACCACCCACTGACTCTGTAATGTAGTTCCGGGCCGTGCATAAACCACGCCCAGTCTCCTCCCATGGGTGTGCCGATCTGTGCGCAGGCGCAGTGGTGTATAGTTTGGTTACTACTGCATGTAAGCCTCCTCTATTGTATCATTAGCAGTGTGTTCACCTCGTATAATGTAGCGCCAGTACGGCGTCAAGTGGCGAGACTGTGCATTACAACCTATCACTAGGGATTGTCTCGGGGACAACGTAGTACAAAGTGATTGTATTAGGCCACGTTCACATATTCAGTATTTTCTCTCAGTAGTTGTAAGCCAAAATCAGGAGTGGAACAATCAGAGGAAAAGTATAATAGAGACACGTCACCACTTCTGCATTTTTCATTCACTCTTAGTTTTGGCTTTCAAATACTGAGGTAAAAAACTCACCAAATACTGAACATGTGAACATGGCTTTAAAATGTATGGCCATGTGTGTAGTGCTAGCGCAGGATGGGGTTTGTTATGCTGAGGTTCAGAGGGTGGTCACCCCTATTATGTCCTAAATAATGTAATTTTTTCCTAATGTATTTTTCTCTTTTAAGTGCAGCGAGTTGTAGATGTGGCGGTTTATCTGGAGATTTTTTTCCTCAAAAAAAAAAAAAATCACCAAAACCCGAGCTCCACATGGAAAACACACTTAATTGTGCAAATATTGCTTCAGTTTCCACTATGCAAAAGCTGCAGATAAATGTCCGACATCATAGAGAAGGGCGAGCTCTACAGAGACTGCGGCATAAACTGACAGCCTCGAATGCCACATCCACAGCGCTGGCAACTCTGCTGCGGGGTCTCCCCGGAGCGAGCCGATAAGATGACATACATCGGTCCTCACGTGTAATGTAATATCTTAAATGAGAAATGCCTCCTAAAAATGTCATGACTCTTGGGCCGTCCTTGGCCGAAAACTAAAATCTACGCCAGCAATGTCATGGAGTTTCTGTGGCATCTTTTCAAAATGTTGAGAGGAAAAAAAAAAAGGAAAGACATGGACGAACTCCAACATGCGACCCCCCTGGATGTTCAAGCGTTTTTTTAACCCCTTCATGCCGCTGCTAATTTCCGTTTTTTCGTTTCCAAGTTTTCCTCCTCTTCTTCCAAGAGCCATAACTATTTTCTTTTTCCGTCCACATAGCCGTATGGGGGCTTGTTTTTTGTGGGACAAGTTGTTCTTTTGAATGACACCATTCGTTTTATCATGTGATGTACTGTAAAGCAGGGAAAAAATTTCCAAAAGCATTGAAATTGCAAAAAAAAAGAGCAATTTCACAATTCTTTTTTGGATATTTAGTTATGATGTTCACTTTATGGTAAAACTGACCAGGAAATATGATTCTCCTGGTCAGTATGCTTATGCAGACACCGAGCATGTAAAGATTTTTTTTTTGTGGTGAAAAAAATCGAAGATTTGTAAAAAAAAAAAAACAACAAAAAAGAAACTTTTGCTTGTGTCGCAATTTTCCGAGACACGTAATATTTTCAATATTCAGGATATGGGGCTGGGTGAGAGTTTGTCTTTTGCTCTGAGCAGATGTTTTTATTGATACAATTTTGGGGTAGATACGATGTTTTGCATTTTATTGCAATGTTGCTGCGGTCCAAAAAAACGTAATTCTGGCACTTAGATTTTTTTCTCGTTATGCCGTTTACTGATTAATTTCTTTATATTTTGGGTTTTACATGACCCAATGTCATTGACCCTAAAGATAACACCTTCGAGTGCCTATTTTGATGCCCATTTTATGCAATGTTTTCACTCCACCTGTGACTATTAGGTCACAGCCCCACTAGCAGTATTTGGTCAGTATTCGATCAGTATTTTTTCTCAGGAGTGGGAGCCAAAACCAGGAGAGGAACAATCAGAGAAAAGGTATAAAAGTAACAAGTCACCAATTCTGCATTTATCACCCACTCCTGGTTTTGGCTCCCACTCCTGAAAAAAAATACTGAACAAATACTGATAGTGGGGCCATGGCCTAAGGGTAAGTTTTGCTCATTAATAGACTTATGGTATGTGCCCACGATGCGTCCAGATGCTGTGGAAGAGCCGCCGCCGGCTTCCGATCATCTATGTAAATGAGCGGCGCCATTTTTTCTTCACCTGCGGACTTTCCTCATAGAGGTTAAGTCTATGGGTAAAGCCCGCATGCGGACCCACCGGAGAAATTGACATGCTGCGGTCTGGAAGACGCACCGCATGTCCGTGTCCACGGGTGAGCCGAAGACACATAGTGGACATGGGATTTCTACAAATCCCATCCACTATGCTGTAACATCTGGCCGCTGCGAGTTTGACTGCATAGGTCCGCAGTGTCAAACCCGCTGCAGCTCTGGATCGTGTGCACACAGCCTTATAAACTCCTAAACATTTATCCCAAAGAAAAAGGCATAAAGCATTATGATATATATATATATACACCAACAGGAAAAGGCTTTAAACAAGGGCCGCATATAAAAACAGTATTTTTATTAAGGAGACAAAATATAAAAAACAAAGTATAGGTATATGTAAAAAGTGAGAGATCACAGAAGAGACAATTGGTGGGTATACCTGGATATTGGTATATACATAGTAGTAAATTATTTGTGCATGATAAAGACATTCAGTCAGGAGTACAATATGCATCAATACACACATAAGGAAAATCGCATGTGTCCGTATATATGCAAACAATATGTATATCAATTATAAATCCAAAATGTATCAGTAGCAAAATGAATATCCAGTGTAAGGTTATCACTGAAGATCAAGCATTATAAGCTATGCATTACATGTCATATAGTGAAAAATAAGCCTCTCCTGCACATCAGTGATCAGTGACAGCTGCTCTCACACATCCCTGCCATGCTCATGCTGCCTGCAGCCCCTCCTCCTGCCCCCTGACCCTAGAGCCCAGCCTACAGTGCCTGGGAGGGGTGAGCACGTAGCTGGATAGAGAAGCTGTGGTGCAGCAGCTGCTTCCTCCTATCCGGAGACTGGTAAGTGCAGGATCAGAGCACATCTCTGGCGATCTCCTCCCTGAGGACCCTCCATGGGGCTGTTTCCTGCACTGTAGCATGGTGGGGGCTGCACAGTAGCACACAGTGACTGGCCGGCAGTAGACAGAAGAGCTTGCACTCTATTCTGCACCCTGTGGGATGATGTATACCTTCGTGGTGAGGGATGAGAACAGCACGGTGTTTGCTGAAGTGGCCAAGATCCTCCTCACCACAGGACAATGGAAGCGGCTAAAGAAAGACAATCCCAGGTTTAATCTCATGCTGGGGGAGAGGAACAGGCTGCCATTTGGGAGGTTGGGTAAGTCCCAGGAGATCATTATGACATCAGCTGATTTAGTTCACTTTAGCATCAATCTGATTCACCCCTTTAAGCCTGCCTTTTATTGTTGCAGTTATAACTGTATTCCAGCCAAAAAAAAAAATATAGAACTAGAATCATATTCTGAACAGTCAATCTCATTGTCTCAATGTTTTCATTCTCGTAGCAATCATAACAAGGAGCAATAGAATAGTCAAGTTGTTTCCATCCTAGCTCAATTTTAATAAATGGCCAACTCAGACAATGGGCCACGTCCAAACAATGGGATGGAAAGTTAGTGTCAGTACAATATAACTTTTCAGCTATTCCCGCTGGGTTATTGTGGATTTGTAATGACCCCTTTTACATTATGTGTAGAAGTGCAGGGAACTGCATTTGGGTGTTGCCTACTGCACCAAGGGGACCTGACTCAGTGCTGCAGCGCTCACACCGCCTGTTACTTTTACCATGCACATTCACACTGTAGCTCGATTCATCTACGCTTTATAGAGAGTGCTCCGCACAAGCAACACTACTTAACCCCTTCACGTCATTGCCATTTTCATTTTTCCCTCCCCTTCTTCCAGGAGCCATAACTTTTTATTTCTCCGTCAATACAGCTATATGAGGGCTTGTTTTTTGCCGGACGAATTGTGATTTTTGAATGACACCATTGATTTTTACCATAGTGTACTGGAAAACGGGGGGGAAAAAAATCTCATGTGCGGTGAAATTGCAAAAGAAAAATGCAATTCCACAATTTTTTTTTTTTATTTACCATGTTCACTATATGGTAAAACTGAGTATGAGTACGCAGATACCAAACGTATACTTTATTTTTTATTTAAATTGTGAAAAAAAAAATTCCGAAATTTGTAGGAAAAAAGTTTTTGCATTTGTTGCCATTTTCCAAGACCCGTAGCGTTTTCATTTTTCCGAATCTGTGGCTGGACGAGGGCTTATTTTTTGCACCCTGAGAGGATGTTTTTGATGCCATTTTGTGGCAGTTGCGATGTTTTGATCGCCTTATAATGCAAGGTTGCTGTGGCCACAAAAACATAATTCTGGCCTTTTCAATTTTTTTTTTCTCCTCGTTACGCCATTTAATGATCTGATTAATTTACTTTATATTTTAATAGATCGTCGGGCATTTCTGAACGCAATGATCCCAAACATTTTTTTTTTTAATTATTTTATTTTCAATGGGGCACAAAGGGGGTGATTTGAACTTTTGTGGGGAGGAGGGTTTCCCACATTTTAAACAACTTTTTTTTTTTTTTTTCTAAATTTAATACACCCCTTTAATAGTCCCTTTAGTGTTATGATCTGCAACATGTACTAAGGAAAGAAAGGGGAAAGCTATCCCTACTGTAAGACTAAGCTGAATCCCTACGATGTAGCGGGCTGCCTATTCCTTGCGGACTGACCCGCCTTAGTCCTCGGCTAGTCTGAACGAAGACCTATAGCATAAAGGAAGGAGTCTCTAAAAGAACTAAGGACTGGAACAAAAATGGGACACCTCCTAACAGAGAAAGTTGTTGCAGAACACAAAAAGACAAACTGACAAAAAGGTACTAGAGGTCCCAGAAGGACCAAGCGAACTGACAGAGAAAGGCACCGAAGCACCTGGCTAGCCAAACAGTCAAACAACACTGAAGTCCAGCACCGCCAAAAAGGCGGAGCTGGAATATAAAGGCAAATGATCACGTGACCGCAAAACACAAGATGGAAAAAACAAATCGGAGGGTTCTAACACTTAGAGACTTAAAGCTGCAATTGTCCAATCGCCTGTGCTATACATAGCAGTTTTCAGCACTGCTATCTATAGAAAAAAATCACAATCTCCTATGAACTCCAACCACGAGCCAGCATTCACAATAACAGGGACGGGGGGGTTTCTGCACAGACCCCCAGCTGTCATGATAACCCATCGGCGCACGCCTATGGGCGGTATTTGCAACGCGCTTCCAGCTGGAATGTGTTAAATCCCGCTGTCAGAAACTGACAGCGGGATTTAATTGGTTAACAGGCGCGGGTGGAGCTCCGAGTCACCCTCGGCTGTTAAAGGCACATGACCGCTGATTAAATCAGCTCTTATGTGCTGGATAAAATACGGGCTCCGCGCCGGAGCCCGAAATAAAGTTTGGGACACGACCTTGCGCAAATGTACGTTATATATCGTTAAGGGGTTAAAGAAGCACTCCCATCAAAATCTTTATCCTTGTAATATATTGCAGTCATCATGTTTTATTTCTTTTTACTTATAATTGCTCATTTTGTCTTTGCACCCAGTTAATTATTCTCTCTTCCATTAGGTCTATAACATCACGTGATTAAAAACTGACTAGCTGAATATATATATATATATTTTTTTTTTACTTTGAATACACTGGGGTCACTAGAAGGTGTTATCCAGTAGTGGACAACCCCTTTAAACTGAATAATAATTTTTATTTTTATAGTGCCAACATATTCCGTAGCACTTTACAATTTTAGGGGAAGGGGGGCTTGAACAGACAAAAAGACTTTACAGAATAAGCATAAATCAGATATTAAAAGGAGTGAGGGCCCTGCTCGCAAGCCTACAGTCTATAAGGAAGATCACAATCAAAAATACTATAGATGCATGAATTATAATTAAGACCACTAAATGCATGATCACTTGCTGAAAATCGTCTATTTTACATAGCAGTATTGTGCTTGAGATTTCAGGGCTGTGGAGTCGGTAAGCCAAATCAGCGACTCCTCAATTTCCCTGACTCCCGACTCCGTTTCCACAGCACTGCCTCATTACTGAGCATGTACATAAAGCGCAGCACAGATTCATCTCAACTAAAAGCTGAGATCTTTAGATCAGAAACAGAACAGACATTAATAGGACATTTCATAACTTTCCCAAATTCTTATGAAAACATTTACAGCATATACTACATTAAACTACTGAACCTAGTTTATATAGCTTAGGAATCTAAGTCAGTCCATTTTATACCGACTCCACCAAAATGGACACCGACTCCACAGCCCTGGAGATATGAAGAAATCTTATGTTTCAAAATACATCCACAGCTTAAATTGACAAGATTCAGATCTGCAGCATGTTAATTTATGGTCTATGTTGCAGGTGCAAATTTCAGCCTTTGCTTTGGGAGATGGGGATTTTGAGCAATTAGCGCTGCTTGCAATTAAAAGGTTCTCTGTGTATGTACAGTTGAATCCAGAAGTTTACATACACTATATAAAAAGAAACATATGCATGTTTTTCTCAAAATCTGACATGATATCAGAATAAACCTTTCCCGTTTTAGGTCAATTAGCATTACCATAATTTTTAATATTTGCCAGAATAATGAGAATGTTTTAAGGCATTTTTATTACTTACTGCAAAGTCAAAAGTTTACATACACTAAGATTACTATGCCTTTTAATGCCTTTAAACAATTCTGGACTGCCCATATGATGATTTCATGTGTTTGGAAGCTTCTGATAGTTTTTTTGGCATCATCTGAGTTAATTAGAGATAAACCTGAGGATGCATTTTAATGCTCACCTGAAACACACTGCTTCTTTATGTAGCATCATGGGAAAGTCTAAAGAAATCAGGCAAGATATCAGGAAAAGAATTGTGGACTTGCACAAGTCTGGCTCATCCTTGGGTACAATTTCAAGATACCTGAAGGTGCCTCGTTCATCTGTATCAACAATTATATGCAAGTACAAACAAGATGGGAATGTCTAGCCATCATACTGCTCAGGAAGTAGACTGGTTCTGTGTCCCAGAGATGAATGTGCTTTGGTCAGACATGTGCATATCAACCCAAGGACAAAGCAAAAGACCGTGTGAAGATGATGGTGAAAGCTGGTAAGATTGTGTCAATAACCACAGTGAAACGAGTACTGTATCAACATGGGCTGAAAGGCCACTGTGCCATGAAGAAGCCATTATTCCAAAAGAAACATAAAAAAGCCAGATTAGTGTTTGAAAATGCACACAGGAACAAAGAACTTAATTTTTGGACACGTTTTGTAGTCTGATGAAACTAATTGTAGCGCTGGCGTCCCTGCCCTCTGCTAGGCAGGGACGCTGCTCCCCTCACCGCTCTGCTGTCAGCGCGCGCTCCGTCCCGGCGTCCTCTCCCCGCTCTGCTGTCAGCGCGCGCTCCGTCCCGGCGTCCTCTCCCCGCTCTGCTGTCAGCACGCGCTCCGTCCCGGCGTCCTCCTCCTGCTCTGCTCTCAGCGCGCGCTCCTTCCCGGCCCCTGTGCTTAGGGCGCGCGCGCGCTTCCCTCCTCTTAAAGGGGCCGCGCGCGCCGCCCTAAAGAGTCCCCGGCCAATGGCCGGAGGACTTCATCATATATAAGGCACCTCCTCCAAAATGGAGGTGCCCGAGCAATGTTGTTTGCACCTGTGTCTCACCTGTGCTTCAGCCCTCAGGTCCCGTTGCCAGTTACCTGCCAGTTACCTGCCAGTTACCTGCTAGTTACCTGCCAGTTACCTGCCAGTTTCCTGCCAGTTTCCTGTTAGTTACCTGCCTGATTCCTGCCTGAATACTTGTTACCTGCCTGCCTGCCTGAGGTCCGACGGTCTGCCTTACAACTCCGGTCAGTCTGTCTAAGGACCAACTTGTCCGCTCACCTGGGAGCGCACATCAGCTACCTGCCTGCTTGCCTGAGGTCCGACGGTCTGCCTTACAACTCCGGTCAGTCTGTCTATGGACCAGCTTGCCCGCTCACCTGGGAGCGCTTCTCCGTTACCTGCCTGCTTGCCAGCCCGGAGGCTCCGTTGTCACGTGCTGTGACCACCAGCTATCTCAGAGACTCTTGCCCGCTCACCTGGGAGCGCATCTCCGTTACCTGCCTGCTTGCCAGCCCGGAGGTCCCGTTGTCACGTGCGGTGACCACCAGCTATTCCAGAGACTCTTGCCCGCTCACCTGGGAGCGCTTCTCCGTTACCTACCTGCCTGCCAGCCCGGAGGTTCCGCCGTCACGTGCCGTGACCACCTGCTATTCCAGAGACTCTCGCTTGCTCACCTGGGAGCACACATCTACCATCTGCCTGCTAGCCTACCCGGAGGCTCCGCCATCACAGGTCGTACCTACCCCTTACCCAGAGACTGCCCTGATCACTTGCCGTAACTCCCTGTCCGTTCACCCAGAGACTGCCACCCGCTCCCTTACAAGGGCCGCCCCCTTGTATAGTAGCTCAGAGGTTCCGCCTCCCGGACCCGTTACAGTTTGCTCGGGCCATGGAACCCGGTGGCACCCAAGCTCCCTCGCTCACGGACCTGTGTCATGAACTGTCCCGTCAAAGGTCCCAACAGGAGTCCATCCTGGGTCACCTGCGGAATGTCAATACTCGCCTGGATACTCTGACAACACCACCTGCAACTACGGCCAGTACCATGGTATCCTTTTCCGGACCCCGGCTCTCTGCACCTCCTCGCTTCGGAGGCGACTCCGTCCTGGCTCGGGGCTTCATAAATCAGTGCACCCTGCATTTTGAACTATTGTCCCACCAGTTTAACTCCGACCGAGCCAAAATTGCATTCATCATGTCCCATCTCACCGGGGAGGCTCTGGCCTGGCTAAATCCTCTATGGGAGAGAGGAGACCCCCTGGTGTCCGACTTGCCTGCCTTTCTCACGGCTTTCCGGAAAGCCTTCGACGAACCCGGACGGAGGACCTCATCCGCATCATCTCTGCTACGCCTCCGTCAGGGAAGCCTCACCGTGGGTCAATATGCCATACGGTTCCGTACCCTTGCCTCGGAGCTGGCCTGGGATAACGAAGCTCTGGTATCCGTCTTCTGGGAGGGTCTGTCCGGCCGTATTAAAGATGAACTTGCTGGTCGGGACATTCCTACCACTCTCGATGACCTAATAACTCTTGCCACCCGGATTGACCTACGGTTCCAGGAACGTGCCAAAGAGGTCACCCGTGAAAAGGGGCTTCCACGTCTGGTTCCTACTTTTCTGAAACCCGTCACTCCTTCCGTTTCTCCCCAGGTACACTCTCCTGAGCCTATGCAGGTCGACCAGACCAAGATGGTCAAATCCCGTCAGGACTTTCGCCGTGCCGAGGGGAGCTGCTTCTACTGTGGCAGTAAGGAGCATCGGATCCGTGCCTGCCCGGAGAGGTCGGGAGAACGCCTGTGTCGAGGTTCGCTCAGAGGACTTGATCTAGACAAAAATAAATCCTCTCCATCCCTGCTGCTGTCTGTCTCAATCATCTGCGGGGAGAATCGTTATTCCGAACTAGCCCAACTTGACTCTGGAGCAGCCGGAAATCTTATTTCACTGTCCCTGGTGGAGAAATACCGCATCCCCACCAAACCTCTGGCTGTACCCTTGTCTGTTGTTGCCGTGGATGGGGGCCTCTTATCTCGCCCCATCCAATTCATCACCGAATCCATTACTCTGCAAGTGGGTATGCTGCATTCAGAGAGTATCTCCCTTCACGTTCTGCCTGGACTCTCTCACGCCCTCTTGCTAGGTCTGCCTTGGCTCCAGAGACATGCACCCGTGCTTGACTGGCAAACCGGAGAAGTCCTTCGCTGGGGACAAGACTGTCATAAAACCTGTCTGGTTCCCGTCCATTCCGTCCGTCCCTCTCCTATCCCAGCTAATCTACCTGGACTTCCGATTCCTTATTGGTCTTGTGCTGATGTCTTTGATATGGAGGAGGCAGAGACATTACCACCTCATAGACCATGTGACTGCCCCATCGATCCCGCCAGAGTAATGCAGGTGGCTCCCGTGAGTCTAAATTGTCTCCCTCCTGGTAAGACGTTCGTATCGGTACCTGATCGGGAGAGGATCCTACACTGGGGTCATTCGTCTAAACTAGCTGGCCACGCCGGTCAGAAAAAGACCCTCCAGCTTATTACCCGGCACTACTGGTGGCCTAACCTGCACAAGGATGTTATGGACTTTGTTTCTGCCTGTGTGTCCTGCGCCCGCAACAAGGTTCCGAGACACCTGTCGGCCGGCCGCCTTCTTCCTCTGCCAGCACCTGCTGCCCCCTGGCAGCATATAGCGATGGACTTCGTAACTGATCTGCCCGTCTCTGCCGGTTGTACGGTCATTTGGGTGGTCGCTGACCGCTTTTCCAAGATGGCTCACTTCATTCCCCTGCCAGGTCTTCCGTCTGCACCCGAGCTGGCTAGAGTCTTTATCCGCCACATCTTCCGTCTTCATGGCCTGCCCCGTCACATCGTGTCGGATCGAGGAGTACAGTTCACTTCTCGTTTCTGGAGAGCCACTTGTAAATTGCTAGACGTCACTCTGGACTTCTCCTCCGCTTACCACCCACAGTCTAATGGTCAAGTGGAGCGGATCAATCAGAACCTGACCAGTTACCTCCGGCACTTCGTTAATGCTCACCATTCTGACTGGGTGGATCTCCTGCCATGGGCCGAATTCTCGTACAACAATCACGAGAGCGAGTCTTCCTCCATATGGGAGAGTACCCGGTCCGCACTCCTTCTGTCATCCGAGCGTATGAAAAGGCACGCTGACAAAGGACGTCTGGATCCTCCTCAATTCCGTCCTGGGGATAAAGTCTGGCTCTCGTCCAAATATGTCCGGCTCAAGATCCCTTCCTATAAGTTGGGGCCTCGGTTCATCGGTCCACTGGAGGTTATCAGTCAGATCAACCCGGTGGCCTATAAATTGAAACTCCCGGCCAACTTACGGATCCCTAACTCCTTCCATGTATCTCTCCTCAAACCTGTGGTACTTAACTCTTTTTCTAAGTCTACAGGTACGCCTCTTGCTCCGGTTTCTGCTGAGGACGAGTTTGAGGTAGAGAACATTCTTGCCACCAAAAGGGTAAGAGGAAAGACCTTTTTCTTGGTAGATTGGAGGGGGTTTGGTCCTGAGGAGAGAACGTGGGAGCCCCGGGAGAATATCCATGCCCCTCTCATCCTAGCTAAATTTCTGTCTGGCCTAAAAAAGGGGGGGCCTAAAGGGGGGGGTACTGTAGCGCTGGCGTCCCTGCCCTCTGCTAGGCAGGGACGCTGCTCCCCTCACCGCTCTGCTGTCAGCGCGCGCTCCGTCCCGGCGTCCTCTCCCCGCTCTGCTGTCAGCGCGCGCTCCGTCCCGGCGTCCTCTCCCCGCTCTGCTGTCAGCGCGCGCTCCGTCCCGGCGTCCTCCTCCTGCTCTGCTCTCAGCGCGCGCTCCTTCCCGGCCCCTGTGCTTAGGGCGCGCGCGCGCTTCCCTCCTCTTAAAGGGGCCGCGCGCGCCGCCCTAAAGAGTCCCCGGCCAATGGCCGGAGGACTTCATCATATATAAGGCACCTCCTCCAAAATGGAGGTGCCCGAGCAATGTTGTTTGCACCTGTGTCTCACCTGTGCTTCAGCCCTCAGGTCCCGTTGCCAGTTACCTGCCAGTTTCCTGTTAGTTACCTGCCTGATTCCTGCCTGAATACTTGTTACCTGCCTGCCTGCCTGAGGTCCGACGGTCTGCCTTACAACTCCGGTCAGTCTGTCTAAGGACCAACTTGTCCGCTCACCTGGGAGCGCACATCAGCTACCTGCCTGCTTGCCTGAGGTCCGACGGTCTGCCTTACAACTCCGGTCAGTCTGTCTATGGACCAGCTTGCCCGCTCACCTGGGAGCGCTTCTCCGTTACCTGCCTGCTTGCCAGCCCGGAGGCTCCGTTGTCACGTGCTGTGACCACCAGCTATCTCCGAGACTCTTGCCCGCTCACCTGGGAGCGCATCTCCGTTACCTGCCTGCTTGCCAGCCCGGAGGTCCCGTTGTCACGTGCGGTGACCACCAGCTATTCCAGAGACTCTTGCCCGCTCACCTGGGAGCGCTTCTCCGTTACCTACCTGCCTGCCAGCCCGGAGGTTCCGCCGTCACGTGCCGTGACCACCTGCTATTCCAGAGACTCTCGCTTGCTCACCTGGGAGCACACATCTACCATCTGCCTGCTAGCCTACCCGGAGGCTCCGCCATCACAGGTCGTACCTACCCCTTACCCAGAGACTGCCCTGATCACTTGCCGTAACTCCCTGTCCGTTCACCCAGAGACTGCCACCCGCTCCCTTACAAGGGCCGCCCCCTTGTATAGTAGCTCAGAGGTTCCACCTCCCGGACCCGTTACACTAATATTGAACTTTTTGGACATAATGACCATTGTTACATTTGGAGGAAAAAGGGCGAATCTTGGAAGCCTAAGAACACCATCCCAACTGTGAAACACGGGGGTGACAGTATCATGTTGTGAGCTTGTTTTGCTGCAGGAGAGACTTGTGCACTTCACAAAATAAAAAACTGCGCATGCGTTATGACGCTCTATGTTCCCACTGCATGCACAGTGAAGTTGGTAATCACACAGCCTCACTGCGCAAGCGGCCGGACATGTACAAGTGCACTTGCGCCCCACAATATCAGCGCTTGCCAGGAGCAGGATTCAAATACATGGGCAGCAGTGAGTGAATGCTGCGCCCGCCCATGACTGAATATGACAAGCACACCCCTATGACTGAAAAGGCAGGTAGTATCTAAGTATATTAAACGTTATAAAATCATTATACAACCCCTGGCAAAAATTATGGAATCACCGGACTCGGAGGATGTTCATTCAGTTGTTGAAAAAAAGCGGATCACAGACATGGCACAAAACTAAAGTCATTTCAAATGGCAACTTTAGGGCTTTAAGAGACACTAAAAGAAATTAAGATCAAAAATGTGGTACTCAGTAAGGGTAATTTTTTTCAGACCAAGCAGATGAAACAATTATGGAATCACTCTGCAAATTTTCATTTCCAAAGCTAACACCTGCATCAAATTAGATCTGCTAGTTAGTCTGCATCTAAAAAGGAGTGATCACACCTTGGAGACCTGTTGCACCAAGTGGACTGACATGAATCATGGCTCCAACATGAGAGATGTCAATTGAAACAAAGGAGAGGATTATCAAACTCTTAAAAGAAGGTAAATCATTACGCAATGTTGCAAAAGATGTTGGTTGTTCACAGTCAGCTGTGTCTAAAATCTGGACCAAATACAAACAACATGGGAAGGTTGTTAAAGGCAAACATACTGTTAGACCAAGGAAGACATCAAAGCATCAAGATCGGAAACTTAAAGCAATATGTCTCCAAAACAGGAAATGCACTACAAAACAAATGCGGAACGAATGGGAGGAAACTGGAGTCAATGTCTGTGACTGAACTGTAAGAAACCAGCTAAAGCAAATGGGATTTACATACAGAAAAGCTAAACATAAGCCATCATTAATAACCAGAAAAAAACAAGGTTACAATGGGCTAAGGAAAAGCAATCGTGGACTGTGGATGACTGGATGAAAGTCATATTCAGTGATGAATCGCGAATCTGCATTGGGCAAGATGATGATGCTGGAACTTTTGTTTGGTGCCGTTCCAATGAGATTTATAAAGATGACTGCATGAAGAGAACATGCAAATTTCCACAGTCATTGATGATATCGGGCTGTATGTCAGGTAAAGGCACTGGGGAGATGGCTGTCATTACATCTTCAATAAATGCCCAAGTTTACATTGATATTTTGGACCGTTTTCTTATCCCATCATTTGAAAGGATGTTTGGGGATGATGACATCATTTTTCTAGATGATAATGCATCGTGCCGTAGAGCAAAAACTGTGAAAACATTCCTTGGAAGAAGACACATAAGGTCAATGTCATGGCCTGCAAATAGTCCGGATCTCAATCCAATTGAAAATCTTTGGTGGAAATTGAAAAAAATGGTCCATGACAAGGCTCCAACCTGCGAAGCTGATCTGACAACAGCAATCAGAGAAAGTTGGAGCCAGATTGATGAAGAGTACTGTTTGTCACTCATTAAGTCCATGCCTCAGAGACTGCAAGCTGTTCTTAAAGCCAGAGGTGGTGCAACAAAATAGTACTGATGTTTAAACGCTATTTACTTACAAATTAGCACTGGAGCTAAAGGTAAATGGTGTTTTGGGAAGTGACAGGCTCCTTTTTAAAATGGAGAGTTTTTGATACTGAAACAGTTGTATTTTCTTACCTTTATGTATGTTGAGCCAATTACTCTGATCACATCTAACAATTGAGTTTTAAAAACTTAGTTTTAGACTTGGCATTAAAGGATTTGGCCACTTTTTTTTATTTTTTTTTTTATTAGCCCATCAGTATCTGATTGATGGAGGGGGGTACCACACCCGGCACCCCTACCGTTCAACTGTTACCGGTGCCAGTGGCTGGACGTTCTCGAATGCAGCTAGTTTTTGCTATCTAATCTGAGAGCACCATGATGCAGGGGCAGAGACCCTGATTCCAGTGATGTGTCACTTACTGGGCTGTGTTTCGCTGTTTCAATACAATCAGGGGATTATCACTAGAGGACAAGCTGTCATCGTGCCTTGTCCATCCCCGTCCCCACTACTGACTGGCAGCTTTCTGTCAATATTCACTGTTCACAGAAAGCTGCCAATCAGTGGTGTGGCCGAAGTTATACACAGCTCAACATTCTGGGCTCTGCTAAATATGCAGCAGAGAAAACTGATCTTATCACAACTGCTGCACCCAGTAAACTAAATGATACATCACTGGAATCAGGGTCTCTCTTCCTACCTCAGGCTGCTGTCAGATCCCATAGCAAAAACCTGCTGACATATTCCTGTTATCCAGATAATGACCAAATACAGTACGCCTGTTGGTCCTTGGCTTTAACCACCCGCCATTGTAAATTTAGGATGCAGAATTTAACCCCTTTCTAACGTGATCAGTAATAGTACGTCGCATTGGCCGTCTATAATTACTATTACGCATCACGGGATCGCGACCCCACACAAGCAGTGCGAGGCGATCGGCGGGTGTCAGCTTATTGTCACAGTTGACACCCGGTGCTATGTATGGTGACCCGATGTCGTCATGACGAAATCCGGGTCACCAGTCAGCAGAAAGTTACTTTGCTCATGCGCAGTGCACGATCAAAGTAGCTTCTGCATGCAGACTGACAGCCCTATAGCATAGAGATGCTATTGCATCTCTATGCTATATAAGTGATCAGCCTGCAAAAAGTGAAAGTCCCATAGTGGGACAAAATGTAAAAATATTAAAAAATGAAAAAAAAAATCCCCAAAAAATAAAAATATGCTGTACCCATAAATATTATTATGAAAAAACAATGAAAGTACACATGTTTGGTATCGCCGTGTCCGGAACAATCTGAGCTATAAAACTGTCCCACTTGTTAACCCCTGAACACACTAAAAAATAAAATAAATAAAGCATAATTTTTTGCTATGCTTTTTATCATCATACCGCCAAACAAAAAATGGAATAAAATGCGGTCAAAAAGACGAATATAAATTAAAATGGAACAGCTGAAAACGTCATCTTGTCCCACATAAAACAAGCTACCATACAGCTTCATCAGCCGAAAAATAAAAAAGTTATAGCTCTCAGAACTTAAACGTACTGACATGGATCGGCATAAAAAAAAAAATAAATAAATAAAAATTCCTGAATTGTTGTTTTTTGTTCATTCTGCCTCCCAAAAATCGGAATATAAAGCGATCAAAAAAATGTCACATGCCCGAAAATGATACCAATAAAATCGTCAACTCATCCCGAAATAAAAAACAAGCCCTCACATGACTTTCGGCCGAAATATGGAAAAATTTATAGCTCTCAAAATATGTTGATGCGAAACTAGTCTTTGCAAAAAAAAAAGTGTCTTTTATTGTTTGACAGCTGTCAATCATAAAAACCCATTATGAATCTGGCATCGCTGTAATCACCGACCCGAAGAATAAAGTCGTCTAATCACTTATACCGCAGGAGGAACGGCATAAAAAATAAACGCTTGGATTGGGGTTGTACTGGGGTTGGGATTTTTTCAAAAAGAAAAAAAAATAAATTATGACTACTAGTGTTGAGCGCAAGTGCTCGCTACTCGAGTTTGCATCGGGTGCTCAAGTGACATGCTCGAGTCTCCGCCCCATATACTTTTCGGCCAAATAAACCTCGCGGGGATTGCCTGCCATGCACGAGCGATGCCTGCATGTTTTTTTGGGTGTCTAACAACCGTGAAACATGCGGGCGGGGACTCGAGCACACACGATACATGATGCGTACCTGAGTACCCGATGCAAACGCAAGGAGCGAGCACTTGCGCTCAAGACTAGCGACAACTTATTCAATATGATGATCTAATGTTATCAAATTCTGTGTCGTACCTCTGGGTTCAAAATGTTCACTATACTCCTTGATGAAATCCATGAGGGGTCTAGTTTCCAAAATGGAGTCACTTGGGGGGGGGGGGGGGGTTCCACTGTTTAGGCACATCAGGGGCTCTACAAACGTAACATGGCGTCCGCTAATTATTCAAGCAAATTTTACATTCAAAAAGTCACATGGCGCTCCTTCCTTTCCAAACCCTGCCGTGCGCCCAAACAGTGGTTTTCCCTCATATATGGGGTATCGGCGTGCGCAGGAATTGCACAACAAATTTTGGGGTCCATTTTTTTTTTTCTTGATACCCTCGCGAAAATTAAAAAAATTGGGGTCTAAAGTAAAATTTTTTGTGAAAAAAGTTAAATGTTCATTGTTTTCTTCCACATTCCAAAAATTCCTGTGAAGCACCTGAAGGGTTAATAAACTTCTTGAATGTGGTTTTGAGCACCTTGAGGGGTGCAGTTTATAGAATTGGTGTAATTTGGGGGTATTTTGTGACATAAAGGCCCCTCAAAGTCACTTAAAATGTAATGTGGTCTCTTTAAAAGAAAAAAAAAATGGTTTTGTAAATTTTTTTGGAGAAATTAGAAATCGCTGGTCAACTTTTAACCCTTATAACTTCCTAACAAAAAAGAAAATAAAAAATTTGGTTCCAAAATTGTGCTGATGTAAAGTAGACATGTGGGAAATGTTATTTATTAACTATTTTGTGTGACATATCTCTCTGATTTAAGGGCATAAAAATTCAAAATTTGAAAGTTGCAAAATTTTCTAGATTTTCGCTAAATTTCCAATTTTTTTTTCACAAACGCAAGTCATATTGAAGAAATTTTACCACTATCATAAAGTACCAGATGTCACGAAAAAAACTTTCTCAGAATCAGTGGGCTCCGTTGAACCGTTGCAGAGTTATTACCTCATAAAATGACAGGGGTCAGAATTGTTAAGATTGGCCTGGTCATTAACGTGCAAACCACCCTGGGGGGTAAAGGGGTTAAGCTGGAGACAAGACAGATCAGAAGTTTATTACCCTTCTTTTCTTCTTCTTTGCTGGCTACATAGATGTCAATGACCGCAATTCAAGGTGCGTGATACTTGGCAATTGTTTAAGTGTCCATTTTAGGACATGATCAGATATCAAAGACAAAATGGATACTGTACAGCAGATATATGTAAGCGCAGCAATACCAACGCTGATCAATTCCTGATGCGGATGTGGCGCCCCTGAGGGTTCAGTCACCACAGAGGTACTATATCTAGTGGTGCCTCACTCTCAGGTAAGGAAAGGGTACTGCACGGGACCCCAACACCCGCATTCAACACTACACTACTCCAGGCTGTCTGGAAGGACAAGATGCGCTGTGTTCTGCTGAGCCCTGTCCCTGGCTGGAGTGGGGGGAACCAGAGGGAGGGGCAACCAGTAGTGGGTGTGGGTAGAGGACGTAGACAAGGGGAGCACATGAATAGCAGGTGTATAAAAAGGGAAGCCATCTTAGTTAGTTATGCAGTGCGGTAAGCAAGTGCAGAAAGAGGAGAGGAGGGGAGCAGAGTCTCATCAGGAGCTCTGCTATATCAGTGGGGCCTAGTGAGAGAGGCCCAGGAGGGGAGCAGAGGAGAAAGGCTCCGGTAACTGAAGGGATCCCAGGGGGTACGGTGAGTGCAGGACGGCACCCGTACGCCCGAATCTGCCAAGAGTCAGAGGGATCAGGCCGCAAGAAGGGAACCGGTCCCTGGACTAGTCGTGTTACTTCAGGTCTCGACTAGAAAACCGGAGGCTTCTGACCTTTTATGGTGCAGTCGCCACACTCACATTTGAGTGGCCAAGAAAGGTAGCCATTTAGGACCAGGGAGCTCTAGGTTGCCCTGAAGGATCCGAGGACACCATCTTGGGACTTAGTTTGCGAGGAGCAGGGCAGGAGGGAGAGTCCCAGCGCGGGAAGTCGGCTGAGGAAAGGAACATAAAGAAAGGGGGTCCCGCCAAGTACTCTCGAATGGCCTGAGGGACTGCTGAACCCCTGCCTGGCAAACGCAGTGCGACGCGGGAGTCTGACACCTGGACAGTGTACCCGAGGAACCTAAAAAGAACTGTGAGTAAACTCGGAAGACTGCACCCCACCGTCTCTGTCCATTATTGCCGCTGCGCCATCATCACTCCTGCACTACAACGCCCAGCATTCCACTTACAACATCGACACTGCCCTGGAGCTCAGCCCTACCTGTGGAGGGCTACACCAACACTGCTGCCCTAACATCAGCCCCAGAGGACCTGCTCCGCAGCGGCGGATCCCTTTTTTGCCGCATACCACAGGTGGCGTCACAAACTCTTTATACCAAAACCATCAATTCCCCTGTAAATAATATCCCCCTTTTTATTGACCGCCCTGGGTCACGAACTGGGTCACCGCCACTGTGACACCTCCCCTGGAAACGACCGGCCCAGCACCGAGTACCCCCCACGACCCAGGGGGCGCGTCACGGAAATGAGCAGTAGCAGACAAAGTTGTGTGAATTTATTTTTATTTTTTTTGACTCATTGTGTTTTCTTGTAGTCACTGAATATTTACAATTTTACATAACCATGTAAAAATGGCAGTCAGAAAGTGATGGATGTGATTATTAGGGCTGCTGACATTGCAACCTGTCTTAGCTTATGTATGTTTGTGTTTGTTCCGTAGGACATGAGCCTGGCATTGTGCAGCTGGTAAATTACTATCGTGGAGCAGATAAACTTTGCCGTAAAGCTTCCTTAGTAAAGTAAGTGTCCCCCCGTTGGGCTTCTAAATTAATGGCAGCTTCACATAGCCGTGGCTAGATGTTGGCTCTAAGGCATTAGGAAAATATTGAACTACAAACAGTGCATTTTTTGGAGGGCATTTATTGGTGCGTATTTTTAAATACACACAGCATGCTCTACATATAGCTCTTTCATGTGTCTTCCCTTAGGTTTTTCTATATATGTTCACATATTCAATTTATTTTATCGGTTTGCATTCGTCCAATATAATCGCAAGTGGGAGTGAATCCTAAGGGTAACTGCCTCAAGTCTTCAAGGAAAAGATAAGCAACATGTGCATGAGATTTCAGAAATCACTTTGCTGGGGCAGTAAAATGCTACGATTTTTGCTACACAAATGCTACTTGTGAAAATACCTTAAGGGGTTATAAAAATAGGGCGGATTTGCATTGATCAGAATCTTATTTTAGTATCATGGATATACCAATCTACAATTTTAATGATTATTTTTAAAACCAAACTGTACTTTCAACAAACTTTTTGCATAAATCATACAGGTGATTAGAAGAAACGTATTATATCTCATCAGAGAAATTTTCCTTCCTCACTTATCAGACAATTTTTCTCCTGCCTCCAGAGCTTGTCAATCCACTGTGAAAAAGCAGCTCAAGTCTGTCTTGCTCAGAGTCGATGACTGCAGGTGTCATGTCACACAGCCTATTATCCTGTATAGCAGGGGTGGGCAATTAATCTTCTTGAGTGGCCATATGAGAGACCATGACTGTTGTGGAGGTCGAACCAATAGGCTGAAATTAATTCTGCTCAATATTAATATATCTACTACAATTAATATAAAATAATAATATCACTTAATATTGAGCAGAATTAAGTATGCTGACCTCCCCCTGTATACAGTATGGGCCCACACATGGCCTCTCTATACAGCATGAGACCTTCTCATAGCCCCTGTTTACAGTGTGAGTCCCCACATAGCTCGTGTATACAGTGTTAGAACCCACATAGCCTCTCTATATACCGTGTGAGACCCTCATAGCCCCTGCATACAGTGAGACCCTCACATAACCCCTGTTTAGTGTGAGACCCTCACATAGCTCCTATATACAATGTGTCCCACATAGCTTCTCTATATACTGTATGAGCCACCCACATAGTCTCTTTATACTGTGTGAGCCCTCCACATAGCCTCCCCTCCCCCTAGATAGCCTCCTAATTACATGCAAACATCCCATACATATGGAGAAAACCAAGAACATATACTCGCCTTGCTCCCGTTCCCCCGGCGCTCTGCTGGCTTCGGTCTCTCCTCACAGCACACATACTAGAAATACGGATTCCACTTGCATCATACTCTGTTCAGAGTGTGATTAGCATGATCGGACCTTATTTCTCAGATGTTGAGAAGGTGTTGAATTAAAAACACATTCTGCTAGGTGGGTTTCATTAAAAAATGGTGTCCCTGCTTTTTATATTTCTGCTGATCTATTACTCACTCAGACTACGTTCCCACGTTGGGCTTTTGGTAAGTTTTTGATGTTTCAGACTTTCTTCACCATTTCTACACCTATGTAAATTGGTTACTTGTGTTTTTTTTATTGCATTTTTCACATGTGTTTTTGATGCTGCGGTTTGTCTCTTGTTGGTATGCCACGTTTTTAACTAAGTTGCTTTTCTTGTTCGCATTTGGCTTTGAAAAAACTTTATTGATATAGTTATATGCAGATTACATGCGTTTTTGATGCGTTTCTGACTCGCCCCCACGGCCGTGGGGTACTCAGCAGCCGGGCCTCTGGTTGCCGGTGGCTGGCCCGGTCCGTGACCCAGGGCGGTCAGTGAAATGGGGAAACTTCTATTATTTGGAGTTTTGGAGATTTTTTGTGACGCCACCTGTGGTGTCTGGTGAGGATCACCAGCGCTGCGACAGTCCTCTGAGGCAGATGGTAGGGCAGCTTATGATGGAATGGCTCCCCACAGGTGGAGCGGGCCTCAGGGCAGCGTGGATGAATTGAGGGGTGCGCTGGGCATTGTAGTGGAGGGAGGCAAATTGCACCGGTGAAATAAAGGAGCGGAGGCCGCTCAGCGCAGTCATCCAAGATTTACTCACAGTTCTTAGACAGTCCACAGGTGCACTGTACCGGTGCAAGCCTCCCGCGTCGCACTGCGTTCACCGGGCAGGGGTTCAGTCCTTCCTCAGGCAGCTCGGGTGTACCTGGCAGAACCCCACTTTCATATGTACCTTCCTAGACCGACTTCACGCTGGGTCTTTACTCCCTCCTGCCCTGCGCTTCCCACTGTGAATCCTATTCGGGTGCTGCGAGGTCCCCCCTGTCCGTCGGAGTTGCACAGACCTGCTTGACCTTACTTGGATTGAAGTGAGAGTTTGGCTCCTGCTATAGAAGTCAGAAGCCTCCGGTTTTTCCAGCCGAGGCTTAAAGCTGCACGACTGGGCCAGGGGCCGGTCCCCTTCTTGCGGCCTAGATCCTCCTGACACCTGGCAGGTTCGGGGTGTACGGGTGTCGCCTGCACTCGCCGTACCCCCTAGGATCCCTTCTTCAGAACGGAGCTTCCTCCCTGCTCCCCTCCTGGGCCTCTGAGGCTAGGCCCTGCTTGGGGAGCAGAGCTCTGACAGAGACTCTGCTCCTTGACTGTCTTCACTCTCTCCTCTCACTGACTGAACTACACTATTCTAAGATGGCTTCTTTTTATATCTTTACTGTATGAGTGCTCCCCTAAACTACTTCCTCCATCCACACCCACTACTGGTTCCCCCTACCTTTGGGTCCCCCCCCCACTCCAGCCAGGGACAGGGCTCAGCAGCTGCGCTCTGCATGTCGCCCCTCCAGCCGGCCTGGAGCAGTGTAGTGTTGGATACAGGTGTTTGGGGTTCCGTGCAGCACTCCCTCCTTACCTGAGTGAAGGGAGGCACCACACCTCTGAGTGAGGTGCAGTACCTCTGTGGCGACCGAACCCTCAAGGGCGCCACATTTCTGCAGTGGAAACGCACTAAACTGTTTGTGTGTGCTTTACCTGCGGATTTTCTGCACCTAATTCAGGACTATGGGAAAACTCTGCGTACCCGCAAGAGAAATTGACATGTTGTGGATTTGAAACTTGCACCGCAGGTCAGTTTACGCTGAGTAAAATAAAAACACAAGTGGACATGAGATTTCTCTAAATCCCATCTACTTTGCTGGAACTGTAAGATGCTGCGTTTTTGACATATTGAAAATACGCAGCATCAAAAAACTCACCAAAAGCTCATCGTTGGCACACAGTCTCAGGCGACGTGCACACATTGAGCTTTGTGCATCAGATTTTTCAGCACAAAAAAAGTGTTGCCAGTAAAGACTGTGTAAAATATGTAAATAAGTGCATTTTTTTTTCTGCACTCTTCTGTGCTTTTTTTTTTTTTTTTTTATAATGCGTTTTTCTTCCCATTCATTTGAATGGGTGTAAACTGCTGCAAAGAAAAAATAAGCACTGTTTGCCTGAGATTTCAAAAATCTCAGTCACTTTGCTTCTACTGTAAAATGCTGCATATTTTACTCTTGATAAAACGCGCAGCAAAAACGCAGTGTGTGAACAAGCCCTAATTTTGTAATTGTTTGTAGGGATTGGGTGTAAGGAATCTCACCCAACAGCTAGGATCTGCTTTAAATGAAATAGGAAAGGTTGTTATACAGTGTAGAAAATCCCCTTTATATTATTCTCTTATGAATTGGGATGTTGGGATCTAAACGTCTAGTCGGCATTATCCAAAGATCCAGAATTCTTCCTTTAGTTTACTAGCCACTAGCTTGGCATTGTATTGGTCTTTTGAATATTTGACTCTATATGTACTGTATATGTTGCGTTACTATGCATGGATTACAGTTAGATCAGATTGTTGAATACTCTGGACGAGCTTGAAAGCATTGCCAGTGTCTTAAATTCTAATTAGAATATTTTGATAATTTTATTTTACAGATTAATCAAAACAAGTCCTGAGCTTTCTGGGTCCTGCACATGGTTCCCAGAATCCTACGTGATTTACCCAACCAGTCCGAAGTCTCCTGTCGCAAAAGGAAGGAATGGTCTCCAAGATCTGATCAATAGCACCCGTACAGATGAACGAGAAGAATTTCTAGAATCATTTAATGGAAGGAAGGAAAGTGGAAAAGGAAATGTGTGGATAGCCAAAGCCTCATCAGGTGCCAAAGGTGAAAGGCTACCTCATCATCTTCCCATTATCAGTAGTACCTTGGTGGTCACTTTAGTTGAAGCAAGTCTTCATATTAGTACATTTTAAATGTACTGCTGTCTATTATCTTTCTAATCATTCTGCTAATGGTACCTGTGAGGAAGCTGTAGAAAATAATTTCTCATTGGTTCGGCATGGTGAGGACACTTGGCCTTCATTTCACACCTACTTAGCTGAAGTGAGGGAGGGATGGGTGAAGTGCCCAGTCTAGAGTAGACAGAGCAAGCTCAAAATACAATGCCACATAAGACCTTCCAATCAATCAAGGTGAGGTGGCAGGATTATCTACACTCAGGAGGCTCTGAAGATGGTCTGGGGCCCATCATCAGAGTACTGGACATCTTGGGGTTGGGGGGGCATGCGTTTTCTTATAATGCAGTACAGTAATGATGGCTAGTGTTACAGGTATCCCGGGCTATGGTGGTAAGCTAAACATACCTTTACAAAGGTGCTTAAAGTAGGAACACACCAGTGGGGGCCACTTAGAACAATGAGACCTGATGACAGGTTCTTTTCAAGCTGTTCTCCTTGCCTTTTACTAGTACAAGTGGACGTTAAATGATCGTGGATTGTAGTCGGCTTGGACCTGATTTGCATGTATTACATCTGATGTAGAAATATTCAGATGAATTGCAATACAGTGTTTAGTTATGGATGTCAGTTTTTTACTTCTCATCTATATAAAGTCGTCTTGAAATATGGATTTTAAAGGTAGGCCGAATGCAGAAAATACCTTTGCATGACTTTGCAGTATGTTAACCTTTACTAATGCTGCTGTCTAAATAAAATGAATGTAATTTTCCAAAGGAAGATTCCACTGTAATAATTTTTTCTGTTAACGTGTAACATCATAATTGCATGATTCCTGGGAGCCCACAATTTGGACCTGTACCGATCATGAGATCATCCCAAAGTCCCTGTGTGAATGGGGAGCGGTAGTCCACTTACATTATCATAACTTACATTATGTACATAACTTACATTATATAACTATACATTATCATAACTATAATAGATCATAGACTGAACATGAGTCAACAGTGTGATGCAGCAGCAAAAAAGGCAAATACAATTCTGGGATGTATTAACAGAAGCATACAGTCTAGATCACGTGAAGTCATTATCGGTCTTTACTCCTCTTTTGGTCAGACCTCATCTGGAATACTGTGTACAGTTTTGGGCACCACATTTTAAAAAAGACATAGACAAACTGGAGCAAGTTCAGAGAAGAGCGACCAGAATGGTGACTGGTCTGCAAACCATGTCCTATGAGGAACGGTTGCAGGATTTGGGAATGTTTAGCTTGCAAAAAAGAAGACTGAGAGGAGACTTAATAGCTGTCTACAAATATGTCAAGGGCTGTCACATTGTAGAAGGATCATCTTTATTCTCATTTGCACAAGGAAAGACTAGAAGCAATGGGATGAAACTAAATGGGAGGAGACACAGATTAGATATTAGAAAAAACTTTTTGACAGTTAGGGTGATTAATGAGTGGAACAGGCTGCCACGAGAGGTGGTGAGTTCCCCTTCAATGGACGTCTTCAAACAGAGGCTGGACAGACATCTGTCTGAGATGATCTAGTGAATCCTGCTTTGAGCAGGGGGTTGCACCAGATGACCCAGGAGGTCAGCTCCAACTCTACCATTCTATGATTCTATGAACTTCAGCTAATGTCTATGGGACAGGTAGTCACACTTGCATATTACCACTACTGCAGATCAATAGGAATGAATGAAGCAGCGGTAACACTACCACTTCATAGCCTCTTTGCTATATTTCTGAGCTTCAGATTTTTCTATTTATTATTTAATTTTTTTTTTTTGCTAAAGCAAGTAGCCTGCTCCTGGAAAGGGTATACTCTTCAATTGTCATGAAAATTTAGATTTGTTTATTCAGATTATCTGTTTTGTTACTTTTAGGATTATGATATTCTGTTCTGACAAAACCTTGATTTTCTGCTTCTGTTGCAGGAGAAGGAATTCTTATATCCTCTGATGCCGCACAACTCCTAGACTTCATTGATAGCCAAGGTCAAGTTCATGTGATCCAGAAATACCTAGAAAACCCACTGCTTCTAGAGCCAGGACATCGCAAATTTGATATCAGGTGAGGAGGGGTCTCCTTATTGTTCTTATGTTTTAATTATATTAATTTTAGATACCATTGTATTGTTAATTGTTCATAGTGTTGCCTTAATTTTTGTTTTTTCTCCCAGTATCCCAAAAAATTAATGTTATCGACACGCAGCAAATCAGATATGGTCATAGGATCTCTTTGTTACTAAATTTATAGTCGCCTATGACTTTTTTTTTTCAGTTTAATCTTCAAGGGAACCCGATTCATACTGCCCAAACCATGGACAGCATGAATCCGAGCCGGGTTGCACAATTACAGACATATAATTTTTTCTGAAATGGACTGAGGTCTAAGGGGTAGCGTTTCTCCTTATTGAGAGTGACACACCAGCTCTGGCACGTCAAGGTAAGGAGGCTTATTCGCCATGAATAATGGAGAGTGTCACTCTCCATAAGGAAAAACGCTACCCCTTAGACCTCAGTCCAGAGCCTCTCACCTAGCCAAATCAGTTCTCATACTTTGACTGACGAGGGCCAACAGCCCGAAACACCATGTCTGCAAATTGAGATTCTGATTTGGCTTTTACCCTAAGTCATATTGCACGACTCGTTAAAGGGTTGATTGTGACTTATAGGATTGCTACTTCCAATAGGTGGCGCTATAGAGTACAAGTCCTCTTTTTTTCTCTGAAGAGGCAATTTGCATATATATTAATGTGGATGTATGGATACATAGGAATGTTTGTGTATTTACATATATATAGGTGCTTGATTTCTATTGGTTAAGGAGATTAAGTGCACCCATAGGAAATGACATAAAAGCAATATGTATCCGGATTTATTGTGTGCAATGACTAAGGCGAGAGACCAAAACATGTCGGCCTGGCATTTTAACATTGGACATGAGCTCGCCTCATGCACGTCACTGACAGCATGGGAGAATTCTCCTGCGCTCACCGCATGCGCAGGAGAATTCTCTCACGCTCACCGCATGTGCAGTAGAATTCTCCCACGCTGTCAGTGACGTGCATTAGGTGAGCTAAGTTCATTGGACATGAGCTCGGCTCATCTGGATGCCGTCACAGCCAGACACTGAGGAGCGCAAGCATGCCTGCGGTTCTCAGTGTCTGCGGCATGGCAAGCTGGATGGCAGCTTTCGGCTGCGATCCAGCCTGTCATGTGAATGTAGCAGAGCTGAAGCTGTCCTGGGAACCATGGAAAGGTAAGGATGAGGTTGCTTTATTATTTTACTTTTATTGCAGAAGACATTGGCTTCAGCTGGAATGGGCGTGATGGTAAGTATGGTTTAATTTAGAACATTAAAAAATTGTGTGTTTATTTCAATTAAAGGACTTTATTCTGGGTGTTGTGTTTTTTTTAAATACTTTACTAGAAATTCATGGCGGTCATGTCTAATATTGGCGTGACCCCATGAATTTCGGGCTTAGGGCCAGCTGATAATGCCAAGCTGGCCCTAACCCCTTTATTACCCAGTGAGCCACCGCTCCAGGGCCCTGGATGAGTTGGGTACAGCGCCACAAGATGGCGCTTCTATGAACGCGCCATTTTCTGGGGTGGCTGCGGACTGCAATTTGCAGCGGAAGGGGCCCAGAAAGCTTGGGCCTCCCTGCGCTGCAGATTCCAGCCCCCAGCTGCCTAGTTGTACCTGGCTGGACACAAAAATAGGGCGAAGCCCCACATATTTTTTTTACTACTACTCTACAGAGCCACCTATTGGAAGCAGAAATCCTAATATATACATACACACATGAAGCATTTGTAATTATGGCAAAAGAAACTACTTCAAATCTTTATTCGTAATAATATATCAAGTCCTGTCTAATGTTAATGCCTTTCGGCGATCTAGTTTCAAGGACATAAAGCCACCATGTCTCACGATTAGTCAGCTTTCTTTTCAACATCTGTATTGTTACAATATTACTATCTTGCAGGAGCTGGGTCCTTGTGGACAATCAGTATAACATTTTCCTATATCGTGAGGGAGTCTTAAGAACGTCGTCTGAACCATACAATGACTCTGACTTTGAAGACATGACAAGTCATTTAACTAATCACTGCATCCAGAAGGAACATTCGAAAAACTATGGGAGATATGAAGAAGGAAATGAGATGTTCTTTGAAGAGTTCAATCAGTACCTCATGACGTCCTTAAATATCAATCTAGAGAACAGCATCCTTTGGCAGATAAAGCAAATAATAAGGTATCTGACTTGTAGGTATATGTGTATCTGTAATTAGCCACTTGTATGCACTAATACGAGTTTACATACTTATTTC
This sequence comes from Phyllobates terribilis, assembly GCF_046119375.1. Taxonomy (NCBI): domain Eukaryota; kingdom Metazoa; phylum Chordata; class Amphibia; order Anura; family Dendrobatidae; genus Phyllobates; species Phyllobates terribilis. Next base: position 912,099,582 of record NW_027362763.1, on the reverse strand, counting down.
TTTTTGAACCATTGTAGATCATTATTTTTATGCACCTTTATTTTCACAAATATGTTGGGGATATAATATATTAATCCTCTTCACAACGCGTTTTCGGTGCTTCTCGAGAGTGATTGTATGTTTAAAGGCTCGGGCAATGAACCCACACCATTCCCATCAGATGATGGCTATGTTATTCAGCCATTATCTGCCGCAAAGTGGAGCGGAGTTCTGCTTTCTTCTGTTAACTGGTTATATGTGGCGTTGGATACCGATAAATTGCCATTGCAGCCGGGAGTCTACTGAAGACCAGAGCTACATCGACCAAAAAAATGAAAACGTTACGGAATTCGAGGTGGGGCATGGGGAAACATGATACGCTTGGTGACACAGGCAAAATTAATTTTTTACATACCGTATTTTTTTTTGCAAAGATGATATTGCTATAATAGTACTGACTTGTAGAATTTTATATAGTAAAGTAATTTTTATTGCACAGTGAGCACCATAAAAACAACTGCACTAGGAATTTTTTTTCAGTACATTGAATGAAAAAATAAATGATGTCATTCAAAAGTACAACTAGTCCCACAAAAAAACAAGACCTCCTATGGCTATGACTGGAAAAATTAAGAAGTTATGGCTCTTGAAAGAAAGAGAGGAAAAAATGAAAGTGAAAACTTACCTGGTCCTTTTGGGGATAATAAATGCATTATTATACTGGTTCTTCCTTGTGATGTGCTTGCTCACGTGTTAGTGCAGCCCTCTTTGCCGACTGCACAGCAGTACATTTCACATAATGGCAATTGGGAAAGAGGCATGAGAACAGACCTGTCCATCAGCCTACTACTGTGAGTGGAAAAATTATTTTCTTGTGTGTAGTGGCGGAAGCGGATACACTTCTGGAGTGAAAAATTGAAGAAATATAGAGATTAGGTTAGAAGGAGAGATAAAACAATATTAAGAAATTCCCTTATTCTTTTCTAAGTAGTGGACATCCCCCTTATGAATGGCCCAGAGTGCTGCAGAAAATAAGAAGAAATGTTTGCTTGCCTTTCGGACTAGCACCGCTTCTCCACTCTGAGCCCTGTCTCTCCTGCTTGTCTCATGACCTAAATGTCATGTGACCTCTGTAGCCAATCGGCTACTTGAGATATTAACTGGATTGTCCCTTTTTAGACTATGTTCTACCCCAGCTGCAGTTTGTAAAACAAAAGGCTGTACTTCCCCTTCCCCGGATGTACCGACTACTCTCTGCCACTTCCCCCATTGTCTGGCACTTGCTGCGACACAGCAGTCTTTCGATGAGTTCAGCAGCACCTGAAGAGGGCGTTCCGTCTATGCGGGCAGAGCTCACTGGCTGCAGCGTTGTCAAGATGATGTCAGTACTGCAGCCATTGCCAGACACCGGGAAAAGCAAAGACTCAACAATGGATCCGGGTAAGTAAAGTACAGCATGGTTAGTTATTTATTTATTTTCAACCAAGCTCAACATTGCCTTAACCCCTTCCCAAAGTGCTTCCTGACCTTGGACTTACTGGGTATGTCATGGCGATTTTCACGCACAGGATCTGTGCGCATGCGATCGCCACTGTGTATTCATCTAATATAGCTGACACCCGGCACTTACTGCTAGGTGCAGTGCCCACACCTCTCCCGGCAGTTTAACCCCCTAAATGCTGCGATCAATAACGATTGCAGCATTTAGAAGGCAGGCAGAAGGAGCCCAGGCCCGATTGTTGCCATGGTGACTATGCTTTTTCATCCTACCGCCGAACAAAAAGTGGAATAAAGCGTGATCAAAAAGACGAATGTAAATCATAAAGGGTATAGCTGAAAATGTCATCAACAAGCCACCGCACAGCTCCATCAGTGCAAAAATAAGTTATAGCTCTTAGAATAAAGCCATGCAAAAATAATTATTTTTTCTGTAAAATAGTTTTTATTGTGTAAAAGCCTCAAAACACAAAAATTATATAAAATGTGGTATCGCTGTAATCGTACTGACCCGAAGAATAAAGCTTTCTTATCAATTTTACCACACATGGAACGGCATAAAAAAAAATCCTAATTTGTTGGTTTTTGTTCATTCTGCCTCTCAAAAATTGGTGTAGAAGGCAATCAAAAAATGTCACAAGGCCGAAAATGGTACCAATAAAAACGTCAACTCATCCCGCAAAAAAAACAAGCCCTTGCATGACTGTCAGCAGGAATATGGAAAAATTATAGCTCTCAAAATATGGTGATGCACAATGAAAAGCGTTCTTTTTAGTCTGTGTAACAGCCAGACAGAAAAAAACCATATAAATCTGGTATCGCTGTAACCCCACCGACCCAAAAAATAAAGTCTAATCACTTATACCGCACAAGGGACGGCGTAAAGAATAAATAAAACCAAGTCTTCACCTGCTGTTGATCTATTCTTTCTGCCTCTCAAAGATCATGGTAAGGCTTGGCTCCCACTTATCCTGCGCTCTACGCTGAGCACTCTCACTGGGGTTTCTGTGTAAATCTCTGAAATACGGGAGTCAGGCGGAACCCTTGGCGGAAGATTCCCTATAATGAGGGAAATGGGAACACTCTGAACGCCGTCTCACCTGTGATCCGGCGGTGTCCCCCATTTTAGCTATGCATAAAACTGCGGTCCGCCACAGTTTTGTGCACTTCTGAAAAGAAGGACAACACTGAACAGAGGCCAGACTGAGTCCAAAATAACTCTGCTGCCTCATTATAGTGAATGGATCCTTCGGGGTGGATGAAAACCCCGATATAAGTGCTAAGTGTAGAGTGCCGGATAAATGTTATGTAAAATGTTCCCAACAAAAGCTTCAAATCAATCCACTTAAAAAGCAAGTCCCCACTCAGGTTCATCATCTGTTAATGGAAATTTAGGGGGCTTCCACATTACTGGTAGTACAAAGGCTCTGGAAAAGCGAAATGGCCATTGCCCCCCAAAAGAAATTCAGCAAATTCTGTGCTCCCAAATACAAATGCCCACCTCCCTTTCAAGCCCCACAGTGTGCCTAAACCACATTTAGTGTCCACATGTTTGACATTTCTGTAGCGACAAGAACCCGCCTAAGTTGCGCATGTGTGTCTCCAGAAGCACAAGGTGGGCATGACATACTGGGCACTCGGCAACATCCACTGCTGCTTGTTTCTGGAAAACACCCATGGAGTCAAAATCGTCACTGTAGATAAATTCCCAAAGTGGTATACGTAACAAAATGGAGTCACTTGAGGGGGGATTCTACTCTTCTAGCACTTAAAGGCTCTGTATATGGAGTCCGCAAACTATTCTAGAAAATCTGTGCTCGAGGAGGCAAATAGCGCTCCGTCCCTCCCGAGTCTCGCCGTTTGGCTAAGCAGTACAGTAGAGCCACATATGGGATATTTATTAGTGATGAGCGAGTATGTTTTGTTAACCCTTTCGCCGAGTATGCTCGGGCGAGCACCGAGTAGTTACAGCTGCTCGGTGATATGTTTTAATCACTCTCCTGTGCATGATTTGCGACGGTTTGACAGCTTTAATACATGGGAGGAATGTGTAAGAAGCAGACATTCCTCACATGTATTAAATCTGTCAAACAGTTGCAAATCATGCACACGGGAGTGATTAAAACATAACACCGAGCAGCTGTAACTACTCGGTGCTCGCCCAAGCATACTCGGCGAAAGGGTTAACAGAACATACTCACTCATCACTAATATTTATACATTCAGCAGAAACTGTGAGAAAACATTTGGTGCCATTTTTATCCATTTTCCCCTTGTGAAAATGTAAAATTTGAGGCTAAAACAAAAAATTTTGGTGGTTAAAAATGTAATTATTTTTTCTTCACTGCCCAATGGTATAAAATGCTGTGACGCACCTGTGGTGTCAGTATGGTCACTGCAGGCCTAGATTAATTCATTAAGTGTAATTTGTAAAATGAGGTCACTTATGGGGGGTTCTGCTGTTCTGGCACCTCAGGGGCTCTCCCAGTGGGTCATGGCACCCGCAGACAATAACAGTAAAATCTGCGCTATAATATGGCTCACTTTCCCTTCTGAGCTTTGCACTGTGCCTGAAAAGTATTTCCCGATTACATGTAGGGTATTTGTGCACTCAGGAGAATTTTTTTTAATAGCAAACTGATGTCCATTTTTTTCCTATTAGCCCTTAGAAAAATTGAAAACTTTGGACTAAAACAGCATTTTGCGGTAAAAATGTAATTATTCATTCTTCACAGCCCAATGGTATAAAATTCTGTGAGGCACATGTGGTGTCAATATGATGCACCCTTAGATGAATTCATTGTGTGGTATAGTTTGTAAAATGAGGGGGTTCTGCTGTTTTGGCACCTCAGGGTCTCTGCCAATGTGATATAGCACCCTCAAACCATTCCAGCAAAATCTGAACTACAATATGGCACTTCCCTTCTGAGCTTTTCACCGTGCCTCAAAAGTTTTTTCCACTACATATGGGGTATTTGTGTACGCAGGAGAAATTGCCTAACAAACTATTTTCTTCCTGCTATCCATATGAAAATAAAAAATTTGAGGATAAAAAAACAGTTTTTTGGGGAAAAAATATGATTATCTATCTCTATCTTCATATTTTTTTTTATCCTCAAATTTTTTTATAATTTTTTTGGAGGTTCAAGGTGCTCACCACGCTTCCAGATACATTCCTTGAGGGGTCTAGTTTCCAAAATGGGGTCACTTGTGGGGGGGGGGGGTATCCACTGTTTAGGCACATCAGTGGCTCTCCAAAAGCAACACGGTGTCTGCTAATGATTCCAGTCAATTTTGCTCTCCAAGTCCAATGGCGCTCCTTTCCTTCTAAACCCTGCCGTGTGGCCAAACTGTAGTTTTCTCACACATATGAGGTATCGGCATACTCAGGAGAAAATGGACCCTAAAATTTGTTGTGCAATTTCTCCTGTTATCCTTGTGAAAATTAAAAAAAAATTGGGCTAAAGTAAACTTTTTGTGAAAAAAGTTTAAATGTTCATTTTTTTTCCCTTCCACATATTGAAGCACCTGAAGGTTTAATAAACGTCTTGAATGTGTTTTTGAGTACTTTGAGGGGTGCAGTTTTTAGAATGGTATCACTTTTGGGCATTTTCTGTCATATAGACACCTCAAAGTCACTTCAAATGTGATATGGTCCCAAAAAAAAAAAAATGGTTTTGTAAATTTTGTTGGAAAAATGAGAAATCGCTGGTCAACTTTTAACCTTTTATAACTTCCTAACAGAAAAATTCAGTTTCAAAAATTGTGCTGATGTCAAGTAAAGATGTGGGAAATGTTATTTATTAACTATTTTGTGTGACCTAACTCTTTTTGGTTTAAGGGCATAAAAATAAAAATTGAAAATTGCAAAATTTTCACCAAATTTCTGTTTTGTTTTTTTTACAAAGTAACGCAAGTCATATCAAACAAATTTTACCGCTATCATGAAGTACAATATGTCACGAAAAAAAAACGTCTCAGAATCAGTGGGATCCGTTGAAGCGTTCCAGAGTTATTACCTCATAAAGTGACGGTGGTCAGAATTGTAAAATTTGGCCTGGCCAGGAAGCTGAAAAAAGGCTTGGGGGTGGGGTGGTAAAGGGTTTAAAGGGGACAACCCCTTTTAAGTATAACAGCATTGAAAGCCATTCTATCCTGTTCCAGAATTTATTTGAGAACAAATAACATTCACCACATAAAAAAGTTAAATAAAAAAAAAAAAATATATATATAATATAAATCTTTACCGGATGCAGTGATAGTGGATTATTTTCTGATATATATGTAAATGCTTCATGTTTAACTCTGTAGCTGGGACTTTTTTTTCCCCAAAAAAATGTGTGTGCCCACATGTAGCATTTTCGGAAAAAGTCACATTTTTTGCGGCATTTGTCCTGGTGTTTTTGTAGTGCTCTAGAGCTATAAGCAGGTGGGTATGTGATAAACGCATTACAAATGCTAAAAGGCTCACCTTTTCTATATTGAATATACAGTACAGACCAAAAGTTTGGACACACCTTCCCATATAAAGATTTTTCTGTATTTTCATGACTATGAAAATTGTACATTCACACTGAAGGCATCAAAACTATGAATTAACACATGTGGAATTATATACTTAACAAAAAAGTGTGAAACAACTGAAAATATGTCTTATATTCTAGGTTCTTCAAAGTAGCCACTTTTTGCTTTGATGACTGCTTTGCACACTCTTGGCATTCTCTTTATGAGCTTCAAGAGGTAGTCACCGGAAATGGTCTTCCAACAATCTTGAAGGAGTTCCCAGAGATGCTTAGCACTTGTTGGCCCTTTTGCCTTCACTCTGCAGTCCAGCTCACCCCAAACCATCTCGATTGGGTTCAGGTCTGGTGACTGAGGCCAGGTCATCTGGCGTAGCACCCCATCACTCTCCTCCTTGGTCAAATAGCCCTTACACAGCCTGGAGGTGTGTTTGGGGTCATTGTCCTGTTGAAAAATAAATGATGGTCCAACTAAACGCAAACCGGATGGAATAGCATGCCGCTGCAAGATGCTGTTGTAGCCATGCTGGTTCAGTATGCCTTCAATTTTGAATAAATCCCCAACAGTGTTACCAGCAAAGCACCCCCACACTATCACACCTCCTCCTCCATGCTTCACGGTGGGAACCAGGCATGTAGAGTCCATCCGTTCACCTTTTTTGCTTCGCACAAAGACACGGTGGTTGGAACCAAAGATCTTAAATTTGTACTCATCAGACCAAAGCACAGATTTCCACTGGTCTAATGTCCTTTCCTTGTGCTCTTTAGCCCAAACAAGTCTCTCCTGCTTGTTGCCTGTCCTTAGCAGTGGTTTCCTAACAGCTATTTTACCATAAAGGCCTGCTGCACAAAGTCTCCTCTTAACAGTTGTTGTAGAGATGTGTCTGCTGCTAGAACTCTATGTGGCATTGACCTGGTCTCTAATCTGAGCTGCTGTTAACCTGCGATTTCTGAGGCTGGTGACTCGATTAAACTTATCCTCAGAAGCAGAGGTGACTCTTGGTCTTCCTTTCCTGGGGTGGTCCTCATGTGAGCCAGTTTCTTTGTAGCGCTTGATGGTTTTTGCAACTGCACTTGGGTACACTTTCAAAGTTTGCCCAATTTTTCGGACTGACTGACCTTCATTTCTTAAAGTAATGATGGCCACTCGTTTTTCTTTACTTAGCTGCTTTTTTCTTGCCATAATACAAATTCTAACAGTCTATTCAGTAGCACTATCAGCTGTGTATCCACCAGACTTCTGCACAACACAACTGATGGTCCCAACACCATTTATAATGCAAGAAATCCCACTTATTAAACCTGACAGGGCACACCTGTGAAGTGAAAACCATTTCCGGTGACTACCTCTTGAAGCTCATCAAGAGAATGTCAAGAGTGTGCAAAGCAGTCATCAAAGCAAAAGGTGGCTACTTTGAAGAACCTAGAATATAAGACATATTTTCAGTTGTTTCACACTTTTTTGTTAAGTATATAATTCCACATGTGTTAATTCATAGTTTTGATGCCTTCAGTGTGAATGTACAATTTTCAAAGTCATGAAAATACAGAAAAATCTTTAAATGAGAAGGTGTGTCCAAACTTTTGGTCTGTACTGTATGTTTCAATCTTAAAATGCTGGTTAACCTGCTGACTGCAAATATTGATGTAATTCATGTAGAATTCTTATTCCATTTTAGGATCTGTCTGACTTGTATAGAACCTGCAATCAGTACAAAGCATTTACCTTACCAGAGTTTCCAGCTCTTCGGCTTTGACTTCATGGTGGATGAAGATTTGAATGTCTGGTTACTTGAAGTCAATGGGGCCCCTGCCTGTGCACAGTAAGTGTATTGTATTACAGCGGCTCTATGCATGGAAAATTAGATTTATAAAACCAGGGCTGAGGAGTCTGAGTCGGTGTCCATTTTGGTGGAGTCGGAGTCAGACTCCAACTCCTAAAATATATAATTAATTGGGTACAGTAATTCAATGCAGTTTGTGGGGAATATTTTTTTCATAAGAATTTGGGAAAGCTATGAAATGTCCTATTCCTGATCTAAGGGTCTAGACTTTTAGCTGAGATGAATCTGTGCTACAGTAAATTTATCACTTAAACATGAGCCATGTATGCGGGAGTCAGTGTCATGGAAATTGAGGAGTCGGAGTTGTAGGTTTGGCTTACCAACTCCGCAGCCCTGTATAAAACCCTATTTGGGGATTTATGTGAGTGATTGATTTAATGCAGTAAACGCCTTGGAGATCGCAACACCGTAAAAAGAGGGTACTTTGTTTCTACTTAACATATAATACAGTGTTCATTGGTTTACGCCACAACACATCTTTGTGTGGCTTTCCAGACTCTGACCTAGTTTGCATTCCCTGCACCTTGCAACTTTAAATACCACATCTTTCGCTTTATTTAAGACTCACCTAGGTTTTACTGGAGGAAAATAAGGAAAAAAAATTGCCAAATGTGCTAAAACATTTAATAAAATAAAAAATATTATTGTGTTTTTAGGGGGGTGGGGTGGGAGAATCTGTGAATGAGGCACTCCTATGGAGGACCTGTGTAACTGATTGCCAATCTCATATCAGATACCTTACAGTCCCGTCCCCCCCAACTTGTAGTTGCAGAACGCAGTCCACATACCCCCACACATCCCCCTTCTTTGTAATTACATATCTCAGTCCACATCCCTCTTCTTTGTGATTGCAGACCTCATACTCCCCGCTGTTTCTGCCTTGTAATAGCAGACTAACGCGTTGCTGTTCTTTCCGGGCACCGCTCTGTACCGTCACGTGACATCACACAGCGTCAGATGACAGTGGTCGTCTTGCATACAGATAGTGCGGTGCCCGGGAAGATAACAAGGGGCGGGGTAAGTATTAGACCTCCCCGCTTACCTGCCCACGCTGCATGACACAGCTATGGTGGCTTCCGTCACCACCTCTCCTACAGGTGAAGCGATGGTGCAGAGATAGAGCGCAGTGCCGGGTTGCGGGAAAGCGGCAGGCCGCATGACCTATTTTGTGCTGATCACATTCCCAATCTCACGGCTTCCCCGTTGCCCGGCACAGTGTATGTCAAAATAAGATATATTACAAAGGTATCTTATCGGAGAAATCTGCTTCTTTCTCCACTTATGAGCCACTTCTTCCCCACCTCCTGAACTCGCAATAAACTCTGAAAGATCAGCTCAAATCAATCTTGGTCAAAGCAAAACTTATTGCCAGGACCAATTTTGGTCAAAGCAAGACACTGGTCAGGTTACATAGCCAATTAAATACAGGTGCATCTAACAAAATGAGAAGATCATGAAAAAGTTAATTTGTTTTAGTTCTTCAATACAAAAAGTGAAACTCATATTATATAGTCATTACAAACAGAGTTATCTATTTCAAATACTTAAAATAGATCACTCTGTTTGTAATGACTCTATATAATATGAGTTTCACTTTTTGTATTGAAGAACTGAAATAAATTAACTTTTTGATTGATATTCTAATTTAGTGAGATGCACCTGTATATGGAGAGGGGAGGAGGAGTGAAGAGCACTCGGCACAGGAGGTCCCCAGGCAGATTGCGTTGCCGCTTTTAGCAAATATATTTCACTTCAGTGCTGTATTCACAGCCACTGAGATCAATACTGCTGAATATTACCTTCCATGCTGCTGCCTCAGTCTCTGTGCTACAAAAAAGAAGTGTAGAAATACTTGTGTGTACTAAGTATGGGAAACCTAGCTGTTAGTCTCCACACATTAGCTCAGATTGTCAGCTGGAAATTAGATATGGAGCCTGCAGGAAGGACAACTTGTGAAAATGCTGGATAAAAGTGAGGTATACTTTAAGACAGGTTCATATGAAGGACTTAAAATCGGGTGCTTAAGCTATCCTGTGGCCATAACAAGAGAACCGAGTCTACATAGTCTAAAATTATCCAATCCCATAAAGAATTCAGAATCCGAAGGCGGCTTAAAGGGATGGTCTGAAACTAACATTTTATTTTAATCCTAAATATCTATTTAATGTTATAATCTATTCGCTTTTTTAATATACTTTAAGTCCATATTGTTCCCTGACTCCTTTATATATTAATTTAGTTTTTTTTTACCTACTTCCTGTTTTGAAGGTTCTTAATTTCGGAACCCACAGTGCATGCTGAGATTCTCAAAGCAAAGGACATCAGGGGGCAGAAACTGCAGTCACTGACACAGCCTCTGCCCCCTTTTTCAAGCAAAGCGTCATCAGTGATGTCAGGAGCAAGGCTAGTCCCTGTTCAGTAGGCTCTTGTCACTGTGCAATACTCTTTTTAATGTACAGTGACAGTGCGCTCCCTTGCTGGCTCTGATTAGAAGTGACGAGCCAGCAAGAGAGCTCACTGTCAGTACGCATTGTAAGGAGAAAACCCGGCGAGCAGAAACTAGTTTCCCTACCCCACCCCCGCAAGTGATGTCACTTGTAACAGTCACAAGCTCTCAATGTAAGTCTGAGAGCCTTGTTCTGGCTCTCGTAGACTTACTTTCAGTAGTGACTTCCGACAGGTCACAACCTGCAGAAGACTATCGGAGAGGCATCCGAAGGTGTCCCCCCCCCCCCCCCCCCCTGCTGTAATCCACTTGACCGCTCACGCAGAGGAGCCGGGGAGAATGACTGACTCGCTCCAGCGAGTCCCGGGGCTAGCTGAACTCAGTAAGTGACAGGACACCGCTCGCTGAGCGCAGCTCTGGGGCCCGCTCGCCGGAGCGAGTCAAGCTCCTCGGCATGAGCAGACAGAAGGGTTACAGCGGGGGACATCTTCGGACAGTGTAAGAATTTTTTTTATTTTATTCTTATTTTTACAGCAGGCGCAGAATACTACTCTCATCATTGTCCTTTGCTCGCGCTGATCGCAGCGCAAGTAGGGGACAATGATGAGGGCAGCATTCAGCACCTGGCGCTTGGGAACAGCGCTAACTGTACTACTGATTCCAAGGTGCCGGAACGTGCGCTCCTGATGCGGCACACAGTTGCCACACAGGTGCACATGGATATCTCTGGCACTGTTTTTTCCAGTACTGGAAATATCAGGATATGTGAAACCGACCTTATTCTGGACTCCGTTTGGCCTCTGTTTAGCCGTGTCCTTTTTTTCAGAGGTTCACAAAACTGTGACCGACGGCACTTTTATGCATGCCTAATAAAAAGATGGACAATGTGGAATCACAGGCCAGGCGGCGTCCACGGTGCCTCCATCTGCCTCATAACAGGGAATCTTCTGCCAGGGGTTCCGTATGAATCACATATTTCAGAGATTTACACTGGAACCCCAGTGTAAGTGCTCAGCACAGAGTGCAGGATAAATGTGCTCCGAGCCTTACTGCGATCTTTGGGAGCCAGAATGAACAAATCAGCAGCAGGTGAAGAATTAGTTTTATTTATTTTTTTCGCTGTTCTTCATGTGGTGTAAGTAATTAGACAACTTTATTCTTCGGGTCGGTGCGATAACAGGAATACCAGATTCATCGGGTTTTAATATTTGGCAGCTGTCACACACTAAAAAATGTTTTTTGCATCGCCATATTTTGAGAGCTATAATTTTTCCATATTTCGGCCGACAGAGTCATGTGACGACTTGTTTTTAGCGGGACAAGTTGATGTTTTTATTGGTACCATTTTCAGGCACGTGACATTTTTTGATTGCTTTCTTATCCGATTATTGGGAGGTAGAATAAACGAAAACCAACAATTCAGGAATTGTTTTTTGGGTTTATTTTATGCCGTTCCGCGAGTGGTAAAATTGATAAGGTAGATTTATTCTTGTGGTCAGTGGGTTTACAGCGATACCACATTTATATAGTTTTTTAAGTTTTGGCAATTTTACAAAATAGAAAAAATTAAAATTTTTTTGTATTGCTTTATTCTGAGAGCTAGAACTTTTTTTATTTTTCAGCTGATGGAGCGATTCGGCGGCTTCTTTTTTGCGGGACAAAATGACATTTTTAGCGGTACCTTTTTTTTTTTTTTTACATTCATCTTTTTAACCCCTTAAGCCCCGCGGGTGGTTTGCACGTTAATGACCGGGCCAATTTTTACAATTCTGACCACTGTCACTTTATGAGGTAATTACTCTGGAACGCTTCAACGGATCCCCCTGATTCTGAGATTGTTTTTTCGTGACATATTGTACTTCATGATTGTGGAAAAATTTCTTCGATATCACTTGCGTTTATTTGTGAAAAAAACGGAAATTTGGCGAAAATTTTGAAAATTTTGCAATTTTCAAAATTTGAATTTTTAAGCCCTGAAATCAGAGCGATATGTCACACAAAAGAGTTAATAAATAACATTTCCCACATGTCTACTTTACATCAGCACAATTTTGGAACCAAAATTTTTTTTTGTTAGGGAGCTATAAGGGTTAAAAGTTGACCAGCGATTTCTCATTTTTCCAACAAAATTTACAAAACCATTTTTTTAGGGACCACATCACATTTGAAGTCACTTTGAGAGGTCTTTATGACAGAAAATACCCAAAAGTGACACCATTCTAAAAACTGCACCCCTCAAGGTGCTCAAAACCACATTCAAGAACTTTATTAACCCTTCAGGTGCTTCATAGGAATTTTTTGAATGTGGAAGAAAAAAATGAACATTTAACTTTTTTCACAAAAATGTTACTTTAGACCCAATTTTTTTTATTTTCACAGGGGTAACAAGAAAAAATGGACCGCAAAATTTGTTGTGCAATTTCCCCTGGGCACGCAGATACCCAATATTTGGGGAAAAAACACTGTTTGGGCGCACTGTAGGGCTCGGAAGGGAAGGAGCGCCATTTGACTTTTTGATTGTAAAATTTGCTTGAATAATTAGCGGACACCATGTTGCGTTTAGAGAGCCCCTGTGTGCCCAAGCATTGGAGCTCCCCCACAAGTGACCCCATTTTGGAAACTAGACCCCCCAAGGCACCTATCTAGATGCATAGTGAACAGTTGCAACCCCCAGGTGCTTCACAAATTGATTCGTAAAAATGAAAAAGTGAAAAAAAAAACACTTTTTCATTGTTACGAATCAATTTGTGAAGCACCTGGGGGTTCCAACTGCTCACTATGCATCTAGATAGGTGCCTTGGGGGGTCTAGTTTCCAAAATGGGGTCACTTGTGGGGGAGCTCCAATGTTTGGGCACACAGGGACTCTCTAAATGCAACATGGTATCCGCTAACAAATTGAATGGAAAATCGGCTCAAATTGTTAGCGGACACCACATTGCGTTTGGAGAGCCCCTCTGTGCCCAAACTTTGGAGCTCCCCCACAAGTGACCCCATTTTGGAAACTAGACCCCCCAAGGCACCTTTCTAGATGCATAGTGAGCACTTGGAACCCCCAGGTGCTTCACAAATTGATTCGTAATAATGAAAAAGTGAAAAAAAAAACACTTTTTCATTTTTATGAATCAATTTGTGAAGCACCTGGGGTTCCAAGTGCTCACTATGCATCTAGATAGGTGCCTTGGGGGGTCAAGTTTCCAAAATGGGGTCACTTGTGGGGGAGCTCCAATGTTTGGGCACACAGGGGCTCTCCAAACGCAACATGGCGTCCGCTAACAATTTGAGCCGATTTTCCATTCAATTTGTTAGCGGACACCATGTCGCGTTTGGAGAGCCCGTGATGTGCCTAAACAGTGGAGCTCCCCCACAAGTGTCCCCATTTTGGAAACTATACCCCTCAAGGATTTTATTAAGGTGTATAGTGAACATTTTGAACCCAGAGGTACGGCACAGAATTTGTTTACATTAGGTCATCATATTGAATAAGTTGTCATTATTCTTGAGCGCAAGTGCTCGCTACTTGAGTTTGCATCGGGTACTCAGGTATGCACCATGTACAGCGTGTGCTCGAGTGACATGCTCGAGTCCCTGCTCCGCATGTTTCACGGTTATTAGACACCCAAAAAAAAACATGCGGGGATCGCTCGTGCATGGCAGGCAATCCCCGTAAAGTTTTTTGGCCGCGAAGCATATGGGGCAGAGACTCGAGCATGTCACTCAAATACCCACGATACTCAATGCATACCAGAGCACCCGATGCAAACTCAAGTAGCGAGCACTTGCTCTCAACACTAGTCGCCATATCGTCCTCTTTTTTTCTTACTTTTGAAAAAAATCCCAACCCCTGCCCTAACCCTAGCACAACCCTAGCCCCAGCACAACCCTAGCCCCAGCACAACCCTAGCCCCAGCACAACCCTAGCCCCAGCACAACCCTAGACCCAGCACAACCCTAGACCCAGCACAACCCTAGCCCCAAACCCAGCCCTAACCCTAGCCCAATCCTAACCCAAGAGTTTATTTTTGACGCCGTTCTTTGTGCGGTATAAGTGATTAGACGACTTTATTCTTCGGGTCGGTGTGATTACAGCAATGCCAGAATCATATGGGGTTTTTATGACTGACAGCTGTCACACACTAAAAGACGCATTTTTTGTAAAATCTAGTTTTTGCATCGCCATATTTTGAGAGCTATAATTTTTCCAGATTTTGGCAGACAGTCATGTGACGGCTCGTTTTTTGCGGGATGACTTGACGTTATTGGTGCCATTTTCAGGCACGTGACATTTTTTGATCGCATTCTATTCCGATTTTTGGGAGGCAGAATAAACAAAAACCAACAATTCAGGAATTGTTTTTTTTTTTTATTCTGTTCCGCGTGTGGTAAAATTGATGAGGTAGCTTTATTCTTCGGGTCAGTACGTTTACAGCGGTACCACATTTGTATCATTTTTCTATGTTTTGGTGCTTATACACAATAAAAGCTATTTTATAGAAAAAAATATTTTTTAGTATCGCTTTATTCTGAGAGCTATAACTTTTTTATTTTTCGGCTGATGGAGCTGTATGGCGGCTTGTTTTTTGCAGGACGAGATGACGTTTTCAGCGGTATAATTTTTATTTATATGCGTCTTTTTATTCGCGTGTTATTCCACTTTTTGTTTGGCGGTATGGTGATAAAGCATTGTTTTTTGCTTCGTTTTTTTTTTTTTTTTTTTTACCGTGTTCACTGAAGGGGTTAACTAGTGGGACAGTTTTATAGGTCAGGTTGTTCCGGACGCGGCGATACCAAATATGTGTACTTTTATTGTTTTTTTTTTTATTTTTTTTATAATAATATTTATTGATGGGTACATTATATTTTTATTTTTGGTGTATTATTTTTTTTATTTTTTTTATAATATTTTTGCACATTTATTTTTTTTTTTTTTCCACTTTCACACAGTTTATACACTTTATTACTTTGTCCCACTCTGGGACTTTCACTTTTTTTTTTCTGATCGCCTGCATGGCACAGGAATGGAGCACCATCCCTATGCCATGAAGGCTGTCAGAAGTGCACAGTGTGAAGATTGCTTGGAGATGCACTGCGCATGTCCAAGCAATCTTCCTGCTCTCTGGTGACCCGGATGTTGTCATGACGACATCGGGTCGTCATGGCAACACCCGGGAAGCCTTTGCAGACTGCGCTGGAAGCCGGAAGAGGAGGTGAGTATCGCCGATCACCTCCCCTTGCCCCCGCAATGCCGCGATCGACTTCGATCGCAGCATCGCGGGGGTTAATGTGCTGGGAGCGGTGCAGGACCGCTCCCTGCACATAGTACCGGGTGTCAGCTGTGACAATCAGCTGACACCCGGCGGCGATCGCGCCCGCACAGCCTGTGTGCGCGCGCGATCGCGATGACGTACTAATATGGGTCTGGCTCTTAAGTCCCAGGGCACAGACGCGTATTAGTACGTCAGATGTTATTAAGGGGTTAATCACATTTTATTCCACTTTTTGTTCGGCGGTATAATGATGAAGCAGTTTTTTTGCTTTACTGTGTTCACTAAAAGGATTAACTAGTGGGACAGTTTTATATATATTTTATATTCTTTTTACTTTCTGATTTTTAAAATATTTTTACAACTATTTTTTGCAGTTATAAGGTGTAGCTGTGCAGGATCACTGCTATACCTCATAACTGTCAGTTCTGCAGACACAAGTTGGTTTGATCATGCACTGCGCATGATCAAACTAACTTGCTGATGACCCGGATGTAGTCATGACGACATCAGGTCATCATAGCAACGATTGGGACCTCGCGATGACGGTGCGGGGTCTCCGATCCAAGAGCAGAGGGGCTTTAGTCCCTCTGCTCACTCGCTAAATGCTGCACAGCATTTAGAGGGTTAAAGTGGCAGGAGCGGTGCGGGCAGACTGTGTCTGATCATACCACATCTCCTGGGAAAGGGAGGGGGGTGGGGGAGCAAAAGAGTATACAGACGTTACACCAGGGGATCTCAGCTGATTTCTTTTTGTGAAGCAAAATATTTCACTGCCTGTTTTTAAACAATCAGCTGTGATCCTCTGCTGTAATATCTGTATACTCTTTTGCTCCCTCCCCCACCCAGGAGCTGTGGTATGAACAGACCATGTTCCTGTACGGTCAGACACAGCCATTACACAGTACACAGCAGAGGCACATTTATAACATTAAACTAGATGTTCCTGTGCTGAGATAAACACATCCAATTGTGAAACTTATTACTCCAAAATCTATAGATTAAAATGAACTTTTGTTCGTGGGAAAACCCCTTTACTCCTATAGTAAATGTAATGAAGAAAAACTATTGCAATGCTAGAATCGACACACTTCAGTTGCTACTCTTCTCCAAAAAAATGGATCAAAAAGCGCACAAAAGAAGACCTCATACAACTCTAGCACCAGAGAAATGAAAAAAGTTATAGGTTTAAGAAAATGATGAAAGAAACCAAATATTTATTTTTTTGCAAGGTTTAAATTTTTGAGACCAGTATAACATATAATAATAAAAGTATAAATGTGGTATCGCTGTCCTCATACTGATTTACAGAATCATGTTACAATGTCACTTTTACTGCACACAAAACATTTGTTTTTTTCCCCCCCATATTGTTAAGTGCATTATTTAATAAAGTGAATAGTGTTAATCAAAACTACAAGTCGTTGCTCAACAAATAAGCCCTCGTACGTCTATGTTGATTGGGGGAGGGGGGAATAGTGTTTTGAAGAAGTGGAAAAAAAAAGTGCAAAAATTATACTCGACTCAGACGGGACTAAGACTAGGTTGTCTCTGAAGATTGCTGTTTTACAGCAGCTTGTAAAGTTAGATACGCTGACAACCCTACTAAACCGTCTATATGGCCATGCATGTCATAGGAAGCTGAATAAAATGATACCTTGATATCTGTGATCAGATTCCTTCTTCCAGAGAAATCTGTTTTTCTTATATGTAAGTGAGCTTACATAAATCTCCCTGAGAATCTGCATCCAGAGATTATTTTAAATTAAAGGGGACATTACTAGTGTGATTACATGTCTCAAACTCATTTACATATTTCAGAGAAATCCATGTTTTTCTAATAAGACATCGGATTGCAGACAGCAAGGTAAATTACTCAACCTGCATACCCATATATAAGGCTTAGGATAGTTGATCCTACTGACCGATTTCCTTTAACTATAATGATTTAACCCCTTTCTGACGTGTGACCTACTAGTACGTCATTGTGACCTGGACCGATTGGACCAATGGGTCATGGTCTTTAATGCGGTCCCATGACTAAAGTCGCGGTGATCGCATTAAATTTCCGGTGCCATCTCACTTCAGGGTAGATGGCGCAGGCATTCTGGGGGGTGTCGCAGCCCCCCCCGCACCCACGATCGCTGTGAGCACCGTGGGTGGCCTGTTGCCAGGAGACCCTAGTCCTGACCCCAAAGCGCTATGATCGGTGCGATCATCGATCACACCAATCATAGCGGGACCGCGCGGTGACAGGGCGGTCATGGAGCGGTGACCGGCTTGTGACCTGCCTGTCACCGCCCCATGACCCCCTGTAATGTGATGAAAGCCCCCAGACTGTTCTGATTGGAGCGATCGATGATGACATCTATCGCTCCAATCAGAGTTCCTGAATACAGGTGACCGGGCAGTCACAGGGAGGTGTCACCTCCCTGTGACCCCCTGTGGTGCGTGCTCAGCCCCAACCATGTCTGATTGGTGACATTGATTGCACTAATCAGATGGCTGGGGCACAACATGCACCACAGGGTGACACCTCCCTGTGACCGCCCCGTCACCTGTATTCAGGAACTCTGATTGGAGCGATAGATGTCATCATCGATCTCTCCAATCAGATTACCTGACTGGGTGGTGACCTCCACCTGTCACCACCCTATCACCCCCCTGTGACCGCCCTGCAGACCCTCACACTTGGTGAGGATTTCTACAGAGCGGTCACATCTGATCTGTCTGTCGCTGGGCCTTGTAGTGCTACAGAATTTTCTGTGACACCACAAGACCATCTTCTCATCTGTTCCAGTCGCTGCTACTGCTGCTCCTGGATCTTCTGCTCCAGCGTCCTGGGTCTTCTGCTCCTGACCTGCTGTGGTTCCTGCTCCAGAGCCTGCTGCTGATCCTGTTGCTGATCCTGCTGAAGAACAGAGAAGACTTTGGTAAGTCCATCTCTGTTCTCCCCTCATCCACCCAATCCCCCCCCTCTCCCCTACCCCCTCTTTTTACCCCCCTTCCCACCATTTTTTTTTTTCTGTGCATCCTGTAGCGGCCGAGCGCTGACCAGTGACTACGTGACTGATCAACGTCCGTGCTTGCTGCTTTTAAAGTTTTTTTTGTTAATTCTCTTGGTTCTGGTCTCCTGCCCCGGGCGCCGTCTCCTGCCCCGGGGTCTTCTGCGTCGGTCCTGCTGCTGATCTTCTTCCAGCAGCAGGCTCTGGAGCAGGATCAGAGAAGACTTTGGTAAGTCATCTCTGATCTCCCCTCTTCCACCCCAATTCCCTTCTTCCCACTTCCCACACATCCGTGCGCACATCCAGCAGCTGCCGAGCGTTGATCAGTGACATAGTTCACTGATCCACACTCGTGCTTGCTGTTTGCACCACATACAGTAGTCCCTTTTTCCCTTTTTTCAGAAAAAAAGTTCACACTAAGCACACTGACACATACTCTAAATAAAGTACAGACACACACATACTACATAAATAACAAAAAAAAATAAATGTCCAGCTCATCCCAAACTCGCTATTCAGCGGAGGAGGCATACACTATTCTTGCCTCCGACACTGACACTTACAGTGAGGGCGAGGATCCCACACTTTTTTATTTTTCCGACGCCTCATCGTCCTCTTCTTCCTCCTCCTCTTCTTCCTCTTCAGGTGCTGCTGGACCGCCCCGCAGTCGTGCCAGGAGAGAAGACTAACCAGCGCCCCCACTACTGACTCCATATGGACCTCGCCCCCCGATAACTATGAGCCACTGATTCCTGATTTCGTGGCGGAATCAGGAATCAAGTTTGACACCACCGGCCTCACAGAAATAGACTTTTTCAAAGTCTTTTTTCTCTGAGGATTTTATAAACCTCATGGTGGGCCAAACTAATTTGTACGCTCATCAGTTTTTGGAACAGAACCCCTCTTCATCATTTTCTAACTGATCTCCTGTAGATGCAGAAGAAATGATGGAGTTTTGGGGCCTGGTCCTTCATATGGGGATCGTGAAGAAGCCAGAGGTTCGACAATACTGGAATGTTGACGTTTTGTATAACACTCCAGTGTTCCGAATGGTCATGACCCGGACACGTTTTGAGGCCATCCACAAGTTATTGCATTACAAGGTGTCCTGCACGCGATGACCCGAACTTTGATGACCGGCCGAACTTTGAAAAGACGATCAAACACTTCAACAAGTTTTCTGAAGTGTACGTGCCCCAAAGGGACATCTGTGTGGATGAGTCCTTAATTGCTTTTAAGGGGCGGCTTGGATTCTGGCAGTACCTGCCCAGTAAGAGGGCCAGGTACGGAATCAAGCTGTATAAACTTTGTGAGAGTACCTCAGGGTACACTCACAAGTTTAGAGTTTATGAAGGGAAGGACTCCCAGATTGAACCCCCTGAATGCCCCCCCTGTTCTGGGAATGAGTGGGATAATTGTGTAGGACTTGGTGCACCCACCGCTGGATAAAGGTTATCACCTGTACATGGATAACTTTTATACCAGTTGTCCCTCTCTTCAAAACCCTCTCTGCGCGACGTACCGCAGCCTGTGGTACTGTCCGCAAAAATCAGAGAGGCCTCCAAAAGACGCTAATTGGGCAGATGCTCAGAAGGGGTGAGAGCAGAGCCCAATGTAGTGACCACCTGCTGGTGGTCAAGTACAAGGACAAGAGGGATGTCCTTATCTTGACCACCATACATGGTGATGGCAGCACCCTCAGCACTGTACGAGGTTCCACTGCACAGGTTGGCAAACCAGACTGTGTAGTGGGGTACAACAAGTACATGGGGGTAGTTGATCAAGTCCTCCAGCCGTACAGTGCTTTGAGAAAGGCCAAGGTATGGTATAAGAAGTTGGCGGTGCACCTTGTACAGATGGCAATGCACAACGCTTTCCTTCTGTCACAATGTGTAGGCCAGACTTCTGCGTCGTTACTTCACTTCCAGGAGACAGTTATCAAGGCCCTGATATTTGGCAGCGGTGACGAAGCGGGCCCCAGTACTTCCGGAACTGAAGGACCAAGAATTGTACCAGGCCAGCATTTCCCGGCGCAGATCCCTCAAGTCGCAAAAAAAGGCAAGTCACAAAAGAGGTGCAGAGTGGGGAATACGCAAGGACACCATTTATCAATGTGACACCTGCCCCGACAAATCTGGCCTGTGTGTGAGAGAATGCTTCAAAAAGTACCATACTTTCATGCACTACTAAATTAATTTCTGACGTATGACAACCTGACGAACACTACACAACTGACGTATGACAACCTGACGAACACTACGTCAGTTGTGTAGTGTTCGTCAGGTTGTCCTACACAACTGATGTATGACACTACATTATAAGATTCAAAAATCAGCTACCACTTACAAAAAGGGGGCACTTGTTGGGCATTTCCACTGTTTAGGCACATCAGGGGCTGTAAGAACGTGACATGACGCCCGCAGACCGTTCCATCAAAGTCTGCATTGAAAAGCGTCACTCCTTCCCTTCCAAGCCACGACATGTGCCCAAACACATGGGGTATCGGCGTACTCAGGAGAAACTGGACACGAGATTTTGAGGTCCACTTTCCCCTGTTACCCTTGTGAAAATATTTTTTTTAACATTTTTGTGGAAAAAATGTTTTTTTTTTTTTTTATTTTCACAAGTCAACATTCTAATTTTCTGTGAGGCACCTGGGGGTTCAAAGTGTTCACCACACATCTACATAAGTTCCTTAAGGGGTCTAGTTTCCAAAATGGGGTCACTTGTGGGGGGTTTCCACTGTTTAGGCACATCAGGGGCTCTCCAAACGCAACATGGGGTCCTCTGTGAATTCCAGCGAGTTTTGCATTGAAAACGTCAAATGGCGCTCCTTCCCTTCCGAGCCCTGCTGTGCGCCCAAACAATGGCTTTCCCCCACATATGAGGTATCGGCGTACTCAGGAGAAATTGCACAACAACTTTTGGGGTCCAATTTCTCCTGGTACGCTTGTAAAAATAAAAAATTGGGGTCTAAAATAAAATTTTAGTGATCAGAAGTAAAATGTTCATTTTTTCCTTTCACATTCAATTAATTGGTGTGAAGCACGTGAAGGGTTATTAGACTTCTTGAATGTGGTTTTGAGCACCTTAAGGGGTGCAGTTTTTAGAATGGTGTCACTTTTGGGTATTTTCTGTCATAAAGGCCCCTCAAAGTGACTTCAAATGTGATGTGGTCCCTAAAAAAATGGTTTTGTAAATTTTGTTGTAAAAATTAGAAATCGCTGGTCAACTTTTAACCCTTATAGCTCCCTAACAAAGAAAAAATTTGTGCTGATGTAAAGTAGACATGTGGAAAATATTATTTATTAACTATTTTGTGTGACATATCTCTCTGATTTAAGGGCATGAAAATTCAAAGTTTGAAAATTGCTGAATTTTCGCCAAATTTCCGATTTTTTCACACATAAACGCAAGTGATATCGAATAAATTTTATCACTATCATGAAGTGCAATATGTCACGAAAAAACAGTCTCAGAATCAGCGGGATCCGTTGAAGCGTTCCAGAGTAATTGCCTCATAAAGTGACAGTGGTCGGAATTGTAAAAATTGGCCTGGTCATTAACGTGCAAACCACCCTCGGGTAAAGGGTGCAGCTGTCAATAGCATCCGTCTAGATAGTTAACAAACGGAGAGGGACTACCTCTTTAACTTCATCAAAACTCTGTGAACACAAATCTTGTGGTCCCGATGATTGTCATTGCAATCCAAGGTCAAGTAATGGCATTGCGATCTGCCAGCTATGGTGGCAATACTTCAGTGAAACTAATCTTTAATTTTTTATGCATTAACTAATGTGAAGCACCTGCAATGTTAATTTGCCTGACAGCAGTTTTGCATCCTTTGAGGGGTGCAGTTTTTAAAATGGTATCACTTTTGGGAGTTTTGCAATGTGTAGGCACCTCAATATCGCTTGTAAACTGAATAGGTTCCAAAAAAATAAAGAGTCCAGAATTCAGGACAGTGATTGGTATGTCTATTTTCTGTTGCTCCTGAGTTTCTGTCCTTGGTGACCCAGGGGGAACTAATATAAAGGTATGAGCACATGATAATTTTAAGAAGAATCAGCCTGAAATAAACATCAGAAAAAATAGTTAAAAACGGTAAAACCAATAAGCATAGCATAGTGATGTAAAAACTACTTGCTCTGCAAACTGTCATGGCCGAAACTGTTGGCACCCTTGAAATTTTTCCAGAAAATGAAGTATTCCTCCCAGAAAAATATTGCAATCACACATGTTTTGTTATACACGTTTATTTCCTTCGTGTGTTTTGGAACAACACAAAAAAGGGGGGAAAAAGGCAAATTGGATCATTTCACACACAACCCCAAAAATGGGCCGGACAAAATTGTTGCCACCTTTCCAAAATTGTGAGTAAACAACTTTGTTTCATGCATGTGATGCTCGTTCAAACTCACCTGTGGCAAGTAACAGGTGGTGGCAATATGAAAATCACACCTGAAACCAGATAAGAAGGGGAGAAGTTGACTCAGAAGAGCACTGTCTGAGCATTTGAGAATCAAAACTGTTGTAACCTTGAGATTGTTGATATTTTTCAAGTCCATCTCCAGAAATGTTGATGTTCCTTTGTCCACGGTGCTCAAAATAATCAAGACGTTTACAACACATGGCACTGTAGCTAAGCTATTCTCCCTGGATGTGGATGGCAGAGAAAATTGATGAAAAGTTGCAACGCAGGATAGTCCAGATGGTGGATAAGCAGCCTCAATCAAATTCCAAAGAAATCCAAGCTGTCCAGGCTCAGGGTGCATCAGTATCAGTTCAAACTATTCGACATTTGAATGAAATGAAACAATATGGCAGGAGATCCAAGAGGATTCCACTGACAGAGACATAAAAAGCTAGACTGCAGTTTGCCAAAATGTACATGAGTAAGCCAAAATCCTTCTGGGAAAGCATCTTGTCGACAGATAAGACCAAGATAGAGATTTTTGGTAAAGCACCTCATTCTGTTGTTTACCAAAAACAAAATAAGGCCTACAAAGTAAGCAAAGTACCTACAGTCAAATATGGTGGAGGTGCAAAGATGTTTTTGGTGTTATTTTGCTGCCTCCTGCACTGGGTGCCTTGACTATGTGCAAAGCATCATGAAATCTGATGATTACCTAAGGATTTTGGGTTACAGTGTAGTGCCCAGTGTCAGCTGGGTTTGTGTCGTGTTTTCCAGCAGGACATGGACCCCAAACATACTTCAAGAAGCACTCAGAAATGGATGGAAACAAAGCGCTGGAGAGTTCTGAAGTGGCCAGCAATAAGTCCGGATCTAAATCCCATTGAACACCTGTGGAGAGATCTTAAAATAATTTGCTGATGGGAGAAGGCACCCTTCAAATATGTGAGACCTGGAGCAGTATGCAAAAGAAGAATACTCCAGAGTTCCAGTTGAGAGGTGTAAGAAGCTTGTTCATGGTTATAGGAAGCAATTTAAGTTAGTTATTCCAACGATTTTGTCCGGTTTTATGTGAAATTTTGTCCAGTTTGCCTTGTTTTCTCTTTATTTTTGTGGTGTTCCAAAACACACAAAGGAAAGGAAATAAACGTGTATAACAATACATGTGTAAATTGCAATACTTTTCTGGGAGAAATACTCCATTTCTGGAACCATTTCAAGGGTGGCAACATTTTTGGCCATGACTGTATGCATGCTCAGTCTTTTTGAGCTTCTTTTATCACTTCTGATTGAAAAAGTCACTAGTCCATTCTTCAGGCAACTAACATTTTACTCAAACATTAAGGCATGTAGTGGAGAACACAAGTGTTTATAATTTCTGTATTTTTTTTCTATTTCCAGGAAGCTTTATGCAGAACTTTGCCAAGGCATTGTGGATTTGGCCATCTCCATGGTCTTTCCTCTCAGTGACACTGTGCAGAAGCAGACCCAGGACAATGCCTTCATCAAACTCTGAAGACTGCCTTACTATATACGCACAAGCACTGCTGCCTCATATATTACTGTTTGATATCCAAATCAATGATTTTGCCCACTGTCATACCAATTACAGTAATTGGTAATTGCACTGGATAGAATGAAACTATTTAAAGAACAGAAAATGAGGTAACATTAACCGAAAGATGCTTTTATGATTTTAGACACATGCATTGTTTTTTTTATATATTTAAATACTTATAACTTATTATTTTGTTTTTATTTACAGAAGCACTTCCACAAAACTTTTCATTGCCTAAACTTGTATAACTGTATGTTTAGTTTAGTGTAAGCGTGTTCTGATTCTCCATAGACTTACATTGTAAAAGCAGCTTCTTGATCACACAGACCCTAGTGTGATCAGGCGAGTCAGAATAGAACTCGTTGGAAACCAGGGAAGATGGTGATCGGTGACTATTGTGCAGCACTCATACCACACTGCATACACATTTAGACAGGTCTAGGCAATAAGTTTTTTTTTTGCGGGAGCGCTTCTTTAAGCGCTAACTAAGGATAAAAATTTAGTCAAAGCTCGAGTTTTTCTTTCTTGTTTTCTTTTTTTATTATGGATGTTTAGCGCTTAAATGCTTTCTTATCAATACATTTATACCAACTTATATGGAATAAAGGCCTTAAGAAAGCAATTTGTATCTGACGTCTGAATTCTGTGGTGACTATGGGTTAAAATAGGGGCTTTTCCGGGTTGTCCACCTTTTGTGGACAATTTATTCTCTTAAATACATGCAATTGGTGCTAAAAATCAGTTTTGCAATTGGTTTTCATAAAAATTTTGCACTGCTTGCCTCCTATAGCCGCCATATTACTATCTTTTGCTGTGTGCAGAATGAATTAACTCGGTCGGCCACGTTATCTTTATTTTAAGAGCTGTGTTGAGGACATGATTTTGTGGCACTTAGAAGAGGAGAAGAAGAACCTCTCATACCTAAATAATAGTTAGTGCAGCTTTCCTCATAGACTGCACAGCTCTCCAGTCCATACAATGGCTGCTGGTGGAGGAACGTGTGACCAGATCTGTCCCTCAGCCTCATCCAAATGAAAACCTCACATGAGAAACCTGCTTTTGCATAGGAGGAGACTAATGGTCTGGTCAATGTTATCGGTGGGCCCTTGGCACTACAGTCAAGCGCTGATGGGGTGGATGCTTGGTATTATAAATGCACATTGATGAGGTTTAAATAAGGTGCCAATCACATTGTCCTTGCACATTACCCCTGCTATGAGATCAGGCGGGCTGTCCAACACCCCACAATTACCAAACCTCAATGTTCTACCACCTACACTACAGAGCCTGACTGCATGCTGCCAAGATGGTAAAAATACATTGGGTAGTATTTGATATTTTGGTGAAAATGCGTTAGCTCACAATTCACGTCACAGGCCTTCATTGTCTTGTGAGTCCTTACACTGAAATGAAATGCAATTCACTGAAAAAGACATCAAATCCACAACACAACACTGGGAAAAAAACATCTATTGTTAACCATAAAAAAGAATTTGGCACTCCAGAATATCATATCATATATGCAAAGAGATTTAGTGTGTAGAATATTCATTGTTGCAAAAAAAAATTTTTTTAATTGACGTTTCAGCCAATAGTGGCCTTTTTCAAAACTGCAAAAGAAATATGATTTAATCTTAGAATGTCCTTAAATTTTGCCAAATACCTGTAGACACTGGATTGGCACTTCTCAAATGCATAAATATAACCAAAGACCCCACCAGGTTTTCTTTTTGCCCCTGGGGACAACTAGAAGTGACACATATTAGTTCAATAAAAATATTTTTTCTTAGATATTTCAAATTAAAAATTATTTAAAAACGGAAAAGGTGCAGGAAAAAAGGTACAGGAGCTATTATACCCAATAAATGAAAGCGATCTTCTATAAATTCAACACTAATTTTAGTTCTAAGTCAAGTTCAAAAATACATACTGTATTTTTCGGACCATAACACGCACTTTTTTTCCCCAATATTTGGGAGGAAAATGGGGGGTGCGTCTTATGGTCCGAATGTTACCTGGGGTGGTGGTAAAGTGGGATCGCAGGGCCGCTGGTAGCGGCGGTGTCAGCGGCAGCAGAGGTGAGCGGCTGGGGCTGGCACCTGTGCCTGGCTGGTACTGGGGCTGTGGCCGGTGTCGGGCTGTGAGCGGAAAATGGCCGCCCGAGCCGGCGCATGCGCGGACCGGTAGCTCTGGTGGCCATTTTCCTTAGATTACAGCTCTAGGAAGATGGCTGCGCACACCAGAAACCTGCGCAGGCCGCACTGCTTCGCCGCTCACAGCCAGAGGCCCCGGCCTTAGCCCCAGCCAGAGGCCCGGGCCCTGCACAGGCTCCACAGCATCTGACCTCTTCTGCTGCAGCCACCGACTTCCTGAGGGACCCTGCCTCCAGTGACCATCGCTCCACTGCCCCCCAGGTAAGATACCGTACCTATTCAGACTATAAGATGGACCCTTATCTTATAAAAAAATTTTTTTTCAATTTTCCACCCCAAAATTTGGGGTGCATCTTGTGGTCCGGTGCGTCTTATAGTCAGAAAATACGGTATATAATTTAATTTTGTATCTAGCACATAGACTAAGGAACAAACTCATTAAAGCACAACATCCTTATAATTAGTAGTCCAAAGCAAGGTGACTAGATGCAAAAAATAGAGGAGTGCTAGTACAATTGCAAATATAAATTATTTAATCATATATTGCATACTGGCCTAAATGATTAATACACATACCGCAAGGTCTATGGTGCTATATCAAGGCAAAGCCTTCATATGGGGAGTCAAATCATTAGAATTCACAGGTGCACTTAGTAGTATACAGTAAAGGTCAAGCTGGATGCCACAGGGAATCATCTAAATGTGAAAATAAACTCAGTGGTCATGAGATTCCAACTTGATCTCACTAATATGAATAAGAACTATCACATGTACAGTGCATTGTGAAAGTATTTGGCCCCCTTGAACTTTTCTACCTTTTGCCACATTTCTGGCTTCAAACATAAAGATATAAAATTCTAATTTATTGGATATTTTAAACTTTTTTTTAAGAAATTAAAAACTGAAAAGTGGGGCATGCAATATTATTCCGCCCCCTTGAGTTAATACTTTGTAGCGCCACCTTTTGCTGCTATTACAGCTGCAAGTCGCTTGGGGTATGTATCAGTTTTGCACATCAAGAGGCTGAAATTCTTGCCCATTCTTCCTTGCAAAACAGCTCAAGCTCATTGAGGTTGGATGGAGGGCGTTTGTGAACAGCAGTTTTCAGTTCTTTCCACAGATTCTTGATTGGATTCAGGTCTGGACTTTAGAATACACCTGGATACTTTTATTTTTGAACCATTCCATTGTAGATTTTGCTTTATGTTTGAGATCATTGTCTTGTTGGAAGATAAATCTCCGTCCCAGTCTCAGGTCTTTTGCAGACTCTGACGCGCCCCCTGGGCCGTGGGGTACTCGGTATCCGGGTCGGTCGTTGGGGCTGAGGATGTCACAGTGGCAGTGACCCGCTCCGTGACCCAGGGCCGTCAATGAAAAGGGGCTATGATTTAATAAAGGGGATTTAAAGTTCTTTTAATGTTCGTGACGCCACCTGTGGTATGCGGCTAAAGGGAGCCGCCGCTGCGGAGCAGGACCTCTGGAGCTGTTGTTAATGCTGCAGAGTTGGTTCAGCTCTCCACAGGCAGAGCTTAGCTCCAGGGCATAGTAGATGCTGTTGATATTGAGGTAACGCTCGTGGTGCAGTGTAGTGCAGGGGGGGTGCTGGCACGGCCTTAATAATTCAGAGACAGTAGGGATGCAGTCTTCCGGATTTACTCACAGTTCTCACTTTGCTCCTGGTTACAACTGCAGATCATAACTTCCCATGTCGTCCTGTGCTTACTCAGGGAGGGGTTCAGCCAACCCTCAGGTACCTCTGGAGTACATAACTGGACCCCCTTCTGTGTGTTCCTTCTGGCCGTCCCCCTACACCTCACACCCAGTGTCCCAATTCAGTGACCGCGGACCTTTTGTCGGGCGATGTCTTCTCTGTCCCCTGGGTCCTCTATAGCCACCTTTTCGGTGAGTTAGATGTGGTCTTTGGGCTGTAGCATCTGAAATGCTGCACCCTCCAGTTACCTAGTTGATTATTGCAATTCTCACTAGTTAGGGGCCAGTCCCCTCTGCGACCCAATCCCTCCACCGCCTGGTAGACTCGGGTGTACAGGTGGCCTTCCGCACTGCCAGTACCCCTGGGATCCTTTCTTCACTTCTGGAGCCTTCTCTTTGCTCCCGTTCCTTCCTCCTCTCCTTCTCCTGGACCTCCTCACTCAGGCCCGCGCTTCCCTGAGCAACTCTTCCTCTGACTCAATCTCCTCAGAACCCCTCTAGAATGTTCCACCCTCTCTTTTATATTGCTTCTTACTGAGCTCCCCTGAACTTCTTCCTTCACCCACACCCACTACATGGTTCCCCCCTACTTTGGTTCCCCCCACTCCAACCATGGACAGGGCTCAGCAGAGAAGCAGCGCATCTTGCCCCTCCTGCCGGTCTGGAGTAGTGTAGTTTTGGATGCAGGTATTATGGTCCCGGGCAGTACTCCTTCCTTACCTGAGAGTGAGATACCACACCTCTGGGTGAGATGCAATACCTCTGTGGTGACTGAACCCGCAGGGGCGCCACATACCCCCCTGGTAAAACACAGCACGTCCGCGGGCTGGAACAGAGTAAAGCAAGGTTTTAGACATATAATTTTTAGAATGCATTCGCATATAAGATCGTAAACAAACTGTTTCTTCCCTTTATGGGAGGCACATTACTTAAACATTACATGTTTCTTATCAAGACTTTTTAAAACATTATAAAACTTTCTTCAGGTATATAAAATATTTTTCATATCAAACATTTTTAGCAGGTTACAGCGTGATCTGTAACCGGGTGTCCATTCCGCTGAACAAGGTGCAATTCTAATGAACATGAGGGACCCGTCCGAAAAGCCTCAATGTAGGGCCTGGGTGTGGCTGCAGGGCATTGATGATCCAGTCGCTGGACCACGTCTTCGGCCACGCCAAACGGGTTTTTGTTCTACGGTCTAGTTATATAAAACCAATAATAGGCACTTTAATAAGTGCAAACTATTTACATGGAAAGTTTTTCGGTTATTCATCGTTCATAACCCTTCAGTCCCTTTACCCTTACCGGGTGCACTTATAGAACTTTAAAGTCACACAAAAACAAACTTCTTCAACATAAACTTAAGCAGTGTTGTACCCTTCCGGGTAGCTATATACAGTCTTTTAACTGAACAGTTCAATAGTGGTTCTTTCTCAGGGGAAGCACCTGTCCACAATAGGCTGGCCCAGCCGAGTCATCAGCCTTGGACTGCGGGGGCATGTCCTTTTCCTCCTCAACTCTGTACACCGAGAGGGCATACCACCCGCGCTCTCCCTTGTGTCGGGTAAAGGTGACACGGTCACCGGGGTAGAGGTCTCTGCCGGGATGTCCCTGTTGAAGATGGGGTTCGACGTCCCGCCAATTCACGAAGACGTCCCGATCCATCTGCGGCTCCCTGATGAACCCCCACCCAGCTTCCAGGTAGAATTTCACCACTATCCCCTCCAGACGGGGACTAGACATAGCTGATCTTATCTTGCGGGCCCGGGTTTTGGCCACCATATTCGGGGCCTCTATCTGCTCCCAACGCACCTGCCAGTCGTGCCGCTCCTTTTCTAACTGCAGGAGCTCCCGTCTGCAGTGTTTCTCCCTCCTGAGGGCCTGGGTCTGGGTCTCCCATGGGAACCCCGTGAGGTTCCCCTCCCGGTTGTCCCACCGAAACTCCTCTCCTCCTTGGCAGGCAACTGGAGGTGTGGGTGTCAGAGGGAGTCCCTGCTGTTCCTCGAACTTGGCGGACCAGTCATAGACGGGGCTTCCGTACACCCACTCGGGTGTGGGGGCAGGTGGCTCTGGTAGGGGGCCTAGAAGTAAGGCTGCGGAGTCGGTGCCCGGGATTGGAGGCTCCACCAGGGGGCCCAGGAGCAGGTCAGCACTCTCAGCACCCGGGACAGGGAGACTCCTCTTACCTGCTCCCGCGGCTGCTCCTGTGCTGCTCTCTTCCTCCTGGCTCCGTTCAGGCTCCTCTGGGGCTGGGGCGCTGCTGGTGGAACGCAGCGCTGGCTGCTGCCGGGTCACGATCTTCCCCAGCAGCTCCTCCTTCCAGCTAGCAATGGCATCCTGCTGGGCCTTCTCCATCCTCCGGCCTAGCTCTTGCACTTCGGCATGGAGGAACTCTGTATCCTCCAGGGATAATTTTGAGATCGCCTCCTTCAGGGTAAGAGGCATCTCTGTGTGCTGCAGGCCACGGATGGCAGCTTGCTCCTGACTCCTCTCCATGCTGCCTGCTGGGTGCGGTCTGTCTGGACTGCTGGAGACTCCGCCCTGTCTCCTAGGTTTCTTCTCTCCTCTCCCCTTTCTGGGGCGGTTCCATGGCTGCTTGCTGTTGGCCACACCCGGAGGCGACTTCCTCAGACTGATGGACAGATTCAGGTATATGGCCACAGGCGCATGGGGCGGGTTGCGCTTTTGGCGCCATTCTGGGACCCGGCCCATGATGGGAGGTTCTTTGTCGTCCTTGATAACGCACATTATGGCGCCCGTTCTTCTAGGGCGGGCGCCACATTCAGTATAGAACACAGTCTCTAAGCGCACAATACCCGGTGATAACGGGTGGGTTCATATCCTGTTCGTGATGCCAAGCTGACGCGCCCCCTGGGCCGTGGGGTACTCGGCAGCCGGGCTGGTCATTGGGGCTGGGGATGTCACAGTGGCAGTGACCCGCTCCGTGACCCAGGGCAGTCAATGAAAAGGGGCTATGATTTAATAAAGGGGGTTTAACCGCTTCCCGACCGCCCACAGTATATAAATGTCGGCTCTGTGCAGCGCCGACGTTTAAAAACGGTGGGTGGTCCCGCAGCGCTCAGGACCCCCAGGGTCCTGCAAGCGCTACGAGTGCGGTGCAGAGCGATAGCTCTGACAGGGGACATCATCAGGTCCCAATGATGATAACCCTTTGCTATCTTCCATATGCCCCGATCTATAGTGATCGCGGCATATAGAAGATAGTGAGAGGAGAGGGGGTCGTCCACTTACCTCTCCGACGGCCCCCTGATATCTTCCAGGACCTTCCGTTGTTATGGCAGCTGGAGGTCACATGACCGCCTTCAGATCTGCCATATATGGTGTCCTTCTGAGCTCAGGCTTTCAGATGAGTCCAACAGGAGACAGACAGTGTGAAACTGTCAGCATAGATCTCATGCAATGTAATACATATCTATTGCATTGCATAAGATCAGTGATTAGAAAAATAAAAATTAATGTCCCATACAGGGACTAAGTAAAAATGTAAAAGAAGTCCAAAAAAATGTTTTGAAACTGTTAAAAAAAAAAAAAATCACAAAATAAATAAAAATAAATAACTAAAATATTAAACCAATAAATCCGTATATTATGCAAAAACATAAAAAGTACACATATTTGGTATCGCCGTGTCTGAAACAACCCGATCTATAAAACTGTCACACTAATTAACTTCTTCTGTGCACACCGTAATAAAAATAAATAAAAAAACGGAGCAAAAAACTATGCTTTTTCATCATATCGCCAAACAAAAAGTGGAAAAAAATGCGATCAAAAAGCAAAATGGAAATAAAAATGGTACCGCTGAAAACGTCATCTTGTTCCACAAAAAAAAGCCGCCATACAGCTCCATCAGCCGAAAAATAAAAAAGTTATAGCTCTCAGAATAAAGCGATGCAAAAAATATATATTTTTTCTATAAAATTGTTTTATTGTGTAAAAGCGCCAAAACATAAAAAAAAATATACACTAAGTGTAGTATCGCTGTAAACGTACTGACCCGAAGAATAATGCTGCCTTATCACTTTTACCACTCGCAGAACGGCATAAAAAAATCCCTCAAAAAACAATTCCTGAATTGTTGGTCTTTGTTAATTTTACCTCCCAAATAACGGAATATAAAGCGATCAAAAAATGTCACGTACCCAAAAATGGTACCAATAAAAATGTCAACTTGTCCCGCAAAAAACAAGCCGTCACATGACTGTCGGCCGAAATATGGAAAAATTATAGCTCTCAAAATATGACGATGCAAAAACTAGATTTTGCAAAGAAAAGCGTCTTAGTGTGTGACAGCGGTCAGTCATAAAAACCCGATATAAATATGGTATCTCTGTAATCGCACCGACCCGAGGAATAAAGTAATCTCATCACTTATACCGCACAAGGAACGGCGTAAAAAATAAATATAACCAATTCTTCACCTGCTACTGATTTGTTTATTATGTCTCCCAAAGATCGCAGTAAGGCTCTGCTCACATTTATCCTGCGCTCTGCGCCGAGCACTTGCACCAGAGTTTCCGTGTAAATCTCTGAAACACATGATTCAGACGGAACCCATGACCGAAGATTCCCTGTAATGAGGCAGATATAGGCCACTATGGATGCCATCTGGCCTGTGATCCCACGGTGTCATTTGTTTTAGGCGTGCATAAAAGTGCGGTTGGCCACAGTTTTGTGCACTTCTGAAAAAAAGGACACCTCTAAACAGAGGCCAGACGGAGTCCAGAGTAACTCTGCTGCCTCATTACAGTGAATGGATCCCACAGGGGTTTCATCTGAATTACATCACTTGGAAATTTAGATGGAAACCCCAATGTAAGTGCTCAGCCTCGAGCGCCAGATAAATGTTATGTAAAATGTTCCCAATAAAAGCTTCAACTCAGTCCTCAAAAAAAGCTAGTCCCCACTCAGGTCCGTCAACTGTTAAAAATATTCCAAGTTACTGGTAGCAGAAAGGCTCTGGAAAGGCGAAATGGCCCTTGCCCCCCAAAAGAAATTCAGAAAATTTTGTGCTCCCAAATCCAAATGCCTATTCTACAATAATTTGTTCTCCAATTGTCAAATAGCGCTCCGTCCCTCCAAGATCTCGCCGTATGGCTAAGCGGTACGATACAGCCACATATGGGGTATTGCCACTTTTAGAAGAAATTGTGTGACACATTTCGGCACCATTTTTACCCATTGCCCTGTGTGAAAATGTAAAATCTGAGGGTAAAACATTTTTTCGTGGTAAAAATATAATTGTTTTTTTCACTGCCCAATGGTATAAATTTAAAAATTAAAAAATACTCACTACTTCCCTAGATGAATTCCTTGAGAGGTGTAGTTTACAAAATGGGGTCACTTGTGGGGATTTCTGCAGTTTCGGCATGTCAGCGACTCTTCAAATGTGACATGGTGTCTGCAACCTATCCCAGCCAACATAGCTCTCCTTTCTCTTCCGAACCCTGCCGTACACCAAAGCAGTGGTTTTCCCCTACATATGGGGTATCGGCGTACTCGGGAGAAATTGCACAACAAATTTCATGGTGCAATTTCTCCTGTTATCCTTATGATAATGCAAAATTAGGGAATGAAAAACATTTTTTGTGGGAAAAATGTGAAAATTGTATTTTTACGGCTCAATATAATAAACTTCTGTGAAGCACCTGGGGGTGCAAGGTGCTCACCACACATCTAGATAAGTTCCCTAAGGGGTCTAGTTTCCAAAATGGTGTCACTTGTGGGGGGTTTCCACTGTTTAGGCACATCAGGGGCTCCCCAAATGCAACATGGCATCCGCTAATTATTCAAGCAAATTTTACATTCAAAAAGTCAAATGGCGCTCCTTCCCTTCCAAACCCTGCCGTGCGCCCAAACAGTGGTTTGCCTCCACATATAGGGTATCGGCGTGTTCAGGAGAAATTGCACAACAAATTTCATGGTGCAATTTATCCTATTACCCTTATGATAATGCAAAATTAAGGGATGAAAAACGTTTTTGTAAGAAAAATGTGAAAATTTTATTTTTACAGCTCAATATTATAAACTTCTGTGAAGCACCTTGGGGTTCAAGGTGCTCACCACACATCTAGATAAGTTCCCTAAGGGGTCTAGTTTCCAAAATGGTGTCAATTGTAGGGGGTTTCCACTGTTTAGGCACATCAGGGGCTCTCCAAACGCAACATGGCGTCTGCTAATTATTCAAACAAATTTTACATTCAAAAAGTCTAATGGTGCTCCTTCCCTTCCGAGCCCTGCAGTGTGCCCAAACAGTGGTTTTCCCTCACATAAACTATATAAACTATATAATACTATATACTATACTATATAATATATATATAAACTATATAAACATATGGGGTATCAGCGCGCTCATGAGAAATTGCACTGCAAATTGTTTATTCCATTTTTTCCTGTTACCCTTGTGAAAATAAAAAAATTGGGTCTAAAGTAACATTTTTGTGAAAAAAACTTAAATGTTCATTGTTTTCTTCCACATTCCAAAAATTCCTGTGAAACACCTGAAGGGTTAATGAACTTCTTGAGTGTGGTTTTGAGCACCTTGAGGGGTGCAGTTTATAGAATGGTGTCACTTTCGGGTATTTTCTGTCTTAACCACTTCGCGCCAGAGCCTGTTTTTGCCTTCGTGACCGGGCCAATTTTTTCAATTCTGACCACTGCCAGTTTATGAAGTAATTACTCTGGAACGCTTCAACGTATTCCCCTGATTCTGAGATTGTTTTTTTCGTGACATATTGTACTTCATGATAGTGGTAAAATTTCTTCGATATAACTTGTGTGTATTTGTGAAAAAATCGGAAATTTGGCGAAAATTTTGAAAATTTTGCAATTTTCAAACTTTGAATTTTCATGCCCTTAAATCAGAGAGATTTGTCACACAAAATAGTTAATAAATAATGTTTCCCACATGTCTACTTTACATCAGCACAATTTTGGAACCAAAATTTTTTTTTGTTAGGGAGCTATAAGGGTTAAAAGTTGACCAGCGATTTCTCATTTTTCCAACAAAATTTACAAAAACATTTTTTTAGGGACCACATCATATTTGAAGTCACTTTGAGGGGTCTTTATGACAGAAAATACCCAAAAGTGACACCATTCTAAAAACTGCACCCCTCAAGGTGCTCAAAACCACATTCAAGAACTTTATTAACCCTTCAGGTGCTTCACAGGAATTTTTGGAATGTGGAAGAAAAAAATTAACATTTAACTCTTTTCACAAAAATATTACTTTAGACCCAATTTTTTTTATTTTCACAGGGGTAACATGAAAAAATGGACCCCAAATTTTTTTGTGCAATTTCTCTTGAGCGTGCTGATACCCCATATGTGAGAGAAAACCACTGTTTGGGCGCACGGCAGGGTTCGGAAGGGAAGGAGCGCCATTAGACTTTTTGAATGTAAAATTTGTCTGAATAATTAGCAGACGCTATGTTGCGTTTGGAGAGCTCCTGATGTGCCTAAACAGTGGAAACCCCCCACAAGTGACACCATTTTGGAAACTAGACCCCTTAGGTAACTTATCTAGATGTGTGGTGAGCACCTTGAACCCCAAGGTGCTTCACAGAAGTTTATAATATTGAGCTGTAAAAATAAAATTTTCACATTTTTCCCACAAAACCGTTTTTCATCCCTTAATTTTGCATTATCATAAGGGTAATAGGATAAATTGCACCATGAAATTTGTTATGCAATTTCTCCTGAACACGCTGATACCCCATATGTGGAGGCAAATTACTGTTTGGGCACATGGCAGGGTTTGAAAGGGAAGGAGCGCCATTTGACTTTTTGAATGTAAAATTTGTTTGAATAATTAGCGGACGCCATGTCACATTTGGGGAGCCCCTAATGTGCCTAAACAGTGGAAACCCCCCACAAGTGCCACCATTTTAGAAGCTAGACCCCTTAGGGAACTTATCTAGATGTGTGGTGAGCACCTTGCACCCCCAGCTGCTTCACAGAAGTTTATAATATTGAGCCGTAAAAATAAAATTTTCACATTTTTCCCATAAAAAATGTTTTTCATTCCCTAATTTTGCATTATCATAAGGGTAACAGGATAAATTGCACCATGATATTTGTTGTACAATTTCTCCTGAGTACGCCGATACCCCATATGTGGGGGAAAACCACTGCTTTGGTGTACGGCAGGGTTCGGAAGAGAAAGAAGTGCTATGTTGGCTGGGATAGGCAGCAGACACCATGTCACATTTGAAGAGTCGCTGACATGCCAAAACAGCAGAAACCCCCACAAGTTACCCCATTTTGTAAACTACACCTCTCAAGGAATTCATCTAGGGAAGTAGTGAGCATTTTTTAATTTTTAAATTTATACCATTGGGCAGTGAAAAAAGCATAATTATATTTTTACCACAAAAAAATGTTTTACCCTCAGATTTTACATTTTCACACAGGGCAATGGGTAAAAATGGTGCCGAAATGTGTCACACAATTTCTTCTAAAAGTGTCAATACCCCATATGTGGCTGTATCGTACCACTTAGCCATACGGTGAGATTTGAGGGGGAAGGAGTGCTATTTGACAATTGGAGAACAAATTATTGTAGAATAGGCATTTGGATTTGGGACCACAAAATTTTCTGAATTTCTTTTGGGGGGCAAGGACCATTTTGCTTTTCCAGAGCCTTTCTGCTACCAGTAACTTGGAAGTCCCTTATATTTTTAACAGATGATGGACCTGAGTGGGGACTAGCTTTTTTTGAGGACTGAGTTGAAGCTTTTATTGGGAACATTTTACGTAACATTTATCCGGCGCTCTAGGCTGAGCACTTACATCGGGGTTTCCATCTAAATTTCCAAGTGATGTAATTCAGATGAAACCCCTGCAGGATCCATTCACTATAATGAGGCAGCAGAGTTACTCTGGACTCCGTCTGGCCTCTGTTTAGTTGTGTCCTTTTTTTCAGAAGTGCACAAAACTGTGGCCAACCGCACTTTTATGCACGCCTAAAACAAATGACACCGTGGGATCTCAGGCTAGACGGCGTCCACAGTGGCCTATTTCTGCCTCATTACAGGGAATCTTCCATCATGGGTTCTGGCTGAATCACGTATTTCAGAGATTTACACGGAAACTCTGGTGTAAGTGCTCAGCGCAGAGCACAGGATAAATGTGAGCAGAGCCTTACTGGGATCTTTGGGAGACATAATAAACAAATCAGTAGCAGGTGAATAATATTTGTTTTATTTATTTTTTATGCCGTTCCTAGTGTGATATAACTGATTAGATTACTTTATTCTTCGGGTCGGTGCGATTACAGAGATACCAGATTTATATCGGGTTTTTATGACTGACAGCTGTCACACACTAAAATACGCTTTTTTTGCAAAATCTAGTTTTTGCATCACCATATTTTGAGAGCTATAATTTTTCCATATTTCGGCCGATAGAGTCATGTGACGGCTTGTTTTTTGCGGGACGAGTTGACATTTTTATTGGAACCATTTTTGGGTACGTGACATTTTTTGATCGCTTTCTATTCCGTTTTTTGGGAGGTAAAGTTAACAAAAACAAACACTTCAGGAATTGTTTTTTGATGGTTTTTTTATGCCGTTCTGCGTGTGGTAAAAGTGATCAGGCAGCGTTATTCTTCGGGTCAGTACGTTTACAGCGATACTACACTTACTGTATTTTTTTTATGTTTTGGCGCTTTTACACAATAAAACTATTTTATAGAAAAAAAAATATTTTTTTTGCATTGCTTTATTCTGAGCGCTATAACTTTTTTATTTTTCGGCTGATGGAGCTGTATGGCGGCTTTTTTTTGCGGAACAAGATGAAGTTTTCAGTGGTACCATTTTTATTTCTATTCTGCTTTTTGATCGCATTTTTTTCCACTTTTTGTTTGGCGATATGATGAAAAAGCATATTTTTTTGCTCCGTTTTTTATTTATTTTTATTACGGTGTGCACAGAAGGAGTTAATTAGTGTGACAGTTTTATAGCTCGGGTTGTTTCGGACGTGGCGATACCAAATAGGTGTACTTTTTTTGGTTTTGTAATAATATACGGATTTATTGGTTTAATATTTTATTTATTTTTATTTATTTTGTGATTTTTTTTTTTAATAGTTTAAAAACTTTTTTTTTACTTTTTTTTACATTTTTACTTAGTCCCTGTATGGGACATTAATTTTTATTTTTCTGATCACTGATCTCATTTAATGTAATAGACCTATATTACATTACATGAGATCTTCACTGACTGTTTCAGTCAGTCTCCTGTCTGGCATCAGCTACATACAGGCTGAAGCCAGACAGGACGGACACCATATATGGCAGAGCTGGAGGCGGTCATGTGACCTCCAGCTGCCATAGCAACCCCAGGTCCTCAAACGAAACGGAGGTCTTCGGAGGTAAGTAAGACGACCCCCTCTCTTCCTGCTGTCTCCTATATGCCGCGATCACTATAGATCGCAGCATATAGAAGACAGCAAAGGGTTAACATCACTGGGACCTGATCTAATCAGGTCCCGATGATGTACCCTGTCAGAGCTAACGCTCTGCACCGGAATCGCAGTGCTTGCAGGACCCTGGGGGTCCTGAGCACTGCGAGACCACCCACCGTTTTTAAACGTCGGCGCTGCACAGAGCCCAGGCAGCGCAGACGTTTATCTACAGTGGGTGGTCGGGAACCGGTTAAAGGCCCCTCAAAGTCACTTCAAATAAGATGTGGTCCCTAAAAAAATGTTTTTGTAAATTTTGTTGGAAAAATGAGAAATCGCTGGTCAACTTTTAACCCTTATAGCTTCCTAACAAAAAAAAAATTTTGGTTCCAAGATTGTGCTGATGTAAAGTAGACATGTGGGAAATGTTATTTATTAACTATTTTGTATGACATATCTCTCTGATTTAAGGGCATGAAAATTCAAAGTTTTAAAATTGCAAAATTTTCAAAATTTTCGCCAAATTTCCGATTTTTTTTCACAAATAAATGCAAGTGATATCGAAGAAATTTTACCACTATCATGAAGTACAATATGTCACAAAAAAAACATCTCCGAATCGGGGGAATCCGTTGAAGCGTTCCAGAGTAATTACTTCATACAGTGGTCAGAATTGAAAAAATTGGCCCGGTCACGAAGGCAAAAACAGGCTCTGGCGCAAAGTGGTTAAAGTTCTTTTAATGTTCGTGACGCCACCTGTGGTATGCGGCTAAAGGGAGCCGCCGCTGCGGAGCAGGACCGCTGGAGCTGTTGTTAATGCAGCAGAGTCGGTTCAGCTCTCCACAGGCAGAGCTTAGCTCCAGGGCAGTGTAGATGTTGTTGATATTGAGGTAACGCTCGTGGTGCAGTGTAGTGCGGGGGGGTGCTGGCGCAGCCGTAATAATTCAGAGACAGTGGGGATGCAGTTTTCTGGATTTACTCACAGTTCTCACTTTGCTCCTGGTTACAACTGCAGATCATAACTTCCCACGTCGTCCTGTGCTTACTGAGGGAGGGGTTCAGCCAACCCTCAGGTACCTCTGGAGTACATAACGGGACCCCCTTCTGTGTGTTCCTTCTGACCTTCTCTCTACACCTCAAACCCCAGTGTCCCAATCCAGTGACCGCGGACCTTGTCGGGCGACGTCTTCTCTGTCCCCTGGGTCCTCTATGGCCACCTTTTCGGTGAGTTAGATGTGGTCTTTGGGCTGTAACACCTGAAATGCTGCACCCTCCGGTTACCTAGTTGAATATTGCAATTCTCACTAGTTAGGGGCCAGTCCCCTCTGCGACCCGATCCCTCCAACGCCTGGTAGACTCGGGCGTATGGGTGGCCTCCAGCACTGCCCGTACCCCTGGGATCCTTTCTTCACTTCTGGAGCCTTCTCTTTGCTCCCGTTCCTTCCTCCTCTCCTTCTCCTGGGCCTCCTCACTCAGGCCCGCGCTTCCCTGAGCAACTCTTCCTCTGACTCAATCTCCTCAGAACCCCTCTAGAATGTTCCACCCTCTCTTTTATATTGCTTCTTACTGAGCTCCCCTGAACTCCTTCCTCCACCCACACACACTACATGGTTCCCCCTACTTTGGTTCCCCCCACTCCAACCAGGGACAGGGCTCAACAGAGAAGCAGCGCATCTGCCGGTCTGGAGTACTGTAGTGTTGGATGCAGGTGTTAGGTTCCCGGGCAGTACTCCTTCCTTGCCTGAGAGTGAGATACCACACCTCTGGGTGAGATGCAGTACCTCTGTGGCAACTGAACCCGCATGGGCGCCACAATTCCAACAGGTTTTCTTCCAGAATGGTCCTGTATTTGGCTCTGTCCATTTTCCCATCAATTTTAACCATCTTCCCTGTCCCTGCTGAAGAAAAGCAGGCCCAAACCATGATGCTGCCACCACCATGTTTGACAGTGGGGATGGTGTTTTGAGGGTGATGAGCTGCGTTGCTTTTACACCTAACATATTGTTTGGCATTGTGGCCAAAAAGTTCGATTTTGGTTTCATCTGACCAGAGCTTCTTATTCCACATGTTTAGTGTGTCTCCCAGGTGGCTTGTGGCAAACTTCAAATGAGACTTTTTATGGATATCTTTGAGAAATGACTTTCTTCTTGCCACTCTTCCATAAAGGCCAGATTGTTGTCCTATGGACAGACTCTCCCACCTCAGCTGTAGATCTCTGCAGTTCATCCAGAGTGATCATAGGCCTTTTGGCTGCATCTCTGATCAGTCTTCTCCTTGTTCGAGATGAAAGTTTAGAGGGACGGCCGGGTCTTGGTAGATTTGCAGTGGTCTGATACTCCTTCCATTTCAATATGATTGCTTGCACAGTGCTCCTTGAGATGTTTAAAACTTTTGTATCCAAATCCGGCTTTAAACTTCACCACAACAGTATCTCGGACCTGCCTGGTGTGTTCATTGGTCTTCATGATGCTCTCTGCACTTGCAACAGAACCCTGAGACTATCACAGAGCAGGTGCATTTATACGGAGACTTGATTACACACAGGTGGATTCTATTTATCATTACCAGTCATTTAGGACAACATTGGATCATTCAGAGATCCTCACTGAACTTCTGGAGTGAGTTTCCTGCACTGAAAGTAAAGGGGCCGAATAATATTACACCACTTTTCAATTTTTAATTTGTTAAAAAAGTTTAAAATATCCAATAAATTTTGTTCCACTTCACGATTGTGTCCCACTTGCTGTTGATTCTTCCCAAAAAAATTAGAATTTTATATCTTTGTCTGAAGCCAGAAATGTGGCAAAAGGTAGAAAAGTTCAAGGGGCCAAATACTTTCACAATGCTCTGGTAGACCTTAAGGTTGTTTTTACCTGGTTAGAAAATGCTGTGGTGTCAGTGTGAAGCTCCTGCATTCAGCCCCAAAAGAAATATATGACGGTAAGTATAATTACATACGAATTCAAACAAATATGTAACAGTAGCCATTTTAAGCAACACATGAGTGTATATAAAGAAATGCAGACAAATCAAATCATTATGTCTGCATAATAACTAATAATCATGAATTAGGGATTTCCATACTTGGATATGTGAAGTCTCATGCCCTGTGAGAAATCACAAAGTGACAACAGACAAATGACAGAAGAAAAAGGAATTATGTTTAGACTAACCCATAATAAGTTAGAAAGAGGCTGCAGTAAAGGAACTTCCAATATTATCATTACCAGAGTACTGATATAAATGTATAACCAACACACGTCACAACAATGATATGGTCACTCCAGAGTTAATGTAACAGCAAACATCACCCCCTATAGGCAACATTAAGAGGTATACTGGAGTCTGGACACAATTGAAATTAAAAGTTAGATTTTTATTAAATCATGTTAAAAACAATCATTGCACACATTTAAAAAGTTAAGCTGGAAAGAATTTTATCTTCAGCTAAACAGGATTGTGCAAGTGGGACTCAAACCGGAGGCTGGTTTTCTTAAGCCTGATGGTGGCAAGGAGCCCAAATTGATTATGGTCAGTAATGGTCAAAAAACAGCCTAAATAACATAAAGTGCAAGTGCCATCTAAAGTGACTGTATCAACAGCATGAGCTTGTTACCCAACCTATGCCATCTAAAGTGACTGTGCTAACCACATGAGCTTATTGCCCAACCTATCCCAGGGAGAGATATCACATGGCAGTGGTCTACTACCCCTATCTAGTAAACATGTAATACAAAAAGCTTTAATCTAGGTCAGTATCTATGTCCATAGTAATTATGGGGATTATAGGTATTCCGATCTATTTATAGTATTGATGGTAATAGCCACAGTTATTAAGCCCAAAGCCTGGTCACTAAACTCCCAATGGGTACGTAAAATAAGTAAAGTACAAATACTTACAGCCAAACAGAAAGAGAAAGTAACCCACAGCTCCTGATGCTGCACCCCGACGACGCCGTTTCGCCACGCTTCTTCCAGGGGGCGTTAACTACTCCAACTTAACCTGCTCCTTATAAAGTGCCCACATCCAATAGAATAACAGCATGTGCATGCCACTTGGTGCTGTGGGCGCATGAATGCCATCCGGCCACTCGCGATTGAAAGAAAGCGACTTCGGTTCCGGCGCTTGGAACGCAAGCGTGGAACGCTTCGCCTTCCTGTGTGCGCCCGACCGGAAGTCCACGAGCGCCGCCGGCTACGCATGCACACCCACCCTGTTTAGCTGAAGATAAAATTCTATCCTGCTTAACTTTTTAAATGTGTGCTATGATTGTTTTTAACATGATTCAATAAAAATCTAATTTTTAATTTCAATTGTGTCCAGACTCCAGTATACCTCTTAATGTTGCCTATAGGGGGTGATGTGTGTTGATATAAATGTATGTAGCTGGTGTTGAGCTGTAAAATAATGAGAAGACATAAGTATAGGTATCAGTCAAAAACAGAATAAAGGCTCATAGTATAATATTAGAGTTTATGGTGGCTTACCAGGGAATGTTAAATCAGGAAAAACCCATAATAGCGGTATAGCGCTAGAGAAAAGCACTTCTGTGCTACAAGAATGGCGCTGCCTAGTATGTGGCCGCATGGGGTTTATATAGGAAACACGCTGACTGTAAGCGTGTACCATACTTCCTGATAACGACGTACATCATTTGAAGTTCCTTTACTGCTGACTTTTTATAACTTATTATGGGTTAGTCTAAACATAATTCCTTTTTCTTCTACCATTTGTCTGTTATCACTTTGTGATTTTTCACAGGGCATGAGACTTCATATATCCGAGTACAGATATCCCTAATTTCTGATTATTAGTTAATAGATGGTGGCCCGATTCTAACGCATCGGGTATTCTAGAATATGTATGTAGTTTATTTATGAAGATTTAAGAATAATGCAATGAATACACAGGATTTTCCGGGTAAAATATATACATTATCATTACATTTTATTGCTCATAGAACTTAATACAACTGAATGAAATAATTAAACAGATCATTAAAATATATAAACAATTACATGAATATCTAACTGTATTTAAATAAATCATCAGACGAAAGAAGTACATCGACACTATAATATATTTGTCAACAATATTAACCCAAAATATTTTTGTACACCACATTTCTTGTGAATACATTTTGACTATCTATAAGCAACTTTCCTTGTAAAGGGGTATGAAGAACTTGCACCTTCACGTTGGATCTCATTTTAACTCTTGAAAATGCAACGTAGAGTTGTCCATGACCAAAAACGGGCTTCGGTAGATA
The DNA here is from genome assembly GCF_046119375.1 of Phyllobates terribilis. NCBI lineage: Eukaryota > Metazoa > Chordata > Amphibia > Anura > Dendrobatidae > Phyllobates > Phyllobates terribilis. Next base: position 912,055,493 of record NW_027362763.1, on the reverse strand, counting down.
TATGCCAACACGGTGTAGAGTTTGACCTTGTGACTTGTTTATTGTCATGGCAAATGCTGGTTTTACTGGAAACCATCGATGCAGAAGCCTAAATGGAAGACCGGTGTCTGAAGGACATAAATCAATGCGTGGAATGAACACTTCGTCTTCTTTTGCTGATCCAGTGATCACTCTTGCTTGAATTACGTGGGAATGGAGTCCAGTAACAATAAGGAGAGTTCCATTGCATAGACCATTTTTTGTATTTAGATTCTGCAGCAACATTACGATTGTTCCAACTTTGAGTTGTAGTCTGTGGGATGGCATTCCTGATGGCGTAAGACTATTTAAAAATTCAACTGGATAATGCTCTTGTTCATCTTCATTGTCTACATCCACTGAATCATCACTTTTGTACAACTTATACTCTCCAGGCATTCTATCTATCACACGGTAATTTAGCAGACCCACGTTATCATTCTTGGGACAGAGAATTGCATGGGAAGAGGCCCTCTCAACACTGCTTTGGTCGTTCACATCAATTTCAATGCATTGTCCAAAAACATCACTTACTATGCAGTCAGTGCACAACATGTCTTCTGGTATTTCAATAATGTCTTCTCCAAGGTTGTATCTTTGCTAAGTTCACCGTTACCAAGTTTAAGCCACTTGCTGTACTCTGGGTCAGATGATCGCATGTTGTTAATTAGTTGGAGTTTATTAAACTGTTTCCAAAGGTCAGCCATTTTTAAGTTGGACTCGATAACATCTGTTCTTGTTCCATTTGGTATGACTGGAAGGCATTGCCTAAAATCTCCGCCAATGACAAAAACTTTACCTCCAAACGGAATTAAATTTTTTTTCAGCAACATTTGTAGTCATTACTTCACGCAGAAGTCTGTCAATTTAAGCTCAAAGCGTATTTGGGTGCCATGGTGCACTCGTTAAATATCAAAAGATTTGCGTTGTTTAACTGTATTCCTGCAAATGTGTCTTGTTTTATTCTGGAAACGGAGATTTCGTTGACTGGAACTGGTATCTCAAAGAGTGAATGGATAGTGCGACCTCCTCGTAAAAGGTTTGCTGCAATACCTGTTGTAGCCGATGGCAATACGACTTTTCCCGACCCTCTAACGTGATGCATTAAAACTTCATAGAGGTATGTTTTACCACTGCCTCCTGGACCGTCAATAAAGAAACATTTTGGCCTTGCATCTGCTTGGTTTTCTATAGCGCTCACAATAGTGTCATATGCAATCCGTTGTTGTTCATTTAAGGCGTTTCTCTTCTCTGTTGCCAACAATAATTCGTAAGCTTCGTCATACTCTGGAACTTGTGGAACTTGAATTGCAGGCTGTGGCAAATTAAAGTCTGAAAATGTTTTTCCATGCAGTAGTAAGACATTTTGGACATCTTGCATGGCATAAGATTCGCAATTTTGACAATTTCCACTTCTGTTGTGAAGACGTAAGCAGCAATCCTCGATTGTATGTTCTTTGAAATTTGTCCAAAGTTGAGCTGAATTTGTAGGCGATCCAAATACGCAGATATAGGCAAACATTTCACGAAGTTGCTTAGGCATATGTAGGGTAACTGCGTCTTCTAAAGTAAGTCTCCACACTGTATCATCCAATAGAAGTCCTAAAGCCAAAGCTGCAGCTTTAAATGTATCGTGCAATACTCCGTTAACTGTTTTCAAATTGTCATAACTTGTAGCTCCTTTCACATGCAGTAGTAACAGCCAAAGGCAATATCTTTCTTGATCCTTGACACTAACAGTATACATGCGTCCAATTATTCTGCTTTTATTCCAAACCTAATGCACTGGAATCTCTCAATACAAATACTGCCTTGCATTTTCATCACGTTGGTTCAGCAAATACCATTCCATTAATGTTGACGTCATACTTAAAGTTTTTGAGACATCTTTGACTTGAGCATCTTCAAAGAAATAAAGCTGCTGTTGATTTGGTAAATGAATAGCTAAACGTATAATGGCATGGGACTATGAATGCATTGGAAACGCAAGTATCCTCCAAGAGCAGCTTCTGGAGCACTACCATATCTTGAGTCAACAAAAGTTGGTGATTCATCATGATTGACTGTTTTCTGTTGTATTTTGAAATTAGCTTTGTCATGCCCCTTGTAGATGTACTTGAAAAGATATTTTACACTTTTTATTGAAGCACAGATTTCTACGTTGATGTGACAGTTGTAGCATTTTGATAAGTACGTTTTGTATGGAACTATCCATGAGTTATTTATAATTTTTTTGTTGCGAACAATGTTATCAATGTGTTGTCGCTGGTAGGATGGGTAGCCATCCAAGTCTTTAACAGTGTGCTGTTTGAACTCCTTTGGAAACCCTTTTGTACACTTTCCGTTTTCCATGCATGGACTTTTTGGATTTGCTACACCGCATGGGCCATGAACCATACGAGAGACTACAATATTATACAGTTCAGGATACTTTTCTTGGTTAGGAATTTCAGCCCACACTATGTTGTCAATTTCTTCCTCCGTGCAAAACTTGGAATCCGCGTCTAAGATAATTAGTATATGCTCATGTGGGAGATCTCGTTTCTGAAACTCTGACGTGTACCATTGCTACGACTGTTCCAAAAAGCCCATTTTTGATGTCTTTCAAAAGGCTGCTGAGTTTCAGTGAAAATACGGGTGCAACTAAGTCCGGCCTGTGTTCAACTTGTTGCCAGGGTTCTAGATTTTCAGTAATTTCCGGCCATTTAGGATTGCAGGTCATTCTCACAAAAATGTCAGGTCTTCCATATGTTGTTATTATTGCCATTGCATCTTGATAACGACGATGGGAGAATTACCGTTTTTCCAATTGGAATTCCCTTTTGAATTGATTTTGTTTTGCAAATGTTCTTGAAGAACGCAGTAGTCTTCAACTTTAAGTTGTTTTTGGTTCATTCGTATGAATTTAGACGATTAGCTTCAATTTTAACGTATGCGTCGACTAAGTACTATTGTGTCAGTTTACCACCGTTTAAAATAGGATTGAAATAATTTCGGACTGACAGAAGAAAACTGTAGTAATGCAGTTGTGTAGTTCTTCTTAAAGTTCCTTGCTGGTGTAGGTTTTCATGCCACCCTTGATCACCTCTTGGAAAGAATAGCGGATACAGAAGAGCATTAAGGTTGCTGTGCAAAATGCTAATTCGTTGTGTCTTAGGAACCAAAGGGTTGTTTTGGTCTGGCTTAAGATGGACTAATATATCCCTTTGAAAAGGAGGCTCTCCATCATCGTTTTGAAAAACAACTGCGACCTCACTTACATGTGGTTTGTTGTAAAGTCGGGGATCCTGTTTACGTTCTTGTTTAATGGCCATGACAATAGAAGGCATTTCAGTCCCATTTTGTATAGCCCTCTGTTCCTCCTCAGATTCGACGTCTTTTAGCATGCGGTATGCGGCAGCAAATGTGCTGATTTTTTGTAAATGTACGGCAATTTGGTTAATCAGTTCACACTTTTCGTTTTCTTTCAGGTTCATCCTTTGTTCTGTAGCCTCATTTGTATCAAGGATGTATAATTGTGCAAATTTTGGTGGTTGTCCTATTTCTGGGTGAAGTGTTCCAGTGCGGTGGTAGATCTGGCCGTGAATTTTAAAACAATACGGTCCGAATCCAGGGGGCGGTGCAATGTTGGCACCAAATGAAGCAAACGAATGAGAACTGTTGATGCTTCTGATATTTTCCATAAAATTTCTACTGTGTTGATGCGTTCCTTTCATCAACTGCTCAAACAGATCTGAATAGTGAGGTCTCGGTAGCATAACTTTTCCTTTTTGGCAGCATTGAGTAAACTGATTGTCAGGTGGTTTTTCATCAATAAAATTCAGAGAGTCGCATTTAGAGCAAACTGCATTCATATTCCCAGAGTAGTGTTCAGTAACTGTAGTTTCGTTGTCTGTTACGTAACGTGCAAGTTGTTGAATATTCTGCTGGGCTTGCCATAGTTGGTAGAGCATTAGTTTTTTATGAATTTGACGATCGTGTTGTTGTCTGTTTTTGCCCTGGATTGTGGAGATTCATTCACCCGATGTTGTCTGTGGGATTCCGCATCGTGTTCCTGCCTAGCGGCAGTGTGTTGTGGTGTCCCTATTCCTGACGTTGTCTCTGAATCAGCTACTTGTACCTGTCGTGTGGCAGTTTTTGTGGTGTTTCCTGTTGGCGACGTTGTCTGTGAGATTCCGCATCCTTGGCTTGTCTGGAGGCAGTTTTTTGAAGTGTCTCTTGCTCTTGACGTTGTCGTTGCCTTGCTGCTGCTGCTTTTCTGTCATCCTCATTGGCGTACTTTCGCTTACGACCCATTGGAAGACAGAAAGCGTAAATCATGATAGCGTACAGTAAAGAAGTGTCAGTAAACGTGAGTGAACTATGTCGCACTGTGAATGACAGAACTTGTCCAGTAAACGTGACTGAACTACATGGCACTGTGACTGACAGAACTTGTTCAGTAAACGTGACTGAACTATGTGGCACTGTGACTGACAGAACTTGTCCAGTAAACGTGACTGAACTACCTGGCACTGTGACTGACAGAACTTGTCCAGTAAACGTGGCTGAACTACGTGGCACTGTGACTGACAGAACTTGTTCAGTAAACGTGAGTCAACTACGTCACGCTGTGAATGACAGAACTTGTTCTGTAAACGTGAGTCAACTACGTCGCACTGTGACTGGGGGTTAAATTCCGCGCCAATATCTCTGATATTGAGAATTGAACGCTTTTTCATCACGCTCATACACACTTTTCAGAAATATTGGGAGCTTTTTCCTCATATAACTCACTATTCTTGCAGTTCTATCAAGACCTTGACTAGGGATTTGCAGAACATTGACAACCTTCAAAACATCAATTTCCACGTGTTGCACAGACTTGTTCACTTTGTATAATCTGAGCAGCACAGTTCCCCAAAACTGTGACATGAACACTGTTTCAAGTCTTCGCAGCTTAAGTATACCTCTGTAACATTACTTCTAATGATATCCTATATTGCACTGCAACATTATATCTAATGATATCCTATATTGCATTGTAACATTACATCTAATGATATTCTATATTGCATTGAAACATTACATCTAATGATATCCTATATTGCATTGTAACATTACATCTAATTATATCCTATATTGCATTGCAACATTGCATCTAATGATATCCTATATTGCATTGTAACATTAAATCTAATGATATTCTATACTGCATTGTAACATTGCATCTAATGATATCCTATATTGCATTGTAACATTACATCTAATGATATCCTATATTGCATTGTAACATTACATCTGATGGTATCCTACATTGCATTATAACATTACATCTAATGATATCATATATTGCATTATAACATTACATCTAATGATATCCTATATTGCATTGTAACATTACATCTAATGATATCATATATTGCATTGTAACATTACATCTAATGATATCCTATATGGCATTGTAACATTACATCTAATTATATCATGTATTCCATTGTAACATTACATCTAATGATATCCTATATTCCATTGTAACATTACATCTAATAATATTCTATATTGCATTGAAACATTACATCTAATGATATTCTATATTGCATTGTAACATTACATCTAATGATATCCTATATTGCATTGTAACATTACATCTAATGATATCATGTATTCAATTGTAACATTACATCTAATGATATCCTATATTCCATTGTAACATTACATCTAATAATATTCTATATTGCATTGAAACATTACATCTAATGATATTCTATATTGCATTGTAACATTACATCTAATGATATCCTATATTGCATTGTAACATTACATCTAATGATATCATGTATTCCATTGTAACATTACATCTAATGATATCCTATATTCCATTGTAACATTGCATCTAATAATATTCTATATTGCATTGAAACATTACATCTAATGATATTCTATATTGCATTGTAACATTACATCTAATGATATCTTATACTGCATTGTAACATTACATCTAATGATATCCTATATTGCATTGTAACATTACATCTAATTATATCCTATATTGCATTGCAACATTGCATCTAATGATTAGAGATGAGCGGGTGTTCGACTAGAACTGTTCGCCAATCTCAAATTCGAGCTGTTTTGGGCGGTGTTCGAGTTGTTCGACGAACCCGAACGATTTGCAAAAAATTCGGCTGTTCGAGGTTATGTTCGATAACTGTTCGTGCACCAAAAGCGTGTCCTGCATGTCTGGCGCTATTTTGAGCACCAATCATGCAGGGATTGTCTGCCACTCACTGTAATGCCACAGCCATGGTTGTTGTGGCATTACAGTGATTGCCCAAATCGATGGGAACAATGCCCACAGTGAAACATGAAAAGCCGGCAATTCATCAGCGGCATACACCGGTACCCGACAATTTAGAACAGAAAGAATAGAGAATCACACATAGATTAGATAGATAGAAACATGTCAGTCACATATATATGAAGTACAGTGACAGTGTTGCTTACTGTACTTGTCATTTAGTGTAAAGGATTTATTGAAAAAAAAATTGGCGTGGGGTTCCCCATAATTTTAGGCTCTAGCGGAGGTTAAACAAACGGCTGAGGCAGATGTTTGAAGCCTGGGAAGGGGGTAATACCCACGGAGCTTCCCAGGCTACTAATATCAGCCCCCAGCTGAATACCTAGCCTTTACTAGCTATTAAAATGGGGGACCCCCCCAAAAAAAATGACGTGGGGTCTCCCCTATTGTAATAGGCAGACAGCTGGGGGCTGATATTAATAGCCCAGGAAGGGTGCCATGAATATTGGCCCCCTCCCAGGCTAGAAACACCAGCCGTCAGCCGCCCCAGAAATGGCGGCCGCGACCAATCAGCACAGCGGTGTTTAAATCTGGAGCCAACATCGGTGATTGGTCGCGGCCGAAATTTAAATTTGGCGCCCAAATCGGTGATTGGTCGCGGACGCTGCCATCCAGCTTGCCATGCCGCACACACTGAGAAGCGCAGGCATGCTTGCGCTTCTCAGTGTCTCGCTGTGACGGCATCCAGATGAGCCGAGTTCATGTCCAATGAATTCGGCTCACCTCAGGCACGTCACTGACAGTGTGGGAAAAAGCTGACATAAACCCCAACCCTATTACCCCACTGCCACCACTACAGGGCAGTGGGAAGAGCGAGGCTAAGTGCCAGAATTGGCGCATCCTATGGATGTGCCATTTCTGGGACAGCTGACGGCTGGTGTTTCTAGCCTGGGAGGGGGCCAATATTCATGGCACCCTTCCTGGGCTATTAATATCAGCCCCCAGCTGTCTGCCTAGCCTTTGCTAGCTATTAAAATAGGGGGGACCCCATGTCATTTTTTTGTCTGGTCCCCCATTTTAATAGCTAGTAAAGGCTAGGTATTCAGCTGGGGGCTGATATTAGTAGCCTGGGAAGCTCCATGGGTATTTCCCCCTTCCCAGGCTTCAAACATCTGCCCCAGCCGTCTGCTTAACCTCCGCTAGAGACTAAAATTATGGGGAACCCCACGCCAATTTTTTTTTTAATAAATCCTTTATTTTAACACTAATTGACAAGTACAGTAACCAACACTGTCACTGTACTTCATATATATGTGACTGACATGTTTCTATCTATCTAATCTATGTGTGATGCTCTATCTTTCTGTTCTAAATTGTCCGGTACTGCTGCTGAATTGCCGGCTGGCTTTTTTAAAGAGACGGTGCATGAAAACACTATTATTTTTTTAAATAAATCCTTTACACTAAATGACAAGTACAGTAACCAACACGGTCACTGTACTTCTTATATATGTGACTGACATGTTTCTATCTATCTAATCTATGTGTGATGCTCTATTCCTTCTTGTCTAAATTGTCGGGTACCGGTGTATGCCGCTGCTGAATTACCGGCCGGCTTTTTTAAAGAGAGCGTCTTCTGAGCAGTTTGTCAGCTTTTGGACACCTTTGAAGGTGTTTTCTATGTGTTTCTATGTGTTTTTGTTTGCCTGCCATTGGTTTTAACGGTGTTCGACGGTGTTCTAAGGTGTTCGACGAACAGTTCGACGAACAGTTCCTCGAACATCTCGGTGTTCGACGAACCGAACCCGAACACTACGGGGGTGGCTCAACACTACTAATGATATCCTTTATTGCATTACAACATTGCATCTAATGATATCCTATATTGCATTGTAACATTACATCTAATGATATCCTATATTGCATTGTAAAATTACATCTAATGATATCCTACAGTTAAGTCCATATATATTTGGACAGAGACAACATTTTTCTAATTTTGGTTCTAGACATTACCACAATGAATTTTAAACAAAACAATTCAGATGCAGTTTAAGTTCAGACTTTCAGCTTTCATTTGAGGGTATCCACATTAAAATTGGATGAAGGGTATAGGAGTTTCAGCTCCTTAACATGTGCCACCCTGTTTTTAAAGGGACCAAAAGTAATTGGACAGATTAAATAATTTTAAATAAAATGTTCATTTCTAGTACTTGGTTGTCATGATGTACAATACAAAGTTATATCGTGGTACCGTGTTAGCCAGAAAAATCAATGTAAATACTTGTATGCCAAAAATGACAAAAGTATTCTTGGGGTGATACCTTCATTGGCTAACCAGAAAATATATATATATGCAAGCTTTCAGAGCACAGAGGCTCCTTCTTCAGGCAAGATTACAAATGAATTCATAAGACAAAAGGCACAGCATTTGAGAGATGTTACAACAAGACATTTGTTCATGAGGTGTAAGTTGTGATGCCTCCTACAGATAAGTTAGAGAGAGCAAATTAGTTTTTTTTGTTGCAAAATGAGAGGCCTTGGGAATGTTAAATTATCTGGAGGTGTGAATTGTGTCCATGTAGTGAGTCATAAAGCCAGGTGTTATATTTAGTCCTGTTGTCAGTGAATTGAACATCCTTATCAATTTGAATTCCCAAATTTTTCTTTCTCTGTTGCCCTTGAAGTGACCTTTTAGTATTAAGGCTATGTGCCCACGTTGCATTTATGAAGCAGAAAATTTCTGCTGCATAAATGCAAGTCCTCTCCCGGAAAAACGCATGCGGAATTCCGCACGCGTTTATCGCGCGTTTTTCGCGCGTTTATCACGCGTTTTCCACATGCGGAATTGCCTTGCGTTTTTTATGCATTGGACAAAGGCAATTCTGCTTGCGGAAACGCAAAATTAATTGACATGCTGTGGATTTTTGAACGCAGCATAAACGCTGCGGAAAAATCCGCAGCATGTGCATAGAACTTGCGGAATCCCATTGGGGACCATGGGGTGCGGGTTACCAAGCGTTTTACAAGCGTTTCCGCTGCGGAAATTCCGCATCAAAAACGCTTGAAAAACGCTACGTGGGCACACAGCCTAAAACTTTTAGATCTTTCATACAGTGTCCCCGGCCAGAGAAATGTTTTCCCACAGGTGTATCCAGTTCATTCTTAATTGTGTGTCTGTGTAAATTCATTCTCGTTTGCAGCCTTTGCATAGTTTCTCCAATATAAACTCCTTCTGGGCACCTTGTACATTGTATCATGTACACCACATTGGAGGATGTACATGAAAAGATATCCATGATTTTGTAATCCTGATTTGTGTTAGGTATGCAGACTGTATTTGATGGTAATATGTGGGTACAAGTTTTGCATTTTTTTGTTTTTACATGGGAATGTGCCCGTCACTGATGGTGATGAGAGGACACTTCTGACAAGGAGATTCCTTAAGTTAGGGGGCTGTTTGTATGAGAGAAGTGGTAGTTCTGGGAATATTTCTTTCAGTTTGTGGTCTCTGTGGAATATGGGTTGGAGATCAGCACCAATTTTCCTTAGGATGTTCATGTGGGGGTTGTATGTGACCACAAGAGGTACCCTGTTGTTGTCCTCCCTTTGTCTGTAATCCAGGAGGCTACTTCTTGGTATCCTTGTAGCTCTGTGAATTTGTTCATCTATTACCAGTGGATGATATCCTTGCTGTAGGAATGTATTCCTCAGTGATAGTAGCTGCAGTTTTCTGTCCTTGCTGTCTGAACAGATTCGAATGTACCTCAGAGCCTGACTGTAGATGATGGATTTTTTTTGTGTGTCTTGGATGAAAGCTGTTCCATCTAAGATATGCTGGACGTCCTGTGGGCTTATGGTAAATTGATGTTTGTATGGTGTTGTCTTTGATGTATATGATCATGTCCAGAAAATGTATTTGGAATTTTGAGAAGTTGAGGGTGAGCTTGATAGTTGGGTGGAACCTGTTGAAGTTATCGTGGAAGGTGAGCAGATCATCTTTTGAGCCTGTCCAGATTATTAGCAGATCATCAATGTAGCGGAAGTATGCTAGTGGTTTAATAGAGCAAGATGACAAAAACTCCTCCTCTAGTTTAGCCATAAACAGGTTGGCATATTGTGGGAACATTTTGCTTCCCATAGTGCTACCCATACATTGTTGGTATAAATTGTTCCCAAAGGAGAAATAATTGTGATGGAGCACAAACCTGATGAATTGCAGAGTTGGTTCTGTAGCCAGATTGTTTTTTTGTAGGAAATGTTTGCATGCTGCAATCCCATCCTCATGAGGAATGTTGGAGTAGAGAGACTTTACATCCATGGTGGCTAGTATTGTGTCCTCCAGAAGTGGGCCCAGCACTGACAGTTTGCAGAGAATATCCGTGGTGTCCTGGATATAGCTGGGTGTGCATCTCACCAGGGGTTTCAGAATGTTCTCTACCCAGTCTGAGATATTTTCCGTTAATGTCCCAATGCCAGAAATGATTGGCCTCCCAGGATTACCTTCTTTATGTATTTTAGGTAACATGTAGAAGGTACCTGTTTGTGGATTGTCTGGTATTAGTTCCAGTAGTGAGGATGAAGTAGAATCAAACCCATTGATGATATGTGTTAGTTCCTCTGTGTATTTTTTGGTGGAATCTTCCTCAAGTGGAGTGTAGTATTTTATATCCAAGAGTTGTCTGTGTGCTTCTTGGATGTAATCTGACATGTTCATAATGACTACAGCTCCTCCTTTATCTGCTGGTTTGATAATGATATTGTTATTTGCTTTTAAGACTGTATGGCTTTTCTTTCCTCCATACTGATATTGTGCGGCACTTTGTGGTGTCTGTCCAAAATGTCAGATTTAACTTTTTTACGGAAACAGTCTATGTAGTGATCTAGAGTTTGGTTGTGCCCAGGTTGTGGGGTCCAGTCTGTACTCTGCAAACGAGAATGAATTTACGCAGACATACAATTAAGAATGAACTGGATACACCTGTGGGAAAACATTTCTCTAGCCGGGGACACTGTATGAAAGATCTAAAAGTTTTAATACTAAAAGGTCACTTCAAGGGCAACAGAGAAAGAAAAATTTGGGAATTCAAATTGATAAGGATGTTCAATTCACTGACAACAGGACTAAATATAACACCTGGCTTTATGACTCACTACATGGACACAATTCACACCTCCAGATAATTAAACATTCCCAAGGCCTCTCATTTTGCAACAAAAAAAACTAATTTGCTCTCCCTAACTTATCTGTAGGAGGCATCACAACTTACACCTCATGAACAAATGTCTTGTTGTAAAATCTCTCAAATGCTGTGCCTTTTGTCTTATGAATTCATTTGTAATCTTGCCTGAAGATGGAGCCTCTGTGCTCTGAAAGCTTGCATATATACAGTACAGACCAAAAGTTTGGACACACCTTCTCATTTAAAGATTTTTCTGTATTTTCTTCACTATGAAAATTGTACATTCACACTGAAGGCATCAAAACTATGAATTAACACATGTGGAATTATATACTTAACAAAAAAGTGTGAAACAACTGAAAATATGTCTTATATTCTAGGTTCTTCAAAGTAGCCACCTTTTGCTTTGATGACTGCTTTGCACACTCTTGGCATTCTCTTGATGAGCTTCAAGAGGTAGTCACCGGAAATGGTCATCCAACAATCTTGAAGGAGTTCCCAGAGATGCTTAGCACTTGTTGGCCCTTTTGCCTTCACTCTGCGGTCCAGCTCACTCCAAACCATCTCGATTGGGTTCAGGTCTGGTAACTGTGGAGGCCAGGTCATCTGGTGTAGCACCCCATCACTCTCCTTCTTGGTCAAATAGCCCTTATACAGCCTGGAGGTGTGTTTGGGGTCATTGTCCTGTTGAAAAATAAATGATGGTCCAACAAAATGCAAACCGGATGGAATAGCATGCCGCTGCAAGATGATGTGGTAGCCATGCTGCTTCAGTATGCCTTCAATTTTGAATAAATCCCAAACAGTGTCACCAGCAAAGCACCCCCACACCATCACACCTCCTCCTCCATGCTTCACGGTGGGAACCAGGCATGTATAGTCCATCCGTTCATCTTTTCTGCGTCGCACAAAGACACGGTGGTTGGAACCAAAGATCTCAAATTTGGACTCATCAGACCAAAGCACAGATTTCCACTGGTCTAATTTCCATTCCTTGTGTTCTTTAGCCCAAACAAGTCTCTTCTTCTTGTTGCCTGTCCTTAGCAGTGGTTTCCTAGCAGCTATTTTACCATGAAGGCCTGCTGCACAAAGTCTCCTCTTAACAGTTGTTGTAGAGATGTGTCTGCTGCTAGAACTCTGTATGGCATTGACCTGGTCTCTAATCTGAGTTTCTGTTAACCTGCGATTTCTGAGGCTGGTGACTCGGATAAACTTATTTTCAGAAGCAGAGGTGACTCTTGGTCTTCCTTTCCTGGGGCGGTCCTCATATGAGCCAGTTTTTTTGTAGCACTTGGTGGTTTTTGCAACTGCACTTGGGGACACTTTCAAAGTTTACCCAATTTTTCAGACTGACTGACCTTCATTTCTTAAAGTAATGATGGCCACTCGTTTTTCTTTTCTTAGCTGCTTTCTTCTTGCCATAATACAAATTCTAACAGTCTATTCAGGAGGACTATCAGCTGTGTATCCACCAGACTTCTGCATAACACAACTGATGGTCCCACCCCCATTTATAAGGCAAGAAATCCCACTTATTAAACCTGACAGGGCGCAACTGTGAAGTGAAAACCATTTCCGGTGACTACCTCTTGAAGCTCATCAAGAGAATGCCAAGAGTGTGCAAAGCAGACATTTTCAGTTGTTTCACACTTTTTTGTTAAGTATATAATTCCACATGTGTTAATTCATAGTTTTGATGCCTTCAGTGTGAATGTACAATTTTCATAGTCATGAAAATACAGAAAAACTTTAAATGAGAAGGTGTGTCCAAACTTTTGGTCTGTACTGTATATATTTTCTGGTTAGCCAATAAAGGTATCACCCCAAGAATACTTTTGTCATTTTTGGCATACAAGTATTTACATCGATAGTACTTGGTTGAAAACCCTTTGTTGGCAATGACTGCCTGAAGTCTTGAACTCATGGACATCACCACACGCTGTTTCCTCCTTTTTGATGCTCTGCCAGGCCTTCACTGCAGTGGTTTTCCGTTTTCTGTTTGCTTGTGGGCCTTTCTGTCTGAAGTTTAGTTTTTAACAAGTGAAATGCATGCTCAATTATGTTGAGATCAGGTGACTGACTTGGCCATTCAAGAATATTCCAGTTCTTTGCTTTAATAAACTCCTGGGTTGCTTTGGCTTTATGTTTTGGGTCATTGTCCATCTGTAGTATGAAACGACGAGCAACCAGTTTGGCTGCATTTGGCTGGATCTGAGCACACAGTATGGCTCTGAATACATCAGAATTCATTTGCCTGCTTATGTCCTGTGTCACATCATCAATAAACACTAGTGACCCAGTGCCACTGGCAGCCATGCATGCCCAAGCCATCACACTGACTCCGCCATGTTTTACAGATGATGTGGTATGCTTTGGATCATGAGCTGTACCACGCCTTCGCCATACTTTTCTTTTTCCATCATTCTGGTAGAGGTTGATCTTGGTTTCATCTGTCCAAAGAATGTTCTTCCAGAACTGTGCTGGCTTTTTTAGATGATTTTTAGCAAAGTCCAGTCTAGCCTTTTTATTCTTGATGCTTATGAGTGGCTTGCACTATGCAGTGAACGCTCTGTATTTAGTTTCATGCAGTCTTCTCTTTATGGTAGATTTGGATATTGATACGCCTACCTCCTGGAGAGTGTTTTTCACTTGGTTGGCTGTTGTGAAGGGGTTTCTCTTCACCATGGAGATTATTCTGCAATCATCCACCACTGTTGTCTTCCGTGGGCGCCCAGGTGTTTTTGCATTGATGAGTTCACCAGTGCTTTCTTTCTTTCTCAGGATGTACCAAACTGTAGATTTTGCCACTCCTAATATTGTGGCAATTTCTCGGATGGGTTTTTTCTGTTTTTGCAGCTTAAGGATGGCGTGTTTCACCTGCATGGAGAGCTCCTTTGACCGCATGTTTACTTCACAGCAAAACCTTCCAAATGCAAGCACCACACCTCAAATCAACTCCAGGCCTTTTATCTACTTAATTGAGAATGACATAACGAAGGGATTGCCCACACCTGTCCATGAAATAGCCTTGGAGTCAATTGTCCAATTACTTTTGGTCCCTTTAAAAACAGGGTGGCACATGTTAAGGAGCTGAAACTCCTAAACCCTTCACCAATTTTAATGTGGATACCCTCAAATGAAAGCTGAAAGTCTGAACTTCAACTGCATCTGAATTGTTTTGTTTAAAATTCATTGTGGTAATGTCTAGAACCAAAATTAGAAAAATGTTGTCTCTGTCCAAATATATATGGACCTAACTGTATATTGCATTGTAACATTACATATAATGATATCCTATATTGCATTGAAACATGACATCTAATTATATCCTATATTGCATTGTAACATTACATCTAATTATATCCTATATTGCATTGCAACATTGCATCTAATGATCTATATCTAATGATATCCTTTATTGCATTACAACATTACATCAAATGATATCCTATATTGCATTGTAACATTACATCTAATGACATCCTATATTGCATTGTAACATTACATCTAATTATATCCTATATTGTATTGTAACATTACATCTAATTATATCCTATATTGCATTGTAACATTACATCTAATTATATCCTATATTGCATTGCAACATTGCATCTAATGATCTATATCTAATGATATCCTTTATTGCATTACAACATTACATCTAATGATATCCTATATTGCATTGTAACATTACATCTAATGATATCCTATATTGCATTGTAACATTACATCTAATGATATCCTATATTGAATTGTAACATTACATCTAATGATATCCTATATTGCACTGTAACATTGCATCTAATGATATCCTATATTTCATTGTAACATTACATCTAATGATATGTTATACTGCATTGTAACATTACATCTAATGATATCCTATATTGCATTGTAACATTACATCTAATTATATCCTATATTGCATTGCAACATTGCAGCTAATGATATACATCTAATGATATCCTTTATTGCATTACAACATTACATAAAATGATATCCTATATTGCATTGTAACATTACATCAAATGATATAATGTTACAATGCAATATAGGATATCATTTGATGTAATGTTACAATGCAACATAAGATATCATTAGATATAATGTTACAATGCAATATAGGATATCTAATGATATCCTATGTTGCATTGTAACATTACGTCTAATGATATCCTATACTGCATTGCAACAATGCATCTAATGATATCCTACATTGCATTGCAACAATGCATCTAATGATATCATATGTTGCATTGTAACATTACATCTAATGATATCCCATGTTGCATTGTAACATTACATCTAATGATATCCTATATTGCATTGTAACATTACATCTAATTATACCCTATATTGCATTGTAACATTACATCTAATGATATCCTATGTTGCATTGTAACATTGCATCTAATCATATCCTATATTGCATTGTAACATTACGTCTAATGATATCCTATACTGCATTGCAACAATGCATCTAATGATATTCTACATTGCATTGCAACAATGCATCTAATGATATCCTATGTTGCATTGTAACATTACATCTAATGATATCCCATGTTGCATTGTAACATTACATCTAATGATATCCTATATTGCATTGTAACATTACATCTAATGATATCCTACATTGCATTGTAACATTACATCTAATGATATCCTACATTGCATTGTAACATTACATCTAATGATATCCTATATTGCATTGTAACATTACATATAATGATATCCTATATTGCATTGTAAAATTACATCTAAAGATATCCTATATTGCATTGTAACATTACATCAAATTATATCCTATATTGCATTGTAACATTACATCTAATGATATCCTACATTGCATTGTAACATTACATCTAATGATATCCTATATTGCATTGTAACATTACATCTACTTATATCCTATATTGCATTGCAACATTACATCTAATGATATCCTATATTGCATTGCAACATTACATCTAATGATATCCTATATTGCATTGTAAAATTACATCTAAAGATTAGTGTTGAGCCACCCCCGTAGTGTTCGAGTTCGGTTCGGTTTGTCGAACACCCTTGTGTTCGCCGAACTGTTCGTCGAACAACTTCCAACACCGTTAAAACCAATGGCAGGCAAACAAAAACACATAGAAACACATAGAAAATACCTTCAAAGGTGTCCAAAAGCTGACAAACTGCTCAGAAGACATAACTAACACATGGAAAAGTGACAAGTACATATAGTCATGCGAAAAGAAAAGAGGTGGAGGAGTAAAAGGAGGGGGAGACACAGATATAGGCATGTTATGCCCTTCTAAAATCCAAAAAGTGAGAAGCCGACACGGCCAGTCCGTTCCTGCCCGTGCCACCTCCGTGTCGCCGTGTTTGTGCCAGAGCCGCGGTGGACCCTGATGGCCAGCCCCCCTCTCCCAATACTGGTGCCTGTCCGCTGGTGGGTCAAGCGAGCCCCCCTGTGGTGGAGGCAGGTCTAAGCTTTTTAATTTAAATTGTCTCTCTAATTTGAATGAATACACTTTAAATCCTTTTACAAGGATCTATTGGAGGGCAAGTCTCATGCCAGCAGCCGCGTAATTCCAGCTCCAGTAGCGTCCACTAAAGCTGCGGCAGTTAAAAAGCTTTTATAAGGATCGAGCTCGGCGGTCCACCGCAAGGCGTCCTGCCATCAGTCCCAGCCCCTATGCCTTGGGGTGCCTTCTGATGCTCTTCACTGAGTATCCCGGGGTCTCGAAGCATTTCCTTTGAAAAAATTAAGTGTCCAAACTACAGGTGGTGTAGCTTGCTTAACAGCTGGAATAATCCGCTGACTAGCAGACACTGCTACTAGGCACAAAGTATTTCCTGGGCTAGATGCAGTTAAAAATTTGTAATTAGATACTCTCGTTGGATGCTGAGAAAGCATTCCATAGAGTCTCCTGGCACGCCATATATTATTCTCTTAAAAAGCTTGGGGTAGGGGTCTAGGGGACCCTTTTATAGCCCAAATCACGGCCCTGTATCGCAATACGTCACGTAGGCTGAAGATGAATGGAACTGTAGCACTCCGAGGGCTCGGTTGCTACAGAGGTATTGCACCTCACCCAGAGGTGTGATATCTCACTCTCAGGTAAGGATGGAGTGTGGATCAGGACCCGACACCTGCATGCATTACACCACATTGCCGTGGGGCAGGGCGACCAATATGCCCCTGAGATGGGCACGACAGTCCCTGTCCCTGGCTGGAGTGGAGGGAGGGAATACCGAGGAAGGGGAACCCTGTAGTGCAGGAGCAGGGAGGAAGCAGTTCCTGGGTGCATTGAGAAGGGAGTATAAAAGGTGGGCACCATCTTAGTTCAGTGCAGAGAAGTCTGAGCAGAAGTGACAGGGAGCAGGGGCTCTGCATGAGCTCTGCTCCGAAGAAAAGCCTTCTACCAGAGGCCCAGGCCTGGAAGAGGGATAAGGAAGGAAGAGGAGCGGAGAAGGCTCCAGGAACGAGGAACGAAGGGATCCCAGGGGTGCGGTCGGGCGAGTTGCCACCGCACGCCCGAATCCACCTGTGTGGAGGGGTCAGGCCACAGGGGGAGACCGGTCCCCGAAACTAGTAGAGGCGGGAAACTACCCTCAGCTAGAAACCGGAGGCTGTGACATTTTGTGTGGCGCAGCCTCTCTCTACACCCGCTAGGAAGGCACCACATAGGGTCAGGGAAACTGGCGCCAAGTTTGCCAAGAGGAGGCCCGAGGCAGCCGAACAGAAGCATTGGTAAGAAAGGCCAGACAAAGGACACACAAAGGGGGTCCTGTGAAGCGCTCTAAAGTTATCTGGGAGTTGTCTGAGCCCCTCACCTGGTGAGCACAGTACGACGTGGGCAGCCGTTACCTGCAGAAGTGGTCTGGATAATAAGAACTGTGAGTAAAGGCCCTGGACTGCATCACTGACTCCGTGTCGTTACTGCTGCTGCCCTGCACCATCACCCCCATCCTCCGCATACACTGCCCTGAGGCCATACTCCTCCCGTGGGGAGTTATACTACGCTCTGCTGCACCCACAACACCAGCCTCAGCGGTCTGCCCTGCAGCGGCGGTTCACTCTGACCACAATCCACGGGTGGCGTAGTCGGACATTTAAACATCAAAACCACATAAATAGTTCCGCCACTGGTTTGACCTCCCTGAGCCATGGAACCGGGTCGCCGCCACGGAGACTAAAACCACCAGCATCCACCAAAAATGGTCCGGCTCCGGGTGTCCCAAGGCCCAGGGGGCGCGTCAGAACATTTTCATCACCTTTCATAATCACCAATGGGACAAGGCAGGGGATGTCCTCTGTCCCCTCTCTTATACATCTTATTGACGGAGCACCTGCTCTCATCAATTCGCCATAACCCCAATATTAGGTGGATTGAGGTGGGAGGCACCGAGTACAAGTGCTCTCTATTTGCTGATGATGTCCTAGTATATATCACTCAATCACATATATCCATCCATGCTGTTATGGCTGAAATAGATCACTTTGTTACATGGTCAAATTTTAAAATCAATGCAGCGAAGTCTGAGGCCCTCGATGTCTCCCTCCCCAAATCCGTACAGGATTCCATCCAGTCCAACTTTCCCTTTGCCTGGCCCTCACAGGGTATCAAATACTTAGGAATTCCTATTCATAGAGACCTCTCCCATCTATGTTATCTTAATTTTGGGCCCTTTATTGAACAACTCCATACAGACCACGGTTGGCAAGTTAGAACTGTAAGATTCATTACGTGAACCACTGGTGTTTTGTGGAAAAGCACATGTACACTGTGTTCCAAATTATTATGCAAAAAGTGTTTAGGAGTGATAAGGGAAGAATTTGTTTGTTTGTCAGTTAAACTCATTGATGGTGATGTGTGTCAGGGCTCTTTATATCACTGTAAGCAATTGCAGACACCTGTGCTAATTAGTTTGGCAGGTGTGTCCAATGAAAGGGAAGACTACTTAAGAAGGCTGTCCCACATTATTAAGCAGCCTACATTTTCTGCCAAAATGGGAAAGAAAAAGGATGTGTCGGCTGCTGAGAAGCAACAAATTGTGGAGTGTTTAGGTCAAGGCATGACTACAGTCAACATTGTGCGATGATCAGGATGAAGTGTCTTGGCAATCAAGAAGTATGTAGCTGATTCACAGTACACATGTGTGCGCGCTGATAAGGGAAAATTGAGGACTCTTTCCTACAGGCAATTACGTCAGGTTAAAAGAGCAGCGGCAAAAAAGCCTTGTCATAGCAGCAGACAAGTTTTTGAAGCTGCTGGTGCCTCCAACGTCCCCCGAAAAACAAGATGCAGGGTCCTTCAGAGGTTTGCAGCTGTGCGTAAGCCATTCTGTCGACCTCCTCTATCCACTGCACACAAGCAGAAACGGCTCCAGTGGACCAAACAATACATGAAGACTGACTTCAAAACTGTTTTGTTCACGGATGAGTGCCGTGCAACGCTCGATGGTCCAGATGGATGGAGTGGAGGATGGCTGGTTGATGGACACCCCAAGCAAACACGGCTACAGCGCCAACAAGGAGGAGGTGGAGTAATGTTTTGGGCTGGAATCATGGGGAGAGAGATTGTCGGCCCCTTTAGGATCCCTGAAGGGGTAAAGATGAACTCCATAATGTATGTGGAGTTTCTCAAACAGAACTTCCTGCCATGGTTCAAGAAGAAGAACCGTGTATTCCACAGCAAGATCATTTTCATGCATGATAATGCACCGTCTCATGCTGCACATGACACATATGCATCTCTGGCTGATATGGGCATAAAAGGGGACAAACTTATGGTGTGACCCCCATGCTCTCCTGACCTCTACCCCATTCACAACCTCTGGAGCATCATCAAAAGGAGTGTCTATGATGGTGGGAGGCAGTTCACATCTAAGCAACAGCTCTGGGAGGGTATTCTGTCCTCATGCAAAACAATTGAAGCAGAAACCAACAAAAACCTGACAAATTCAATGGACGAGAGAGTTCAGAAGCTACTTTCGAACAAGGGGTCCTATGTGCAAATGTAACATCACCTAGCATAACGTTTTGAGTTGAAAACTGTTTGATTTCAGTTTCTAATAACCTGCTAATGCTTATAATTTCAAAAATGACCATTTTTTTTGTTCTTTATTAAAATGAAAAGGTTGATCGAAGAGTGTGGGGGATCTTAGAGTGTGGCAACCCAGTAGTCAGGATTACATCAAATTCTGACAATCTGAGGGTCATGTTGCAGGTAGTGCAGCAAGAATGCACTCATGTGTCTTGAGCATCTAGGAGACCCAAAATTATTTTCCGGGCTAGATGCAGCTAAAAATTATTATTAATTTGAAAGCTGGTGGAGCTTAGTATAGATGGCCTAATAGAATTAGTACTGCACACTGCTACAAAGCCCAAATTATTTTCCAGCCAAGATACAGTAAACATGATTAGTAATTTTAATTCTGGTGGAGCTTAGTATAGATGGCCTAATAGAATCAGTACTGCACACTGCTACAAAGCCCAAATTATTTTCCAGCCAAGATACAGATAAACATGATTAGTAATTTTAAATCTGGTGGAGCTTAGTATAGATGGCCTAATAGAATCAGTACTGCACAATGCTACAAACCCCAAATTATTTTCCAGCCAAGATACAGATAAACATGATTATTAATTTTAAATTTTGTGGAGCTTAGTATAGATGGCCTAATAGAATCAGTACTGCACACTGCTACAAAGCCCAAATAATTTTCCAGTCAAGATACAGATAAACATTATTAGTAATTTGAAAGCTTAAAACGGTTGGTGAGGTGATTTTAACCAATCATCAAGATTTTACTCTCCCCAGGATGACACAGGGGTAGAAAAGTCGTTTCGGATCCATGATTTGTTCATCTTTATGAACGTGAGTCTGTCTACATTATCAGTGGAGAGCCGGGTGCGCTTATCTGTCAGCACACCACCAGAAGCGCTGAACACACGTTCAGACAGAACGCTGGCTGCGGTGCATGACAAGATCTCCAAGGCGTAAGTGGCGAGCTCCGGCCATTTATCCAGATTGGAAGCCCAAAAAGGGTCCAGTGACACAGTCATGGCTTCAATGTTTACTTGGAGATACTCCTGTACCATCGTCTCTAGACGTTGACTATGTGTCAGACTTCTTGTCTCCTGTGGCCTTGCAAAGGATGGGCTAAAAAAGTGGTGAAATGATTCCGCAAAATTGATGTTACCAGCAGATACTGTGTTTCTGTTACGGTTTGAGTGCTGAACACTCGACGGTCCCACGGTTGGCATGTTGGAACTGTGAGATTCACTACGTGCACCACTGGTGTTTGTGAAAAAGCACATGTAAGATTCTGCAACAGTCTCTGCTGATACTCCTGCATGCGTGCATCCCTTTCTATGGCAGTAATAATTTCTGCAAATTTACTTTTGTACCGGGGATCTAACATTGTGGCAACCCAGTAGTCAGGATTATTTCTAATTCTCACAATTTGAGGGTCATGTTGCAGGTAGTGCAGCAAGAAGGCACTCTTGTGTGTTGCGCATCCATCAGCACCAAGTCCCTGTTGTGTTGGTGGCGAGGTAACAATCATGCTTCCTTCCTCTGCCCTCTCCCCCCAACCTCGCACAACAGAAATGTGATCAAGGTCTCCCTCATCTGATGAGTCTTCCATCAGTTCGTCCTCCACTTCTTCCTGGGCTCCTGCACCTTCCTCACTAGTTTGGCTGCTACCATGCACCCTGGTAAAACCATCTCCCCCACCCTCACATGCCTGCCGCCTTGGTGCTGCCGACCGTCTGGACCTTGCAGATGTTAGCCCTTCCGCATACAACTCCTCCTCCTCTACTTCCTCCACCTCCTCTTATGCCACCACTTGACTCCGAATTCTGTTTAACATGTGCTCCAGCATGTAAATCACCGGAATAGTCATGCTGATAATGGCATCGTCAGCACTAAACATCTTCGTCGCCATTTCAAAACTGTGCAGAAGGGTGCATAGGTCCCTGATCTGAGACCACTCCCCCAGCGTGATTTGCCCCACCTCTGGATCTCATTGGCCCAGGCTATACGTCAGAACGTATTGCACCAGGGCTTGTCGGTGCTGCCACAGTCGCTGCAACATGTGCAGAGTTGAATTCCACCGGGTAGGCACATCGCATTTTAGCCGGTGAAGTGGCAGGCCCAACGACTTCTGTAGAGATGTAAGTCGCTGAGCTGCAGCATGCGAACGGCGGAAGTGAGCACACAGCGACTGTGCTCTCTGCAGAAGGCCATCTAGTCCGGGATAGTGGGCTAAAAATTGCTGGACAACCAGGTTAACACGTGAGCCATACAAGGCACGTGTGTGACATTGCTCCGGCGAAGGGCCACACCCAGGTTTGCAGCATTGTCGCACACGGCCTTCCCTGGTTTCACGTCCAGTGGAGACAACCATTCATGAAATTGGTTCTCCAGAGCTGACCACAACTCCTCAGCTGTGTGACTCACATTTCCCAGAGATTTTAAAGTAAAAACCGCCTGATGACGTTGAGCCCTACTGCCAGCATAGTAAGGAGGTGTGCAGGATCCCTTCTGGGCAGTTAGAAAGCTTGTGGCATGACCAGACAGGCTTTGGGTACAGGTGGAGGACTGAGAGGAGGTTGAGGAGGCAGAAGCAGTGGAGGAACTTTGAGATAAAGAGGATTGACGCACAACTCGTGGGGACGGCAAGACTTGGACAGCAGCCCCTTGTCCTGCTGTCACCATAGTTACCCAGTGCCCAGTCAGCGACATGTAGCGCCCCTGTCCATGCCTACTCGTCGAAGTGTCTGTGATGAAATGCACCCTGTCACACACAGAGTTTCTCAAAGAAGCGGTGATGTTGTGTGCGACATGCTGGTGGAGCGCAGGCACACCTTTCTTTGAGAAGTAGTGCCGACTGGGCATCTGGTACTGGGGCACTGTGACGGACATAAGGTCTCGAAAATCCTCTGTGTCCACCAGGCGGAAAGGCAGCATTTCTGTAGCCAAGAGCTTTTAGATGGTGAAATTCAACCTCTTAGCTTTCTCATGGCTAGGAGGAAATGGTCTTTTACTTGTCCACATCTGAGGGACCGAGGGCTGGCTGTTATGCTTAGACGGGGTTGATAAGAGTGTCCCCGGCAAACTGCCGGTCTGTGAGGAAGATGCAGGCGGACATGTTAGGTTGCCTTGATCCAAAGGTGGTGCTATCGATGTCGGACAGCGCTAAACACCAACTGGTGTTACCACCTCCAAAGAAAATGATGACCTGCCAATCGCGCTGGCTGTTGCGGGTAAAGAGGTGGCAGGTCTGCATCCCAAAACCGGTGTGACTGCTGTCCCCCCAGTTACAGAGGATGAAGAGGCCACAGTTGCACAAGATGGGGCAGATGGCGGTTGGCCCGGCCGGCTAGGCCGCATTGTAGCACAGTGAGCTTCCCACTGCAACTTATGCTTCATGTCCATGTGCCGGTTCATGCATGAAGTACTCAAACTATGTATTTTTTGGCCTCCACTTAGCTTTTGCTGGCAAATGTTACAGATAACACGAGTTGGGTCATCTTTATCGATCCGAAAAAATGCCCAGTCTATGCAAAGCTTAGCACCCATGCGACCTGAAGAGCCAACACGACTTGTGGTCAGAGGCAGAGTTGTGTTTGAGGATGCATTTGTTGACGTGCTTCCAGTACTACGTCTCTGTCCAGGAATGCGCAACCTGACCTAGTCGTCACTAGCATTCTCCTCCACCTCCTCTGCTGACCTCATCTCTTGGCTGACTGTGGGTTGACAGTAAGTGGGATCTCCAACCTCATCATCATCACCCTGTGCGTTATCACACCCATCGTCCTCAGAGCCAACCTGTTCCTGCCCTGACAAAAAACTAAAGTTGTCGCTCCAATCAGGTATTTGAGTCTCATCATCGTCTTCCTCATTGTCTCCACCAACAGGAGTTACAGTTTGGGAATGAGGGTCTACATTATGGTCAGAACCTTCTGCGTCTGGTCCTGGATCCGACTCATAAAGATTCTGGGCATCAGTGCAGATCATTTCCTCGTCTGGATTCACAGAAGCTCTGGAGCCGACCTCTGATTCCCAGGCTATAGTATGAGTAAACAGCTCTGCAGACTCAACCATCTGTTCTACCCCATAGTCAGACGGGCAGCTGGAGATTTGGGAGCTGTGAGGAAGCAAGTGCGATTGGGGTGACACCTCTGAGGACTGGAGTATTTGTGATGTTGAAGTTGAGGTGGAGGAGAGCCCACTTATAGGAGCACTTGATATCCGTTGAAGCACCTGCTGTTTTTGTGCCTCATATGGAATTTGTAGCGATTGGCGTGGCCGTAAGAAAGGGATCTTATCACATTGTCCGCTAAAAGAAGTAGACATTTTAGTTTGGCTGGAAGATGGTCTTTCTTCTGCAGATGTTACTGTTGCTTTAACACCTACCCCACAGACACAACCTTTTTTCCCCTTCCCAACACGCCTATTCCCCTTTCCACCAGCAGCAGGCCTTTTTCCACTCATTTTGGTGGTTAACTAATTCACATCTCTGGAGTTGTTTGCACAAAAAAACAATGGATGGGAGCCGAGCAGAGCTGAGTGGCCAAACTGTGGTATTAGGCCAAAAGTATTGGCTTGGTTAGATGCAGATAAAAATGATATTGAATTTGCAACCTGATGGAGGTCAGTATAGATGGACTAATAGACCAAGTCCCACACATTGCTAGAAGCCCAAATATTTTTTCACAGCTAGATTGAGAAAAATATTATATTCAATTTGCAACCTGATGGAGGTCAGTATAGATGGACTAATAGACCAAGTCCCACACACTGCTAGAAGCCCAAATATTTTTTCAGAGCTAGATGTAGATAAAAATTATATTGAATTTGCAACTTAATGGAGGTCAGTATAGATGGACTAATAGAACAAGTCCCACACACTGCTACAAGCTGAAATATTTTTTCAGAGCTAGATGCAGATAAAAATTATTTTTAATTTGCAACCTGATGGAAGTCAGTATAGATGGACTAATAGACCAAGTCCCACACACTGCTAGAAGCCCAAATATTTTTTCAGAGCTAGATGCAGAAAAAAATTATATTCAATTTGCAAACTGATGGAGGTCAGTATAGATGGACTAATAGACCAAGTCCCACATACTACTAGAAGCCCAAATATTTTTTCAGAGCTAAATGCAGAAAAAAATTATATTGAATTTGCAACCTGATGGAGGTCAGTATAGATGGACTAATAGAACAAGTCCCACACACTGCTACAAGCTGAAATATTTTTTCAGAGCTAGATGCAGATAAAAATTATTTTTTATTTGCAACCTGATGGAGGTCAGTATAGATGGACTAATAGACCAAGTCCCACACACTGCTAGAAGCCCAAATATTTTTTCAGAGCTGTATGCAGACAAAAATTATATACAATTTGCAACCTGTTTTAGGTCAGTATAGATGGACTAATAGAACAAGTCCCAAACACTGCTAGAAGCCCAAATATTTTTTCAGAGCTAGATGCAGATAAAAATTATTTTTAATTTGCAACCTGATGGAGGTCAGTATAGATGGACTAATAGACCAAGTCCCACACACTGCTAGAAGCCCAAATATTTTTTCAGAACTAGATGCAGAAAAAAATGATGTTCAATTTGCAACCTGATGGAGGTCAGAATAGATGGAATAATAGATCAAGTCCCACACACTGCTAGAAGCCCAAATATTTTTTCAGAGCTAGATGCAGATAAAAATTATTTTTAATTTGCAACCTGATGGAGGTCAGTATAGATGGACTAATTGATCAAGTACCACACACTGCTAGAAGCCCAAATATTTTTTCAGAGCTAGATGCAGAAAAAAATTATATTGAATTTGCAACCTGATGGAGGTCAGTATAGATGGACTAATAGAACAAGTCCCACACACTGCTAGAAGCCCAAATATTTTTTCAGAGCTAAATGCAGAAAAAAATTATATTGAATTTGCAACCTGATGGAGGTTAGTATAGATGGACTAATAGAATGATGCTATGCCCAAAAGGTTTTACTTCACTAGGTGCAGTAAAAAAATTTTTATTCTATACACAGGTGGTGTAGTTTGCAACACAGGCTACTCCACTGACTAACACACTCTACAATAGGCCAAAAAGGATTTGCTTTGCTAGATTTAGACAAATGCTGTGAAAAAAACTTGCACAGCACTGGCACAGACCTGCCTGGCAAAAACTGATAGGAACTGATGCAACTTAGTCCTGAAAAGGACTTCAATTACAATTAGTCTTTACTCCCAACCTATCTATTTAAGAGCACAGACCTGCCTGATAAAAGTCATAGGAAATGCTGTAACCTAGTCCTTAAAAGGACTGCAATCACAACTCTTCCCTACTCCCAAGCTATCTGTAGATTTGTGCGAAAATTGGCTTGAAATTAACAAGGTATAGTGCACACAGCAACAGCGGTGCCGTCTAACACGCAGCTGCAACAGTGATAAAATGGTGGCGACGGGGAAAATGGCTGGGTCTTATAGGGCAAGGACATGTGACATACACTGCCAATGACACATGCCCTTGCTTGTGTGAAAAAAAGCAGTTCGCTCCGTGTGTGCGCTGCTGATAGGCTGACAGGTTGCACCTCCCCACTGTAAATGCGGGAAAGAGAGAAAAAAATGGAGATCTTCATTATTCCTGCAGAGATCCATACCCTGCCCCTCCCCCCGCCCCGCTGTACACTCAAACTGCGTATTAACATTAATTTTCAGCATTACTGAGAAAAAATCCAGTTATGATTTTGGTGCACGAACAGTTATCGAACATAACCTCGAACAGCCGATTTTTTTTCAAATCGTTGGTGTTCGCCGAACAGCTCGAACACCGCCCAAAACAGTTCGAATTTGAGATTGGCGAACAGTTCGAGTCGAACACCGCTCATCTCTACTAAAGATATCCTATATTGCATTGCAACATTACATCTAATGATATACTATATTGCATTGTAACTAGAGATGAGCGGTGTTCGACTAGAACTGTTCGCCAATCTCAAATTCGAGCTGTTTTGGGCGGTGTTCGAGTTGTTCGACGAACCCGAACGATTTGCAAAAAATTCGGCTGTTCGAGGTTATGTTCGATAACTGTTCATGCACCAAAAGCGTGTCCTGCATGTCTGGCGCTATTTAGAGCACCAATCATGCAGGGATTGTCTGCCACTCACTGTAATGCCACAGCCATGGTGGTTGTGGCATTAGAGTGATTGCCCAAATCGATGGGAACTGTGCTCACAGTGAAACATGAAAAGCCGGCAATTCAGCAGCGGCGTACACCGGTACCCGACAATTTAGAACCGAAAGAATAGAGCTTCACACATAGATTAGATAGATAGAAACATGTCAGTCACATATATATAAAGTACAGTGACAGTGTTGGTTACTGTACTTGTCATTTAGTGTAAAGGATTTATAAAAAAAAATATTAGTGTTTTCATGCACCGTCTCTTTAAAAAAGCCGGCCAGCAATTCAGCAGCGGTACCCGACAATTTAGAATAGAAGGAATAGAGAAGCACACATAGATTAGATAGATAGAAACATGTCAGTCACATATATAAGAAGTACAGTGACAGTGTTGCTTACTGTACTTGCCATTTAGTGTAAAGGATTTATTAAAAAAAATAATAGTGTTTTCATGCACCGTCTCTTTAGAAAAGCCGGCCGGCAATTCAGCAGCGGTACCAGACAATTTAGAACAGAAAGAATAGAGCTTCACACATAGATTAGATAGATAGAAACATGTCAGTCACATATATAAGAAGTACAGTGACAGTGTTGCTTACTGTACTTGTCATTTAGTGTAAAGGATTTATTTAAAAAAATAATAGTGTTTTCATGCACCGTCTCTTTAAAAAAGCCGGCCGGCAATTCAGCATCTGTACCCGACAATTTATAACGGAAAGATAGAGCATCACACATAGATTAGATAGATAGAAACATGTCAGTCACATGTTTGTCAGCTTTTGGACACCTTTGCAGGTGTTTTCAATGTGTTTCTATGTGTTTTTGTTTGCCTGCCATTGGTTTTAACGGTGTTCGACGGTGTTCTAAGGTGTTCGACGAACAGTTCGACGAACAGTTCCTCGAACATCCCGGTGTTCGACGAACCGAACCGAACCCGAACACTACGGGGGTGGCTCAACACTAATTGTAACATTACGTCTAATGATATCCTACATTGCATTGTAACATTACATCTAATGATATCCTATATTGCATTGTAACATTACATCTAATGATATCCTTTATTGCATTGTAACATTACATCTAATGATATCCTATATTGCATTGTAACATTACATCTAATGATATCCTATACTGCATTGCAACAATGCTTCTAATGATATCCTACATTGCATTGCAACAATGCATCTAATGATTTCCTATGTGGCATTGTAACATTACATCTAATGACATCCTATATTGCATTGTAACATTACATCTAATGATATCCTATGTTGCATTGTAACATTACATCTAATGACATCCTATATTGCATTGTAACATTACATCTAATTATATCCTATATTGCATTGAAACATTACATCTAATTATATCCTATATTGCATTGCAACATTACATCTAATGATATCCTATACTGCATTGTAGCATTACATCTAATGATATCCTATATTGCATTGTAACAATACATCTAATTATATCCTATATTGCATTGCAACATTACATCTAATGATATCCTATATTGCATTGTAACATTACATCTAATGATATCCTACATTGCATTGTAACAATACATCTAATGATATCCTATATTGCATTGTAACTAGTGTTGAGCGATACCTTCCGATATCAGGAAATATCGTATCGGATTGGATCGGGCCGATACCCAAAAAGTATCGGATATCGCCGATTCCGATACCGGAAACCAATGCAAGTCAATGGGACACAAATATCGGAATGAAAATAAACCCTTTTTTTCCTTGTAGGTTAATTCTACATGAAGTAAAACAACTAAGAATAATGTAGAATGACATGAAAAGCCGGCAATTCATCAGCGGCGTAAACCGGTACCCGACAATTTACAACAGAAAGAATAGAGCTTCACACATAGATTAGATAGATAGAAACATGTCAGTCACATATATATGAAGTACAGTGACAGTGTTGCTTACTGTACTTGTCATTTAGTGTAAAGGATTTATTAAAAAAAATATTAGTGTTTTCGTGCACCGTCTCTTTAAAAAAGCCGGCCGGCAATTCAGTATCTGTACCCGACAATTTATAACAGACAGAATAGAGCTTCACACATAGATTAGATAGATAGAAACATGTCAGTCACATATATATGAAGTACAGTGACAGTGCTGCTTACTGTACTTGTCATTTAGTGTAAAGGATTTATTTAAAAAAATAATAGTGTTTTCATGCACCGTCTCTTTAAGAAAGCCGGCCGGCAATTCAGCAGCGGTACCCGACAATTTATAACAGACAGAATAGAGCTTCACACATAGATTAGATAGATAGAAACATGTCAGTCACATATATATGAAGTACAGTGACAGTGTTGCTTACTGTACTTGTCATTTAGTGTTAAAATAAAGGATTTATTTAAAAAAAAATTGGCGTGGGGTTCCCCTTAATTTTAGGCTCTAGCGGAGGTTAAGCAGACAGCTGGGGCAAATGTTTGAAGCCTGGGAAGGGGGTAATACCCACGGAGCTTCCCAGGCTACTAATATCAGCCCCCAGCTGAACACCTAGCCTTTACTAGCTATTAAAATGGGGGAACCCCCCCAAAAAAATGACGTGGGGTCCCCCCTAATTTAATAGCTAGCAAAGGCTAGGCAGACAGCTGGGGGCTGATATTAATAGCCCAGGAAGGGAGCCATGAATATTGGCCCCCTCCCAGGCTAGAAACACCAACCGTCAGCCGCCCCAGAAATGGCGCATCCATAGGATGCGCCAATTCTGGCACTTAGCCTCGCTCTTCCACGCTGCCCTGGTGCGGTGGCAGGGGGTCATAGGGTTGGGGTTGATGTCAGCTTATAATGCCAGCTGACATCAAGCCCAGGTTAGTAATGGAGAGGCGTCTATAAGACACCCCCATTAGTAACCCCATAGTCAAAGTTAAAAGAAAACACAAACACCCAGAATAAAGTCCTTTAATTGAAATAAAGACACAATTCTTTATTGTTCTAAATTAAACCATACTTACCATCACGCCCATTCCAGCTGAAGCCAACGATCTCCTGCAATAAAAGTAAAATAATAAAGCAACCTCATCCTTACCTTTCCATGGTTCCCACGACAGCTTCAGCTCTGCTACATCGAGATGACAGGCTGGACCGCAGCAGAACGCTGCCATCCAGCCTGTCATCCCGCAGACACTGAGAAGCGCAGGCATGCTTGCGCTCCTCAGTGTCTCTCTGTGACGTCATCCAGATGAGCCGAGTTCATGTCCAATGAACTCAGCTCACCTCATGCACGTCACTGACAGCGTGGGAAAATTCTCCTGCACTCAGCGCTTCAGCGTGAGAATTCTCCCACGCTGTCAGTGACATACATGAGGTGAGGTCATGTCCAAAGAACTCAGCTCACCTCATGCACGTCACTGACAGCGTGGGAAAATTCTCACGCTGAAGTGCTGAGTGCAGGAGAATTTTCCCACGCTGTCAGTGACGTACATGAGGTGAGCTGAGTTCATTGGACATGACCTCGGCTCATCTGGATGCCGTCACAGCCAGACACTGAGGAGTGGAAGTATGCCTGCGCTTCTCAGTGTCTGCGGGATGACAGGATGGATGGCAGCGTTCTGCTGCGGTCCAGCCTGTCATCTCGATGTAGCAGAGCTGAAGCTGTCGTGGGAGCCATGGAAAGGTAAGGATGATGTTGCTTTATTATTTTACTTTTATTGCAGGAGATCGTTGGCTTCAGCTGGAATGGGCGTGATGGTAAGTATGGTTTAATTTAGAACAATAAAGAATTGTGTGTTTATTTCAATTAAAGGACTTTTTTCTGGGTGTTGTGTTTTTTTAAATACTTTACTAGAAATTCATGGTGGTCATGTCGAATATTGGCGTGACCCCATGAATTTCGGGCTTAGGGCCAGCTGATAATGCCAAGCTGGCCTTAACCCCTTTATTACCCAGTGAGCCACCGCACCAGGGCCCTGGATGAGTTGGGTACAGCGCCAGAAGATGGCGCTTCTATGAACGCGCCATTTTCTGGGGCGGCTGCGGACTGCAATTTGCAGCGGGGGTGGCCCAGAAAGCTTGGGTCTCCCTGCACTGCGGATTCCAGCCCCCAGTTGCCTAGTTGTATCTGGCTGGGCACAAAAATAGGGCGAAGCCCCACGCATTTTTTTTTTAAATTATTTCATGAAATTCATGGAATAATTAAGAAAAAAAGGGCTTCCCTATATTGTTGTGTCCGGCTAGGTACAAATAGGCAGCTGGTGGTTGGGGGCAGCCCGTTCCTGCCTGCTGTACCTGACTGGACACAAATATAGGGCGAAGCCCCACATAATTTTTTTTTAATTATTTCATGAATTTCCTGAAATAATTAAAAAAAAATTGACGAGGGGCTTTGCACTATATTTGGGTCCAGCCAGGTACAGCAGGCAGGAACGGGCTGCCCCCAACCACCAGCTGCCTATTTGTACCTGGTTGGACACAACAATATAGGGAAGCCCTTTTTTTCTTAATTATTCCATGAATTTCATGAAATGATTAAAAAAAAAAAAAACTTGGAGCTTCTCCCTATTTTTGTGTCCAGCCAGGTACAACTAGGCAGCTGGGGGATGGAATCTGCAGCGCAGGGAGGCCCAAGCTTTCTGCCCCCCGCTGAAAATTGCAGTCCGCAGCCGCCCCGGAAAATGGCGCGTTCATAGAAGCTGGATGCTGTACCTGGCTGGCATACAAAAATATGGCGAAGCCCACGTCAAAAGTTTTGGGAAAAATTAATTAAAAAATAAATAATAATTTAGGGACTGCATCTTTATTAACTCCTCAAATGTCATTTAGTGTTAAAATAATGGATTTATTTTAAAAAAAAATAGCGTGGGATCCCCCATAATTTTAGTCTCTAGCGGAGGTTAAGCAGACGGCTGGGGCAGATGTTTGAAGCCTGGGAAGGGGGTAAAACCCATGGAGCTTCCCAGGCTACTAATATCAGCCCCCAGCTGAATACCTAGCCTTTACTAACTATTAAAATGGGGGACCCCCCCAAAAAAATGACGTGGGGTCCCCCCTATTTTAATAGCTAGCAAAGGCTAGGCAGACAGCTGGGGGCTGATATTAATAGCCCAGGAAGGGTGCCATGAATATTGGCCCCCTCCCAGGCTAGAAACACCAGTCGTCAGCCGCCCTAGAAATGGCGCATCCATAGGATGCGCCAACTCTGGCACTTAGCCTCGCTCTTCCACGCTGCCCTGGTGCGGTGGCAGGGGGTAATAGTGGTGGGGTTCATGTCAGCGCCAGCTGCCATGAAGCCCAGGTTAGTAATGATGGGCGTCTATAAGACACCCCCATTACTAACCTACAAAGTGTTAAAAAGAAAAAACACACTACACCCAGAAAAAAATACTTTATTTGAAATAAAACACACAATTTTATTTAATTCTTAGTTTACTAAAAATAATAGTTACCTGTCCACGTTCCTGCTCTGATCTCCCATGCACAGCTGTCACATCTGGAGATGGTGACAGCTGTGCATGGCTGCTGTAAGCTCACGCTGCCGGGAACACGTCCGCTCCCGGCAGCGGGAGCCACTGACTGAGGTCACCGGAGTGCATTCAGGCAGCGCAGCTCCGGAGACCTCCTTTACGGCACTGCTGTACCGTGGGAATTTCTCACGATACAGCAGGGCCGTAAAGGAGCTAACCGGAGCAGCGCTGCCTGAACTCCGGTGAACCCTTACGGCCCCGTCATTCTAGCGGCGGCAGCGGTTCAGAGCGGTCACATTCTATGTGGCTGCTCTGAACTGGAGATCTTCGTGGGACACTCGTGGACTGCTACGGAGGGGTAAGGATAAGGTTGTGGTTTATTATTTTATATTTTATTACAGGAGATCGATGGCTTCGGGGAATTAGGTGTCTTGGTGAGTATAGGTGTAGTTTTTTATTTTTTACTTTATTTTAGGTGGCGATCGGCGGGGACAGGTAATGTATGAACTAATTTCTTTTAGGTAACCACTGGCCACCAATGACATGTATTTAACATTTATTGGGGACACAGTAGGGCAATTTAAATAGCAGGATTAGTCTGATGGGAACTACTGCTCCCATCGAGCTGATCCTGCTGGCAGGAGTGGACGGGGGACAGACATAGGCCGATGGGAGTAGTAGTGTCACATCGGCCTATGTCTGCCTGCACGCACACATCGCACAGACACCGCGCACACCCGCACAAACATCGCACACACACCCCGCACACACACTAATCATGACGGTCTGATCGTCTGGGAGGTGAGGCTGACCTGTGCGGCCGTGGGAAAGTTCATGTGAGTTCATGCAGTCAAGCATGAACTCACATGAACCCTCTGAGGGCAACGCGGCGACTTCAAATGAACAGCTGATCGGCATCAGCTGATACCTCAGCTGTTCATTTGAAATAACCGGCGGGAAAGCGCAGCACAGAACGGGAAAGCCGGCGGTGAAGTCTTTTCACTGCCGGCTTCCCCGCCCGGGTCCTTCACTCCCCGCTCCTTGGAGCTGCGCTCCCCGCCCGGTCCTAACTTACGATCGGGATGGGAGGTGGCGAGGGGAGCGGAGGATCGGGGTGGGAGGCTGCGGGGAAGCAGTATGGGGCTGTGTGATTGTTTAAAAGCCGGCGACTTTATACCGCCTGCCGGCTTTTAAACAATCAGGAGAATTCTCCCACGCTGGGATGGCATTCTGATGACAGGCTGGATCGCGCTGCCATCCAACTTGTCATCCTTCACAGACACTGCAGAGCGCAGGCATTATGGGAACTTCCGATTCCGGTATCCGATATTGTAAAAGTATCGGAATTAAGTATCGGAATTCCGATACCGCGAATATCGGCCGATACCCGATATTACAGTATCGGAATGCTCAACACTAATTGTAACATTACATCTAATGATATCCTACATTGCATTGTAACATTACATCTAATGATATCATATATTGCATTGTAACATTACATCTAATGATATCCTATATTGCATTGTAACATTACATCTAATGATATCCTACATTGCATTGTAACATTACATCTAATGATATCCTACATTGCATTGTAACATTACATCTAATGATATCCTATATTACATTGTAACATTACATCTAATGATATCCTACATTGCATTGTAACAATACATCTAATGATATCCTATATTGCATTGCAACATTACATCTAATGATATCCTACATTGCATTGTAACATTACATCTAATGATATCCTATATTACATTGTAACATTACATCTAATGATATCCTATATTGCATTGTAACATTACATTTAATGATATCCTACATTGCATTGTAACAATACATCTAATGATATCCTATATTGCATTGCAACATTGCATCTAATGATATCCTATATTGCATTGCAACATTGCATCTAATTATATCCTATATTGCATTGTAACATTACATCTAATGATATCCTACATTGCATTGTAACATTACATCTAATGATATCCTATATTACATTGTAACATTACATCTAATGATATCCTATATTGCATTGTAACAATACATCTAATGATATCCTATATTGCATTGTAACATTACATCTAATGATATCCTATATTGCATTGTAACATTACATCTAATTAGTGTTGAGCCACCCCCATAGTGTTCGAGTTCGGTTCGGTTCGTCGAACACCCGTGTGTTCGCCGAACTGTTCGTCGAACTGTTCGTCGAACACCTTCGAACACCGTTAAAACCAATGGCAGGCAAACAAAAACACATAGAAACACGTAGAAAACACCTTCAAAGGTGTCCAAAAGCTGACAAACTGCTCAGAAGACATAACTAACACATGGAAAAGTGACAAGTACATATAGTCATGCGAAAATAAAAGAGGTGGAGGAGTAAAAGGAGGGGGAGACACAGATATAGGCATGTCATGCCCTTCTAAAATCCAAAAAGTGAGAAGCCGACACGGCCAGTCCGCTCCTGCCCGTGCCACCTCCGTGTCGCCGGGTTTGTGCCAGAGCCGCGGTGAACCCTGATGGCCAGCCCCCCTCTCCCAATACTGGTGCCTGTCCGCTGGTGGGTCGAGCGAGCCCCCCTGTGGTGGAGGCAGCTCTAAGCTTTTTAATTTAAATTGTCTCTCTAATTTGAATGAATGCACTTTAAATCCATTTACAAGGATCTATTGGAGGGCAAGTCTCATGCCAGCAGCCGCGTAATTCCAGCTCCAGTAGCGTCCACTAAAGCTGCTGCAGTTAAAAAGCTTTTATAAGGATCGAGCTTGGCTGTCCACCGCAAGGCATCCTACTGCCAGTCCCAGCCCCTATGCCTTGGGGTGCCTCCTGATGCTCTTCACTGAGTATCCCGTGGTCCCGAAGCATTTCCTTTGAAAAAATGAAGTGTCCAAACTACAGGTGGTGTAGCTTGCTTAACAGCCGGGATAATCCGCTGACTAGCAGACCCTGCTACTAGGCACAAAGTATTTCCTGGGCTAGATGCAGTTAAAAATTTGTAATTAGATACTCTCGTTGGATGTTGAGAAAGCATTCCATAGAGTCTCCTGGCACGCCATATATGATTCTCTTAAAAAGCTTGGGGTAGGGGTCTAGGGGACCCTTTTATAGCCAAAATCACGGCCCTGTATCGCAATACGTCACCTAGGTTGAAGATAAATGGAACTGTAGCACCCTGAGGGCTCGGTTGCTACAGAGGTATTGCACCTCACCCAGAGGTGTGATATCTCACTCTCAGGTAAGGATGTAGTGTGGATCAGGACCCGACACCTGCATGCATTACACCACATTGCCGTGGGGCAGGGCGACCAATATGCCCCTGAGATGGGCACGACAGTCCCTGTCCCTGGCTGGAGTGGGGGGAGGGAACACTGAGGAAGGGGAACCCTGTAGTGCAGGAGCAGGGAGGAAGCAGTTCCTGGGTGCATTGAGAAGGGAGTATAAAAGGTGGGCACCATCTTAGTTCAGTGCAGAGAAGTCTGAGCAGAAGTGGCAGGGAGCAGGGGCTCTGCATGAGCTCTGCTCCGGAGGCGGGCCTAGTAACAGAGGCCCAGGCCTGGAAGAGGGAGAAGGAAGGAAGAGGAGCGGAGAAGGCTCCAGGAACGAGGAACGAAGGGATCTCAGGGGTGCGGACGGGCGAGTCGCCACCGCACGCCAGAATCCACCTGCGTGGAGGGGTCAGGCCAAAGGGGGAGACCGGTCCCCGAAACTAGTGGAGGCAGGAAACGACCCTCAGCTAGAAACAGGAGGCTGTGACATTTTATGTGGCGCAGCCCCTCGCTACACCCGCTAGGAAGGCACCACATAGGGTCAGGGAAACTGGCGCCAAGTTTACCAAGAGGAGGCCCGAGGCAGCCGGACAGAAGGGTTGGTAAGAAAGGCCAGACAAAGGACACACAAAGGGGGTCCTGTGAAGCGCTCCAAAGTTATCTGGGAGTTGTCTGAGCCCCTCACCTGGTGAGCACAGTACGACGTGGGCAGCCGTTACCTGCAGACGTGGTCTGGATAATAAGAACTGTGAGTAAAGGCCCTGGACTGCATCACTGACTCCGTGTCATTACTGCTGCTGCCCTGCACCATCACCCCCATCCTCCGCATACACTGCCCTGAGGCTATACTCCTCCCGTGGGGAGTTATGCTACGCTCTGCTGCACCCACAACACCAGCCTCAGCGGTCTGCCCTGGAGCGGCGGTTCACTCTGACCGCAATCCACGGGTGGCGTAGTCGGACATTTAAACATCAAAACCACATAAATAGTTCTGCCACTGGTTTGACCGCCCTGAGCCACGGAACCGGGTTGCCGCCACGGAGACTACAACCACCAGCATCCACCAAAAAGGGTCCGGCTCCAGGTGTCCCAAGGCCCAGGGGGCGCGTCAGAACATTTTCATCACCTTTCACAATCACCAATGGGACAAGGCAGGGATGTTCTCTGTCCCCTCTCTTATACATCCTAGTAACGGAGCACCTGCTCTCATCAATTCGCCATAACCCCAATATTAGGTGGATTGAGGTGGGAGGCACCGAGTACAAGTGCTCTCTATTTGCTGATGATGTCCTAGTATATATCACTCAATCACATATATCCATCCATGCTGTTATGGCTGAAATAGATCACTTTGTTACATGGTCAAATTTTAAAATCAATGCAGCGAAGTCTGAGGCCCTCGATGTCTCCCTCCCCAAATCCATATAGGATTCCATCCAGTCCAACTTTCCCTTTGCCTGGCCCTCACAGGGTATCAAATACTTAGGAATTCCTATTCATAGAGACCTCTCCCATCTATGTTATCTTAATTTTGGGCCCTTTATTGAACAACTCCATACAGACCACGGTTGGCAAGTTAGAACTGTAAGATTCACTACGTGAACCACTGGTGTTTTGTGGAAAAGCACATGTACACTGTGTTCCAAATTATTATGCAAAAAGTGTTTAGGAGTGATAAGGGAAGAATTTGTTTGTTTGTCAGTTAAACTCATTGATGGTGATGTGTGTCAGGGCTCTTTATATCACTGTAAGCAATTGCAGACACCAGTGCTAATTAGTTTCATATATAATCATATAATGTAGAGTTGGAAGGGACCTCCTGGGTCATCTGGTCCAATCCCCTGCTCAAAGCAGAATTCACTAAATCATCTCAAACAGATGTCTGTCCAGCCTCTGTTTGAAGACGTCCATTGAAGGGGAACTCACCACCTCTCGTGGCAGCCTGTTCCACTCATTGATCACCCTCACTGTCAAAAAGTTTTTTCTAATATCTAATCTGTGTCTCCTCCCATTTAGTTTCATCCCATTGCTTCTAGTCTTTCCTTGTGCAAATGAGAATAAAGATGATCCTTCTACAATGTGACAGCCCTTGACATATTTGTAGACAGCTATTAAGTCTCCTCTCAGTCTTCTTTTTTGCAAGCTAAACATTCCCAAATCCTGCAACCGTTCCTCATAGGACATGGTTTGCAGACCAGTCACCATTCTGGTCGCTCTTCTCTGAACTTGCTCCAGTTTGTCTATGTCTTTTTTAAAATGTGGTGCCCAAAACTGTACACAGTATTCCAGATGAGGTCTGACCAAAGAGGAGTAAAGTCCGATAATGACTTCACGTGATCTAGACTGTATGCTTCTGTTAATACATCCTAGAATTGTATTTGCCTTTTTTGCTGCTGCATCACACTGTTGACTCATGTTCAGTCTATGATCTATTAGTATACCTAAGTCTTTTTCACATGTACTGTTGCTTAGCTCTATTCCTCCCATTCTGTATATGCTTTTTTCATTTTTATTGCCCAGATGTAGTACTTTGCATTTTTCCCTGTTAAAAACCATTCTGTTGGTTGCTGCCCACTGCTCCAGTTTATTTAGGTCTTTTTGAATCCTCTCTCTCTCTTCTCTAGTATTAGCTATCCCTCCTAGCTTTGTGTCATCAGCAAATTTAATCAGTTTACCCTCAATTCCTTCATCTAAATCATTGATAAAGATGTTGAACAATACAGGTCCCAGGACGGAGCCCTGTGGTACCCCACTTGAGACATTCATCCAGCTGGATGTAAAGCCATTTACAACCACCCTTTGAGTCCGATCACTAAGCCAGTTATGAATCCACCTAACAGTTGCCTGGTCCATTGCATACTTGGTCATTTTTTCAATAAGGATGGTGTGAGATACTTTGTCAAATGCTTTGCTGAAGTCAAGATATACTATATCTACAGCATTTCCCTGATCCACCCAGTCAGTGATTCTGTCATAGAAGGAAATTAAGTTTGTCTGACATGACTTGTTAGTTACAAACCCATGCTGACTCTGGTTAATCACTTCATTCTTATCCATGTACTTACCTACATGTTGTTTAATAATTTGTTCAAAGATCTTTCCTGGTATAGAAGTCAGACTCACCGGCCTATAGTTCCCTGGGTCCACCTTCTTCCCCTTTTTGAAGATAGGAACAACATTTGCTCTTCTCCAGTCTTCTGGGACTTCTCCTGTTCTCCAAGAATTTTCAAAGATTATGGAGAGTGGTTCTAAAATTTCTTCTACGATCTCCTTCAGTACTCTGGGGTGTAATTCATCTGGACCTGGAGACTTGAACTCATTTATGTTAGCTAAATATTCCCTCACAATCTTTCTGTTTACAGATAACTTGGATTCTTCTATTCCTTTAAAACGACAGTGAAGATCAGTTGATGATACATTTTCTTTCTGAGAGAAAACAGATGCAAAATAGGAATTAAAAAGTTCGGCCTTCTCAACATCCTCTCTTACCATTTCTCCATTTTCATCCTGTAAAAATCCTATAGCATCTTTGACTTTTCTTTTACTTTTGACATACCCCCAAAATCCTTTTTTGTTGCTTTTGACATCTCTTGCAAGCCTTAATTCATTGTCAGCTTTAGCTAACCTGATACGTGCCCTACAGGATCTGCAGACTGCATTATAATCTTCTTTAGATATGCCTCCCTCTTTCCATTTAATAAACATTTCTTTCTTTCTTTTTAGCATGTGTTTAAGTTCTGTGTTCATCCATCCTGGTTTCCTTAAATGCTTCCCATTCTTCCTACTTTTCGGGATTGTTAACGATTGTGCTTTGAGAATCTCAATTTTAAAAATTTCCCATCCTTCCTGGACATTTTTGTCCTTAAGGACATCCAGCCATTGGATCCCTCCTATTCTCTTTCTGAGTCTCTTAAAATCTGCCTTTCTAAAATCTAACCTTGAAGTTTGAGTCTTCACATGTCTTCCTCCTCTAGTTATCGAAAATTCTATAATAGCATGATCGCTGCCTCCTAGGGTCCCAGCCACCTTTACCTCCTCAACCATTTCATCCTTGTTTATAAGGATTAGATCCAAAGTAGCAGATACCCTTGTTTTCTCCCCTACTTTTTGGAAGATAAAGTTGTCAGCAAGAGAGGATAAGAATTTGCTTGACCTGTTAGTTTTACTTGAGAGAGATTCCCAACAAATGTCTGGATAGTTGAAATCTCCCATGACCACTACGTCATATTTTTTTGAGAACTTGGTCATTTCATACATAAAGAGTTCATCCATATCTTCAGCTTGCCCAGGTGGCCTGTAGTAAATGCCTACAATGGTGTCCTTTCCGTTGTTCTCTCCTTGTATTCTTACCCAAACAGTTTCCACAGAACAGTTTGTCAGGTGTGTCCAATGAAAGGCAAGACTACTTAAGAAGGCTCTCTCACATTATTCAGCAGCCTACATTTTCTGCCAAAATGGGAAAGAAAAAGGATGTGTCGGCTGCTGAGAAGCAACAAATTGTGGTGTGTTTAGGTCAAGGCATGACTACAATCAACATTGTGCGATGATCAGGATGAAGTGTCTTGGCAATCAAGAAGTATGTAGCTGATTCACAGTACACACGTGTGCGTGCTGATAAGGGCAAATTGAGGACTCTTTCCTACAGGCAATTACGTCAGGTTGAAAGAGCAGCGGCAAAAAAGCCTTGTCATAGCAGCAGACAAATTTTTGAAGCTGCTTGTGCCTCCAACGTCCCCCGAACAACAAGATGCAGGGTCCTTCAGAGGTTTGCAGCTGTGCATACGCCATCCTGTCGACCTCCTCTATCCACTTCACACAAGCAGAAACGGGTCCAGTGGGCCAAACATTACATGAAGACTGATTTCAAAACAGTTTTGTTCACGGATGAGTGCCGTGCAGCGCTCGATGGTCCAGATGGATGGAGTGGAGGATGGCTGGTTGATGGACACCCCACGCAAACACGGCTACAGCGCCAACAAGGAGGAGGTGGAGTAATGTTTTGGGCTGGAATCATGGGGAGAGAGATTGTCGGCCCCTTTAGGATCCCTGAAGACGCTAAAGATGAACTCCATAATGTATGTGGATTTTCTCAAACAGCACTTCCTGCCATGGTTCAAGAAGAAGAACCGTGTATTTCACAGCAAGATCATTTTTCTGCATGATAATGCACCATCTCATGCTGCACATAAAACATCTGCATCTCTGGCTGATATGGGCATAAAAGGGGACAAACTTATGGTGTGACCTCCATGC
Organism: Phyllobates terribilis; assembly: GCF_046119375.1. Classification (NCBI taxonomy): domain Eukaryota; kingdom Metazoa; phylum Chordata; class Amphibia; order Anura; family Dendrobatidae; genus Phyllobates; species Phyllobates terribilis. Next base: position 912,013,832 of record NW_027362763.1, on the reverse strand, counting down.
TCCCCTGACCTCTACCCCATTCAGAACCTTTGGAGCATCATTAAAAGGAGTGTCTATGATGGCGGGAGGCAGTTCACATCTAAGCAACAGCTCTGGGAGGGTATTCTGTCCTCATGCAAAACAATTGAAGCAGAAACCATCCAAAACCTGACAAATTCAATGGACGAGAGAGTTCAGAAGCTCCTTTCGAACAAGGGGTCCTATGTGAAAATGTAACATCACCTAGAATAAAGTTTTGAGTTGAAAACTGTTTGATTTCAGTTTCTAACAACCTGCTAATGCTTATAATTTCAAAAATGACCATTTTTTTGGTCTTTATTAAAATGAAAAGGTTGATCGAAAAGTTTGGGGGATCTAAGAGTGTGGCAACCCAGTAGTCATGATTACTTCGAATTCTGACAATATGAGGGTCATGCTGCAGGTAGTGCAGCAAGAAGGCACTTATGTGTCTTGCACATCTCGGAGCCCCAAAATTATTTTCCGGGCTAGATGCAGCTAAAAATTATTTTTAATTTTAAATCTGGTGGAGCTTATTATAGATGGCCTAATAGGATCAGTGCTGCACACTGCTACAAAGCCCAAATTATTTTCCAGTCAAGATACAGATAAACATGATTAGTAATTTGAAAGCTTAAAACGGTTGGTAGGGTGATTTTAAACAATCATCAAGCTTTTACTCTCCCCAGGATGACACAGGGGTAGAAAAGTCGTTTCGGATCCATGATTTGTTCATCTTTATGAACGTGAGTCTGTCTACATTATCAGTGGAGAGCCGCGTGCGCTTATCTGTCAGCACACCACCAGCAGCGCTGAACACACGTTCAGACAGAACGCTGGCTGCGGGGCATGACAAGATCTCCAAGGCGTAAGTGGCTAGCTCCGGCCATTTATCCAGATTGGAAGCCCAAAAAGAGCAAAGGTCCAGTGACACAGTCGTGGCTTCAATGTTTACTTGGAGATACTCCTGTACCATCGTCTCTAGGCGTTGACTATGTGTCAGACTTCTTGTCTCCTGTGGCCTTGCAAAGGATGGGCTAAAAAAGTGGTGAAATGATTCCGCAAAATTGATGTTACCAACAGATACTGTGGTTCTGTTACGGTTTGAGTGCTGAACACTTGACGGTCCCACGGTTGGCAAGTTGGAACTGTGAGATTCACTACGTGCACCACTGATATTTTGTGGAAAAGCACATGTAAGATTCTGCAACAGTCTCTGCTCATACTCCTGCATGCGTGCATCCCTTTCTATGGCAGGAATAATATCTGCAAATTTACTTTTGTACCGGGGATCTAACAGTGTGGCAACCCAGTAGTCAGGATTATTTCTAATTCTCACAATTCGAGGGTCATGTTGCAGGTAGTGCAGCAAGAAGGCACTCATGTGTGTTGCGCATCCAGGAGCACCAAGTCCCTGTTGTGTTGGTGGCGAGGTAACAATCATGCTTCCTTCCTCTGTGCTCTCCCCCCAACCTCGCACAACAGAAATGTGATCAAGGTCTCCCTCATCTGATGAGTCTTCCATCAGTTCGTCCTCCACCTCTTCCTGGGCTCCTGCACCTTCCTCACTAGTTTGGCTGCTACCATGCGCCCTGGTAAAACCATCTCCCCCACCCTCACATGCCTGCCGCCTTGGTGCTGTGGACCGTCTGGACCTTGCAGATGTTAGCCCTTCCGCATACAACTCCTCCTCCTCTACTTCCTCCACCTCCTCTTGTGCCACCACCTGACTCCGAATTCTGTTTAACATGTGCTCCAGCATGTAAATCACCGGAATAGTCATGCTGATAATGGCATCGTCAGCACTAAACATCTTCGTCGCCATTTCAAAACTGTGCAGAAGGGTGCATAGGTCCCTGATCTGAGACCACTCCTCCAGCATGATTTGCCCCACCTCTGAATCTCGTTGGCCCAGGCTATACGTCAGAACGTATTGCACCAGGGCTTGTCGGTGCTGCCACAGTCGCTGCAACATGTGCAGAGTTGAATTCCACCGGGTAGGCACATCGCATTTTAGCCGGTGAAGTGGCAGGCCCAACGACTTCTGTAGAGATGTAAGTCGCTGAGCTGCGGGATGCGAACGGCGGAAGTGAGCACACAGCGACCGTGCCCTCTGCAGAAGGCCATCTAGTCTGGGATAGTGGGCTAAAAATTGCTGGACAACCAGGTTCAACACGTGAGCCATACAAGGCACGTGTGTGACATTGCCCCGGCGAAGGGCCGCACCCAGGTTTGCAGCATTGTCGCACACGGCCTTCCCTGGTTTCAGGTCCAGTGGAGACAACCATTCATGAAATTGGTTCTCCAGAGCTGACCACAACTCCTCAGCTGTGTGACTCACATTTCCCAGACATTTCAATGTAAAAACCGCCTGATGACGTTGAGCCCTACTGCCAGCATAGTAAGGAGGTGTGCAGGATCCCTTCTGCGCAGTTAGAAAGCTTGTGGCATGACCAGACAGGCTTTGGGTGCAGGTGGAAGACCGAGAGGAGGTTGAGGAGGCAGAAGCAGTGGAGGAACTTTGACATAAAGAGGATTGACGCACAACTCGTGGGGACGGCAAGACTTGGACAGCAGCCCCTTGTCCTGCTGTCACCATAGTTACCCAGTGCCCAGTCAGCGACATGTAACGCCCCTGTCCATGCCTACTCGTCCAAGTGTCTGTGGTGAAATGCACCCTGTCACACACAGAGTTTCTCAAAGAAGCGGTGATGTTGTGTGCGACATGCTGGTGGAGCGCAGGCACACCTTTCTTTGAGAAGTAGTGCCGACTGGGCATCTGGTACTGGGGCACTGCGACAGACATAAGGTCTCGAAAATCCTCTGTGTCCACCAGGCGGAAAGGCAGCATTTCTGTAGCCAAGAGCTTGCAGATGGTGAAATTCAACCTCTTAGCTTTCTCATGGCTAGGAGGAAATGATCTTTTACTTGTCCACATCTGAGGGACCGAGGGCTGGCTATTGTGCTTAGACGGGGTTGATAAGGGTGTCCCCGGCAAACTGCCGGTCTGTGAGGAAGATGCAGGCGGACATGTTAGGTTGCCTTGATCCAAAGGTGGTGCTATCGATGTCGGACAGCGCTCAACACCAGCTGGTGTTACCACCTCCAAGGAAAATGATGACCTGCCAATCACGCTGGCTGTTGCGGGTAAAGAGGTGGCAGGTCTGCGCCCCAAAACAGGTGTGACTGCTGTCCCCCCAGTCACAGAGGATGAAGAGGCCGCGGATGCACAAGATATGGCAGACGGTGGTTGGCCCGGCCGGCTAGGCCGCATTGTAGCACATTGAGCTTCCCACTGCAACTTATGCTTCATGTCCATGTGCCGGTTCATGCATGAAGTACTCAAACTATGTATTTTTTGGCCTCTACTTAGCTTTTGCTGACAAATGTTACAGATAACACGAGTTGGGTCATCTTTATCGATCTGAAAAAATGCCCAGGCTATGCAAGGCTTAGCACCCATGCGACCTGAAGAGCCACCACGACTTGTGGTGAGAGGCAGAGTTGTGTTTGAGGATGCAGTTGTTGACGTGCTTCCAGTACTACGTCTCTGTCCAGGAAGGCGCAACCTGACCTCGTCGTCACTAGCATCTTCCTCCACCTCCTCTGCTGAGCTCATCTCTTGGCTGACTGTGGGTTGACAGTAAGTGGGATCTCCAACCTCATCATCATCACCCTGTGTGTTATCACACCCATCGTCCTCAGAGCCAACCTGTTCCTGCCCTGACAAAAAACTAAAGTTGTCGCTCCAATCAGGTATTTGAGTCTTATCATCGTCTTCCTCATTGTCTCCACCAACAGGAGTTACAGTTTGGGAATGAGGGTCTACATTATGGTCAGAACCTTCTGCGTCTGGTCCTGGATCCGACTCATAAAGATTCTGGGCATCAGTGCAGATCATTTCCTCGTCTGGATTCACAGAAGCGCTGGAGTCGACCTCTGATTCCCAGGCTATAGTATGAGTAAACAGCTCTGCAGACTCAACCATCTGTTCTACCTCATACTCAGACGGGCAGCTGGAGATTTGGGAGCTGTGAGGAAGCAAGTGCGATTTGGGTGACACCTTTGAGGACTGGAGTATTTGTGATGTTGAAGTTGATGTGGAGGAGAGCCCACTTAAAGGAGCACTTGATATCCGTTGAAGCACCTGCTGTTTTTGTGCCTCATCTGGAATTTGTAGCAATTGGCGTGGCCGTAAGAAAGGGATCTTATCACATTGTCCGCTAAAAGAAGTAGACATTTTAGTTTGGCTGGAAGATGGTCTTTCTTCTGCAGATGTTACTGTTGCTTTAACACCTACCCCACGGACACAACCTTTTTTCCCCTTCCCAACACGCCTATTCCCCTTTGCACCAGCAGCAGTCCTTTTTCCACTCATTTTGGTGGTAAACTAATTCACAACTCTGGAGTTGTTTGCACAAAAAAACAATGGATGGTAACCGAGCAGAGCTGAGTGGCCAAACTGTGGTATTAGGCCAAAACTATTGGCTGGGTTAGATGCAGAAAAAAATATATTCAGTTTGCAACCTGATGGAGGTCAGTATAGATGGACTAATAGAGAAAGTCCGACACACTGCTACAAGGCCAAATATTTTTTCAGAGGTAGATGCAGAAAAAAATTATATTCAGTTTGCAACCTGATGGAGGTCAGTATAGATGGACTAATACAACAAGTCCCACACACAGCTAGAAGCCCAAATATTTTTTCAGAGGTACTGTAGATGCAGATACAAATTATTTTTAATTTGCAACCTGATGGAGGTCAGTATAGATGGACTAATACAACAAGTCCCACACACAGCTAGAAGCCCATATATTTTTTCAGAGGTACTGTAGATGCAGATAAAAATTATTTTTAATTTGCAAACTGATGGAGGTCAGTATAGATGGACTAATACAACAAGTCCCACACACAGCTAGAAGCCCAAATATTTTTTCAGAGGTACTGTAGATGCAGATACAAATTATTTTTAATTTGCAACCTGATGGAGGTCAGTATAGATGGACTAATACAACAAGTCCCACACACAGCTAGAAGCCCAAATATTTTTTCAGAGGTAGATGCAGAAAAAAATATATTCAGTTTGCAACCTGATGGAGGTCAGTATAGATGGACTAATACAACAAGTCCCACACACAGCTAGAAGCCCAAATATTTTTTCAGAGGTACTGTAGATGCAGATACAAATTATTTTTAATTTGCAACCTGATGGAGGTCAGTATAGATTGACTAATACAACAAGTCCCACACACAGCTAGAAGCCCAAATATTTTTTCAGAGGTACTGTAGATGCAGATACAAATTATTTTTAATTTGCAACCTGATGGAGGTCAGTATAGATGGACTAATACAACAAGTCCCACACACAGCTAGAAGCCCAAATATTTTTTCAGAGGTACTGTAGATGCAGATACAAATTATTTTTAATTTGCAACCTGATGGAGGTCAGTATAGATGGACTAATACAACAAGTCCCACACACAGCTAGAAGCCCAAATATTTTTTCAGAGGTACTGTAGATGCAGATACAAATTATTTTTAATTTGCAACCTGATGGAGGTCAGTATAGATGGACTAATACAACAAGTCCCACACACAGCTAGAAGCCCAAATATTTTTTCAGAGGTAGATGCAGAAAAAAATATATTCAGTTTGCAACCTGATGGAGGTCAGTATAGATGGACTAATACAACAAGTCCCACACACAGCTAGAAGCCCAAATATTTTTTCAGAGGTACTGTAGATGCAGATACAAATTATTTTAAATTTGCAACCTGATGGAGGTCAGTATAGATGGACTAATACAACAAGTCCCACACACAGCTAGAAGCCCAAATATTTTTTCAGAGGTATATGCAGAAAAAAATATATTCAGTTTGCAACCTGATGGAGGTCAGTATAGATGGACTAATACAACAAGTCCCACACACAGCTAGAAGCCCAAATATTTTTTCAGAGGTACTGTAGATGGAGATACAAATTATTTTTAATTTGCAACCTGATGGAGGTCAGTATAGATGGACTAATACAACAAGTCCCACACACAGCTAGAAGCCCAAATATTTTTTCAGAGGTACTGTAGATGCAGATAAAAATTATTTTTAATTTGCAACCTGATGGAGGTCAGTATAGATGGACTAATAGAGAAAGTCCGACACACTGCTAGAAGGCCAAATATTTTTTCAGAGCTAGATGCAGAAAAAAATTATATTCAGTTTGCAACCTGATGGAGGTCAGTATAGATGGATTAATAGAACAAGACCCACACACAGCTAGAAGCCCAATATTTTTTCAGAGGTAGATGCAGAAAAAAATATATTCAGTTTGCAACCTGATGGAGGTCAGTATAGATGGACTAATACAACAAGTCCCACACACAGCTAGAAGCCCAAATATTTTTTCAGAGGTACTGTAGATGCAGATACAAATTATTTTTAATTTGCAACCTGATGGAGGTCAGTATAGATGGACTAATACAACAAGTCCCACACACAGCTAGAAGCCCAAATATTTTTTCAGAGGTACTGTAGATGCAGATACAAATTATTTTTAATTTGCAACCTGATGGAGGTCAGTATAGATGGACTAATACAACAAGTCCCACACACAGCTAGAAGCCCAAATATTTTTTCAGAGGTAGATGCAGAAAAAAATATATTCAGTTTGCAACCTGATGGAGGTCAGTATAGATGGACTAATACAACAAGTCTCACACACAGCTAGAAGCCCAAATATTTTTTCAGAGGTACTGTAGATGCAGATACAAATTATTTTTAATTTGCAACCTGATGGAGGTCAGTATAGATGGACTAATACAACAAGTCCCACACACAGCTAGAAGCCCAAATATTTTTTCAGAGGTAGATGCAGAAAAAAATATATTCAGTTTGCAACCTGATGGAGGTCAGTATAGATGGACTAATACAACAAGTCCCACACACAGCTAGAAGCCCAAATATTTTTTCAGAGGTACTGTAGATGCAGATACAAATTATTTTAAATTTGCAACCTGATGGAGGTCAGTATAGATGGACTAATACAACAAGTCCCACACACAGCTAGAAGCCCAAATATTTTTTCAGAGGTATATGCAGAAAAAAATATATTCAGTTTGCAACCTGATGGAGGTCAGTATAGATGGACTAATACAACAAGTCCCACACACAGCTAGAAGCCCAAATATTTTTTCAGAGGTACTGTAGATGCAGATACAAATTATTTTTAATTTGCAACCTGATGGAGGTCAGTATAGATGGACTAATACAACAAGTCCCACACACAGCTAGAAGCCCAAATATTTTTTCAGAGGTACTGTAGATGCAGATAAAAATTATTTTTAATTTGCAACCTGATGGAGGTCAGTATAGATGGACTAATAGAGAAAGTTCGACACACTGCTAGAAGGCCAAATATTTTTTCAGAGCTAGATGCAGAAAAAAATTATATTCAGTTTGCAACCTGGTGGAGGTCAGTATAGATGGATTAATAGAACAAGACCCACACACAGCTAGAAGCCCAATATTTTTTCAGAGGTAGATGCAGAAAAAAATATATTCAGTTTGCAACCTGATGGAGGTCAGTATAGATGGACTAATACAACAAGTCCCACACACAGCTAGAAGCCCAAATATTTTTTCAGAGGTACTGTAGATGCAGATACAAATTATTTTTAATTTGCAACCTGATGGAGGTCAGTATAGATGGACTAATACAACAAGACCCACACACAGCTAGAAGCCCAAATATTTTTTCAGAGGTACTGTAGATGCAGATACAAATTATTTTTAATTTGCAACCTGATGGAGGTCAGTATAGATGGACTAATACAACAAGTCCCACACACAGCTAGAAGCCCAAATATTTTTTCAGAGGTAGATGCAGAAAAAAATATATTCAGTTTGCAACCTGATGGAGGTCAGTATAGATGGACTAATACAACAAGTCCCACACACAGCTAGAAGCCCAAATATTTTTTCAGAGGTACTGTAGATGCAGATACAAATTATTTTTAATTTGCAACCTGATGGAGGTCAGTATAGATGGACTAATACAACAAGTCCCACACACAGCTAGAAGCCCAAATATTTTTTCAGAGGTACTGTAGATGCAGATAAAAATTATTTTTAATTTGCAACCTGATGGAGGTCAGTATAGATGGACTAATAGAGAAAGTCCGACACACTGCTAGAAGGCCAAATATTTTTTCAGAGCTAGATGCAGAAAAAAATTATATTCAGTTTGCAACCTGATGGAGGTCAGTATAGATGGATTAATAGAACAAGACTCACACACAGCTAGAAGCCCAATATTTTTTCAGAGGTAGATGCAGAAAAAAATATATTCAGTTTGCAACCTGATGGAGGTCAGTATAGATGGACTAATACAACAAGTCCCACACACAGCTAGAAGCCCAAATATTTTTTCAGAGGTACTGTAGATGCAGATAAAAATTATTTTTAATTTGCAACCTGATGGAGGTCAGTATAGATGGACTAATACAACAAGTCCCACACACAGCTAGAAGCCCAAATATTTTTTCAGAGGTACTGTAGATGCAGATACAAATTATTTTTAATTTGCAACCTGATGGAGGTCAGTATAGATGGACTAATAGAGAAAGTCCGACACACTGCTAGAAGGCCAAATATTTTTTCAGAGCTAGATGCAGAAAAAAATTATATTCAGTTTGCAACCTGATGGAGGTCAGTATAGTTGGATTAATAGAACAAGACCCACACACAGCTAGAAGCCCAAATATTTTTTCAGAGGTAGATGCAGAAAAAAATATATTCAGTTTGCAACCTGATGGAGGTCAGTATAGATGGACTAATACAACAAGTCCCACACACAGCTAGAAGCCCAAATATTTTTTCAGAGGTACTGTAGATATAGATAAAAATTAGTTTTAATTTGCAACCTGATGGAGGTCAGTATAGATGGACTAATAGAATGATGCTATGCCCAAAAGATTTTACTTCACTAGGTGCAGTAAAAAAATTGGTATTCTATACACAGGTGGTATATCTTGCAGCACAGATAGGCTACTCCACTGACTAACACACTCTGCAATAGGCCAAAAAGGATTAGCTTTGCTAGATTCAGCCAAATGCTGTGAAAAAAACTTGCACAGCACTGGCACAGACCTGCCTGGCAAAAACTGATAGGAACTGATGTAACCTAGTCCTGAAAAGGACTCCAATTACAATTAGTCTTTACTCCCACAACCTATCTATTTAAGAGCACAGACCTCCCTGATAAAAGTCGTAGGAAATGCTGTAACCTAGTCCTTAAAAGGACTGCAATCACAACTATTCCCTACTCCCAAGCTATCTGTAGATTTGTGCGAAAATTGGCTTGAAATTAACAAGGTATAGCGCACACAGCAACAGCGGTGCCGTCTAACACGCAGCTGCAGCAGTGAGAAAATGGTGGCGACGGGGAAAATGGCTTGGTCTTATAGGGCAAGGACATGTGACATACACTGCCAATGACACATGCCCTTGCTTGTGTGAAAAAAGCACTTCGCTCCGTGTGTGCGCTGCTGATAGGCTGACAGATTGCACCTCCCCACTGCAAATGCGGGAAAGAGAAAAAAAAATGGAGATCTTCATTGTTCCTGCAGAGATCCATCCTCTGCCCCTCCCCCCACCCCGCTGTACACTCAAACTGCGTATTAACATTAATTTTCATCATTACTGAGAAAAAATCCAGTTATGATTTTGGTGCACGAACAGTTATCGAACATAACCTCGAACAGCCGAATTTTTATCAAATTGTTCGTGTTCGCCGAACGGCTCGAACACCGCCCAAAACAGCTCGAATTTGAGATTGGCGAACAGTTCGAGTAGAACAACGCTCATCTCTACATCTAATGATATTATTATTATTTATTATTATAGCGCCATTTATTCCATGGCGCTTTACATGTGATAGGGATATACATGACAAAAGTATTTACATAATCTTAACAAAACGAGTCAGCGACTGGTACAGGAGGAGCGAGGACCCTGCCCACGAGGGCTCACAGTCTACAAGGGATGGGTGAGGATACAGTAGGTGAGGGTAGAGCTGGTCGTGCAGTGGTGTTTACTGCAGGTTGTAGGCTTGTCGGAAGAGGTGGGTCTTCAGGTTCCTTTTGAAGGTTTCCACGGTCGGCGAGAGTCTGATATGTTGGGGTAGAGAGTTCCAGAGTAGGGGGGAAGCACGGGAGAAATCTTGTATACGATTGTGGGAAGAGGAGATAAGAGGGGAGTAGAGCAGGAGATCTTGTGAGGATCGGAGGTTGCGTGCAGGTAAGTACCGGGAGACTAGGTCACAGATGTATAGGGGAGACAGGTTTTGGATGGCTTTGTATGCCATGGTTAGAGTTTTGAACTGAATTCTCTGGGCAATGGGGAGCCAGTGAAGGGATTGACAGAGAGGAGAGGCCGGGGAATAGCGGGGGGACAGGTGCATTAGTCGAGCAGCAGAGTTTAGGATAGATTGGAGAGGTGCAAGAGTGTTGGAAGGGAGGCCACGGAGCAGGAGGTTGCAGTAGTCGAGGCGGGATATGATGAGGGCATGCACTAGTGTTTTTGCAGAGTCTTTGCTGAGGAATGCACGGATCCGGGAGATGTTTTTGAGTTGGAGTCGTCAGGAGGTGGAAAGGGCTTGGATATGTGGCTTGAAGGAGAGATCAGAGTCCAGGGTTACCCCAAGGCAGCGAGCTTGTGGGACTGGGGAGAGTGAACAGCCATTGACGTTGATGGATAGGTCGGATGGGGGATGTGAATGAGAGGGTGGAAAGATGATGAACTCTGTTTTATCCATGTTGAGTTTTAGAAATCTGTCGGAGAAGAAGGATGAGATGGCGGACAGACATTGTGGGATTCTGGTTAGTAGGGAGGAGATATCGGGTCCAGAGAGGTAGATCTGTGTGTCGTGAGCATAGAGGTGATACTGAAAGCCGTGAGACTCTATGAGCTGTCCCAGGCCGAAGGTGTAGATGGAGAAGAGCAGAGGTCCTAGAACTGAACCTTGGGGGACACCGACAGATAGGGGGCGAGATGAGGAGGTGGTGCGTGAGTGGGAGACGCTGAATGTCCTGTCTGTTAAGTATGAGGAGATCCAAGATAGAGCCAAGTCCGTGATGCCAAGAGATGAGAGAATCTGGAGTAAGAGGGAATGGTCCACTGTGTCAAAGGCAGATGACAGGTCCAGAAGGAGGAGGATGGAGTAGTGTTGCTTGGATTTGGCATTTAGTAGGTCGTTGGTGACTTTGGTCAGGGCAGTTTCAGTCGAGTGATGCGGTCGGAAGCCAGATTGTAGACGGTCGAAGAGGGAGCAGGAGGAGAGGTGGGAGGACAGTTCAAGGTGGACATGTTGTTCTAGAAGTTTTGAGGCAAAGGGGAGGAGTGATATGGGGCGGTAGCTGGTCAGAGAGGAAGGGTCAAGGGAGGGCTTTTTGAGGATGGGTGTGATTGCGGCATGTTTGAAACATGAGGGGAAGACTCCGGTTGTTAGTGATAGATTGAGGAGGTGGGTTAGGGTTGGGATGAAGACTGTGGTGAGGTTAGTGATGAGGTGGGATGGGATTGGGTCAAGTTCGCAGGTGGTGAGGTGTGATTTGGAGAGTAAAGAGGAGACTTGACCTTCTGTAATGGTGGAGAAGTGGGGTTTGGAGGAGGAGGGTTGAGTAGATATGAGGAGGGGTTGTGTGGACTTTAGGCCAAAGTTTTGTCTGATGGTGTCAATCTTCTGTTTGAAGAATGAGGCAAAGTCGTCGGCTGAGATGAGAGAAGAGGGAGGAGGTGCTGGGGGACGAAGGAGAGAGTTGAAAGTGTTAAATAGCTGTTTAGGGTTGTGAGATAGGGAGGATATGAGAGATGAGAAGTAGGTTTGTTTTGCTGTAATGAGTGCAGACTTGAAATTAGTGAGGGATTGCTTGAATGCGATGAAGTGCTCGATGGAGTGAGACCTTTTCCATCTCCGCTCCGCAACCCTGGAGGCCCGGCGCAGTTCTTTGGTAAGTTTAGTGTGCCAGGGTTGCCTGTTGAATGTGCGAGGTGTGGTGTGTGTGAGAGGGGCGATCGAGTCTAGAGCTGAAGCTATTGTGGTGTTATATGAAGCAGCAGCAACGTCTGCATCGTGCAAGGAATTTATGTCTGTGAGAGGAAGGAGGGATTCAGAGAGAGAGTGTAGGTCAAGGTGTTTGAGATTTCTGTGAGGGTGTGTGAGTTTGTGGAGTGGGGATTGTGTACCCGGAGAGGAGAGGGTAGAGAATGTGAGGAGGTTATGGTCAGAGAGAGGGAGTGGTGAGTTAGAGAGGTTAGATAGGGAACAGAGGCGGGTGAAGATGAGGTCCAGTGTGTGGCCATCTTTGTTGGTGGGTGTGGAAGACCATTGAGTGAGTCCAAAGGAGGAAGTGAGGGATAGGAGCTTAGAGACAGACGAGTGGGGAGTGTCAATGGAGATGTTGAAGTCACCCATTATGATAGTGGGGATGTCAGTGGAAATGGTCTAAGAAGGTGGTGGCTTGCCCTGGGGGTCGGTAAACGACGGCCAGTTGGAGGTTGGAGGGGGAATAGATGCGCACACAGTGCACCTCAAAAGAGGGGAGTGTAACGGAGGGTGGCAGTGGGATTTTGGTGAAAGCGCAGAGTTCTGATAGGAGGAAACCTACGCCTCCACCATGTTTGCCATTGGGGCGGGGGGTGTGGGAAAGGTGGAATCCGCCATATGAAAGGGCAGCTGGGGAGGCTGTGTCAGAGGGGGTGAGCCAGGTTTCGGTGATGGCGAGGAAGGAGAGTTTGTTTGTAATGGAAAGATCGTGGATGAAGGAAAGTTTGTTGCAGACAGAGCGAGCGTTCCATAGAGCTCCTGTTAGTATAGCTAAGGAGGTGGGTATTAGTTGGATGGGTATGAGGTTAGAAGGGTTGCGACAGTTTGAGGAAGGTCTTGGATAGGAGGTAGAAGTGACTGTGGGGATATGGCGAGGAGGACCAGGATTTGGAGAGATATCTCCAGCAGTGAGGAGGAGCAGAGAAAGTGTTAGCAGGTGGGAGCAAGAGAGAGCATGAGGTGGCTGTCTGTGTTTGGAGATCCAGGATTGAATGTTGAGGAATAATTTGGAGGAGGAGGTGAGATGAATGGGGAGGATAGAGGGAGAGATGAAGAGTTTCTTACTTGGTGTAGGGATTTGAGGGGTTATTAGAAAGTGGAGGACTATAGAGGAAAAAGTGAGAGCTAACAGAAACATAGTTAAAGGAGAGTAAGTGGTCAAAGTGTTTGTTACCTGACTCCTGCCCCGACTAACTGCCTCTGAAATAACTGCCACTTCTCTCCGAAGCCACTTTGCACAAGAAGACGCGTGCACACCCCAGCACGCGTGCACCCCTTACAGAGAGTCAGCCTAGATTGCATTGTAACAATACATCTAATGATATCCTATATTGCATTGCAACATTACATCTAATGATATCCTATATTGCATTGTAACATTACATCTAATGATATCCTACATTGCATTGTAACAATACATCTAATGATATCCTATATTGCATTGTAACATTACATCTAATGATATACTATATTCGATTGCAACATTACATCTAATGATTAGAGATGAGCGTTGTTCGACTCGAACTTTTCGCCAATCACAAATTCGAGCTGTTTTGGGCGGTGTTCGAGCCGTTCGGCGAACACGAACGATTTGAGAAAAATTCGGCTGTTCGAGGTTATGTTCGATAACTGTTCGTGCACCAAAATCATAACTGGATTTTTTCTCAGTAATGATGAAAATTAATGTTAATACGCAGTTTGAGTGTACAGCGGGGCGGGGGAAGGGCCGGGGATGGATCTCTGCAGGAATAATGAAGATCTCCATTTTTTTTTCTCTTTCCCGCATTTACAGTGGGGAGGTGCAATCTGTCAGCCTATCAGCAGTGCACACACGGAGCGAAGTGCTTTTTTTCACAGAAGCAAGGGCATGTGTCATTGGCAGTGTATGTCACATGTCCTTGCCCTATAAGACCCAGCCATTTTCCCCGTCGCCACCATTTTCTCACTGCTGCAGCTGCGTGTTAGACGGCACCGCTGTTGCTGTGTGCACTATACCTTGTTAATTTCAAGCCAATTTTCGCACAAATCTACAGATAGCTTGGGAGTATGGAATAGTTGTGATTGCAGTCCTTTTAAGGACTAGGTTACAGCATTTCCTACGACTTTTATCAGGGAGGTCTGTGCTCTTAAATAGATAGGTTGGGAGTAAAGACTAATTGTAATTGAAGTCGTTTTCAGGAATAAGTTACATCAGTTCCTATCAGTTTTTGCCAGGCAGGTCTGTGCCAGTGCTGTGCAAGTTTTTTTCACAGCATTTGGCTAAATCTAGCAAAGCTAATCCTTTTTGGCCTATTGCAGAGTGTGTTAGTCAGTGGAATAGCCTATCTGTGTTGCAAGCTACACCACCTGTGTATAGAATACCAATTTTTTTACTGCACCTAGTGAAGTAAAACCTTTTGGGCATAGCATCATTCTATTAGTCCATCTATACTGACCTCCATAAGGTTGCAAATTGAATAAAAAAATTTTCTGCATCTAGCTCTGAAAAAATATTTGGCTTTCTAGCTGTGTGTGGGACTTGTTCTATTAGTCCATCTATACTGACCTCCATCACGTTGCAAATTGAATATAATTTTTTTCTGCATCTAGCTCTGAAAAAATATTTGGCCTTCTAGCATTGTGTGGGACTTGTTCTATTAGTCCATCTATACTGACCTCCATCAGGTTGCAAATTCAAAATAATGTTTATCTGCATCTAGCTCTGAAAAAATATTTGGCCTTCTAGCTGTGTGTGGGACTTGTTCTATTAGTCCATCTATACTGACCTACATCAGGTTGCAAATTAAAAAAAAAATTTATCTGCATCTAGCTCTGAAAAAATATTTGGCATTCTAGTAGTGTGTGGGACTTGTTCTATTAGTCCATCTATACTGACCTCCATCAGGTTGCAAATTAAAAATAATTTTTATCTGCATCTAGCTCTGAAAAAATATTTGGCCTTCTAGCAGTGTGTGGGACTTGTTCTATTAGTCCATCTATACTGACCTCCATCAGGTTGCAAACTGAATATATTTTTTTTCTGCATCTACCTCTGAAAAAATATTTGGGCTTCTAGCTGTGTGTGGGACTTGTTCTATTAGTCCATCTATACTGACCTCCATCAGGTTGCAAATTGAATATAATTTTTTTCTGCATCTAGCTCTGAAAACATATTTGGCCTTCTAGCAGTGTGTGGGACTTGTTCTATTAGTCCATCTATACTGACCTCCATCAGTTTGCAAATTCAAAATAATTTTTATCTGCATCTAGCTCTGAAAAAATATTTGGCCTTCTAGCAGTGTGTGGGACTTGTTCTATCAGTCCATCTATACTGACCTCCATCAGGTTGCAAACTAAATATAATTTTTTTCTGCATCTACCTCTGAAAAAATATTTGGGCTTCTAGCTGTGTGTGGGACTTGTTCTATTAGTCCATCTATACTGACCTCCATCAGGTTGCAAATTGAATATAATTTTTTTCTGCATCTAGCTCTGAAAACATATTTGGCCTTCTAGCAGTGTGTGGGACTTGTTCTATTAGTCCATCTATACTGACCTCCATCAGTTTGCAAATTCAAAATAATTTTTATCTGCATCTAGCTCTGAAAAAATATTTGGCCTTCTAGCAGTGTGTGGGACTTGTTCTATCAGTCCATCTATACTGACCTCCATCAGGTTGCAAACTGAATATAATTTTTCTCTGCATCTACCTCTGAAAAAACATTTGGGCTTCTAGCTGTGTGTGGGACTTGTTCTATTAGTCCATCTATAATGACCTCCATCACGTTGCAAATTCAAAATAATTTTTATCTGCATCTAGCTCTGAACAAATATTTGGCCTTCTAGCAGTGTGTGGGACTTGTTCTATTAGTCCATCTATACTGACCTCCATCAGGTTGCAAACTGAATATAATTTTTTTCTGCATCTACCTCTGAAAAAATATTTGGGCTTCTAGCTGTGTGTGGGACTTGTTCTATTAGTCCATCTATACTGACCTCCATCAGGTTGCAAATTGAATATAATTTTTTTCTGCATCTAGCTCTGAAAACATATTTGGCCTTCTAGCAGTGTGTGGGACTTGTTCTATTAGTCCATCTATACTGACCTCCATCAGTTTGCAAATTCAAAATAATTTTTATCTGCATCTAGCTCTGAAAAAATATTTGGCCTTCTAGCAGTGTGTGGGACTTGTTCTATCAGTCCATCTATACTGACCTCCATCAGGTTGCAAACTGAATATAATTTTTTTCTGCATCTACCTCTGAAAAAACATTTGGGCTTCTAGCTGTGTGTGGGACTTGTTCTATTAGTCCATCTATACTGACCTCCATCAGGTTGCAAATTGAATATAATTTTTTTCTGCATCTAGCGCTGAAAAAATATTTGGCCTTCTAGCAGTGTGTGAGACTTGTTCTATTAGTCCATCTATAATGACCTCCATCACGTTGCGAATTCAAAATAATTTTTATCTGCATCTAGCTCTGAACAAATATTTGGCCTTCTAGCAGTGTGTGGGACTTGTTCTATTAGTCCATCTATACTGACCTCCATCAGGTTGCAAACTGAATATAATTTTTTTCTGCATCTACCTCTGAAAAAATATTTGGGCTTCTAGCTGTGTGTGGGACTTGTTCTATTAGTCCATCTATACTGACCTCCATCAGGTTGCAATTTCAATATAATTTTTTTCTGCATCTAGCTCTGAAAAAATATTTGGCCTTCTAGCAGTGTGTGGGACTTGTTCTATTAGTCCATCTATACTGACCTCCATCAGGTTGCAAATTCAAAATAATTTTTATCTGCATCTAGCTCTGAAAAAATATTTGGCCTTCTAGCAGTGTGTGGGACTTGTTCTATTAGTCCATCTATACTGACCTCCATCAGGTTGCAAACTGAATATAATTTTTTTCTGCATCTAGCTCTGAAAAAATGTTTGGGCTTCTAGCTGTGTGTGGGACTTGTTCTATTAGTCCATCTATACTGACCTCCATCAGGTTGCAAATTGAATATAATTTTTTTCTGCATCTATCTCTGAAAACATATTTGGCCTTCTAGCAGTGTGTGGGACTTGTTCTATTAGTCCATCTATACTGACCTCCATCAGTTTGCAAATTCAAAATAATTTTTATCTGCATCTAGCTCTGAAAAAATATTTGGCCTTCTAGCAGTGTGTGGGACTTGTTCTATCAGTCCATCTATACTGACCTCCATCAGGTTGCAAACTGAATATAATTTTTTTCTGCATCTACCTCTGAAAAAACATTTGGGCTTCTAGCTGTGTGTGGGACTTGTTCTATTAGTCCATCTATACTGACCTCCATCAGGTTGCAAATTGAATATAATTTTTTTCTGCATCTAGCTCTGCAAACATATTTGGCCTTCTAGCAGTGTGTGGGACTTGTTCTATTAGTCCATCTATACTGACCTCCATCAGTTTGCAAATTCAAAATAATTTTTATCTGCATCTAGCTCTGAAAAAATATTTGGCCTTCTAGCAGTGTGTGGGACTTGTTCTATCAGTCCATCTATACTGACCTCCATCAGGTTGCAAACTGAATATAATTTTTTTCTGCATCTACCTCTGAAAAAACATTTGGGCTTCTAGCTGTGTGTGGGACTTGTTCTATTAGTCCATCTATACTGACCTCCATCAGGTTGCAAATTGAATATAATTTTTTTCTGCATCTAGCTCTGAAAAAATATTTGGCCTTCTAGCAGTGTGTGAGACTTGTTCTATTAGTCCATCTATAATGACCTCCATCACGTTGCGAATTCAAAATAATTTTTATCTGCATCTAGCTCTGAACAAATATTTGGCCTTCTAGCAGTGTGTGGGACTTGTTCTATTAGTCCATCTATACTGACCTCCATCAGGTTGCAAACTGAATATAATTTTTTTCTGCATCTACCTCTGAAAAAATATTTGGGCTTCTAGCTGTGTGTGGGACTTGTTCTATTAGTCCATCTATACTGACCTCCATCAGGTTGCAATTTCAATATAATTTTTTTCTGCATCTAGCTCTGAAAAAATATTTGGCCTTCTAGCAGTGTGTGGGACTTGTTCTATTAGTCCATCTATACTGACCTCCATCAGGTTGCAAATTCAAAATAATTTTTATCTGCATCTAGCTCTGAAAAAATATTTGGCCTTCTAGCAGTGTGTGGGACTTGTTCTATTAGTCCATCTATACTGACCTCCATCAGGTTGCAAACTGAATATAATTTTTTTCTGCATCTAGCTCTGAAAAAATATTTGGGCTTCTAGCTGTGTGTGGGACTTGTTCTATTTGTCCATCTATACTGACCTCCATCAGGTTGCAAATTGAATATAATATTTTTCTGCATCTAGCTCTGAAAAAATATTTGGCCTTCTAGCAGTGTGTGGGATTTGTTCTATTAGTCCATCAATACTGACCTCCATCACATTGCAAACTGAATATAATTTTTTACTGCACCTACCTCTGAAAAAATATTTGGCCTTCTAGCAGTGTGTGGGACTCATTGTATTAGGCCATCTATACCAAGCTCCACCAGCTTTTAAAGTAATAATATTTTTTAGCTGCATCCAGCCCTGAAAATAATTTTTCTTCCCAATAGTGGTAGCAATAGAAATATGGGGCGCGCGCCTGGCTTACAAAAATATACTCTTCATAACAAAAAACACCAGCCTAGCGCACTGCATTAATAAAATGGCATCATCGTCTCTCCCAGTGCTAGGCCTACTACCCAGGCTAGCATTCCTGTGCCTAAAACACAATGTATGGGTCCGCGCTAGCCACTATGCTGAGGGGTCTAAAGCTGTTGCTAACGCTTTATAACAATTCAATTGGCAGATTTTCACAGAGCTCTTCCACAACGCCCACCCATCGGGCAACAGTTGCCCACCTTCCCTATGGGATCTAGTGGCGAATAGTTGATGCCATTAATCAGAGCGTCAGTTGCCCCGTCGACGTGGCAAGCATACGGTAAGGCATGGGAAGAGTGGACACGACTAGTAGCAGGCAGACGGGTTGACCAATGTGAACAAGCCAGATCACAAGTCACCATAGAATTTCTCCACCAGCTAATGATGAGGGGCATATCAGGGGCGTCAGCGCAGCGGTCTCTGACCGGAGTAGCATTTCACTTCCAACTACTGAATTGGGGAGATGTGACAAAGATTCATCATCAGACAATCCATAAAAGGGTGGAAAAGGGGTCAGCCAAGTCAGGAGTGTAGACCTCCCGTCCCGTGTCACTAAAACTGATTTCTCACATCATATCCCTAACACCATTAACTTGACACTCACAATTTGAAGCAACACTACTGTCTACTGCATTTGTGATCGCCTTCTTCGGGGCGCTATGCATAAGCGAATTAGTCCCTCAATCCAAAATTACCACCAGTGGAGGCTTATTACACCAGGACGTAGTCATAGCCAATAATGCAATATGTCTACGCAAACACAAATCGAAAACGGTTCCAGCGGGCACGGGCACTTGGGTACTTCTACAACCCACAAACGGTACACTGAGTTGGGTAACAATAGTAAAAACATATCTAACCATCAGATCACACATTTCTTCCTATCACACATTGATGGAACGCCATTATCAAGATACCAGTTCCAAGCTATATTTAATAAATGCATAACATCGGCAGCGAACCACCCCAAAGATTACGGGACACACTCATTCCGCATAGGCGCGGCCACGGAAGCAGCAAGAGCAGGACTGTCAGAAATAGAAGTTCAGAGGATAGGGAGATGGCGATCCACGTGTTTGGCAAGATACATAAGACCGGACTTGTTATCCTAACGTGGTTTGTTTCTTTTACAGGTGACGCTAACCCAACAGTGTGGGTGATAGGCCACTCGTATATATATTGGGCAGAAAAAAGGGCGAAAGTCCGCCCAGGAGGGAGGAAATTAGAGTTTCATAACACATATTTCAACTAGAGAGGTATTAGAGGCCTGCTATGGCCACAGGTACTAATGGAGGCAATCATGGTAGGGAGAGAGGCAAGATGTCCGGTCATCTTAGTTATACAGGCCGGGGGAAACAATCTAGGTCATCACAAGAGCGCATAACTAATGGCAATAATGAAACGAGACACTGAGCGCTTCAGAGAATTTTTCACAAAACTAGCTATAGTATGGTCAGAGATTGTGCCGATAGCGGTATGGCAAGGTGCGCGAGACATCACGGCCATCGAACGGACAAGGCGGGTAATAAATATTCGGATGGCAAAATTTAGAAGAGACAGAGGCGGTGTAGTGGTACGACACCGACAACTGGAAGGAGATAAAGCAGGCCTCATACGGCCCGACGGTGTTCACTTAATGGATATTGGACTGGACATATTCCTGTCAGGACTCCAGGACGGAGTGGAACAAGCGTTAAGAGTGATGGGTGGGGGTCAGAGTCCTGCATACGAGTACGCAGGATCCTCCATGGCCTGGAAATAGAAAGGACATGTTGGAGAGTTACACTTGTTGGCTAAGTTGCCGGAGTGGAGACCCAGGGCATGCTGCAACAAGCTGAATTATTTTAGAAATAAAATGCCTTTCTAATGGAATGAGTATAAAGAGTTAATAAAGCTGTGACCGATCCTCACCCATCCAGTTGTAAGAGTTACATTATTGTATTGTCAAGGAAAGGGGGGCGGTAGGGGGGCTGAGCGTCTGGGTTTGGTTGGGGGTCCCCACAGTCTGATTGGCTAGATGCATTTAAAAATTCTTATTAGATGCACAGGCGGTGCAGCTTGCTTCGCACCTGGGCTACTACGCCCAAAGTATTGCCTAGGCTAGATGCAGTTAAAAATTCTACGCTGACTAGCAGACACTGAAGATTTGGAGCAGACCTCTGAGTAAACAGCTCTTCAGACTCAACCATCTGTGTTACCCCAAGCCATAGTGTATGTAGTTTCTTATAGTTAAAAGGGGGGGGGGAGCGACCCAACCCACCTGGAATTGACGATGCCAACGTCACATAAGACACAGCAAGGGGACTCCAAAAAGAGTCTCCATTTTTTCCCAAAATTGTGGCACAGACACCACTTAACCCTAGAACGCATACCTGGGGCCTCGCAGTCCCGCCCTGTTAATTGTTTTCTATTTTCTGCAAGATTACTTTAGTTATTTAGTTATTTTGAAACTCTAGGTATTCTTCATGTATATAGTTGTTTGTCATTTGAGTTTGAGTTAGTCCATGTTATTTGCACACGGGCCTAAAAGGCCCCAGGTATATGAAAGTGTAGATTTTTATGGTCATGCTTTCTAGGGTTAAGTGGCATCAATTGCCCCACAGTTGCTTAAAACGGTTGGTGAGGTGATATTACCAAATCCTCAAGCTTTTAGTTTCCCAAGGATAACACTGGGTTAGAAAAGTCCTTGCGAATCCATGATTTATTCATCTTTATGAACGTGAGTCTGTCTAAATTCTCAGTGGACAGCCGCGTGTGCTTATCTGTCAGCACACCATCAGCAGCGCTGAACACACGTTCACAGAGAACGCTGACTGCAGGGCATGACAAGATCTCAAAGGCGTGAGTGGCGAGCTCCGGCCATTTTTCCAGATTGGAATACCAAAATGAGCAAGGGTCCAGTGACACAGTCATGGCTTCGATGTTCACTTGGAGATACTCCTGCACCATCCTCTCTAGGCATTGACTATGTGTCAGACTTCTTGTCTCCTGTGGCCTTGCAAAGGATGGGCTAAAAAAGTGGTGAAACGATTCCACAAAATTGCTGTTACCAGCAGATACTGTGTTACTGTTACGGTTTGAGTGATGAAGATTCGACAGTCCCACGGTTGGCAAGTTAGAACTGTGAGATTCACTTCGTGCACCACTGGTGTTTTGTGGAAAAGCACATGTAAGATTCTGCAACAGCGTCTGCAGATACTCCTGCATGCGTCAATCCCTTTTTATGGCAGGAATTATTTCGGCAAATTTACTTTTGTACCGGGGATCTAAGAGTGTGGCAACCCAGTAGTCGGGATTACTTCGAATTCTGCAATCTGAGGGTCATGTTTAGAGATGAGCGTTGTTCTACTCGAACTGTTCGCCAATCTCAAATTCGAGCTGTTTTGGGCGGTGTTCGAGCCGTTCGGCGAACACGAACAATTTGAGAAAAATTCGGCTGTTCGAGGTTATGTTCGATAACTGTTCGTGCACCAAAATCATAACTGGATTTTTTCTCAGTAATGATGAAAATTAATGTTAATACGCAGTTTGAGTGTACAGCGGGGTGGGGGGAGGGGCAGGGGATGGATCTCTGCAGGAACAATGAAGATCTCCATTTTTTTTTCTCTTTCCCGCATTTGCAGTGGGGAGGTGCAATCTGTCAGCCTATCAGCAGCGCACACACGGAGCGAAGTGCTTTTTTTCACACAAGCAAGGGCATGTGTCATTGGCAGTGTATGTCACATGTCCTTGCCCTATAAGACCAAGCCATTTTCCCCGTCGCCACCATTTTCTCACTGCTGCAGCTGCGTGTTAGACGGCACCGCTGTTGCTGTGTGCGCTATACCTTGTTAATTTCAAGCCAATTTTCGCACAAATATACAGATAGCTTGGGAGTAGGGAATAGTTGTGATTGCAGTCCTTTTAAGGACTAGGTTATAGCATTTCCTACGACTTTTATCAGGGAGGTCTGTGCTCTTAAATAGATAGATTGTGGGAGTAAAGACTAATTGTAATTGGAGTCCTTTTCAGGACTAGGTTACATCAGTTCCTATCAGTTTTTGCCAGGTAGGTCTGTGCCAGTGCTGTGCAAGTTTTTTTCACAGCATTTGGCTGAATCTAGCAAAGCTAATCCTTTTTAGCCTATTGCAGAGTGTGTTAGTCAGTGGAGTAGCCTATCTGTGTTGCAAGATATACCACCTGTGTATAGAATACCAATTTTTTTACTGCACCTAGTGAAGTAAAATCTTTTGGGCATAGCATCATTCTATTAGTCCATCTATACTGACCTCCATCAGGTTGCAAACTGAATATAATTTTTTTCTGCATCTAGCTCTGAAAAAATATTTGGCCTTCTAGCAGTGTGTCGGACTTTCTCTATTAGTCCATCTATACTGACCTCCATCAGGTTGCAAATTAAAAATAATTTTTATCTGCATCTACAGTACCTCTGAAAAAATATTTGGGCTTCTAGCTGTGTGTGGGACTTGTTGTATTAGTCCATCTATACTGACCTCCATCAGGTTGCAAACTGAATATATTTTTTTCTGCATCTACCTCTGAAAAAATATTGGGCTTCTAGCTGTGTGTGGGACTTGTTGTATTAGTCCATCTTTACTGACCTCCATCAGGTTGCAAACTGAATATATTTTTTTCTGCATCTACCTCTGAAAAAATATTGGGCTTCTAGCTGTGTGTGGGACTTGTTG
Source organism: Phyllobates terribilis (assembly GCF_046119375.1). NCBI lineage: Eukaryota > Metazoa > Chordata > Amphibia > Anura > Dendrobatidae > Phyllobates > Phyllobates terribilis. The sequence continues at coordinate 911,990,382 of NW_027362763.1, read as the reverse complement.
TATTAGTCCATCTATACTGACCTCCATCAGGTTGCAAACTGAATATATTTTTTTCTGCATCTAGCTCTGAAAAAATATTGGGCTTCTAGCTGTGTGTGGGTCTTGTTCTATTAATCCATCTATACAGACCTCCATCAGGTTGCAAACTGAATATAATTTTTTTCTGCATCTAGCTCTGAAAAAATATTTGGCCTTCTAGCAGTGTGTCGGACTTTCTCTATTAGTCCATCTATACTGACCTCCATCAGGTTGCAAATTAAAAATAATTTTTATCTGCATCTACAGTACCTCTGAAAAAATATTTGGGCTTCTAGCTGTGTGTGGGATTTGTTGTATTAGTCCATCTATACTGACCTCCATCAGGTTGCAAACTGAATATATTTTTTTCTGCATCTACCTCTGAAAAAATATTGGGCTTCTAGCTGTGTGTGGGACTTGTTGTATTAGTCCATCTATACTGACCTCCATCAGGTTGCAAACTGAATATATTTTTTTCTGCATCTACCTCTGAAAAAATATTAGGCTTCTAGCTGTGTGTGGGACTTGTTGTATTAGTCCATCTATACTGACCTCCATCAGGTTGCAAACTGAATATATTTTTTTCTGCATCTACCTCTGAAAAAATATTGGGCTTCTAGCTGTGTGTGGGACTTCTTGTATTAGTCCATCTATACTGACCTCCATCAGGTTGCAAACTGAATATATTTTTTTCTGCATCTACCTCTGAAAAAATATTGGGCTTTTAGCTGTGTGTGGGACTTGTTGTATTAGTCCATCTATACTGACCTCCATCAGGTTGCAAATTGAATATAAATTTTTTTCTGCATCTAACCCAGCCAATAGTTTTGGCCTAATACCACAGTTTGGCCACTCATCTCTGCTCGGTTCCCATCCATTGTTTTTTTGTGCAAGCAACTCCAGAGTTGTGAATTAGTTAACCACCAAAATGAGTGGAAAAAGGCCTGCTGCTGGTGGAAAGGGGAATAGGCGTGTTGGGAAGGGGAAAAAAGGTTGTGTCCGTGGGGTAGGTGTTAAAGCAACAGTAACATCTGCAGAAGAAAGACCATCTTCCAGCCAAACTAAAATGTCTACTTCTTTTAGCGGACAATGTGATAAGATCCCTTTCTTACGGCCACGCCAATCGCTACAAATTCCAGATGAGGCACAAAAACAGCAGGTGCTTCAACGGATATCAAGTGCTCCTTTAAGTGGGCTCTCCTCCACATCAACTTCAACATCACAAATACTCCAGTCCTCAAAGGTGTCACCCCAATCGCACTTCCTTCCTCACAGCTCCCAAATCTCCAGCTGCCCGTCTGAGTATGAGGTAGAACAGATGGTTGAGTCTGCAGAGCTGTTTACTCATACTATAGCCTGGGAATCAGAGGTCGACTCCAGCGCTTCTGTGAATCCAGACGAGGAAATGATCTGCACTGATGCCCAGAATCTTTATGAGTCGGATCCAGGACCAGACGCAGAAGGTTCTGACCATAATGTAGACCCTCATTCCCAAACTGTAGCTCCTGTTGGTGGAGACAATGAGGAAGACGATGATAAGACTCAAATACCTGATTGGAGCGACAACTTTAGTTTTTTGTCAGGGCAGGAACAGGTTGGCTCTGAGGACGACGGGTGTGATAACGCACAGGGTGATGATGATGAGGTTGGAGATCCCACTTACTGTCAACCCACAGTCAACCAAGAGATGAGGTCAGCAGAGGAGGTGGAGGAAGATGCTAGTGACGACGAGGTCAGGTTGCGCCTTCCTGGACAGAGACGTAGTACTGGAAGCACGTCAACAACTGCATCCTCAAACACAACTCTGCCTCTCACCACAAGTCGTGGTGGCTCTTCAGGTCGCATGGGTGCTAAGCCTTGCATAGCCTGGGCATTTTTTCAGATCGATAAAGATGACCCAACTCGTGTTATCTGTAACATTTGTCAGCAAAAGCTAAGTAGAGGCCAAAAAATACATAGTTTGAGTACTTCATGCATGAACCGGCACATGGACATGAAGCATAAGTTGCAGTGGGAAGCTCAGTGTGCTACAATGCGGCCTAGCCGGCCGGCAAACCACCGTCTGCCATATCTTGTGCATCCGCGGCCTCTTCATCCTCTGTGACTGGGGGGGACAGCAGTCACACCTGTTTTGGGGCGCAGACCTGCCACCTCTTTACCCGCAACAGCCAGCGTGATTGGCAGGTCATCATTTTCTTTGGAGGTGGGAACACCAGCTGGTGTTGAGCGCTGTCCGACATCGATAGCACCACCTTTGGATCAAGGCAACCTAACATGTCCGCCTGCATCTTCCTCACAGACCGGCAGTTTGCCGGGGACACCCTTATCAACCCCGTCTAAGCACAATAGCCAGCCCTCGGTCCCTCAGATGTGGACAAGTAAAAGACCATTTCCTCCTAGCCATGAGAAAGCTAAGAGGTTGAATTTCACCATCTGCAAGCTCTTGGCTACAGAAATGCTGCCTTTCCGCCTGGTGGACACAGAGGATTTTCGAGACCTTATGTCCGTCGCAGTGCCCCAGTACCAGATGCCCAGTCGGCACTACTTCTCAAAGAAAGGTGTGCCTGCGCTCCACCAGCATGTCACACACAGCATCACCGCTTCTTTGAGAAACTCTGTGTGTGACAGGGTGCATTTCACCACATACACTTGGACGAGTAGGCATGGACAGGGGCGTTACATGTCGCTGACTGGGCACTGGGTAACTATGGTGACAGCAGGACAAGGGGCTGCTGTCCAAGTCTTGCCGTCCCCACGAGTTGTGCGTCAATCCTCTTTATGTCAAAGTTCCTCCACTGCTTCTGCCTCCTCAACCTCCTCTCGGTCTTCCACCTGCACCCAAAGCCTGTCTGGTCATGCCACAAGCTTTCTAACTGCGCAGAAGGGATCCTGCACACCTCCTTACTATGCTGGCAGTAGGGCTCAACGTCATCAGGCGGTTTTTACATTGAAATGTCTGGGAAATGTGAGTCACACAGCTGAGGAGTTGTGGTCAGCTCTGGAGAACCAATTTCATGAATGGTTGTCTCCACTGGACCTGAAACCAGGGAAGGCCGTGTGCGACAATGCTGCAAACCTGGGTGCGGCCCTTCGCCGGGGCAATGTCACACACGTGCTTTGTATGGCTCACGTGTTGAACCTGGTTGTCCAGCAATTTTTAGCCCACTATCCCAGACTAGATGGCCTTCTGCAGAGGGCACGGTCGCTGTGTGCTCACTTCCGCCGTTCGCATCCCGCAGCTCAGCGACTTACATCTCTACAGAAGTCGTTGGGCCTGCCACTTCACCGGCTAAAATGCGATGTGCCTACCCGGTGGAATTCAACTCTGCACATGTTGCAGCGACTGTGGCAGCACCGACAAGCCCTGGTGCAATACGTTCTGACGTATAGCCTGGGCCAACGAGATTCAGAGGTGGGGCAAATCACGCTGGAGGAGTGGTCTCAGATCAGGGACCTATGTACCCTTCTGCACAGTTTTGAAATGGCGACGAAGATGTTTAGTGCTGACGATGCCATTATCAGCATGACTATTCCGGTGATTTACATGCTGGAGCACATGTTAAACAGAATTCGGAGTCAGGTGGTGGCACAAGAGGAGGTGGAGGAAGTAGAGGAGGAGGAGTTGTATGCAGAAGGGCTAACATCTGCAAGGTCCAGACGGTTGGCAGCACCAAGGCGGCAGGCATGTGAGGGTGGGGGAGATGGTTTTACCAGGGCGCATGGTAGCAGCCAAACTAGTGAGGAAGGTGCAGGAGCCCAGGAAGAAGTGGAGGACGAACTGATGGAAGACTCATCAGATGAGGGAGACCTTGATCACATTTCTGTTGTGCGAGGTTGGGGGGAGAGGACAGAGGAAGGAAGCATGATTGATACCTCGCCACCAACACAACAGGGACTTGGTGCTCCTGGATGCGCAACACACATGAGTGCCTTCTTGCTGCACTACCTGCAACATGACCCTCGAATTGTGAGAATTAGAAATAATCCTGACTACTGGGTTGCCACACTGTTAGATCCCCGGTACAAAAGTAAATTTGCAGAAATTATTCCTGCCATAGAAAGGGATGCACGCATGCAGGAGTATCAGCAGAGACTGTTGCAGAATCTTACATGTGCTTTTCCACAAAATACCAGTGGTGCACGTAGTGAATCTCACAGTTCCAACTTGCCAACCGTGGGACCGTCAAGTGTTCAGCACTCAAACCGTAACAGAACCACAGTATCTGCTGGTAACATCAATTTTGCGGAATCATTTCACCACTTTTTTAGCCCATCCTTTGCAAGGCCACAGGAGACAAGAAGTTTGACACATAGTCAACGCCTAGAGACGATGGTACAGGAGTATCTCCAAGTAAACATTGAAGCCACGACTGTGTCACTGGACCCTTGCTCTTTTTGGGCTTCCAATCTGGATAAATGGCCGGAGCTAGCCACTTACGCCTTGGAGATCTTGTCATGCCCCGCAGCCAGCGTTCTGTCTGAACGCGTGTTCAGCGCTGCTGGTGGTGTGCTGACAGATAAGCGCACGCGGCTCTCCACTGATAATGTAGACAGACTCACGTTCATAGAGATGAACAAATCATGGATCCAAAACGACTTTTCTATCCCTGTGTCATCCTGGGGAGAGTAAAAGCTTGATGATTGGTTAAAATCACCCTACCAACCATTTTAAGCTTTCAAATTACTAATCATGTTTATCTGTATCTTGACTGGAAAATAATTTGGGCTTTGTAGCAGTGTGCAGCACTGATCCTATTAGGCCATCTATACTAAAGCTTCACCAGATTTAAAATTAAAAATAATTTTTAGCTGCATCTAGCCCGGAAAATAATTTTGGGGCTCCGAGATGCGCAAGACACATAAGTGCCTTCTTGCTGCACTACCTGCAGCATGACCCTCATATTGTCAGAATTCGAAGTAATCATGACTACTGGGTTGCCACACTCTTAGATCCCCCAAACTTTTCGATCAACCTTTTCATTTTAATAAAGACCAAAAAAATGGTCATTTTTGAAATTATAAGCATTAGCAGGTTGTTAGAAACTGAAATCAAACAGTTTTCAACCCAAAACTTTATTCTAGGTGATGTTACATTTTCACATAGGACCCCTTGTTCGAAAGGAGCTTCTGAACTCTCTCGTCCATTGAATTTGTCAGGTTTTGGATGGTTTCTGCTTCAATTGTTTTGCATGAGGACAGAATACCCTCCCAGAGCTGTTGCTTAGATGTGAACTGCCTCCCGCCATCATAGACACTCCTTTTAATGATGCTCCAAAGGTTCTGAATGGGGTAGAGGTCAGGGGAGCATGGGGGTCACACCATAAGTTTGTCCCCTTTTATGCCCATATCAGCCAGAGATGCAGATGTTTTATGTGCAGCATGAGATGGTGCATTATCATGCAGAAAAATGATCTTGCTGTGAAATACACGGTTCTTCTTCTTGAGCCATGGCAGGAAGTGCTGTTTGAGAAAATCCACATACATTATGGAGTTCATCTTTAGCGCCTTCAGGGATCCTAAAGGGGCCGACAATCTCTCTCCCCATGATTCCAGCCCAAAACATTACTCCACCTCCTCCTTGTTGGCGCTGTAGCCGTGTTTGCGTGGGGTGTCCATCAACCAGCCATCCTCCACTCCATCCATCTGGACCATCGAGCGCTGCACGGCACTCATCCGTGAACAAAACTGTTTTGAAATCAGTCTTCATGTAATGTTTGGCCCACTGGAGCCGTTTCTGCTTGTGTGAAGTGGATAGAGGAGGGCGACAGGATGGCGTATGCACAGCTGCAAACCTCTGAAGGACCCTGCATCTTGTTGTTCGGGGGACGTTGGAGGCACAAGCAGCTTCAAAAACTTGTCTGCTGCTATGACAAGGCTTTTTTGCCGCTGCTCTTTCAACCTGACGTAATTGCCTGTAGGAAAGAGTCCTCAATTTGCCCTTATCAGCACGCACACGTGTGTACTGTGAATCAGCTACATACTTCTTGATTGCCAAGACACTTCATCCTGATCATCGCACAATGTTGATTGTAGTCATGCCTTGACCTAAACACTCCACAATTTGTTGCTTCTCAGCAGCCGACATATCCTTTTTCTTTCCCATTTTGGCAGAAAATGTAGGCTGCTTAATAATGTGAGAGAGCCTTCTTAAGTAGTCTTGCCTTTCATTGGACACACCTGCCAAACTAATTAGCACAGGTGTCTGCAATTGCTTACAGTGATATAAAGAGCCCTGACACACATCACCATCAATGAGTTTAACTGACAAACAAACAAATTCTTCCCTTATCACTCCTAAACACTTTTTGCATAATAATTTGGAACGCAGTGTACATGTGCTTTTCCACAAAACACCAGTGGTTCACGTAGTGAATCTTACAGTTCTAACTTGCCAACCGTGGTCTGTATGGAGTTGTTCAATAAAGGGCCCAAAATTAAGATAACATAGATGGGAGAGGTCTCTATGAATAGGAATTCCTAAGTATTTGATACCCTGTGAGGGCCAGGCAAAGAGAAAGTTGGACTGGATGGAATCCTATATGGATTTGGGGAGGGAGACATCGAGGGCCTCAGACTTCGCTGCATTGATTTTAAAATTTGACCATGTAACAAAGTGATCTATTTCAGCCATAACAGCATGGATGGATATATGTGATTGAGTGATATATACTAGGACATCATCAGCAAATAGAGAGCACTTGTACTCGGTGCCTCCCACCTCAATCCACCTAATATTGGGGTTATGGCGAACTGATGAGATCAGGTGCTCCGTCACTAGGATGTATAAGAGAGGGGACAGAGGACATCCCTGCCTTGTCCCATTGGTGATTGTGAAAGGTGATGAAAATGTTCTGATGCACCCCCTGGGCCTTGGGACACCCGGAGCCGGACCCTTTTTGGTGGATGCTGGTGGTTGTAGTCTTCGTGGCGGCGACCCGGTTCCGTGGCTCAGGGCGGTCAAACCAGTGGCGGAACTATTTATGTGGTTTTGATGTTTAAATGTACGACTACGCCACCCGTGGATTGCGGTCAGAGTGAACCGCCGCTACAGGGCAGACCGCTGAGGCTGGTGTTGTGGGTGCAGCAGAGCGTAGCATAACTCCCCATGGGAGGAGTATAGCCTCAGGGCAGTGTATGCGGAGGATGGGGGTGATGGTGCAGGGCAGCAGCAGTAACGACACGGAGTCAGTGATGCAGTTCAGGGCCTTTACTCACAGTTCTTATTATCCAGACCACGTCTGCAGGTAACGGCTGCCCACGTCGTACTGTGCTCACCAGGTGAGGGGCTCAGACAACTCCCAGATAACTTTGGAGCACTTCACAGGACCCCCTTTGTGTGTCCTTTGTCTGGCCTTTCTTACCAACACTTCTGTCCGGCTGCCTCGGGCCTCCTCTTGGTAAACTTGGCGCCAGTTTCCCTGACCCTATGTGGTGCCTTCCTAGCGGGAGTAGCGAGGGGCTGCGTCACATAAAATGTCAGAGCCTCCGGTTTCTAGCTGAGGGTCGTTTCCTGCCTCCACTAGTTCGGGGACCGGTCTCCCCCTTTGGCCTGACCCCTCCACGCAGGTGGATTCGGGCGTGCGGTGGCGACTCGCCCGTCCGCACCCCTGGGATCCCTTCATTCCTCGTTCCTGGAGCCTTCTCCGCTCCTCTTCCTTCCTTCTCCCTCTTCCAGGCCTGGGCCTCTGTTACTAGGCCCGCCTCCGGAGCAGAGCTCATGCAGAGCCCCTGCTCCCTGCCACTTCTGCTCAGACTTCTCTGCACTGAACTAAGATGGTGCCCACCTTTTATACTCCCTTCTCAATGCACCCAGGAACTGCTTCCTCCCTGCTCCTGCACTACAGGGTTCCCCTTCCTCAGTGTTCCCTCCCCCCACTCCAGCCAGGGACAGGGTCTGTCGTGCCCATCTCAGGGGCATATTGGTCGCCCTGCCCCACGGCAATGTGGTGTAATGCATGCAGGTGTCGGGTCCTGATCCACACTCCATCCTTACCTGAGAGTGAGATATCACACCTCTGGGTGAGGTGCAATACGTCTGTAGCAACCGAGCCCTCAGGGTGCTACAGTTCCATTTATCTTCAGCCTAGGTGACGTATTGTGATACAGGGCCGTGATTTTGGCTATAAAAGGGTCCCCTAGACCCCTACCCCAAGCTTTTTAAGAGAATCATATATGGCGTGCCAGGAGACTCTATGGAATGCTTTCTCAGCATCCAACGAGAGTATCTAATTACAAATTTTTAACTGCATCTAGCCCAGGAAATACTTTGTGCCTAGTAGCAGCGTCTGCTAGTCAGCGGATTATCCCGGCTGTTAAGCAAGCTACACCACCTGTAGTTTAGACACTTAATTTTTTCAAAGGAAATGCATCAGGAGGCACCCCAAGGCATAGGGGCTGGGACTGGCAGTAGGATGCCTTGCGGTGGACAGCCGAGCTCGATCCTTATAAAAGCTTTTTAACTGCAGCAGCTTTAGTGGACGCTACTGGAGCTGGAATTACGCGGCTGCTGGCATGAGACTTGCCCTCCAATAGATCCTTGTAAATGGATTTAAAGTGTATTCATTCAAATTAGAGAGACAATTTAAACTAAAAAGCTTAGAGCTGCCTCCACCACAGGGGGGCTCGCTCGACCCACCAGCGGACAGGCACCAGTATTGGGAGAGGGGGGCTGGCCATCAGGGTTCACCGCGGCTCTGGCACAAACCCGGTGACACGGAGGTGGCACGGGCAGGAGCGGACTGGCCATGTCGGCTTCTCACTTTTTGGATTTTAGAAGGGCATGACATGCCTATATCTGTGTCTCCCCCTCCTTTTACTCCTCCACCTCTTTTATTTTCGCATGACTATATGTACTTGTCACTTTTCCATGTGTTAGTTATGTCTTCTGAGCAGTTTGTCAGCTTTTGGACACCTTTGAAGGTGTTTTCTATGTGTTTCTATGTGTTTTTGTTTGCCTGCCATTGGTTTTAACGGTGTTCGAAGGTGTTCGACGAACAGTTCGACGAACAGTTCGGCGAACACACGGGTGTTCGACGAACCGAGCCGAACTCGAACACTACGGGGGTGGCTCAACACTAGTCATGTTGCAGGTAGTGCAGCAAGAAGGCACTCATGTGTCTTGCGCATCCAGGAGGACCAAGTCCTTGTTGTGTTGGTAGCGAGGTAAGAATCATGCTTACTTCCTCTGCCCTCTCCCCCCAACCTCGCACAACAGAAATGTGATAAAGGTGTCCCTCATCTGATGAGTCTTCCATGCCCATCGCCAGTTCATCCTCCACTTCTTCCTCGGCTCCTGCACCTTCCTCAACAGTTTGGCTGCTACCATGCGCCCTGGTTAATCCCTCTCCCCCACCCTCCCATGCCTGCCGCCTTGGTGCTGCCAACCGTCTGGACCTTGGAGATGTTATCCCTTCCGCATACGACTCCTCCTCTACTTCCTCCACCTCCTCTTGTCCCACCACCTGACTCTGAATTCTGTTTAATGTGTGCTCCAGCATGTAAATCACCGGAATAGTCATGCTGATAATGGCATCGTCGTCAGCACTAAACATCTTCGTCGCCATTTCAAAACTGTGCAGAAGGGTGTGTGGCGCCCCTGAGGGTTCAATCACCACAGAATTACTGCATCTCACCCAGAGGTGTGGTATCTCACCCTCAGGTAAGGAAGGCGTATGGCTCGGGACCCTAACACCTGCATCCAACCCGCAGTGGGGGTAGGGCGAGATTGCTCCTAAGGGAGAGCACAGTCCCAGGTCCCTAGCTGGTGGGAGGGTCCTATGTAGTGGGTGCTTAGGGGAGCAGCTTAGGGGAGCACATGACAGGGAGAGTATAAATAGGAAGCCATCTTAGAAAGAGCAAGCCAGTCAGAGGAGGAAAAGTGACAGGAGCAGAGGCTCGGCATGAGCTCTGCTCCAGAGGCGGGCCTAGCCTGGGAGACCCAGGACTGAAGGAGAGAAGAGAGGAGTAGGAGCAGGAAGGCTCCAGGAACTGAAGGGACCCTAGGGCTACGGGCCGTGCAGAAGGCCACCCGTACTCCCGCTGCTACCAGGAGGTAGAGGGGTCAGGCCAGATAATGGGAACCGGTCCCTCAACTAGAGGAGAAACAGCAAGGCTCAACTAGAAACCGGAGGCTGCAGCATTTCATGTACTAAAGGCAAAAGTCCACACCAGTCTCACTAAGAAGGTAGCCACATAGGACCCAGTGGACGGAACACAAGTCGCCCGCCAAGGCCCGAGGATACCGGATAGAAGTGTCACTGGGTGTGAGGTGCAGGGAGAAGGCCAGAGAAAGGACACACAGAAGGGGGTCCTGCTAAGTACTCCGGAGCTATCTGGGGGTGGACTGAACCCCTCACTGAGTACGCACAGCACGACGGGTGAGATTGCTCTGGTACCTGTAATCTGGACTGCAACAACTGTGAGTAAAGATCTTGGGACTGCATCACACGGACTCTGTGTTCATAACTGACTCCCTGCACTACAACCACCATCATCCACCCACACTGCCCTGAAGCTACACTCTTCCTGTGGTGAGTAATAATACCATTGCTGCAAAACCACCAGCTTCAGAGGACTGTTCCGCAGCGGCGGCCCCTTTGGCCGCACTCCACAGGTGGCGTAGTCGGACATTATAAAATCCATATATACAAATTACCATTGGATTGACCGCCCTGGGTCACGGACCGGGTCATCGCCACAGTGACTACAACCCCCAGCGTCTACCGGCCCGGCTCAGGGTACCCCACGGCCCAGGGGGCGCGTCAACTTCATAGGTCCCTGATCTGAGACCACTCCTGTAGCGTGATTTTCCCCACCTCTGGATCTCGTTGGCCCAGGCTATACGTCAGAACGTATTGCACCAGGGCTTGTCGGTGCTGCCACAGTCGCTGCAACATGTCCAGAGTTGAATTCCACCGTGTCGGCACATCGCATTTCAGCCGGTGAACTGGCAGGCCCAACGACTTCTGTAGAGATGTAAGTCGTTGAGCTGCGGGATGCGAACGGCGGAAGTGAGCACACAGCGACCGTGCCCTCTGCAGAAGGCCATCTAGTCTGGGATAGTGGGCTAAAAATTTATGGACAACCAGGTTCAACACGTGAGCCATACAAGGCACGTGTGTGACATTGCCCCGGCGATGGGCCGCACCCAGGTTTGCAGCATTGTCGCACACGGCCTTCCCTGGTTTCAGGTCCAGTGGAGACAACCATTCATGAAACTGGGTCTCCAGAGCTGACCAAAGTCCTCAGCTGTGTGACTCACATTTCCCAGACATTTCAAAGTAAACACTGATGCCGTTGAGCCCTGCTGCCAGCATAGTAAGGAGGTGTGCAGGATTCCTTCTGCGCAGTTAGAAAGCAGGTGGCATTACCAGACAGGCTTTGGGTGCAGGTGGAGGACCGAGAGGAGGTTGAGGAGGCAGAAGCAGTGGAGGAACTTCGAGATAAAGAGGATTGACGCAAAACTCGTGGGGATGGTAAGACTTGGACAGCAGCCCCTTGTCCTGCTGTCACCATAGTTACCCAGTGCCCAGTCAGCGACATGTAATGCCCCTGTCCATGCCTACTCGTCCAAGTGTCTGTGGTGAAATGCACCCTGTCACACACAGAGTTTCTCAAAGAAGCGGTGATGTTGTGTGCGACATGCTGGTGGAGCGCAGGCACACCTTTCTTTGAGAAGTAGTGCCGACTCGGCATCTGGTACTGGGTCACTGCGACGGACATAAGGTCTCGAAAATCCACTGTGTCCTCCAGGCGGAAAGGCAGCATTTCTGTAGCCAACAGCTTGCAGATGGTGAAATTCAACCTCTTAGCTTTCTGATGACTAGGAGGAAATTGTCTTTTACTTTTCCACATCTGAGGGACCAAGGGCTGGCTGATGTGCTTTGACGGGGTTGAGTAGGGTGTCCCCGGCAAACTGCCGGTCTGTGAGGAAGATGCAGGCGGACATGTTAGTTTGCCTTGATCCAAAGGTGGTGCTCTCGATGTCAGAGAGCGCTCAACACCAGCAGGTGTTTCCACTTCCAAATGAACTGACGACCTGCCAATCACACTGGCTGTTGCAGTTAAAGAGGTGGCAGGTCTGCGTCCAAAAACATGTGTGACTGCTGTCCCCCCAGTCACAGAGGATGAAGAGGCCGCGGATGCACAAGATGGGGCAGACGGTGGTTGGCCCAGCCTGCTAGGCCGCATTGTAGTACAGTGAGCTTCCCACTGCAACTTATGCTTCATATCCATGTGACGGTACATGCATGAAGTACTCAAACTATGGATTTTTTGGCCTCTACTTAGCTTTTGGTGACAAATATTACAGATAACACGAGTTGGGTCATCCTTATCGATCTGAATAAATGCCCAGGCTATGCAAGGCTTAGAGCCCATGCGACCTGAAGAGCCACTACGACTTGTGGTCAGAGGCAGAGTTGTGGTTGAGGATGCAGTTGTTGACGTGCTTCCAGTACTCCGTCTCTGTCCAGGAAGGCGCAACCTAACCTCGTCGTCAATATCATCTGTGACGCCCCGCTGCACTTGGTATCACAGATCCTAGAAGAGTGTATTGATGGAATCCTCCACAAGAGGCCCCCATAAACATTCACACATCTCTACCTTCCACCTCAGACCAGCAGAGGGAGCCCGTTAGGGATATAAATAGGGAAGGTGGAGCTAGGCAGTTCAGTTCCTCTGAAGAGTTCCTGCAGTAGAGAAGCCTAAGAGAGGTCAGTCTGCAGTGGAGCTCAGTCTAGTCTAGAGAACTCAGTTAATAGTTCAGCAGTGAAGCACGAGGCTCCTGCTAGCTAGATTCAGGGAGCCCAGATAGAGCTTAAGTTGTGCCGGTGCCATAAGATCGGTGAAGCGCGGCAAGCTGCCGTTAGTGTGTGTAGAATAGTGAGGGCCCAAGTAAGCCGAAGGCGAGTGGCGAGTTAGTACATAAGGGGAAGAGGAGCTTAACCAGCTCACCTCGAAGCATTTACCGGACACCGGATCCGAGCTTACCAGGATCTCTATGACCCAGTAAGGCATAACCGGAATCCCTGGAGAACTACAAGTCCCAGGATCGCTAAGGTGCTGATACGTAACAGAGCCAGGAAACGCTTAGGCCCCGCATAGTGGGAGCGTGAACTCCAAGAGAAGGCCCTACCACAAGGTCAGCCAGCGCAGGACAGAGACAAAGTTAGGCCTAGCTCCAGGCAGGTCAGAAACTTACTACGCAGAGGCAAGAAACAGGAGGCCCTACACCCGCTCATTGGGAAGGATCATGATATGCACCCTTCACCCTACAGTGCTCCGGGATGTGCCTGAATTTCCACCAGTAAAAGGTACTGAAGTGACTACCGTGTCCGTTCCCGTTCTTGCTCTGACCCAGCTGGGTCTCACCTGTCCTGCATTCCCCCTGCATACGCTGCCCTGAGACCTAGCTCCACCTGTGGGGAGCTATACCATTGAGCTGCCTTATCACCGGCCTCAGTGGACTGCTGCAGCGCTGGTGCTTCTCACCAGATACCACATGTGGCGTCACGAACTCTTATAAAATTAACAATTATCCAACCTTTTAAAGAGTGACCCCAGGGTACGGGCCAGGGAGCCGACCACCACGACATCCCCAATGCCAGGCAAAGGCCCGGGTGACCTCATCGACTGGCTGACTGTGGGTTGACAGTAAGTGGGATCTCCAACCTTGTCATCATCACCCTGTGTGTTATCACACCCGTCGTCCTCAAAGTCAACCTCTTCCTGCCCTGACCGAAAAGTCAAGTTGTCGCTTCAATCAGGTATTTGAGTCTCATCATCGTCTTCATCATTGTCTCCACCAACAGGAGTTACAGTTTGGGAACGAGGGTCTACATTATGCTCAGAACCTTCTTCATCTGGTCCTGGATCTGACTTATAAAGATTCTGGGCATCAGTGCAGATCATTTCCTCATCTGGTTAACAGAAGCTCTGGAGCAGACCTCCGTTTCCCAGGCTATAGTATGAGTAAACAGCTCTGCAGACTCAACCATCCGTGTTACCCCATACTCAGACGGGCAGCTGGAGACTTGGGAGCTGTGAGGAAGCAAGTGCGATTGGGGTGACACCTCTGAGGACTGGAGTATTTGTGATGTTGAAATTGAGGTGGAGGAGAGCCCACTTGAAGGAGCACTTGATATCCGCTGAAGCCCCTGCTGTTTTTTTGCCTCATCTGGAATTTGTAGCGATGGGCGTGTCCGTAACAAAGGGATCGTATCACATTGTCCACGAAAAGAAGTCGACATGTTAGTTTGGCTGGAAGATGGTCTTTCTTCTGCAGATGTTACTCCCCCCCCAACGTGGGGGGGCTCGACCCACCAGCGGACAGGCACCAGTATTGGGAGAGGGGGGCTGGCCGTCAGGGTCCACCGCGGCTCTGGCACAAACCCGGCGACACAGAGGTGGCACGGGTAGGAACGGACTGGCCGTGTCGGCTTCTCACTTTTTGTATTTTAGAAGGGCATGACATGCCTATATCTGTGTCTCCCCCTCCTTTTACTCCTCCACCTCTTTTCTTTTCGCATGACTATGTGTACTTGTCACTTTTCCATGTGTTAGTTATGTCTTCTGAGCAGTTTGTCAGCTTTTGGAAGGTGTTTTCTATGTGTTTCTATGTGTTTTTGTTTGCCTGCCATTGGTTTTAACGGTGTTCGAAGGTGTTCGACGAACAGTTCGACGAACACAAGGGTGTTCGATGAACCGAACCGAACTCGATCACTACGGGGGTGGCTCAACACTACTAATGATATCCTATATTGCATTGTAAGATTACATCTAATGATATCCTATATTGCATTGTAAGATTACATCTAATGATATCCTGTATTGCATTGTAAGATTACATCTAATGATAGTCTATATTGCATTGTAACATTACATCTAATGATATCCAATATTGCATTGTAATATTACCTCTAATGATATCCTACAGTGCATTGTAAAATTACATCTAAAGATATCCTATATTGCATTGCAACATTACATCTAATGATATCCTATATTGCACTGTAACATTATGTAATGCACACGCCCGGGCTGAGCGGCGTGTGCGTGTGATTCCACTGGACCGTGCCGGAGAGTGAATGCCTGTAGGGGCGTAACTAGGTATTCACCCGATCCGACCAGGGTCGCACGACGGCATACGACGCCAGTGCACCAAGGAGGAACCGAGCAGAGGGACCAGGTGCTACTCCAGGACAGACCCCGGACACGGCTGTTGACCCACACACAGGAATACAGGAACAGACTGGTTAGGCTGGCACACAGACTGGTGGGAATAGGCAGGCACGACTGGTATGCAGGCAGGCGGGTATGCAGGCAGGGGGGTACAGGCAAGCACGGCTAGAGTGCAGACAGGAAGGCACTAGCAGGTAGGAACACAGGCGGGATAGGACCAAGTACACACTGGGACTCTGGAACAGAACCACAGATGTGGCGGACAAACACAGCAGAGTGAGGCCGCCCAGAGAGGTGAGCGAGAGCAGGGCAGGACGAGACCGCCCAGAGCGGTGAGCAAGAGCAGGGCAGGACGAGACCGCCTGGAGCGGTGAGCAAGAGCAGAGCAGGACGAGACCGCCTGGAGCGGTGAGCAAGAGCAGAGCAGGACGAGACCGCCTGGAGCGGTGAGCAAGAGCAGAGCAGGACGAGACCGCCTGGAGCGGTGAGCAAGAGCAGTGCAGGACGAGACCGCCTGGAGCAGTGAGC
This sequence comes from Phyllobates terribilis, assembly GCF_046119375.1. Taxonomy (NCBI): domain Eukaryota; kingdom Metazoa; phylum Chordata; class Amphibia; order Anura; family Dendrobatidae; genus Phyllobates; species Phyllobates terribilis. The sequence goes on along the minus strand of NW_027362763.1, from coordinate 911,974,656 downwards.
AAGAGCAGAGCAGGACGAGACCGCCTGGAGCGGTGAGCAAGAGCAGAGCAGGATGAGACCGCCTGGAGCAGTGAGAAAGAGCAGAGCAGGACGAGACCGCCTGGAGCGGTGAGCAAGAGCAGAGCAGGACGAGACCGCCTGGAGCAGTGAGCAAGAGCAGAGCAGGACGAGACCGCCTGGAGCAGTGAGCAAGAGCAGAGCAGGACGAGACCGCCTGGAGCGGTGAGCAAGAGCAGAGCAGGACGAGACCGCCTGGAGCGGTGAGCAAGAGCAGAGGAGGAGGAGACCGCCTGGAGCGGTGAGCAAGAGCAGAGCAGGACGAGACCGCCTGGAGCGGTGAGCAAGAGCAGAGCAGGACGAGACCGCCGGGAGCGGTGAGCAAGAGCAGAGCAGGACGAGACCGCCGGGAGCGGTGAGCAAGAGCAGAGCAGGACGAGACCGCCAGGAGCGGTGAGCAAGAGCAGAGCAGGACGAGACCGCCTGGAGCGGTGAGCAAGAGCAGAGCAAGACTGCCAGAGCAGTGAGCAAAAGGATAAGAGTGGAGCGAGACTGCCGGAGCAGTGAGCAAAAGGGTCAGAGCGGAGCAAGGCTGCCCGAGCAGTGAGCAAAAGGGTCAGAGCTGCTTGGAGTCACTGCGGTTACTGGCCTGCCACTCCGCATTTTGTCAGCCAATGGTGATTGCCCTTCAGCTGTGTTACAGCGACGAACCCATCGTCTAACAGTACTGACATCCACTGTTGCATCACCGGACACATTTTTCAGTCTCTCATGAATTCGAATGGGCGTTTCACCTTCTGCATGCAAGAATTCAATCACAGAACGTTGTCTAATACGAACATCGATGTCAGCCATTTTGCAAACGGATACAGTCCTGCCACCTGTTGGTGCAGGAAGTTGCAATTGCTGTGGATTGGAGAAGAAGGTTTGAGGAATTGTGCCAAATTCGAATATTTAACATAACTACCTTATTTAAAGAGAAAAAAAATAGGAGGCATTACTTATTGACTGACCCTCGTATATTCGATTGCAACATTACATCTAATGATATCCTATATTGCATTGTAACATTACATCTAATGATATCCTATATTGCATTGTAACATTACATCTAATGATATCCTATATTGCATTGTAAGATTACATCTAATGATATCCTATATTGCATTGTAACATTACCTCTAATGATATCCTATATTGCATTGTAAAATTACATCTAAAGATATCCTATATTGCATTGCAACATTAAATCTAATGATATCCTATATTGCATTGTAACATTACATCTAATGATATCCTATATTGCATTGTAACATTACATCTAATGATATCCTTTGTTGCATTGTAACATTGCATCTAGTGATATCCTATATTGCATTGTACCATTACGTCAAATGATATCCTATACTGCATTGCTACAATGCACCTAATGATATCTTACATAGCATTGCAACAATGCATCTAATGATATCCTTGTTAGAACTCTCCTGTTAGGTTTTTTTGAGTTTGCTGGTCACATGACTATTTTTGCCTATTTAATCCGGCTCCGCCCTCCTTGCCTTGCTGGACTTCATTGTATTTACTACTCTTGAGCTAGCTTGGTGCTCTGTTGCCGTTCTCTGTTAGTTTTGCTAGGTCTTCTGACTAGTGTTGAGCCACCCCCGTAGTGTTCGAGTTCGGTTCGGTTCGTCGAACACCCGTGTGTTCGCCGAACTGTTCGTCGAACTGTTCGTCGAACACCTTCGAACACCGTTAAAACCAATGGCAGGCAAACAAAAACACATAGAAACACATAGAAAACACCTTCAAAGGTGTCCAAAAGCTGACAAACTGCTCAGAAGACATAACTAACAAATGGAAAAGTGACAAGTACATATAGTCATGCGAAAAGAAAAGAGGTGGAGGAGTAAAAGGAGGGGGAGACACAGACATAGGCATGTCATGCCCTTCTAAAATCCAAAAAGTGAGAAGCCGATACGGCCAGTCCGCTCCTGCCCGTGCCACCTCCGTGTCGCCGGGTTTGTGCCAGAGCCGCGGTGAACCCTGACGGCCAGCCCCCCTCTCCCAATACTGGTGCCTGTCCGCTGGTGGGTCGAGCGAGCCCCCCTGTGGTGGAGGCAGCTCTAAGCTTTTTAATTTAAATTGTCTCTCTAATTTGAATGAATACACTTTAAATCCATTTACAAGGATCTATTGGAGGGCAAGTCTCATGCCAGCAGCCGCGGTAATTCCAGCTCCAGTAGCGTCCACTAAAGCTGCTGCTGTTAAAAAGCTTTTATAAGGATCGAGCTCGGCTGTCCACCGCAAGGCATCCTACTGCCAGTCCCAGCCCCTATGCCTTGGGGTGCCTCCTGATGCTCTTCACTAAGTATCCCATGGTCCCGAAGCATTTCCTTTGAAAAAATTAAGTGTCTAAACTACAGGTGGTGCAGCTTGCTTAACAGCCGGGATAATCCGCTCACTAGCAGACACTGCTACTAGGCACAAAGTATTTCCTGGGCTAGATGCAGTTAAAAATTTGTAATTAGATACTCTCGTTGGATGCTGAGAAAGCATTCCATAGAGTCTCCTGGCACGCCATATATGATTCTCTTAAAAAGCTTGGGGTAGATGTCTAGGGGACCCTTTTATAGCCAAAATCACGGCCCTGTATCGCAATACGTCACCTAGGCTGAAGATAAATGGAACTGTAGCACCCTGAGGGCTCGGTTGCTACAGACGTATTGCACCTCACCCAGAGGTGTGATATCTCACTCTCAGGTAAGGATGGAGTGTGGATCAGGACCCGACACCTGCATGCATTACACCACATTGCCGTGGGGCAGGGCGACCAATATGCCCCTGAGATGGGCACGACAGTCCCTGTCCCTGGCTGGAGTGGGGGGAGGGAACACTGAGGAAGGGGAACCCTGTAGTGCAGGAGCAGGGAGGAAGCAGTTCCTGGGTGCATTGAGAAGGGAGTATAAAAGGTGGGCACCATCTTAGTTCAGTGCAGAGAAGTCTGAGCAGAAGTGACAGGGAGCAGGGGCTCTGCATGAGCTCTGCTCCGGAGGCGGGCCTAGTAACAGAGGCCCAGGCCTGGAAGAGGGAGAAGGAAGGAAGAGGAGCGGAGAAGGCTCCAGGAACGAGGAATGAAGGGATCCCAGGGGTGCGGACGGGCGAGTCGCCACCGCACGCCCGAATCCACCTGCGTGGAGGGGTCAGGCCAAAGGGGGAGACCGGTCCCCGAACTAGTGGAGGCAGGAAACGACCCTCAGCTAGAAACCGGAGGCTCTGACATTTTATGTGGCGCAGCCCCTCGCTACACCCGCTAGGAAGGCACCACATAGGGTCAGGGAAACTGGCGCCAAGTTTACCAAGAGGAGGCCCGAGGCAGCCGGACAGAAGTGTTGGTAAGAAAGGCCAGACAAAGGACACACAAAGGGGGTCCTGTGAAGTGCTCCAAAGTTATCTGGGAGTTGTCTGAGCCCCTCACCTGGTGAGCACAGTACGACGTGGGCAGCCGTTACCTGCAGACGTGGTCTGGATAATAAGAACTGTGAGTAAAGGCCCTGAACTGCATCACTGACTCCGTGTCGTTACTGCTGCTGCCCTGCACCATCACCCCCATCCTCTGCATACACTGCCCTGAGGCTATACTCCTCCCGTGGGGAGTTATGCTACGCTCTGCTGCACCCACAACACCAGCCTCAGTGGTCTGCCCTGTAGCGGCGGTTCACTCTGACCGCAATCCACGGGTGGCGTAGTCGGACATTTAAACATGAAAACCACATAAATAGTTCCGCCACTGGTTTGACCGCCCTGAGCCACGGAACTGGGTCGCCGCCACGAAGACTACAACCACCAGCATCCACCAAAAAGGGTCCGGCTCCGGGTGTCCCAAGGCCCAGGGGGTGCGTCAGAACATTTTCATCACCTTTCACAATCACCAATGGGACAAGGCAGGGATGTCCTCTGTCCCCTCTCTTATACATCCTAGTGACGGAGCACCTGCTCTCATCAATTCGCCATAACCCCAATATTAGGTGGATTGAGGTGGGAGGCACCGAGTACAAGTGCTCTCTATTTGCTGATGATGTCCTAGTATATATCACTCAATCACATATATCCATCCATGCTGTTATGGCTGAAATAGATCACTTTGTTACATGGTAAAATTTTAAAATCAATGCAGCGAAGTCTGAGGCCCTCGATGTCTCCCTCCCCAAATCCATATAGGATTCCATCCAGTCCAACTTCCCCTTTGCCTGGCCCTCACAGGGTATCAAATACTTAGGAATTCCTATTCATAGAGACCTCTCCCATCTATGTTATCTTAATTTTGGGCCCTTTATTGAACAACTCCATACAGACCACGGTTGGCAAGTTAGAACTGTAAGATTCACTACGTGAACCACTGGTGTTTTGTGGAAAAGCACATGTACACTGCGTTCCAAATTATTATACAAAAAGTGTTTAGGAGTGATAAGGGAAGAATTTGTTTGTTTGTCAGTTAAACTCATTGATGGTGATGTGTGTCAGGGCTCTTTATATCACTGTAAGCAATTGCAGACACCTGTGCTAATTAGTTTGGCAGGTGTGTCCAATGAAAGGCAAGACTACTTAAGAAGGCTCTCTCACATTATTAAGCAGCCTACATTTTCTGCCAAAATGGGAAAGAAAAAGGATGTGTCGGCTGCTGAGAAGCAACAAATTGTGGAGTGTTTAGGTCAAGGCATGACTACAATCAACATTGTGCGATGATCAGGATGAAGTGTCTTGGCAATCAAGAAGTATGTAGCTGATTCACAGTACACACGTGTGCGTGCTGATAAGGGCAAATTGAGGACTCTTTCCTACAGGCAATTACGTCAGGTTGAAAGAGCAGCGGCAAAAAAGCCTTGTCATAGCAGCAGACAAGTTTTTGAAGCTGCTTGTGCCTCCAACGTCCCCCGAACAACAAGATGCAGGGTCCTTCAGAGGTTTGCAGCTGTGCATGCGCCATCCTGTCGACCTCCTCTATCCACTTCACACAAGCAGAAACGGCTCCAGTGGGCCAAACATTACATGAAGACTGATTTCAAAACAGTTTTGTTCACGGATGAGTGCCGTGCAGCGCTCGATGGTCCAGATGGATGGAGTGGAGGATGGCTGGTTGATGGACACCCCACGCAAACACGGCTACAGCGCCAACAAGGAGGAGGTGGAGTAATGTTTTGGGCTGGAATCATGGGGAGAGAGATTGTCGGCCCCTTTAGGATCCCTGAAGGCGCTAAAGATGAACTCCATAATGTATGTGGATTTTCTCAAACAGCACTTCCTGCCATGGTTCAAGAAGAAGAACCGTGTATTTCACAGCAAGATCATTTTTCTGCATGATAATGCACCATCTCATGCTGCACATAAAACATCTGCATCTCTGGCTGATATGGGCATAAAAGGGGACAAACTTATGGTGTGACCCCCATGCTCCCCTGACCTCTACCCCATTCAGAACCTTTGGAGCATCATTAAAAGGAGTGTCTATGATGGCGGGAGGCAGTTCACATCTAAGCAACAGCTCTGGGAGGGTATTCTGTCCTCATGCAAAACAATTGAAGCAGAAACCATCCAAAACCTGACAAATTCAATGGACGAGAGAGTTCAGAAGCTCCTTTCGAACAAGGGGTCCTATGTGAAAATGTAACATCACCTAGAATAAAGTTTTGAGTTGAAAACTGTTTGATTTCAGTTTCTAACAACCTGCTAATGCTTATAATTTCAAAAATGACCATTTTTTTGGTCTTTATTAAAATGAAAAGGTTGATCGAAAAGTTTGGGGGATCTAAGAGTGTGGCAACCCAGTAGTCATGATTACTTCGAATTCTGACAATATGAGGGTCATGCTGCAGGTAGTGCAGCAAGAAGGCACTTATGTGCCTTGCGCATCTCGGAGCTCCAAAATTATTTTCCGGGCTAGATGCAGCTAAAAATTATTTTTAATTTTAAATCTGGTGAAGCTTTAGTATAGATGGCCTAATAGGATCAGTGCTGCACACTGCTACAAAGCCCAAATTATTTTCCAGTCAAGATACAGATAAACATGATTAGTAATTTGAAAGCTTAAAACGGTTGGTAGGGTGATTTTAACCAATCATCAAGCTTTTACTCTCCCCAGGATGACACAGGGGTAGAAAAGTCGTTTCGGATCCATGATTTGTTCATCTTTATGAACGTGAGTCTGTCTACATTATCAGTGGAGAGCCGCGTGCGCTTATCTGTCAGCACACCACCAGCAGCGCTGAACACACGTTCAGACAGAACGCTGGCTGCGGGGCATGACAAGATCTCCAAGGCGTAAGTGGCTAGCTCCGGCCATTTATCCAGATTGGAAGCCCAAAAAGAGCAAGGGTCCAGTGACACAGTCGTGGCTTCAATGTTTACTTGGAGATACTCCTGTACCATCGTCTCTAGGCGTTGACTATGTGTCAGACTTCTTGTCTCCTGTGGCCTTGCAAAGGATGGGCTAAAAAAGTGGTGAAATGATTCCGCAAAATTGATGTTACCAGCAGATACTGTGGTTCTGTTACGGTTTGAGTGCTGAACACTTGACGGTCCCACGGTTGGCAAGTTGGAACTGTGAGATTCACTACGTGCACCACTGGTATTTTGTGGAAAAGCACATGTAAGATTCTGCAACAGTCTCTGCTGATACTCCTGCATGCGTGCATCCCTTTCTATGGCAGGAATAATTTCTGCAAATTTACTTTTGTACCGGGGATCTAACAGTGTGGCAACCCAGTAGTCAGGATTATTTCTAATTCTCACAATTCGAGGGTCATGTTGCAGGTAGTGCAGCAAGAAGGCACTCATGTGTGTTGCGCATCCAGGAGCACCAAGTCCCTGTTGTGTTGGTGGTGAGGTAACAATCATGCTTCCTTCCTCTGTCCTCTCCCCCCAACCTCGCACAACAGAAATGTGATCAAGGTCTCCCTCATCTGATGAGTCTTCCATCAGTTCGTCCTCCACTTCTTCCTGGGCTCCTGCACCTTCCTCACTAGTTTGGCTGCTACCATGCGCCCTGGTAAAACCATCTCCCCCACCCTCACATGCCTGCCGCCTTGGTGCTGCCGACCGTCTGGACCTTGCAGATGTTAGCCCTTCCGCATACAACTCCTCCTCCTCTACTTCCTCCACCTCCTCTTGTGCCACCACCTGACTCCGAATTCTGTTTAACATGTGCTCCAGCATGTAAATCACCGGAATAGTCATGCTGATAATGGCATCGTCAGCACTAAACATCTTCGTCGCCATTTCAAAACTGTGCAGAAGGGTGCATAGGTCCCTGATCTGAGACCACTCCTCCAGCGTGATTTGCCCCACCTCTGAATCTCGTTGGCCCAGGCTATACGTCAGAACGTATTGCACCAGGGCTTGTCGGTGCTGCCACAGTCGCTGCAACATGTGCAGAGTTGAATTCCACCGGGTAGGCACATCGCATTTTAGCCGGTGAAGTGGCAGGCCCAACGACTTCTGTAGAGATGTAAGTCGCTGAGCTGCGGGATGCGAACGGCGGAAGTGAGCACACAGCGACCGTGCCCTCTGCAGAAGGCCATCTAGTCTGGGATAGTGGGCTAAAAATTGCTGGACAACCAGGTTCAACATGTGAGCCATACAAGGCACGTGTGTGACATTGCCCCGGCGAAGGGCCGCACCCAGGTTTGCAGCATTGTCGCACACGGCCTTCCCTGGTTTCAGGTCCAGTGGAGACAACCATTCATGAAATTGGTTCTCCAGAGCTGACCACAACTCCTCAGCTGTGTGACTCACATTTCCCAGACATTTCAATGTAAAAACCGCCTGATGACGTTGAGCCCTACTGCCAGCATAGTAAGGAGGTGTGCAGGATCCCTTCTGCGCAGTTAGAAAGCTTGTGGCATGACCAGACAGGCTTTGGGTGCAGGTGGAAGACCGAGAGGAGGTTGAGGAGGCAGAAGCAGTGGAGGAACTTTGACATAAAGAGGATTGACGCACAACTCGTGGGGATGGCAAGACTTGGACAGCAGCCCCTTGTCCTGCTGTCACCATAGTTACCCAGTGCCCAGTCAGCGACATGTAACGCCCCTGTCCATGCCTACTCGTCCAAGTGTCTGTGGTGAAATGCACCCTGTCACACACAGAGTTTCTCAAAGAAGCGGTGATGTTGTGTGCGACATGCTGGTGGAGCGCAGGCACACCTTTCTTTGACAAGTAGTGCCGACTGGGCATCTGGTACTGGGGCACTGCGACGGACATAAGGTCTCGAAAATCCTCTGTGTCCACCAGGCGGAAAGGCAGCATTTCTGTAGCCAAGAGCTTGCAGATGGTGAAATTCAACCTCTTAGCTTTCTCATGGCTAGGAGGAAATGGTCTTTTACTTGTCCACATCTGAGGGACCGAGGGCTGGCTATTGTGCTTAGACGGGGTTGATAAGGGTGTCCCCGGCAAACTGCCGGTCTGTGAGGAAGATGCAGGCGGACATGTTAGGTTGCCTTGATCCAAAGGTGGTGCTATCGATGTCGGACAGCGCTCAACACCAGCTGGTGTTACCACCTCCAAAGAAAATGATGACCTGCCAATCACGCTGGCTGTTGCGGGTAAAGAGGTGGCAGGTCTGCGCCCCAAAACAGGTGTGACTGCTGTCCCCCCAGTCACAGAGGATGAAGAGGCCGCGGATGCACAAGATATGGCAGACGGTGATTGGCCCGGCCGGCTAGGCCGCATTGTAGCACACTGAGCTTCCCACTGCAACTTATGTTTCATGTCCATGTGCCGGTTCATGCATGAAGTACTCAAACTATGTATTTTTTGGCCTCTACTTAGCTTTTGCTGACAAATGTTACAGATAACACGAGTTGGGTCATCTTTATCGATCTGAAAAAATGCCCAGGCTATGCAAGGCTTAGCACCCATGCGACCTGAAGAGCCACCACGACTTGTGGTGAGAGGCAGAGTTGTGTTTGAGGATGCAGTTGTTGACGTGCTTCCAGTACTACGTCTCTGTCCAGGAAGGCGCAACCTGACCTCGTCGTCACTAGCATCTTCCTCCACCTCCTCTGCTGACCTCATCTCTTGGCTGACTGTGGGTTGACAGTAAGTGGGATCTCCGACCTCATCATCATCACCCTGTGCGTTATCACACCCGTCGTCCTCAGAGCCAACCTGTTCCTGCCCTGACAAAAAACTAAAGTTGTCGCTCCAATCAGGTATTTGAGTCTTATCATCGTCTTCCTCATTGTCTCCACCAACAGGGGTTACAGTTTGGGAATGAGGGTCTACATTATGGTCAGAACCTTCTGCGTCTGGTCCTGGATCCGACTCATAAAGATTCTGGGCATCAGTGCAGATCATTTCCTCGTCTGGATTCACAGAAGCGCTGGAGTCGACCTCTGATTCCCAGGCTATAGTATGAGTAAACAGCTCTGCAGACTCAACCATCTGTTCTACCTAATACTCAGACGGGCAGCTGGAGATTTGGGAGCTGTGAGGAAGCAAGTGCGATTTGGGTGACACCTTTGAGGACTGGAGTATTTGTGATGTTGAAGTTGATGTGGAGGAGAGCCCACTTAAAGGAGCACTTGATATCCGTTGAAGCACCTGCTGTTTTTGTGCCTCATCTGGAATTTGTAGCGATTGGCGTGGCCGTAAGAAAGGGATCTTATCACATTGTCCGCTAAAAGAAGTAGACATTTTAGTTTGGCTGGAAGATGGTCTTTCTTCTGCAGATGTTACTGTTGCTTTAACACCTACCCCACGGACACAACCTTTTTTCCCCTTCCCAACACGCCTATTCCCCTTTCCACCAGCAGCAGGCCTTTTTCCACTCATTTTGGTGGTTAACTAATTCACAACTCTGGAGTTGTTTGCACAAAAAAACAATGGATGGTAACCGAGCAGAGCTGAGTGGCCAAACTGTGGTATTAGGCCAAAACTATTGGCTGGGTTAGATGCAAAAAAAAATTATTTTGAATTTGCAACCTGATGGAGGTCAGTATAGATGGACTAATACAAATAGTCCCACACACTGCTAGAAGCCCAAATATTTTTTCAGAGGTACTGTAGATGCAGATAAAAATTATTTTTAATTTGCAACCTGATGGAGGTCAGTATAGATGGACTAATAGACCAAGTCCCACACACTGCTAGAAGCCCAAATATTTTTTCAGAGCTAGATGCAGAAAAAAATTATTTTTAATTTGCAACCTGATGGAGGTCAGTATAGATGGACTAATAGACCAAGTCCCACACACCGCTAGAAGCCCAACTATTTTTTCAGAGCTAGATGCAGAAAAAAATTATATTCAATTTGCAACCTGCTGGAGGTCAGTATAGAAGGACTAATAGAACAAGTCCCACACACTGCTAGAAGCCCAAATATTTTTTCAGAGCTAAATGAAGAAAAAAATTATTTTTAATTTGCAACCTGATGGAGGTCAGTATAGATGGACTAATAGACCAAGTCCCACACACTGCTAGAAGCCCAAATATTTTTTCAGAGCTAGATGCATAAAAAAATTATTTTTAATTTGCAACCTGATGGAGGTCAGTATAGATGGACTAATAGACCAAGTCCCACACACCGCTAGAAGCCCAAATATTTTTTCAGAGCTAGATGCAGAAAAAAATTATTTTTAATTTGCAACCTGATGGAGGTCAGTATAGATGGACTAATAGACCAAGTCCCACACACTGCTAGAAGCCCAAATATTTCTTCAGAGCTAGATGCAGAAAAAAATTATTTTTAATTTGCAACCTGATGGAGGTCAGTATAGATGGACTAATAGACCAAGTCCCACACACCGCTAGAAGCCCAAATATTTTTTCAGAGCTAGATGCAGAAAAAAATTATTTTTAATTTGCAACCTGATGGAGGTCAGTATAGATGGACTAATAGACCAAGTCCCACACACTGCTAGAAGCCCAAATATTTTTTCAGAGCTAGATGCAGAAAAAAATTATTTTTAATTTGCAACCTGATGGAGGTCAGTATAGATGGACTAATAGACCAAGTCCCACACACCGCTAGAAGCCCAACTATTTTTTCAGAGCTAGATGCAGAAAAAAATTATATTCAATTTGCAACCTGCTGGAGGTCAGTATAGAAGGACTAATAGAACAAGTCCCACACACTGCTAGAAGCCCAAATATTTTTTCAGAGCTAAATGAAGAAAAAAATTATTTTTAATTTGCAACCTGATGGAGGTCAGTGTAGATGGACTAATAGACCAAGTCCCACACACTGCTAGAAGCCCAAATATTTTTTCAGAGCTAGATGCAGAAAAAAATTATTTTTAATTTGCAACCTGATGGAGGTCAGTATAGATGGACTAATAGACCAAGTCCCACACACTGCTAGAAGCCCAAATATTTTTTCAGAGCTAGATGCAGAAAAAAATTATTTTTAATTTGCAACCTGATTGAGGTCAGTATAGATGGACTAATAGACCAAGTCCCACACACTGCTAGAAGCCCAAATATTTTTTCAGAGCTAGATGCAGAAAAAAAATATTTTTAATTTGCAACCTGATGGAGGTCAGTATAGATGGACTAATAGACCAAGTCCCACACACCGCTAGAAGCCCAACTATTTTTTCAGAGCTAGATGCAGAAAAAAATTATATTCAATTTGCAACCTGCTGGACGTCAGTATAGAAGGACTAATAGAACAAGTCCCACACACTGCTAGAAGCCCAAATATTTTTTCAGAGCTAAATGAAGAAAAATAATATTTTTAATTTGCAACCTGATGGAGGTCAGTATAGATGGACTAATAGACCAAGTCCCACACACTGCTAGAAGCCCAAATATTTTTTCAGAGCTAGATGCAGAAAAAATTATATTCAGTTTGCAACCTGATGGAGGTCAGTATAGATGGACTAAAAGAATGATGTTATGCCCAAAAGATTTTACTTCACTAGGTGCAGTAAAAAAATTGGTATTCTATACACAGGTGTTATATCTTGCAACACAGATAGGCTACTCCACTGACTAACACACTCTGCAATAGGCCAAAAAGGATTAGCTTTGCTAGATTCAGCCAAATGCTGTGAAAAAAACTTGCACAGCACTGGCACAGACCTGCCTGGCAAAAACTGATAGGAACTCATGTAACCTAGTCCTGAAAAGGACTCCAATTACAATTAGTCTTTACTCCCACAACCTATCTATTTAAGAGCACAGACCTCCCTGATAAAAGTCGTAGGAAATGCTGTAACCTAGTCCTTAAAAGGACTGCAATCACAACTATTCCCTACTCCCAAGCTATCTGTATATTTGTGCGAAAATTGGCTTGAAATTAACAAGGTATAGCGCACACAGCAACAGCGGTGCCGTCTAACATGCAGCTGCAGCAGTGAGAAAATGGTGGCGACGGGGAAAATGGCTTGGTCTTATAGGGCAAGGACATGTGACATACACTGCCAATGACACATGCCCTTGCTTGTGTGAAAAAAAGCACTTCGCTCCGTGTGTGCGCTGCCGATAGGCTGACAGATTGCACCTCCCCACTGCAAATGCGGGAAAGAGAAAAAAAAATGGAGATCTTCATTGTTCCTGCAGAGATCCATCCCCTGCCCCTCCCCCCACCCCGCTGTACACTCAAACTGAGTATTAACATTAATTTTCATCATTACTGAGAAAAAATCCAGTTATGATTTTGGTGCACGAACAGTTATCGAACATAACCTCGAACAGCCGAATTTTTCTCAAATTGTTCGTGTTCGCCGATCGGCTCGAACACCGCCCAAAACAGCTCGAATTTGAGATTGGCGAACAGTTCGAGTAGAACAACGCTCATCTCTACTTCTGACCTCTATGCTTTTTGTTGTGTGTTTGTCTTTGACTGCTACTATTTCTGCTAGGAGGTGTCCAACTCATCCCAGTCCCTAGTTCTTGTAGGGATACCTCCCTCACATCTATAGGTCTTCGTACAGACTAGCCGAGGACTTTATCGGGTCTGATCGCAGGATCAGGTTCCCCGTTACATCGTAGGGATCTAGTTTAGTTCTATTGTAGGGACAGATCCCCCCTCTGAAGGTTTCACGGTTATCTGGGTGGTCGTGGACCGTTTTAGCAAGATGTGTCACTTGGTTCCCTTCATCAAACTGCCCTGCGCTAAGACACTCGCTAAGGCCTTTGTCAAGGAAATTGTCAGACTACATGGTGTTCCTACTGACATTGTTTCTGATAGGGGACCTCAGTTCGTGGCTTGTTTTTGGCGTGCCTTTTGTGACAGGTTGGGAGTTCATTTGTCGTTTTCATCCGGATATCATCCTGAGTCTAATGGCCAGACAGAAAGGAAGAACCAGGATGTTGAGCAGTTCTTGCGTTGTTTTGTGGCAGACAATCAAGAGGGGTGGTCTGAGTTTCTGCCACTTGCTGAATTTGCTCTTAACAACCATACATCCTCTTCTGCTGGGTGTTCACCTTTTTTTTGTTGTTCTGGGAGACATCCGTCTTTTGTGTCATTCTCCAAATTGGTTTCGGCTGTGCCTGAGGAGGAGAGTTTTTCCGGTGATTTGGAGAGAGTTTGGACGGATGTGCGTGGTAATCTTCAGGAGGCTAACAAGAAATCTAAGAGGTACTTTGATAGGAAACGGCAAGAGGTTTTGTTTGCTGTTGGTGACATGGTTTGGTTGTCCTCTAAGAATCTGCGATTGAGGATTCCTTCTAAAAAATTGGGTCCCAAGTTCGTAGGGCCCTTTAAGGTGCTTCAGATAGTTAACCAATCTGCTGTTAGGTTGGAGGTTCCTACGTCCTGGAAGATTAACCCGGTGTTTCATGTTTCTCTATTGAAAAAAGCTGATGTGTCGGATGGTGACGCCTCTGCCACTGTTCCTCCGGTGGTGGAGGATGGGGAATATGAAATTTCCCGCATCCTAAATTCTAGACTGTATAGAGGGAGTTTGCAGTATCTCGTCGCTTGGAAGGGTTTCAGACCTGAGGATAACTCATGGGTGAGGGCGGATGATGTTTCTGCTTCCAGACTTGTCAGAGCGTTTCACAGGAGGTTTCCTGGTAAGCCTGGGCCTAGGGGATCCGGAGGATCCTTTTAGAAGAGGGGGTACAGTTAGAACTCTCCTGTTAGGTTTTTTTGAGTTTGCTGGTCACATGACCATTTTTGCCTATTTAATCCGTCTCTGCCCTCCTTGTCTTGCTGGACTTCATTGTATTTACTACTCTTGAGCTAGCTTGGTGCTCTGTTGCCGTTCTCTGTTAGTTTTGCTAGGTCTTCTGACCTCTATGCTTTTTGTTGTGTGTTTGTCTTTGACTGCTACTATTTCTGCTAGGAGGTGTCCAACTTATCCCAGTCCCTAGTTCTTGTAGGGATACCTCCCTCACATCTATAGGTCTTCGTACAGACTAGCCGAGGACTTTAGCGGGTCTGATCGCAGGATCAGGTTCCCTGTTACATCGTAGGGATCTAGTTTAGTTCTATGGTAGGGACAGATCTCCTGTCTTTCCTTAGTCTCTGTAGCAGATCATAACAATCCTATGTTAAATTGTAAAATTACATCTAATGATATCCCATGTTGCATTGTAACATTACATCTAATGATATCCTATATTGCATTGCAACATTACATCTAATGATTTCCTATATTGCATTGAAATATTAAATCTAATGATATCCTATTTTGCATTGTAAAATTACATCTAAAGATATCCTATATTGCATTGGAACATTACATCTAATGATATCCTTTATTGCATTGTAACATTACATCTAATGATATCCTACATTGCATTGTAACATTTCATCTAATGATATCCTATGTTGCATTGTAACATTGCATCTAATGATATGCTATATTGCATTGTAAAATTACGTCTAATGATATCCTATACTGCATTGCAACAATGCATCTAATGATACCCTACATTGCATTGCAACAATGCATCTAATGATATCCTATACTGCATTGTAACATTACATCTAATGATATCCTATATTGCATTGCAACATTACATCTAATGATATCCTATACTGCATTGTAACATTACATCTAATGATATCCTATATTGCATTGTGACATTACATCTAATGATATCCTATATTGCATTGTAACATTAGATCTAATGATATCCTATATTGCATTGTAACATTACATCTAATGATATTCTATATTCGATTGCAACATTACATCTAATGACATCCTATATTGCATTGTAACATTACATCTAATGATATCCTATATTGCATTGTAACATTACATCTAATGATATCCTATATTGCATTGTAAGATTACATCTAATGATATCCTATATTGCATTGTGTCATTACATCTCATTATATCCTATATTGCATTGCAACATTGGATCTAATGATATCCTATATTGCATTGTAACATTACATCTAATGATATCCTATATTGCATTGTAACATTACCTCTAATGATATCCTATATTGCATTGTAACATTTCATCTAATGATATCCTATATTGCATTGTAACATTACATCTAATGATATCCTATGTTGCATTGTAAGATTACATCTAATGATATCCTATATTGCATTGTAACATTACATCTAATGATATATTATGTTGCATTTTAACATTGCATCTAGTGATATCCTATATTGCATTGTAACATTATGTCTAATGATATCCTATATAGTGTTGAGCCACCCCCGTAGTGTTCGAGTTCGGTTCGGTTCGTCGAACACCCGTGTGTTCGCCGAACTGTTCGTCGAACACCTTCGAACACCGTTAAAACCAATGGCAGGCAAACAAAAACACATAGAAACACATAGAAAACACCTTCACAAGTGTCCAAAAGCTGACAAACTGCTCAGAAGACATAACTAACACATGGAAAAGTGACAAGTACATATAGTCATGTGAAAAGAAAAGAGGTGAAGGAGTAAAAGGAGGGGGAGACACAGATATAGGCATGTCATGCCCTTCTAAAATCCAAAAAGTGAGAAGCCGACACGGCTAGTTCGTTCCTGCCCGTGCTACCTCCGTGTCGCCGGGTTTGTCCCAGAGCCGCGGTGGACCCTGACGGCCAGCTCCCCTCTGCCAATACTGGTGCCTGTCCGCTCGTGGGTCGAGCCCCCCCGCGGTGGGGGGTGGGGGGGTAACATCTGCAGAAGAAAGACCATCTTCCAGCCAAACTAAGATGTCGACTTCTTTTCGTGGACAATGTGATACGATCCCTTTCTTACGGACACGCCCATCGCTACAAATTCCAGATGAGGCACAAAAACAGCAGGTGCTTCAGCGGATATCAAGTGCTCCTTCAAGTGGGCTCTCCTCCACCTCAATTTCAACATCACAAATACTCCAGTCCGCAGAGGTGTCACCCCAATCGCACTTGCTTCCTCACAGCTCCCAAGTCTCCAGCTGCCCGTCTGAGTATGGGGTAACACAGATGGTTGAGTCTGCAGAGCTGTTTACTCATACTATAGCCTGGGAAACGGAGGTCTGCTCCAGAGCTTCTGTTAATCCAGACGAGGAAATGATCTGCACTGATGCCCAGAATCTTTATAAGTCGGATCCAGGACCAGATGAAGAAGGTTCTGAGCATAATGTAGACCCTCGTTCCCAAACTGTCACTCCTGTTGGTGGAGACAATGATGAAGACGATGATGAGACTCAAATACCTGATTGGAGCGACAACTTGACTTTTCGGTCAGGGCAAGAAGAGGTTGGCTTTGAGGACGACGGGTGTGATAACACACAGGGTGATGATGACGAGGTTGGAGATCCCACTTACTGTCAACCCACAGTCAGCCAGTCGAGGAGGAGAATGTGACTATCCCAGGGGATGGGGATAACTCGGTACCCGGGCCTTTACCTGGCCTTGGGGATGTCGCGGTGGTCGGCTCCCTGGCCCGTACCCTGGGGTCACTCTTTAAAAGAGTGGATAATTGTTAATTTTATAAGAGTTTGTGACGCCACCTGTGGTATCTGGTGAGAAGCACCAGCGCTGCAGCAGTCCACTGAGACCCATGATAAGGCAGCTCGATGGTATAGCTCCCCACAGGTGGAGCTAGGTCTCAGGGCAGCGTATGCAGGGGGAATGCAGGACAGGCGAGACCCAGCTGGGTCAGAGCAAGAACGGGAACGGACACGGTAGTCACTTCAGTACCTTTCACAGGAGGAAATTCAGGCACATCCCGGAGCACTGTAGGGTGAAGGGTGAATATCAGGATCCTCCCCAATGAGCGGGTGTAGGGCCTCCTGTTTCTTGCCTCTGTGTAGTAAGTTTCTGACCTGCCTGGAGCTAGGCCTAACATTGTCTCTGTCCTGCGCTGGCTGACCTTCTGGTAGGGCCTTCTCTTGGAGTTCACGCTCCCACTATGCGGGGCCTAAGCGCCTCCTGGCTCTGTTACGTATCAGCACCTTAGCGATCCTGGGACTTGTAGTTCTCCAGGGATTCTGGTTATGCCTTACTGAATCTAGCTAGCAGGAACCTCGTGCTCCACTGCTGAACTATTATCTGAGTTCTCTAGACTAGACTGAGCTCCACTGCAGACTGACCTCTCTTAGGCTTCTCTACTGCAGGAACTCTTCAGAGAAACTGAACTGCCTAGCTCCACCTTCCTATTTATATCCCTAACGGGCTCCCTCTGCTGGTCTGAGGTGGAAGGTGGAGATGTGTGAATGTTTATGGGGGCCTCTTGTGGAGGATTCCATCAATACACTCTTCTAGGATCTGTGATACCAAGCACAGCGGGGCGTCACAGATGCTATTGACGACGAGGTTAGGTTGCGCCTTCCTGGACAGAGACGGAGTACTGGAAGCACGTCAACAACTGCATCCTCAACCAAAACTCTGCCTCTGACCACAAGTCATATTGGCTCTTCAGGTCGCATGGGCTCTAAGCCTTGCATAGCCTGGGCATTTATTCAGAATGATAAGGATGACCCAACTCGTGTTATCTGTAATATTTGTCACCAAAAGCTAAGTAGAGGCCAAAAAATCCATAGTTTGAGTACTTCATGCATGTACCGTCACATGGATATGAAGCATAAGTTGCAGTGGGAAGCTCACTGTGCTACAATGCGGCCTAGCAGGCTGGGCCAACCACCGTCTGCCCCATCTTGTGCATCCGCGGCCTCTTCATCCTCTGTGACTGGGGGGACAGCAGTCACACATGTTTTTGGACGCATACCTGCCACCTCTTTACCTGCAACAGCCAGTGTGATTGGCAGGTCGTCAGTTCATTGAGAAGTGGAAACACCTGCTGGTGTTGAGCGCTCTCTGACATCGAGAGCACCACCTTTGGATCAAGGCAACCTAACATGTCCGCCTGCATCTTCCTCACAGACCGGCAGTTTGCCGGGGACACCCTACTCAACCCCGTCTAAGCACAACAGCCAGCCCTCGGTCCCTCAGATGTGGAAAAGTAAAAGACCATTTCCTCCTAGCCATGAGAAAGCTAAGAGGTTGAATTTCACCATCTGCAAGCTCTTGGCTACAGAAATGCTGCCTTTCCGCCTGGTGGACACAGTGGATTTTCGAGACCTTATGTCCGTCGCAGTGCCCCAGTACCAGATGCCCAGTCGGCACTACTTCTCAAAGAAAGGTGTGCCTGCGCTCCACCAGCATGTCGCACACAACATCACCGCTTCTTTGAGAAACTCTGTGTGTGACAGGGTGCATTTCACCACAGACACTTGGACGAGTAGGCATGGACAGGGGCGTTACATGTCGCTGACTGGGCACTTTGTAACTATGGTGACAGCAGGACAAGGGGCTGCTGTCCAAGTCTTACCGTCCCCACGAGTTGTGCGTCAATCCTCTTTATCTCGAAGTTCCTCCACTGCTTCTGCCTCCTCAACCTCCTCTCCGTCCTCCACCTGCACCCAAAGCCTGTCTGGTAATGCCACCTGCTTTCTAACTGCGCAGAAGGAATCCTGCACACCTCCTTACTATGCTGGCAGCAGGGCTCAAGGCATCAGTGTTTACTTTGAAATGTCTGGGAAATGTGAGTCACACAGCTGAGGAGTTGTGGTCAGCTCTGGAGACCCAGTTTCATGAATGGTTGTCTCCACTGGACCTGCAACCAGGGAATGCCGTGTGCGACAATGCTGCAAACCTGGGTGCGGCCCATCGCCTGGGCAATGTCACACACGTGCCTTGTATGGCTCACGTGTTGAACCTCGTTGTCCAAAAATTGTTAGCCCACTATCCCGGACTAGATGGGCTTCTGCAGAGGGCACGGTCGCTGTGTGCTCACTTCCTCCGTTCGCATCCCGCAGCTCAACGACTTACATCTCTACAGAAGTCGTTGGGCCTGCCAGTTCACCGGCTGAAATGCGATGTGCCGACACGGTGGAATTCAACTCTGACCATGTTGCAGCGACTGTGGCAGCACCGACAAGCCCTGGTGCAATACGTTCTGACGTATAGCCTGGGCCAACGAGATCCAGAGGTGGGGCAAATCACGCTGGAGGAGTGGTCTCAGATCAGGGACCTATGTAGTTGACTCGAACCCTGGGCCGTGGGGTACCCTGAGCCGAGCCGGTAGACGCTGGGGGTTGTAGTCACTGTGGCGGTGACCCGGTCCGTGATCCAGGGCGGTCAATCCAACGGTAATTTGTATATATGGGTTTTATAATGTCCGACTACGCCACCTCTGGAGTGGAGCAAGAGGGGCCGCTGCTGCAGAACAGTCCTCTGAAGCTGGTGGTTTTGCAGCAATGGTATTATTACTCAGCACAGGAAGAGTGTAGCTTCAGGGCAGTGTGGGTGGATGATGGTGGTTGTAGTGCAGGGAGTCAGTAATGAACACAGAGTCTGTGTGATGCAGTCCCAAGATCTTTACTCACAGTTCTTGCAGTCCAGATTACAGGTACCAGAGCAATCTCACCCGTCGTGCTGTGCGTACTCAGTGAGGGGCTCAGTCCACCCCCAGATAGCTCCGGAGTACTTAGCAGGACTCCCTTCTGTGTGTCCTTTCTCTGGCCTTCTCCCTGCACCTCACACCCAGTGACACTTCTATCCGGTATCCTTGGGCCTTGGCGGGCGACTTGTGTTCCGTCCCCTGGGTCCTATGTGGCTACCTTCTTATTGAGACTGGTGTGGACTTTTACCTGCAGTACATGAAACGCTGCAGCCTCCGGTTTCTAGTTGAGCCTTGCTGTTTCTCCGCTAGTTGAGGGACCGGTTCCCCTTATCTGGCCTGACCCCTCTACCTCCTGGTAGCAGCAGGAGTACGGGTTGCCTTCTGCACGGCCCATAGCCCTAGGGTCCCTTCGGTTCCTGGAGCCTTCCTGCTCCCACTCCTCTCTTCTCTCCTTCAGTCCTGGGCCTCCCAGGCTAGGCCCGCCTCTGGAGCAGAGCTCATGCCGAGCCTCTGCTCCTGTCACTTTTCCTCCTCTGACTGGCTTGCTCTTTCTAAGATGGCTTCCTATTTATACTCTCCCTATCATGTGCTCCGCTAAGCTGCTCCCCTAAGCACCCACTACATAGGACCCTCCCACCAGCTAGGGACCTTGGACTGTGCTCTCCCTTAGGAGCAATCTCGCCCTACCCCCACTGCGGGTATGTGTTGGATGTCTTTATACTCATTCCATTAGAAAGGCATTTTATTTCTAAAATAATTCAGCTTGTTGCAGCATGCCCTGGGTCTCCACTACGGCAAGTTGGCCAACAAGTGTAACTCTCCAACATGTCCTTTCTATTTCCAGGCCACGGAGGATCCTGCGTACTCGTATGCAGGACTCTGACCCCCACCCATCACTCTTAACGCTTGTTCCACTCCGTCCTGGAGTCCTGACAGGAATATGTCCAGTACAATATCCATTAAGTGAACAACGTCGGGCCGTATGAGGCCTGCTTTATCTCCTTCCAGTTGTCGGTGTCGTACCACTACACCACCTCTGTCTCTTCTAAATTTTGCCATCCGAATATTTATTACCCGCCTTGTCCGTTCGATGGCCGTGATGTCTCGCGCACCTTGCCATACCGCTATCGGCACAATCTCTGACCATACTATAGCTAGTTTTGTGAAAAATTCTCTGAAGCGCTCAGTGTCTCGTTTCATTATTGCCATTAGTTATGCGCTGTTGTGATGACCTAGGTTGTTTCCCCCGGCCTGTATAACTAAGATGACTGGACATCTTGCCTCTCTCCCTACCTTGATTACCTCCATTAGTACCTGTGGCCATAGCAGGCCTCTAATACCTCTCTAGTTGAAATATGTGTTATGAAACTCTAATTTCCTCCCGCCTGGGCAGACTTTCGCCCTTTTTTCTGCCCAATATATATACGAGTGGCCTATCACCCACACTGTTGGCTTAGCATCACCTGTAAAAGAAAGAATGAGTGTGTCCCGGTATCTTGGGCGTGGTTCCCTGCCGATGTTATGCATTTATTAAATATAGCTTGGAACTGGTATCTTGATAATGGCGTTCCATCAATGTGTGATAGGAAGAAATTACTTTGTGATCTGATGGTTAGATATGTTTTTACTATTGTTACCCGACTCAGTGTACCGTTTGTGGGCTGTAGAAGTACCCAATTGCCCCTGCCCGCTGGAACCGTTTTCGATTTGTGTATGCGTAGACGTATTGCATTATTGGCTATGACTACGTCCTGGTGTAATAAGCCTCCACTGGTGGTAATTTTGGATTGAGGGACTAATTCACTTACGCATAGCGTCCGAAGAAGGTGATCACAAATTCAGTAGACAGTAGTGTTGCTTCAAATTTTGAGTGTCATGTTAATGGTGTTAGGGATATGATGTGAGAAATCAGTTTTAGTGACACGGTACGGGCCGTCTACACTCCTGACTTGGCTGACCCCTTTTCCACCCTTTTATGGATTGTCTGATGATGAACCTTTGTCACATCTCCCCAATTCAGTAGTTGGAAGTGAAATGCTACTCCGGTCAGACACCGCTGCGCTGACGCCCCTGATATGCCCCTCATCATTAGCTGGTGGAGAAATTCTATGGTGACTTGTGATCTGGCTTGTTCACATTGGTCAACCCGTCTGCCTGCTACTAGTTGTGTCCACTCTTCCCATGCCTTACCGTATGCTTGCCACATCGACGGGGCAACTGACGCTCTGATTAATGGCATCAACTATTCGCCACTAGATCCCATAGGGAAGGTGGGCAACTGTTGCCCGATGGGTGGGCGTTGTGGAAGAGCTCTGTGAAAATCTGCCAATTGAATTGTTAAAAAGCGTTAGCAGCAGCTTTAGATTCCTCAGCATAGTGGCTAGCGCGGACCCATACATTGTGTTTTAGGCACAGAAATGCTAGCCTGGGTAGTAGGCCTAGCACTGGGAGAGACGATGATGCCATCTTATTATTGCAGTGCGCTAGGCTGGTGTTTTTTTGTTATGAAGCGTATATTTTTGTAAGCCAGGCGTGCGCCCCATATTTCAATTGCTACCACTATTGGGAAGAAAAATTATTTTCAGGGCTAGATGCAGCTAAAAATTATTATTAATTTAAAAGCTGGTGGAGCTTGGTATAGATGGCCTAATACAATGAGTCCCACACACTGCTAGAAGCCCAAATATTTTTTCAGAGCTAGATGCAGATAAAAATTATTTTTAATTTGCAACCTGATGGAGGTCAGTATAGATGGACTAATAGAGACAGTCCCACACACTGCTAGAAGGCCAAATATCTTTTCAGAGCTAGATGCAGAAAAAAATTATATTCAATTTGCAACCTAATGGAGGTCAGTATAGATGGACTAATAGAACAAGTCCCACACACTGCTAGAAGCCCAAATACTTTTTCAGAGCTAGATGCAGATAAAAATTATTTTTAATTTGCAACCTGATGGAGGTCAGTATAGATGGACTAATAGAGAAAGTCCCACACACTGCTAGAAGCCCAAATATTTTTTCAGAGCTAGATGCAGATAAAAAATATTTTTAATTTGCAACCTGATGGAGGTCAGTATAGATGGACTAATAGAGAAAGTCCCACACACTGCTAGAAGGCCAAATATTTTTTCAGAGCTAGATGCAGATAAAAAATATTTTTAATTTGCAACCTGATGGAGGTCAGTATAGATGCACTAATAGAACAAGTCCCACACACTGCTAGAAGGCCAAATATTTTTTCAGAGCTAGATGCAGATAAAAATTATTTTTCATTTGCAACCTGATGGACGTCAGTATAGATGGACTAATAGAGAAAGTCCCACACACTGCTAGAAGGCCAAATATTTTTTCAGAGCTAGATGCAGACCAAAAATTATTTTGAATTAGCAACCTGATGGAGGTCAGTATAGATGGACTAATAGAGAAAGTCCCACACACTGCTAGAAGGCCAAATATTTTTTCAGAGCTATATACAGATAAAAATTATTTTTAATTTGCAACCTGATGGAGGTCAGTATAGATGGACTAATAGAGAAAGTCCCACACACTGCTAGAAGGCCAAATATTTTTTCAGAGCAAGATGCAGATAAAAATTATTTTTCATTTGCAACCTGATGGAGGTCAGTATAGATGGACTAATAGAACAAGTCCCACACACTGCTAGAAGGCCAAAGATTTTTTCAGAGCTAGATGCAGATAAAAATTATTTTTCATTTGCAACCTGATGGAGGTCAGTATAGATGGACTAATAGAGAAAGTCCCACACACTGGTAGAAGGCCAAATATTTTTTCAGAGCTAGATGCAGACAAAAAATTATTTTGAATTAGCAACCTGATGGAGGTCAGTATAGATGGACTAATAGAGAAAGTCCCACACACTGCTAGAAGGCCAAATATTTTTTCAGAGCTAGATGCAGATAAAAATTATTTTTCATTTGCAACCTGATGGAGGTCAGTATAGATGGAGTAATAGAGAAAGTCCCACACACTGCTAGAAGGCCAAATATTTTTTCAGAGCTAGATGCAGACAAAAAATTATTTTGAATTTGCAACCTGATGGAGGTCAGTATAGATGGACTAATAGAGAAAGTTCCACACACTGCTTGAAGGACAAATATTTTTTCAGAGCTAGATGCAGATAAAAATTATTTTTCATTTGCAACCTGATGGAGGTCAGTATAGATGGACTAATAGAGAAAGTCCCACACACTGCTAGAAGGCCAAATATTTTTTCAGATCTAGATGCAGATAAAAAATATTTTTAATTTGCAACCTGATGGAGGTCAGTATAGATGCACTAATAGAACAAGTCCCACACACTGCTAGAAGGCCAAATATTTTTTCAGAGCTAGATGCAGATAAAAATTATTTTTCATTTGCAACCTGATGGAGGTCAGTATAGATGGACTAATAGAGAAAGTCCCACACACTGCTAGAAGGCCAAATATTTTTTCAGAGCTAGATGCAGACAAAAAATTATTTTGAATTAGCAACCTGATGGAGGTCAGTATAGATGGACTAATAGAGAAAGTCCCACACACTGCTAGAAGGCCAAATATTTTTTCAGTGCTATATGCAGATAAAAATTATTTTTAATTTGCAACCTGATGGAGGTCAGTATAGATGGACTAATAGAGAAAGTCCCACACACTGCTAGAATGCCAAATATTTTTTCAGAGCTAGATGCAGATAAAAATTATTTTTCATTTGCAACCTGATGGAGGTCAGTATAGATGGACTAATAGAACAAGTCCCACACACTGCTAGAAGGCCAAATATTTTTTCAGAGCTAGATGCAGATAAAAATTATTTTTCATTTGCAACCTGATGGAGGTCAGTATAGATGGACTAATAGAGAAAGTCCCACACACTGCTAGAAGGCCAAATATTTTTTCAGAGCTAGATGCAGACAAAAAATTATTTTGAATTAGCAACCTGATGGAGGTCAGTATAGATGGACTAATAGAGAAAGTCCCACACACTGCTAGAAGGTCAAATATTTTTTCAGAGCTAGATGCAGATAAAAATTATTTTTAATTTGCAACCTGATGGAGGTCAGTAAAGATGGACTAATAGAGAAAGTCCCACACACTGCTAGAAGGCCAAATATTTTTTCAGAGCTAGATGCAGATAATAATTATTTTTCATTTGCAACCTGATGGAGGTCAGTATAGATGGAGTAATAGAGAAAGTCCCACACACTGCTAGAAGGCCAAATATTTTTTCAGAGCTAGATGCAGACAAAAAATTATTTTGAATTTGCAACCTGATGGAGATCAGTATAGATGGACTAATAGAGAAAGTCCCACACACTGCTAGAAGGCCAAATATTTTTTCAGAGCTAGATGCAGATAAAAATTATTTTTCATTTGCAACCTGATGGAGGTCAGTATAGATGGAGTAATAGAGAAAGTCCCACACACTGCTAGAAGGCCAAATATTTTTTCAGAGCTAGATGCAGACAAAAAATTATTTTGAATTTGCAACCTGATGGAGGTCAGTATAGATGGACTAATAGAGAAAGTTCCACACACTGCTTGAAGGACAAATATTTTTTCAGAGCTAGATGCAGATAAAAATTATTTTTCATTTGCAACCTGATGGAGGTCAGTATAGATGGACTAATAGATAAAGTCCCACACACTGCTAGAAAGCCAAATATTTTTTCAGAGCTAGATGCAGATAAAAATTATTTTTAATTTTCAACCTGATGGAGGTCAGTATAGATGGAATAATAGAGAAAGTCCCACACACTGCTAGAAGGCCAAATATTTTTTCAGAGCTAGATGCAGACAAAAAATTATTTTGAATTTGCAATCTGATGGAGGTCAGTATAGATGGACTAATAGAGAAAGTCCCACACACTGCTAGAAGGCCAAATATTTTTTCAGAGCTAGATGCAGATTAAAATTATTTTTCATTTGCAACCTAATGGAGGTCAGTATAGATGGAGTAATAGAGAAAGTCCCACACACTGCTAGAAGGCCAAATATTTTTTCAGAGCTAGATGCAGACAAAAAATTATTTTGAATTTGCAACCTGATGGAGGTCAGTATAGATGGACTAAAAGAGAAAGTCCCACACACTCCTAGAAGGCCAAATATTTTTTCAGAGCTAGATGCAGACAAAAAATTATTTTGAATTAGCAACCTGATGGAGGTCAGTATAGATGGACTAATAGAGAAAGTCCCACACACTGCTAGAAGGCCAAATATTTTTTCAGAGCTAGATGCAGATAAAAATAATTTTTAATTTGCAACCTGATGGAGGTCAGTATAGATGGACTAATAGAGAAAGTCCCACACACTGCTAGAAGGCCAAATATTTTTTCAGAGCTAGATGCAGACAAAAAATTATTTTGAATTTGCAATCTGATGGAGGTCAGTATAGATGGACTAATAGAGAAAGTCCCACACACTGCTAGAAGGCCAAATATTTTTTCAGAGCTAGATGCAGATTAAAATTATTTTTCATTTGCAACCTGATGGAGGTCAGTATAGATGGAGTAATAGAGAAAGTCCCACACACTGCTAGAAGGCCAAATATTTTTTCAGAGCTAGATGCAGACAAAAAATTATTTTGAATTTGCAACCTGATGGAGGTCAGTATAGATGGACTAATAGAGAAAGTCCAACACACTGCTAGAAGGCCAAATATTTTTTCAGAGCTAGATGCAGACAAAAAATTATTTTGAATTAGCAACCTGATGGAGGTCAGTATAGATGCACTAATAGAACAAGTCCCACACACTGCTAGAAGGCCAAATATTTTTTCAGAGCTAGATGCAGATAAAAATTATTTTTCATTTGCAACTTGATGGAGGTCAGTATAGATGGACTAATAGAGAAAGTCCCACACACTGCTAGAAGGCCAAATATTTTTTCAGAGCTAGATGCAGACAAAAAATTATTTTGAATTAGCAACCTGATGGAGGTCAGTATAGATGGACTAATAGAGAAAGTCCCACACACTGCTAGAAGGCCAAATATTTTTTCAGAGCTAGATGCAGACAAAAAATTATTTTGAATTAGCAACCTGATGGAGGTCAGTATAGATGCACTAATAGAACAAGTCCCACACACTGCTAGAAGGCCAAATATTTTTTCAGAGCTAGATGCAGATAAAAATTATTTTTCATTTGCAACTTGATGGAGGTCAGTATAGATGGACTAAAAGAGAAAGTCCCACACACTGCTAGAAGGCCAAATATTTTTTCAGAGCTAGATGCAGACAAAAAATTATTTTGAATTAGCAACCTGATGGAGGTCAGTATAGATGGACTAATAGAGAAAGTCCCACACACTGCTAGAAGGCCAAATATTTTTTCAGAGCTAGATGCAGATAAAAATTATTTTTAATTTGCAACCTGATGGAGGTCAGTATAGATGGACTAATAGAGAAAGTCCCACACACTGCTAGAAGGCCAAATATATTTTCAGAGCTTGATGCAGATAAAAATTATTTTTCATTTGCAACCTGATGGAGGTCAGTATAGATGGACTAATAGAGAAAGTCCCACACACTGCTAGAAGGCCAAATATTTTTTCAGATCTAGATGCAGACAAAAAATTATTTTGAATTTGCAACCTGATGGAGGTCAGTATAGATGGACTAATAGAGAAAGTCCCACACACTGCTAGAAGGTCAAATATTTTTTCAGAGCTAGATGCAGATAAAAATTATTTTGAATTTGCAACCTGATGGAGATCAGTATAGATGGACTAATAGAGAAAGTCCCACACACTGCTGCAAGGCCAAATATTTTTTCAGAGCTAGGTGCAGATAAAAATTATTTTTCATTTGCAACCTGATGGAGGTCAGTATAGATGGAATAATAGAGAAAGTCCCACACACTGCTAGAAGGCCAAATATTTTTTCAGAGCTAGATGCAGATAAAAATTATTTTTCATTTGCAACCTGATGGAGGTCAGTATAGATGGACTAATAGAGAAAGTCCCACACACTGCTAGAAGGCCAAATATTTTTTCAGAGCTAGATGCAGATAAAAATTATTTTTCATTTGCAACCTGATGGAGGTCAGTATAGATGGAGTAATAGAGAAAGTCCCACACACTGCTAGAAGGCCAAATATTTTTTCAGAGCTAGATGCAGACAAAAAATTATTTTGAATTTGCAACCTGATGGAGGTCAGTATAGATGGACTAATAGAGAAAGTTCCACACACTGCTTGAAGGACAAATATTTTTTCAGAGCTAGATGCAGATAAAAATTATTTTTCATTTGCAACCTGATGGAGGTCAGTATAGATGGAATAATAGAGAAAGTCCCACACACTGCTAGAAGGCCAAATATTTTTTCAGAGCTAGATGCAGACAAAAAATTATTTTGAATTTGCAATCTGATGGAGGTCAGTATAGATGGACTAATAGAGAAAGTCCCACACACTGCTAGAAGGCCAAATATTTTTTCAGAGCTAGATGCAGATTAAAATTATTTTTCATTTGCAACCTGATGGAGGTCAGTATAGATGGAGTAATAGAGAAAGTCCCACACACTGCTAGAAGGCCAAATATTTTTTCAGAGCTAGATGCAGACAAAAAATTATTTTGAATTTGCAACCTGATGGAGGTCAGTATAGATGGACTAAAAGAGAAAGTCCCACACACTGCTAGAAGGCCAAATATTTTTTCAGAGCTAGATGCAGACAAAAAATTATTTTGAATTAGCAACCTGATGGAGGTCAGTATAGATGGACTAATAGAGAAAGTCCCACACACTGCTAGAAGGCCAAATATTTTTTCAGAGCTAGATGCAGATAAAAATAATTTTTAATTTGCAACCTGATGGAGGTCAGTATAGATGGACTAATAGAGAAAGTCCCACACACTGCTAGAAGGCCAAATATTTTTTCAGAGCTAGATGCAGTTAAAAATTATTTTTCATTTGCAACCTGATGGAGGTCAGTATAGATGGAGTTATAGAGAAAGTCCCACACACTGCTAGAAGGCCAAATATTTTTTCAGAGCTAGATGCAGACAAAAAATTATTTTGAATTTGCAACCTGATGGAGATCAGTATAGATGGACTAATATAGAAAGTCCCACACACTGCTAGAAGGCCAAATATTTTTTCAGAGCTAGATGCAGATAAAAATTATTTTTCATTTGCAACCTGATGGAGGTCAGTATAGATGGAGTAATAGAGAAAGTCCCACACACTGCTAGAAGGCCAAATATTTTTTCAGAGCTAGATGCAGACAAAAAATTATTTTTCATTTGCAACCTGATGGAGGTCAGTATAGATGGACTAATAGAGAAAGTCCCACACACTGCTAGAAGGCCAAATATTTTTTCAGAGCTAGATGCAGATAAAAATTATTTTTAATTTTCAACCTGATGGAGGTCAGTATAGATGGAATAATAGAGAAAGTCCCACACACTGCTAGAAGGCCAAATATTTTTTCAGAGCTAGATGCAGACAAAAAATTATTTTGAATTTGCAATCTGATGGAGGTCAGTATAGATGGACTAATAGAGAAAGTCCCACACACTGCTAGAAGGCCAAATATTTTTTCAGAGCTAGATGCAGATTAAAATTATTTTTCATTTGCAACCTGATGGAGGTCAGTATAGATGGAGTAATAGAGAAAGTCCCACACACTGCTAGAAGGCCAAATATTTTTTCAGAGCTAGATGCAGACAAAAAATTATTTTGAATTTGCAACCTGATGGAGGTCAGTATAGATGGACTAATAGAGAAAGTCCCACACACTGCTAGAAGGCCAAATATTTTTTCAGAGCTAGATGCAGATAAAAATTATTTTTAATTTTCAACCTGATGGAGGTCAGTATAGATGGAATAATAGAGAAAGTCCCACACACTGCTAGAAGGCCAAATATTTTTTCAGAGCTAGATGCAGACAAAAAATTATTTTGAATTTGCAATCTGATGGAGGTCAGTATAGATGGACTAATAGAGAAAGTCCCACACACTGCTAGAAGGCCAAATATTTTTTCAGAGCTAGATGCAGATTAAAATTATTTTTCATTTGCAACCTGATGGAGGTCAGTATAGATGGAGTAATAGAGAAAGTCCCACACACTGCTAGAAGGCCAAATATTTTTTCAGAGCTAGATGCAGACAAAAAATTATTTTGAATTTGCAACCTGATGGAGGTCAGTATAGATGGACTAATAGAGAAAGTCCCACACACTGCTAGAAGGCCAAATATTTTTTTAGAGCTAGATGCAGACAAAAAATTATTTTGAATTAGCAACCTGATGGAGGTCAGTATAGATGGACTAATAGAGAAAGTCCCACACACTGCTAGAAGGCCAAATATTTTTTCAGAGCTATATGCAGATAAAAATTATTTTTCATTTGCAACCTGATGGAGGTCAGTATAGATGCACTAATAGAACAAGTCCCACACACTGCTAGAAGGCCAAATATTTTTTCAGAGCTAGATGCAGATAAAAATTATTTTTCATTTGCAACTTGATGGAGGTCAGTATAGATGGACTAATAGAGAAAGTCCCACACACTGCTAGAAGGCCAAATATTTTTTTCAGAGCTAGATGCAGACAAAAAATTATTTTGAATTAGCAACCTGATGGAGGTCAGTATAGATGGACTAATAGAGAAAGTCCCACACACTGCTAGAAGGCCAAATATTTTTTCAGAGCTAGATGCAGATAAAAATTATTTTTAATTTGCAACCTGATGGAGGTCAGTATAGATGGACTAATAGAGAAAGTCCCACACACTGCTAGAAGGCCAAATATTTTTTCAGAGCTTGATGCAGATAAAAATTATTTTTCATTTGCAACCTGATGGAGGTCAGTATAGATGGAGTTATAGAGAAAGTCCCACACACTGCTAGAAGGCCAAATATTTTTTCAGAGCTAGATGCAGACAAAAAATTATTTTGAATTTGCAACCTGATGGAGATCAGTATAGATGGACTAATATAGAAAGTCCCACACACTGCTAGAAGGCCAAATATTTTTTCAGAGCTAGATGCAGATAAAAATTATTTTTAATTTTCAACCTGATGGAGGTCAGTATAGATGGAATAATAGAGAAAGTCCCACACACTGCTGGAAGGCCAAATATTTTTTCAGAGCTAGATGCAGACAAAAAATTATTTTGAATTTGCAATCTGATGGAGGTCAGTATAGATGGACTAATAGAGAAAGTCCCACACACTGCTAGAAGGCCAAATATTTTTTCAGAGCTAGATGCAGATTAAAATTATTTTTCATTTGCAACCTGATGGAGGTCAGTATAGATGGAGTAATAGAGAAAGTCCCACACACTGCTAGAAGGCCAAATATTTTTTCAGAGCTAGATGTAGACAATAAATTATTTTGAATTTGCAACCTGATGGAGGTCAGTATAGATGGTCTAATAGAGAAAGTCCCACACACTGCTAGAAGGCCAAATATTTTTTCTGAGCTAGATGCAGATAAAAATTATTTTTAATTTTCAACCTGATGGAGGTCAGTATAGATGGAATAATAGAGAAAGTCCCACACACTGCTAGAAGACCAAATATTTTTTCAGAGCTAGATGCAGACAAAAAATTATTTTGAATTTGCAATCTGATGGAGGTCAGTATAGATGGACTAATAGAGAAAGTCCCACACACTGCTAGAAGGCCAAATATTTTTTCAGAGCTAGATGCAGATTAAAATTATTTTTCATTTGCAACCTGATGGAGGTCAGTATAGATGGAGTAATAGAGAAAGTCCCACACACTGCTAGAAGGCCAAATATTTTTTCAGAGCTAGATGCAGACAAAAAATTATTTTGAATTTGCAACCTGATGGAGGTCAGTATAGATGGACTAAAAGAGAAAGTCCCACACACTGCTAGAAGGCCAAATATTTTTTCAGAGCTAGATGCAGACAAAAAATTATTTTGAATTAGCAACCTGATGGAGGTCAGTATAGATGGACTAATAGAGAAAGTCCCACACACTGCTAGAAGGCCAAATATTTTTTCAGAGCTAGATGCAGATAAAAATAATTTTTAATTTGCAACCTGATGGAGGTCAGTATAGATGGACTAATAGAGAAAGTCCCACACACTGCTAGAAGGCCAAATATTTTTTCAGAGCTAGATGCAGTTAAAAATTATTTTTCATTTGCAACCTGATGGAGGTCAGTATAGATGGAGTAATAGAGATAGTCCCACACACTGCTAGAACGCCAAATATTTTTTCAGAGCTAGATGCAGACAAAAAATTATTTTGAATTTGCAACCTGATGGAGGTCAGTATAGATGGACTAATAGAGAAAGTCCCACACACTGCTAGAAGGCCAAATATTTTTTCAGAGCTAGATGCAGATAAAAATTATTTTTAATTTTCAACCTGATGGAGGTCAGTATAGATGGAATAATAGAGAAAGTCCCACACACTGCTAGAAGGCCAAATATTTTTTCAGAGCTAGATGCAGACAAAAAATTATTTTGAATTTGCAATCTGATGGAGGTCAGTATAGATGGACTAATAGAGAAAGTCCCACACACTGCTAGAAGTCCAAATATTTTTTCAGAGCTAGATGCAGATTAAAATTATTTTTCATTTGCAACCTGATGGAGGTCAGTATAGATGGAGTAATAGAGAAAGTCCCACACACTGCTAGAAGGCCAAATATTTTTTCAGAGCTAGATGCAGACAAAAAATTATTTTGAATTTGCAACCTGATGGAGGTCAGTATAGATGGACTAATAGAGAAAGTCCCACACACTGCTAGAAGGCCAAATATATTTTCAGAGCTAGATGCAGACAAAAAATTATTTTGAATTTGCAATCTGATGGAGGTCAGTATAGATGGACTAATAGAGAAAGTCCCACACACTGCTAGAAGTCCAAATATTTTTTCAGAGCTAGATGCAGATTAAAATTATTTTTCATTTGCAACCTGATGGAGGTCAGTATAGATGGAGTAATAGAGAAAGTCCCACACACTGCTAGAAGGCCAAATATTTTTTCAGAGCTAGATGCAGACAAAAAATTATTTTGAATTTGCAACCTGATGGAGGTCAGTATAGATGGACTAAAAGAGAAAGTCCCACACACTGCTAGAAGGCCAAATATTTTTTCAGAGCTAGATGCAGACAAAAAATTATTTTGAATTAGCAACCTGATGGAGGTCAGTATAGATGGACTAATAGAGAAAGTCCCACACACTGCTAGAAGGCCAAATATTTTTTCAGAGCTAGATGCAGATAAAAATAATTTTTAATTTGCAACCTGATGGAGGTCAGTATAGATGGACTAATAGAGAAAGTCCCACACACTGCTAGAAGGCCAAATATTTTTTTCAGAGCTAGATGCAGTTAAAAATTATTTTTCATTTGCAACCTGATGGAGGTCAGTATAGATGGAGTAATAGAGAAAGTCCCACACACTGCTAGAAGGCCAAATATTTTTTCAGAGCTAGATGCAGACAAAAAATTATTTTGAATTTGCAACCTGATGGAGGTCAGTATAGATGGACTAATAGAGAAAGTTCCACACACTGCTAGAAGGACAAATATTTTTTCAGAGCTAGATGCAGATAAAAATTATTTTTCATTTGCAACCTGATGGAGGTCAGTATAGATGGACTAATAGAGAAAGTCCCACACACTGCTAGAAGCCCAAATATTTTTTCAGAGCTAGATGCAGATAAAAATTATTTTTAATTTTCAACCTGATGGAGGTCAGTATAGATGGAATAATAGAGAAAGTCCCACACACTGCTAGAAGGCCAAATATTTTTTCAGAGCTAGATGCAGACAAAAAATTATTTTGAATTTGCAATCTGATGGAGGTCAGTATAGATGGACTAATAGAGAAAGTCTCACACACTGCTAGAAGGCCAAATATTTTTTCAGAGCTAGATGCAGATTAAAATTATTTTTCATTTGCAACCTGATGGAGGTCAGTATAGATGGAGTAATAGAGAAAGTCCCACACACTGCTAGAAGGCCAAATATTATTTCAGAGCTAGATGCAGACAAAAAAGTATTTTGAATTTGCAACCTGATGGAGGTCAGTATAGATGGACTAATAGAGAAAGTCCCACACACTGCTAGAAGGCCAAATATTTTTTCAGAGCTAGATGCAGACAAAAAATTATTTTGAATTAGCAACCTGATGGAGGTCAGTATAGATGGACTAATAGAGAAAGTCCCACACACTGCTAGAAGGCCAAATATTTTTTCAGAGCTATATGCAGATAAAAATTATTTTTCATTTGCAACCTGATGGAGGTCAGTATAGATGCACTAATAGAACAAGTCCCACACACTGCTAGAAGGCCAAATATTTTTTCAGAGCTAGATGCAGATAAAAATTATTTTTCATTTGCAACTTGATGGAGGTCAGTATAGATGGACTAATAGAGAAAGTCCCACACACTGCTAGAAGGCCAAATATTTTTTCAGAGCTAGATGCAGACAAAAAATTATTTTGAATTAGCAACCTGATGGAGGTCAGTATAGATGGACTAATAGAGAAAGTCCCACACACTGCTAGAAGGCCAAATATTTTTTCAGAGCTAGATGCAGATAAAAATTATTTTTAATTTGCAACCTGATGGAGGTCAGTATAGATGGACTAATAGAGAAAGTCCCACACACTGCTAGAAGGCCAAATATTTTTTCAGAGCTTGATGCAGATAAAAATTATTTTTCATTTGCAACCTGATGGAGGTCAGTATAGATGGAAAAATAGAGAAAGTCCCACACACTGCTAGAAGGCCAAATATTTTTTCAGAGCTAGATGCAGACAAAAAATTATTTTGAATTAGCAACCTGATGGAGGTCAGTATAGATGGACTAATAGAGAAAGTCCCACAAACTGCTAGAAGGTCAAATATTTTTTCAGAGCTAGATGCAGATAAAAATTATTTTGAATTTGCAACCTGATGGAGATCAGTATAGATGGACTAATAGAGAAAGTCCCACACACTGCTAGAAGGCCAAATATTTTTTCAGAGCTAGATGCAGATAAAAATTATTTTTCATTTGCAACCTGATGGAGGTCAGTATAGATGGAGTAATAGAGAAAGTCCCACACACTGCTAGAAGGCCAAATATTTTTTCAGAGCTAGATGCAGACAAAAAATTATTTTGAATTTGCAACCTGATGGAGGTCAGTATAGATGGACTAATAGAGAAAGTTCCACACACTGCTTGAAGGACAAATATTTTTTCAGAGCTAGATGCAGATAAAAATTATTTTTCATTTGCAACCTGATGGAGGTCAGTATAGATGGAGTAATAGAGAAAGTCCCAAACACTGCTAGAAGGCCAAATATTTTTTCAGAGCTAGATGCAGATAAAAATTATTTTGAAATTGCAACCTGATGGAGGTCAGTATAGATGGACTAATAGAGAAAGTCCCACACACTGCTAGAAGGCCAAATATTTTTTCAGAGCTAGATGCAGACAAAAAATTATTTTGAATTAGCAACCTGATGGAGGTCAGTATAGATGGACTAATAGAGAAAGTCTCACACACTGCTAGAAGGCCAAATATTTTTTCAGAGCTAGATGCAGATAAAAATTATTTTTAATTTTCAACCTGATGGAGGTCAGTATAGATGGAATAATTGAGAAAGTCCCACACACTGCTAGAAGGCCAAATATTTTTTCAGAGCTAGATGCAGACAAAAAATTATTTTGAATTTGCAATCTGATGGAGGTCAGTATAGATGGATTAATAGAGAAAGTCCCACACACTGCTAGAAGGCCAAATATTTTTTCAGAGCTAGATGCAGATTAAAATTATTTTTCATTTGCAACCTGATGGAGGTCAGTATAGATGGAGTAATAGAGAAAGTCCCACACACTGCTAGAAGGCCAAATATTTTTTCAGAGCTAGATGCAGACAAAAAATTATTTTGAATTTGCAACCTGATGGAGGTCAGTATAGATGGACTAAAAGAGAAAGTCCCACACACTGCTAGAAGGCCAAATATTTTTTCAGAGCTAGATGCAGACAAAAAATTATTTTGAATTAGCATTCTGATGGAGGTCAGTATAGATGGACTAATAGAGAAAGTCCCAAACACTGCTAGAAGGCCAAATATTTTTTCAGAGCTAGATGCAGATAAAAATTATTTTTCATTTGCAACCTGATGGAGGTCAGTATAGATGGAGTAATAGAGAAAGTCCCACACACTGCTAGAAGGCCAAATATTTTTTCAGAGCTAGATGCAGACAAAAAATTATTTTGAATTTGCAACCTGATGGAGATCAGTATAGATGGACTAATAGAGAAAGTCCCACACACTGCTAGAAGGCCAAATATTTTTTCAGAGGTAGATGCAGATAAAAATTATTTTTCATTTGCAACCTGATGGAGGTCAGTATAGATGGACTAATAGAGAAAGTCCCACACTCTACTAGAAGGCCAAATATTTTTTCAGAGCTAGATGCAGACAAAAAATTATTTTGAATTTGCAACCTGATGGAGGTCAGTATAGATGGACTTATAGAGAAAGTTCCACACACTGCTAGAAGAACAAATATTTTTTCAGAGCTAGATGCAGATAAAAATTATTTTTCATTTGCAACCTGATGGAGGTCAGTATAGATGGACTAATAGAGAAAGTCCCACACACTGCTAGAAGGCCAAATATTTTTTCAGAGCTAGATGCAGATAAAAATTATTTTTAATTTCAACCTGATGGAGGTCAGTATAGATGGACTAATAGAGAAAGTCCCACACACTGCTAGAAGGCCAAATATTTTTTCAGAGCTAGATGCAGATAAAAATTATTTTTAATTTTCAACCTGATGGAGGTCAGTATAGATGGAATAATAGAGAAAGTCCGACACACTGCTAGAAGGCCAAATATTTTTTCAGAGCTAGATGCAGACAAAAAATTATTTTGAATTTGCAATCTGATGGAGGTCAGTATAGATGGACTTATAGAGAAAGTTCCACACACTGCTAGAAGAACAAATATTTTTTCAGAGCTAGATGCAGATAAAAATTATTTTTCATTTGCAACCTGATGGAGGTCAGTATAGATGGACTAATAGAGAAAGTCCCACACACTGCTAGAAGGCCAAATATTTTTTCAGAGCTAGATGCAGATAAAAATTATTTTTAATTTCAACCTGATGGAGGTCAGTATAGATGGACTAATAGAGAAAGTCCCACACACTGCTAGAAGGCCAAATATTTTTTCAGAGCTAGATGCAGATAAAAATTATTTTTAATTTTCAACCTGATGGAGGTCAGTATAGATGGAATAATAGAGAAAGTCCGACACACTGCTAGAAGGCCAAATATTTTTTCAGAGCTAGATGCAGACAAAAAATTATTTTGAATTTGCAATCTGATGGAGGTCAGTATAGATGGACTAATAGAGAAAGTCCCACACACTGCTA
This sequence comes from Phyllobates terribilis, assembly GCF_046119375.1. Taxonomy (NCBI): domain Eukaryota; kingdom Metazoa; phylum Chordata; class Amphibia; order Anura; family Dendrobatidae; genus Phyllobates; species Phyllobates terribilis. Next base: position 911,937,503 of record NW_027362763.1, on the reverse strand, counting down.
GAAGTCCAAATATTTTTTCAGAGCTAGATGCAGATTAAAATTATTTTTCATTTGCAACCTGATGGAGGTCAGTATAGATGGAGTAATAGAGAAAGTCCCACACACTGCTAGAAGGCCAAATATTTTTTCAGAGCTAGATGCAGACAAAAAATTATTTTGAATTTGCAACCTGATGGAGGTCAGTATAGATGGACTAATAGAGAAAGTCCCACACACTGCTAGAAGGCCAAATATATTTTCAGAGCTAGATGCAGACAAAAAATTATTTTGAATTTGCAATCTGATGGAGGTCAGTATAGATGGACTAATAGAGAAAGTCCCACACACTGCTAGAAGTCCAAATATTTTTTCAGAGCTAGATGCAGATTAAAATTATTTTTCATTTGCAACCTGATGGAGGTCAGTATAGATGGAGTAATAGAGAAAGTCCCACACACTGCTAGAAGGCCAAATATTTTTTCAGAGCTAGATGCAGACAAAAAATTATTTTGAATTTGCAACCTGATGGAGGTCAGTATAGATGGACTAAAAGAGAAAGTCCCACACACTGCTAGAAGGCCAAATATTTTTTCAGAGCTAGATGCAGACAAAAAATTATTTTGAATTAGCAACCTGATGGAGGTCAGTATAGATGGACTAATAGAGAAAGTCCCACACACTGCTAGAAGGCCAAATATTTTTTCAGAGCTAGATGCAGATAAAAATAATTTTTAATTTGCAACCTGATGGAGGTCAGTATAGATGGACTAATAGAGAAAGTCCCACACACTGCTAGAAGGCCAAATATTTTTTTCAGAGCTAGATGCAGTTAAAAATTATTTTTCATTTGCAACCTGATGGAGGTCAGTATAGATGGAGTAATAGAGAAAGTCCCACACACTGCTAGAAGGCCAAATATTTTTTCAGAGCTAGATGCAGACAAAAAATTATTTTGAATTTGCAACCTGATGGAGGTCAGTATAGATGGACTAATAGAGAAAGTTCCACACACTGCTAGAAGGACAAATATTTTTTCAGAGCTAGATGCAGATAAAAATTATTTTTCATTTGCAACCTGATGGAGGTCAGTATAGATGGACTAATAGAGAAAGTCCCACACACTGCTAGAAGCCCAAATATTTTTTCAGAGCTAGATGCAGATAAAAATTATTTTTAATTTTCAACCTGATGGAGGTCAGTATAGATGGAATAATAGAGAAAGTCCCACACACTGCTAGAAGGCCAAATATTTTTTCAGAGCTAGATGCAGACAAAAAATTATTTTGAATTTGCAATCTGATGGAGGTCAGTATAGATGGACTAATAGAGAAAGTCTCACACACTGCTAGAAGGCCAAATATTTTTTCAGAGCTAGATGCAGATTAAAATTATTTTTCATTTGCAACCTGATGGAGGTCAGTATAGATGGAGTAATAGAGAAAGTCCCACACACTGCTAGAAGGCCAAATATTATTTCAGAGCTAGATGCAGACAAAAAAGTATTTTGAATTTGCAACCTGATGGAGGTCAGTATAGATGGACTAATAGAGAAAGTCCCACACACTGCTAGAAGGCCAAATATTTTTTCAGAGCTAGATGCAGACAAAAAATTATTTTGAATTAGCAACCTGATGGAGGTCAGTATAGATGGACTAATAGAGAAAGTCCCACACACTGCTAGAAGGCCAAATATTTTTTCAGAGCTATATGCAGATAAAAATTATTTTTCATTTGCAACCTGATGGAGGTCAGTATAGATGCACTAATAGAACAAGTCCCACACACTGCTAGAAGGCCAAATATTTTTTCAGAGCTAGATGCAGATAAAAATTATTTTTCATTTGCAACTTGATGGAGGTCAGTATAGATGGACTAATAGAGAAAGTCCCACACACTGCTAGAAGGCCAAATATTTTTTCAGAGCTAGATGCAGACAAAAAATTATTTTGAATTAGCAACCTGATGGAGGTCAGTATAGATGGACTAATAGAGAAAGTCCCACACACTGCTAGAAGGCCAAATATTTTTTCAGAGCTAGATGCAGATAAAAATTATTTTTAATTTGCAACCTGATGGAGGTCAGTATAGATGGACTAATAGAGAAAGTCCCACACACTGCTAGAAGGCCAAATATTTTTTCAGAGCTTGATGCAGATAAAAATTATTTTTCATTTGCAACCTGATGGAGGTCAGTATAGATGGAAAAATAGAGAAAGTCCCACACACTGCTAGAAGGCCAAATATTTTTTCAGAGCTAGATGCAGACAAAAAATTATTTTGAATTAGCAACCTGATGGAGGTCAGTATAGATGGACTAATAGAGAAAGTCCCACAAACTGCTAGAAGGTCAAATATTTTTTCAGAGCTAGATGCAGATAAAAATTATTTTGAATTTGCAACCTGATGGAGATCAGTATAGATGGACTAATAGAGAAAGTCCCACACACTGCTAGAAGGCCAAATATTTTTTCAGAGCTAGATGCAGATAAAAATTATTTTTCATTTGCAACCTGATGGAGGTCAGTATAGATGGAGTAATAGAGAAAGTCCCACACACTGCTAGAAGGCCAAATATTTTTTCAGAGCTAGATGCAGACAAAAAATTATTTTGAATTTGCAACCTGATGGAGGTCAGTATAGATGGACTAATAGAGAAAGTTCCACACACTGCTTGAAGGACAAATATTTTTTCAGAGCTAGATGCAGATAAAAATTATTTTTCATTTGCAACCTGATGGAGGTCAGTATAGATGGAGTAATAGAGAAAGTCCCAAACACTGCTAGAAGGCCAAATATTTTTTCAGAGCTAGATGCAGATAAAAATTATTTTGAAATTGCAACCTGATGGAGGTCAGTATAGATGGACTAATAGAGAAAGTCCCACACACTGCTAGAAGGCCAAATATTTTTTCAGAGCTAGATGCAGACAAAAAATTATTTTGAATTAGCAACCTGATGGAGGTCAGTATAGATGGACTAATAGAGAAAGTCTCACACACTGCTAGAAGGCCAAATATTTTTTCAGAGCTAGATGCAGATAAAAATTATTTTTAATTTTCAACCTGATGGAGGTCAGTATAGATGGAATAATTGAGAAAGTCCCACACACTGCTAGAAGGCCAAATATTTTTTCAGAGCTAGATGCAGACAAAAAATTATTTTGAATTTGCAATCTGATGGAGGTCAGTATAGATGGATTAATAGAGAAAGTCCCACACACTGCTAGAAGGCCAAATATTTTTTCAGAGCTAGATGCAGATTAAAATTATTTTTCATTTGCAACCTGATGGAGGTCAGTATAGATGGAGTAATAGAGAAAGTCCCACACACTGCTAGAAGGCCAAATATTTTTTCAGAGCTAGATGCAGACAAAAAATTATTTTGAATTTGCAACCTGATGGAGGTCAGTATAGATGGACTAAAAGAGAAAGTCCCACACACTGCTAGAAGGCCAAATATTTTTTCAGAGCTAGATGCAGACAAAAAATTATTTTGAATTAGCATTCTGATGGAGGTCAGTATAGATGGACTAATAGAGAAAGTCCCAAACACTGCTAGAAGGCCAAATATTTTTTCAGAGCTAGATGCAGATAAAAATTATTTTTCATTTGCAACCTGATGGAGGTCAGTATAGATGGAGTAATAGAGAAAGTCCCACACACTGCTAGAAGGCCAAATATTTTTTCAGAGCTAGATGCAGACAAAAAATTATTTTGAATTTGCAACCTGATGGAGATCAGTATAGATGGACTAATAGAGAAAGTCCCACACACTGCTAGAAGGCCAAATATTTTTTCAGAGGTAGATGCAGATAAAAATTATTTTTCATTTGCAACCTGATGGAGGTCAGTATAGATGGACTAATAGAGAAAGTCCCACACTCTACTAGAAGGCCAAATATTTTTTCAGAGCTAGATGCAGACAAAAAATTATTTTGAATTTGCAACCTGATGGAGGTCAGTATAGATGGACTTATAGAGAAAGTTCCACACACTGCTAGAAGAACAAATATTTTTTCAGAGCTAGATGCAGATAAAAATTATTTTTCATTTGCAACCTGATGGAGGTCAGTATAGATGGACTAATAGAGAAAGTCCCACACACTGCTAGAAGGCCAAATATTTTTTCAGAGCTAGATGCAGATAAAAATTATTTTTAATTTCAACCTGATGGAGGTCAGTATAGATGGAATAATAGAGAAAGTCCCACACACTGCTAGAAGGCCAAATATTTTTTCAGAGCTAGATGCAGACAAAAAATTATTTTGAATTTGCAACCTGATGGAGGTCAGTATAGATGGACTAATAGAGAAAGTCCCACACACTGCTAGAAGGCCAAATATTTTTTCAGAGCTAGATGCAGACAAAAAATTATCTTGAATTAGCAACCTGATGGAGGTCAATATAGATGGACTAATAGAGAAAGTCCCACACTGCTAGAAAACCAAATATTTTTTCAGAGCTATATGCAGATAAAAATTATTTTTCATTTGCAACCTGATGGAGGTCAGTATAGATGGACTAATAGAGAAAGTCCCACACACTGCTAGAAGGCCAAATATTTTTTCAGAGCTAGATGCAGATAAAAATTATTTTTCATTTGCAACCTGATGGAGGTCAGTATAGATGGACTAATAGCGAAAGTCCCACACACTGCTAGAAGGCCAAATATTTTTTCAGAGCTAGATGCAGAAAAAAAATTATTTTGAATTAGCAACCTGATGGAGGTCAGTATAGATGGACTAATAGAGAAAGTCCCACACACTGCTAGAAGGCCAAATATTTTTTCAGAGCTAGATGCAGATAAAAATTATTTTTAATTTGCAACCTGATGAAGGTCAGTATAGATGGACTAATAGAGAAAGTCCCACACACTGCTAGAAGGCCAAATATTTTTTCAGAGCTAGATGCAGATAAAAATTATTTTTCATTTGCAACCTGATGGAGGTCAGTATAGATGAAGTAATAGAGAAAGTCCCACACACTGCTAGAAGGCCAAATATTTTTTCAGAGCTAGATGCAGACAAAAAATTATTTTGAATTTGCAACCTGATGGAGATCAGTATAGATGGACTAATAGAGAAAGTCCCACACACTGCTAGAAGGCCAAATATTTTTTCAGAGCTAGATGCAGATAAAAATTATTTTTCATTTGCAACTTGATGGAGGTCAGTATAGATGGACTAATAGAGAAAGTCCCACACACTGCTAGAAGGCCAAATATTTTTTCAGAGCTAGTGTCACGGGTGTGTTGCCACGAAGATCGTCACGAGTACACAGCCTGACTTCTCGCAGCTGACTTGTTGGTGCTTTGTGTTTTTTCGGCAGTGAAGGAGTTAATTCTCTCTCTCTCTGGGCTAGCTGAGGTCCAGCCTCGCCCAGCTGCAATCAATGCTTCTTTAGTGAGACTCCTTCATATCCCTGCAGGTCTGTTTGGGAGGTGTCGGTGAAAGCTTTTCATTCAGACTTACAGAGCGGATCGTGGTGTTTGGAGTTGCTGAGATAAGTGTATTTGGAAGTGTTTTTTCCCTTTCCTCGCTTTATCATTTATCTCCTTTCCCGTTGGTGTTCCCTCTGTTGTAGTTGTGTAGAAGTTGTATGCAAGGTGGTTTTGGTTTTTCCCTTGTACTGTCTCGTTCGTCTAAATACTGTGTGTGGGCATATTATTTCTGGTTCCCAATTGTTGTGATCGGAGTCCTTCTCAGGACTAGATTACTGAGGTGCAGGGATCCTCAGGAGGTAGGGGTTACGCTGGCGGCCTGGACCTCTGTACCTTTAACAGTACCTCCAGGTTGAGGGATTAGTCAGGGCCCCAGCTTAGGGTCAGCTTAGGCCCCCTACCTCCAGTATTCTGTGACAGTGTGACATTTTCACCGACCAACTTAGTTTTTCTCCAGCTACCATGGATCCAGTAGCCGGTCTAGCTCGGCAGTTGCAGAGTTTGTCCATGGGGCTGGCGGACGTTAGGTCCAAGGTTTTGCATCCTCTGGAGCAAGCCGGACCAGAACCTAAAGTAGCTCTCCCTGACAGGTTCACTGGGGGGCGGGACAAGTTTTTTGTTTTCCGGGAGGCATGCAAATTGTACTTTCGGCTGCGGCCTCGGTTATCGGGCAGCGAAGAACAAAGGGTGGGAATTGTCATCTCGCTCCTACAAGGGGACCCACAATCTTGGGCGTTCTCTCTTCCCCCAAGCTCCCCGGTTCTCCAGTCAGTGGATAGGTTTTTCGCTGCTCTGGGACTCGTATATGATGACCCAGATCGGATCTCCCTTGCTGAGTCTAAGTTACGTAGGATTCAGCAGGGAGATCGTCCGGCGGAGGAATTCTGTTCGGAGTTCCGTAGGTGGGCCACGGACACCCAGTGGAATGACCCGGCTCTTAGGAGCCAGTTTTGTCATGGTTTATCCGACAAATTACAGGATGTGTTGGCACAGTATGACTCTCCCGCGTCACTGGAAGCCGCTATGGCCCTTGCCATTCGCGTTGACAGACGGCTTCGGGAGAGGTGCGGGATAACTCTACCCCCTGTAATGTCTCCACCTCCTACAAGGTCCCCTCATATGGTGGTTCCCCTGGTCAGTCCGGAGGAGCCTATGCAATTAGGAGGGACATCATTTCGGGGAAGGGGACCGGTGGAGCGCCATAAGACAGGAAGGTGTTTCCTCTGCGGGAAAAAGGGACATTTTATTGGGGGGTGTCCATCCCGTCCCTTGCAGAGTAAAGAGTCGTCGAAAAAACTGTTGATCCCAGGTTGTGTGGTGGACGGCAATCTGGGAGTAGGTATTTCGTCCCTAGGTTCGTCTCAGTTTCTCGTACCGGCGGAGGTGGTGGTGGGTGCGAGAACTGAGAGGATATCTGTTCTTCTGGATAGTGGGGCCGGGGCTAATCTGGTTGATGCTCGGTTTGCCCGGGTTCAAGGTATGCGATTGAGTGAGTTGGCTAAACCCATCCCCATATTCTCGATCGATGCCAGGCCTCTCGGTCAGGGAAGTTTTTTGCAAGCTGTGCATGGCGTAAAACTTCAAGTGGGGGCAATACATAAAGAACTGTTGTCTTGCTACGTGTTGGAGGGTCTTCCCACTCCTATAGTGTTGGGCCTTCCTTGGTTAGCTAAGCATAACCCGGTTATTAATTGGCAAACCAGAGAGATAAGCCAATGGAGTAAATTCTGTAATAAAAACTGCATGAACACGGTCATCGGTGCGGTTACTCCTTGGGTCTTACCTCCATTTCTGGCGGACTTTGAGGATGTATTCTCGGAGAATGGGTGTCAGGAACTACCTCCTCATCGCGAGTATGACTGTTCTGTAAAACTGCTCCCTGAGGCCAAGTTACCTAAAGCTAGGTTGTATAACCTTTCTGGTCCTGAGAGGCAGGCCATGAAGGATTATATTTCTGAAAGTCTGGCTAAGGGGCATATTAGACCTTCATCTTCACCGGTGGCCGCGGGGTTCTTCTTTGTTAAGAAGAAAGATGGAGGCCTACGCCCTTGCCTGGATTTCCGTGAACTTAATCGGATTACGGTCCGAGATCCGTATCCGCTCCCACTTATTCCCGATCTCTTTAATCAGATCGTGGGCGCCAAATGGTTCTCTAAGTTGGATCTCAGGGGGGCGTACAATCTGATTAGGATGAAGGAGGGGGATGAGTGGAAGACGGCTTTTAACACTCCGGAGGGGCATTATGAGAACCTTGTCATGCCATTCGGTCTGACTAATGCCCCGGCGGTGTTTCAACACTTTGTTAATGATATTTTTCGCCACCTGGTGGGACAGTTTGTTGTCATATATCTGGATGATATCTTAATTTACTCGCCGGATCTGGTGTCTCATCAGGAGCACGTTAGACAGGTGTTACAGATCTTGCGGGATAATAAACTGTATGCCAAGTGGGAAAAGTGTGTGTTCGCCGTACAGGAACTCCAGTTTTTAGGCTTCCTGGTTTCAGCGTCCGGTTTTCGTATGGACCCTGGGAAAGTGCGGGCAGTTCTTGAGTGGGATCGGCCGGAGAATCTTAAGGCACTACAACGTTTCCTGGGGTTTGCTAACTATTACCGGAAGTTCATTCGTAATTTCTCGTCCATGGTTAAGCCTCTCACAGACATGACTAAAAAGGGGACGGATTTTTCTAGGTGGTCTGACAAGGCTTGTCAAGCATTCTCCTCCTTGAAAAAATGTTTTGCCTCGGCACCCATACTCATTCAACCTGATGCGTCTCAGCCATTCTTTGTAGAGGTAGACGCTTCCGAGGTAGGGGTGGGAGCAGTATTGTCACAGGGTTCGTCCCCTGGTAAGTGGCATCCGTGCGCCTTTTTCTCTAAAAAATTGTCGTCCGCTGAGAGGAATTACGATGTCGGCAATAGGGAACTCTTGGCCATTAAGTTAGCTTTTGAGGAGTGGCGCCATTTTTTGGAGGGGGCAGTTCATCCGGTCACCGTCATCACCGATCACAAGAACCTGCTATATCTGGAGTCCGCTAAACGTCTGAATCCCAGACAAGCTAGGTGGTCATTGTTTTTTACCAGGTTTAATTTCGTCGTTACATATCGTCCTGGGTCTAAAAATGTAAAGGCGGATGCCTTATCTCGTAGTTTCCCTGGGGCCGGGAATACGGACGACCCGATTCCTATTCTTCAGGAGGGGGTGGTGGTTTCGGCAGTATGCTCTGAGCTGGAGGAGGAGATATTGGAGGCTCAGGGGGACGCCCCTGTTGGACCTCCGGGGAGACTGTTCGTTCCAGATCAGTTGCGACAAAAGGTGATCGAGGCACACCATAACTCAGTTTTTGCAGGACACCCGGGGAGTAAAGCAACTGTGGATCTCCTCTCGCGTCGGTTTTGGTGGCCTAACTTACATAAAGAGGTGGTAACTTTTGTCGCGTCCTGTGGGGTTTGTGCGCGCTCTAAGACCTCACATACCCGTCCGTCTGGGGCCCTTTTACCTTTGAAGATCCCGGAGCGTCCTTGGACTCATCTGTCTATGGACTTTATTACGGACCTCCCTCCGTCTTCGGGTAAAACGGTCATACTCGTTGTAGTGGACAGGTTCAGCAAGATGGCACATTTTATCGCTCTTCCGGCTCTCCCTAATGCTAAAACTCTTGCGCAGGTGTTCATTGGGGAGATTGTGAGGCTTCACGGGGTACCCTCCGAGGTGGTGTCTGATCGGGGGTCTCAGTTTGTGTCCAAGTTCTGGAAGGCGTTTTGTGCACGGCGGGGGATGCATTTGTCATTCTCGTCGGCTTTTCATCCTCAGACCAATGGTCAGACGGAACGTATGAACCAGAGCTTGGAGACATATCTTCGGTGTTTTGTGTCAGAGAACCAGGAGGACTGGGCTTCTTTCCTACCTCTGGCAGAGTTTGCTCTCAATAATAGGCGGAGCGAGTCCACTGGTAAGTCCCCGTTTTTTGGGGCATATGGTTTTCACCCCCAGTTTTGTACTTTCAGTAGGGGGGGCTCTTCGGGGGTTCCGGAGGAGGAACGATTTTCCTCATCTCTCGCTTCAGTATGGAGAGGGGTGCTGAAGAATCTGAATACTATGGGGAACCGATACAAACATATGGCTGATAGGAGGAGAGTGTCTGGTCCGGACCTAAGTGTGAACGATCAGGTATGGTTGTCTACCAGGAATATTAAACTTAAGGTTCCCTCCTGGAAACTGGGTCCCAGGTTCATCGGGCCGTACAGAATCAGTTCTGTTATTAATCCGGTGGCATTCCGTCTTGACCTCCCCCCTACGTTTAAAATTCACAACGTGTTTCACAGATCATTGCTTAAGAGGTATGTGGCGCCGGTGGTACCGTCACCTTTACCTCCCCCTCCTGTGGTTGTCAATGGTAACTTGGAGTTCCAGATATCGAGGGTCATTGATTCACGCTTTAATCGCCGGTCCCTTCAGTACTTGGTTCATTGGAAGGGGTATGGTCCTGAGGAGAGGATGTGGGTTCCAGCGTCGGATATTAACGCAGACCGATTAGTTCGGGCCTTCCACACGACTCACCCGAATAAACCTGGCCCTGAGGGTCCGGAGGCCCCTCGTAGAAGGGGGGGTACTGTCACGGGTGTGTTGCCACGAAGATCGTCACGAGTACACAGCCTGACTTCTCGCAGCTGACTTGTTGGTGCTTTGTGTTTTTTTCGGCAGTGAAGGAGTTAATTCTCTCTCTCTCTGGGCTAGCTGAGGTCCAGCCTCGCCCAGCTGCAATCAATGCTTCTTTAGTGAGACTCCTTCATATCCCTGCAGGTCTGTTTGGGAGGTGTCGGTGAAAGCTTTTCATTCAGACTTACAGAGCGGATCGTGGTGTTTGGAGTTGCTGAGATAAGTGTATTTGGAAGTGTTTTTTCCCTTTCCTCGCTTTATCATTTATCTCCTTTCCCGTTGGTGTTCCCTCTGTTGTAGTTGTGTAGAAGTTGTATGCAAGGTGGTTTTGGTTTTTCCCTTGTACTGTCTCGTTCGTCTAAATACTGTGTGTGGGCATATTATTTCTGGTTCCCAATTGTTGTGATCGGGGTCCTTCTCAGGACTAGATTACTGAGGTGCAGGGATCCTCAGGAGGTAGGGGTTACGCTGGCGGACTGGACCTCTGTACCTTTAACAGTACCTCCAGGTTGAGGGATTAGTCAGGGCCCCAGCTTAGGGTCAGCTTAGGCCCCCTACCTCCAGTATTCTGTGACAGTGTGACAGCTAGATGCAGACAAAAAATTATTTTGAATTAGCAACCTGATGGAGGTCAGTATAGATGGACTAATAGAGAAAGTCCCACACACTGCTAGAAGGCCAAATATTTTTTTAGAGCTAGATGCAGATAAAAATTATTTTGAATTTGCAACCTGATGGAGGTCAGTATAGATGGACAAATAGAGAAAGTCCCACACACTGCTAGAAGGCCAAATATTTTTTCAGAGCTTGATGCAGATAAAAATTATTTTTCATTTGCAACCTGATGGAGGTCAGTATAGATGGACAAATAGAGAAAGTCCCACACACTGCTAGAAGGCCAAATATTTTTTCAGAGCTAGATGCAGACAAAAAATTATTTTGAATTAGCAACCTGATGGAGGTCAGTATAGATGGACTAATAGAGAAAGTCCCACACACTGCTAGAAGGTCAAATATTTTTTCAGAGCTAGATGCAGATAAAAATTATTTTGAATTTGCAACCTGATGGAGATCAGTATAGATGGACTAATAGAGAAAGTCCCACACACTGCTAGAAGGCCAAATATTTTTTCAGAGCTAGATGCAGATAAAAATTATTTTTCATTTGCAACCTGATGGAGGTCAGTATAGATGGAGTAATAGAGAAAGTCCCACACACTGCTAGAAGGCCAAATATTTTTTCAGAGCTAGATGCAGACAAAAAATTATTTTGAATTTGCAACCTGATGGAGGTCAGTATAGATGGACTAATAGAGAAAGTTCCACACACTGCTTGAAGGACAAATATTTTTTCAGAGCTAGATGCAGATAAAAATTATTTTTCATTTGCAACCTGATGGAGGTCAGTATAGATGGAGTAATAGAGAAAGTCCCACACACTGCTAGAAGGCCAAATATTTTTTCAGAGCTAGATGCAGATAAAAATTATTTTGAAATTGCAACCTGATGGAGGTCAGTATAGATGGACTAATAGAGAAAGTCCCACACACTGCTAGAAGGCCAAATATTTTTTCAGAGCTAGATGCAGACAAAAAATTATTTTGAATTAGCAACCTGATGGAGGTCAGTATAGATGGACTAATAGAGAAAGTCCCACACACTGCTAGAAGGCCAAATATTTTTTCAGAGCTAGATGCAGATAAAAATTATTTTTAATTTTCAACCTGATGGAGGTCAGTATAGATGGAATAATAGAGAAAGTCCCACACACTGCTAGAAGGCCAAATATTTTTTCAGAGCTAGATGCAGACAAAAAATTATTTTGAATTTGCAATCTGATGGAGGTCAGTATAGATGGACTAATAGAGAAAGTCCCACACACTGCTAGAAGGCCAAATATTTTTTCAGAGCTAGATGCAGATTAAAATTATTTTTCATTTGCAACCTGATGGAGGTCAGTATAGATGGAGTAATAGAGAAAGTCCCACACACTGCTAGAAGGCCAAATATTTTTTCAGAGCTAGATGCAGACAAAAAATTATTTTGAATTAGCATTCTGATGGAGGTCAGTATAGATGGACTAATAGAGAAAGTCCCACACACTGCTAGAAGGCCAAATATTTTTTCAGAGCTAGATGCAGATAAAAATTATTTTTCATTTGCAACCTGATGGAGGTCAGTATAGATGGAGTAATAGAGAAAGTCCCACACACTGCTAGAAGGCCAAATATTTTTTCAGAGCTAGATGCAGACAAAAAATTATTTTGAATTTGCAACCTGATGGAGATCAGTATAGATGGACTAATAGAGAAAGTCCCACACACTGCTAGAAGGCCAAATATTTTTTCAGAGGTAGATGCAGATAAAAATTATTTTTCATTTGCAACCTGATGGAGGTCAGTATAGATGGAGTAATAGAGAAAGTCCCACACACTACTAGAAGGCCAAATATTTTTTCAGAGCTAGATGCAGACAAAAAATTATTTTGAATTTGCAACCTGATGGAGGTCAGTATAGATGGACTTATAGAGAAAGTTCCACACACTGCTAGAAGGACAAATATTTTTTCAGAGCTAGATGCAGATAAAAATTATTTTTCATTTGCAACCTGATGGAGGTCAGTATAGATGGACTAATAGAGAAAGTCCCACACACTGCTAGAAGGCCAAATATTTTTTCAGAGCTAGATGCAGATAAAAATTATTTTTAATTTCAACCTGATGGAGGTCAGTATAGATGGAATAATAGAGAAAGTCCCACACACTGCTAGAAGGCCAAATATTTTTTCAGAGCTAGATGCAGACAAAAAATTATTTTGAATTTGCAACCTGATGGAGGTCAGTATAGATGGACTAATAGAGAAAGTCCCACACACTGCTAGAAGGCCAAATATTTTTTCAGAGCTAGATGCAGACAAAAAATTATTTTGAATTAGCAACCTGATGGAGGTCAGTATAGATGGACTAATAGAGAAAGTCCCACACACTGCTAGAAAACCAAATATTTTTTCAGAGCTATATGCAGATAAAAATTATTTTTCATTTGCAACCTGATGGAGGTCAGTATAGATGGAGTAATAGAGAAAGTCCCACACACTGCTAGAAGGCCAAATATTTTTTCAGAGCTAGATGCAGATAAAAATTATTTTTCATTTGCAACCTGATGGAGGTCAGTATAGATGGACTAATAGAGAAAGTCCCACACACTGCTAGAAGGCCAAATATTTTTTCAGAGCTAGATGCAGAAAAAAAATTATTTTGAATTAGCAACCTGATGGAGGTCAGTATAGATGGACTAATAGAGAAAGTCCCACACACCGCTAGAAGGCCAAATATTTTTTCAGAGCTAGATGCAGATAAAAATTATTTTTAATTTGCAACCTGATGAAGGCCAGTATAGATGGACTAATAGAGAAAGTCCCACACACTGCTAGAAGGCCAAATATTTTTTCAGAGCTAGATGCAGATAAAAATTATTTTTCATTTGCAACCTGATGGAGGTCAGTATAGATGAAGTAATAGAGAAAGTCCCACACACTGCTAGAAGGCCAAATATTTTTTCAGAGCTAGATGCAGACAAAAAATTATTTTGAATTTGCAACCTGATGGAGATCAGTATAGATGGACTAATAGAGAAAGTCCCACACACTGCTAGAAGGCCAAATATTTTTTCAGCGCTAGATGCAGATAAAAATTATTTTTCATTTGCAACCTGATGGAGGTCAGTATAGATGGAGTAATAGAGAAAGTCCCACACACTGCTAGAAGGCCAAATATTTTTTCAGAGCTAGATGCAGACAAAAAATTATTTTGAATTTGCAACCTGATGGAGGTCAGTATAGATGGACTAATAGAGAAAGTTCCACACACTGCTAGAAGGACAAATATTTTTTCAGAGCTAGATGCAGATAAAAATTATTTTTCATTTGCAACCTGATGGAGGTCAGTATAGATGGACTAATAGAGAAAGTCCCACACACTGCTAGAAGGCCAAATATTTTTTCAGAGCTAGATGCAGACAAAAAATTATTTTGAATTTGCAATCTGATGGAGGTCAGTATAGATGGACTAATAGAGAAAGTCCCACACACTGCTAGAAGGCCAAATATTTTTTCAGTGCTAGATGCTGATAAAAATTATTTTTCATTTGCAACCTGATGGAGGTCAGTATAGATGGACTAATAGAGAAAGTCCCACACACTGCTAGAAGCCCAAATATTTTTTCAGAGCTAGATGCAGATAAAAATTATTTTGAATTTGCAACCTGATGGAGGTCAGTATAGATGGACTAATAGAGAAAGTTCCACACACTGCTAGAAGGACAAATATTTTTTCAGAGCTAGATGCAGATAAAAATTATTTTTCATTTGCAACCTGATGGAGGTCAGTATATATGGACTAAAAGAGAAAGTCCCACACACTGCTAGAAGGCCAAATATTTTTTCAGAGCTAGATGCAGATAAAAATTATTTTTAATTTGCAACCTGATGGAGGTCAGCATAGATGGAGTAATAGAGAAAGTCCCACACACTGCTAGAAGGCCAAATATTTTTTCAGAGCTAGATGCTGACAAAAAGTATTTTGAATTTGCAATCTGATGGAGGTCAGTATAGATGGACTATTAGAGAAAGTCCCACACACTGCTAGAAGGCCAAATATTTTTTCAGAGCTAGATGCAGATAAAAATTATTTTTAATTTGCAACCTGATGGAGGTCAGTATAGATGGACTAATAGAGAAAGTCCTACACACTGCTAGAAGGCCAAATATTTTTTCAGAGGTAGATGCAGAAAAAAATTATATTCAGTTTGCATCCTGATGGAGGTCAGTATAGATGGACTAATAGAACAAGTCCCACACACAGCTAGAAGGCCAAATATTTTTTCAGAGCTAGATGCAGAAAAATATTATATTCAATTTGCAACGTGATGGAGGTCAGTATAGAAGGACTAATAGAACAAGTCCCACACACAGCTAGAAGGCCAAATATTTTATCAGAGCTAGATGCAGAAAAAAATTATATTCAATTTGCAACCTTATGGAGGTCAGTATAGATGGACTAATAGAATGATGCTATGCCCAAAAGGTTTTACTTCACTAGGTGCAGTAAAAAAATTGGTATTCTATACACAGGTGGTGTATCTTGCAACACAGATAGGCTACTCCACTGAGTAACACACTCTGCAATAGGCCAAAAATGATTAGCTTTGCTAGATTCAGCCAAATGCTGTGAAAAAAACTTGCACAGCACTGGCACAGACCTGCCTGTCAAAAAGTGATAGGAACTGATGTAATCTAGCCATGAAAAGGACTGTAATTAAAATTAGTCTTTACTCCCAACCTATCTATTTAAGAGCACAGACCTGCCTGATAAAAGTCGTATGAAATGATGTAACGTAGTCCTTAAAAGGACTGCAATCACAACTATTCCATACTCCCAAGCTATCTGTAGATTTGTGCGAAAATTGGCTTGAAATTAGCAAGGTATATCGCACACAGCAACAGCGGTGCCGTCTAACACGCAACTGCAGCAGTGAGAAAATGGTGGCGACGGGGAAAATGGCTGGGTCTTATAGGGCAAGGACATGTGACATACACTGCCAATGACACATGCCCTTGCTTGTGTGAAAAAAAGCACTTCGCTTCATGTGTGCGCTTCTGATAGGCTGACAGATTTCACCTCCCCACTGTAAATGCGGGAAAGAGAAAAAAAAATGGAGATCTTCATTATTTCTGCAGAGATCCATCCCCGGCCCTTCCCCAGCCCCGCTGTACACTCAAACTGCGTATTAACATTAATTTTCATCATTACTGAGAAAAAATACAGTTATGATTTTGGTGCACGAACAGTTATCGAACATAACCTCGAACAGCCGAATTTTTCTCAAATCGTTCGTGTTCGACGAACGGCTCGAACACCGCCCAAAACAGCTCGAATTTGAGATTGGCGAACAGTTTGAGTCGAACAACGCTCATCTCTAATCCTATACTGCATTGCAACAATGCATCTAATGATATCCTTCATTGCATTGCAGCAATGCATCTAATGATATCCTATGTTGCATTGTAACATTACATCTAATGATATCCTATGTTGCATTGTAACATTACATCTAATGATATCCTATATTGCATTGCAACATTACATCTAATGATATCCTGTATTGCACTGTAACAAGGGTGTTCGACTCGAACTTTTCGCCAATCTCAAATTCGAGCTGTTTTGGGCGGTGTTCGAGCCGTTCAGCGAACACGAACGATTTGAAAAAAATTCGGCTGTTCGAGGCTATGTTCGATAACTGTTCGTGCACCAAAATCATAACTGGATTTTTTTCTCAGTAATGCTGAAAATTAATGTTAATACGCAGTTTGAGTGTACAGCGGGGCGAGCGGAGGGGCAGGGGAAGGATCTCTGCAGGAATAATGAAGATCTCCATTTTTTTTTCTCTTTCCCGCATTTACAGTAGGGAGGTGCAGTCTGTCAGCCTATCAGCAGCGCACACACGGAGCGAACTGCTTTTTTTCACACAAGCAAGGGCATGTGTCATTGGCAGTGTATGTCACATGTCCTTGCCTTATATGACCCTGCCATTTTCCCCGTCGCCACCATTTTGTCACTGCTGCAGCTGCATGTTAGACGGCACCGCTGTTGCTGTGTGCGCTATACTTTGTTAATTTCAAGCCAATTTTCGCACAAATCTACAGATAGCTTGGGAGTAGGGAAGAGATGTGATTGCAGTCCTTTTAAGGACTAGGTTACATCATTTCATACGACTTTTATCAGGCAGGTCTGTGCTCTTAAATAGATAGGTTGGGAGTAAAGACTAATTATAATTGCAATCCTTTTCAGGACTAGGTTACATCAGTTCCTATCAGTTTTTCCAGGCAGGTCTGTGCCAGTGTTGTGCAAGTTTTTTTCACAGCATTTGGCTAAATCTAGCAAAGCAAATCCTTTTTGGCCTCTTGCAGTGCGTGTTGCCTATCTGTGTTGCAAGCTACACCACCTGTGTACAGAATACAAATTTTTTTACTGCACCTGGTGAAGTAAAACCTTTTGGGCATAGCATAATTCTATTAGACCATCTATACTAACCTCCACTAGGTTGCAAATTCAATATAATTTTTTTCTGCATCTAGCTCTGAAAAAATATTTCAGCTTCTAGCAGTGTGTGGGACTTGTTCTATTAGTCCACCTATACTGACCTCCATCAGGTTGCAAATTCAATATAATTTTTTTCTGCATCTAGCTCTGAAAAAATATTTCAGCTTCTAGCAGTGTGTGGGACTTGTTCTATTAGTCCATCTATACTGACCTCCATCAGGTTGCAAACTCAATATAATTTTTTTCTGCATCTAGCTCTGAAAAAATATTTGGGCTTCTAGCAGTGTGTGGGACTTGGTCTATTAGTCCATCTATACTAACCTCCACCAGGTTGCAAATTAAAAATAATTTTTATCTGCATCTAGCTCTGAAAAAATATTTAGGCTTCTAGCAGTGTGTGGGACTTGTTCTATTAGTCCATCTATACTGACCTCCATCAGGTTGCAAATTCAATATAATTTTTTTCTGCATCTAGCTCTGAAAAAATATTTCAGCTTCTAGCAGTCTGTGGGACTTGTTCTATTAGTCCATCTATACTGACCTCCATCAGGTTGCAAATTCAATATAATTTTTTTCTGCATCTAGCTCTGAAAAAATATTTCAGCTTCTAGCAGTGTGTGAGACTTGTTCTATTAGTCCATCTATACTGACTTCCATCAGGTTGCAAATTCAATATAATTTTTTTCTGCATCTAGCTCTGAAAAAATATTTCGGCCTCTAGCAGTGTTTGGGACTTGTTCTATTAGTCCATCTATACTGACCTCCATCAGGTTGCAAATTCAATCTAATTTTTTTCTGCATCTAGCTCTGAAAAAATATTTCAGCTTTTAGCAGTGTGTGGGACTTGTTCTATTAGTCCATCTATACTGACCTCCATCAGGTTGCAAATTCAATATAATATTTTTCTGCATCTAGCTCTGAAAAAATATTTCAGCTTGTAGCAGTGTGTGGGACTTGTTCTATTAGTCCATCTTTACTGACCTCCATCAGGTTGCAAATTCAATATAATTTTTTTCTGCATCTAGCTCTGAAAAAATATTTCAGCTTGTAGCAGTGTGTGGGACTTGTTCTATTAGTCCATCTATACTGACCTCCATCAGGTTGCAAATTCAATATAATTTTTTTCTGCATCTAGCTCTGAAAAAATATTTCAGCTTGTAGCAGTGTGTGGGACTTGTTCTATTAGTCCATCTATACTCACCTCCGTCAGTTTGCAAATTCAATATAATTTTTTTATGCATCTAGCTCTGAAAAAATATTTAGGCTTCTAGCAGTGTGTGGGACTTGTTCTATTAGTCCATCTATACTAACCACCATCAGGTTGCAAATTCAATATAATTTTTTTCTGCATCTAGCTCTGAAAAAATATTTGGGCTTCTAGCAGTGTGTGGGACTTGGTCTATTAGTCCATCTATACTAACCTCCACCAGGCTGCAAATTAAAAATAATTTTTATCTGCATCTAGCTCTGAAAAAATATTTAGGCTTCTAGCAGTGTGTGGGACTTGTTCTATTAGTCCATCTATACAGACCTCCATCAGGTTGCAAATTCAATATAATTTTTATCTGCATCTAACCCAGCCAATACTTTTGGCCTAATAGCACAGCTTGGCCACTCAGCTTTGCTTGGTTCCCATCCATTGTTTTTTTGTGCAAACAATTTCAGAGTTGTGAATTAGTTAACCACCAAAATAAGTGGAAAAAGGCCTGCTGCTGGTGGAAAGGGGAATAGGCGTGTTGGGAAGGGGAAAAAAGGTTGTGTCCGTGGGGTAGGTGTTAAAGCAACAGTAACATCTGCAGAAGAAAGACCATCTTCCAGCCAAACTAAAATGTCTACTTCTTTTAGCGGACAATGTGATAAGATCCCTTTCTTACGGCCACGCCAATCGCTACAAATTCCAGATGAGGCACAAAAACAGCAGGTGCTTCAACGGATATCAAGTGCTCCTTTAAGTGGGCTCTCCTCCACCTCAACTTCAACATCACAAATACTCCAGTCCTCAGAGGTGTCACCCCAATCGCACTTGCTTCCTCACAGCTCCCAAGTCTCCAGCTGCCCGTCTGAGTATGGGGTAGAACAGATGGCTGAGTCTGCAGAGCTGTTTACTCATACTATAGCCTGGGAATCAGAGGTCGGCTCCAGAGCTTCTGTGAATCCAGACAAGGAAATGATCTGCACTGATGCCCAGAATCTTTATGAGTCGGATCCAGGACCAGACGCAGAAGGTTCTGACCATAATGTAGACCCTCATTCCCAAAGTGTAACTCCTGTTGGTGGAGACAATGAGGAAGACGATGATGAGACTCAAATACCTGATTGGAGCGACAACTTTAGTTTTTTGTCAGGGCAGGAACAGGTTGGCTCTGAGGACGACGGGTGTGATAACGCACAGGGTGATGATGATGAGGTCGGAGATCCCACTTACTGTCAACCCACAGTCAGCCAAGAGATGAGGTCAGCAGAGGAGGTGGAGGAAGATGCTAGTGACGACGAGGTCAGGTTGCGCCTTCCTGGACAGAGACGTAGTACTGGAAGCACGTCAACAACTGCATCCTCAAACACAACTCTGCCTCTCACCACAAGTCGTGGTGGCTCTTCAGGTCGCATGGGTGCTAAGCCTTGCATAGCCTGGGCATTTTTTCAGATCGATAAAGATGACCCAACTCGTGTTATCTGTAACATTTGCCAGCAAAAGCTAAGTAGAGGCCAAAAATACATAGTTTGAGTACTTCATGCATGAACCGGCACATGGACATGAAGCATAAGTTGCAGTGGGAAGCTCACTGTGCTGCAATGCGGCCTAGCCGGCCGGGCCAACCACCGTCTGCCCCATCTTGTGCATCTGTGGCCTCTTCATCCTCTGTAACTGGGGGGACAGCAGTCACACCTGTTTTGGGATGCAGACCTGCCACCTCTTTACCCGCAACAGCCAGCGTTATTGGCAGGTCATCATTTTCTTTGGAGGTGGTAACACCAGCTGGTGTTGAGCGCTTTTCGACATCGATAGCACCACCTTTGGATCAAGGCAACCTAACATGTCCGCCTGCATCTTCCTCACAGACCGGCAGTTTGCCGGGGACACCCTTCTCAACTCCGTCTAAGCACAACAGCCAGCCATCGGTCCCTCAGATATGGGCAAGTAAAAGACCATTTCCTCCTAGCCATGAGAAAGCTAAGAGGTTGAATTTCACCATCTGCAAGCTCTTGGCTACAGAAATGCTTCCTTTCCACCTGGTGGACACAGAGGATTTTCGAGACGTTATGTCTGACGCAGTGCCCCAGTACCAGATGCCCAGTCGGCACTACTTCTCAAAGAAAGGTGTGCCTGCGCTCCACCAGCATGTCGCACACAACATCACCGCTTCTTTGAGAAACTCTGTGTGTGACAGGGTGCATTTCACCACAGACACTTGGACGAGTAGGCATGGACAGGGGCGTTACATGTCGCTGACTGGGCACTGGGTAACAATGGTGAAAGCAGGACAAGTGGCTGCTGTCCAAGTCTTGCCGTCCCCACGAGTTGTGCGTCAATCCTCTTTATGTCAAAGTTCCTCCACTGCTTCTGCCTCCTCATCCTCCTCTCGGTCCTCCACCTGCACCCAAAGCCTGTCTGGTCATGCCACAAGCTTTCTAACTGCGCAGAAGGGATCCTGCACACCTCCTTACTATGCTGGCAGCAGGGCTCAAAGTCATCAGGCGGTTTTTACTTTGAAATGTTTGGGAAATGTGAGCCACACAGCTGAGGAGTTGTGGTCAGCTCTGGAGAACCAGTTTCATGAATGGTTGTCTCCAATGGACCTGAAACCAGGGAAGGCCGTGTGCGACAATGCTGCAAACGTGGGTGCGGCCCTTCGCCGGGGCAATGTCACACACGTGCATTGCATGGCTCACGTGTTGAACCTGGTTGTCCAGGAATTTTTAGCCCACTATCCCGGACTAAATGGCCTTCTGCAGAGGGTATGGTCGCTGTGTGCTCACTTCCACCGTTCGCATCCCGCAGCTCAGCAACTTACATCTCTACAGAAGTCGTTGGGCCTGCCACTTCACCGGCTAAAATGCGATGTGGCTACCCGGTGGAATTCAACTCTGCACATGTTGCAGCAACTGTGGCAGCACCGACAAGCCCTGGTGCAATACTTTCTGACGTATAGCCTGGGCCAACGAGATCCAGAGGTGGGGCAAATCACGCTGGAGGAGTGGTCTCAGATCAGGGACCTATGCACCCTTCTGCACAGTTTTGAAATGGCGACGAAGATGTTTAGTGCTGACGATGCCATTATCAGCATGACTATTCCGGTGATTTACATGCTGGAGCACATGTTAAACAGAATTCGGAGTCAGGTGGTGGCACAAGAGGAGGTGGAGGAAGTAGAGGAGGAGGAATTGTATGCGGAAGGGCTAACATCTGCAAGGTCCAGACGGTCGGCAGCACCAAGGCGGCAGGCATGTGAGGGTGGGGGAGATGGTTTTACCAGGGCGCATGGTAGCAGCCAAACTAGTGAGGAAGGTGCAGGAGCCCAGGAAGAAGTGGAGGACGAACTGATGGAAGACTCATCAGATGAGGGAGACCTTGATCACATTTCTGTTGTGCGAGGTTGGGGGGAGAGGACAGAGGAAGGAAGCGTTGTTCTACTCGAACTGTTCGCCAATCTCAAATTCGAGCTGTTTTGGGCGGTGTTCGAGCCGTTCGGCGAACACGAACGATTTGAGAAAAATTCGGCTGTTCGAGGTTATGTTCAAAAACTGTTCGTGCACCAAAATCATAACTGGATTTTTTCTCAGTAATGATGAAAATTAATGTTAATACGCAGTTTGAGTGTACAGCGGGGTGGGGGTAGGGGCAGGGGATGGATCTCTGCAGGAATAATGAAGATCTCCATTTTTTTTTCTCTTTCCCGCATTTGCAGTGGGGAGGTGCAGTCTGTCAGCCTATCAGCAGCGCACACATGGAGCGAACTGCTGTTTTTCACACAAGCAAGGGCATGTGTCATTGGCAGTGTATGTCACATGTCCTTGCCCTATAAGACCAAGCCATTTTCCCCGTCGCCACCATTTTCTCACTGCTGCAGCTGCGTGTTAGACGGCACCGCTGTTGCTGTGTGCGCTATACCTTGTTAATTTCAAGCCAATTTTCGCACAAATCTACATATAGCTTGGGAGTAGGGAATAGTTGTGATTGCAGTCCTTTTAAGGACTAGGTTACAGCATTTCCTACGACTTTTATCAGGCAGGTCTGTGCTCTTAAATAGATAGATTGTGGGAGTAAAGACTAATTGTAATTGCAGTCCTTTTCTGGACTAGGTTACATCAGTTCCTATCAGTTTTTGCCAGGCAGGTCTGTGCCAGTGCTGTGCAAGTTTTTTTCACAGCATTTGGCTGAATCTATCAAAGCTAATCCTTTTTGGCCTATTGCAGAGTGTGTTAGTCAGTGGAGTAGCCTATCTGTGTTGCAAGATATACCACCTGTGTATAGAATACCAATTTTTTTACTGCACCTAGTGAAGTAAAATCTTTTGGGCATAGCATCA
Source organism: Phyllobates terribilis (assembly GCF_046119375.1). Lineage (NCBI taxonomy): Eukaryota > Metazoa > Chordata > Amphibia > Anura > Dendrobatidae > Phyllobates > Phyllobates terribilis. The sequence continues at coordinate 911,914,798 of NW_027362763.1, read as the reverse complement.
TTCTATTAGTCCGTCTATACTGACCTCCATCAGGTTGCAAATTGAATATAATTTTTTTCTGCATCTAGCTCTGAAAAAATATTTGGGCTTCTAGCAGTGTGTGGGACTTGTTCTATTAGTCCATCTATACTGACCTCCATCAGGTTGCAAACTGAATATAATTTTTTTCTGCATCTAGCTCTGAAAAAATATTTGGCCTTCTAGCAGTGTGTGGGACTTGTTCTATTAGTCCATCTATACTGACCTCCATCACGCTGCAAATTCAAAATAATTTTTTGTCTGCATCTAGCTCTGAAAAAATATTTCGCCTTCTAGCAGTGTGTGGGACTTGTTCTATTAGTCCATCTATACTGACCTCCATCAGGTTGCAAATTAAAAATAATTTTTATTTGCATCTAGCTCTGAAAAAATATTTGGCCTTCTAGCAGTGTGTGGGACTTTCTCTATTAGTCCATCTATACTGACCTCCATCAGGTTGCAAATTAAAAATAATTTTTATCTGCATCTACCTCTGAAAAAATATTTGGGCTTCTAGCTGTGTGTGGGACTTGTTCTATTAGTCCATCTATACTGACCTCCATCAGGTTGCAAACTGAATATAATTTTTTTCTGCATCTAGCTCTGAAAAAATATTTGGCCTTCTAGCAGTGTGTTGGACTTTCTCTATTAGTCCATCTATACTGACCTCCATCAGGTTGCAAATTAAAAATAATTTTTATCTGCATCTAGCTCTGAAAAAATATTTGGCCTTCTAGCTGTGTGTGGGACTTTCTCTATTAGTCCATCTATACTGACCTCCATCAGGTTGCAAATTAAAAATAATTTTTATCTGCATCTACCTCTGAAAAAATATTTGGGCTTCTAGCTGTGTGTGGGACTTGTTCTATTAGTCCATCTATACTGACCTCCATAAGGTTGCAAACTGAATATAATTTTTTTCTGCATCTAGCTCTGAAAAAATATTTGGCCTTCTAGTAGTGTGTGGGACTTTCTCTATTAGTCCATCTATACTGACCTCCATCAGGTTGCAAATTAAAAATAATTTTTATCTGCATCTAGCTCTGAAAAAATATTTGGCCTTCTAGCAGTGTGTGGGACTTTCTCTATTAGTCCATCTATACTGACCTCCATCAGGTTGCAAATTAAAAATAATTTTTTGTCTGCATCTAGCTCTGAAAAAATATTTGGCCTTCTAGCACTGTGTGGGACTTTCTCTATTAGTCCATCTATACTGACCTCCATCAGGTTGCAAACTGAATATATTTTTTTTCTGCATCTACCTCTGAAAAAATCTTGGGCTTCTAGCTGTGTGTGGGACTTGTTCTATTAATCCATCTATACAGACCTCCATCAGGTTGCAAACTGAATATAACTTTTTTCTGCATCTACCTCTGAAAAAATATTTGGGCTTCTAGCTGTGTGTGGGACTTGTTCTATTAGTCCATCTATACTGACCTCCATCAGGTTGCAAACTGAATATAATTTTTTTCTGCATCTAGCTCTGAAAAAATATTTGGCCTTCTAGCAGTGTGTGGGACTTTCTCTATTAGTCCATCTATACTGACCTCCATCAGGTTGCAAATTGAATATAATTTTTTTCTGCATCTAACCCAGGCAATAGTTTTGGCCTAATACCACAGTTTGGCCACTCAGCTCTGCTCGGTTCCCATTCATTGTTTTTTTGTGCAAACAACTCCAGAGTTGTGAATTAGTTAACCACCAAAATGAGTGGAAAAAGGCCTGCTGCTGGTGGAAAGGGGAATAGGCGTGTTGGGAAGGGGAAAAATGGTTGTGTCCGTGGGGTAGGTGTTAAAGCAACAGTAACATCTGCAGAAGAAAGACCATCTTCCAGCCAAACTAAAATGTCTACTTCTTTTAGCGGACAATGTGATAAGATCCCTTTCTTACGGCCACGCCAATCGCTACAAATTCCAGATGAGGCACAAAAACAGCAGGTGCTTCAGCGGATATCAAGTGCTCCTTTAAGTGGGCTCTCCTCCACATCAACTTCAACATCACAAATACTCCAGTCCTCAAAGGTGTCACCCCAATCGCACTTGCTTCCTCACAGCTCCCAAATCTCCAGCTGCCCGTCTGAGTATGAGGTAGAACAGATGGTTGAGTCTGCAGAGCTGTTTACTCATACTATAGCCTGGGAATCAGAGGTCGACTCCAGCGCTTCTGTGAATCCAGACGAGGAAATGATCTGCACTGATGCCCAGAATCTTTATGAGTCGGATCCAGGACCAGACGCAGAAGGTTCTGACCATAATGTAGACCCTCATTCCCAAACTGTAACTCCTGTTGGTGGAGACAATGAGGAAGACGATGATGAGACTCAAATACCTGATTGGAGCGACAACTTTAGTTTTTTGTCAGGGCAGGAACAGGTTGGCTCTGAGGACGACGGGTGTGATAACGCACAGGGTGATGATGATGAGGTTGGAGATCCCACTTACTGTCAACCCACAGTCAGCCAAGAGATGAGGTCAGCAGAGGAGGTGGAGGAAGATGCTAGTGACGACGAGGTCAGGTTGCGCCTTCCTGGACAGAGACGTAGTACTGGAAGCACGTCAACAACTGCATCCTCAAACACAACTCTGCCTCTCACCACAAGTCGTGGTGGCTCTTCAGGTCGCATGGGTGCTAAGCCTTGCATAGCCTGGGCATTTTTTCAGATCGATAAAGATGACCCAACTCGTGTTATCTGTAACAATTTGTCAGCAAAAGCTAAGTAGAGGCCAAAAAATACATAGTTTGAGTACTTCATGCATGAACCGGCACATGGACATGAAGCATAAGTTGCAGTGGGAAGCTCAGTGTGCTACAATGCGGCCTAGCCGGCCGGGCCAACCACCGTCTGCCATATCTTGTGCATCCGCGGCCTCTTCATCCTCTGTGACTGGGGGGACAGCAGTCACACCTGTTTTGGGGCGCAGACCTGCCACCTCTTTACCCGCAACAGCCAGCGTGATTGGCAGGTCATCATTTTCTTTGGAGGTGGTAACACCAGCTGGTGTTGAGCGCTGTCCGACATCGATAGCACCACCTTTGGATCAAGGCAACCTAACATGTCCGCCTGCATCTTCCTCACAGACCGGCAGTTTGCTGGGGACACCCTTATCAACCCCGTCTAAGCACAATAGCCAGCCCTCGGTCCCTCAGATGTGGACAAGTAAAAGACCATTTACTCCTAGCCATGAGAAAGCTAAGTGGTTGAATTTCACCATCTGCAAGCTCTTGGCTACAGAAATGCTGCCTTTCCGCCTGGTGGACACAGAGGATTTTCGAGACCTTATGTCCGTCGCAGTGCCCCAGTACCAGATGCCCAGTCGGCACTACTTCTCAAAGAAAGGTGTGCCTGCGCTCCACCAGCATGTCGCACACAAAATCACCGCTTCTTTGAGAAACTCTGTGTGTGACAGGGTGCATTTCACCACAGACACTTGGACGAGTAGGCATGGACAGGGGCGTTACATGTCGCTGACTGGGCACTGGGTAACTATGGTGACAGCAGGACAAGGGGCTGCTGTCCAAGTCTTGCCGTCCCCACGAGTTGTGCGTCAATCCTCTTTATGTCAAAGTTCCTCCACTGCTTCTGCCTCCTCAACCTCCTCTCGGTCTTCCACCTGCACCCAAAGCCTGTCTGGTCATGCCACAAGCTTTCTAACTGCGCAGAAGGGATCCTGCACACCTCCTTACTATGCTGGCAGTAGGGCTCAACGTCATCAGGCGGTTTTTACTTTGAAATGTCTGGGAAATATGAGTCACACAGCTGAGGAGTTGTGGTCAGCTCTGGAGAACCAATTTCATGAATGGTTGTCTCCACTGGACCTGAAACCAGGGAAGGCCGTGTGCGACAATGCTGCAAACCTGGGTGCGGCCCTTCGCCGGGGCAATGTCACACACGTGCCTTGTATGGCTCACGTGTTGAACCTGGTTGTCCAGCAATTTTTAGCCCACTATCCCAGACTAGATGGCCTTCTGCAGAGGGCACGGTCGCTGTGTGCTCACTTCCGCCATTCGCATCCCGCAGCTCAGCGACTTACATCTCTACAGAAGTCGTTGGGCCTGCCACTTCACCGGCTAAAATGCGATGTGCCTACCCGGTGGAATTCAACTCTGCACATGTTGCAGCGACTGTGGCAGCACCGACAAGCCCTGGTGCAATACGTTCTGACGTATAGCCTGGGCCAACGAGATCCAGAGGTGGGGCAAATCACGCTGGAGGAGTGGTCTCAGATCAGGGACCTATGCACCCTTCTGCACAGTTTTGAAATGGCGACGAAGATGTTTAGTGCTGACGATGCCATTATCAGCATGACTATTCCGGTGATTTACATGCTGGAGCACATGTTAAACAGAATTCGGAGTCAGGTGGTGGCACAAGAGGAGGTGGAGGAAGTAGAGGAGGAGGAGTTGTATGCGGAAGGGCTAACATCAGCAAGGTCCAGACGGTCGGCAGCACCGAGGCGGCAGGCATGTGAGGGTGGGGGAGATGGTTTTACCAGGGCGCATGGTAGCAGCCAAACTAGTGAGGAAGGTGCAGGAGCCCAGGAAGAAGTGGAGGACGAACTGATGGAAGACTCATCAGATGAGGGAGACCTTGATCACATTTCTGTTGTGCGAGGCTGGGGGGAGAGGACAGAGGAAGGAAGCATGATTGTTACCTCGCCACCAACACAACAGGGACTTGGTGCTCCTGGATGTGCAACACACATGAGTGCCTTTTTGCTGCACTACCTGCAACATGACCCTCGAATTGTGAGAATTAGAAATAATCCTGACTACTGGGTTGCCACACTGTTAGATCCCCGGTACAAAAGTAAATTTGCAGAAATTATTCCTGCCATAGAAAGGGATGCACGCATGCAGGAGTATCAGCAGAGACTGTTGCAGAATCTTACATGTGCTTTTCCACAAAACACCAGTGGTGCACGTAGTGAATCTCACAGTTCCAACTTGCCAACCGTGGGACCGTCAAGTGTTCAGCACTCAAACCGTAACAGAACCACAGTATCTGCTGGTAACATCAATTTTGCGGAATCATTTCACCACTTTTTTAGCCCATCCTTTGCAAGGCCACAGGAGACAAGAAGTCTGACACATAGTCAACGCCTAGAGACGATGGTACAGGAGTATCTCCAAGTAAACATTGAAGCCATGACTGTGTCACTGGACCCTTGCTCTTTTTGGGCTTCCAATCTGGATAAATGGCCGGAGCTAGCCACTTACGCCTTGGAGATCTTGTCATGCCCCGCAGCCAGCGTTCTGTCTGAACGTGTGTTCAGCGCTGCTGGTGGTGTGCTGACAGATAAGCGCACGCGGCTCTCCACTGATAATGTAGACAGACTCACGTTCATAAAGATGAACAAATCATGGATCCGAAATGACTTTTCTACCCCTGTGTCATCCTGGGGAGAGTAAAAGCTTGATGATTGGTTAAAATCACCCTACCAACCGTTTTAAGCTTTCAAATTACTAATCATGTTTATCTGTATCTTGGCTGGAAAATAATTTGGGCTTTGTAGCAGTGTGCATCACTGATTCTATTAGGCCATCTATAATAAGCTCCACCAGATTTAAAATTACTAATCATGTTTATCTGTATCTTGACTGGAAAATAATTTGGGCTTTGTAGCAGTGTGCAGCACTGATCCTATTAGGCCATCTATATTAAGCTCCACCAGATTTAAAATTAATAATAATTTTTAGCTGCATCTAGCCCGGAAAATAATTTTGGGGCTCCGAGATGCGCAAGACACATAAGTGCCTTCTTGCTGCACTACCTGCAACATGACCCTCATATTGTCAGAATTCGAAATAATCATGACTACTGGGTTGCCACACTCTTAGATCCCCCAAACTTTTCGATCAACCTTTTCATTTTAATAAAGACCAAAAAAATGGTCATTTTTGAAATTATAAGCATTAGCAGGTTATTAGAAACTGAAATCAAACAGTTTTCAACTCAAAACTTTATTCTAGGTGATGTTACATTTTCACATAGGACCCCTTGTTCGAAAGGAGCTTCTGAACACTCTCGTCCATTGAATTTGTCAGGTTTTGGATGGTTTCTGCTTCAATTGTTTTGCATGAGGACAGAATACCCTCCCAGAGCTGTTGCTTAGATGTGAAGTGCCTCCCGCCATCATAGACACTCCTTTTGATGATGCTCCAGAGGTTCTGAATGGGGTAGAGGTCAGGGGAGCATGGGGGTCACACCATAAGATTGTCCCCTTTTATGCCCATAACAGCCAGAGATGCAGATGTTTTATGTGCAGCATGAGATGGTGCATTATCATGCAAAAAAATGATCTTGCTGTGAAATACACGGTTCTTCTTCTTGAACCATGGCAGGAAGTGCTGTTTGAGAAAATCCACATACATTATGGAGTTCATCTTTAGCGCCTTCAGGGATCCTAAAGGGGCCGACAATCTCTCTCCCCATGATTCCAGCCCAAAACATTACTCCACCTCCCCCTTGATGGCGCTGTAGCCGTGTTTGCGTGGGGTGTCCATCAACCAGCCATCCTCCACTCCATCCATCTGGACCATTGAGCGCTGCACGGCACTCATCCGTGAACAAAACAGTTTTGAAATCAGTCTTCATGTAATGTTTACCCCACTGGAGCCGTTTCTGCTTGTGTGAAGTGGATAGAGGAGGTCGACAGGATGGCGTATGCACAGCTGCAAACCTCTGAAGGACCCTGCATCTTGTTGTTCGGGGGACGTTGGAGGCACCAGCAGCTTCAAAAACTTGTCTGCTGCTATGACAAGGCTTTTTTGCCGCTGCTCTTTTAACCTGACGTAATTGCCTGTAGGAAAGAGTCCTCAATTTGCCCTTATCAGCACGCACACGTGTGTACTGTGAATCAGCTACATACTTCTTGATTGCCAAGACACTTCATCCTGATCATCGCACAATGTTGATTGTAGTCATGCCTTGACCTAAACACTCCACAATTTGTTGCTTCTCAGCAGCCAACACATCCTTTTTCTTTCCCATTTTGGCAGAAAATGTAGGCTGCTTAATAATGTGAGACAGCCTTCTTAAGTAGTCTTGCCTTTCATTGGACACACCTGCCAAACTAATTAGCACAGGTGTCTGCAATTGCTTACAGTGATATAAAGAGCCCTGACACACATCACCATCAATGAGTTTAACTGACAAACAAACAAATTCTTCCCTTATCACTCCTAAACACTTTTTGCATAATAATTTGGAACACAGTGTACATGTGCTTTTCCACAAAACACCAGTGGTTCACGTAGTGAATCTTACAGTTCTAACATGCCAACCGTGGTTTGTATGGAGTTGTTCAATAAAGGGCCCAAAATTAAGATAACATAGATGGGAGAGGTCTCTATGAATAGGAATTCCTAAGTATTTGATACCCTGTGAGGGCCAGGCAAAGGGAAAGTTGGACTGGATGGAATCCTATATGGATTTGGGGAGGGAGACATCGAGGGCCTCAGACTTCGCTGCATTGATTTTAAAATTTGACCATGTAACAAAGTGATCTATTTCAGCCATAACAGCATGGATGGATATATGTGATTGAGTGATATATACTAGGACATCATCAGCAAATAGAGAGCACTTGTACTCGGTGCCTCCCACCTCAATCCACCTAATATTGGGGTTATGGCGAATTGATGAGAGCAGGTGCTCCGTCACTAGGATGTATAAGAGAGGGGACAGAGGACATCCCTGCCATGTCCCATTGGTGATTGTGAAAGGTGATGAAAATGTTCTGATGCACCCCCTGGGCCTTGGGACACCCGGAGCCGGACCCTTTTTGGTGGATGCTGGTGGTTGTAGTCTTCGTGGTGGCGACCCGGTTCCGTGGCTCAGGGTGGTCAAACCAGTGGCGGAACTATTGATTTTTTTTGATGTTTAAATGTCCGACTACGCCACCCGTGGATTGCGGTCAGAGTGAACCGCCGCTGCAGGGCAGACCGCTGAGACTGGTGTTGTGGGTGCAGCAGAGCGTAGCATAACTCCCCACGGGAGGAGTATAGCCTCAGGGCATTGTATGCGGAGGATGGGGGTGATGGTGCAGGGCAGCAGCAGTAACGACACGGAGTCAGTGATGCAGTCCAGGGCCTTTACTCACAGTTCTTATTATCCAGACCACGTCTGCAGGTAACGGCTGCCCACGTCGTACTGTGCTCACCAGGTGAGGGGCTCAGACAACTCCCAGATAACTTTGGAGCGCTTCAGAGGACCCCCTTTGTGTGTCCTTTGTCTGGCCTTTCTTACCAACCCTTCTGTCCGGCTGCCTCGGGCCTCCTCTTGGTAAACTTGACACCAGTTTCCCTGACCCTATGTGGTGCCTTCCTAGCGGGTGTAGCGAGGGGCTGCGCCACATAAAATGTCACAGCCTCCGGTTTCTAGCTGAGGGTCGTTTCCTGCCTCCACTAGTTTCGGGGACCGGTCTCCCCCTTTGGCCTGACCCCTCCACGCAGGTGGATTCGGGCGTGCGGTGGCGACTCGCCCGTCCGCACCCCTGGGATCCCTTCATTCCTCATTCCTGGAGCCTTCTCCGCTCCTCTTCCTTCCTTCTCCCTCTTCCAGGCCTGGGCCTCTGTTACTAGGCCCGCCTCCGGAGCTGAGCTCATGCAGAGCCCCTGCTCCCTGCCACTTCTGCTCAGACTTCTCTGCACTGAACTAAGATGGTGCCCACCTTTTATACTCCCTTCTCAATGCACCCAGGAACTGCTTCCTCCCTGCTCCTGCACTACAGGGTTCCCCTTCCTCAGTGTTCCCTCCCCCCACTCCAGCCAGGGACAGGGACTGTCGTGCCCATCTCAGAGGCATATTGGTCGCCCTGCCCCACGGCAATGTGGTGTAATGCATGCAGGTGTCGGGTCCTGATCCACACTCCATCCTTACCTGAGAGTGAGATATCACACCTCTGGGTGAGGTGCAATACCTCTGTAGCAACCGAGCCCTCAGGGTGCTACAGTTCCATTTATCTTCAGCCTAGGTGACGTATTGTGATACAGGGCCGTGATTTTGGCTAAAAAAGGGTCCCCTAGACCCCTACCCCAAGCTTTTTAAGAGAATCATATATGGCGTGCCAGGAGACTCTATGGAATGCTTTCTCAGCATCCAACGAGAGTATCTAATTACAAATTTTTAACTGCATCTAGCCCAGGAAATACTTTGTGCCTAGTAGCAGTGTCTGCTAGTCAGCGGATTATCCCGGCTGTTAAGCAAGCTACACCACCTGTAGTTTGGACACTTAATTTTTTCAAAGGAAATGCTTCGGGACCACGGGATACTCAGTGAAGAGCATCAGGAGGCACCCCAAGGCATAGGGGCTGGGACTGGCAGTAGGATGCCTTGCGGTGGACAGCCGAGCTCGATCCTTATAAAAGCTTTTTAACTGCAGCAGCTTTAGTGGACGCTACTGGAGCTGGAATTACGCGGCTGCTGGCATGAGACTTGCCCTCCAATAGATCCTTGTAAATGGATTTAAAGTGTATTCATTCAAATTAGAGAGACAATTTAAATTAAAAAGCTTAGAGCTGCCTCCACCACAGGGGGGCTCGCTCGACCCACCAACGGACAGGCACCAGTATTGGGAGAGAGGGGCTGGCCGTCAGGGTTCACCGCGGCTCTGGCACAAACCCGGCGACACGGAGGTGTCACGGGCAGGAGCGGACTGAACGTGTCGGCTTCTCACTTTTTGGATTTTAGAAGGGCATGACATGCCTATATCTGTGTCTCCCCCTCCTTTTACTCCTCCACCTCTTTTCTTTTCGCATGACTATATGTACTTGTCACTTTTCCATGTGTTAGTTGTGTCTTCTGAGCAGTTTGTCAGCTTTTGGACACGTTTGAAGGTGTTTTCTATGTGTTTCTATGTGTTTTTGTTTGCCTGCCATTGGTTTTAATGGTGTTCGAAGGTGTTCGACGAACAGTTCGACGAACAGTTCGGCGAACACACGGGTGTTCGACGAACCGAACCGAACTCGAACACTACGGGGGTGGCTCAACACTAATAATTAGCACAGGTGTCTGTAATTGCTTACAGTGATATAAAGAGCCCTGACACACATCACCATCAATGAGTTTAGCTGACAAACAAACAAATTCTTCCCTTATCACTCCTAAACACTTTTTGCATAATAATTTGGAACACAGTGTACATGTGCTTTTCCACAAAACACCAGTGGTTCACGGAGTGAATCTTACAGTTCTAACTTTCCAACCGTGGTCTGTATGGAGTTGTTCAATAAAGGGCCCAAAATTAAGATAACATAGATTGGAGAGGTCTCTATGAATAGGAATTCCTAAGTATTTGATACCTGTGAGGGCCAGGCAAAGGGAAAGTTGGACTTGATGGAATCGTGTACGGATTTGGGGAGGGAGACATCAAGGGCCTCAGAATTCGCTGCATTGATTTTAAAATTTGACCATGTAACAAAGTGATCTATTTCAGCCATAACAGCAGGGATGGATATATGTGATTGAGTGATATATACTAGTACATCATCAGCAAATAGAGAGCACTTGTACTCGGTGCCTCCCACCTCAATCCACCTAATATTGGGGTTATGGCGAATTGATGAGAGCAGATGCTCCGTCACTAGGATGTATAAAAGAGGGGACAGAGGACATCCCTGCCTTGTCCCATTGGTGATTATGAAAGGTGATGAAAATGTTCGGACGCGCCCCCTGGGCCTTGGGACACCCGGAGCCGGACCCTTTTTGGTGAATGCTGGTGGTTGTAGTCTCCGTGGCGGCAACCCGGTTCCGTGGCTCAGGGCGGTCAAACCAGTGGCGGAACTATTTATGTGGTTTTGATGTTTAAATGTCCGACTACGCCACCCGTGGATTGCGGTCAGAGTGAACCACCGCTGCAGGGCAGACCGCTGAGGCTGGTGTTGTGGGTGCAGCAGCGCGTAGTATAACTTCCCACGGGAGGAGTATAGCCTCATGGCAGTGTATGCAGAGGATGGGGGTGATGGTGCAGGGCAGCAGCAATAAAGACACGGAGTCAGTGATGCAGTCCAGGGCCTTTACTCACAGTTCTTATTATCCAGACCACTTCTGCAGGTAACGGCTGCCCACGTCGTACTGTGCTCACCGGGTGAGGGGCTCCGACAACTCCCAGATAACTTTGGAGCGCTTCACAGGACCCCCTTTGTGTGTCCTTTGTCTGGCCTTTCTTACCAACCCTTCTGTCCGGCTGCCTCGGGCCTCCTCTTGGTAAACTTGGCGCCAGTTTCCCTGACCCTATGTGGTGCCTTCCTAGCAGGTGTAGCGAGGGGCTGCGCCACATAAAATGTCACAGCCTCCAGTTTCTAGCTGAGGGTCGTTTCCCGCCTCCACTAGTTTCGGGGACCGGTCTCCCCCTTTGGCCTGACCCCTCCACGCAGGTGGATTCGGGCGTGCGGTGGTGACTCGCCCGTCCGCACCCCTGGGATCCCTTCATTCCTCGTTCCTGGAGCCTTCTCCACTCCTCTTCCTTCCTTCTCCCTCTTCCAGGCCAGGGCCTCTGTTACTAGGCTTGTCTCCGGAGTAGAGCTCATGCAGAGCCCCTGCTCCCTGTCACTTCTGCTCAGACTTCTCTGCACTGAACTAAGATGGTGCCCACCTTTTATACTCCCTTCTCAATGCACCCAGGAACTGCTTCCTCCCTGCTCCTGCACTACAGGGTTCCCCTTCCTCGGTATTCCCTCACCCCACTCCAGCAAGGGACAGGGACTGTCGTGCCCATCTCAGGGGCATATTGGTCGCCCTGCCCCACGGCAATGTGGTGTAATGCATGCAGGTGTCGGGGTCCTGATCCACATTCCATCCTTATCTGAGAGTGAGATATCACACCTCTGGGTGAGGTGCAATACCTCTGTAGCAACCGAGCCCTCGGGGTGCTACAGTTCCATTTATCTTCAGCCTAGGTGACGTATTGCGATACAGGGCCGTGATTTTGGCTATAAAAGGGTCCACTAGACCCCTACCCCAAGCTTTTTAAGAGAATCATATATGGCGTGCCAGGAGACTCTATGGAATGCTTTCTCAGCATCCAACGAGAGTATCTAATTACAAATTTTTAACTGCATCTAGCCCAGGAAATACTTTGTGCCTAGTAGCAGTGTCTGCTAGTCAGTGGATTATCCCAGCTTTTAAGCAAGCTACACCACCTGTAGTTTGGACACTTAATTTTTTCAAAGGAAATGCTTCGGGACCCCGGGATACTCAGTGAAGAGCATCAGGAGGCACCCCAAGGCATAGGGGCTGAGACTGGCGGTAGGACGCCTTGCGGTGGACCGCCGAGCTCGATCCTTATAAAAGCTTTTTAACTGCAGCAGCTTTAGTGGACGCTACTGGAGCTGGAATTACACGGCTGCTGGCATGAAACTGGCCCTCCAATAGATCCTTGTAAAAGGATTTAAAGTGTATTCATTCAAATTAGAGAGACAATTTAAATTAAAAATCTTAGACCTGCCTCCACCACAGGGGGGCTCGCTCGACCCACCAGCGGACAGGAACCAGTATTGGGAGAGGGGGGCTGGCCGTCAGGGTCCACCGCAGCTCTGGCACAAACCCGGCGACACGGAGGTAGCACGGGCAGGTACATACTGGCCGTGTCGGCTTCGCACTTTTTCGGTTTTAGAAGGGCATGACATGCCTATATCTGTGTCTCCCCCTCCTTTTACTGCTCCACCTCTTTTCTTTTCTCATGACTATATGTACTTGTCACTTTTCCATGTGTTAGTTGTGTCTTTTGAGCAGTTTGTCAACTTTTGGACACCTTTGAAGGTGTTTTCTATGTGTTTATATGTGTTTTTGCTTGCCTGCCATTGGTTTTAACGGTGTTCGAAGGTGTTCGACGAACAGTTCGGCGAACATATGGGTTTTCGACGAGCCGAACCGAACTCGAACACTACGGGGGTGGCTCAACACTAATTGTAACATTAAATCTAATGATATCCTATATTGCATTGTAAAATTACATCTAATGATATCCTATGTTGCATTGTAACATTACATCTAATGATATCCTATATTGCATTGTAACATTACATCTAATGATATCCTATATTGCATTGCAACATTACATCTAATGATATCCTATTTTGCATTGCAACATTACATCTAATGAAATACTATATTGCATTGTAATATTACATCTAAAGATATCCTATATTGCATTGTAACATTACATCTAAGAATATCCTATGTTGCATTGTAGCATTGCATCTAATGATATCATATATTGCATTGTAACATTACGTCTAAAGATATCCTATACTGCATTGCAACAATGCATCTAATGATATCCTACATTGCATTGCAACAATGCATCTAATGATATCCTATGTTGCATTGTAACATTACATCTAATGATGTCCTATATTGCATTGTAACATTACATCTAATGACATCCTCTGTTGCATTGTAGCATTACATCTAATGATATCCTATATGGCATTGTAACATTACATCTAATTATATCTTATTTTGCATTGCAACATTACATCTAATGATATCCTATATTGCATTGTAACATTAAATCTATTGATATCCTATATTGCATTGTAACACTATATATAAAGATATCCTATATTGCATTGCAACATTACATCTAATGATATCCTATATTGCATTGTAACATTACATCTAATGATATCCTACATTGTATTGTAACATTACATCTAATGATATCCTATATTGCATAGTAACATTACATCTAATGATATCCTATATTGCATTGTAACATTACATGTAATGATATCCTATGTTGCATTGTAACATTGCATCTAATGATATCCTATATTGCATTGCAACATTACATCTAATGATATCCTATACTGCATTGCAACAATGGATCTAATGATATCCTACATTGCATTGCAACAATGCATCTAATGATATCCTATGTTGCATTCTAACATTACATCTAATGACATCCTATATTGCACTGTAACATTACATCTAATTATATCCTATATTGCATTGCAACATTACATCTAATTATATTCTATATTCCATTTCAACATTACATCTAATGATATCCTACATTGCATTGTAACAATACATCTAATGATATCCTATATTGCATTGTAACATTACATCTAATGATATACTATATTGCATTGTAACATTACATCTAATGATATACTATATTCGATTGCAACATTACATCTAATAATATCCTATATTGCATTGTAAAATTACATCTAATGATATCCTATATTGCATTGTAACATTACATCTAATGAAATTCTATATTGCATTGTAAGATTACATCTAACGATATCCTATATTGCATTGTAACATTACATCTAATTATATCCTATATTGCATTGCAACATTGGATCTAATGATATCCTATATTGCATTGTAACATTACATCTAATTATATCCTATATTGCATTGTTACATTACGTCTAATGATATCCTATACTGCATTGCAACAATTCATCTAATGATAACCTATGTTGCATTGTAACATTACATCTAATGATATCCTATATTGCATTGTAACATTACATCTAATGATATCCTATATTGCATTGTAACATTACATCTAATGATATCCTATATTGCATTGTAACATTTCATCTAATGATATCCTTTGTTGCCTTGTAACATTGCATCTAATGATATCCTATATTGCATTGTTACATTACGTCTAATGATATCCTATATTGCATTGCAACAATGCATCTAATGATGTCCTACATTGCATTGCAACAATGCATATAATGATAACCTATGCTGCATTGTAACATTACATCTAATGATATCCTATATTGCATTGTAACATTACATCTAATGATATCCTATATTGCATTGTAAAATTACATCTAAAATATCCTATATTGCATTGCAACATTACATCTAATGATATCCTATATTGCATTGTAACATTACATCTAATGATATCCTATATTGCATTGTAACATTACATCTAATGATATCCTTTGTTGCATTGTAACATTGCATCTAATGGTATCCTTTGTTGCATTGTAACATTGCATCTAATGATATTCTATATTGCATTGTTACATTACGTCTAATGATATCCTATACTGCATTGCAACAATGCATCTAATGATATCCTACATTGCATTGCAACAATGCATATAATGATATCCTATATTGCATTGTAACATTACATCTAATTATATCCTATATTGCATTGCAACATTACATCTAATGATATCCTATTTTGCATTGCAACATTACATCTAATGATTTCCTATATTGCATTGTAATATTACATCTAATGATATCCTATATTGCATTGTAACATTACATCTAATGATATCCTATGTTGCATTGTAGCATTGCATCTAATGATATCATATATTGCATTGTAACATTACGTCTAAAGATATCCTATACTGCATTGCAACAATGCATCTAATGATATCCTACATTGCATTGCAACAATGCATCTAATGATATCCAATGTTGCATTGTAACATTACATCTAATGATATCCTATATTGCATTGTAACATTACATCTAATGATATCCTATGTTGCATTGTAACATTACATCTAATGATATCCTATATGGCATTGTAACATTACATCTAATTATATCCTATTTTGCATTGCAACATTACATCTAATGATATCCTATATTGAATTGTAACATTAAATCTAATGATATCCTATATTGCATTGTAACATTACATCTAAAGATATCCTATATTGCATTGCAACATTACATCTAATGATATCCTATATTGCATTGTAACATTACATCTAATGATATCCTACATTGCATTGTAACATTACATCTAATGATATCCTATATTGCATAGTAACATTACATCTAATGATATCCTATATTGCATTGTAACATTACATCTAATGATATCCTATGTTGCATTGTAACATTGCATCTAATGATATCATATATTGCATTGCAACATTACATCTAATGATATCCTATACTGCATTGCAACAATGGATCTAATGATATCCTACATTGCATTGCAACAATGCATCTAATGATATCCTATGTTGCATTATAACATTACATCTAATGACATCCTATATTGCACTGTAATATTACATCTAACTATATACTTTATTGCATTGCAATATTACATCTAATTATATTCTATATTCCATTTCAACATTACATCTAATGATATCCTACATTGCATTGTAACAATACATCTTATGATATCCTATATTGCATTGCAACATTACATCTAATGATATACTATATTGCTTTGTAACATTACATCTAATGATATACTATATTCGATTGCAACATTACATCTAATGATATCCTATATTGCATTGTAACATTACATCTAATGATATCCTATATTGCATTGTAACATTACATCTAATGAAATTCCATATTGCATTGTAAGATTACATCTAACGATATCCTATATTGCATTGTAACATTACATCTAATTATATCCTATATTGCATTGCAACATTGGATCTAATGATATCCTATAATGCATTGTAACATTACATCTAATGATATCCTATATTGCATTGTTACATTATGTCTAATGATATCCTATACTGCATTGCAACAATGCATCTAATGATATCCTACATTGCATTGCAACGATGCATCTAATGATAACCTATGTTGCATTGTAACATTACATCTAATGATATCCTATATTGCAGTGTAACATTACATCTAATGATATCCTATATTGCATTGTAACATTACATCTAATGATATCCTATATTGCATTGTAACATTTCATCTAATGATATCCTTTGTTGCCTTGTAACATTGCATATAATGATATCCTATATTGCATTATTACATTACGTCTAATGATATCCTATACTGCATTGCAACAATGCATCTAATGATGTCCTACATTGCATTGCAACAATGCATATAATGATAACCTATGCTGCATTGTAACATTACATCTAATGATATCCTATATTTCATTGTAACATTACATCTAATGATATCCTATATTGCATTGTAAAATACATCTAAAGATATCCTATATTGCATTGCAACATTACATCTAATGATATCCTATATTGCATTGTAACATTACATCTAATGATATCCTATATTGCATTGTAACATTACATCTAATGATATCCTTTGTTGCATTGTAACATTGCATCTAATGATATCCTATATTGCATTGTTACATTACGTCTAATGACATCCTATACTGCATTGCAACAATGCATCTAATGATATCCTACATTGCATTGCAACAATGCATATAATGATAAACTATGTTGCATTGTAACATTACATCTAATGATATCCTATATTGTATTGTAAAAATACATCTAAAAATATCCTATATTGCATTGTAACATTACATCAAATGATATCCTATATTGCATTGTAACATTACATCTAATGATATCCTATATTGCATTGTAACATTACATCTAATGATATCCTATATTGCATTGTAACGTTATTTCTAATGATATTCTATACTGCATTGCAACAATGCATCTAATGATATGCTACATTGCATTGCAACAATGCATCTAAAGATATCCTATATTGCATTGTAACATTACATCTAATGACATCATATATTGCACTGTAACATTACATCTCATTATATCCTATATTGCATTGCAACATTACATCTAATTATATCCTATATTTCATTGCAACATTACGTTTAATGATATCCTAAATTGCATTGTAACAATATATCTAATGATATCCTATATTGCATTTTAACATTACATCTAATGATATCCTACATTGCATTGTAACATTACATTTATTGATATCCTATATTGCATTGTAACATTACATCTAATGTTATCCTATGTTGCAATGTAACATTGCATCTAATGATATCCTATGTTGCATTGTAACATTGCATCTAATGATATCCTATATTGCATTGTAACATTACCTCTAATGATATCCTATACTGCATTGCAACAACGCATCTAATGATATCCTACATTGCATTGCAACAATGCATCTATTGATATCCTATGTTGCATTATAACATTACATCTAATGACATCCTATATTGCTCTGTAACATTACATCTAATTATATCCTATATTGCATTGCAACATTACATCTAATTATATCCTATATTGCATTGTAACATTACGTCTAATGATATCTTAAATTGCATTGTAACAATTCATCTAATGATATCCTATATTGCATTGCAACATTACATATAATGATATCCTATATTGCATTGTAACATTACATCTAATGATATCCTATATTGCATTGCAACATTACATCTAATGATATCCTATATTGCATTGTAACATTACATCCAATGATATCCTATATTGCATTGTAACATTGCATCTAATGATATCCTATATTGCATTGTAACATTACGTCTAATGATATCCTCTACTGCATTGCAACAATGCATCTAATGATATCCTACATTGCACTGCAACAGTGCATCTAATGATAACGTACTGTATGTTGCATTGTAACATTACATCAAATGATATCCTATATTGCATTGTAAAATTACATTTAAAGATATCCTCTATTGCATTGTAAAATTACATCTAATGATATACTATATTGCATTGTAACATTACATCTAATGATATACTATATTTGATTGCAACATTCCATCTAATGGTACCTATATTGCATTGTAACATTACATCTAATGATATCCTATATTGCATTGTAACATTACATCTAATGATATCCTATGTTGCATTGTAACATTCCATCTAATGATATCCTTTATTGCATTGTAACATTACATCTAATTATACCCTATATTGCATTGTAACATTACATCTAATGACATCCTATGTTGCATTGTAACATTGCATCTAATTATATCCTATATTGCATTGTAACATTACGTCTAATGATATCCTATACTGCATTGCAACAATGCATCTAATGATATGCTACATTGCATTGCAACAATGCATCTAAAGATATCGTTTATTGCATTGCAACCATACATCTAAAGATATCCTATATTGCATTGTAACATTACATCAAATGATATCTTATATTGCATTGTAACAATACATCTAATAATATCCTATATTGCATTTTAACATTACATCAAATGATATCTTATATTGCATTGTAACATTACATCTAATGATATAATATATTGCATTGTATCATTACATCTAATGATATCCTACATTGCATTGTAACATTACATTTAATGATATCCTATATTGCATTGTAACATTACATCTAATGTGATCCTATGTTGCAATGTACTATTGCATCTAATGATATCCTATGTTGCATTGTAAAATTGCATCTAATGATATCCTATATTGCATTGTAACTAGTGTTGAGCATTCCGATACTGAAATATCGGGTATCTGCCGATATTCACTGTATCGGAATTCCGATACTTAATTCCGATACTTTTATAATATCGAATACCGGAATCGGAAGTTCCCATAATGCCTGCGCTCTGCAGTGTCTGTGAAGGATGACAAGCTGGGTGGCAGCGCTCACCTGCGATCCAGCCTGTCATCAGAATGCCATCCCAGCGTGGGAGAATTCTCCTGATTGTTTAAAAGCCGGCGGGCGGTAAAAAGCCGCCGGCTTTTAAACAATCACACAGCCCCATACTGCTTCCCCGCAGCCTCCCACCCCGATCCTCCGCTCCCCTCACCACCTCCAATCCCAATCGTAAATTAGGACCGGGCGGGGAGCGCAGCACCAAGGAGCAGGGAGCGAAGGACCCGGGCGGGGAAGCCGGCAGTGAAAAGACTTCACCGCCGGCTTTCCCGTTCTGTGCTGCGCTTTCCCGCCGGTTATTTCAAATGAACAGCTGAGGTATCAGGTGATGCCGATCAGCTGTTCATTTGAAGTCGCCGCGGTGCCCTCAGAGGGTTCATGTGAGTTCATGCTTGACTGCATTGCATGAACTCACATGAACTTTCCCACGGCCGCACAGGTCAGCCTCACCTCCCGGACCCGTCATGATTAGTGTGTGTGCGGGGTGTGTGTGCGCGGGGTGTGTGTGCGCGGGGTGTGTGTGCGGGGTGTGTGTGTGCGGGGTGTGTGTGTGCGGGGTGTGTGTGTGCGGGGTGTGTGTGTGCGGGGTGTGTGTGTGCGGGGTGTCTGTGCGGGGTGTCTGTGCGATGTGTCTGTGCGTGCAGGCAGACATAGACCGATGTGACACTACTACTCCCATCGGCCTATGTCTGTCCCCCGTCCACTCATGCCAGCAGGATCAGCTTGATGGGAGCAGTAGTTCCCATCAGCCTGATCCTGCTATTTAAATTGCCCTACTGTGTCCCCAATAAATGTTAGATACATGTCATTGGTGGCCAGTGGTTACCTAAAAGAAATTAGTTCATACATTACCTGTCCCCGCCGATCGCCACCTAAAATAAAGTAAAAAATAAAAAACTACACCTATACTCACCTAGACACCTAATTCCCCGAAGCCATCGATCTCCTGTAATAAAATATAAAATAATAAACCACAACCTTAACCTTACCCCTCCGTAGTAGTCCACGAGTGTCCCACGAAGATCTCCAGTTTAGAGCAGCCACATAGAATGTGACCGGTCTGAACTGCTGCCGCCGCTAGAATGACGGGGCCGTAAGGGTTCATCGGAGTTCAGGCAGCGCTGCTCCGGTTAGCTCCTTTACGGCACTGCTGTATCGTGAGAAATTCCCACGGTACAGCAGTGCCGTAAAGGAGGTCTCCGGAGCTGCGCTGCCTGAATGCACTCCGGTGACCTCAGTCAGTGGCTCCTGCTGCCGGGAGCGGACGTGTTCCCGGCAGCGTGAGCTTACAGCAGCCATGCACAGCTGTCACCTTCTCCAGATGTGACAGCTGTGCATGGGAGATCAGCGCAGGAACGTGGACAGGTAACTATTTTTTTTTAGTAAACTAAGAATTAAATAAAATGGTGTGTTTTATTTCAAATAAATTATTTTTTTCTCGGTGTAGTGTGTTTTTTCTTTTTAACACTTTGTAGGTTAATAATGGGGGTGTCATATAGACGGCCATCATTACTAACCTGGGCTTCATGGCAGCTGGCGCTGATATGAACCCCACCACTATTACCCCCTGCCACCGCACCAGGGCAGCGTGGAAGAGCGAGGCTAAGTGCCAGAATTGGCGCATCCTATGGATGCGCCATTTCTGGGGCGGCTGACGGCTGGTGTTTCTAGCCTGGGAGGGGGCCAATATTCATGGCACCCTTCCTGAGCTATTAATATCAGCCCCCAGCTGTCTGCCTAGCCTTTGCTAGCTATTAAAATAGGGGGGACCCCACGTCATTTTTTTGGGGGGGGTCCCCCATTTTAATAGCTAGTAAAGGCTAGGTATTCAGCTGGGCGCTGATATTAGTAGCCTGGGAAGCTCCGTGGGTTTTACCCCCTTCCCAGGCTTCAAACATCTGCCCCAGCCGTCTGCTTAACCTCCGCTAGAGACTAAAATTATGGGGGATCCCACGCCATTTTTTTTTTAAATAAATCCTTTATTTTAACACTAAATGACATTTGAGGAGTTAATAAAGATGCAGTCCCTAAATTATTATTTATTTTTTAATTAATTTTTCCCAAAACTTTTGACGTGGGCTTCGCCATATTTTTGTACGCCAGCCAGGTACAGCATCCAGCTTCTATGAACGCGCCATTTTCCGGGGCGGCCGCGGACTGCAATTTTCAGCGGGGGGGCAGAAAGCTTGGGCCTCCCTGCGCTGCAGATTCCAGCCCCCAGCTGCCTAGTTGTACCTGGCTGGACACAAAAATAGGGAGAAGCTCCACGTTTTTTTTTTTTAAATTATTTCATGAAATTCATGGAATAATTAAGAAAAAAAGGGCTTCCCTATATTGTTGTGTCTGGCCAGGTACAAATAGGCAGCTGATGGTTGGGGGCAGCCCGTTCCTGCCTGCTGTACCTGGCTGGACACAAATATAGTGTGAAGCCCCACGTCAATTTTCTTTAAATTATTTCAGGAAATTCATGAAATAATTAAAAAAAAATTATGTGGGGCTTCGCCCTATATTTGTGTCCAGTCAGGTACAGCAGGCAGGAACAGGCTGCCCCCAACCACCAGCTGCCTATTTGTACCTGGCCGGACACAACAATATAGGGAAGCCCTTTTTTTTTAAATTATTTCATGAAATAATTAAAAAAAAATTGACGTGGGGCTTCGCACTATATTTGTGTCCAGCCAGGTACAGCAGGCAGGAACGGGCTGCCCCCAACCACCAGCTGCCTATTTGTACCTAGCCGGACACAACAATATAGGGAAGCCCTTTTTTTCTTAATTATTCCATGAATTTCATGAAATAATTAAAAAAAAAAATGTGTGGCGCTTCGCCCTATTTTTGTGTCCAGCCAGGTACAACTAGGCAGCTGGGGGCTGGAATCTGCAGCGCAGGGAGGCCCAAGCTTTCTGGGCCCCACCCGCTGCAAATTGCAGTCCGCAGCCGCCCCGGAAAATGGCGCGTTCATAGAAGCGCCATCTTCTGGCGCTGTTCCCAACTCATCCAGGGCCCTGGTGCGGTGGCTCACTGGGTAATAAAGGGGTTAAGGCCAGCTTGGCATTATCAGCTGGCCCTAAGCCCGAAATTCATGGGGTCACGCCAATATTAGACATGACCGCCATGAATTTCTAGTAAAGTATTTAAAAAAAACACAAACACCCAGAAAAAAGTCCTTTAATTGAAATAAACACACAATTCTTTATTGCTCTAAATTAAACCATACTTACAGTCACGCCCATTCCAGCTGAAGCCAACGATCTCCTGCAATAAAAGTAAAATAATAAACCAACCTCATCCTTACCTTTCCATGGTTCCCACGACAGCTTCAGCTCTGCTACATCGAGATGACAGGCTGGACCGTAGCAGAACGCTGCCATCCAGCCTGTCATCCCGCAGACACTGAGAAGCGCAGGCATGTTTGCGCTCCTCAGTGTCTGGCTGTGACGGCATCCAGATGAGCCGAGGTCATGTCCAATGAACTCAGCTCACCTCATGCACGTCACTGACAGCGTGGGAAAATTCTCCTGCACTCAGCGCTTCAGCGTGAGACTTCTCCCACGCTGTCAGTGACATACATGAGGTGAGGTCATGTCCAATGAACTCAGCTCACCTCATGCACGTCACTGACAGCGTGGGAAAATTCTCCTGCACTCAGTGCTTCAGCGTGAGAATTTTCCCACGCTGTCAGTGACGTGCATGAGGTGCGCCGAGTACATTGGACATGACCTCGGCTCATCTGGATGCCGTCACAGCCAGACACTGAGGAGCGCAAGCATGCCTGTGCTTCTCAGTGTCTGCGGGATGACAGGCTGGATGGCAGCGTTCTGCTGCGGTCCAGCCAGTCATCTCGATGTAGCAGAGCTGGAGCCGTCGTGGGAGCCATGGAAAGGTAAGGATGAGGTTGCTTTATTATTTTACTTTTATTGCAGGAGATCATTGGCTTCAGCTGGAATGGGCGTGACTGTAAGTATGGTTTAATTTAGAACAATAAAGAATTGTGTGTTTATTTCAATTAAAGGACTTTTTTTCTGGGTGTTTGTGTTTTTTTTAAATACTTTACTAGAAATTCATGGTGGTCATGTCTAATATTGGCATGACCCCATGAATTTCGGGCTTAGGGCCAGCTGATAATGCCAAGCTGGCCTTAACCCCTTTATTACCCAGTGAGCCACCGCACCAGGGCCCTGGATGAGTTGGGTACAGCGCCAGAACATGGCGCTTCTATGAACGCGCCATTTTCCGGGGCGGCTGCGGACTGCAATTTGCAGCGGGTGGGGCCCAGAAAGCTTGGGCCTCCCTGCGCTGCAGATTCCAGCCCCCAGCTGCCTAGTTGTACCTGGCTGGACACAAAAACAGAGCGAAGCCCCACGTCAATTTTTTTTGAATTATTTCATGAAATAATTTTTTTAAAAAAGGGCTTCCCTATATTGTTGTGTCCGGCCAGGTACAAATAGGCAGCTGGTGGTTGGGGGCAGCCTGTTCCTGCCTGCTGTACCTGGCTGGACACAAAAATAGGGCGAAGCTCCACACATTTTTTTTTTAAATTCATGAAATTCATGGAATAATTAAGAAAAAAAGGGCTTCCCTATATTGTTGTGTCCGGCTAGGTACAAATAGGCAGCTGGTGGTTGGGGGCAGCCCGTTCCTGCCTGCTGTACCTGACTGGACACAAATATAGGGCGAAGCCCCACATCAATTTTTTTAATTATTTCATGAATTTCCTGAAATGATTTAAAAAAAATTGACGTGGGGCTTCGCCCTATATTTGTGTCCAGCCAGGTACAGCAGGCAGGAACGGGCTGCCCCCAACCACCAGCTGCCTATTTGTACCTGGTTGGACACAACAATATAGGGAAGCCCTTTTTTCTTAATTATTTCATGAATTTCATGAAATAATTAAAAAAAAAAAATACGTGAAGCTTCTCTCTATTTTTGTGTCCAGCCAGGTACAACTAGGCAGCTGGGGGATGGAATCTGCAGCGCAGGGAGGCCCAAACTTTCCGCCCCCCCCCCCCGCTGAAAATTGCAGTCCACAGCCACCCCGGAAAATGACGCGTTCATAGAAGCTGGATGCTGTACCTGGCTGGCATACAAAAATATGGCGAAGCCCACGTCAAAAGTTTTGGGAAAAATTAATTAAAAAATAAATAATAATTTAGGGACTGCATCTTTATTAACTCCTCAAATGTCATTTAGTGTTAAAATAAAGGATTTATTTAAAAAAAAATTGATGTGGGGCTTCGCCCTATATTTGTGTCCAGCCAGGTACAGCAGGCAGGAACAGGCTGCCCCCAACCACCAGCTGCCTATTTGTACCTGGCCGGACACAACAATATAGGGAAGCCCTTTTTTAAAAAAATTATTTCATGAAATAATTAAAAAAAAATTGACGTGGGGCTTCGCACTATATTTGTGTCCAGCCAGGTACAGCAGGCAGGAATTGGCTGCCCCCAAACACCAGCTGCCTCTTTGTACCTGGTTGGACACAACAATATAGGGAAGCCCTTTTTTTCTTAATTATTCCATGAATTTCAAGAAATAATTAAAAAAAAAAATGCGGGGGGCTTCGCCCTATTTTTGTGTCCAGCCAGGTACAACTAGGCAGCTGGGGGCTGGAATCCGCAGCGCAGGGAGACCCAAGCTTTCTGGGCCACCCCCGCTGCAAATTGCAGACCGCAGCCGCCCCAGAAAATGGCGCGTTCATAGAAGCGCCATCTTCTGGCGCTGTACCCAACTCATCCAGGGCCCTGGTGCGGTGGCTCACTGGGTAATAAAGGGGTTAAGGCCAGCTTGGCATTATCAGCTGGCCCTAAGCCCGAAATTCATGGGGTCACGCCAATATTAGACATGACCACCATGAATTTCTATTAAAGTATTTAAAAAAACACAAACACCCAGAATAAAGTCCTTTAATTGAAATAAACACACAATTCTTTATTGTTCTAAATTAAACCATACTTACCATCACGCCCATTCCAGCTGAAGCCAACGATCTCCTGCAATAAAAGTAAAATAATAAAGCAACCTCATCCTTACCTTTCCATGGCTCCCACGACAGATTCAGCTCTGCTACATCGAGATGACAGGCTGGACCGCAGGAGAACGCTGCCATCCAGCCTGTCATCCCGCAGACACTGAGAAGCGCAGGCATGCTTGTGCTCCTCAGTGTCTCGCTGTGACGGCATCCAGATGAGCCGAGGTCATGTCCAATGAACTCAGCTCACCTCATGCACGTCACTGACAGCGTGGGAAAATTCTCCTGCACTCAGCACTTCAGCGTGAGAATTTTCCCACGCTGTCAGTGACGTGCATGAGGTGAGCTGAGTTCATTGGACATGAACTCGGCTCATCTGGATGACGTCACAGAGAGACACTGAGGAGCGCAAGCATGCCTGCGCTTCTCAGTGTCTGCGGGATGACAGGCTGGATGGCAGCGTTCTGCTGCGGTCCAGCCTGTCATCTCGATGTAGCAGAGCTGAAGCTGTCGTGGGAACCATGGAAAGGTAAGGATGAGGTTGCTTTATTATTTTTCTTTTATTGCAGGAGATCGTTGGCTTCAGCTGGAATGGGCGTGATGGTAAGTATGGTTTAATTTAGAACAATAAAGAATTGTGTCTTTATTTCAATTAAAGGACTTTATTCTGGGTGTTTGTGTTTTTTTTTTAACTTTGACTATGGGGTTAGTAATGGGGGTGTCTTATAGACGCCTCTCCATTACTAACCTGGGCTTGATGTCAGCTGGCATTATAAGCTGACATCAACCCCAACCCTATTACCCCACTGCCACCGCTACAGGGCAGTGGGAAGAGCGAGGCTAAGTGCCAGAATTGGCGCATCCTATGGATGCACCATTTCTGGGGCGGCTGACGGCTGGTGTTTCTAGCCTGGGAGGGGGCCAACATTCATGGCACCCTTCCTGGGCTATTAAAATCAGCCCCCAGCTGTCTGCCTAGCCTTTGCTGGCTTTAAATTAGGGGCGACCCCACGTTATTTTTTTGGGGAGGTTCCCCCATTTTAATAGCTAGTAAAGGCTAGGTATTCAGGTGGGGGCTGATATTAGTAGTAGTGTTGAGCCACCCCCGTAGTGTTCGGGTTCGGTTCGGTTCGTCGAACACCGGGATGTTCGAGGAACTGTTCGTCAAACTGTTCGTCGAACACCTTAGAACACCGTCGAACACCGTTAAAACCAATGGCAGGCAAACAAAAACACATAGAAACACATAGAAAACACCTGCAAAGGTGTCCAAAAGCTGACAAACTGCTCAGAAGACACTCTCTTTAAAAAAGCCGGCCGGCAAATTCAGCAGCGGCATACACCGGTACCCGACAATTTAGACAAGAAGGAATAGAGCATCACACATAGATTAGATAGATAGAAACATGTCAGTCACACATATAAGAAGCACAGTGACAGTGTTGGTTACTGCACTTGTCATTTAGTGTAAAGGATTTATTAAAAAAAATATTAGTGTTTTCATGCACTGTCTCTTTAAAAAAGCCGGCCGGCAATTCAGCATCTGTACCCGACAATTTAGAACAGAAAGAATAGAGCTTCACACATAGATTAGATAGATAGAAACATGTCAGTCACATATATAATAAGTACAGTGATAGTGTTGCTTACTGTACTTGTCATTTAGTGTAAAGGATTTATTTAAAAAAATAATAGTGTTTTCATGCACTGTCTCTTTAAAAAAGCCGGCCGGCAATTCAGCAGCGGTACCTGACAATTTAGAACAGAAAGATAGAGCATCACACATAGATTAGATAGATAGAAACATGTCAGTCACATATATATGAAGTACAGTGATAGTGTTGGTTACTGTACTTGTCATTTAGTATTAAAATAAAGGATTTATTATTAAAAAAATTGGCGTGGGGTTCCCCTTAATTTTAGGCTCTAGCGGAGGTTAAGCAGACGGCTGGGGCAGATGTTTGAAGCCTGGGAAGGGGGTAATACCCACGGAGCTTCCCAGGCTACTAATATCAGCCCCCAGCTGAATACATAACCTTTACTAGCTATTAAAATGGGGGACCCCCCAAAAAAAATGACGTGGGGTCCCCCCTAATTTAATAGCTAGCAAAGGCTAGGCAGACAGCTGGGGGCTGATATTAATAGCCCAGGAAGGGAGCCATGAATATTGGCCCCCTCCCAGGCTAGAAACACCAGCCGTCAGCCGCCCCAGAAATGGCGCATTCATAGGATGCGCCAATTCTGGCACTTAGCCTCGCTCTTCCACGCTGCCCTGGTGCGGTGGCAGGGGGTAATAGGGTTGGGGTTGATGTCAGCTTATAATGCCAGCTGACATCAAGCCCAGGTTAGTAATGGAGAGGCGTCTATAAGACACCCCCATTACTAACCCCATAGTCAAAGTTAAAAAAAACACAAACACCCAGAATAAAGTCCTTTAATTGAAATAAAGACACAATCCTTTATTGTTCTAAATTAAACCATACTTACCATCACGCCCATTCCAGCTGAAGCCAACGATCTCCTGCAATAAAAGAAAAATAATAAAGCAACCTCATCCTTACCTTTCCATGGTTCCCACGACAGCTTCAGCTCTGCTACATCGAGATGACAGGCTGGACCGCAGCAGAACGCTGCCATCCAGCCTGTCATCCCGCAGACACTGAGAAGCGCAGGCTTGCTTGCGCTGCTCAGCGTCTCTCTGTGACGACATCCAGATGAGCCGAGTTCATGTCCAATGAACTCGGCTCACCTCATGCACGTCACTGACAGCGTGGGAAAATTCTCACGCTGAAGCGCTGATTGCAGGAGAATTTTCCCACGCTGTCAGTGACGTGCAGGAGGTGAGCTGAGTTCATTGGACATGAGCTCACCTCATGCACATCACTGACAGCGTGGGAGAATTCTCCTGCACTCAGCACTTCAGCGTGAGAATTTTCCCACGCTGTCAGTGACGTGCATGAGGTGAGCCGAGTTCATTGGACATGACCTCGGCTCATCTGGATGCCGTCACAGCGAGACAGTGAGGAGCGCAAGCATGCCTGCGCTTCTCAGTGTCTGCGGGATGACAGACTGGATGGC
Source organism: Phyllobates terribilis (assembly GCF_046119375.1). Lineage (NCBI taxonomy): Eukaryota > Metazoa > Chordata > Amphibia > Anura > Dendrobatidae > Phyllobates > Phyllobates terribilis. Next base: position 911,886,302 of record NW_027362763.1, on the reverse strand, counting down.
AGCGTTCTGCTGCGGTCCAGCCAGTCATCTCGATGTAGCAGAGCTGAAGCTGTCGTGGGAACCATGGAAAGGTAAGGATGAGGTTGGTTTATTATTTTTCTTTTATTGCAGGAGATCGTTGGCTTCAGCTGGAATGGGTGTGATGGTAAGTATGGTTTAATTTAGAACAATAAAGAATTGTGTCTTTATTTCAATTAAAGGACTTTATTCTGGGTGTTGTGTTTTTTTTAAATACTTTACTAGAAATTCATGGCGGTCATGTCTAATGCTGGCGTGACCCCATGAATTTTGGGCTTGGGGCCAGCTGATAATACCAAGCTGGCCCTAACCCCTTTATTACCCAGTGAGCCACCGCACCAGGGCCCTGGATGAGTTGGGTACAGCGCCAGAAGATGGCGCTTCTATGAACGCGCCATTTTCCGGGGTGGCTGCGGACTGCAATTTGTAGCGGGGGGGCCCAGAAAGCTTGGGCCTCCCTGCGCTGCAGATTCCAGCCCCCAGCTGCCTAGTTGTACCTGGCTGGACACAAAAATAGGGCGAAGCCCCACGTACTTTTTTTTAAATTATTTCATGAAATTCATGAAATAATTAAGAAAAAAAGGCCTTCCCTATATTGTTGTGTCCGGCCAGGTACAAATAGGCAGCTGGTGGTTGGGGGCAGCCCGTTCCTGCCTGCTGTACCTGGCTGGACACAAATATAGTGCGAAGCCCCACTTCAATTTTTTTTAATTATTTCATGAAATTCATGAAATAATTAAGAAAAAAAGGGCTTCCCTATATTGTTGTGTCCGGCCAGGTACAAATAGGCAGCTGGTGGATGGGGGCAGCCCGTTCCTGCCTGCTGTACCTGGCTGGACACAAATATAGTGCGAAGCCCCACTTCAATTTTTTTAAATTATTTCAGGAAATTCATGAAATAATTTAAAAAAAATTGACGTGGGGCTTCGCACTATATTTGTGTCCAGCCAGGTACAGCAGGCAGGAACGGGCTGCCCCCAACCACCAGCTGCCTATTTGTACCTGGCCGGACACAACAATATAGGGAAGCCCTTTTTTTCTTAATTATTTCATGAAATAATTTAAAGAAAATTGACGTGGGGCTTCGCCCTGTTTTTGTGTCCAGCCAGGTACAACTAGGCAGCTGGGGGCTGGAATCCGCAGCGCAGGGAGGCCCAAGCTTTCTGGGCCACCCCCGCTGCAAATTGCAGTCCGCAGCCACCCCGGAAAATGGCGCGTTCATAGAAGCGCCATCTTCTGGCGCTGTACCCAACTCATCCAGGGCCCTGATGCGGTGGCTCACTGGGTAATAAAGGGGTTAGGGCCAGCTTGGCATTATCAGCTGGCCCTAAGCCCGAAATTCATGGGGTCACGCCAATATTAGACATGACCACCATGAATTTCTAGTAAAGTATTTAAAAAAAACACAACACCCAGAAAAAAGTCCTTTAATTGAAATAAACACACAATTCTTTATTGTTCTAAATTAAACCATACTTACCATCACGCCCATTCCAGCTGAAGCCAACGATCTCCTGAAATAAAAGAAAAATAATAAAGCAACATCATCCTTACCTTTCCATGGTTCCCACGACAGCTTCAGCTCTGCTACATCGAGATGACAGGCTGGACCGCAGCAGAACGCTGCCATCCAGCCTCTCATCCCGCAGACACTGAGAAGCGCAGGCTTGCTTGCGCTCCACAGTGTCTCTCTGTGAGGGCATCCAGATGAGCCGAGTTAATATCCAATGAACTCGGCTCACCTCATGCACGTCACTGACAGCGTGGGAAAATTCTCCTGCACTCAGCGCTTCAGCGTGGGAGAATTCTCACACTGAAGCGCTGAGTGCAGGAGAATTCTCCCACGCTGTCAGTGAAGTGCAGGAGGTGAGCTGCGTTCATTGGACATGAGCTCACCTTATGCACGTCACTGACAGCGTGGGAAAATTCTCCTGCACTCAGCGCTTCAGCGTGGGAGAATTCTCACGCTGAAGCGCTGAGTGCAGGAGAATTCTCCCACGCTGTCAGTGACGTGCAGGAGGTGAGCTGAGTTCAATGGACATGAGCTCACCTTATGCACGTCACTGACAGCGTGGGAGAATTCTCCTGCACTCACCGCTTCAGCGTGAGAATTTTCCCACGCTGTCAGTGACGTGCATGAGGTGAGCCGAGTTCATTGGACATGAACTCGGCTCATCTGGATGTCGTCACAGAGAGACGCTGAGCAGCGCAAGCAAGCCTGCGCTTCTCAGTGTCTGCGGGATGAGAGGCTGGATGGCAGCGTTCTGCTGCGGTCCAGCCTGTCATCTCGATGTAGCAGAGCTGAAGCTGTCGTGGGAACCATGGAAAGGTAAGGATGAGGTTGCTTTATTATTTTTCTTTTATTGCAGGAGATCGTTGGCTTCAGCTGGAATGGGCGTGACGGTAAGTATGGTTTAATTTAGAACAATAAAGGATTGTGTCTTTATTTCAATTAAAGGACTTTATTCTGGGTGTTTGTGTTTTTTTTAACTTTGACTATGGGGTTAGTAATGGGGGTGTCTTATAGACGCCTCTCCATTACTAACCTGGGCTTGATGTCAGCTGGCATTATAAGCTGACATCAACCCCAACCCTATTACCCCCTGCCACCGCTACAGGGCAGCGTGGAAGAGCGAGGCTAAGTGCCAGAATTGGCGCATCCTATGAATGCGCCATTTCTGGGGCGGCTGACGGCTGGTGTTTCTAGCCTGGGAGGGGGCCAATATTCATGGCTCCCTTCCTGGGCTATTAATATCAGCCCCCAGCTGTCTGCCTAGCCTTTGCTAGCTATTAAATTAGGGGGGACCCCACGTCATTTTTTTTGGGGTGTCCCCCATTTTAATAGCTAGTAAAGGCTATGTATTCAGCTGGGGGCTGATATTAGTAGCCTGGGAAGCTCCGTGGGTATTACCCCCTTCCCAGGCTTCAAACATCTGCCCCAGCCGTCTGCTTAACCTCCGCTAGAGCCTAAAATTAAGGGGAACCCCACGCCAATTTTTTTAATAATAAATCCTTTATTTTAATACTAAATGACAAGTACAGTAACCAACACTATCACTGTACTTCATATATATGTGACTGACATGTTTCTATCTATCTAATCTATGTGTGAAGCTCTATTCTGTCTGTTATAAATTGTCGGGTACCGCTGCTGAATTGCCGGCCGGCTTTTTTAAAGAGACGGTGCATGAAAACACTATTATTTTTTTTGATAAATCCTTTACGCTAAATGACAAGTACAGTAAGCAACACTGTCACTGTACTTCGTATATATGTGGCTGACATGTTTCTATCTATCTAATCTATGTGTGAAGCTCTATTCTGTCTGTTATAAATTGTCGGGTACCGCTGCTGAATTGCCGGCCGGCTTTTTTAAAGAGACGGTGCATGAAAACACTATTATTTTTTTTGATAAATCCTTTACGCTAAATGACAAGTACAGTAAGCAGCACTTTCACTGTACTTCGTATATATGTGGCTGACATGTTTATATTTATCTAATCTAAGTGTGAAGCTCTATTCTTTCGGTTCTAAATTGTCGGGTACAGGTGTATGCCGCTGCTGAATTGCCGGCTTTTCATGTTTCACTGTTGGCACTGTTCCCATCGATTTGGGCAATCACTGTAATGCCACAACCACCATGACTGTGGCATTACAGTGAGTGGCAGACAATCCCTGCATGATTGGTGCTCTAAATAGCGCCAGACATGCAGGACACGCTTTTGGTGCACGAACAGTTATCGAACATAACCTCGAACAGCCGAATTTTTTGCAAATCGTTCGGGTTCGTCGAACAACTCGAACACCGCCCAAAACAGCTCGAATTTGAGATTGGCGAACAGTTCTAGTCGAACACCGCTCATTTCTAATTAGTAGCCTGGGAAGCTCCGTGGGTATTACCCCCTTCCCAGGCTTCAAACATTTGCCCCAGCTGTCTGCTTAACCTCCGCTAGAGCCTAAAATTAAGGGGAACCCCACGCCAATTTTTTTTTAAATAAATCCTTTATTTTAACACTAAATGACAAGTACAGTAATCAACACTGTCACTGTACTTCATATATATGTGACTGACATGTTTCTATCTATCTAATCTATGTATGATTCTCTATTCTTTCTATTCTAAATTGTCGGGTACAGATGCTGAATTGCCGGCCGGCTTTTTTAAAGAGACGGTGCATGAAAACACTAATATTTTTTAAAATAAATCCTTTACACTAAATGACAAGTACAGTAAGAAACACTGTCACTGTACTTCATATATATGTGACTGACATGTTTCTATCTATCTAATCTATGTGTGAAGCTCTATTCTTTCTGTTGTAAATTGTCGGGTACCGGTGTATGCGCTGATGAATTGCCGGCTTTTCAAGTCATTCTACATTATTCTTAGTTGTTTTACTTCATGTAGAATTAACCTACAAGGAAAGAAAGGGTTTATTTTCATTCCGATATTTGTGTCCCATTGACTTGCATTGGTTTCCGGTATCGGAATCGGCGATATCCGATACTTTTTGGGTATCGGCCCGATCCAATCCGATACGATATTTCCTGATATCGGAAGGTATCGCTCAACACTAATTGTAACCTTAGGTCTAATGATATCCTATACGGCATTGCAACAATGCATCTAATGATATCCTACATTGCATTGCAACAATGCATCTAATGATATCCTATGTTGCATTGTAACATTACATCTAATGATATCCTATATTGCATAGTAACATTACATCTAATGATATCCTACATTGCATTGTAACATTACATTTAATGATATCCTATATTGCATTGCAACATTACATCTAATGATATCCTATATTGCATTGCAACATTACATCTAATGATATCCTATATTGCATAGTAACATTACATCTAATGATATCCTACATTGCATTGCAACATTACATCTAATGATATCCTATATTGCATTGCAACATTACATCTAATGATATCCTATATTGCATTGCAACATTACATCTAATGATATCCTATATTGCATTGCAACATTACATCTAATGATATCCTACATTGCATTGCAACAATGCATCTAATGATATCCTATGTTGCATTGTAACATTACATCTAATGATATCCTACATTGCATTGTAACATTACATCTAATGATATCCTATATTGCATTGTAACATTACATCTAATGATATCCTATGTTGCATTGAAACATTGCATGTAATGATTTCCTATATTTCATTGTAACATTATGTCTAATGATATCCTATACTGCATTGCAACAATGTGTCTAATAATATCCTACATTGCATTGCAACAATGTAACTAATGATATCCTGTGTTGCATTGTAACATTACATCTAATGATATATTATATTGCATTGTAACATTACATCTAATGATATCCTATATTGCATTGTAACATTGCATCTAATGATATCCTATATTGCATTGTAATATTACATCTAATGATATCCTATATTGCATTTTAACATTACATCTAATTATATCCTATATTGCATTGTAACATTACATCTAATTATATCCTATATTGCATTGTAACATTACATCTAATGATATCCTATGTTGCATTGCAACATTACATCTAATTATATCCTATATTGCATTGCAACATTACATCTAATGATATCCTATACTGCATTGTAACATTACATCTAATGATATCCTATATTGCATTGCAACATTACATCTAATGATATCCTATATTGCATTGTAACATAACATCTAATGATATCCTATATTGCATTGTAACATTACATCTAATGATATCCTATATTGCATTGCAACATTACATCTAATGATATCCTATATTGCTTTGTAAGATTACATCTATTAATATCCTATACTGCATTGTAACATTACATCGAATTATAACCTATATTGCATTGTAACATTTAATTTAATGATATCCTATATTGCATTGTAACATTACATCTAATGATATCCTATATTGCATTGTAACATTACCTCTAATGATATCCTATATTGCATTGTAACATTGCATCTAATGAAACCCTATACTGCATTGTAACATTACATCTAATTATACCCTATATTGCATTGTAACATTACATCTAATGATATCCTATATTGCATTGTAACATTACATCTAATGATATCCAATATTGCATTGCAACATTGCATCTAATGATATTCTATATTGCATTGTAACATTACATCTAATGATATCCTTTATTGTATTGTAACATTACATCTTATGATATCCTATATTGCATTTTAACATTACATCTAATGATATCCTATATTGCATTGCAAAATTACATCTAATCATATCTTGTACTGCATTGTAACATTACATCTAATGATGTCCTATATTGCATTGTAAGATTACATCTAATGATATCCTATATTACACTGTAACATTACATCAAATGATATCCTATATTGCATTGCAACATTTCATCTAATAATATCCTATATTGCATTGCAACATTGCATCTAATGATATCCTATATTGCATTGTAAAATTGCATCTAATGATATCCTATATTGAATTGTAACATTACATCTCATGGTATCCTATATTGCATTGTAACATTACATCTAATGATATCCTATATTGCACTGTAACATTGCATCTAATGATGTCCTATATTGCATTGTAACATTACATCTAATGATATCCTATATTGCAATGTAAGATTACATCTAATGATATCCTATATTGCATTGTAACATTGCATCTAATGATATCCTATATTGCATTGTAAGATTACATCTAATGATATCCTATATTGCATTGTAACATTGCATCTAATGATATCCTATATTGCATTGTAACATTGCATATAATGATATCCTATATTGCATTGTAACATTACATCTAATGATATCCTATACTGCATTGTAACATTACATCTCATGATATCCTATATTGCAATTTAACATTACATCTAATGATATCCTATATTGCACTGTAACATTGCATCTAATGATGTCCTATATTGCATTGTAACATTACATCTAATGATATCCTATATTGCAGTGTAAGATTACATCTAATGATATCCTATATTGCATTGTAACATTGCATCTAATGATATCCTATATTGCATTGTAACATTACATCTAATGATATCCTATATTGCATTGTAACATTACATCTAATGATATCCTATATAGCATTGTAACATTGCATCTAATGATATCCTATATTGCATTGTAACATTACATCTAATGATATCCTATATTGCATTGTAACATTGCATCTAATGATATCCTATATTGTATTGTAACATTACCTCTAATGATATCCTATATTGCATTGTAATATTACATCTAATGATATCCTTTATTGCATTGTAACATTACATCTAATGATATCCTATATTGCATTGTAACATTGCATCTAATGATATCCTATATTGTATTGTAACATTACCTCTAATGATATCCTATATTGCATTGTAACATTACATCTAATGATATCCTATATTGCATTGTAACATTACATCTAATGATATCCCATATTGCACTGTAACATTACATCTAATGATATCCTATATTGCATTGTAACATTACATCTAATGATATCCTATATTGCCTTATAACTTTACATTTAATGATATTCGGTATTGCATAGCAACATTGCATCTAATGATATCCTATATTGGATTGTAACATTACATTTAATAATATCCTATATTGCAATGTTATATTACATCTAATGATATCCTATATTGCATTGTAACATTACATCTAATGATATCCTTTATTGCATTGCAACATTACATCTAATGATATCCTATATTGCATTGCAACATTACACCTACTGATATCCTTTATTGCATTGTAACATTACATCTAATGATATCCTATATTGCATTGTAACATTACATCTAATGATATCCTACATTGCATTGTAACATTACATCTAATGATATCCCATGTTGCATTGTAACATTGCATCTAATGATATCCTATATTGCATTGTAACATTACATCTAATTTTACCCTATATTGCATTGTAACATTACATCTAATGATATCCTATGTTGCATTGTAACATTGCATCTAATGATATCCTATGTTGCATTGTAACATTACATCTAATGATATCCTATATTGCATAGTAACATTACATCTAATGATATCCTACATTGCATTGTGACATTACATCTAATGTTATCCTATATTGCATAGTAACATTACATCTAATGATATCCTACATTGCATTGTAACATTACATCTAATGATATCCTATATTGCATTGCAACATTACATCTAATGATATCCTATATTGCATTGCAACAATGCATCTAATGATATCCTATGTTGCATTGTAACATTACATCTAATGATATCCTATATTGCATAGTAACATTACATCTAATGATATCCTACATTGCATTGTAACATTACATCTAATGATATCCTATATTGCATTGTAACATTACATCTAATGATATCCTATGTTGCATTGAAACATTGCATGTAATGATTTCCTATATTTCATTGTAACATTACGTCTAATGATATCCTATACTGCATTGCAACAATGCGTCTAATAATATCCTACATTGCATTGCAACAATGTAACTAATTATATCCTGTGTTGCATTGTAACATTACATCTAATGATATCCTATATTGCATTGTAACATTGCATCTAATGATATCCTATATTGCATTGTAACATTACATCTAATGATATCCTATATTGCATTGTAACATTACATCTAATGATATCCTATATTGCATTGTAACATTACATCTAATGATATCCTATATTACATTGTAACATTGCATCTAATGATATGCTATATTGTATTGTAACATTACCTCTAATGATATCCTATATTGCATTGTAATATTACATCTAATGATATCCTTTATTGCATTGTAACATTACATCTAATGATATCCTATATTGCATTGTAACATTACATCTAATGATATCCTATATTGCATTGTAACATTGCATCTAATGATATCCTATATTGTATTGTAACATTACCTCTAATGATATCCTATATTGTATTGTAACATTACATCTAATGATATCCTATATTGCATTGTAACATTACATCTAATGATATCCTATATTGCATTGTAACATTACATCTAATGATATCCTATATTGCATTGTAACATTACATCTAATGATATCCTATATTGCCTTATAACTTTACATCTAATGATATCCCGTATTGCATAGCAACATTGCATCTAATGATATCCTATATTGTATTGTAACATTACATTTAATAATATCCTATATTGCAATGTTATGTAACATCTAATGATATCCTATATTGCATTGTAACATTACATCTAATGATATCCTTTATTGCATTGTAACATTGCATCTAATGATATCCTATATTGCATTGTAACATTACATCTAATGATATCCTATGTTGCATTGCAAAATTACATCTAATGATATCCTATATTGCATTGTAACATTTCATCTAATAAAATCCTATATTGCATTGCAACATTGCATCTAATGATATCCTATATTGCATTGTAAAATTGCATCTAATGATATCCTATATTGAATTGTAACATTACATCTCATGGTATCCTATATTGCATTGTAACATTACATCTAATGATATCCTATATTGCACTGTAACATTGCATCTAATGATGTCCTATATTGCATTGTAACATTACATCTAATGATATCCTATATTGCAGTGTAAGATTACATCTAATGATATCCTATATTGCATTGTAACATTGCATCTAATGATATCCTATATTGCATTGTAAGATTACATCTAATGATATCCTATATTGCATTGTAACATTGCATCTAATGATATCCTATATTGCATTGTAACATTGCATCTAATGATATCCTATATTGCATTGTAACATTACATCTAATGATATCCTATACTGCATTGTAACATTACATCTCATGATATCCTATATTGCATTTTTACATTACATCTAATGATATCCTATATTGCACTGTAACATTGCATCTAATGATGTCCTATATTGCATTGTAACATTACATCTAATGATATCCTATATTGCAGTGTAAGATTACATCTAATGATATCCTATATTGCATTGTAACATTGCATCTAATGATATCCTATATTGCATTGTAACATTACATCTAATGATATCCTATATTGCATTGTAATATTACATCTAATGATATCCTATATAGCATTGTAACATTGCATCTAATGATATCCTATATTGCATTGTAACATTACATCTAATGATATCCTATATTGCATTGTAACATTGCATCTAATGATATCCTATATTGCATTGTAACATTACATCTAATGATATCCTATATTGCATTGTAACATTACATCTAATGATATCCTATATTGCATTGTAACATTACATCTAATGATATCCTATATTGCATTGTAACATTACATCTAATGATATCCTATATTGCATTGTAACATTACGTCTAATGATATCCTATATTGCCTTATAACTTTACATCTAATGATATCCCGTATTGCATAGCAACATTGCATCTAATGATATCCTATATTGTATTGTAACATTACATTTCATAATATCCTATATTGCAATGTTATATTACATCTAATGATATCCTATATTGCATTGTAACATTACATCTAATGATATCCTTTATTGCATTGTAACATTGCATCTAATGATATCCTATATTGCATTGTAACATTACATCTAATGATATCCTATGTTGCATTGCAAAATTACATCTAATGATATCCTATATTGCATTGTAACATTTCATCTAATAATATCCTATATTGCATTGCAACATTGCATCTAATGATATCCTATATTGCATTGTAAAATTGCATCTAATGATATCCTATATTGAATTGTAACATTACATCTCATGGTATCCTATATTGCATTGTAACATTACATCTAATGATATCCTATATTGCACTGTAACATTGCATCTAATGATGTCCTATATTGCATTGTAACATTACATCTAATGATATCCTATATTGCAGTGTAAGATTACATCTAATGATATCCTATATTGCATTGTAACATTGCATCTAATGATATCCTATATTGCATTGTAAGATTACATCTAATGATATCCTATATTGCATTGTAACATTGCATCTAATGATATCCTATATTGCATTGTAACATTGCATCTAATGATATCCTATATTGCATTGTAACATTACATCTAATGATATCCTATACTGCATTGTAGCATTACATCTCATGATATCCTATATTGCATTTTAACATTACATCTAATGATATCCTATATTGCACTGTAACATTGCATCTAATGATGTCCTATATTGCATTGTAACATTACATCTAATGATATCCTATATTGCAGTGTAAGATTACATCTAATGATATCCTATATTGCATTGTAACATTGCATCTAATGATATCCTATATTGCATTGTAACATTACATCTAATGATATCCTATATTGCATTGTAATATTACATCTAATGATATCCTATATAGCATTGTAACATTGCATCTAATGATATCCTATATTGCATTGTAACATTACATCTAATGATATCCTATATTGCATTGTAACATTGCATCTAATGATATACTATATTGTATTGTAACATTACCTCTAATGATATCCTACATTGCATTGTAATATTACATCTAATGACATCCTTTATTGCATTGTAACATTACATCTAATGATATCCTATATTGCATTGTAACATTGCATCTAATGATATCCTATATTGTATTGTAACATTACCTCTAATGATATCCTATATTGCATTGTAACATTGCATCTAATGATATCCTATATTGCATTGTAACATTACATCTAATGATATCCTATATTGCATTGTAACATTACATCTAATGATATCCTATATTGCATTGTAACATTACATCTAATGATATCCTATATTGCATTGTAACATTACATCTAATGATATCCTATATTGCATTGTAACATTACGTCTAATGATATCCTATATTGCCTTATAACTTTACATCTAATGATATCCCGTATTGCATAGCAACATTGCATCTAATGATATCCTATATTGTATTGTAACATTACATTTAATAATATCCTATATTGCAATGTTATATTACATCTAATGATATCCTATATTGCATTGTAACATTACATCTAATGATATCCTTTATTGCATTGCAACATTACATCTAATGATATCCTATATTGCATTGCAACATTACACCTACTGATATCCTTTATTGCATTGTAACATTACATCTAATGATATCCTATATTGCATTGTAACATTACATCTAATGATATCCTACATTGCATTGTAACATTACATCTAATGATATCCCATGTTGCATTGTAACATTGCATCTAATGATATCCTATATTGCATTGTAACATTACATCTAATTTTACCCTATATTGCATTGTAACATTACATCTAATGATATCCTATGTTGCATTGTAACATTGCATCTAATGATATACTATGTTGCATTGTAACATTACATCTAATGATATCCTATATTGCATAGTAACATTACATCTAATGATATCCTACATTGCATTGTAACATTACATCTAATGTTATCCTATATTGCATAGTAACATTACATCTAATGATATCCTACATTGCATTGTAACATTACATCTAATGATATCCTATATTGCATTGCAACATTACATCTAATGATATCCTATATTGCATTGCAACATTACATCTAATGATATCCTACACTGCATTGCAACAATGCATCTAATGATATCCTATGTTGCATTGTAACATTACATCTAATGATATCCTATATTGCATAGTAACATTATTTCTAATGATATCCTACATTGCATTGTAACATTACATCTAATGTTATCCTATATTGCATAATAACATTACATCTAATGATATCCTACATTGCATTGTAACATTACATCTAATGATATCCTATATTGTATTGTAACATTACCTCTAATGATATCCTATATTGCATTGTAACATTGCATCTAATGATATCCTATATTGCATTGTAACATTACATCTAATGATATCCTATATTGCATTGTAACATTACATCTAATGATATCATATATTGCATTGTAACATTACATCTAATGATATCCTATATTGCATTGTAACATTACATCTAATGATATCCTATATTGCATTGTAACATTACGTCTAATGATATCCTATATTGCCTTATAACTTTACATCTAATGATATCCCGTATTGCATAGCAACATTGCATCTAATGATATCCTATATTGTATTGTAACATTACATTTCATAATATCCTATATTGCAATGTTATATTACATCTAATGATATCCTATATTGCATTGTAACATTACATCTAATGATATCCTTTATTGCATTGTAACATTGCATCTAATGATATCCTATATTGCATTGTATCATTACATCTAATGATATCCTATGTTGCATTGCAAAATTACATCTAATGATATCCTATATTGCATTGTAACATTTCATCTAATAATATCCTATATTGCATTGCAACATTGCATCTAATGATATCCTATATTGCATTGTAAAATTGCATCTAATGATATCCTATATTGAATTGTAACATTACATCTCATGGTATCCTATATTGCATTGTAACATTACATCTAATGATATCCTATATTGCACTGTAACATTGCATCTAATGATGTCCTATATTGCATTGTAACATTACATCTAATGATATCCTATATTGCAGTGTAAGATTACATCTAATGATATCCTATATTGCATTGTAACATTGCATCTAATGATATCCTATATTGCATTGTAAGATTACATCTAATGATATCCTATATTGCATTGTAACATTGCATCTAATGATATCCTATATTGCATTGTAACATTGCATCTAATGATATCCTATATTGCATTGTAACATTACATCTAATGATATCCTATACTGCATTGTAACATTACATCTCATGATATCCTATATTGTATTTTAACATTACATCTAATGATATCCTATATTGCACTGTAACATTGCATCTAATGATGTCCTATATTGCATTGTAACATTACATCTAATGATATCCTATATTGCAGTGTAAGATTACATCTAATGATATCCTATATTGCATTGTAACATTGCATCTAATGATATCCTATATTGCATTGTAACATTACATCTAATGATATCCTATATTGCATTGTAATATTACATCTAATGATATCCTATATAGCATTGTAACATTGCATCTAATGATATCCTATATTGCATTGTAACATTACATCTAATGATATCCTATATTGCATTGTAACATTGCATCTAATGATATCCTATATTGTATTGTAACATTACCTCTAATGATATCCTACATTGCATTGTAATATTACATCTAATGACATCCTTTAGTGCATTGTAACATTACATCTAATGATATCCTATATTGCATTGTAACATTGCATCTAATGATATCCTATATTGTATTGTAACATTACCTCTAATGATATCCTATATTGCATTGTAACATTGCATCTAATGATATCCTATATTGCATTGTAACATTACATCTAATGATATCCTATATTGCATTGTAACATTACATCTAATGATATCCTATATTGCATTGTAACATTACATCTAATGATATCCTATATTGCATTGTAACATTACATCTAATGATATCCTATATTGCATTGTAACATTACGTCTAATGATATCCTATATTGCCTTATAACTTTACATCTAATGATATCCCGTATTGCATAGCAACATTGCATCTAATGATATCCTATATTGTATTGTAACATTACATTTAATAATATCCTATATTGCAATGTTATATTACATCTAATGATATCCTATATTGCATTGTAACATTACATCTAATGATATCCTTTATTGCATTGCAACATTACATCTAATGATATCCTATATTGCATTGCAACATTACACCTACTGATATCCTTTATTGCATTGTAACATTACATCTAATGATATCCTATATTGCATTGTAACATTACATCTAATGATATCCTACATTGCATTGTAACATTACATCTAATGATATCCCATGTTGCATTGTAACATTGCATCTAATGATATCCTATATTGCATTGTAACATTACATCTAATTTTACCCTATATTGCATTGTAACATTACATCTAATGATATCCTATGTTGCATTGTAACATTGCATCTAATGATATACTATGTTGCATTGTAACATTACATCTAATGATATCCTATATTGCATAGTAACATTACATCTAATGATATCCTACATTGCATTGTAACATTACATCTAATGTTATCCTATATTGCATAGTAACATTACATCTAATGATATCCTACATTGCATTGTAACATTACATCTAATGATATCCTATATTGCATTGCAACATTACATCTAATGATATCCTATATTGCATTGCAACATTACATCTAATGATATCCTACATTGCATTGCAACAATGCATCTAATGATATCCTATGTTGCATTGTAACATTACATCTAATGATATCCTATATTGCATAGTAACATTACTTCTAATGATATCCTACATTGCATTGTAACATTACATCTAATGTTATCCTATATTGCATAGTAACATTACATCTAATGATATCCTACATTGCATTGTAACATTACATCTAATGATATCCTATATTGCATTGCAACATTACATCTAATGATATCCTATATTGCATTGCAACATTACATCTAATGATATCCTACATTGCATTGCAACAATGCATCTAATGATATCCTATGTTGCATTGTAACATTACATCTAATGATATCCTATATTGCATAGTAACATTACATCTAATGATATCCTACATTGCATTGTAACATTACATCTAATGATATCCTATATTGCATTGTAACATTACATCTAATGATATCCTATGTTGCATTGAAACATTGCATGTAATGATTTCCTATATTTCATTGTAACATTACGTCTAATGATATCCTATACTGCATTGCAACAATGCGTCTAATAATATCCTACATTGCATTGCAACAATGTAACTAATGATATCCTGTGTTGCATTGTAACATTACATCTAATGATATCCTATATTGCATTGTAACATTGCATTTAATAATATCCTATATTGCAATGTTATATTACATCTAATGATATCCTATATTGCATTGTAACATTACATCTAATGATATCCTTTATTGCATTGCAACATTACATCTAATGATATCCTATATTGCATTGCAACATTACACCTACTGATATCCTTTATTGCATTGTAACATTACATCTAATGATATCCTATATTGCATTGTAACATTACATCTAATGATATCCTACATTGCATTGTAACATTACATCTAATGATATCCCATGTTGCATTGTAACATTGCATCTAATGATATCCTATATTGCATTGTAACATTACATCTAATTTTACCCTATATTGCATTGTAACATTACATCTAATGATATCCTATGTTGCATTGTAACATTGCATCTAATGATATACTATGTTGCATTGTAACATTACATCTAATGATATCCTATATTGCATAGTAACATTACATCTAATGATATCCTACATTGCATTGTAACATTACATCTAATGTTATCCTATATTGCATAGTAACATTACATCTAATGATATCCTACATTGCATTGTAACATTACATCTAATGATATCCTATATTGCATTGCAACATTACATCTAATGATATCCTATATTGCATTGCAACATTACATCTAATGATATCCTACATTGCATTGCAACAATGCATCTAATGATCTCCTATGTTGCATTGTAACATTACATCTAATGATATCCTATATTGCATAGTAACATTACATCTAATGATATCCTACATTGCATTGTAACATTACATCTAATGTTATCCTATATTGCATAGTAACATTACATCTAATGATATCCTACATTGCATTGTAACATTACATCTAATGATATCCTATATTGCATTGCAACATTACATCTAATGATATCCTATATTGCATTGCAACATTACATCTAATGATATCCTACATTGCATTGCAACAATGCATCTAATGATATCCTATGTTGCATTGTAACATTACATCCAATGATATCCTATATTGCATAGTAACATTACATCTAATGATATCCTACATTGCATTGTAACATTACATCTAATGATATCCTATATTGCATTGTAACATTACATCTAATGATATCCTATATTGCATTGTAACATTACATCTAATGATATCCTATATAGCATTGTAACATTGCATCTAATGATATCCTATATTGCATTGTAACATTACATCTAATGATATCCTATATTGCATTGCAACATTGCATCTAATGATATCCTATATTGTATTGTAACATTACCTCTAATGATATCCTATATTGCATTGTAATATTACATCTAATGATATCCTTTATTGCATTGTAACATTACATCTAATGATATCCTATATTGCATTGTAACATTACATCTAATGATATCCTATATTGCATTGTAACATTGCATCTAATAATATCCTATATTGTATTGTAACATTACCTCTAATGATATGCTATATTGCATTGTAACATTACATCTAATGATATCCTATATTGCATTGTAACATTACATCTAATGATATCCTATATTGCCTTATAACTTTACATCTAATGATATCCCGTATTGCATAGCAACATTGCATCTAATGATATCCTATATTGGATTGTAACATTACATTTAATAATATCCTATATTGCAATGTTATATTACATCTAATGATATTCTATATTGCATTGTAACATTACATCTAATGATATCCTTTATTGCATTGCAACATTACATCTAATGATATCCTATATTGCATTGCAACATTACACCTACTCATATCCTTTATTGCATTGTAACATTACATCTAATGATATCCTATATTGCATTGTAACATTACATCTATCGATATCCTACATTGCATTGTAACATTACATCTAATGATATCCCATGTTGCATTGTAACATTGCATCTAATGATATCCTATATTACATTGTAACATTACATCTAATTTTACCCTATATTGCATTGTAACATTACATCTAATGATATCCTATGTTGCATTGTAACATTGCATCTAATGATATACTATGTTGCATTGTAACATTACATCTAATGATATCCTATATTGCATAGTAACATTACATCTAATGATATCCTACATTGCATTGTAACATTACATCTAATGTTATCCTATATTGCATAGTAACATTACATCTAATGATATCCTACATTGCATTGTAACATTACATCTAATGATATCCTATATTGCATTGCAACATTACATCTAATGATATCCTATATTGCATTGCAACATTACATCTAATGATATCCTACATTGCATTGCAACAATGCATCTAATGATATCCTATGTTGCATTGTAACATTACATCTAATGATATCCTATATTGCATAGTAACATTACATCTAATGATATCCTACATTGCATTGTAACATTACATCTAATGATATCCTATATTGCATTGTAACATTACATCTAATGATATCCTATGTTGCATTGAAACATTGCATGTAATGATTTCCTATATTTCATTGTAACATTACGTCTAATGATATCCTATACTGCATTGCAACAATGCGTCTAATAATATCCTACATTGCATTGCAACAATGTAACTAATGATATCCTGTGTTGCATTGTAACATTACATCTAATGATATCCTATATTGCATTGTAACATTGCATCTAATGATATCCTATATTGCATTGTAACATTACATCTAATGATATCCTATATTGCATTGTAACATTACATCTAATGATATCCTATATAGCATTGTAACATTGCATCTAATGATATCCTATATTGCATTGTAACATTACATCTAATGATATCCTATATTGCATTGCAACATTGCATCTAATGATATCCTATATTGTATTGTAACATTACCTCTAATGATATCCTATATTGCATTGTAATATTACATCTAATGATATCCTTTATTGCATTGTAACATTACATCTAATGATATCCTATATTGCATTGTAACATTACATATAATGATATCCTATATTGCATTGTAACATTGCATATAATAATATCCTATATTGTATTGTAACATTACCTCTAATGATATCCTATATTGCATTGTAACATTACATCTAATGATATCCTATATTGCATTGTAACATTACATCTAATGATATCCTATATTGCCTTATAACTTTACATCTAATGATATCCCGTATTGCATAGCAACATTGCATCTAATGATATCCTATATTGGATTGTAACATTACATTTAATAATATCCTATATTGCAATGTTATATTACATCTAATGATATCCTATATTGCATTGTAACATTACATCTAATGATATCCTTTATTGCATTGCAACATTACATCTAATGATATCCTATATTGCATTGCAACATTACACCTACTCATATCCTTTATTGCATTGTAACATTACATCTAATGATATCCTATATTGCAGTGTAAGATTACATCTAATGATATCCTATATTGCATTGTAACATTGCATCTAATGATATCCTATATTGCATTGTAACATTACATCTAATGATATCCTATATTGCATTGTAATATTACATCTAATGATATCCTATATAGCATTGTAACATTGCATCTAATGATATCCTATATTGCATTGTAACATTACATCTAATGATATCCTATATTGCATTGTAACATTGCATCTAATGATATACTATATTGTATTGTAACATTACCTCTAATGATATCCTACATTGCATTGTAATATTACATCTAATGACATCCTTTATTGCATTGTAACATTACATCTAATGATATCCTATATTGCATTGTAACATTGCATCTAATGATATCCTATATTGTATTGTAACATTACCTCTAATGATATCCTATATTGCATTGTAACATTGCATCTAATGATATCCTATATTGCATTGTAACATTACATCTAATGATATCCTATATTGCATTGTAACATTACATCTAATGATATCCTATATTGCATTGTAACATTACATCTAATGATATCCTATATTGCATTGTAACATTACATCTAATGATATCCTATATTGCATTGTAACATTACGTCTAATGATATCCTATATTGCCTTATAACTTTACATCTAATGATATCCCGTATTGCATAGCAACATTGCATCTAATGATATCCTATATTGTATTGTAACATTACATTTAATAATATCCTATATTGCAATGTTATATTACATCTAATGATATCCTATATTGCATTGTAACATTACATCTAATGATATCCTTTATTGCATTGCAACATTACATCTAATGATATCCTATATTGCATTGCAACATTACACCTACTGATATCCTTTATTGCATTGTAACATTACATCTAATGATATCCTATATTGCATTGTAACATTACATCTAATGATATCCTACATTGCATTGTAACATTACATCTAATGATATCCCATGTTGCATTGTAACATTGCATCTAATGATATCCTATATTGCATTGTAACATTACATCTAATTTTACCCTATATTGCATTGTAACATTACATCTAATGATATCCTATGTTGCATTGTAACATTGCATCTAATGATATACTATGTTGCATTGTAACATTACATCTAATGATATCCTATATTGCATAGTAACATTACATCTAATGATATCCTACATTGCATTGTAACATTACATCTAATGTTATCCTATATTGCATAGTAACATTACATCTAATGATATCCTACATTGCATTGTAACATTACATCTAATGATATCCTATATTGCATTGCAACATTACATCTAATGATATCCTATATTGCATTGCAACATTACATCTAATGATATCCTACATTGCATTGCAACAATGCATCTAATGATATCCTATGTTGCATTGTAACATTACATCTAATGATATCCTATATTGCATAGTAACATTACTTCTAATGATATCCTACATTGCATTGTAACATTACATCTAATGTTATCCTATATTGCATAATAACATTACATCTAATGATATCCTACATTGCATTGTAACATTACATCTAATGATATCCTATATTGTATTGTAACATTACCTCTAATGATATCCTATATTGCATTGTAACATTGCATCTAATGATATCCTATATTGCATTGTAACATTACATCTAATGATATCCTATATTGCATTGTAACATTACATCTAATGATATCATATATTGCATTGTAACATTACATCTAATGATATCCTATATTGCATTGTAACATTACATCTAATGATATCCTATATTGCATTGTAACATTACGTCTAATGATATCCTATATTGCCTTATAACTTTACATCTAATGATATCCCGTATTGCATAGCAACATTGCATCTAATGATATCCTATATTGTATTGTAACATTACATTTCATAATATCCTATATTGCAATGTTATATTACATCTAATGATATCCTATATTGCATTGTAACATTACATCTAATGATATCCTTTATTGCATTGTAACATTGCATCTAATGATATCCTATATTGCATTGTATCATTACATCTAATGATATCCTATGTTGCATTGCAAAATTACATCTAATGATATCCTATATTGCATTGTAACATTTCATCTAATAATATCCTATATTGCATTGCAACATTGCATCTAATGATATCCTATATTGCATTGTAAAATTGCATCTAATGATATCCTATATTGAATTGTAACATTACATCTCATGGTATCCTATATTGCATTGTAACATTACATCTAATGATATCCTATATTGCACTGTAACATTGCATCTAATGATGTCCTATATTGCATTGTAACATTACATCTAATGATATCCTATATTGCAGTGTAAGATTACATCTAATGATATCCTATATTGCATTGTAACATTGCATCTAATGATATCCTATATTGCATTGTAAGATTACATCTAATGATATCCTATATTGCATTGTAACATTGCATCTAATGATATCCTATATTGCATTGTAACATTGCATCTAATGATATCCTATATTGCATTGTAACATTACATCTAATGATATCCTATACTGCATTGTAACATTACATCTCATGATATCCTATATTGCATTTTAACATTACATCTAATGATATCCTATATTGCACTGTAACATTGCATCTAATGATGTCCTATATTGCATTGTAACATTACATCTAATGATATCCTATATTGCAGTGTAAGATTACATCTAATGATATCCTATATTGCATTGTAACATTGCATCTAATGATATCCTATATTGCATTGTAACATTACATCTAATGATATCCTATATTGCATTGTAATATTACATCTAATGATATCCTATATAGCATTGTAACATTGCATCTAATGATATCCTATATTGCATTGTAACATTACATCTAATGATATCCTATATTGCATTGTAACATTGCATCTAATGATATCCTATATTGTATTGTAACATTACCTCTAATGATATCCTACATTGCATTGTAATATTACATCTAATGACATCCTTTAGTGCATTGTAACATTACATCTAATGATATCCTATATTGCATTGTAACATTGCATCTAATGATATCCTATATTGTATTGTAACATTACCTCTAATGATATCCTATGTTGCATTGTAACATTGCATCTAATGATATCCTATATTGCATTGTAACATTACATCTAATGATATCCTATATTGCATTGTAACATTACATCTAATGATATCCTATATTGCATTGTAACATTACATCTAATGATATCCTATATTGCATTGTAACATTACATCTAATGATATCCTATATTGCATTGTAACATTACGTCTAATGATATCCTATATTGCCTTATAACTTTACATCTAATGATATCCCGTATTGCATAGCAACATTGCATCTAATGATATCCTATATTGTATTGTAACATTACATTTAATAATATCCTATATTGCAATGTTATATTACATCTAATGATATCCTATATTGCATTGTAACATTACATCTAATGATATCCTATATTGCATAGTAACATTACATCTAATGATATCCTACATTGCATTGTAACATTACATCTAATGTTATCCTATATTGCATAGTAACATTACATCTAATGATATCCTACATTGCATTGTAACATTACATCTAATGATATCCTATATTGCATTGCAACATTACATCTAATGATATCCTATATTGCATTGCAACATTACATCTAATGATATCCTACATTGCATTGCAACAATGCATCTAATGATATCCTATGTTGCATTGTAACATTACATCTAATGATATCCTATATTGCATAGTAACATTACTTCTAATGATATCCTACATTGCATTGTAACATTACATCTAATGTTATCCTATATTGCATAATAACATTACATCTAATGATATCCTACATTGCATTGTAACATTACATCTAATGATATCCTATATTGTATTGTAACATTACCTCTAATGATATCCTATATTGCATTGTAACATTGCATCTAATGATATCCTATATTGCATTGTAACATTACATCTAATGATATCCTATATTGCATTGTAACATTACATCTAATGATATCATATATTGCATTGTAACATTACATCTAATGATATCCTATATTGCATTGTAACATTACATCTAATGATATCCTATATTGCATTGTAACATTACGTCTAATGATATCCTATATTGCCTTATAACTTTACATCTAATGATATCCCGTATTGCATAGCAACATTGCATCTAATGATATCCTATATTGTATTGTAACATTACATTTCATAATATCCTATATTGCAATGTTATATTACATCTAATGATATCCTATATTGCATTGTAACATTACATCTAATGATATCCTTTATTGCATTGTAACATTGCATCTAATGATATCCTATATTGCATTGTATCATTACATCTAATGATATCCTATGTTGCATTGCAAAATTACATCTAATGATATCCTATATTGCATTGTAACATTTCATCTAATAATATCCTATATTGCATTGCAACATTGCATCTAATGATATCCTATATTGCATTGTAAAATTGCATCTAATGATATCCTATATTGAATTGTAACATTACATCTCATGGTATCCTATATTGCATTGTAACATTACAGCTAATGATATCCTATATTGCACTGTAACATTGCATCTAATGATGTCCCATATTGCATTGTAACATTACATCTAATGATATCCTATATTGCAGTGTAAGATTACATCTAATGATATCCTATATTGCATTGTAACATTGCATCTAATGATATCCTATATTGCATTGTAAGATTACATCTAATGATATCCTATATTGCATTGTAACATTGCATCTAATGATATCCTATATTGCATTGTAACATTGCATCTAATGATATCCTATATTGCATTGTAACATTACATCTAATGATATCCTATACTGCATTGTAACATTACATTTCATGATATCCTATATTGCATTTTAACATTACATCTAATGATATCCTATATTGCACTGTAACATTGCATCTAATGATGTCCTATATTGCATTGTAACATTACATCTAATGATATCCTATATTGCAGTGTAAGATTACATCTAATGATATCCTATATTGCATTGTAACATTGCATCTAATGATATCCTATATTGCATTGTAACATTACATCTAATGATATCCTATATTGCATTGTAATATTACATCTAATGATATCCTATATAGCATTGTAACATTGCATCTAATGATATCCTATATTGCATTGTAACATTACATCTAATGATATCCTATATTGCATTGTAACATTGCATCTAATGATATCCTATATTGTATTGTAACATTACCTCTAATGATATCCTACATTGCATTGTAATATTACATCTAATGACATCCTTTAGTGCATTGTAACATTACATCTAATGATATCCTATATTGCATTGTAACATTGCATCTAATGATATCCTATATTGTATTGTAACATTACCTCTAATGATATCCTATGTTGCATTGTAACATTGCATCTAATGATATCCTATATTGCATTGTAACATTACATCTAATGATATCCTATATTGCATTGTAACATTACATCTAATGATATCCTATATTGCATTGTAACATTACATCTAATGATATCCTATATTGCATTGTAACATTACATCTAATGATATCCTATATTGCATTGTAACATTACGTCTAATGATATCCTATATTGCCTTATAACTTTACATCTAATGATATCCCGTATTGCATAGCAACATTGCATCTAATGATATCCTATATTGTATTGTAACATTACATTTAATAATATCCTATATTGCAATGTTATATTACATCTAATGATATCCTATATTGCATTGTAACATTACATCTAATGATATCCTTTATTGCATTGCAACATTACATCTAATGATATCCTATATTGCATTGCAACATTACACCTACTGATATCCTTTATTGCATTGTAACATTACATCTAATGATATCCTATATTGCATTGTAACATTACATCTAATGATATCCTACATTGCATTGTAACATTACATCTAATGATATCCCATGTTGCATTGTAACATTGCATCTAATGATATCCTATATTGCATTGTAACATTACATCTAATTTTACCCTATATTGCATTGTAACATTACATCTAATGATATCCTATGTTGCATTGTAACATTGCATCTAATGATATACTATGTTGCATTGTAACATTACATCTAATGATATCCTATATTGCATAGTAACATTACATCTAATGATATCCTACATTGCATTGTAACATTACATCTAATGTTATCCTATATTGCATAGTAACATTACATCTAATGATATCCTACATTGCATTGTAACATTACATCTAATGATATCCTATATTGCATTGCAACATTACATCTAATGATATCCTATATTGCATTGCAACATTACATCTAATGATATCCTACATTGCATTGCAACAATGCATCTAATGATATCCTATGTTGCATTGTAACATTACATCTAATGATATCCTATATTGCATAGTAACATTACTTCTAATGATATCCTACATTGCATTGTAACATTACATCTAATGTTATCCTATATTGCATAGTAACATTACATCTAATGATATCCTACATTGCATTGTAACATTACATCTAATGATATCCTATATTGCATTGCAACATTACATCTAATGATATCCTATATTGCATTGCAACATTACATCTAATGATATCCTACATTGCATTGCAACAATGCATCTAATGATATCCTATGTTGCATTGTAACATTACATCTAATGATATCCTATATTGCATAGTAACATTACATCTAATGATATCCTACATTGCATTGTAACATTACATCTAATGATATCCTATATTGCATTGTAACATTACATCTAATGATATCCTATGTTGCATTGAAACATTGCATGTAATGATTTCCTATATTTCATTGTAACATTACGTCTAATGATATCCTATACTGCATTGCAACAATGCGTCTAATAATATCCTACATTGCATTGCAACAATGTAACTAATGATATCCTGTGTTGCATTGTAACATTACATCTAATGATATCCTATATTGCATTGTAACATTGCATTTAATAATATCCTATATTGCAATGTTATATTACATCTAATGATATCCTATATTGCATTGTAACATTACATCTAATGATATCCTTTATTGCATTGCAACATTACATCTAATGATATCCTATATTGCATTGCAACATTACACCTACTGATATCCTTTATTGCATTGTAACATTACATCTAATGATATCCTATATTGCATTGTAACATTACATCTAATGATATCCTACATTGCATTGTAACATTACATCTAATGATATCCCATGTTGCATTGTAACATTGCATCTAATGATATCCTATATTGCATTGTAACATTACATCTAATTTTACCCTATATTGCATTGTAACATTACATCTAATGATATCCTATGTTGCATTGTAACATTGCATCTAATGATATACTATGTTGCATTGTAACATTACATCTAATGATATCCTATATTGCATAGTAACATTACATCTAATGATATCCTACATTGCATTGTAACATTACATCTAATGTTATCCTATATTGCATAGTAACATTACATCTAATGATATCCTACATTGCATTGTAACATTACATCTAATGATATCCTATATTGCATTGCAACATTACATCTAATGATATCCTATATTGCATTGCAACATTACATCTAATGATATCCTACATTGCATTGCAACAATGCATCTAATGATATCCTATGTTGCATTGTAACATTACATCTAATGATATCCTATATTGCATAGTAACATTACATCTAATGATATCCTACATTGCATTGTAACATTACATCTAATGTTATCCTATATTGCATAGTAACATTACATCTAATGATATCCTACATTGCATTGTAACATTACATCTAATGATATCCTATATTGCATTGCAACATTACATCTAATGATATCCTATATTGCATTGCAACATTACATCTAATGATATCCTACATTGCATTGCAACAATGCATCTAATGATATCCTATGTTGCATTGTAACATTACATCTAATGATATCCTATATTGCATAGTAACATTACATCTAATGATATCCTACATTGCATTGTAACATTACATCTAATGATATCCTATATTGCATTGTAACATTACATCTAATGATATCCTATATTGCATTGTAACATTACATCTAATGATATCCTATATAGCATTGTAACATTGCATCTAATGATATCCTATATTGCATTGTAACATTACATCTAATGATATCCTATATTGCATTGCAACATTGCATCTAATGATATCCTATATTGTATTGTAACATTACCTCTAATGATATCCTATATTGCATTGTAATATTACATCTAATGATATCCTTTATTGCATTGTAACATTACATCTAATGATATCCTATATTGCATTGTAACATTACATCTAATGATATCCTATATTGCATTGTAACATTGCATCTAATAATATCCTATATTGTATTGTAACATTACCTCTAATGATATGCTATATTGCATTGTAACATTACATCTAATGATATCCTATATTGCATTGTAACATTACATCTAATGATATCCTATATTGCCTTATAACTTTACATCTAATGATATCCCGTATTGCATAGCAACATTGCATCTAATGATATCCTATATTGGATTGTAACATTACATTTAATAATATCCTATATTGCAATGTTATATTACATCTAATGATATTCTATATTGCATTGTAACATTACATCTAATGATATCCTTTATTGCATTGCAACATTACATCTAATGATATCCTATATTGCATTGCAACATTACACCTACTCATATCCTTTATTGCATTGTAACATTACATCTAATGATATCCTATATTGCATTGTAACATTACATCTATCGATATCCTACATTGCATTGTAACATTACATCTAATGATATCCCATGTTGCATTGTAACATTGCATCTAATGATATCCTATATTACATTGTAACATTACATCTAATTTTACCCTATATTGCATTGTAACATTACATCTAATGATATCCTATGTTGCATTGTAACATTGCATCTAATGATATACTATGTTGCATTGTAACATTACATCTAATGATATCCTATATTGCATAGTAACATTACATCTAATGATATCCTACATTGCATTGTAACATTACATCTAATGTTATCCTATATTGCATAGTAACATTACATCTAATGATATCCTACATTGCATTGTAACATTACATCTAATGATATCCTACATTGCATTGTAACATTACATCTAATGTTATCCTATATTGCATTGCAACATTACATCTAATGATATCCTACATTGCATTGCAACAATGTAACTAATGATATCCTGTGTTGCATTGTAACATTACATCTAATGATATCCTATATTGCATTGTAACATTGCATCTAATGATATCCTATATTGCATTGTAACATTACATCTAATGATATCCTATATTGCATTGTAACATTACATCTAATGATATCCTATATAGCATTGTAACATTGCATCTAATGATATCCTATATTGCATTGTAACATTACATCTAATGATATCCTATATTGCATTGCAACATTGCATCTAATGATATCCTATATTGTATTGCAACAATACCTCTAATGATATCCTATATTGCATTGTAATATTACATCTAATGATATCCTTTATTGCATTGTAACATTACATCTAATGATATCCTATATTGCATTGTAACATTACATATAATGATATCCTATATTGCATTGTAACATTGCATCTAATAATATCCTATATTGTATTGTAACATTACCTCTAATGATATCCTATATTGCATTGTAACATTACATCTAATGATATCCTATATTGCATTGTAACATTACATCTAATGATATCCTATATTGCCTTATAACTTTACATCTAATGATATCCCGTATTGCATAGCAACATTGCATCTAATGATATCCTATATTGGATTGTAACATTACATTTAATAATATCCTATATTGCAATGTTATATTACATCTAATGATATCCTATATTGCATTGTAACATTACATCTAATGATATCCTTTATTGCATTGCAACATTACATCTAATGATATCCTATATTGCATTGCAACATTACACCTACTCATATCCTTTATTGCATTGTAACATTACATCTAATGATATCCTATATTGCATTGTAACATTACATCTAATGATATCCTACATTGCATTGTAACATTACATCTAATGATATCCCATGTTGCATTGTAACATTGCATCTAATGATATCCTATATTGCATTGTAACATTACATCTAATTTTACCCTATATTGCATTGTAACATTACATCTAATGATATTCTATGTTGCATTGTAACATTGCATCTAATGATATACTATGTTGCATTGTAACATTACATCTAATGATATCCTATATTGCATAGTAACATTACATCTAATGATATCCTACATTGCATTGTAACATTACATCTAATGTTATCCTATATTGCATAGTAACATTACATGTAATGATATCCTACATTGCATTGTAACATTACATCTAATGATATCCTATATTGCATTGCAACATTACATCTAATGATATCCTATATTGCATTGCAACATTACATCTAATGATATCCTACATTGCATTGCAACAATGCATCTAATGATATCCTATGTTGCATTGTAACATTACATCTAATGATATCCTATATTGCATAGTAACATTACTTCTAATGATATCCTACATTGCATTGTAACATTACATCTAATGTTATCCTATATTGCATAGTAACATTACATCTAATGATATCCTACATTGCATTGTAACATTACATCTAATGATATCCTATATTGCATTGCAACATTACATCTAATGATATCCTATATTGCATTGCAACATTACATCTAATGATATCCTACATTGCATTGCAACAATGCATCTAATGATATCCTATGTTGCATTGTAACATTACATCTAATGATATCCTATATTGCATAGTAACATTACATCTAATGATATCCTACATTGCATTGTAACATTACATCTAATGATATCCTATATTGCATTGTAACATTACATCTAATGATATCCTATGTTGCATTGAAACATTGCATGTAATGATTTCCTATATTTCATTGTAACATTACGTCTAATGATATCCTATACTGCATTGCAACAATGCGTCTAATAATATCCTACATTGCATTGCAACAATGTAACTAATGATATCCTGTGTTGCATTGTAACATTACATCTAATGATATCCTATATTGCATTGTAACATTGCATCTAATGATATCCTATATTGCATTGTAACATTACATCTAATGATATCCTATATTGCATTGTAACATTACATCTAATGATATCCTATATAGCATTGTAACATTGCATCTAATGATATCCTATATTGCATTGCAACATTGCATCTAATGATATCCTATATTGTATTGTAACATTACCTCTAATGATATCCTATATTGCATTGTAATATTACATCTAATGATATCCTTTATTGCATTGTAACATTACATCTAATGATATCCTATATTGCATTGTAACATTACATCTAATGATATCCTATATTGCATTGTAACATTGCATCTAATAATATCCTATATTGTATTGTAACATTACCTCTAATGATATGCTATATTGCATTGTAACATTACATCTAATGATATCCTATATTGCATTGTAACATTACATCTAATGATATCCTATATTGCCTTATAACTTTACATCTAATGATATCCCGTATTGCATAGCAACATTGCATCTAATGATATCCTATATTGGATTGTAACATTACATTTAATAATATCCTATATTGCAATGTTATATTACATCTAATGATATTCTATATTGCATTGTAACATTACATCTAATGATATCCTTTATTGCATTGCAACATTACATCTAATGATATCCTATATTGCATTGCAACATTACACCTACTCATATCCTTTATTGCATTGTAACATTACATCTAATTATATCCTATATTGCATTGTAACATTACATCTATCGATATCCTACATTGCATTGTAACATTACATCTAATGATATCCCATGTTGCATTGTAACATTGCATCTAATGATATCCTATATTACATTGTAACATTACATCTAATTTTACCCTATATTGCATTGTAACATTACATCTAATGATATCCTATGTTGCATTGTAACATTGCATCTAATGATATACTATGTTGCATTGTAACATTACATCTAATGATATCCTATATTGCATAGTAACATTACATCTAATGATATCCTACATTGCATTGTAACATTACATCTAATGTTATCCTATATTGCATAGTAACATTACATCTAATGATATCCTACATTGCATTGTAACATTACATCTAATGATATCCTATATTGCATTGCAACATTACATCTAATGATATCCTATATTGCATTGCAACATTACATCTAATGATATCCTACATTGCATTGCAACAATGCATCTAATGATATCCTATGTTGCATTGTAACATTACATCTAATGATATCCTATATTGCATAGTAACATTACATCTAATGATATCCTACATTGCATTGTAACATTACATCTAATGTTATCCTATATTGCATAGTAACATTACATCTAATGATATCCTACATTGCATTGTAACATTACATCTAATGATATCCTATATTGCATTGCAACATTACATCTAATGATATCCTATATTGCATTGCAACATTACATCTAATGATATCCTACATTGCATTGCAACAATGCATCTAATGATATCCTATGTTGCATTGTAACATTACATCTAATGATATCCTATATTGCATAGTACCATTACATCTAATGATATCCTACATTGCATTGTAACATTACATCTAATGATATCCTATATTGCATTGTAACATTACATCTAATGATATCCTATGTTGCATTGAAACATTGCATGTAATGATTTCCTATATTTCATTGTAACATTACGTCTAATGATATCCTATACTGCATTGCAACAATGCGTCTAATAATATCCTACATTGCATTGCAACAATGTAACTAATGATATCCTGTGTTGCATTGTAACATTACATCTAATGATATCCTATATTGCATTGTAACATTGCATCTAATGATATCCTATATTGCATTGTAACATTACATCTAATGATATCCTATATTGCATTGTAACATTACATCTAATGATATCCTATATAGCATTGTAACATTGCATCTAATGATATCCTATATTGCATTGTAACATTACATCTAATGATATCCTATATTGCATTGCAACATTGCATCTAATGATATCCTATATTGTATTGTAACATTACCTCTAATGATATCCTATATTGCATTGTAATATTACATCTAATGATATCCTTTATTGCATTGTAACATTACATCTAATGATATCCTATATTGCATTGTAACATTACATATAATGATATCCTATATTGCATTGTAACATTGCATCTAATAATATCCTATATTGTATTGTAACATTACCTCTAATGATATCCTATATTGCATTGTAACATTACATCTAATGATATCCTATATTGCATTGTAACATTACATCTAATGATATCCTATATTGCCTTATAACTTTACATCTAATGATATCCCGTATTGCATAGCAACATTGCATCTAATGATATCCTATATTGGATTGTAACATTACATTTAATAATATCCTATATTGCAATGTTATATTACATCTAATGATATCCTATATTGCGTTGTAACATTACATCTAATGATATCCTTTATTGCATTGCAACATTACATCTAATGATATCCTATATTGCAATGTTATATTACATCTAATGATATCCTATATTGCATTGCAACATTACACCTACTCATATCCTTTATTGCATTGTAACATTACATCTAATGATATCCTATATTGCATTGTAACATTACATCTATCGATATCCTACATTGCATTGTAACATTACATCTAATGATATCCCATGTTGCATTGTAACATTGCATCTAATGATATCCTATATTACATTGTAACATTACATCTAATTTTACCCTATATTGCATTGTAACATTACATCTAATGATATCCTATGTTGCATTGTAACATTGCATCTAATGATATACTATGTTGCATTGTAACATTACATCTAATGATATCCTATATTGCATAGTAACATTACATCTAATGATATCCTACATTGCATTGTAACATTACATCTAATGTTATCCTATATTGCATAGTAACATTACATCTAATGATATCCTACATTGCAATGTAACATTACATCTAATGATATCCTATATTGCATTGCAATATTACATCTAATGATATCCTATATTGCATTGCAACATTACATCTAATGATATCCTACATTGCATTGCAACAATGCATCTAATGATATCCTATGTTGCATTGTAACATTACATCTAATGATATCCTATATTGCATAGTAACATTACATCTAATGATATCCTACATTGCATTGTAACATTACATCTAATGTTATCCTATATTGCATAGTAACATTACATCTAATGATATCCTACATTGCATTGTAACATTACATCTAATGATATCCTATATTGCATTGCAACATTACATCTAATGATATCCTATATTGCATTGCAACATTACATCTAATGATATCCTACATTGCATTGCAACAATGCATCTAATGATATCCTATGTTGCATTGTAACATTACATCTAATGATATCCTATATTGCATAGTAACATTACATCTAATGATATCCTACATTGCATTGTAACATTACATCTAATGATATCCTATATTGCATTGTAACATTACATCTAATGATATCCTACATTGCATTGTAACATTACATCTAATGATATCCTATATTGCATTGTAACATTACATCTAATGATATCCTATGTTGCATTGAAACATTGCATGTAATGATTTCCTATATTTCATTGTAACATTACGTCTAATGATATCCTATACTGCATTGCAACAATGCGTCTAATAATATCCTACATTGCATTGCAACAATGTAACTAATGATATCCTGTGTTGCATTGTAACATTACATCTAATGATATCCTATATTGCATTGTAACATTGCATCTAATGATATCCTATATTGCATTGTAACATTACATCTAATGATATCCTATATTGCATTGTAACATTACATCTAATGATATCCTATATAGCATTGTAACATTGCATCTAATGATATCCTATATTGCATTGTAACATTACATCTAATGATATCCTATATTGCATTGCAACATTGCATCTAATGATATCCTATATTGTATTGTAACATTACCTCTAATGATATCCTATATTGCATTGTAATATTACATCTAATGATATCCTTTATTGCATTGTAACATTACATCTAATGATATCCTATATTGCATTGTAACATTACATATAATGATATCCTATATTGCATTGTAACATTGCATCTAATAATATCCTATATTGTATTGTAACATTACCTCTAATGATATCCTATATTGCATTGTAACATTACATCTAATGATATCCTATATTGCATTGTAACATTACATCTAATGATATCCTATATTGCCTTATAACTTTACATCTAATGATATCCCGTATTGCATAGCAACATTGCATCTAATGATATCCTATATTGGATTGTAACATTACATTTAATAATATCCTATATTGCAATGTTATATTACATCTAATGATATCCTATATTGCATTGTAACATTACATCTAATGATATCCTTTATTGCATTGCAACATTACATCTAATGATATCCTATATTGCATTGCAACATTACACCTACTCATATCCTTTATTGCATTGTAACATTACATCTAATGATATCCTATATTGCATTGTAACATTACATCTAATGATATCCTACATTGCATTGTAACATTACATCTAATGATATCCCATGTTGCATTGTAACATTGCATCTAATGATATCCTATATTGCATTGTAACATTACATCTAATTTTACCCTATATTGCATTGTAACATTACATCTAATGATATCCTATGTTGCATTGTAACATTGCATCTAATGATATACTATGTTGCATTGTAACATTACATCTAATGATATCCTATATTGCATAGTAACATTACATCTAATGACATCCTACATTGCATTGTAACATTACATCTAATGTTATCCTATATTGCATAGTAACATTACATCTAATGATATCCTACATTGCATTGTAACATTACATCTAATGATATCCTATATTGCATTGCAACATTACATCTAATGATATCCTATATTGCATTGCAACATTACATCTAATGATATCCTACATTGCATTGCAACAATGCATCTAATGATATCCTATGTTGCATTGTAACATTACATCTAATGATATCCTATATTGCATAGTAACATTACTTCTAATGATATCCTACATTGCATTGTAACATTACATCTAATGTTATCCTATATTGCATAGTAACATTACATCTAATGATATCCTACATTGCATTGTAACATTACATCTAATGATATCCTATATTGCATTGCAACATTACATCTAATGATATCCTATATTGCATTGCAACATTACATCTAATGATATCCTACATTGCATTGCAACAATGCATCTAATGATATCCTATGTTGCATTGTAACATTACATCTAATGATATCCTATATTGCATAGTAACATTACATCTAATGATATCCTACATTGCATTGTAACATTACATCTAATGATATCCTATATTGCATTGTAACATTACATCTAATGATATCCTATGTTGCATTGAAACATTGCATGTAATGATTTCCTATATTTCATTGTAACATTACGTCTAATGATATCCTATACTGCATTGCAACAATGCGTCTAATAATATCCTACATTGCATTGCAACAATGTAACTAATGATATCCTGTGTTGCATTGTAACATTACATCTAATGATATCCTATATTGCATTGTAACATTGCATCTAATGATATCCTATATTGCATTGTAACATTACATCTAATGATATCCTATATTGCATTGTAACATTACATCTAATGATATCCTATATAGCATTGTAACATTGCATCTAATGATATCCTATATTGCATTGCAACATTGCATCTAATGATATCCTATATTGTATTGTAACATTACCTCTAATGATATCCTATATTGCATTGTAATATTACATCTAATGATATCCTTTATTGCATTGTAACATTACATCTAATGATATCCTATATTGCATTGTAACATTACATCTAATGATATCCTATATTGCATTGTAACATTGCATCTAATAATATCCTATATTGTATTGTAACATTACCTCTAATGATATGCTATATTGCATTGTAACATTACATCTAATGATATCCTATATTGCATTGTAACATTACATCTAATGATATCCTATATTGCCTTATAACTTTACATCTAATGATATCCCGTATTGCATAGCAACATTGCATCTAATGATATCCTATATTGGATTGTAACATTACATTTAATAATATCCTATATTGCAATGTTATATTACATCTAATGATATTCTATATTGCATTGTAACATTACATCTAATGATATCCTTTATTGCATTGCAACATTACATCTAATGATATCCTATATTGC
This sequence comes from Phyllobates terribilis, assembly GCF_046119375.1. Classification (NCBI taxonomy): domain Eukaryota; kingdom Metazoa; phylum Chordata; class Amphibia; order Anura; family Dendrobatidae; genus Phyllobates; species Phyllobates terribilis. The sequence goes on along the minus strand of NW_027362763.1, from coordinate 911,849,367 downwards.
ATTGCAACATTACACCTACTCATATCCTTTATTGCATTGTAACATTACATCTAATTATATCCTATATTGCATTGTAACATTACATCTATCGATATCCTACATTGCATTGTAACATTACATCTAATGATATCCCATGTTGCATTGTAACATTGCATCTAATGATATCCTATATTACATTGTAACATTACATCTAATTTTACCCTATATTGCATTGTAACATTACATCTAATGATATCCTATGTTGCATTGTAACATTGCATCTAATGATATACTATGTTGCATTGTAACATTACATCTAATGATATCCTATATTGCATAGTAACATTACATCTAATGATATCCTACATTGCATTGTAACATTACATCTAATGTTATCCTATATTGCATAGTAACATTACATCTAATGATATCCTACATTGCATTGTAACATTACATCTAATGATATCCTATATTGCATTGCAACATTACATCTAATGATATCCTATATTGCATTGCAACATTACATCTAATGATATCCTACATTGCATTGCAACAATGCATCTAATGATATCCTATGTTGCATTGTAACATTACATCTAATGATATCCTATATTGCATAGTAACATTACATCTAATGATATCCTACATTGCATTGTAACATTACATCTAATGTTATCCTATATTGCATAGTAACATTACATCTAATGATATCCTACATTGCATTGTAACATTACATCTAATGATATCCTATATTGCATTGCAACATTACATCTAATGATATCCTATATTGCATTGCAACATTACATCTAATGATATCCTACATTGCATTGCAACAATGCATCTAATGATATCCTATGTTGCATTGTAACATTACATCTAATGATATCCTATATTGCATAGTACCATTACATCTAATGATATCCTACATTGCATTGTAACATTACATCTAATGATATCCTATATTGCATTGTAACATTACATCTAATGATATCCTATGTTGCATTGAAACATTGCATGTAATGATTTCCTATATTTCATTGTAACATTACGTCTAATGATATCCTATACTGCATTGCAACAATGCGTCTAATAATATCCTACATTGCATTGCAACAATGTAACTAATGATATCCTGTGTTGCATTGTAACATTACATCTAATGATATCCTATATTGCATTGTAACATTGCATCTAATGATATCCTATATTGCATTGTAACATTACATCTAATGATATCCTATATTGCATTGTAACATTACATCTAATGATATCCTATATAGCATTGTAACATTGCATCTAATGATATCCTATATTGCATTGTAACATTACATCTAATGATATCCTATATTGCATTGCAACATTGCATCTAATGATATCCTATATTGTATTGTAACATTACCTCTAATGATATCCTATATTGCATTGTAATATTACATCTAATGATATCCTTTATTGCATTGTAACATTACATCTAATGATATCCTATATTGCATTGTAACATTACATATAATGATATCCTATATTGCATTGTAACATTGCATCTAATAATATCCTATATTGTATTGTAACATTACCTCTAATGATATCCTATATTGCATTGTAACATTACATCTAATGATATCCTATATTGCATTGTAACATTACATCTAATGATATCCTATATTGCCTTATAACTTTACATCTAATGATATCCCGTATTGCATAGCAACATTGCATCTAATGATATCCTATATTGGATTGTAACATTACATTTAATAATATCCTATATTGCAATGTTATATTACATCTAATGATATCCTATATTGCATTGTAACATTACATCTAATGATATCCTTTATTGCATTGCAACATTACATCTAATGATATCCTATATTGCATTGCAACATTACACCTACTCATATCCTTTATTGCATTGTAACATTACATCTAATGATATCCTATATTGCATTGTAACATTACATCTATCGATATCCTACATTGCATTGTAACATTACATCTAATGATATCCCATGTTGCATTGTAACATTGCATCTAATGATATCCTATATTACATTGTAACATTACATCTAATTTTACCCTATATTGCATTGTAACATTACATCTAATGATATCCTATGTTGCATTGTAACATTGCATCTAATGATATACTATGTTGCATTGTAACATTACATCTAATGATATCCTATATTGCATAGTAACATTACATCTAATGATATCCTACATTGCATTGTAACATTACATCTAATGTTATCCTATATTGCATAGTAACATTACATCTAATGATATCCTACATTGCATTGTAACATTACATCTAATGATATCCTATATTGCATTGCAATATTACATCTAATGATATCCTATATTGCATTGCAACATTACATCTAATGATATCCTACATTGCATTGCAACAATGCATCTAATGATATCCTATGTTGCATTGTAACATTACATCTAATGATATCCTATATTGCATAGTAACATTACATCTAATGATATCCTACATTGCATTGTAACATTACATCTAATGTTATCCTATATTGCATAGTAACATTACATCTAATGATATCCTACATTGCATTGTAACATTACATCTAATGATATCCTATATTGCATTGCAACATTACATCTAATGATATCCTATATTGCATTGCAACATTACATCTAATGATATCCTACATTGCATTGCAACAATGCATCTAATGATATCCTATGTTGCATTGTAACATTACATCTAATGATATCCTATATTGCATAGTAACATTACATCTAATGATATCCTACATTGCATTGTAACATTACATCTAATGATATCCTATATTGCATTGTAACATTACATCTAATGATATCCTATGTTGCATTGAAACATTGCATGTAATGATTTCCTATATTTCATTGTAACATTACGTCTAATGATATCCTATACTGCATTGCAACAATGCGTCTAATAATATCCTACATTGCATTGCAACAATGTAACTAATGATATCCTGTGTTGCATTGTAACATTGCATCTAATGATATCCTATATTGCATTGTAACATTGCATCTAATGATATCCTATATTGCATTGTAACATTACATCTAATGATATCCTATATTGCATTGTAACATTACATCTAATGATATCCTATATAGCATTGTAACATTGCATCTAATGATATCCTATATTGCATTGTAACATTACATCTAATGATATCCTATATTGCATTGCAACATTGCATCTAATGATATCCTATATTGTATTGTAACATTACCTCTAATGATATCCTATATTGCATTGTAATATTACATCTAATGATATCCTTTATTGCATTGTAACATTACATCTAATGATATCCTATATTGCATTGTAACATTACATCTAATGATATCCTATATTGCATTGTAACATTGCATCTAATAATATCCTATATTGTATTGTAACATTACCTCTAATGATATCCTATATTGCATTGTAACATTACATCTAATGATATCCTATATTGCATTGTAACTAGTGTTGAGCATTCCGATACTGAAATATCGGGTATCGGCCGATATTCGCGGTATCGGAATTCCGATACTTAATTCCGATACTATTGCAATATCGTATACCGGAATCGGAAGTTCCCATAATGCAATGAGACATTTTCATTTTATTCAGCCAATGAGGATCCTAAGAAGTGTGGGCACATCCTGTTAGGCATGTAGGCATCTTAACTAATGGCATGGCTGTGATTGGCTGCTGAAATGATGTCATGATGCACTATAAAAGCCACCGCCGCCATTTTGAGCTCACTCTGCTGTGAATTCAGTTAGGGATAGGACGCTGTTGTTCTGAGGGACAGTTTTAGCTACCTATTTGCTCTATACTGCTTTACCCAAGCTACTTTCTAAATCACTGTGCCTTGCAGTGCTAGTGCACAGTTCCCTGTGCTGTTCACCGCTATCTGCAAGGTCTGTGTGTGTGAGTGCAGCTCACCCTGTAGTGTGTGCTTCAGCCAAGTCTGGTTGTAGTGCACTCAGTGTGTGTCACTGCCTCATACATTGTCCTTTTTTGCCAATTCATAATTTTTCCTGATATCTCCTATTAGTGTGGTGGTTCCATCTGTATTCAGCTAAATTGGTTCCAAACACACTATATAGGAGTAGATAGAGAAATTTTTTTCCGTCTTGCAGCACTAATGCACAGTGCTCTGCATCTGTACTGTTCACCGCTGTCTGCAAAGTCTGGTGTGTGAGTGCAGCTCACCCTGTAGTGTGTGCTTCAACCCCGTCTGGTTGTAGTGCACTCAGTGTGTGTCACTGCCTCATACATTGTCCTTTATTGCCAATTCATAATTTTTCCTGATATCTCCTATTAGTGTGGTGGTTCCATCTGTATTCAGCTAAATTGGTTCCAAACACACTATATAGGAGTAGATAGAGAATTTTTTTCCGTCTTGCAGCACTAGTGCACAGTGCTCTGCATCTGTACTGTTCACCGCTGTCTGCAAGGTCTGGTGTGTGAGTGCAGCTCACCCTGTAGTGTGTGCTTCAACCCCGTCTGGTTGTAGTGCACTCAGTGTGTGTCACTGCCTCATACATTGTCCTTTATTGCCAATTCATAATTTTTCCTGATATCTCCTATTAGTGTGGTGGTTCCATCCATATTCAGCTAAATTGATTCCAAACACACTATATAGGAGTAGATAGAGGAGCCTTTCTGCAGCATTGGGCCCTGCAGCCCCAGCCAGATTAGTATTAGCCTATTTTTTGCAGCCTCATCTATTGCATTGTAGGTTACCTTCCTACATTGTAATAGATACAAAAAGTTTGTGATACTATCGTTATTACATCTTTAGGCACATCCAGTGTCTTTTTGTGACAAAAAAAACCTAAATAAAGTTCACCAAACACTCCACTTTACAGTTGTGTAGGCCACATTAGCTCATATTAAAGTCTAGTCCACACTTTATAAAATTAGTGTTTCTTATACCTGTTAGCAGCTGTTCAGGAATAAGCACACTAAGCCCTTAGTACTTTTCTGCCTATCTTTATCAGTCTACCAAGATGAAGAAGGCAGGGAGTAAGGCATGTGGTCGTGGTCGTGGGCGTGGGCGTGGAGTTTCTGCAGGGAGAGGACGTGAGGATTCTGTGCCTGCAGGGAGAGGACGTGGGGATTCTGTGCCTGCTGCGGGCACCAGTGACTCAGCATCCCCCAGTTTTACCAGGGAACAGTCCTTTATGCGCAGCTTTGTAGGAGCTAGCCGTACCCCCATGCTGCGCGAGGACCAAATTGAAGCCGTTGTCGGATGGATGGCAGCTAACGCATCGACTTCAATTAGTTCCAGATCCTCTCAGGTCCTGAGCACTGAAGAGCACCCATCTGTCTCTTCACCACCTGCCAAATTGCCCAGGCAGTCAGAGAGCCCTGGACAGGAGCCATCTCTACTTCTGTTCTCTGAATCTCTTGGCTTGGAAAGAGGGGGCCAGCCAAGCAGAATTCGAGAATTTGAAGAAGAGGTAGTATGCAGTGATGCGCAACCGTTTTGTCTCTCTGAATCTGAAGAGGCGGGTGGGCCAGTGCCTATGGTCAGCAGCACACCTCAGTACGCATCTGATGATGAGACTCAGGTGCCACTTTCTGGTGCGTACTGTGCTGTCGAGACTACCCAGGAGAAGCAGTTGTTTGAAGAGGGTGGTGTAGATGATGAGGTCCTTGACCCATCATGGCGTGAGGGACAGGAAGGTGGTGGGAGCAGCTCTGAGGAAGAGATTCCCCGAACGGCCCAAAAAGGAGGGAGAGGGAGGGGGCAGACTTGGTTGCCTGTAGCCTCCACTTCGGCACCCATTAGGAGCATGGCTCTTCCAAAATCCAAAGCGGGCGCTCCCAAGACTTGCAGTGCCTGGTCCTTTTTTGACACAGTTGCAGATGACATTTGCTTTGTCAAATGCAAGCTGTGTAATCAGAAGGTGAAAAGAGGGAAAAGTGTCAGCAACCTCAATACCACAAATATGTGGAAACATGTGCGGACCAAGCACGTGGTGGAGTTACACAAACACACTGAAGACCTAGGCCAACCTACAGCGCCACCTACCACCTCTTCAGCTCGTGTTGTAGCCTCTTCCTCCAGCTCACACACAGCTGGTTCGGCTTCCTCACAGGATCGCCATGGAAGAATCTCTGGCACTGTTGTACAGAGACACAGTGTAATTCCACCCACAGCACCACTTTCCCAGTCATCCTCACACTCCCAGGCCAGTCTACAGCCATCGTTAGCACAGGCATGGGAGAAAAGGCGCCCATACTCGGCAAACCACCCCCGAGCACAGGCTCTGAATGCTGGCATTGCTAAACTACTGGCCCTTGAAATGCTATCATTCAGGCTGGTGGAGACTGACACATTCCGTAACTTTATGGCATTGGCAGTCCCACAATACAACGTGCCCAGCCGCTTTTATTTCAGCAGGCAAGCCGTCCCTGCCCTGCAACATCATGTGGAGGGAAAAATTAAACATGCGCTACAAAACGCCGTCAGTAGCAAGGTCCACCTGACCACTGATGCGTGGACCAGTAAGCATGGACAGGGACGATACCTTTCCCTCACTGCCCATTGGGTAAATGTTGTGGAGCCGGGTACAGATCTTGAGAGTGGCGCTGTACGTGTTCTGCCAACTCCAAGGATTGCAGGAATCCAGTCTGTACACATTGACTCCTCCTCATACTCCAGTTCCTCTGAATCAGCGCTGCAGGAGCCGTCACGGTCTACCTCCACATCGACCCGTGAACGGTTACCTGTTATGATGACCGATATGAGCACAGCCGTGGCCAAACGTCAACAGGCCGTATTAAAATTAATTTCTTTGGGGAATCGAAGCCACACAGCGCAGGAGCTCTGGAATGCCATCAAGCAGCAGAGTGACGTGTGGTTTGTGCCAGCGAATCTCCAGCCAGGCATGGTAGTGTGTGACAATGGCCGAAATCTGGTGGCAGCTCTGGGCCTAGGCAACCTCACTCACATCCCATGTCTGGCACATGTGCTCAACTTGGTCGTGCAGAGTTTTTTGAGGGACTATCCGGATCTTGATGCACTGCTTCACAAGGTCCGCATAGAGTGCGCTCACTTGCGGCGTTCCAGCAATGCAAGATCACGCATTGCAGCTCTGCAGCGCCGATTATGTCTTCCGGAACATCGCATCATATGTGACCTACCCACCAGGTGGAATTCAACGTTACATATGTTGGAGAGGTTGTGTGAGCAGCAGGCAGCAGTAATGGAGTACCAGCTGCAGCAGGCGCAAACAAGTCGCAGTGCGCGCCGTTCACACTTCACCACCACTGAGTGGGCCTCTATGAAGGACATTTGCCACGTTTTGCGTGCCTTCGATTATTCCACGCGGATGGCGAGTGCAGATGATGCACTAGTCAGCATGACTATCCCCCTTATCTGCCTGCTTGAAAAAACACTGCAAGCACTAAGGGACGAGGTTTTGGAAGAGGTGGAGGATGAGGAGTCACAAATGCCATCTGCTTCTCTACAGTCTGCGCAACGTGGTTCCTCACAAAGGCCTAGGCAGGGGACACTTTGTGAGGAGGATGAGGAGGAGTCAATGGATGAGGAAGACATCTGTCCAGAGGAGGGAGGTACACAATGCTCTAGTAGTCAGTATCTAGAGCGAGGGTGGGGTGATGCAGAGCAGACAGAGATCACGCCTCAAGCAGGGGACAGCGTTTCTTGGCCAGTTGGCAGTCTGCAGCACATGGTTGATTTCATGCTGCAGTGCCTCAGAAACGACCGCCGCATCGCCCACATTCTCAACACGGCTGATTATTGGGTGTCCACCCTCCTAGATCCTCGCTACCGGGACAACTTACAAAGCCTCATAACACCATTGAACCGGGAGCGTAAAATGCGGGAGTACCAAGACGCACTGGTGCATTCCATCATGTTCTCCATTCCAACCGAGAGCAGTGCTGCTAGTGCTTTACAAAGCAGCTCAGTGCGTCGAGGCAGTGGAGGAAGCTCTGCACAAAGAGGGAGCAGAAGCAGCGCCTCAGCACAAGGCAAGACCAGTATGGCCGAAATGTGGCAAAGTTTTGTGTCCCCGCCGCCACAAATGTCTACACCATCACAGACAGCTCCAGTCAGCAGGAGGCAACGTTTCCGTCAGATGGTGACAGACTACATGTCTTGCCCTCTTAGTGTACTCCCAGACGGCTCTTCTCCCTTCAAGTTTTGGGTCTGTAAGCTGGATACATGGCCAGAGCTTAGTCAGTATGCACTGGAGGTGCTAGCTTGCCCTGCTGCTAGTGTATTATCGGAACGCGTCTTTAGTGCCGCAGGTGGTGTACTAACAGACCGTCGCATGCGACTATCCTCCGATAACGTTGACCGGCTTACTTTTCTCAAAATGAACAAGGCCTGGATCTCTCATGAATTTGCCAGTCCTCTTCCAGAATAAATAATTGGTTGGCAACAGTATCCAGGTCTCCTGTTCTGTTCATGTTTCTACCACCTGAACTGTAATCCCTGAGCTCCAACACCGCCAGTTGGCGCTCGGAAGTGCCGTCTGCACAGTCAACACTTGCTGCCGTGTTATTGGGGTTCAGTAACGTCAGCTGTTCTCCTGCTGTGCGGACGGCAATTTCTCCTGATTTGTCCACATCCACTGTACTACACATTTTAAAGTTGCTCCAATTACTCCTCTGGCTCCTCTGTTTTCATTCTTATCCCTGGGCTCCAGCACCGCCAGTTGGCGCTCGGAAGTGCTGTCTGCACAGTCAACACTTGCTACCATGTTATTGGGGTTCAGTAACGTCAGCTGTTCCCCTGCTGTGCGGACGGCAATTTCTCCTGCTCTGTCCACATTCTCACTACTACAGATTTTAAAGTTGCTCCAATTACACCTCTGGCTCCTCTGTTTTCATTCTTATCCCTGGGCTCCAGCACCGCCAGTTGGCGCTCGGAAGTGCCGTCTGCACAGTCAACACTTGCTGCGGTGTTATTGGGGTTCGGTAACGTCAGCTGTTCCCCTGCTGTGTTCACGGCAATTTCTCCTGCTCTGTCCATATTCACTGTGCTACTTATTTAAAACTTGCTCCAATTACACCTCTGGCTCCTCCGTTTTTAGTATTTACCCTGGGCTCCAACACCGCCAGTTGGCGCTCGGAAGTGCTGTCTGCACAGTCAACACTTGCTGCCGTGTTATTGGGGTTCAGTAACGTCAGCTGTTCTCCTGCTGTGCGGACGGCAATTTCTCCTGCTTTGTCCACATCCACTGTACTACACATTTTAAAGTTGCTCGAATTACACCTCTGGCTCCTCTGTTTTCATTCTTATCCCTGGGCTCCAGCACCGCCAGTTGGCGCTCGGAAGTGCCGTCTGCACAGTCAACACTTGCTGCCGTGTTATTGGGGTTCAGTAACGTCAGCTGTTCTCCTGCTGTGCGGACGGCAATTTCTCCTGCTTTGTCCACATCCACTGTACTACACATTTTAAAGTTGCTCGAATTACACCTCTGGCTCCTCTGTTTTCATTCTTATCCCTGGGCTCCAGCACCGCCAGTTGGCGCTCGGAAGTGCCGTCTGCACAGTCAACACTTGCTACCATGTTATTGGGGTTCAGTAACGTCAGCTGTTCCCCTGCTGTGTTCACGGCAATTTCTCCTGCTCTGTCCATATTCACTGTGCTACTTATTTAAAACTTGCTCCAATTACACCTCTGGCTCCTCCGTTTTTAGTATTTACCCTGGGCTCCAACACCGCCAGTTGGCACTCGGAAGTGCTGTCTGCACAGTCAACACTTGCTGCCGTGTTATTGGGGTTCAGTAACGTCAGCTGTTCCCCTGCTGTGCGGACGGCAATTTCTCCTGCTCTGTCCACATTCTCACTACTACAGATTTTAAAGTTGCTCCAATTACACCTCTGGCTCCTCTGTTTTCATTCTTATCCCTGGGCTCCAGCACCGCCAGTTGGCGCTCGGAAGTGCTGTCTGCACAGTCAACACTTGCTACCATGTTATTGGGGTTCAGTAACGTCAGCTGTTCCCCTGCTGTGCGGACGGCAATTTCTCCTGCTCTGTCCACATTCTCACTACTACAGATTTTAAAGTTGCTCCAATTACACCTCTGGCTCCTCTGTTTTCATTCTTATCCCTGGGCTCCAGCACCGCCAGTTGGCGCTCGGAAGTGCCGTCTGCACAGTCAACACTTGCTGCCGTGTTATTGGGGTTCAGTAACGTCAGCTGTTCTCCTGCTGTGCGGACGGCAATTTCTCCTGATTTGTCCACATCCACTGTACTACACATTTTAAAGTTGCTCCAATTACTCCTCTGGCTCCTCTGTTTTCATTCTTATCCCTGGGCTCCAGCACCGCCAGTTGGCGCTCGGAAGTGCTGTCTGCACAGTCAACACTTGCTACCATGTTATTGGGGTTCAGTAACGTCAGCTGTTCCCCTGCTGTGCGGACGGCAATTTCTCCTGCTCTGTCCACATTCTCACTACTACAGATTTTAAAGTTGCTCCAATTACACCTCTGGCTCCTCTGTTTTCATTCTTATCCCTGGGCTCCAGCACCGCCAGTTGGCGCTCGGAAGTGCCGTCTGCACAGTCAACACTTGCTGCGGTGTTATTGGGGTTCGGTAACGTCAGCTGTTCCCCTGCTGTGTTCACGGCAATTTCTCCTGCTCTGTCCATATTCACTGTGCTACTTATTTAAAACTTGCTCCAATTACACCTCTGGCTCCTCCGTTTTTAGTATTTACCCTGGGCTCCAACACCGCCAGTTGGCGCTCGGAAGTGCTGTCTGCACAGTCAACACTTGCTGCCGTGTTATTGGGGTTCAGTAACGTCAGCTGTTCTCCTGCTGTGCGGACGGCAATTTCTCCTGCTTTGTCCACATCCACTGTACTACACATTTTAAAGTTGCTCGAATTACACCTCTGGCTCCTCTGTTTTCATTCTTATCCCTGGGCTCCAGCACCGCCAGTTGGCGCTCGGAAGTGCCGTCTGCACAGTCAACACTTGCTGCCGTGTTATTGGGGTTCAGTAACGTCAGCTGTTCTCCTGCTGTGCGGACGGCAATTTCTCCTGCTTTGTCCACATCCACTGTACTACACATTTTAAAGTTGCTCGAATTACACCTCTGGCTCCTCTGTTTTCATTCTTATCCCTGGGCTCCAGCACCGCCAGTTGGCGCTCGGAAGTGCCGTCTGCACAGTCAACACTTGCTACCATGTTATTGGGATTCAGTAACGTCAGCTGTTCCCCTGCTGTGTTCACGGCAATTTCTCCTGCTCTGTCCATATTCACTGTGCTACTTATTTAAAACTTGCTCCAATTACACCTCTGGCTCCTCCGTTTTTAGTATTTACCCTGGGCTCCAACACCGCCAGTTGGCGCTCGGAAGTGCTGTCTGCACAGTCAACACTTGCTGCCGTGTTATTGGGGTTCAGTAACGTCAGCTGTTCCCCTGCTGTGCGGACGGCAATTTCTCCTGCTCTGTCCACATTCTCACTACTACAGATTTTAAAGTTGCTCCAATTACACCTCTGGCTCCTCTGTTTTCATTCTTATCCCTGGGCTCCAGCACCGCCAGTTGGCGCTCGGAAGTGCTGTCTGCACAGTCAACACTTGCTACCATGTTATTGGGGTTCAGTAACGTCAGCTGTTCCCCTGCTGTGCGGACGGCAATTTCTCCTGCTCTGTCCACATTCTCACTACTACAGATTTTAAAGTTGCTCCAATTACACCTCTGGCTCCTCTGTTTTCATTCTTATCCCTGGGCTCCAGCACCGCCAGTTGGCGCTCGGAAGTGCCGTCTGCACAGTCAACACTTGCTGCGGTGTTATTGGGGTTCGGTAACGTCAGCTGTTCCCCTGCTGTGTTCACGGCAATTTCTCCTGCTCTGTCCATATTCACTGTGCTACTTATTTAAAACTTGCTCCAATTACACCTCTGGCTCCTCCGTTTTTAGTATTTACCCTGGGCTCCAACACCGCCAGTTGGCGCTCGGAAGTGCTGTCTGCACAGTCAACACTTGCTGCCGTGTTATTGGGGTTCAGTAACGTCAGCTGTTCTCCTGCTGTGCGGACGGCAATTTCTCCTGCTTTGTCCACATCCACTGTACTACACATTTTAAAGTTGCTCGAATTACACCTCTGGCTCCTCTGTTTTCATTCTTATCCCTGGGCTCCAGCACCGCCAGTTGGCGCTCGGAAGTGCCGTCTGCACAGTCAACACTTGCTGCGGTGTTATTGGGGTTCGGTAACGTCAGCTGTTCCCCTGCTGTGTTCACGGCAATTTCTCCTGCTCTGTCCATATTCACTGTGCTACTTATTTAAAACTTGCTCCAATTACACCTCTGGCTCCTCCGTTTTTAGTATTTACCCTGGGCTCCAATACCGCTAGTTGCTGCTCAGAAGTGCCGTCTGCACAGTCAACGCTTGCTCCAGTGTTATTGGGATTCAGTAACGTCAGCTGATCCCCAGCTGTGTGTCCGGCAAATTCTCCTGCTTTGTCCACATCCACTGTAGTACGGATTTAAAACCTCCTCCAAATACACCTCTGGCTCTTCTGTTTTTAGTATTTACCCTGGGCTCCAGCACCGCCAGCTGGTTCTCGGCAGTTCCATTGGCTCTTGTACCTTCTGCTACCCATCCGGGTTCCAGTACCGTCAGCTGGTTCTCGGCAGTGTCTTTGGCACGGGTACTCCCTCCTGCCCAGCCTGGTTCCAGCACGCCAGCTGTTTCCGGGTAGTGTCAACGTCACTTTGCCTCCAATGCGTTGTCCTGTCGTGTTGCGGTCGGGTTAGCCGACTCTATGGTGCCTGCAGTTTAGGTGACTCCTATGTGGGCTGCGGGATCTGGCAATGAAGGCTGGTTCCATAGTGCCAATAGGACAAGCACCCTCTGTAGGACTGTGGGTTTTGGTAACTGCGGCCGGCTCGCGGCCTTGAACTTTTTTTTTACATGGGTACCTTCTGCTACCCATCCGGGTTCCAGTACCGTCAGCTGGTTCTCGGCAGTGCCTTTGGATTAGGTGCCTCCTTCTCGGTATCCAAGTTCCACCAACGTCTGCTGGTCCTTGGTAGTGCTTTCTGGCACAGGTACCTCCTGCTTAGTAACCGAGTTCCAGTAACATCAGCTGGTCCTCGGTAGTTCCATTGGCTCTTGTACCTTCTGCTACCCATCCGGGTTCCAGTACCGTCAGCTGGTCCTCGGTAGTTCCATTTGCTCTTGTATCTTCTGCTACCCATCCGGGTTCCAGTACCGTCAGCTGGTCCTCGGTAGTTCCATTTGCTCTTGTATCTTCTGCTACCCATCCGGGTTCCAGTACCGTCAGCTGGTTCTCGGCAGTGCCTTTGGATTAGGTGCCTCCTTCTCGGTATCCAAGTTCCACCAACGTCTGCTGGTCCTTGGTAGTGCTTTCTGGCACAGGTACCTCCTGCTTAGTAACCGAGTTCCAGTAACATCAGCTGGTCCTCGGTAGTTCCATTGGCTCTTGTACCTTCTGCTACCCATCCGGGTTCCAGTACCGTCAGCTGGTCCTCGGTAGTTCCATTTGCTCTTGTATCTTCTGCTACCCATCCGGGTTCCAGTACCGTCAGCTGGTTCTCGGCAGTGCCTTTGGATTAGGTGCCTCCTTCTCGGTATCCAAGTTCCACCAACGTCTGCTGGTCCTTGGTAGTGCTTTCTGGCACAGGTACCTCCTGCTTAGTAACCGAGTTCCAGTAACATCAGCTGGTCCTCGGTAGTTCCATTGGCTCTTGTACCTTCTGCTACCCATCCGGGTTCCAGTACCGTCAGCTGGTCCTCGGTAGTTCCATTTGCTCTTGTATCTTCTGCTACCCATCCGGGTTCCAGTACCGTCAGCTGGTCCTCGGTAGTTCCATTTGCTCTTGTATCTTCTGCTACCCATCCGGGTTCCAGTACCGTCAGCTGGTTCTCGGCAGTGCCTTTGGATTAGGTGCCTCCTTCTCGGTATCCAAGTTCCACCAACGTCTGCTGGTCCTTGGTAGTGCTTTCTGGCACAGGTACCTCCTGCTTAGTAACCGAGTTCCAGTAACATCAGCTGGTCCTCGGTAGTTCCATTGGCTCTTGTACCTTCTGCTACCCATCCGGGTTCCAGTACCGTCAGCTGGTCCTCGGTAGTTCCATTTGCTCTTGTATCTTCTGCTACCCATCCGGGTTCCAGTACCGTCAGCTGGTTCTCGGCAGTGTCTTTGGCACGGGTACTCCCTCCTGCCCAGCCTGGTTCCAGCACGCCAGCTGTTTCCGGGTAGTGTCAACGTCACTTTGCCTCCAATGCGTTGTCCTGTCGTGTTGCGGTCGGGTTAGCCGACTCTATGGTGCCTGCAGTTTAGGTGACTCCTATGTGGGCTGCGGGATCTGGCAATGAAGGCTGGTTCCATAGTGCCAATAGGACAAGCACCCTCTGTAGGACTGTGGGTTTTGGTAACTGCGGCCGGCTCGCGGCCTTGAACTTTTTTTTTACATGGGTACCTTCTGCTACCCATCCGGGTTCCAGTACCGTCAGCTGGTTCTCGGCAGTGCCTTTGGATTAGGTGCCTCCTTCTCGGTATCCAAGTTCCACCAACGTCTGCTGGTCCTTGGTAGTGCTTTCTGGCACAGGTACCTCCTGCTTAGTAACCGAGTTCCAGTAACATCAGCTGGTCCTCGGTAGTTCCATTGGCTCTTGTACCTTCTGCTATCCATCCGGGTTCCAGTACCGTCAGCTGGTCCTCGGTAGTTCCTCAGCTTTCTTGTACCTTCTGCTACATTTCCAAGTTCAAGCTTTTTGAAATGGTTCTTGGTAATCACTCTGGATCTCCCTGACGAGGACCCTGAAGACGAGGACCCTGAAGACCAACCCTAAGAAGACGAGGACCCCGAAGACAATGACCCTGAAGACGAGGACCCTGAAGACCACCCCGAAGAAGACGAGGACCCTGAAGACCACCCCGAAGAAGACGAGGACCCTGAAGACCACCCCGAAGAAGACGAGGACCCCGAAGACGAGGACCCAGAAGACCAACCCGAAGAAGACGAGGACCCCGAAGACGAGGACCCCCGAAGACGACGACCCTGAAGACCACCCCGAAGAAGACCAAGAAGATGACCCTGAAGAAGTTGACCAAGAAGACAAAGAAGAGAAGACAAGCACCAAGATACAGAAAAACAAGAGACAGAAAACCAAGAAGCAGAAATACAAGAAGCTGCAGAACAAAAAGCGGAAGAACATTAAGCATAAGACTAAAAATCAGAGCAAAAGATAATATCTAAATTATAAGCAGAAGATGACTAAGCAGTGTATGGGGGTGAGTCCGTTCCTCCTCGTGGTGCCCCTGGAAAAGACCTGCTGCTGCAGGCCAAACTGAACGCGGACAAATCCTGTTGTAAATCTTTTGTGACGGGCAGAACGAAAGGTGTAATGTCCAACCTTTTATAGATAACAACTACAGGAATGCCTGTCACAAATAAGAATATGATGAAGAAGAAGAATATGAAGAAGATGAAGAAGTAGAATATGAAGAATGTAAAAAAAAGAATAATACGAAGAAGGTGAAGAAGAAGAAGGTGAAGAAGAAGTGGATGAAAAAGATGCTGAGGATGATGAAGGAGAAAGTGTGGGAGAAGTAAAAAAGAAGGTGAAGAGCATGGAAGTAGTGAAACATAAATATCTGACAAAATATAAAAATACTTAACATAGTTAATATTTCCGTAACTCAGAACATAATAAAAAAATATTAATTCCTGCTATTCCATTTGACTGGGCTAAACCTCTATGCCTTTATTGTCTCCCCTACCTCCCCCAATACATTCTACATTATTCTTAGTTGTTTTCCTTCATGTAGAAATAACCTACAAGGAAAGAAAGGGTTTATTTTAATTCCGATATTTATGTCCCATTGACTTGCATTGGTTTCCGGTATCGGAATCGGCGATATCCGATACTTTTTCGGTATCGGTCCGATCCAATCCGATCCGATATTTCCCGATATCGGAAGGTATCGCTCAACACTAATTGTAACATTACATCTAATGATATCCTATATTGCCTTATAACTTTACATCTAATGATATCCCGTATTGCATAGCAACATTGCATCTAATGATATCCTATATTGGATTGTAACATTACATTTAATAATATCCTATATTGCAATGTTATATTACATCTAATGATATCCTATATTGCATTGTAACATTACATCTAATGATATCCTTTATTGCATTGCAACATTACATCTAATGATATCCTATATTGCATTGCAACATTACACCTACTCATATCCTTTATTGCATTGTAACATTACATCTAATGATATCCTATATTGCATTGTAACATTACATCTATCGATATCCTACATTGCATTGTAACATTACATCTAATGATATCCCATGTTGCATTGTAACATTGCATCTAATGATATCCTATATTACATTGTAACATTACATCTAATTTTACCCTATATTGCATTGTAACATTACATCTAATGATATCCTATGTTGCATTGTAACATTGCATCTAATGATATACTATGTTGCATTGTAACATTACATCTAATGATATCCTATATTGCATAGTAACATTACATCTAATGATATCCTACATTGCATTGTAACATTACATCTAATGTTATCCTATATTGCATAGTAACATTACATCTAATGATATCCTACATTGCATTGTAACATTACATCTAATGATATCCTATATTGCATTGCAACATTACATCTAATGATATCCTATATTGCATTGCAACATTACATCTAATGATATCCTACATTGCATTGCAACAATGCATCTAATGATATCCTATGTTGCATTGTAACATTACATCTAATGATATCCTATATTGCATAGTAACATTACATCTAATGATATCCTACATTGCATTGTAACATTACATCTAATGTTATCCTATATTGCATAGTAACATTACATCTAATGATATCCTACATTGCATTGTAACATTACATCTAATGATATCCTATATTGCATTGCAACATTACATCTAATGATATCCTATATTGCATTGCAACATTACATCTAATGATATCCTACATTGCATTGCAACAATGCATCTAATGATATCCTATGTTGCATTGTAACATTACATCTAATGATATCCTATATTGCATAGTAACATTACATCTAATGATATCCTACATTGCATTGTAACATTACATCTAATGATATCCTATATTGCATTGTAACATTACATCTAATGATATCCTATGTTGCATTGAAACATTGCATGTAATGATTTCCTATATTTCATTGTAACATTACGTCTAATGATATCCTATACTGCATTGCAACAATGCGTCTAATAATATCCTACATTGCATTGCAACAATGTAACTAATGATATCCTGTGTTGCATTGTAACATTACATCTAATGATATCCTATATTGCATTGTAACATTGCATCTAATGATATCCTATATTGCATTGTAACATTACATCTAATGATATCCTATATAGCATTGTAACATTGCATCTAATGATATCCTATATTGCATTGTAACATTACATCTAATGATATCCTATATTGCATTGCAACATTGCATCTAATGATATCCTATATTGTATTGTAACATTACCTCTAATGATATCCTATATTGCATTGTAATATTACATCTAATGATATCCTTTATTGCATTGTAACATTACATCTAATGATATCCTATATTGCATTGTAACATTACATCTAATGATATCCTATATTGCATTGTAACATTGCATCTAATAATATCCTATATTGTATTGTAACATTACCTCTAATGATATCCTATATTGCATTGTAACATTACATCTAATGATATCCTATATTGCATTGTAACATTACATCTAATGATATCCTATGTTGCATTGAAACATTGCTTGTAATGATTTCCTATATTTCATTGTAACATTACGTCTAATGATATCCTATACTGCATTTCAACAATGCGTCTAATAATATCCTACATTGCATTGCAACAATGTAACTAATGATATCCTGTGTTGCATTGTAACATTACATCTAATGATATCTTATATTGCATTGTAACATTACATCTAATGATATCCTATATTGCATTGTAATATTACATCTAATGATATCCTATATTGCATTGTAACATTACATCTAATTATATCCTATATTGCATTGCAACATTACATCTAATTATATCCTATATTGCATTGCAACATTACATCTAATGATATGCTATACTGCATTGTAACATTACATCTAATGATATCCTATATTGCAATGTAACATTACATCTAATGATATCCTATATTGCATTGTAACATTACATCTAATGATATCCTATATTGCATTGTAACATTACATCTAATGATATCCTATATTGCATTGTAACATTACATGTAATGATATCCTATATTGCTTTGTAAGATTACATCTAATAATATCCTATACTGCATTGTAACATTACATCGAATTTTAACCTTTATTGCATTGTAACATTTATTCTAATGATATCCTATATTGCATTGTAACATTACATCTAATGATATCCTATATTGCATTGTAACATTACCTCTAATGATATCCTATATTGCAGTGTAACATTGCATCTAATGATACCCTATACTGCATTGTAACATTACATCTAATTATACCCTATATTGCATTGTAACATTACATCTAATTATATCCTATATTGCATTGTAACATTACATCTAATGATACCCTATACTGCATTGTAACATTACATCTAATTATACCCTATATTGCATTGTAACATTACATCTAATTATATCCTATATTGCATTGTAACATTACATCTAATGATATCCAATATTGCATTGCAACATTGCATCTAATGATATCCTATGTTGCATTGTAACATTACATCTAATGATATCCTATATTGCATAGTAACATTACATCGAATGATATCCTACATTGCATTGTAACATTACATCTAATGATATCCTATATTGCATTGTAACATTACATCTAATGATATCCTATGTTGCATTGAAACATTGCATGTAATGATTTCCTATATTTCATTGTAACATTACGTCTAATGATATCCTATACTGCATTGCAACAATGCGTCTAATAATATCCTACATTGCATTGCAACAATGTAACTAATGATATCCTGTGTTGCATTGTAACATTACATCTAATGATATCCTATATTGCATTGTAACATTGCATCTAATGATATCCTATATTGCATTGTAACATTACATCTAATGATATCCTATATTGCATTGTAACATTACATCTAATGATATCCTATATAGCATTGTAACATTGCATCTAATGATATCCTATATTGCATTGTAACATTACATCTAATGATATCCTATATTGCATTGCAACATTGCATCTAATGATATCCTATATTGTATTGTAACATTACCTCTAATGATATCCTATATTGCATTGTAATATTACATCTGATGATATCCTTTATTGCATTGTAACATTACATCTAATGATATCCTATATTGCATTGTAACATTACATCTAATGATATCCTATATTGCATTGTAACATTGCATCTAATAATATCCTATATTGTATTGTAACATTACCTCTAATGATATCCTATATTGCATTGTAACATTACATCTAATGATATCCTATATTGCATTGTAACATTACATCTAATGATATCCTATATTGCATTGTAACATTACATCTAATGATATCCTATACTGCATTGTAAAATTACATCTAATGATATCCTATATTGCCTTATAACTTTACATCTAATGATATCCCGTATTGCATAGCAACATTGCATCTAATGATATCCTATATTGTATTGTAACATTACATTTAATAATATCCTATATTGCAATGTTATATTACATCTAATGATATCCTATATTGCATTGTAACATTACATCTAATGATATCCTTTATTGCATTGCAACATTACATCTAATGATATCCTATATTGCATTGCAACATTACACCTACTCATATCCTTTATTGCATTGTAACATTACATCTAATGATATCCTATATTGCATTGTAACATTACATCTATCGATATCCTACATTGCATTGTAACATTACATCCAATGATATCCCATGTTGCATTGTAACATTGCATCTAATGATATCCTATATTGCATTGTAACATTACATCTAATTTTACCCTATATTGCATTGTAACATTACATCTAATGATATCCTATGTTGCATTGTAACATTGCATCTAATGATATCCTATGTTGCATTGTAACATTCCATCTAATGATATCCTATATTGCATAGTAACATTACATCTAATGATATCCTACATTGCATTGTAACATTACATCTAATGTTATCCTATATTGCATAGTAACATTACATCTAATGATATCCTACATTGCATTGTAACATTACATCTAATGATATCCTATATTGCATTGCAACATTACATCTAATGATATCCTATATTGCATTGCAACATTACATCTAATGATATCCTATGTTGCATTGAAACATTGCATGTAATGATTTCCTATATTTCATTGTAACATTACGTCTAATGATATCCTATACTGCATTTCAACAATGCGTCTAATAATATCCTACATTGCATTGCAACAATGTAACTAATGATATCCTGTGTTGCATTGTAACATTACATCTAATGATATCCTATATTGCATTGCAACATTACATCTAATTATATCCTATATTACATTGCAACATTACATCTAATGATATCCTATATTGCATTGTAACATTACATCTAATGATATCCTATATTGCATTGTAACATTACATCTAATGATATCCTATATTGCTTTCTAAGATTACATCTAATAATATCCTATACTGCATTGTAACATTACATCGAATTATAACCTTTATTGCATTGTAACATTTATTCTAATGATATCCTGTATTGCATTGTAACATTACATCTAATGATATCCTATATTGCATAGTAAGATTACATCTAATGATATCCTATATTGCATTGTAACATTGCATCTAATGATACCCTATACTGCATTGTAACATTACATCTAATTATACCCTATATTGCATTGTAACATTACATCTAATTATATCCTATATTGCATTGTAACATTACATCTAATGATATCCAATATTGCATTGCAACATTGCATCTAATGAAATCCTATATTGCATTGTAACATTACATCTAATGATATCCTATATTGTATTGTAACATTACATCTTATGATATCCTATATTGCATTGTAACATTACATCTAATGATATCCTATATTGCATTGTAACATTACATCTAATGATATCCTATATTGCATTGTAACATTACATCTAATGATATCCTATATTGCATTGTAACATTACATCTAATGATATCTTATATTGCATTGTAACATTACATCTAATGATATCCTATATTGCATTGTAACATTACATCTAATGATATCCTATACTGCATTGTAACATTACATCTAATGATATCCTACATTGCATTGTAACATTACATCTAATGATATTCTATATTGCATTGCAAAATTACATCTAAACATATTCTGTATTGCATTGTAACATTACATCTAATGATATCCTATATTGCATTGTAACATTGCATCTAATGATATGCTATATTGCATTGTAACATTGCATCTAATGATATCCTATATTGCATTGCAACATTGCATCTAATGATATCCTATGTTGCATTGTAACATTACATCTAATGATATCCTATATTGCATAGTAACATTACATCGAATGATATCCTACATTGCATTGTAACATTACATCTAATGATATCCTATATTGCATTGTAACATTACATCTAATGATATCCTATGTTGCATTGAAACATTGCATGTAATGATTTCCTATATTTCATTGTAACATTACGTCTAATGATATCCTTTACTGCATTGCAACAATGCGTCTAATAATATCCTACATTGCATTGCAACAATGTAACTAATGATATCCTGTGTTGCATTGTAACATTACATCTAATGATATCCTATATTGCATTGTAACATTGCATCTAATGATATCCTATATTGCATTGTAACATTACATCTAATGATATCCTATATTGCATTGTAACATTACATCTAATGATATCCTATATAGCATTGTAACATTGCATCTAATGATATCCTATATTGCATTGTAACATTACATCTAATGATATCCTATATTGCATTGCAACATTGCATCTAATGATATCCTATATTGTATTGTAACATTACCTCTAATGATATCCTATATTGCATTGTAATATTACATCTGATGATATCCTTTATTGCATTGTAACATTACATCTAATGATATCCTATATTGCATTGTAACATTACATCTAATGATATCCTATATTGCATTGTAACATTGCATCTAATAATATCCTATATTGTATTGTAACATTACCTCTAATGATATCCTATATTGCATTGTAACATTACATCTAATGATATCCTATATTGCATTGTAACATTACATCTAATGATATCCTATATTGCATTGTAACATTACATCTAATGATATCCTATACTGCATTGTAAAATTACATCTAATGATATCCTATATTGCCTTATAACTTTACATCTAATGATATCCCGTATTGCATAGCAACATTGCATCTAATGATATCCTATATTGTATTGTAACATTACATTTAATAATATCCTATATTGCAATGTTATATTACATCTAATGATATCCTATATTGCATTGTAACATTACATCTAATGATATCCTTTATTGCATTGCAACATTACATCTAATGATATCCTATATTGCATTGCAACATTACACCTACTCATATCCTTTATTGCATTGTAACATTACATCTAATGATATCCTATATTGCATTGTAACATTACATCTATCGATATCCTACATTGCATTGTAACATTACATCCAATGATATCCCATGTTGCATTGTAACATTGCATCTAATGATATCCTATATTGCATTGTAACATTACATCTAATTTTACCCTATATTGCATTGTAACATTACATCTAATGATATCCTATGTTGCATTGTAACATTGCATCTAATGATATCCTATGTTGCATTGTAACATTCCATCTAATGATATCCTATATTGCATAGTAACATTACATCTAATGATATCCTACATTGCATTGTAACATTACATCTAATGTTATCCTATATTGCATAGTAACATTACATCTAATGATATCCTACATTGCATTGTAACATTACATCTAATGATATCCTATATTGCATTGCAACATTACATCTAATGATATCCTATATTGCATTGCAACATTACATCTAATGATATCCTATGTTGCATTGAAACATTGCATGTAATGATTTCCTATATTTCATTGTAACATTACGTCTAATGATATCCTATACTGCATTTCAACAATGCGTCTAATAATATCCTACATTGCATTGCAACAATGTAACTAATGATATCCTGTGTTGCATTGTAACATTACATCTAATGATATCCTATATTGCATTGCAACATTACATCTAATTATATCCTATATTACATTGCAACATTACATCTAATGATATCCTATATTGCATTGTAACATTACATCTAATGATATCCTATATTGCATTGTAACATTACATCTAATGATATCCTATATTGCTTTCTAAGATTACATCTAATAATATCCTATACTGCATTGTAACATTACATCGAATTATAACCTTTATTGCATTGTAACATTTATTCTAATGATATCCTGTATTGCATTGTAACATTACATCTAATGATATCCTATATTGCATAGTAAGATTACATCTAATGATATCCTATATTGCATTGTAACATTGCATCTAATGATACCCTATACTGCATTGTAACATTACATCTAATTATACCCTATATTGCATTGTAACATTACATCTAATTATATCCTATATTGCATTGTAACATTACATCTAATGATATCCAATATTGCATTGCAACATTGCATCTAATGAAATCCTATATTGCATTGTAACATTACATCTAATGATATCCTATATTGTATTGTAACATTACATCTTATGATATCCTATATTGCATTGTAACATTACATCTAATGATATCCTATATTGCATTGTAACATTACATCTAATGATATCCTATATTGCATTGTAACATTACATCTAATGATATCCTATATTGCATTGTAACATTACATCTAATGATATCTTATATTGCATTGTAACATTACATCTAATGATATCCTATATTGCATTGTAACATTACATCTAATGATATCCTATACTGCATTGTAACATTACATCTAATGATATCCTACATTGCATTGTAACATTACATCTAATGATATTCTATATTGCATTGCAAAATTACATCTAAACATATTCTGTATTGCATTGTAACATTACATCTAATGATATCCTATATTGCATTGTAACATTGCATCTAATGATATGCTATATTGCATTGTAACATTGCATCTAATGATATCCTATATTGCATTGTAACATTACATCTAATGATATCCTATGTTGCATTGCAAAATTACATCTAATGATATCCTATATTGCATTGTAACATTACATCTAATTATATCCTATATTGCATTGCAACATTGCATCTAATGATATCCTATATTGCATTGTAAAATTGCATCTAATGATATCCTATATTGCATTGTAACATTACATCTCATGATATCCTATATTGCATTGTAACATTACATCTAATGATATCCTATATTGCATTGTAACATTACATCTCATGATATCCTATATTGCATTTTAACATTACATCTAATGATATCCTATATTGCATTGCAAAATTACATCTAATCATATCTTGTATTGCATTGTAACATTACATCTAATGATGTCCTATATTGCATTATAAGATTACATCTAATGATATCCTATATTACACTGTAATATTACATCAAATGATATCCTATATTGCATTGCAAAATTACATCTAATGATATCCTGTATTGCATTGTAACATTACATCTAATGATATCCTATATTGCATTGTAACATTGCATCTAATGATATGCTATATTGCATTGTAACGTGGCATCTAATGATATCCTATATTGCATTGTAACTAGAGATGAGCGTTGTTCTACTCGAACTGTTCGCCAATCTCAAATTCGAGCTGTTTTGGGCGTTGTTCGAGCCGGTTGGCGAACACGAACAATTTGAGAAAAATTCGGCTGTTCGAGGTTATGTTCGATAACTGTTCGTGCACCAAAATCATAACTGGATTTTTTCTCAGTAATGATGAAAATTAATGTTAATACGCAGTTTGAGTGTACAGCAGGGCGGGGGGAGGGGCAGGGGATGGATCTCTGCAGGAACAATGAAGATCTCCATTTTTTTTTCTCTTTCCCGCATTTGCAGTGGGGAGGTGCAATCTGTCAGCCTATCAGCAGCGCACACACGGAGCGAAGTGCTTTTTTTCACACAAGCAAGGGCATGTGTGATTGGCAGTGTATGTCACATGTCCTTGCCCTATAAGACCAAGCCATTTTCCCCGTCGCCACCATTTTCTCACTGCTGCAGCTGCGTGTTAGACGGCACCGCTGTTGCTGTGTGCGCTATACCTTGTTAATTTCAAGCCAATTTTCGCACAAATATACAGATAGCTTGGGAGTAGGGAATAGTTGTGATTGCAGTCCTTTTAAGGACTAGGTTACAGCATTTCCTACGACTTTTATCAAGCAGGTCTGTGCTCTTAAATAGATAGATTGTGGGAGTAAAGACTAATTGTAATTGGAGTCCTTTTCAGGACTAGGTTACATCAGTTCCTATCAGTTTTTGCCAGGCAGGTCTGTGCCAGTGCTGTGCAAGTTTTTTTCACAGCATTTGGCTGAATCTAGCAAAGCTAATCCTTTTTGGCCTATTGCAGAGTGTGTTAGTCAGTGGAGTAGCCTATCTGTGTTGCAAGATATACCACCTGTGTATAGAATACCAATTTTTTTACTGCACCTAGTGAAGTAAAATCTTTTGGGCATAGCATCATTCTATTAGTCCATCTATACTGACCTCCATCAGGTTGCAAATTAAAAATAATTTTTTTCTGCATCTAGCTCTGAAAAAATATTTGGGCTTCTAGCAGTGTGTGGGACTTGGTCTATTAGTCCATCTATACTGACCTCCATCAGGTTGCAAATTAAAAATATTTTTTTCCTTCATTTATCTCTGAAAAAATATTTGGGCTTCTAGCAGCGTGTGGGACTTGTTCTATTAGTCCATCTATACTGACCTCCATCAGGTTGCAAATTAAAAATAATTTTTTTCTGCATCTAGCTCTGAAAAAATATTTGGGCTTCTAGCAGTGTGTGGGACTTGGTCTATTAGTCCATCTATACTGACCTCCATCAGGTTGCAAATTAAAAATAATTTTTTTCTGCATCTAGCTCTGAAAAAATATTTGGGCTTCTAGCAGTGTGTGGGACTTGGTCTATTAGTCCATCTATACTGACCTCCATCAGGTTGCAAATTGAATAAAAAAATTTTCTGCATCTAGCTCTGAAAAAATATTTGGGCTTCTAGCGGTGTGTGGGACTTGGTCTATTAGTCCATCTATACTGACCTCCATCAGGTTGCAAATTAAAAATAATTTTTTTCTGCATCTAGCTCTGAAAAAATATTTGGGCTTCTAGCAGTGTGTGGGACTTGGTCTATTAGTCCATCTATACTGACCTCCATCAGGTTGCAAATTAAAAATAATTTTTTTCTTCATTTAGCTCTGAAAAAATATTTGGGCTTCTAGCAGTGTGTGGGACTTGTTCTATTAGTCCTTCTATACTGACCTCCAGCAGGTTGCAAATTGAATATAATTTTTTTCTGCATCTAGCTCTGAAAAAATATTTGGGCTTCTAGCGGTGTGTGGGACTTGGTCTATTAGTCCATCTATACTGACCTCCATCAGGTTGCAAATTAAAAATAATTTTTTTCTGCATCTAGCTCTGAAAAAATATTTGGGCTTCTAGCAGTGTGTGGGACTTGGTCTATTAGTCCATCTATACTGACCTCCATCAGGTTGCAAATTAAAAATAATTTTTTTCTTCATTTATCTCTGAAAAAATATTTGGGCTTCTAGCAGCGTGTGGGACTTGTTCTATTAGTCCATCTATACTGACCTCCATCAGGTTGCAAATTAAAAATAATTTTTTTCTGCATCTAGCTCTGAAAAAATATTTGGGCTTCTAGCAGTGTGTGGGACTTGGTCTATTAGTCCATCTATACTGACCTCCATCAGGTTGCAAATTAAAAATAATTTTTTTCTTCATTTATCTCTGAAAAAATATTTGGGCTTCTAGCAGCGTGTGGGACTTGTTCTATTAGTCCATCTATACTGACCTCCATCAGGTTGCAAATTAAAAATAATTTTTTTCTGCATCTAGCCCTGAAAAAATATTTGGGCTTCTAGCAGTGTGTGGGACTTGGTCTATTAGTCCATCTATACTGACCTCCATCAGGTTGCAAATTAAAAATAATTTTTTTCTTCATTTATCTCTGAAAAAATATTTGGGCTTCTAGCAGCGTGTGGGACTTGTTCTATTAGTCCATCTATACTGACCTCCATCAGGTTGCAAATTAAAAATAATTTTTTTCTGCATCTAGCTCTGAAAAATTATTTGGGCTTCTAGCAGTGTGTGGGACTTGGTCTATTAGTCCATCTATACTGACCTCCATCAGGTTGCAAATTAAAAATAATTTTTTTCTTCATTTATCTCTGAAAAAATATTTGGGCTTCTAGCAGCGTGTGGGACTTGTTCTATTAGTCCATCTATACTGACCTCCATCAGGTTGCAAATTAAAAATAATTTTTTTCTGCATCTAGCTCTGAAAAAATATTTGGGCTTCTAGCAGTGTGTGGGACTTGGTCTATTAGTCCATCTATACTGACCTCCATCAGGTTGCAAATTAAAAATAATTTTTTTCTTCATTTAGCTCTGAAAAAATATTTGGGCTTCTAGCAGTGTGTGGGACTTGTTCTATTAGTCCTTCTATACTGACCTCCAGCAGGTTGCAAATTGAATATAATTTTTTTCTGCATCTAGCTCTGAAAAAATATTTGGGCTTCTAGCGGTGTGTGGGACTTGGTCTATTAGTCCATCTATACTGACCTCCATCAGGTTGCAAATTAAAAATAATTTTTTTCTGCATCTAGCTCTGAAAAAATATTTGGGCTTCTAGCAGTGTGTGGGACTTGGTCTATTAGTCCATCTATACTGACCTCCATCAGGTTGCAAATTGAATAAAAAATTTTTCTGCATCTAGCTCTGAAAAAATATTTGGGCTTCTAGCGGTGTGTGGGACTTGGTCTATTAGTCCATCTATACTGACCTCCATCAGGTTGCAAATTAACAATAATTTTTTTCTGCATCTAACCCAGCCAATAGTTTTGGCCTAATACCACAGTTTGGCCACTCAGCTCTGCTCGGTTACCATCCATTGTTTTTTTGTGCAAACAACTCCAGAGTTGTGAATTAGTTAACCACCAAAATGAGTGGAAAAAGGCCTGCTGCTGGTGGAAAGGGGAATAGGCGTGTTGGGAAGGGGAAAAAAGGTTGTGTCCGTGGGGTAGGTGCAGAAGAAAGACCATCTTCCAGCCAAACTAAAATGTCTACTTCTTTTAGCGGACAATGTGATAAGATCCCTTTCTTACGGCCACGCCAATCGCTACAAATTCCAGATGAGGCACAAAAACAGCAGGTGCTTCAACGGATATCAAGTGCTCCTTTAAGTGGGCTCTCCTCCACATCAACTTCAACATCACAAATACTCCAGTCCTCAAAGGTGTCACCCAAATCGCACTTGCTTCCTCACAGCTCCCAAATCTCCAGCTGCCCGTCTGAGTATGAGGTAGAACAGATGGTTGAGTCTGCAGAGCTGTTTACTCATACTATAGCCTGGGAATCAGAGGTCGACTCCAGCGCTTCTGTGAATCCAGATGAGGAAATGATCTGCACTGATGCCCAGAATCTTTATGAGTCGGATCCAGGACCAGACGCAGAAGGTTCTGACCATAATGTAGACCCTCATTCCCAAACTGTAACTCCTGTTGGTGGAGACAATGAGGAAGACGATGATAAGACTCAAATACCTGATTGGAGCGACAACTTTAGTTTTTTGTCAGGGCAGGAACAGGTTGGCTCTGAGGACGACGGGTGTGATAACGCACAGGGTGATGATGATGAGGTCGGAGATCCCACTTACTGTCAACCCACAGTCAGCCAAGAGATGAGGTCAGCAGAGGAGGTGGAGGAAGATGCTAGTGACGACGAGGTCAGGTTGCGCCTTCCTGGACAGAGACGTAGTACTGGAAGCACGTCAACAACTGCATCCTCAAACACAACTCTGCCTCTCACCACAATTCGTGGTGGCTCTTCAGGTCGCATGGGTGCTAAGCCTTGCATAGCCTGGGCATTTTTTCAGATCGATAAAGATGACCCAACTCGTGTTATCTGTAACATTTGTCAGCAAAAGCTAAGTAGAGGCCAAAAAATACATAGTTTGAGTACTTCATGCATGAACCGGCACATGGACATGAAGCATAAGTTGCAGTGGGAAGCTCAGTGTGCTACAATGCGGCCTAGCCGGCCGGGCCAACCACCGTCTGCCATATCTTGTGCATCCGCGGCCTCTTCATCCTCTGTGACTGGGGGGACAGCAGTCACACCTGTTTTGGGGCGCAGACCTGCCACCTCTTTACCCGCAACAGCCAGCGTGATTGGCAGGTCATCATTTTCTTTGGAGGTGGTAACACCAGCTGGTCTTGAGCGCTGTCCGACATCGATAGCACCACCTTTGGATCAAGGCAACCTAACATGTCCGCCTGCATCTTCCTCACAGACCGGCAGTTTGCCGGGGACACCCTTATCAACCCCGTCTAAGCACAATAGCCAGCCCTCGGTCCCTCAGATGTGGACAAGTAAACGACCATTTCCTCCTAGCCATGAGAAAGCTAAGAGGTTGAATTTCACCATCTGCAAGCTCTTGGCTACAGAAATGCTGCCTTTCCGCCTGGTGGACACAGAGGATTTTCGAGACCTTATGTCCGTCGCAGTGCCCCAGTACCAGATGCCCAGTCGGCACTACTTCTCAAAGAAAGGTGTGCCTGCGCTCCACCAGCATGTCGCACACAACATCACCGCTTCTTTGAGAAACTCTGTGTGTGACAGGGTGCATTTCACCACAGACACTTGGACGAGTAGGCATGGACAGGGGCGTTACATGTCGCTGACTGGGCACTGGGTAACTATGGTGACAGCAGGACAAGGGGCTGCTGTCCAAGTCTTGCCGTCCCCACGAGTTGTGCGTCAATCCTCTTTATGTCAAAGTTCCTCCACTGCTTCTGCCTCCTCAACCTCCTCTCGGTCTTCCACCTGCACCCAAAGCCTGTCTGGTCATGCCACAAGCTTTCTAACTGCGCAGAAGGGATCCTGCACACCTCCTTACTATGCTGGCAGTAGGGCTCAACGTCATCAGTCGGTTTTTACATTGAAATGTCTGGGAAATGTGAGTCACACAGCTGAGGAGTTGTGGTCAGCTCTGGAGAACCAATTTCATGAATGGTTGTCTCCACTGGACCTGAAACCAGGGAAGGCCGTGTGCGACAATGCTGCAAACCTGGGTGCGGCCCTTCGCCGGGGCAATGTCACACACGTGCCTTGTATGGCTCACGTGTTGAACCTGGTTGTCCAGCAATTTTTAGCCCACTATCCCAGACTAGATGGCCTTCTGCAGAGGGCACGGTCGCTGTGTGCTCACTTCCGCCGTTCGCATCCCGCAGCTCAGCGACTTACATCTCTACAGAAGTCGTTGGGCCTGCCACTTCACCGGCTAAAATGCGATGTGCCTACCCGGTGGAATTCAACTCTGCACATGTTGCAGCGACTGTGGCAGC